>NW_023605083.1:81575232-82775232 GCF_014898055.3 Talpa occidentalis | reverse complement strand
TGCTCATTTGCATATCTAAATATCCCTGTAGAAATAGAAAACAGAGACGATTACATCTTCTTCTTATGTATATACAGGAAAAGGGCACAGAGGATGCAGACAGGAAGGTCAGATCATACCCACCTTCCTCTGTCTCTCACACTCACCTGTTGGGCAGTTTTGTGTTTTTAAAAACCATCTCATTCTCTCTTTGCAGACAGAGCATTGATCAACTTTATCTTGTACTTACTCCCTCTCGTGACACCTCCCTATTTTTACTTCCCTTATTTTTACCTCTTCTTTTCTGCCTCCACTTCCGGTAGAATATTCTCTTCCCTCTTTAAAAAACAAAACAAAACAAAACATCATCGCCTTCTACATCCATCAGCTTTATGCAAATGTATAAACACACCCACCCTCATTCAGCAAGCTCAGAAACAGGAACTGTCTATCTATAGATCAGCCTGATTACAGTTCATTTTTATACAGCTTGAGAAGCGTGAAAAGTCACAGGCTGGGGATAAACCAGCCCTAAATCATCATACAGATGATCATGACACATGTACATCATTTATTCCAGAAGCCTTGATGGGCCCTCTGGATCCACCCTATGGACTTCTTGTCAGTGTGTAGTAAAGGATGCAGCTCTAACGATGCCTTCTAGAGCAGTGCCATCTTAATCATGGGTGGTGTAGTGCCGGGTTGGGGGTTGGGGGTGGGAGGGCACTCCTCTCTGCCCAGCAGACAGCTTCCTGGGAAAGCAACTCTAAAACAATGGACTCCAGGGTAGGAGGATAACTCTGAGGGGTGAAATGGCTGGGGTGGGGACTGGCAGTGGGGAGTCCCCACAGTTGTGGGACTTGCTCTTGGTTTTGTCACTCAAGCTGCAAGCATTCATTAGACCCTCTGCTATGTGCACAACCTCCACTAGTTCTGAGCACATTTATTTAACAAATGCTTGTAGGCACTTACTATGTGCCAATCACTGTTCCTACAAATACTCATTTAATTCTTATCACAAGCTTATGAAGCAGGTACTATTGTTATCCTCTCTTTATAGATGAGGGAAACTGAGGCACAGAGAGGTTAAGTAACCTGCTCAAGGTCACACAGTTCATAAGCTTGATGCCAGGTTTCTAACCCAGGGACCCTGGCTCTAGTCTCTGCTCTGAACCACTGAGTGGAACCTTCCATGCAGTGGTGCAATGAATGCATGGAATGCACCCAGTAGTGACTATTTGCTGCTTACTTACCCCCCATTCATCTCCTGCTGCCAGCAGCATCCCTATTCTCTCTTGGGGAATCATCTCACCCCAGTGTTTGGGGTGGGTGTGGCCCTATTCAGCATATCCCATTCCCAACCACCCTGACTGGTCAGAGACAGGTACAAGGCCGTAGAGAATGAGTTTGGGGGATTTTGCGTGTGATATTTGGGGAGACTGTCTCTTTTACAAGCTGTGTAATGTGAGGTGCTGGGAGAGGGGAAGTGAGATTGGAAGAGAGCTTAAGGATGCACATGTAGACGACGAAGCAGAGAGACAGAGACAAACCTATTCCTTGGTGAAATTCAAGCTGCTGGAATAGGCTTTGCCTGAAGCTAATGTTGCCTTCAAACTTTTTAGTTGCCTGACACAACTTTTCTTTATGAAATATTTATTTACTAAATAAGTAAACAAAATTCCTGTATTGTTTAAGTCAGTTTAAATGGGGTTTTCCATCAGTGGCAGCTGAAAGATTTCTAACACACACATACACACATTCACACACGCCAGTGGCAAAAATAAAAATATAAAAATGTACACGTATGGAAAATAGCACACCCTGACAGAAAATAGTTTCATTAAAACAATATCCTGTAAGACAGGGGAATAGGGTTTTGCCCTCTTTAATTGGCATTATCTTGATTTATTAAATAGACATGGTTCTTTGGGTCTGGTGCCTATTTATTTATTTATTTAAAGATTTATTTATTTATGCATACAAGAACTGGGGTACAGCCCAGAGGTGTGGAGGGTGAGAAGATTCACCAGAAACAGAGTGGGGAACAGAACAGGCAGATTGACTGAAACACACTGCTAAGGGGAGCAGTGGGCGAGTCAGGAGAGGTCTGCTGTGCCATGTGGGCCACCTCCCTGGCTGGTGATTGAATTCATGCTGCAGTGGCTGCAGATAGCTCATAAGTTGTGTCTTAACCCCTTGTGCCACCAGGGAGGCCCCTTATTTATTTTTAAAAAATTATTTATTTATGCATACAAGAACTGGGGTACAGGCCAGAGGTGTGGGGGTCTAGAAGATTTACCAGAGACAGAGCGGGGAACAGAACAGGCAGATCCATTGAAATACACTGCTGAGGGGAGCAGTGGGCCAGCCAGACAGGAGAGGTCAGCTGTGCCATGTGGGTTAGCTTCCTGGCTGGGGATCCAACTTGTGCTGCAGTGGCTGCGGATAGCTTCATACTGTTGTGCCTTAACCCCTTGCACCACCAGGGAGGCCCCTGGTGCCTATTTATAATATTAATAGGTTTCCTTAATTTGGGACTTTTGAAAGTTGACAGAGGGATTTGTTAAGGATAAGAGAGCCCACACTCTTGAGTGGAGACGTAGATGTAGAGTGTGATACATATTTATAGGCTATAAATAATCAAGCTTTACAGTGGTTCTGGCATCAGGCCCCCCTCCAGATGGGGCAGTCAGCCACGTGGGCTAGGATGGCTGCAGGAACAGTTCCTGGTCAACCAGGGTCTTCTTCCTGGGCTTGCCCTGCGCTCTCTGAGCTGGGCCCCAGCCTGCCCAACCTCCTGGATCTTTGTTATTAAAACCAAGGATTTGGGTCTTCACTTGATCAATTCTTGGACTAAGAACTGGGTTGCTATCAGTTCAGTCTTGGGAAGGGTGATTCTCTCTCTGCAATGCCCCCACCCACAGCTGGGGCTGTGACTTTGCAGGGCTCTGCCCCTAAGTGATGGGCTCCATGTTTGTCTTCATCTGCATTATAGTCACGGGGTGTAGGAGTGGGGGAGACACCATATTTTATACCACTATCCCTACCAGAAAACACTCTCTGCAGGGTGCAACCTGGAAACAGACCCTTGATTGTGCAGAATCACTGAAGGTGGTGAACAAATCAAGCTCTCCAAAATCAGAAGAGTTTCATGTCACATACTTAGTTAAAAACTAAACCAACAGAAATGATCCTTAATGCTTTATTCCTCTGACCCATCATAACCACTTTACAGACGTTCACAGACTCTCCTGCCCTTGTTTTCATGTCTGTATCTGTCCTGTTTGCAAACACAAATTGCCGTTTTTCTCTTTTGGAGTTCTTTGTGAGTTTATTTGGGCTAGCACTGGCCACTCTCCCCTGTGGACCACAAAGCAGTTCCTGGAAGGTTGTGTGTATCAGGGTGGGTCTTGGGTCTACCCAGGGACCTAAGAAAATCTGTGTGCAAATGGTGAGCTGGTGCCTGAGCACTGGCTGGCAAGCACTCTCTTCCTTCTGCCTGGTAATGCAGGTCTTAAAAACAGAAAGTCTTGTTTTAAAATTTAGAGTCTGTGCGATTTTTTTCCCATATCATAGCATCGGAACTCGCTCTCCCCAACACTTCTTGCTCTTCATCTACCTGGAATGCAGTCTCAGGTAGTACTGATGTTGCTTCCCTCACTCCGTGACCAAGATACCATTGAGCACCATTGGAGCAAATCACAGAATGACCAAGAAGGGTCTATCATGGCCTCTAGGCTCAGCCCAGGCCCCCCAGAGCACCATTCTCTCTCATTTCCTTCATTAACCAAGGAAGAAAGTTTCCCTGCTTGCCTAGAGATCTTCCTCAGTCTTGCCCTTCTCCATTTTACCTGTGGATTCTACCTTTCTTCATGAGAAAATTGAGGCCACCAAAGGCAAGAGACCCCAAATTTGCCTACTCTGGCCCCATCCTTACTTCCTTACCTCCTTTCCTTTCCTACACTTACTCTTTAACCTTAATTCCACCCCAATTAGGGCCTCACCTAATTAGGCATCCAATTAGGGCCAATTAGGGCCTCACCTCAATTTTTGCACCCCCTACTCTCCCATGTCTCCTACTGCCTCTGCTTCACCTATAAATATGCTCAAGAATTTTGCCTTTTAGAGCTGAAAATTGATATACAAGAAGCAAGAAGAACACCAAACTTCCACGACGAAAGAAAAAAATACAGCAAGACACATAATAGTAAAGCTCCCAAGAATCCAGGACAAGGAAAAAATAATGAAGCTGGCAAGAGGGAAGAAACAGATAACATTCAAAGGAAAGCCAATCAGGCTGACATCAGACTTCTCCGAAGAAACACTACGGGCAAGGAGAGAGTGGAGGGACATAGTCAACAGACTCCAAGAAAACAGATGCCAACCAAGAATACTCTATCCCGCAAAGCTCTCCTTCCTCTTTGAAGAAAGAATATGGACCTTCCCAGACAAACAGAAACTCCGGAATTTCATTGCAACTAAACCCCCACTCCAAAAAATACTACAAGGAGTCCTAAAGCCAGAACCTCAGAGGGACGAATAACAATGAAAGAAGGCCAAAAAAAAAAAAAAAGTTATTAAAAGAATAAATAAATAAAATCAAAGGAAAGACAAACACAATGGCAAATACAGATGTTAACATATCAATATTAACTCTAAATGTAAATGGACTAAACTCTTCAATAAAAAGACACAGAGTTGCAGCCTGGATTAAGAAACAAAACCCAACCTTTTGCTGTCTCCAGGAAACACATTTAGCTACAAAAGATAAAAATAGGCTCAAAGTCAAAGGATGGAAAACAATCCTACAAGCAAATGGGCCAAAAAAGAAAGCAGGAACAGCTATACTTATATCAGATAAAACAGATTTCAAACTCAAAAAGATAAAAAGAGACCCCAATGGTCACTACATTATGATCAAGGGGACAATACTTCAAGAAGAAATAACACTCATTAACATATACTCACCAAACGAAGGAGCACCAAAATATATCAGACAACTGTTGTCTTCTCTGAAAACAGACATCAGAGAAAACACATACGTAGTGGGAGACTTCAACACACCACTATCAACAATGGATAGATCAACAAGACAAAAAATAAGTAAAGAAACCAAAGCTCTAAATAAGGACCTAGAGCAATTGGGCTTAACAGACATCTATAGAACACTAAACCCCAAAAAAACGGAGTACACATTTTTCTCAAGCGCACACGGATCATTCTCCAGGATCGATCACATACTGGGGCACAAGACAAACATCAACAGATACACCAAGATTGAAATCATACCAACCATCTTTTCTGACCATGAAGGCATCAAACTAGAACTAAACCATAAAAAGAAGGCAAGGAACTTTCCTACCTCATGGAGATTAAAAACCACACTACTGGAAGACCACTGGACTAATGAGGAGATCAAAGAAGAAATTAAAAAATTTTTTGAATTGAACGACAAGGAGGACACCAATATCCTAAATGTATGGGATGCAGCAAAAGCAGTAATAAGAGGAAAATATATAGCAATAGAAGCTCACATCAAGAAACAAGAAAGAACTCAAAGAAACAACCTAATCTCGAAGCTCAAAGATCTAGAAAAAGAACAACAAAAAAACCCCAAAACCAGTAGAAGAAAAGAAATAATAAAAACCAAAGCAGAAATAAATGAAATTGAAACTAAAAAAACAATCCAAAAGATCAATGAAACCAAGAGCTGGTTCTTTGAAAAAATCAATAAAATAGACAAACCCCTAGCCAGGCTCACAAAGGAAAAAAGGGAGAAAGCACAAATAAACAGGATCATCAATGAAAGAGGAGAAATCACAACGGACACAGCAGAAATCAAAAGAATAATCATAACTACTATGAACAGTTATATGGAAATAAGTTTAATAATCTAGAGGAGATGGACAAATTCCTACAACTCTACAATCACCCAAAGCTAGATAAAGAAGAAATAGAACACCTAAACAGACCAATTACAATTAGCGAAATTGAAATGGTAATCAAAAACCTCCCCAAAAACAAAAGCCCAGGACCTGATGGATTTACAAATGAATTCTACCAAACATTCAGAGACGAATTAGTGCCTATCCTTCACAAACTCTTCCAAAAAATTGAGAAGGAAGGGACAATACCAAACACGTTCTATGAAGCCAATATTACACTAATACCAAAACCGAACAAGGACAACACTAAAAAGGAAAACTATAGGCCAATCTCCCTAATGAACACTGATGCAAAAATCCTCAATAAAATTTTAGCCATCAGAATCCAACAATGTATCCATAAGATAATTCACCACGACCAAGTAGGATTCATTCCAGGGGCACAAGGATGGTTTAACATCCGAAAATCAATCAACGTTATCCAACACATCAACAAAAAGAAATATAAAAACCATATGATAATATCAATAGATGCTGAGAAAGCTTTCGACAAAGTGCAACACCCATTCATGATAAAAAGCCCTTGAAATTCTTGGGATACAAGGAACATACCTCAACATCATAAAGGCCATCTATGACAAGCCAACAGCCAGCATCATTCTCAATGGTGAAAAGCTGAAAGCAATTCCATTAAGATCTGGAACAAGACAAGGATGTCCACTCTCACCACTGCTTTTCAATATAATACTGGAAGTCCTAGCCAGGGCAATAAGACAAGAGAAAGACATCCAAGGAATCCAAATAGGAAAAGAAGAAGTCAAACTATCACTATTTGCAGACGATATGATATTATACATAGAGAACCCCAAAAACTCCACAGAAAAGCTAATTCAACTCATCAATCAGTTCAGTAAAGTGGCAGGATACAAAATCAACTGCAAAAGTCAGTAGCCTTCCTATACACAAACAATAAATCTGAAGAAGAAGAAATCAAAAAAACCATCCCTTTTGTTATTGAAACAAAAAAAATCAAATATTTGGGAATAAATCTAACAAAGAGATAAAGGACCTATACAAAGAAAACTATAAAACACTGTTAAAAGAAATAGAAGAAGACACAAAGAAATGGAGAGACATCCCCTGCTCGTGGATTGGAAGAATAAACATTATTAAAATGGCCATCCTTCCAAAAGCAATATACAGATTCAATGCTATTCCAATCAAAATTTCAATGTCATTCTTCAAAGAAATAGAACAATTATTGATGAAATTCATATGGAATCACAAAAAACCCCGTATAGCCAAAGCTCTCCTGAAAAAAAAGAAGGGAATGGAGGCATTACACTCCCAGACTTCAAACTATACTACAAAGCCATAATCATCAAAACTGCATGGTATTGGAACAAGAACAGACATACAGACCAATGGAATCGAATAGAAAATCCAGAAATAAATCCACAGATTTATGGTCAACTAATCTTTGACAAAGGAGCAAAGACTATGCATTGGAGCAAAGAAAGTTTGTTCAATAAATGGTGCTGGGAAAACTGGGTCGCTACATGCAAAAGAATGAAGCTTGACCACTACCTCACACCATACACAAAAATCAACTCAAAATGGATTAAAGAACTAGACATAAGACCTGAAACCATAAAATATATAGAAGGAAATATAGGCGAAACACTACGTGATCTGCACATCAAAGACATCTTTACAGACACATCACCCAAAGCAGTGATAGTGAAGGCAAAGATAAACAGCTGGGACTACATCAAATTAAAGAGCTTCTGCACAGCAAAAGAGACAATAACAAAAACAAAGAGAAACCCCACTGACTGGGAGAACATTTTTGCACCCAACACTAATGATAAAGGACTGATCACAAAAATCTGCAAAGAGCTGATGAGACTCAGCAACAACAAAGAAAATAATCCAGTCAAAAAATGGGCAGAAGAGCTAAAAAGAAACTTCTCTGAAGAGGAAATGCAAATGGCCAACAGGCATATGAAAAAAATGTTCAACATCACTTGCCATCAGGGAAATGCAAATCAAAACTACCATGAGATACCATCTTACACCAGTGAGAATGGCACATATTAAAAAACTAGCAACAACAAATGCTGGCGAGGGTGTGGAGAAAAAGGAACTCTTCTGCACTGTTGGTGGGAGTGCAAACTGGTCCAACCACTGTGGAGAGCTGTGTGGAGATTTCTGGACCTACTAAACATAGAGCTTCCATATGATCCAGCAATTCCACTCCTAGGTATTTACCCAAAGGACACAGAAACATCCATTCCAAAGAACACCTGCACCCCTATGTTTATAGCAGCACTGTTTACAATAGCTAAGCTTTGGAAACAACCCAAATGCCCAAAAATAGATGACTGGATCAAGAAGATGTGGTACATATATACCATGGAATATTACTCAGCATTCAAAAAAGATAAACACATGCAATTTGCAGCAACATGGATGGCGCTGGAAGGGATCATGCTCAGCGAAATAAGCCAAAAAGAAAAAGAAAAATACCGGATGGTCTCACTCATAGCAGGAATCTAGAAAACTTAAATAAGGGACCAGGAAAATGAATAACTATAAGAAAGTGAAAATCAAAATCAACAAAAAACTATGAACCAGAGACACTTTTAGGCGGGCGGGGCGGGAGGGGAGGGATTGGGGTCAGAATGGGGGGCTGCAATTGTAGGGGAATATAACAATAAAATTTAAAAAAAAAAAAAAAAAAAAGAATTTTGCCTTTTAATAAAGCTCTCCTTAAATTCTCCTTAAGCCAAGTCCCCCCCCCCCATAGTCACCCTCCAAATTTCCTCATTTTCTTTACAATTCTTCAGAAATCTCTGTACTCATGGCTTCTTGTTTACCCTAAAACTGACTGAAATCTGACTCCTGCCCCAATTCTACTACAATAGATTGCTCTCATAATGGTGACCATTTGAACCAGCAAATCTATCCAACACTGTCTAGTCTATAACCAACTGGATGCTTCTATTCCCCTGCTACTGTTGATTATTCTTTTTTAAATTTTATAATTTTTTAATTTTTTATAGAAGAACTGGGTTATAGGCCAGTGCTACAGGAGGTGAGAGGACCCACCAGAAACAGAGTAGAGAGCAGAAAAGGCAGATCTACTGAACCAGATCTGCTGAGGGGAGCAGCAAGGTGAGACAGGAAAGGTCTGCTGCACCATGTGGGATTCTCCCTGGCCGGGGATCGAACTCAGGTTGTAGCAGTGGTAGCACTGAACTTAACCCCTGGGCCACCAGGGAAGCCCCCTACTGTTGATTATTCTTCAATGCCTTCTTCCATATCAGAATACTTTCTTGGTACTCATGGCTCCCTGAAGCATCACTTGAGATTCATTTGGTCACAGGTGACAGAAAACCAACTAGAAAAGGCTTAGGTAAGAGTGGGGATGAATTAGCACATGTTGGGAGCTCTGGGAAGGACAGACACGGATGGGACTCAGGAGTGACTGAAGCAGCTACCATGGTGAGGACTCCAGGTCTTATGAGGACTCTCTTTTCTCTGTGATGGCTTCATCTCTTTGACCAGGCCTCTCCATGTGATAAGAGACATGGTCAGCAGTGGCTCCTGGCCTCATACATCAGAGGACTTGAGTACTGCTTTCTCTGATCTCAAGATAAAAAATGTCAAGGAAGGGGCTCTGTTTAGTCTATCTTGGGCCAAGTGTCCACCCTTGGATCACTTACTGTGATTGGCTAGTCACTGTAGTCAGGAAGGCGAGACCTATTAAAACATGGCAGTTCCCATTTGAACCACCTGATTAGACGAATTATTTTCAAAAGAGTGATGATTTTATGGGCAAGTAGAGCAATAAAGAGCTGTTATCTTGACCTTTCCTTTTTGATCTCTTTCTTTTCTTTCTGTGCATACCTCCTAGCTCTCAGGGCTCATGGAGTATCTTAGTTGGCATTAGGTATAGCAAGATTAAAAATAAAAAACAAAATTTACTTGACCAAGACAGTAGTTTAATTCTCATTAAAATGTCCAGATATTTGCAGTCCAGCATTGGTATGGCATTTCTATTTCAGGAAGCCCTCAGATCACAGGCTTCTTTCAGTTAACTGCCCTATAATTACTTGGGAATGATCTTCATCCTCCTGATTGAAGGCAACACACAAGTCCCATGGAGCAGGAGGAGAAAAGACAGGAGAGTAAATGAAGAGTTTGAACTCTGTCTCTAAAGGGTATTTTCAGGAAGCTGACCTTTGACTTCCCATTAGCCAGAATATGGCCACACATAGATGCAAAGAAGCCTGGGGAATGAGTCTATTCTGGGAGAGCATGTCTCAGCTAAGGTTTCTATTACTATGGGGGGAAGGAAGAATGGATCTAGGTGGGAGCTATAAATAGAAGTCACTGCTGTACCAACCTTCCATCTTCAGCCCACTGGTTTTTATCCAGTGTGCTCTTCCTGTCTGATCTCATTCACAGAGTTTTAGTTTCCACCTATATGTGAATAACTTCTAGAGCTTTCTCTTGATCCTGGATATCTCCTTGAACTTCAGATTCATATCTCAAACTCCTTTGTTGTTTGTTAATTTTTTTTCTGGTTGCAGGTTTATTTTTTAAAGATTTTTATTTCATTTATTTATATATTTATTTGTGTAGAAGAAGTGGGGTGCAGGCCTGAGGTTAGAGGGCGAGAGGATTCACCAGAGACAGACTGGGGAGCAGAACAGGTGGATTTTACTGAAATGCACTGCTGAAGGGAGCAGTGGGTAAGACAGGAGAGGTCTGCTGTGCCATGTGGGTTAGCTCCCTGGCCAGGGATTGAACTCAGGCCATACGGGTAATTTAAGCCCTAGGCCACCAGGGAGGCCCCTGCTACAAATTTATTTAATACGAAACAAGTTCCAGCTTTACTAGGGTGGCTATCTATGTCCATGATCGAATCTACCCCTAAGCTTGTTGCTGACCCAGGCCAGCCAACGCAGCCCAGTGCTCAACTGCTGCGGCACCAGGGGAGGCCCAGCCTTTGGCTTTCTTATCCACACCAGGGGCACAGCACCCCACCTGCAGTTATCTCTGTCACTTCCCCTCATGTGAATCATGCAGGTTGCTCACCTTCCAGTCCTCAAGTTTGTGTCCAGCCTGTGGTGCAAGGTGGCAGGCAGCAGGTGGAGGCAATCAGAGAATCCCGCTACCCTCACTGGGGAGGTACCAATAGCATTGTCTCCAGGCAAACTGTCCCTTCCCACAGACTCATGATTTGAGAGACTGTACTGTCTCTGTGACATGTAGATCGGCACATTCTCATCTGCCAGCTCAGGATGTTTAGACACGTGAACATCCTTTTTCGCCACCATCACTCCCTCCTTAATGAGGAGTTCATGAATGGCAACCCGCTTCTTCTTGGGCACCAACATTGCAATGGCTACTGCCATATTGGTAATGCTTTACTGGATGTCTGTGTATCCTCAGACCTCTCAAACTCAGCAGGACCCAAACTGACTATTTAGGTCCTTTAGCTTGAAGTATTTGGTCACCATTAAGTCTAGGTTACAGTGATCCCAGAATTTTCTATAGAGAGGAATGTTATATATAGTTACAGTGAAGAAAACTGTAACGTTGAAACTGGCCAGACCCAGGTTCCAACCTGACTCTGCTTCTCAGTGGTTATGAGAATCTGGGTGAATGAAAGTGTTTGTTTCCCAAGGCTTCTGGAACAAGGTACCACAAATTGGGAGACTTAAACAACAGAAGTTAGAAGCCTGAGATCAAGGTGTTGGTAATCTGGTTCTCCTGAGAGCTGTGAAGAAGGATCTGTTCCACACCTCTCCGCTAGCAGGTGGTAGTTTGCTGGTAATCTTTGGTGTCCCTTGGCATATACAAGCATCACCCCAATCTATGCCATCATCTTCCCAGGGCATTCTTCCTATATGCATATGTGTCCAAATTTCTCCCTTCCCCTCTTATAAAAGCACCCTTTTGACGCCCACCCTGATGATATCATTTTAGCTTCATTACTTCTCTAAAGACCCTATCTCCAAATAAGGGCATATTCTGAGATACTGGAAGTTAGGATTTTTGGGGTGGGGGAGACATAATGACAATTACCTAATGTATCAGTGGAGGAAAATAAAACACTTCATAATAAGGATACTGATAAAGAGGCCCATGTTGATAGCGGTCCTAAGGATTAAGTTATTGTAAGTGAATCATTGGAGCCCAAAGTTGATGTTCAATGCATGCCAATTACCTTCTACCTGACTGTATACTACATTACAACTGAGGCTTCTGGAGGGAAAAAATGTTTCAGAGATAGCACAAAAACCAGAGGATGAAATGATAGTGAATATTTATTGTTCTCTTTGGCCTTCCAGGTCCCGAAACCCTTTCTGATGGTAAAGACTTTTGGAAGAAATAAAGTCTGTTACCTACCCCCCAGGAAGCTGAAAAATACCAGTTCCCTGGTCATCTCAGATATGTTTCAAGTGTGCTTATAGTCTTCAAACATCTCCAGAGATTTGGTGAGCTACCAACATCCTTTAATAAACTCAGATTCTGCTTAAATCACTCTGAATTGGTTTCTGATACAACTAAGAACATGGATCGATGGGAGGTTCAAGACATACAATTGTAAGCACTAAAAACTGCTCTATTGCGAGCATACCTGGCTAGGACATCAGTCTGTTTGGTTGAGGTTCTCCCTTATGCTCAGAAGATGGGCCTGTTAGTATCCAATTAAATTGACCACTTATACTTGGAAACAAAGAAGAACGATCGGCACAGACATGGAGATACCAGTCACCCTTATCAAAGTCACAGGTGGGTGGGCGGTGCTAGATGGCCTGGCAAAGTTGATGAAGGGTCTGTTCTGGAAAGTATCATCCACTAAGTGTATAGATACAACCTCAAATTAAGGGGTAAATCCCATCTCACCTGCTTACAAGTTTGCCAAATGATAATGAGCAGCAGTTACAGGTGAAATGGGGTGGAAATGAATGAAATGAATGAATATTCCTGCCAGGAGGGAAGAGATTACTCATCTGTGTGAGGCACTCTGAAGAAAAATTCTAGCATTTGGACAGATTTCTTAGATTATAAACATCACCTTCTTTGTTTCTTGAACTTTTATAATTGACACTGTTGTTTCTTCAAATCTTTAATGACTCCACAGGACTCTATAAAGTTCATGGGAGAATTTAGAAAGGGGATGTGAATTGTAGAAACCCAAGAATCCATGTGAGGTTAAATAAGACCTTAGTTTCTAGAAAGGTCTGACGAGGAGACACAGATGTTGAATTTCAGACATGGATTGTATCTTCTCAATCATGTAATAGGTCCTTTCATGTTATATATCAGTACATTAAAGCCAAGAAAAATTAATAGCCCATGGTCCCAGGACCCACTTGGGACCTGTGCCTTACTCCTGACTTATATTCTTTATTATAACACTGTTTCAAAAACCAACCAAACAATAAAGCCAAACAACCAGAAGACAATTTACAGAAGAGGGGAAATGCGGATGTGCAGGCAGATTTTCTTTATTTGACGAAATGGTAGGAGTCAGTATAATTGAGATTCAAAGTATGAGATTTATCCATGAGACTCCCTTTCAGGCCTAGCATGTCCCCAGACAGTAAGGACATTTCTCATTCAAGGCTGTTTGCAAAGATCTAAATGAAAAAAAAATGAAGACTATTATTAGACAAACAAACCTTAAACCTTTTGCTAATGTAAGAAACAAGAGTAAATTGCTTAGTTACTGTCTATGGTATGTCTAGCATAATGTGAGTGTTAAAATTCTTCTTTGAAGTGGAAGCTATAATCAATCCTCCCGTCTTTTTAGCTCAGGCTTAAAAACATGCAGTCCTCTTACTAAGCAGTAATATCCTATCTCTGCTGCCACTTTCCCTGGGAAGGTCCAACCTGACAAGATTTCTCCCCTTCTGTGATGGAGTTGCTGGAAGTAATGTTAATATGTCCACTGGTGTCCTTTGTTCTGGTCCTCTTGACTCACACCCCTCAATTCCATATCCCTGCTCCAAGACCAGCTCATCACTGCTGTTTTCTGCTCATACCAATTGAAGATGTGTGACTTCTGATGCACACCAGCATCTGTGCTGAGGCTACCAGTGTCCTTAGCTGAGAACTGATGTATCTGTGCCAAGAGTACTATTTGCTGCAGCTGTCAGACCTATGTCTGAATCATTGGTGGTTGTGATCTAAGTTTCTAGAACCTAGGCTGAAGTGTAAGCCATCACTTTTGTTGGCTTCCTTCAAAGGTCATTGTAGCTCCCTTCACCTTGGAACTCACTTGATCCCCATCCAAAAGGTCGGGACTTTTCAGGCAACCAGCTAAAGGACAACCTCAGAGTCAATGCTTGCTGCCTTTGTCTTTGAACCAAACTGGGTTGCTTTAACACTATACAGCTGGGTGACTTGCAGCAAACAGCTTACCACTCTAGGTCTAATATTCTCATTTGTTAAATGGGAGTAGGACTTATGTCATTGGGTGATTGTAAAAATTAAATGAGGTCAGGGCCTCCCCGGTGGCGCAGCGGTTGAGTGCTGGGTTGCGAAGCTGCCCGCGGCCTCTGCGGCGCCGGTTCGATCCCCGGCTGTTCCCCGGCCACTGGAGGAGGGTCCCACATGGCGCGCAGACCTCTCCTGCCGCCCGCTGCTCCCCTCAGCAGTGTACTTCGGTCCTTCTGCCTGTTCTGCTCCCCGCTCTGGCTCTGGTGAATTCTCTCACCCTCCCGCGCTTCTGACTGTACCCAGTGCCTGAATAAACAAACAAACAAACAAATAAATAAATAAAACATGCCTCTATTAAAAAAAAAAATGTAAAAAAAAAAAAATTAAATTTGGTCAAGATGTCCATGTGCCAGGCGTGGAGTAAATATTCCACAAACATTATGATAAGTTATCCTTTGGAAACTCTTCTGCCCCCAACCAGTTTTTCTGAACACATCTGACTCCTAAGACTTTTTTTTTTTTTTTAACACTTTTTGTTTCCATTTTTGGAGTACATTCTCTTTTGTTGTTGAGGTGACATTGCTTTATAACATCATACAAGTTTCAGGTGTGCATACTGAGTGCTTTCTATGTGCCTGGTGCAATGCCAGGCACTTGGCATTCATTATCTCATCTATTTCTCACAACAGTCCTGGAAGACAGGTACTCATGAAAGTCTTATTTTAAGGCCCATAGAGACCAAATGGACTTGCCTAAGTTGTCTGGTAAGTGGTAGAGTCAGGGTTTGAAGCTAGAATAAACAAATACCAAGTTGTGTGATCTTAGCTGCTCTGATGTGTCACTTCAGGATAAACAGGATAATCTCTTGCACAGGGTTTTGTTTGTTACTTTACTATTGTTACTGAAGAAAATTCTGTAATGTCATATTAGGCTTAGCAGAAATCCCTAAGCTGGGATCACGGTCCTTTACTCTCCAGTGTGTTCTGCTTATTTGTCCAGATATGCCGGCACAAGAGTGCCTCTCACCCCCTGGCCTCACAGGGAAGCCATGTTATCCTGAGTAGAAAGGGTGTTTCTTAGTCTTTCACAAAACTGGCCTTGGCCCTCTTCTTCCATGGCAAAGGTATAAGGAAAGGCCAGGAAACTTCACACTCCTTTTATTAAAAAAAAAAAAGAATCTTTAGGGGGCTTTCCTGGTGGCCTAGGTGTTAAGTCTCAGCGCTACCACCTCTATGGCCTGAGTTCAGTCCCTGGCCAGGGAGCTGACCCACATGGCATAGCAGACCTCTCCTGTCTAGCCCGCTGCTCCCCTCACCAGTGTATTCCTGTAAATGTGCCTGTTCTGCTCCCCACTCTGTCTCTGGTAAATCCTCTCACACACACCCCTGCCCTGTACCTCTGGCCTACACCCCAGTTCTTCTATGCAAAAATAAATAAATCTTTAAAAAATTCATGTAGACAGAATGTTGGTTTTGCTTATTAAATGGTCATGCCTTGCTTTAGATTTTTAAAATAAATTTTTGTTTTGCTGTCATTTCAAACTTACAGAAGTGTTGCAAGAAGAGTGTGACCTTCACTCAGATTCACTAATTGTTCACATTTGTCCCATTTGTTTTCTTTCTCTCAGGCTCTCTTTCTTTCTTCATTTTCCCCTAAATCTTTAAAAAGTGAGAGACATCATGTCTCTTTTTATTCTAAATAATGTAGTGTATGTTTTCTAAGGCCAACCGCAGAGCCACAGTTGCAATCAAAATCAAGCACTTTCACATTGATACAAGACAATAACCTAATCTATAATTCATATTTGAATTCCCCCCAATGTTCTCAATAATGTCCTTTAGAGATATCTTCTTCAGGTCTCTATATAATCCATTTCAGGATTATACACTGAATTAAATCAAAATTTCTCTTTATCTCCTTTTATGTGGAACAGTTACCTTGACATTCGAAGATTAAAGACCATTTACGAGGCACAGTGTACTCACATGTGTGCCTGTCTGGTGTTTCCTTTAGATTCAGATTATACATCTTTGGCAGAAATACCACTGTCCTTGGTGCATCCTATCAGCAGACACGTGGTGTCAGTTTGTTCCAGTAGTGGTGATATTACCTTTGGCTATTTCATTAATAAATAATTTGTGGTAGCCTTTTAGCATGTCTCCCCTCCACCCCCGCCCGCCATTCATGTATTGAAAACCTAATGCCCAAGGTGATAGGAAGTAGAGACTTCTGGAAGTGTTATAAGTCTGTGAGTGTGTTATGACAGATTTTCATTAGGGAACCTGGCAGCACTCAGAGAGGCGGAGGGAAGATCTTTACGCCGGCGGACTTTACACCGGCAGGCCCAGAGGAGCTCTCTCTCCAAAGTCTGAACCCCAAGCAACTAGGTTACAGGGTATTTATTGACTAAAGCAAGGGGTACAGTCAACTGGGAATGCATGAGTCAGGGTGTGTGTGGCCTTGAGGGCGCTTACCAGTTGTTCCCTAAAACTTTCAGTCTACAGGCTATGTCCCAACTTCAGCTAATCAACAGGTCAGCCTGACATTTTCTACTTCAAGAGAGGCACCCTCAGGAATGGAATTAAAGAGAGAGGCCTGAGAAAATTCCCTTGCTCCTTCCATCAGAGGAGGTCTGGCCAGAAGACACCATCTAAGAACCAGAAGGTGGGCCTTTACCAGAATGCTGACTCTTTATCTTGGACTTGCCAGCCTCTGGAATTGTGAGAAATAAATGTTGGCACGTTTATGAGTCACCCCCACCCCAGTTGTGGTGTTTTGTTATAGCAACAACCCAAATGGACTACACATGGTCTAAGTAAAGATTTGTACTTTTATTCTAAACATAATGGGGTGCCATTAAGAAGTTCTGAGCAGGCCAGTGATGTTTTCAAAGGTCACTCAGGCTGCTTTGGGAAGAGTCAACAGTAAGAGGACAGGGAGACAGGCTTGCAAGTGTCTTAGGTTCTTGGTTTCACCCGCAAGCACAGAGTCAAATATTTAAAGTGCAAGGACTTTATTTGAAAGGAGATTCCAGAATATTGGTGGAGATGTGGGGAACTGGGACAGAGAAGGGAAAATAGTCAATAAAAGATGCAGCGACAAACTGGAACTTAATTCTCCTGAGGAACTCTGGGGGCCAGTGTGTAACAAGCCTCTTTGATTACCTTGTCCTAGGGATGAAGAATGTGGGGTTGTTAGGGGGAAAGGATGTCCTGAACAAACTCCATACAGGCTTTGTGGACTCCACCCTCACAACACTGGGAATTACAAATCCCATCATCACCAAAGGGAAGGTTGCGAGGACCTGAGGGCAGAGCTAAGCAACTAACTCTTGGTTTGAGTATTTAACTGGCCATGTGGCTGGGGGTCACCCTCTTGGCCACATGGCTTGCTGGGTTTTTTCGCCACCTAGGTGGGTCATTGGGATTCCAGGTGAGCGGAACGGGTAGGATGCATTTACAAACTTCTCTCCCTCTTTTTCTCCCTGAGTTATTCATTTCCCCTTCCCTTGTAAATAAACCTTTTATCAACCTTTTGTGTATGTCTGCAGTTTAGCATTAATAAATCCCCTTTAAGCATGCAGATGAGGACCCACAGTCAGGCAACCTGTTTTATATCGGGGTTACTCTGTAACAGGGTGTCAACACTAACTCCGTTCTGTCAGTGGTTGAGGGCAGTTGCCATCCTGTGCTGTGGAGAGCAGGCTTCTTCCATCCTAGAAAGCCCTCAGCCAAGGAGGTGCAGTGATGCAGGTGTGGCCTGCAGTGGGGAGGTCTGGGGGGCACGAGTGCAGCATTATTCATCCAGGGGCAGCAGGCCCCCAAGTGGAGGCTGATGCTGTGGAAGCACATGCTCACTGCTATGAGGGCAGAGGCGGTTGCAACAGTGACTTTTGCAAAAACGGAACCTGGAGAGGGAAAGCTAAGACCTCATGGTCGCCATGGCATTTATTTGAGAGGTCATAACTTGAGAATTCTTCTGGATTCCTGAAAATAACTGGACCATCAGCTGGATAGGAATGTTTTTGCAAGGGACTTTGTGGCTCTAAGAGAACTGACCCGGATGTGAACCAGAAAAATATGCTCTGTTACTATGACATGCCCCATTTCTTCCCCCCAGGGGGTGCACTTTGAATCTGTTTCTCTCTGTGACTGGCCTGGATCTCATGCTCAAAACACAACTTTCCTGCCCAGTTTGGATTTCTGAACATCCACTCCAATTTACCTCCCCAACCTCTGACCTAAACTTGGTGCTCTGAACTCTGTCCCTGCACACACCTTTTTCTCTGTCATCTGACCTGGTCATGACCCTCTGCCAGCACATTGCCTCATCTTGCCAGCCTGGCATAACTCCCAGAAAGGCTGCCCTTGGCTTGTCCTATTTTATTTCTCTCCCTAATTTGACACTGACATCGACAGATAACAACAAGGGAGATCCCAAGCCCTAGGGCATAACCAGTGTCATTCAAGCACCACCAAGTTAATCTGCAGCATCTAGGATCATGCCAGCCTGGAATATGAATCTCCACTGCTTGGCATGAAAGTATAGAACAGCTTTTGGAATCGACAGATATAGAAGCCATTTGTCCAACCAGACAATCCTAATCTCTAGACAGGGTGCTCCCAGACTTCAGTTTCTGGGGAGGATAGAAAAAAACCTGATGTCAGAGAGGAACAAAAAGACCTATAGATCGTTTTCCTGTGTACTTGGCTAACTCACAGCTGCCCCGTGCAACTGTCTTCTGCCCAAATCAAAGCCACGGTTAAGAATGCCTTAGCCCTTGATTTTAAACATCTTTATCATGGCACTCGATTTTACTGAATGTGAAATATCCAGCAAAAAAAATACGTGTTATGCGAGAGAAATCCAGTTAACTACAAATTAATAGGGGAGATGCTTGTATGCCCTTAATGACCACAGTAAAATTTGGAGACCCCTGAGAGACCTTGTGGGCACTCAGGGGCATTCCTAAGTCCTGGATTTGACCAGAAGTTAGTGACTTTAGGCTAACTGGCTGCCTGCCTTTTCAGTAACACTGGTCTTGGGAAAAGCCTTCTTTTATTCTCATCTCTTTTCTAACAAGCCTTTATCTAAATGCAAATGCAATTCCAACCTTTTGATTAGGATATTATATAGTCATCCATTCCAGAAAAACCACTCTTAATGAGTGATTTTATTTCTGACTCGACATTTCTTTGAGTGGAAAGTTCACTTGTGTGCTGCTCCTGATGGAAGTGAGCAGAAGGAGTCAGTCTTTATGTGGAGGGGAACTTCTGCCAAGTTTTCTTAGATGGAAAGGTGTTGGTTTTTATCATCACAGATAGGGGGTGAGAGTGGAGGGGGGAAGTGAGGTGGAGGTGCGACATTCTGCCCTAAAATATTTTTCTAAAACATGTTGGCAGCTAAATCTGGCCATGTTTGTGGGATTGGGTGGGGTTTTTACTTAAAATGACAAAAGCAGGGCATACTTCATCTTAGGATTTTAACTGGAGCTGGGATATATATATACATGCTGTGAAGACCCCTCAGTGGCAACCTGATTCAGTGGGGCCCTTGTTTACGTCCTGGCTTATCACATGACAGCTGAGTGATCTTGAGCAAATTACTTCACCTCTTTGGACCTTCAGTTCCTTATTTGAAATAATTCTATCTAACTCATCAGGTTGTTAGGGGATTAAATTAAATGAATTCATTTTTGTAAAGTGTTTAGAATAGAGCCTGGTATACAGGACATTGCATAAATGATACTATCTTTTCTTGCTTTTCTTTCTCTAATAATATATTCTACCATCTATTGAATACCTTTTAAATGTCAGGCATTGTGCTAAGTCTATTCAGTACTTTATATGCTTTAATCTTTAATCCTCAAGGATACAAAGCAGCATTAAGATCCCTATAATAGTTTGAAGTGTCATCTTGGTTAGGCTATAGTATCTGGTAATTTAATCAAACACTAATCTAGGTGTTGCCATGAAAGTATTTTGTAGATGCGATTAACATCTACAATCAGTTGGCCTTAAATAAAGATTACCCTCTACAGTGTGGGTGGGCCTCATCCAATCATTGACAGTCTGAGAGCAAACCCAGAGGTTTCCCAGAGAAATCCTGCTTCACAAAAGCAGAATGAACCTTGCCTGAGTTTCCAGTGTCCCCTACAGATTTCATAATTACAGATTTCATAATTACAGTCATGTGTGTGTGTGTGTGTGTGTGTGTGTGTATGTGAGAGAGAGAGAGAGAGAGAGAGAGAGTGTATGTGTGTGTGTGTATAAGGAAACTGAAGAACAGAGAAATCAAATCATTGCACAAGGTCAGGTAACCTGGAAGTGGCAGGATTTGAATCCAGGTCCCTCTGACAAAACTAACTTTCCACTATAGGATGTTGTCTCTCATTCATAACATTTCAGTTGTAGGTGAGGGTACTTGGGATTTCAGGCTATTTATGGAGCATGGACTGCTCTCTTACCCTAGAACTTGAAAAAGAATGCAATTCCTCTGATCATCTGTCTCTGCTCTCTATTTTGGTAGCATTTGGAGGAAAGACTGGAGAAAGCAGCAGGGAGAATGGAAAGGGAGAAACAAGGATTTTATCCATGGAGCTTTTGATTGCAAGCAGTGGAAATCAGCTATCACCAAGGTACACAAAAGGAAAGCATTTGAATGTTATAGAGGTGCTTTGGGGGCTGGACCATGGAGTTCAAGCAAGGGACTCACTATAGGGACAGCCTGACGAGCTCCCAACTGTCACAGAGACTGACCTGGAACTGGCTCCTTCTCCTTTGGGTGAAGTGCTCAAAGGGGTGTCTGTCCATCTTAGCAGCTTTGGTCTCATTCTTTTTTTTTTTTAGAATTTTTTTTTTAATTTAAAGATTTATTTTATTTATACAAGAGCTGGGGTACAGGCCAGAGGTGTGGAGGGTGAGATGATTCACCAGAGACAGAGCGGGAAGCAGAACAGGCAGAAGGACCAAAAGCACTGCTGAGAGGAGCAGCGGGCAAGAAAGGAGAGGTCTGCCATGCCATGCAGGATTCTCACCGGCTCGCCGGGATCGAACCGGCAATGCAGAGGCTGTGAACAGCTCCACAGTGTGGTGCTCAACCGCCTGCACCACCAGGGAGGCCCTTTGGTCTCATTCTTGTCCCAGTTTGTGTGTGCGCATGTGTGTGCGCGCATGCGCACACACACACACACACACACACACACACACACACACACAGGAACAGTCTGATGGCAGGAGGTATACTAGGAATTGTTTCAGGGCAGACTGAGGGACACCCCAGAACCCTCCAACCTGCCCGCTCTACATAAATTCTGTCATCTGCCATATCAAGACAAAACATACTCTAGTGCACAAAATCTTTAATAGAAAGGAACTTTAATACAATTAGTGTGCAATAAAGAGATGAGAAGGGAAAGATGACGTTTCTAAATCAAGTACCCCAAGTTACCCATCCCCTTGTGGGTAAATGCCCAGCCAAACAGGGGTGGCCCAAAGCAGGGCCACTGAGGCCCTAACGCTTGCCACAAATACAAGGCACCTCCTGGTGGGGACCCCTAGAAAAGGGCAGAAGGGCCCAGGTTACCAGGGATGAAAGGAGCAAAATCAAAATCAAGATAAAAAGCTGCGATTGTTACGCCCCCGCAACCATGGGTCTCTCACCCACGTCTGTTTCAACCAGTTCAGGACCAAGAAGCAAGTGCAGCTTCTTCACATGTCTCTCTGCTCCACGTGTCTCTTCCTTCTGGCTCTCCATCCTGCTGCCTTCCTACCCCAGTCTCCTCTCCAGCTTTCCCCCTCCCTGTTCAGCTCCACCCTTCCCTGGGTGAGGCAGGGAATCCGGAAACTCCCCTTTTCCTGGGGACTACCCCGTTACAGAATTTCTTTCCACAGAAAAGGAGGGAAGCTTTATTTCCCCAAAGAAAATTGGGGCTCTTAATGAAGGACATGGAAGCTTGACAACTAATATAAATGACCAGCAAAAGATTCTTAGATTGAATCCCTTTTGACAAAATGTTTCAGGAAGATTCTATCACTAGTCTCCAGAAATGGCTTTTAGGTTTGTGGGCTTATAAGGAACACATCTCTAGGTTTTAGCTTAAGATTTTGAATGAAGTTTCTGTGTATGTAAATTTCCACATTAAAGACAAATAGCAATAATAATAACAACTAATCTTCATCCAGCAGTGCAGGCATTGTTCTAAGTGTTTCACTTGCAACCCTGTGAGGTGAGTATAATTATTATTACCATGTCACACAGGAGAAAACTGAGGAATGTGGAGGTTAACTAACTTGCCCAGATGGCTAATGAATGGCAAGCGGTACACAATAATGTCTTTTTATAATTCTAATCTTAGAATATTAAACAGGATAGGAGACTGTCATAAAATCACAAGCTGAGAAGGTCCTAGAGGCAAACCTTTCTCCTGGCTGGGGAACTGACAGGTTCTGATGCTGGTTTGATAAAGACTCTGCCTTGATGTCTGATCTGAGATGTTCAATTCCATTTTCTTAATGGCTGTCAATCAGTTCCCCACTGTTTCCCCTGAGGCCGGGCCCAGCAGGGGTGTCGTCAGCATTTAGGAGTAGCATTAAGAACAAAGCCTGATGGGGCTGTTTGTTTTTCCCCAGTGAGATTGCCCATCCTTCAACACAGTCGGGAATAAGCTCAGATGTCGCTCAGAGCTGAATGAATTGCTTCCCAAATCACTGGGCTCCCCAGAGGCACCCACTATGACCAGAGCAAACCAGAAACAGGATGAGAGTTCATAGGGTGCCTGCTATCCCTTCTGGTTCCAGGTACTTTGCTCTTAGACCAGAGACATCCATAGAATATAATGTGAGCCACCTATGCCGTTTCAAATTCTCTAGTAGCCATATTTTACAGGTGGAATTTTAAAAACATTTTAACACAATAATCCAAATCTTTAAACAATCATTTATTGTGTAATCAATATAAAAATGTGCTGATGAGGTGTTTCACATTCTTTTTTTAAAAAGATTTATTTTTTATACATATAAGAGCTGGGGTACAGGCCAGAGTTGTGGGGGGTGAGAGGATTCACCAGAGACAGAGTGGGGAACAGAACAGGCAGATTGACTGAAATATACTGCTGAGGGAAGCAGCGGATGAGTCAGGAGAGGTCTGCTGCGCCATATGGGTAGCTCCTGGCTGGGGATTGAACTCATGCTGCAGTGGCTGGGGTGAGCTTCATAGGTTGTGTCTTAAGCCCTTGCACTACCAGGGAGGCCCCCATTTCACATTTTTTTATTCATATTGAGTATTTGGAATCCAAGTATGGATTTTGCCCTGGGCACATCGCTCAATCTGGACTAGCCACATATCAACAGCTGGAAGGAAGGCCCTAGGTAGCTAGTGTCTGCCTCAGGGGACAGCAAAGCTCTAGATCATAACCCTTTCAACACCTTCCTCTTCAAGTATGAGCACCTGTGAGGTGCCCGCATGGCCAGGACCATAGAATTGATATTCTGGAGAGGTTGACAGATAGTGAACAAGTAAATATGCAAATTAACAAAACAAGATTATGGGCCTCCCATTAAATCTCAGTGCTAAGGGTTAAATCTAAGACCTAAGGGTTAAATCTCAGTGCTATCACCTCCAAGGTCTGAGTTTGATCCCTGGCCAGGGAGCTAACCCCCATGGCGCAGCAGACCTCTTACTGCTCCCCTTAGCAATGTATTTCCGTAGATCTGCCTGCTCTGCATCCTCTTCTGTCTCTGGTAAATCCTCTCAGCCTCCACACCTTTGGCCTACACCCCAGTTCTTCTATGCAAAAATAAATAAAATAAAATAAATAAAACAATCTTTAAAACAACACCACCACTGGGCCTCCCCTAGTGGCGCAGCGGTTGAGCGCTGGGCTGTGAAGCTGCCAGCAGCCTTTGCAGGGCCGCTTCGAACCCTGGCCACAGGCGAGGGTCCCACATGGCACTCAAACCTCTCCTGCCCCACACGCTGCTCCCCTCAGCAGTGTATTTTGTTGCTCTGCCTGTTCTGTTCCCTGCTCTGGCTCTGGTGAATTCTCTCACCCTCCTGCGCTTCTGACTGTACCCAGTGCTTGCATAAATAAATAAATCTTTAAAAACAAAACAAACAAACAAACAAAAAAACCCCACCACCACAAGATTGTGAAGGGCAGCTGTCTCAGAGTGACTTTGGGTGGGCACTGGAGTGTGGTGGGCAGAGTGGGTGGGGTGCTTTCTCTCAGGAAGGGATGTCTGAGCTAGAAACTGAAAGATAGAAGGAACCAGCTGTGTGGAGAGGGAGGCACAGTCTTCCAGGTAGAGGTCAGAGGCTGTGTAAAGGCCCTGGGGCTGGAATATCTTTGGCCTGGAAGATGCAGAGAGGGTGACTGCATGTTTGGGTACAAATGGCTAAAGAGCTGAGTACACAGAGGATCAGATTGCTTGTTCAGGGTATTCAGGATTTTGGATTTTGTCTGCAACATGAAGAGAACCTACTGACCCATTTTGAAAAGGAAAGTGGCAGAATATGATATCAAATTTTTAAAAAATGGTTATGGCTAGTAACAGAGTTTGGGCCAATAGGGGCCCCTTTCTCTCACTCCCTCCCAAGCACACAGATATGCCTTTTGCTAAAGAAAAAGAAATTAAACAAAACAAAACTGAATTATGTCATTTGCTAGAAAGGTAAATAATCTTGGGCCAGGGACTAAGACAGAGTAGGAATAGTCCAAGGGGATTCTGGTTGCTTGGGGGTGGGAATAGGGCTGGGAGGAGGTTCCAGAATATAATCCTTAATGGCCAGGGGCAGGGGTTTTCATGCTGTGCTGAGACAGGAGACAAGACTTGGGCTCATTTGAAAAGGACTCTTAGAACTGAAACCCCTTCATACGTGCAGGACTCTGAAAGAGGTCCTTCATCTCCCACTGAAATGGCTTCCTTCCCTCACCGGCTCAGGGAGGAAACAAGTCTTGTCTTTGTCTTATAGAAAATAAGAATCTGTAAGAAATTAGAACCTCAATCCTGTGCCATGTGGAGGGGTGGAGTAAAAAATTATGCTATATGAGTGGTGTGGGAATTGGCAAATTAGTCCCAGACCAAAGGGTTAGGCGAGGACTAGGAGAGGGAGACCAGTTAGGAGGCTCCTGCAGTATTCTTGTTGTTTCTGAACTTCAGTGTGCAAATGAACTGCCTGGGGATCTTATTAAAATGCAGATTCTGATTGCCTCGGTCTACGCTGGGACCTGAGACTCTGCATTTCTAACAAGCTCCCAAGTGATGCCAGTGGCCCATGTTGCTGGTCCCCAAGCTATACTTTGAGTAGCAAGACTCCACAGAACAGACACATGGTGGCTTGGACCAAATTGGTGATGAAATGGAGAGAAAAGGATGTATTCAAGAGATAGGTTAGGGAGAGAATTGACAGGACTTACTGCACAGCAGATAAGGAATAAGGGGAAAGGAGAGCCCCTTGATTTCTGGGTTTCTGACTTTGGTAACTGCGTGATGGTAATGTCATTTATTGACATAGGGAAGACCATGGCAAGAGCAGGCTTTGTTTTCTGTTTTGTTTTGTTTTTTGGTGGGGGGGTGTAGAGGAGAGAAATGGAAGATGGGAGGATTGTGTGTGGGAGGGATCAAAAACTCAAGGCCGGGCCTCCCCTGGTGGCACAGCCGTTGAGTGCTGGGCTGCGAGGCTGCCCGCAGCCTCTGCAGTGCCTGTTCGTTCCCCAGCCGCCAGCAAGGGTCCCACAAAAACAACAACAACAAAAAAAAAAACCTCAAGGCCAAGGGGCCTCTCTGGTGGCACAAGGGGTTAAGACGCAACCTATGAAGCAATCTGCAGCCACTGCAGCACGAGTTTGATCCCCAGCCAGGGAGCTACCCACATGGTGCAGCAGACCTCTTCTGTCTCGCCCGCTGCTCCCCTCAGCAGTGTATTTCAGTAGATCCACCTGTTCTGTTTCCCACTCTGTCTCTGCTGAATCCTCTCACCCCCCACACCTCTGGCCTGTACCCCAGTTCTTATATGCATAAATAAATAAATCTTTAAAAACACCCCACAAAACTCAAGGCCAAGCAGTTGCAAATATTATGCCTTATGTCCTTTCTCTGCAAAATGTTACTAGGAGGCATCCAGGATAAGGATTATCTATTTTTCCAGTGTGGGTTACTGACAACAATCTTTGCTTTGCAGGTCCAATCTGACAAGTCATAAAGGCTTAATAAATAGCTAATTTTGTAAGTGAGGTTCAGAAATGACCAGCAAATTCCGCAACTGCCTCTCACATACTCAATACATACCTCCCATGATTAGCACAAGTGATCTCAACACAAAAATCATTTGAATTTAGGATCTATCATTAGAATCTTTCAGACTCCTAGTCATGTAGTCAATGTGAACAAGCAGAGTGCTTATGAATTGCAGTATCCAATAAGTGATATAATGTACATAGTTACATTTTTTAAAAAAGATTTATTTATTTATACAAGAACTGGGATACAGGTCAGAGGCACAGGAGGGTGAGAGAATTCACCAGAGACAGAGCAGGGAACAGAATGGGCAGATGGACCAAGGACACTGCTGAGGGGAGCAGTGGGTGAGGCAGGAGAGGTCTGCCCCACCATGTGGGTTTCTCCCTGGCTGGCCGGGAATCGAACCCATGCTGCAGAGGCTGCGACTAGCTTCACAGCGCTGTGCTCAACCCTCTGCGCAACTAGGGAGGCCCAGTTACATTTTTTGACAAATATTTATTTCAAAAAGGAAAAGAAATGATCCTTGTGTGTGGTGGGGGGCTCTGCTAGATACTATTACAAAGAGTTTCATATTCAGTAGCTAGCTACAATGATTCTTCCAGATAGGTTCATTCTTCCTGTTCTCACACAGAAGGAAAGTGAGGCTCAGAGGGGGATGAGTAACACGCTCAAGTTCCCCTGCAGTCTGTGGATGGAAGGGCTGTCTTGAACCTTTGTCTGCCTTAGTCCAAGTGCTTTGTGTGGGGCTCCCAATTCTAGGCTCTGTGCCATGTGCCAATAAGGATGCACAGAACTTCAGAAAACATCACTCCAGAGATGTTTAATCTAAGCAGAGAGGGAAGACAACCTTGCAAATGTACTTGACATGAGGCCTTGTTTTGGTAGTTAAATCCCAGTGTCACCAGAGATAATTCATTCAGAGTCAGGTTGAGGAAGGCTCAGCAGAGTCTTCCAGATAAGGTGTGCATGCAAGGTGGTCAGAACGCAGAGAGACCCCACTAGGCAGCTATTCCTGGCAGTGACTAATGCAAGCCAGCAAGAAGGTAGCCTCTGCTAGCTAACAGGGTTTCTTTTACTCTTTTCAACCTCCCATTTTCATCACTAAAATCCAACTTGGCTTTTCCAGGTCCCGGTTAAATGCTTGACTTCTTTAGATTGAGACAGTGTCCACTTTCCATTCGCTCCTGACACCCTGTGATTACTTCTATCATTGCTGTTTCCACAGTAAGTGATTGCTTTGTGTTTCCTTCTGAGGCCAGGGACTTGGCTTGGTTAACCTTTTTTTTTTTTTTTTTTAAATAGAGGCATGTTTATTTATTTATTTATTTGTTTGTTTGTTTATACATGCACTGGGTACAGTCAGAAGTGCGGGAGGGTGAGAGAATTCACCAGAGCCAGAGCAGGGAGCAGAGCAGGCAGAAGGACCGAAGTACACTGCTGAGGGGAGCAGCGGGCGGCAGGAGAGGTCTGCGCGCCATGTGGGACCCTCCTCTGGTGGCTGGGGAGCAGCCGGGGATCGAACCGGCACTGCGGGCAGCTTCGCAACCCAGCGCTCAACCGCTGCGCCACTGGGGAGGCCCTGGCTTGGTTAACTTTTGAACCCCCAGAGACAAAAGAGTCCTTGGCACAATAATTCCTGGTTGACCTATTTTATTTTTTTTACTTGCAAGGAACATTTGTTATTGAACTACTGCAACTGTTGAATCATGTGTGGTCCTCTTGTCTGTCCTCTGAGGGCAAGATTTCTTTCCTGACAGAGGTTGTATCTTGCACAGTCTTGATCTTATAGCATGCCTTGTAGCTAAATGCTCAATCATTAGTTGCTGAATAATGGACGAAGAAGAGAAAAGCGTTTTCCTTATGCCAGTACTTTGCCTCTCTGGGGTGGGATCTGTCAGTTACATTGAGTCAACAATGCAAGTAAATCAGCATCAGCCATGTTGAGGTCTCATAAATCTTCAAAACAGTGAGGGACATAACACCCTCTTTCCTGCCCGCTGATGATGCACTGAGTCAGGAAGAGTCAGGTCTGGGACAGGTGACTCTCCTCCTAGGACACATGTCACAGTGTCAAATCCACCACCATCTTTTTTTTTTTTTTAAGATTTATTTATTTTATACAAGAACTGGGGTACAGGCCTGAGACGTGGGTGGGTGAGAGGATTCACCAGACACAGAGCGGGGAGTAGAGCAGGCAGATGGACCGAAAACACTGCTGAAGGGAGTAGCGGGCATGACAGGAGAGGTCTGCCGTGCCATGTGGGTATCTCCCTGGCTGGCGAGGAATCGGACCCGCACTGCAGAGGCTGCAGACAGCTTCACAGCGCTGTGCTCAACCCACTGCGCCACCAGGGAGGCCCACCACCACTATCTTCTCCCCCTTTTCTCTGGCTCTCCATCAGCAGGAGCACCCATTCTTCACTTTGTAATTTCAGGAACACTTATTTTGAGTTAGAATGCAAATATTTGGGGGAAGAGGGAGAAAAATCATCCTGAGGATCAGCATTTTCTAAGGATTCCTGAAACTGCCCTTCCTTATACATTTTGGTCATCTGGTTTGGATGGAGAGGTAGAAATTGCTCACTCACTCAGTGAAACTGGGATACATTTTGTGCATTTTGACACTGGCAGGCCAGCTGTCCCCTGAGAGGTCTGTTACCATGGCAAATAGTAAGGTCATCTTGTGATTACCCACTTGATCTGAGATTGTTGTGTCTAGACACTCATGCCCAGGACATCACCCAAGAAATCAAAGACCCCTAGGCCCACCCTAGTTTCTAGTTTGTCACATCTTCTCCAGCCGCTTGGACCATGACAGGGTTTCCAGCTCCTTTCATATTCAGGCCTGGCATTTCCTTGCTCTCTGCTCTCCAGGGGCAGGGCTGCTTTCAGCGTTTGTTGCCTCTTCCTCCCCCCGCCCCCCCCACCCCCCTCCCTCGCCCAATCCGGGAAGGACCTGGCCTCTAGGACAGCAAATCCATTGCACCACTTAGGTTTAATTAGAGCACAATGACAGATGATTAGTTTACACATCAAAGCACTGAAACAACTCAACAAATTGGCCCCATCCCAAAGGCCAGCACAGGAGCTGGCCTTGAACTCAGAGACTGCCTACAGGAGGGCTGAGGAGCCAGTGATGAAAGCTTGGGCGCCCCATGCAGAGGTGCACTGAAGGAGTTCTGTTTCTCAGTGAAGAAATGGATCCCAGCTGTTTCCAACCTAATGGTGCCTCTGCTTCTCCCTCCCACTTTAACTTTCCCACTCCAAGTCCTGCCTTGGCTGCTGCTTAAAGTTCGTATACAGTCAACTCACAGAGATACAGGGGCTGATTACTAATCTGTAAGTTATGCGGTCCTGTTGGTTCTCTTTTCTACACTGTTACCCTCCCAAGTAGGATTTTGAGCATTCATTAGGACACCTACCAAGGAATGATTGAGAAAACAGATACGTTCATCTTCAAACTAGGCCACTTCGGTGATTTTTTTTTTTTTTTTTTGAGTTTTGATGGGAAAGGAGATAGAAAGTAGGTTGTAATGAGGTCAATAAATTATTTCTGAGCATCCTTCACAGAGACTCTTCCCATTCGTTATGGATGACCAAGAGCCAGGTGAACACATGAGAACATTCTAATTAGATGGTCTTGGCCTTTTATTATACATTTCAGATCCTTTATTGTCATGCTGGAGTCCCAGAGAGACTGATGACATGTTTGGAGACATAGCTGTTTGGTTCTTCTAGCTCAAAAGATTAGTCTGCTTGTTAGGGTTCAGTGTGGGGTGGGGGTGGGGGTGGGGGAAGGTCATTGTTTCCCTCTGAGAATGAATTTGGCAGTCTCCTGTCCAGCAGCACATGGCAAGTTTATTAAGGAAAAAGAGACACCTGTATAGACTCAGGTGGGCAAAGAGCTACAAGGCACAGAGCAAGGGACGTCCCTCTAGATTGCTCTCTGATGGAATTATTCTATGAAATTTATCACTTTGGGGTTTGGTGGGGTTGGTTTTCTGTAACAACTGATGATCCTTTCTGCCCCCACCTCCGGATCCTGAAAACATCCATAGCCAGTTTTAATAACTTTTGTTAATCATCCCCATCTCCACCCCAGATAACTTCCACCTTATTCCATCATGCTCATACTGATATGAGCATAAGAAAAAAACCTTAAAGTCCACTCTGTGGTTGAATCAAATTGACCCTTTTACTTGGTCTACAGATATGCTCATCAAAGCAATTGGCATGTCATGCTTCAAGGTCATGCACTAAATCAACAGCAGAGTGGAGAATAGACTCTAGTCTTCATAGCCCTTATCTCTCAGGATGATGTGATCTTTTTAATTATTGGGGGAAACAGGACTGTGGCAGTTCAAATATCTCACAGAACACAAAGGCTCAGGCTCTCTTCTGAACAATCAATGGAGACCCAGTTCCTGGTGGATACTTGTCCTGACTGTGGGCCTTGGGGGTAATTGGACATCAGCCTCACCAGTGTGATGTGGGCAGACAGATGAATGCTGGCTGCCTCTTGCACAGGACAGTGGCCAGGAGCGAATCTGGGCTCAGACTGCTGTAAGCAAAGCACTTCAGAGGGAGGATGACACTGCATTATTAGCATAAACCAGGAGCCTATTGATCTGGCTGATTAGAAAACCTTCCAAGGCACTGGGGTAATTAGCACAATTTACAGAGCAGCAGTTATCAGCTTCACTGCTTAATTAACAATGTAAATATCTTTCTAAATGACATTTTATAATCATGATCAGACCCTCTAGCATTTGCCCCATAAACTGCTAATTTCTTCCCAGATGTACGGATAGTTGCCTTCTTTCCATGCCGAACATCCCATTTCTGCATCACATCCCATCAAGCGTTGTAGATGCCCCACATTGCCTCTTTTGTATCTTACTAGGGGTCTGTTCAGACTTTCTCTCTCCAGCCTGAAATATACAGTCTGCCAATTGAACTGGCAATTAAAAGTACTTAATTAGACGTGAAAGGGGAGTTCTGTCATGTTCTGGATTCTGAACTATTTTTTATTTATGTGCTTAGCAGGATAAGTCATCTTAAATTAGCATCACATTTTTTCCTCTGAAGAGCATGTGAGAAATGAGGCTATTAGGAGGAGAGGTTTAACACAATATTTGTGTACACTAGTCATGGGTGCAGGGAATCATCCCAAACGCATATGTTGCCTTGGCAAACAGGGTTATTCTTCATATTTATTTTATTTCCTTATCATTTCTCGTTGAATTAATGTTTGTGATAGAATCTTTGGCCTGCTAATCAAACATATGGGCCGGGAACTTAGGCGTTTTATTTATTTATTTTACTTTAAATTCACCCATTCTTTTGAGTACCAGGCCCATACTAAAAGATTATCATTTCATGTCTATTTCCAAATGGCATACACACAAATTCGAAATTTTACAGAGTCGTGGGGCTGAAAAGTCAGAGACTTGTAACCCTCACTGGAAAGAATGCCCTGAAGGTTTTCCTTTACTGGAGGGGTGATGATTTCAGCTGGTGGATTATTCACTTCTGATCTTTTTGCTCCCACTAATTACACAGTGGCCTGCAGTTAAACTACACAGTTAACGGCAGTTAAACATCTCTGAAGTGTGTGGAAAGAGAATTTAATAAAAACCGGTGCATATAACACTGGTAAAATGGGAGGGAAGGAAAAAATGAATTTTGGAGGAATTTGCTGTGAGTTTTAATGAACCCTCTTGCCCTTGTTCCCCATTATCATAGATTTGTGTGATAAGTGCCAATTATATGTGTCATAAGTATACTCCTTTTTGTTGAAGACAAGAGATCTTATGTGTGATGCAAATAAGGGTTCTCAGAATGCTAATTTTGTAATGAGCCAATGCATTCTTCAAGGAGTTTATAGTCTAGAGAGGGGAATAAAACATGTGCATAAATAATTATAATGCAAAGTAGGAAACTGGTGTGTCATGAGACAGCACAGAAAGAATTGCGGCCAAAAAAGAAGGGTGGAGAAATAAATTATAGTTGAGAGTTTCTGGTCTGCTTGAAGGTTGAGGGAAATTGGCATAAAAGCAAATTGAGCTATTGGGTGTGGTTTCCAGATGAGGGGAACAGCTAGAAGAAAACATAGAGGTGAGGCAGCATGAAATTTCAATGAGCAACAAATGTTTACCACTGCCATTCCGGGAGGAAGGTGAAGGAAAGCAGTATAGATATTGCTGGGTGGTGGTTGAGGGCTTTCTCACTCAGAACTTAGAGTCCAAGGCTCCGAATCATTAGCACCATTTTCGGAAGACCAAGGATTGGCAAACACTTTGTAAATAACCAGGCAGTAAATATTTTAGGCTTTGTAGAACACGCAGTTTCTATCACAACTACTCAACTTACTACTGTAGCACAAAAGCAGTCACAGACAAGACGTTAATAAATGGGAATTGCTGTGTTCCAATAGAATTTTACTTAAAGACATTGAAATATGAATTTCATGTAATTGTTACGTTACAAAATAGTCTTTCAATTTTATTACTGGCCTCTGCTATTGGGATAGGCAGAGACATGAAGCTGTAACCATCTCTGAGATTTTCTTGGTCTTTAGCCATATCCTCATAACTGCAGAGCCAAGGTCCGACATGCTTCCATACAACCCCACAGGGAGCTGCGGGGTCAAGGCAGCGATTATAACGGCGCATGCGTGCATCAGCGGTTGCGGTTCTGTTCAGGCTGTGGGCTCGGCCCAAGCATCAGCGCGTAGCACCAGGGCAACATGGGAGCTGTGTGCTCCCGATGGGTTTAACAGTAGATGGTATTTAGGAAGAAATACCTAGATCGGGAGTTTTGGCAATCCTCGTACAGTGAATGGGATACACTGTCCTCTGTTGCCTTGAATCTACACTTTGATACACTGTACCTGGCAGCTCTAAGCCACATTTGCTGTGCCCGCGTAGGTCTTTCTGTAGATCACAGATTAATAATAACTTGCGTTTATTTCCTGGTAAAATGGGAGGGAAGGAAAACATGAATTTTGGAGGAATTTGCTGTGAGTTTTAATGAACCATCTTGCCCTTGTTCCCCATTATCATTGAGGTTGTGTAGTTTCTAGCAAGTGATTTTTTCCCCTCCCACCCCTCATCCCGATCACTGCACCAAATTGCCCTAGGACTGAGACTGGAGTTTAGACTGGTGGCCCTGTGGGGAGCCTCCTAGCACCTTCCAGCTATTCTCCCTGGCCAGCTTCCCTGACAGCTAGTGAGGGGCACGAGGACAAAGGTCCAGAAGGAGCAGTGAGGCAGCTTTTCCTTGGTGAGATCCATCAAAGCCATCATCTATCTCATTTCTAGATACACCCAACATAACAAAGAGTTTTTAAAAGACATAAAATAATATTTTTTTTTTGGATTTGAAATTACAGTTTGTGTTTGAATAAGATTGATCCTATGTATTCCCTTCCCCTCATATTCCTTATCTTCTCTTCTGCTCACCTGGAAACGTCTTCATTTTTCTTTACAAACAAGAGCTTACACTGAATGATATATGACAAGGAAAAGGTTAATTAGGTGACTAGCTTAATTTTACATTTCAAGAAAAGGGGTGTGGTCGACGGACCCAAAGGCCGCCTAGGAGCTGAAGCTAAGGACCAGAACGAGCCCTTATACTTTTGACAGCATGGAAAACATTGAAACTTAAGAGCAGTTTTGGTGTCGTGAAGATGGACACCAGTTGTATCTGTTGAAGCGTGAGTGAGTGGAAACAGACAGCTCAGACAACTTGAACGGTGGCTTCTTTTCACTTTAAATAACCCCTCTTTGGAGTGCTCTCAAGTAGTCATAGGGTGAATATCGTAGGGCCACATTTTATTTCTCTGACCTGATCACATCTACTTTCTTTCCTTGTTTTCTGCCACCAGGACATCTCATATGCACAATGGTTTTGTTTTCTTTTTCTATATCCCCAGAACTCCAAAGATGGCTTGAAACCTGATGGGTGTTCCATAAACAACTGTTGAACAAATGGATGAACTTTAGCTATGATGGAGAATGGAGAAATAGAGTGGAGACAGTCCAGTGTGTCTCAAACTTAAATGTACTGAGGAATCCTCTAGAGATCTTGTTAAAATGCAGATACTGATTCTGGGGTGGGAGATTGTGTATTTCTAATAAGCTCCCAAGTAAGAACTAAGCTGCTGGTCCATGAGTCACATTTTGAGTAATAAGACCTCTAGACCACTTTGGTATGTTACTTAGAATGAACAGGTAGAGGAGAGTAAAGAAGCAGGAAAGAGGCTATATCTGTAGGAAGAAAGATTTTGGGAAGACAGGATAAGAATATAGAGACCCCGCAGAGGGATTGGCTTTTCAAAGGCAGAAGAAAATTTCCCTCAGTGTAACAGGAGAGAAGGAAAAGGGGTAAGTAAAGGAGGACATTCTTCAACTAACAGTTTCTGACCTATCCCTGAGGTCATTAGCTGAGAGTGAGGGTGGGAGCAGGCTGTGGGAGTTCTGAGAAACTCCCCCCTCCCAGGAGATACCCAGTATGCATTTAAGTTTGGATCATAAATTTAAAGAAAATCCTATGAGCTCTGTTGTGTCGTTTTCTCAATATTAATCTCCTTGGGACCAGGTTGAGTAGTGTGGCAGAAGGTGAGAGGAACCAAGGAGTTAAGGGTATTGGTTAGGGAGAGTGATTTTAATGGTGGGCCACAAGAAGTGAGGCACTGGTACAGGGCAAGGCACTGTTTCTCAGTTCCTGCTTTTATGGGTCTTACAGGATGCGTGAGAAGTTTAGCATATCTATGTGGAGAACTCTGAGAAATCTTCAGGGGGCTAAAGCAGGACAGTGGCAAGATCACTGGGTCCCCAATGAAGAGTAGAGAAGGCAGGGAGATTGGGAGTGAGAGAGATGAGTTCAGGGTCTGGGCTATGACCCAGGGCGTAGCATGGCGGTTTGTACGTGGAAGTCTCAACAAATGTTTGTTGAAGTGGAACTACACATTTCATTGAGCAGAACACCCGATTTCCTGTCCAAAATGAATACTGGTTCCCCTTAATTAATGATCCCCCTTTTTTCCTGGGATTCACTTCACTTTATCAGGCCTTTTTCTTTGGGAGAGCATCAAAGGACAACTCCCTTCTTCCCCTCATTCTCCAGTCCCCTCCTTTTTTTCTTCTTTCTCCCCTTTCTCCTTTTATATAACCACCTCTCTCTCTTCCTCGAAGTAATCCTATTTAATAAAGTTGATTGTTTGGCACAGCCTCCATTTCTATTAATTGTGACATTTACTTCTTATCTGTAGCCATCTGAAGACTGCGGATGTAGTCAGTGGAAACAGAAATACATTTTGAATAGGTATTTTAAAGTGGGTCTTCAGTGAAATGCCATCAAAATGCAAAAAAGAAAAATCTTTCCAAGCACGTTTACTCTTTTGATAGTATCTCCACGTACACGTTCAGCATGCATCTATACTTTTTATGGGGAAAGTTCCATTCCAAATGTGATTTATACAAAAAATTGTGCGCATGTGTGTGCACATTATTTATAATCTGAAATCATGAGACTCTGAGCATATTTTCAAGAGATGAAGAAGTGGAGACTCTGATTCAGAGATGACATACGTCTGATCATCAATGTCTTCTCACGTGTGGCCACTGTAAATATATTGCTGGAGAACACATCTAGTGATATAGAGTGATATATACTAGTCAGCAAGTTTAGATTTATGGAGCTGCAGAAAGTAACACAAGACAGAGGTCCAGGAAGGCTAACACCCTGGCGGTAAATTACTCTGCAAGTGCATGTTGTAAACAGTCACGATTGCATCTTTTTCCCTCTTGTGCTCCTTTTTACAAAAATCTTGAAATTTTTGCTCATCCCCCTTTACAACCCAGTAATAAAAAAAAAGTGACTAGATGTCTGAGATTTCACAGAGCCTTTTATACCCAATATTTTCACTGTCTGAAAACCAAATCTTGAGTAACTGGGGAGGCTTATGTTTCACAACACCCTGGAGTGGAGAAGATTGGCTGGTTGGGTTTTCCATCTTTGACATGGTGTCCCCTTTTGACACATTCACCAGTCACCCCATGCCCCTCATCCTGTGTTCTGGCAGGATTTGAGACATGCAAATTGCAAACTGGTAAATAGCAACTTTGCATATTTTAAATAGAAGAGAACAACGTGTTACCACTCATTCAGTTCACAGGGAAATCTGAGATAATGGGGAGTGAGAGGAAGGACTGAGTGAGGGTCCTAAGTGTTTTCTTCCAAGTGTTTATTATGCTTATTAAATCCATTGTACGATGATGAATTAATTTGAATTATTTACATGGTCAACCTTTGAGACAATAACCTGATTTGATCAGAAGATGCAAATGTATCATTTCTCTTTGAAACCCAAAAACAGGCTTCAACTGGAAGAAGCATCAGAACTTGTATCTTTTCTTACAGATCCTGGTTACAAACCTATGGTTGTCAAGTTAAATGACATGATGTCAGAAATCAAGAGAATGTGGAGATGTATTTCTAAGGACAGTCAAGAAACACCCCTGTGAGGACATGTCCCCTGGATAGCCAACTCGTAGATGACAAATTTCTCAAGTAAAAAGCCTTTCAATCTTATTTATCTGAAAATATCCATGCACTCTGACTCAAGGGTGCTGACCTGCTCAAGTTCCAGTATAAAGGAAAATGACATGATAACATTGGCTGGGTTTTCATTACATGATGGGTCTAGTGTCATTTCGGTGAATGTTTGGACTGGAAAGAATTCTTCGGTTTTACTACTAAAGTGGGAAGAACTGAGGGTTGCTGTCAGGTTCAAAGTATTATAACCCAATTATTCAAAACCTAGGTTCCCCATTGTGACTTGGGAAAAAAATCGGGAATGTTGTTCAAGCTTATCTTCTTTTTTTCCCCCTTGTGTCGGGATACATAGAAGGAATTTTGGCCAAAAGTAAAATTTCATGTATTGAAAAGACAGAAGAGGCCCAAGTGATTCTGAAGGTGGAGACTCTCTGAGGTAAAGCGAACAGCTTGCATCTTGAATATTTTATGAGATCCAGGTTTTAGAACAATGTTTCTGATGCAGGAACACAGCGATCTAGGAACAAAAGGGAGATGGGTCCAGGGAACGGACTGTGAAATTTCTTCAAAATATTAAGTGATCCTCAGGCTGAAAACCGGAATGGATGATGATACTGCAGATTTTTCCTAAATAAAGACTTCAGAAGCTTAATGATTTATTGATTGGCTCTGCGCTAATAATGTGCCCCTCACTATGCACTTGTAAATAAGGGTGTTACAAGGGTGCAATTGTGCCTTTCAGATATATTTGGTCCAAGTCTACATTTTGAAATTAAATTGAGGGAGTGAAGCAATAATCTGAATATTTCAGGGGAAGAAACCCCGCGTGATCTGGAGGAAGGTTTGTGCATTGGGTGACCAGGGAAATAGGAGAGAAAGGAGCTAGTAAAAAACAGAAGAGAGAAAAGCCTTGAAAAACCCACTTGTGTTAAGAAATATCCTGTGCATATCCTAAAAAAGAAGATAAGTTTCCAGGTGTTACCACAGAATGATATTTTCCTTAAAAGAAGGAAAAGGAAGAGGAGGGAAAAAATAAAAAATAAAAGAAAGTTGTCCTGTTAAATCAGCTATACATGGAGTCTGTCTGTGTAAGGAAATCAGCCTTTTCATTACAAATACGTTTAAAAAGCCCCAGAGAAGAGAGACGTGAACAGAAGCAATATTATCCACTAACAACCTAACTCCCTTTTAGACATCAGCTGAGAGATCAGCAGCAGCATTGAACAGGGGGTTTGTCTTAAGATAAAGACTCATCTTTATTTCTTTTAGGATATAAAACTTGTATTTAAATCAATTCAGAGGAGCACTTTAGCTTTAAACATTAGAGAGCGGGGAGAGCCTATTTAATAAAACGGTATTATTTCATTTTCAAAGAATGATACTGGCAGTAGCTCGGAGTTTAAATTCTGTATTCTTTTCCTCAATTATAATTATAGATGGGCCTGAAAGGAAGCAAGCCTATTACTGTCATATTTATTCTTTTGACAGGTGTTATGGGACTGTAATTTGATGAAATGACTCAAAACGCAGATTCCCATCCAAATATAATTCCTGTCATCAACACGAGTGTTTTAGGAAAAGTCCTCCAGCAGCAATCCATATTCAGGAATATGGGGGAGAGCCTGCCTTCAGGGCTTATCTCCGAGGTAGCAACAGCCAGAAGGAAGAGTGGGTGTTTAAGGTAAAGAAGGCTGTTAGGGAGACAGCTTTCTTTTTCATCTGGGTGGGGTTAGATCAGGGAAGGGGCACCCGGCGGAGTGCACGTTGGATTCCCTTATTAGCAGACGCTGAGTACCGCGACCGGCCGGCAGAGGGCGCTCGGTGCAAGTCTCCAGGCGGGGGTGGTGCTGCGCCGGTGCGGGGCGGGGGGTGGAGGCGGCGCAGGCGCACTCGAGGCCGCGCGTCCGGGGCTGACGTTCCCCTGTGGAGGCGGGTGAGCGGCGCGGCGCGGCGCAGGCCCGGGGCGGGGGCGCGGAGGGCGCCTAGGGGAGGGGGTCGTGTCGGGGGCGGGCTGGGCCAAATGGAGCCTCGGCGAGACCGAGCGGCGACCTTTCCCAGCAGAAAGCCGGGCGCACCAGGGCGACCTGGAGGAGGGGAGAGGGGAAGGCCGCAGGGCTCGCGGAGGGCGTGAGGGAGCCAGGGACTCTGCGGAGACCGGCCGCCGAGTTCTTGGTCTGGCGCGCATCTCGGCGATTAGCCTGGGCTTGCCGGTTTAAAAAGCCGGCAGAGCCGCTCTAGGCGTATTCGGCTGGAGCACCGTGGAAAGGCTTACGTGGAGTGGCTCCCGCGTTTTGGTCTATGCTTCTGCAGAACAGATCACGTCACTCCCAGGCCAAAACCCCTTAGCCGTGTGCACTGATGTTTTGTTTGCTTTTAGATAACACAGGATTCACCCAGTTGACAGTTGAAGGTCTTTTCCTGTATTTGCAGAGTTGTGCATCCTTCACCATAATCAATATTAGAGCATTTTCATTACCTCCAAAAGAAACCCCTCCTTTGCCTGTCACCTGAACAATCTCCCATTGGCCTCAGCTCTGGGCAGCCATTTATCTCAATATCTATAGATTTGCCTATCCTGGACATTCCGTGTAAGTAGAATTGAACAGTATTTGGTCCTTATGACTGGCTTTTCACAGTGTACTGGAGGCTCACCCGTGGTGTAGCATGTATCACTGCCTCATTTCTTTTTGTTACATGGTAATATTCCATTGTATGAATGTACCGTATTTTATTTATCCATTCATTTATTGCTAAACCGTAGCGCTAATTTAAGTCCTCACTGCTTCCTAGGCCTTTCTGGATCTGACCCCACCTTCCTGGCCAGTATCCTCTTTTCTTATGTCCTCCCTTCTTCCTGGCCTCCTGGCTTGGAGGGTGGGGAGCTGGCACTTCCTTCCTCCCTTAGACTTGCATGTAGGCTGCTTTCTGTTTTTTACCGCTTCTCCATCTTTACCTTCACTTGGCAGAATCCAACTCCTCCTTCAAGTATCGGATTTCCTGTTCCTTTCTCTAGAAACTTTCTCTGGCCCTTAAGTGGACGAGAGACCCAGATTCCACTTTGTAGTAATTTAGCAATACTTGAATAATTGGTGTTTCTTGTTCAGATATAGTTCCATTGGAACAGTGGCTCCTTGTTTGTTTCTCTGGCACTAGTTATAGTTCGTACTATTTCAACACAGGTGTGCACACACATGCACCTACTGGGTGTCAGACATAGCCCTTTGTGTATGAGGGATACAGCCACAAATCAAACAAATTCCCTGTTTTTATGGAGCTCACATACCAGTGAGGAAATACAAACAGAAACAACTGGATATACATTGTGTGGTGAAGAGTACCTTGAAGAAAAATAGAAGGGCTACTTGAGTTCTACCTGGATACCTGGAAACTGGAGGGGGTGAGCCATGTGGGCCTCATGGAATGGTTGGGTATGTGAGGGCCAGCAAGGAAGCCAGAAGAAGGGGGAGAGAGGACAAGGAAAATCCAGGAGCATTTAACTCTAGTCCTCCAGTTCAGGGTATGTATAGAAAGAGCTTGAGTTGGGAAAACAGAGGCCTAGGTACAAAGCCCAGCTGTAGCTCTCACCTAGTTCTGTGTGACCTTGGGCCTCAGTTTCCCTCTTTTGTATAGTAGGAGTAACAGCCTTGTAGATTAGGTGGTCCTATAAAGTACCTGCCCCCTCCCTCTCTACCCCCCCTGCCCCCACCCTCATCTCCCTGCCCAGTGTCTGATATCTGGTAGGCGTACACTACATTGATTTCTTCTTTTTTCTTCACACCAGTGTGATGTGTTGGGAGGCCACTGGCACAAAGCAGTATGACGTTACAACAGTTTGATTTAGATTGCTGGTTGCTTAGCCTAAGACCAAGACCATCATGCTTGCATTTTATATGGCTTTCCTGGCTTTTTTTTTTTTTTTTTTCCTTTGGCTGGGAAGGCTCACCAGAGTTTAAAGAAGAGTGGTTTTGCTCTCACCACTTTACTTTATTTTTTTTTTGTGTCTATTTTATTTATTTTTTTTATAATAAATTTTATTTTTATATTCCCCATACAATTGCAACCCCCCCATTCTGACCCCAATCCCTCCCCTCCCGCCCCCCACCCCCCAAAAAGTGTCTCTGTTTCATAGTTTTTTGTTGATTTTGATTTTCACTTTCATATAGTTATTCATTTTCCTGGTCCTTTATTTAAGTTTTCTAGATTCCTGCTATGAGTGAGACCATCTGGTATTTTTCTTTTTCTTTCTGGCTTATTTCGCTGAGCATGATCCCTTCCAGCGCCATCCATGTTGCTGCAAATTGCATGTGTTTATCTTTTTTGAATGCTGAGTAATATTCCATGGTATATATGTACCACATCTTCTTGATCCAGTCATCTATTTTTTGGGCATTTGGGCTGTTTCTAAAGCTTAGCTATTGTAAACAGTGCTGCTATAAACATAGGTGTGCAGGTGCTCTTTGGAATTGATGTTTCTGTGTCCTTTGGGTAAATACCTAGGAGAGGAATTGCTGGATCATATGGAAGCTCTATGTTTAGTAGGTCAAGAAATCTCCACACAGCTCTCCATAGTTCACCACTTTACTTTAAACTAATAAAAGCTCAGGCTTCTTGGGCTGACAATATGAAGTTCAGGTTGGCTCCTGGAACTTTGAGACAGCAGGTGTGGTATAAGCAGGCCAGGATTCAAATCCAAAGGACTTGACTTTGAGACCTGGCTCTGCCCTCTGCTGGATTTATGACTCCAGGACAGTCACTTTCCTCCTGGCTTTAGTTTTCTTTTTGATAAATGAGAATTACTCACTGCATATTTATTGAGCTTCCATTACTTTCTGGCACTGATAACTCTGGAGGGGTGATGAATACAAGATAGTCTCTGTTCTCTAGAAGCTTCCACTCAGCAAGGACCACAGAGAGCCAGGGAGAGCAGGAAAAGTTAAGGTATATACTCGCTAGCACCAGTACTAGGTACTTTACATGTTAGCCTGCTTTGTCTTCACTCCCCCTGAGGGGCAAATTCTGTTCTCCAGTTACAGAGGAGGAAGCAGAAGTCCAGAGAAGTAAACAAGTTACCCAGGATCACCCAACTGGTAAATGGCAAAGACTGGCTCCTAAATTAGGGTTGTTTGTCTCCAAAACCTGCCCTGTGTGCTTCCATCACATTGTTACTGGCTGATCACAGAGCAGTGTGGTGACCCTGTCATAGGTGTTTGGACAGCACTGGCTGGGCACCTCCAGGAGGTGACATGGGAGCTGCATCTTTAAGGCTAAAAAGGAATTCTTGAGACTGGTAAAGAAAGCAAGGTAAGAGAAAGATGTTGAAGACCACAGCATGTTTCAGAGATGCTATTAACAATGACAGTGATTGATAGTAAAACATAACCTGTGCTGGGCATGGTGTTATGTGGTTCAGGAGCACTGTTTACACATCACAGTGATTCTATGTAAGAAATAGTATTAGGGCCTCCCTGGTGGTGCAGGCAGTTGAGCACAGCGCTGTGAAGCTGTCCGCAACCTCTGCAGCCCTGGTTCAATCCCGGCTGGCTGGCGAGAATCCCACATGGCACGGCAGACCTCTCCTGTCATGCCCGCTGTGTCCCTTGGCGGTGTATTTTGTCAGTCTGTTCTGTTCCCCGCTCTGTCTCTGGTGAATCCTCTCACCCTCCTGCACATCTGGCCTGTACCCCGGTTCTTATATAAATAAATAAAAATAAATCTTTTTAAAAAAAAAGAGAAATCGTATTAGTTGCCCCATGGACAGATGTGCAACACACTCTGAGATAGAGGTTAAGATACTTGCCCAGGGTTTCACAACTGGTGAGCTATGGAGCCAGGATTTGAACTCAGACTATCTGATCCCAAATTCTATGACCTTAACCTTCAAGTTCAGAATGTGGCTAAAATGCAGGAAGTGTAGGAAGAAGGCTAAGGAGAGGAATTTGATGAAAGAAGTTAGAGCCAGATTTCAGAAGGTCATGGTAGAGAATGCTCCACAGAGGTTTTGGAGAAGGGGCTTTATTTGGTGTGGTTTTTTTAGGATGTGTCCTTGATGGACCTGTGGGGGTTGTACTGGAAAGAGGGGATGACTAGGAGGTGTTTGGGGAGACAGTCTTACCAAGCCGGGAACTAAGATAATGCCAAAGGGCTTGAAGGCTATACGGAGAGGGATTGGAAGAACTGAGATTGCTGCCCCTTTTCTAGCTTGGGAGAAGGGGCACATGCAAAATGGAATGCTGGAGCTTCTTGCAACGTTCTCCACCCAGAAGAGTGATTGCATATTTAAACAATGGGCCAGTTGTGCAGGCTTAATTCAGCTTCTGTTATTGCTCAGAGGGTATCATTTCTGGTTATTTTCTGTAGTTCTTTCATTAAAAAAAAATGGCTTTGCTCATTCATATTTAGGTGCCCTATGTCAGGGTTTAAAGTGGGGTTGTAGGTCTGTTTCTCAGCATCTATGCTGGTGATACCAGTTGGCTCCTAAGAAATTTCCTTTGTGGCTTCGTTTTCACTCTTTTATTAGTCATATTCTCCTTTGGATTTCCTGAGAAATTTTAAAGCATTTCCTTAGTCCTCCTTTTCTTTGTGTAATTAACATCAACCTGTGCCTTCCCCCCACCCCCCACACACCTATATTCAGGGGTAAACTGTAGGTGATGTTCTTGGGTTTCTGAAAAGTGTGGAGCAAGGTTTTGTGGAGAAGGTTGGGAATTAGGTCCTGGGTAACGGTACAGTTGTGTGCTTTTATGAGTACTTAGACCTGGCCCTGAACAAGCCCCAGGGAGAGTCCTCTGAGGGGTCCTTAGCCCTGATCTGGGTGGCATTTGTGGAAAGCTCAGATATGCACATACCTGCAGCAGGTAGTATTAGAAGCAGGTAAGGGCATGGGCTTTGGCATCAAATCAAGTGTAGGTTTGCTTCCAACCTTACTATGTATCAGCCGTGTGGCCTCTGGCAAGCTATTTAACCTGTCAGAGCCTCAGTGTCTTCAGCTATAAAATGGTGTATAATGATACCAACCCCATAAGATTGTTGTGAGGACAAATGAGTGCTTAATGCTTACCTGGCATCTATTAACCACTCTCTGAATTGTAGATCGTAAGACAAATCATCAACAGTGTGGAAGGTTCCTGGTAGAAGAGTGAGGAAACGTGTCAGGCTCTTCCTCCCTGTGGCCCTGGGGCTGAGTCCAGGGCCAGAGTCCAGGGCCACACATGCTAGGTGCTGAGTGGGGTTGCATGGGTGACTGACATTGCTTGCAGGGGTTAATCTCTCTCTCATTGTACCCCATTTGTAACTGGTATGGGATTGTCTCTGTGCTTTTGTTGTGCTGAATTGAGTTGAGTTGGATAACAGACAGGATCAGGCACCCAGGAGATTGTGGTAGATTGTGACTCTGGATTGAACTAATAAAATACAAGATGGGGAAACAGATTGAAGAATAGTTTTTGGGAAAGAGGTGCCTTTGAGCCAAATGCCAGAGCTACATGAGGGTCCTGCTCAGAACACAAGAACGCTGCGGTTTTTCTACTGGACAGTATGTTTAAGAGTGAAATTGATAAAGAGGGTGTGTGTGTCCAGAGGAGGGTGAGTAAGATGGGGACAGTGGAGATGATAGCACCTTCAGGATCGCTGACTTGGGAAAGAAACAACCTAGAGGCTGGGGTAATTGCCTTTGAATAATCAAAGACTGGACTTGGGAGGTAGATTAGGGGAGATCTTACCCCAGAAGGGCAGTGCTCAGAACAAATGGGTAGAATTTTACAGAGCAGATTTAGCTTGTGATCAGAAGGACTTTCTGACAGCTTGGGATGAATGAAAATGAAGTGCTCAGCCTCTAGAGGTCATGAGCTCCCTGCACAAGGGTCATGGTAGGGGAGAAAAGCTGATGACTTCCTGCCAGGGATGGAGAGGAGAGAGTGCTTTGATGCTGGATAGGAGAAGGTCGATTGCAGCACTTGGTTTTTGAATGACAGCCTACTTTGGATTGTTTTTTATTCACTGAGCTAACACCTTTCACTGGCAGCCTACTAGGAGTTAAGCCATGCTACCTGCAGTGTTTTTTTCCCCCTCCATAACTTTATAATTCATTAAAGACTGCAGGATGAATAGCCAGAACTCAGTTCTGATTCAGGAAAAGGTTAATAAATTGTACTTAATCTTTAGTTTAAGAGAAAAAGGGTGCATTTTTTCTCTTTAATGTATACAGAGCCAACTGAATCAATGAAATCCATAAACCTCCCCAGTCTCAGTTTATATCAGGGACTTCTTCTAGTAGGCCATTCTTATTTTTTTAAAATATTTTATTTATGCATATAAGAACTGGGGTACAGGCCAGAGGTGTGGGGGAGGGGAGAGGATTCACCAGAGACAGAGTGGGGAACAGAACAGGCAGACTGACTGAAATACACTGCTGAGGGGAGCAGCGGGCGACTCAGGAGAGGTCTGCTGTGCCATGTGGGTAGCTCCCTGACTGGGGATCGAACTCGTGCTGCAGTGGCTGCAGATTGCTTCATAGGTTGCGTCTTAACCCCTTGTGCCACCAGGGAGGCCCCATTCTTACTTTTGATAGAAGTATTAAATAGCTGCAGAACATACTGTTTTCCTACTTTTCCTGGCGTGGGAAAAGGGTGGGTGTGTTCTCTCATTTAACCCTCCCATCAGTCTTGCCATGACTTGGACCTTTGTACTTTCACTATCTTACTACTTAGTCTTCAAGGCAAAGGAAAGTGGCCTGAAAGTTGTTGGTGAGGGGATGGGGTTCAATTGGACACTCCTCTGTTGCGTGACCCCTGTGTGCCAGGCACTGTAGGAGTAACACAGTGACAAAGGAGCATGTAGCCCAGTAGCAGAGGAGAGGGAGCCAGGAAAAGTATAGCATGAATGGGGGGATTTGGTCGAAGTTCACTTGGAGAATGGCTAGTACTCTAGGCAACGCCCACCACGGGCTCTGGAGCCAGACTTCCTGGGCTCGAAATCGTGGCTTCTACACGCAGCTCTGTGACCTTGGACAAGTTTCCTGCTTTCTTTTTGGTCTCTGTTTCTTTATCTGTAAAAGGCAAGTATAATGGTACTTTCTTAGAGTCATTATTATTATTATGAGAGTTAAAATTAGTTGATTCACATACACTATTTACAGTAGTGCCTAGCATATGATACATATTCCATTGGGCAACAGTAGTAATAATTGTAAGTAATGATGGTGATTGTTATTAAAGGAACAATAGGTGGTGTGTCAGAAGGCTTGGCAGGTAGAGGAGTGATGAGGGAGGAATCTGGGCTTGTAAGAAGGCTGTAGGTATTGTCAACCGAGAGTGTTTAAGACTCTATACACTAGTGATAGGGAAGCTGTGGAGGATTTTTCCAAAATAACTTTTGTTTTGAGAATTTTCAAAATATAGAGAAATTGAAATAATAGCACAATAGCCACACTTACACTTACTATCTAAACACAATATTAACATTTTGCCACATTTGCTTTATCATTTCCTCTACCTTTCCTCTTTCTGTGTTTTTTTTTTCCCCTGAATCATTTGAAAGTAAGCTGCAGATGTGATGATATGTCACCTATAAATCCTTCCACTTGCATCAGCTAAGAATAAGAAAATTCTCCCATATAGCTATACTGTTGTGATGCCTAAGAAAGAGAATAATTTATAATCATTGGAACTATCATGTAATGTCTAGCTGTGGAAATATTTTAAGTTAGGAGATTAGGTATTGTGACCAGGTGTGGAAGATGACTGGAAGGGCAGGTAGATATCATTACTGTAATCCAGGTAAGAGATGATGAAACCTAAAAATAAGAATAGGAGAGCAATTTGAAGTGTCTACAGTCTTCCCACTGAGTATGGGGGCAGAGTGCTAGGTCAATTAGCACCTGGAAGCCTAAGGACTTCCAGGAAGAAGCACCAGACCTCTGAGAAGTGCTGAAGGCTCAGATCTGCAGGAAGCAGATAGGGGTATTATAGGTAGGAGTAGGAGTGTTCTTTCTTCATGGGGATATTGGATATCTACTGTGATAGGTAAGTTTATGGGTCAACTTGACTGGACTATGGGGTGCCCAGATATTTGGTTAAACATTATTCTGGATGTGTCTGCAGGGTGTTTTTTTTTTTTTTTAAATTATTTATTTATCAATAGAAGAACTGGGGTGTAGGCCAGAGATGCGGGAAGTGAGAGGATTCACTAGAGACAGACTGGGGAGCAGAACAGGCAGACCTACGGAAATACACTGCTGATGTGACTAGTGGGTGAGACAGAAGTCTGCTGCGCCATGTGGGTTAGCTCCCTGGCTGGGGATTGAAATCAGGCGGTAGCAGTGATAGCACTGAGACTTGACCCCTAGGCCACTAGGGAGGCCCCTGTAGGGTGTTTTTGGATGAGATAAACATTTGAACCAGGACCAAGTTCCCTAGTGTGGGTAGAACTCATCCAATCACTTGAAGACCTGAATAGAACAATAAACTGACCCTCCCTGGCGTAAGAATTCTCTTGCTTAATGGCCTTTTAACTGGGACATTGACTCTTCTTGTCTCTACAGCAGCTTCCGGCCTTCAGCCTCAAACTGGGACAGTGGCTCTGGAGACATGGGACTTGCCAGCCTCCATAACCAAAGGGGCCAATTCCTTATGAGAACTCTCCTTATGTACATGTATATCTCCTGTTGTTTCTGTCTCTCTGAAAAACCCTAATACACTACGTCAGGATTCTCTCACAGTGCTGAGGCCATGACAGGTAAATGCCCTAGGCTGTCATGGAGCCTGCCACTGAGGGCTCAGTCTACCTGGACTCTGCCGCAAATGGTGGAGATGTGACAAGGATGGGCAGGGGCCAGATTACAAGGGGCTTGAAGCCCAGGGAAAAGAGTATGGATTTTATTCTGTAGGTCAGTGCTTTCCAAACTTTACTGCCACTTACATGATTTTTTGTCATATCCACATTTCAGTTATACTATCTGTTTGATACATTTAAAAAAATCAAGTGTCTGCCCATTCACTTTTGAAACTGTCTTAAGCCATAACACATAGGAAATTTTAGGATTTCCCCCCTCATTACACGTGAAAATAATAAAAAAAATTACAGTAAAACAATGTTGGTTTATATGCTGCTTAAAATAATTTCAGGAATTTGTTTCACATGAATGATAGGGAGTAGGGGTGGATGTTAGGGGTAATAGGCAGGGTCATGACAGGCTGAGGTTTATTTTGGAAAGACTCACAGTGGGTGCCAGAGTGGAGGTTAGATAGGAAGGCAGGGAGACCTGCTGGGGACTCTTGCAGTGGCCTGCATGAGCTATGATAAGGGTCTGAACTGAGGATGTGCGGTGAGAATAGAGAGGGACAGAATTGAGGGTGATTAGGGTAGAATTTGATAGGCGATAGAGACAAGTGGCATGGAGATTGAGGGAGCAGGAGGAGTCCGGGTTGATGGTTTGGGTTTGGTTGCCTGGGAAGATGGAGCTGCCTTTAAAAAGGGCAAGAAGACTGGGTGGGGAGGCTAAGGTCACTCCAAAGAGCAGGATATGCAAAACAAGCACTCCCAGGGCCATAGGGTTTGACTAGGCTTTAGTGATGATGCTGTGAGGTTCATTGTCCCTTAAATAATAGCAAGCCTACACTTTAAATTAAATTAAAACATTTTTAGTTTAGCTCTTTTGAGTGGACCCACACATGCATTCTCTGCCAGTTATTACTGAGAATGACTAAGTATTATAATTGAGCTGAAAATAATCTCCCGCCCATACTTGCTGGGTTGGTTTCTAAGTATTGCTTGGGTTTTTAAGTAATGAAACAAAGTTGTGCTCTTTCCAAATGTTAATTTTGAAGACTGCAGATGGTAGCCATCTGTTACGCGACTAGGATTTTACAATATTTGATTAGCACTTTATATAGTTTGGGGAAACCTGCCAGTGGAGTCTGCCCATCAGGTTGGGGTGGTATGTCCTCTATGGCAACCCTTGAAGGTCTTTGTCCCAGTTGTATCGGACTCCCCACTGCTTGTTGGGCCAAAGTGTGGCCAGTGGATTGGCAGGTTGGTATTTATTGCAGAAGGACCTTAAGAAGCTCTGCCCTATTTGCATTCTTCCATGGAGCTGGAGCTCATCAGAGTTTATTGTAGAAGAAATTGAGAGGTGAGCCTCTGTCTATCAGTTAGGATTTTTTTGGTTGCAGAAACAAAATAGCATCTCCAACCTGCTTTGGTGGAGGGGATTCATTAGCTCAGATCACTGGCGGTCTAAGGGTGGGGCTGTTTTCAGGTGGATAGTTTTAGGCACCAAATGAATGCCTCAGATGGTTTTGCTCAGGGTCTCAGCACTGCCGCCAGCTGTGTGGCTTCAGTCTGAGGCTTCAAGAGGAGGCACAATGGCTTCCCTGAAAGAGGATCAAGTGTTTTCAGCTGAGTCAAGTCTAGAGGGAAAAAGCGGAGTCCTTTCTGGTCCCTCAGCATAGGTGTTGAGAGTCACTGTGATTGGACCAGCTTCCACCGCGTGCCCATCTGTGAACCAATCCCTGCCACCGCTTGGATGAAGGCCCCTGATTGGTCAAGCCTGCAGTGAAGCCCCTCCCAGGCCTGTGGGCTAAGATCCGCTGTGCAGCCCTGAAGCCTTAGTTGCACTTCTCCCCCTGTTACCGGAAGGAGGAAGGACGGTGGGGGTGGGCGTCCACCTGCCCACTGCAGTGTCAGAGCGAGAGCTCAGGGTACCAGGAGGCACTGGCAAATTTAGCTGTGGAGACAGACATTTTTTGTTGCCAGGAAGATAACATGTTGGAAATGGAATGAAGGGGCCTCTGAAACCAGCAGTTAATAAGTTTCCTTTCTTAGTTTAAGGGCCTCTGATAGATTTAGTATGCTGGTTCTCCTTATTTATTTATTTTTTTGAGGGGGAGGGCGTTGTCTTTCTTCTTTTATGTTATTTTAAAACTAAGGCCAGTCGCTTAATCTTGGTCTTTTAGCTCCTTCATTTGGAACATAGTGCATTTCCCTCTCATACAGGGGAAATCTGCACAGAGGAGATAACAGATTCCATTCAGGCCAGTATAATAAACAGGGCATGAAGCGCTGGGGCCTGGGCCAGGCTCCACAGGCCTGGCAGCAGATGAATCCCTGGCAGTGTGGGAAGCACTGTGGTAGCTCCTTGAACAGGGCACTGTCACTCCCTGGGGAAGGACAGTCAGGAAGGGCTTCGCAGAAGAAGTGACACTGAGCTGGACTTGGAAGGCTGAATGCAAGTTGCCTGCACGCAGGACATGGGGATGGGAGCTCTATGCTAAGTGGTGGCTTGTGCAAAAGGCACCGAGAGGTGACATACTTGCTGGTTTGGACGGTCTGGGAGAAGGTCCCTTGGATCACCATGGAATGAGCCCAGGGTGTTGGTTCGGAGGTTGATTTGAGCAAGAGTGTGGAGGAGACGGGGAGTGATGGAATGGAGGCAGGGAAACCAGGAGGGATGTATGGTGGAGGTCCAGGCAGGAGTCTCTGGGGCATCTTGTTAAAATGCAGGTTCTTTTCTAATAGGTCTGCAGGAAGCGGCTGCATTTCTAATGAGCTCATGGGTGAAGTCGATGCTGCTGGTCCAGACCACACTTTTAGTAGGGAGGCTCAGACCTCTGGGCATCCCCAGGATTGCTGCCCAGCCCTCCCCTGCCCCAGTTATCTGAAGTCAGCTGCTTTCTCCATGACTTCAAGGCAGGGCCTTACTGCTTGTCTGCCCTGTCAGTGATACCTCCTCACTCACAGGCTGAAGTTGGTCTCCAGAAAGAAGATGCCAGGATGAACCTGCTCGTTTTACCTTTGGTCCTTGCAGGCCTGCTCTGACCTGTGATTTCTGCACAACTGAATGCCCAGACTGAGCTCAGGTCAGGGTGTGCAGGGCACCTGGTCTCAACGCTGCTGAAGCCTGCTTCACTGTGTGCTGGAACCTGGGGCCTGGGGCCAATTATTGTTGCCATATAGAAGGATGTTCTGTTTTCCAGGCACAGTTCTGCAGATGGCCCCACTGCCAGGGGCAGAGCTGGTCCAGAGGCCGGTACAGCTCTACCGGTACCTGCTGCGCTGCTGCCGGCAGCTGCCAACCAAGGGCATCCAGGAGCATTATAGACATGCTGTCAGGCAGGTGGGAACAGATCCCCTGGGACTGGGCTGGGGTGGGCACTTCCTCTAACAGGGGACCTGTCACCGGGTTGGGGGCAGGGGCAGGGATGTGTTTCAGGTGGTGGAGCCGCAGTGTGATCAGAGCCACCAGAAGCTGGGTAGCCAGTGCCTCTGTCTGGTGCTGCTTCAGGAGACAGAGGTGGCATCACCCAGCGCACCAGCCCTGTGTCAGGGCTTGACTAAGGCAGCTAATGGGATAATGAAGAGAGCACGTGGGACACGTTTTGTCAGGAATCATGGCCAACAATGCACACCTGCATTTAATCATAAGAAAATGCCAAGCAAACCCAAATTGAGGGGGCATCTACCACATGACCGGCCCAGACTCATCAAACATGTTAATGTCATGAAACATGGAGAAGGGCGGGAGAACTGTGGTGTGGAGGAAGGCAAAGGAGATGTGTTACTGTAATGAGTGATCTCAGATTGGATCCTGGATCAGAAAAAACGGTGTTACAAACAGCAGCATTGGGGAAATACTGGAATAAGGGCTGTAGATCAGCTAATAGTGTTGTATCGAAATTATATTTTCTGAGTTTGGTTGCTGTAGTTATGTAAAATGAAGCCCTTTTTGTTAGGAAATTCACACTGAAGTGCTTAAGGGGCCAGGCACAAAGCCTGCAACTTTAAAATGCTCCCAACATCTTTTATACAAACACATAAGAAGAGAACAACAATAAAGCAAGTGTGGCAAGATGCTAACCATTGGCACCTCTGGCAGGGAATTCTTTCATGTTATTCCTGAAGCTTTTCTGTAGATTGGAAATTCTTTCCAAATAAAAAGTGAAAAAGTAAAGTCAATACAAATATAATGTGGAAAGTTTAAAAAAAAAAAAAAAGCAACAGAATTGTGGAAACATGGAGTAGGAAGCATTTAGCTGTTTGAAGGTGATCCCCGAGGTGAGCATCTGAGGCACTTGGTGGACGTGTGGGGTTGATAGTGATGGAAGAGGAGGCACCAGTTCTTCTGAGGGACACTGAGGGCCATTCCAGTGAGCCTGCGTCTCACTTCTCAGTTACTTCTCAAGGGTGAACATCTGGTCAAAGCAGATGACAGCCCTGCATTGCTCTGCGTGGGGCCTGGCTGGATTTTCTGAAGTCCCCTGCTCCATGGCGCCTCCTTTCCCTGCTTGGCTTTCCAGCAGGGGCCAGGAGAAGCCCTGTTCCTCCCTGTTGTGAGAACAGGCAGAGCTCTCTCTTTGGTAAAAGCAGGGTTCTGGCAGGAGCAAATGAAAAAGAGATGTTTCCCTTAAGCTCCCACTGCCTGGTAACCTTGGGGCCCCGTTTGATTTGGAGGTAGCTTGGGGGCCAGTCTTTCTTTCCACAACTGCCCCTCTGGCAGGAATGTGGAAATACTGGTGTTGCTAAATGGCAAGCAAGCTGGGGTTTCTGAAACCCTTTCCTCATCTCTGGAGGGGGACTGCTGTCACTGTGTTAGGGAGAGTGATGTTGAGCATGAAACAGTCAACCTGGCTCATCAGGGCTCCTCTGGAGCTGCTGGTTCTGTGAATTTTGCTTAGTCATCTTTTATGCTTAAATTTCCAGAGTTTCCGGGTTCATTCGGATGAAGACAATCCTGAGAGAATCCAGCAGATTATTAAAAGAGCCATTGAAGATGCTGACTGGATCATGAACAAAGTAAGTACTTGGCTTCTTTCTCCATAGGCCTGCGGCGGCCTTGATGGCTATACTCTCAGTAACCACCAGAGGTCACTCCTGCCCCACAGTTGGGAAGGATCCGCTGCTCCTGCTGCAGAAGCTCAACATTTCTGGTGATCACAGATGCCCTGGTGGTTGCATTTGTTTTCTGCAAGGAGTGGGGAGTGAGGGGAACCCTCAATCCCTAAAGTCCAGTTTCTGTCTAACAGTGCTGAATTAACTGATGGGGAGGGGAGGAGAAAGAAGAAAGAACTGCCTTCCTGAAAGTTAGTGTCAAAGCTGGCACAGCCTGAGCAGAAGGCTGGCTTGGTGGTAGCGAGCTCCTCATCTTGGCAGGTAGTCAGCCCGAGGCCAGGATGTAGAGGAAACCATCAAGTTTGCTGGGGGAAGGGAGGAAGGCAGGAAGGCAGGAATAGAGACTGGTTGGCTATTTCTTACATGTTGGCATTAGAACTACCTAGATTGGTTTAATAGGAGGCCCCTCCTCCTGGCTTTCTAAATCAGGGTCTTCAGATGCAGGGTCCCTTCACTTGTTAAACTCGGTGATTGGACTGAGATATTTTTTCTTTCAACAAGACTCATCTCAGGGCCTCTGTGGTGGCACAAGGGTTAAGTCTCAGCACTATCAAGCTATCAACAGCCACTGCAGCATGAGTTCAGTCCCTGGCCGGGGAGCAACCCACATGGCACAGCAGACCTCTCCTGTCTCACCCTCTGCTCCTCTCAGCAGTGTATTTCAGTTGATCTGCCTGTTCTGCTCCGCATTCCGTCTCTAGTGAATTCTCACCCCCGTACCTCTGGCTTACACCCCAGTTCTTCTATGCATAAATAAAATAAATCTTTAAAAAAAAGACAGCTCAAAGTAAAGGATGGACATGCCACAACTTTCAATTCTACTTCTCCAGTTTCTTTCTTCTGACCTCCTCTTTCCTCTGACCCTATCAGCTTCTCTTTCCACTAAAGAAGAAAGGGAGTTGAGGCACCAGCCAGAGATCGCACCACCTACAAGGCTGCTGGCTGGGTCACCTCACCCTCAAACCCCAGGGAGCCCCTTAGGAGGCTCCTGCAGCCTCGCTGACCCGGCTCTCAGGCTTTCCTGGGTCCTCCCTCCCCCATTCATTTCCTCACCATCTTCTAATGATCTCTCTGTCTTGCAGTATAAAAAACAAAACTGAGCCCCCATGGCCAGGAGAATGAAGCTGTCTAAGACACTGAAGTTGACAGGCCTCTCTTCTGGAACTAACCAGCAGCAGCAGTTTGGGATCATCCATTGGCCCTGCAGGCCAAGGCAGAAAGGCAGGTGAGGGAGAAGCTCAGACAGCTCCTCTTACCTTGTCTGTGACCCCAGCATCCTGTGTTTGCCCTCCCAGCCGGTTATGATGTAAGGTTGGGGAATGTGCTTTTACATTACTCTGAACATGATTTATTTTGGGCGTCCTTCTCTGAGCCTGCAGCAGGCAGCACCTTGGACGGCAGCCTGTGTGGAGGCGAGCAGGCATGGGTTTTGGAGCCAGGCAGATCTGGGTTTGAATCTCAGCTCAGCACCTTTTCAAGCATGTTCCCTGGAGTCCACCTTCCTCTGTGAGGATTAAGTAAGATGAAGTTGAAGAACCTAGCCTGGGACTTGGTGCGTGGTGGTGCTAGTAAAGGTCCCTCTGAGGAGGTGTACCTACCTCTGCCCCCCATTGCTCTGCCTGGCTCTCTCTAGCCCCCTCCATTTCCAATGTCAGTTGTTTGTGTGGGGCTTGTCCTGTCCCTGCCTGTCACCATCAAGCCCTCAGAGCTACGCCAAGCCCAGCAGTCCGCCAAGCAATTGGGCACCATCCTGCCTAGGGAAGCAGAGCCCTGGCCCTTGCCTTTACCGTGTTCCTGAGTGGTGGATGTGCCTTGCGTAAAATACAGAAGGACGCTGAAGGAGCTATAGTAGATACCGCCCTGTTGGGTCTGGACTGGCCCTTCCTGCTTTGCTGCCAATCGGAAGGCAAGAAGGAAGGTGATGGAGAGACTGAAGCCGGTGGAGAAAGAGACTTGAATCACACCCAATTCCATACAAGTTGCTCTTGGGTTACTTACCTCACCTCTGCCCTCCTGACGTGGTGAGGAGTCATGAGCTCTAATGCTTGTCAAATGCTTCACGTGGAACCGGGCCCCAGAGCCGGCTACCTGCCTGTGGCTGGCTGCACTGGTCGGGAGCTCTGCTTTGCAGAAAGAGATGGAAATTCAGAGCTCGAGCCCCTTTTCAAGGTCACAAAGCTAGTAAATCTACCAGGATTGGAAAGAAAAAGAGAGCAACAGAGAAGGAGGGGGAGAAAAGGGGGGAGGGGAGGGAGGAAGAGAGGAAGGAAAGGGAGTGGTGGGGAAGGTCCAGAGGGAACTGGCCAGAGCAGGAGCAGCAGGAGGATGCAGAGGGAGGCCACGCTGGTCCTTAAGCTCCCCAAGGACTCTCAGCGGGAAGGAAGAGCTAGCGTGTTTGTGTTCTTGTGCTTACACAACTTGAAGTGATGCAGACATGTCTGCAGGCACCCACTCGACGGGCCGGTAACGAAGCACATCGATTTGTGGGCGCCCTGGTGTCTTGTTGAACACCTGCTCGTTCCTTCTCCACATGGGTGTTCTCCACTGTGCGCTGTCACACTAGGTGTTGAGGACTTAGCCTGGGAGGGCTGCCCTCTCTGCCAGACTTCTCTGCCCCCACAAGGGTGGGGGCAGCTGAGGGGTTTCAGGCCAGTCCCACAGCTGAACCTACCTTCCTCCCCCATGCTTGGTTTTAGCCCTCTGAAGTCAGGGCCCTCTCCTGCATCACGGGGGGGGGAGGGGGGTGTGGTGGTTGCATCCCAGGCCTTTCACCAGCAGGAGAGGTATGAGTGAAGACTGGCCAGGGTTTGGAAGGGTGAGGATACTTTTCCCTTGAGTTGCCCCTGCAGGGAGTGAAGGAGAGAGGCAGAGAGGCCGCCACCTCCAGAGGGAGCCCTGGAGCTCTGCCTTCCTCAGCAGCCTTCTTGTGCTCTTTTTCTCAGACTTCCACAGCCCTGCATGAACATGCGGGTGGGTGGGTCTTAAATCAGCTGGGGTCTTGGCTTTTAAATGCACACAGCTGAAGTTTACAGAGTAGCCCCCGAGAATCAGGAGATGAAGGCTTGCTGACCGAATCAGGTAGTATGAACTCCAGAGCCAGGTGGATCCAAGTTTAGATCCCAGCCCTATCACACTGTGGTGGTGTGATTTTGAAGCTGGTGTGTGTGCTGTTAATTTAGCCCTTGAACCACCATAGGTTCTTGTTGCACGAAGTCGTGAAAAGGAATTCACAGACTTTTTAGATAAGTAAGCAGAGAGAAGCAAACTATTCAAGAAAGGAAATTTAGAGGAAAAAGAACACAAGCAAAAACTCCAAGGCAGCAATGCCAAGGAGGGCCAAAAGACTCAAATATGGGCCCTTGTCTGAGGGAGATTTAAACCTTTTATCCTCTATTCCAAAATCTCACCATCCTATTTTGTGATTGCCTTCTCCTAGTCTCTGTACTGCTCCGAACAGATGTGCCCTTTTCCCAGCTCTTACCTTAGAGTTTCCCTCTCTTTTTAAAGATTTTTTATTTATATATGCATACAAGAACTGGGGTGTAGGCCAGAGGTGCGGGGGCAGGGGTGAGGTTTCACCAGACAGATTGGGGAGCAGAACAGGTGGATCCACTGAAATACACTGCTGAGGGGAGCAGCGGGCAAGCCAGGAGAGGGCTGCTGTGCCAGGTGGGTTAGCTCCCTGGACGGGGATAGAACTCATGCTGCAGTGGCTGCAGATAGCTTGTTAGTGCTGAGACTTTTACCCCTGGGCAACCAGGGAGGCCCCTACAGTTTCTATTTTTACCTCCCCTGTCCAAGGTCTGTTAAAATTTACTATCCCAATTAACCATAAATTTTAGTCTTAAAATTTACTGCCCTGATTAGCTCTCCTGAATTTCTCTGCCCTTACTTCAGAAGCCTCTTTAACTCTTCTGAAGTCCCTGCCTGTACTGACCCTGAAGCTGCCTCATTAACCCTTACTTGCCCTGGAACTCAATTTGGGACTGGGTCCTTAACCAGCAGGGTGCATAATCACACGATGGAAGATCAAGGCAATCCAAACTGACAGGCAGGCAGCCGTGACCTGCATCTCGCATCTCGCTGGTCTCAGGTTCACCCGGGCATGACCCTTCTCTTTAGTGAGGTCTCTCCTCACCTAGTGTCCAGGTTACAAGCACAATGCCAGCAGAAAGCACCTGAGATTTACAGTCTACACCTTGGCTCGTGTATCTTCACTCACTTTGCCTCACTGGTATTTGCATAATGAAGCTTTCAGGTCTGTCTGTACAATGAAAGGCAGTGGCTGTTGGAGACCCCAGGCCTCCTCCAGAGATCGTGGCACGGCTGGAGAATGACTCCTGGGCCACTTTAGTCTTGAGTACTGCCACTTGCCCAGGTTTTCCCCTTCCTCCGGTTGGAATGTGTTGAAGATGGGAAACCTGCTGTCAGAGAAGGGCTGTGGGTAGTCCTGGCCAGCTTGGAGGTGGGGGTGGACAGAGGGGCTTTCCTGGCAGAAAGGGGCTTAAGCACAGACACGAGCAGCACTCCTTGCTCAGGAACTCCCATGCTGTTCAGTGTGGGTGAGATATCATGGACCCAAGCGATGGTTTTGTCATCCTTTCTTTAAGCAAATTGTCCCCTTGAGAGGGCTTTTGAAAAGCAGGGGCCACGCGCTAGTCCTTGTCGAATCTTTAGGGCCAGCTATGTGCCTGTTACCCAGGTGGTGAGCTATACATGTTTGTTGAATGAAGGAGTGATAATACCAAGCAAATCAATATCTCTCTTGTTGGGGGTTTTACTGCCTTTGATGGGGAGCAGAATAGCTGACCCCAAAATAGGCCACTTGAAATGTGGCATATTAAGTGGACAATGTGGATTGTCTTAAGCTTCAGCTTTTAGGACCCAAAATATGGGGAGAGCTCATGATCTCCCTTTTAAAATGCCTAATGAATTCACCTGTCCCGGGAAAGAAGCTATCTCCAAAGATTACTCAGCTACTGTAAAGTAGGTGTAGCAGATAGGAAGGAATTTAGCAAAATTTGTTTGTTAAAATACCTGTCATTGGGCCTCCCTGGTGGCTTAGGGTTTAAGTCTTAGCACTATCACTGTTATGGATCGGGAGTTCAATCCCCAGCCAGGGAGCTGACCCACATGGCGCAGCAGACCTCTCCAGTCTTAAGGCTGCTCCCCTCAGCACTGTATTTCAGTAGATCTGCCTGTTCTGCTTCCATTCTGACTCTGGTGAATCCACTCACCCCCACCCCATACCTCTGGCCTACACCCTAGTTCTTCTACACAATAAAAATAAATCTTTAAAAACAAAAATTCCTGTCATTGTCTTCTGCATGGCCCAGCAACATGTTATTTTTTTTTTCATCTCCCTGTGAATTGCCTTCCTTCCGTTTCTCTTTAGTCCAGAATGACATGTATACACCTATTTTGCCTAATTATCTTCAGATTCTTTGTGTGGATTCCCAGACTTATGTAATTAAATTGCTTTTATTTTTCTCTTGTGAATCTATCTGATGTTTATTTGATTATTCAAGCAGCTGAGAAGAACCAAGAGAGGAAAGGGAATTTCCCCTCCCCCACAGTTTCTAGTCACAGGGGAGGCTTATTTCTTGGCTAAGTACTGGAGGGTGTATATGTGTGGGAGGCTTCTCTTATCCTTGGAACTCAGGCGCTGATTTGGAGGTAGGAATACTTGCCCTCCTGCATGATTGATCAGCATAGGTGCCTCCTATAGATTTTCTCCAGGAAGTTTGTCTTGAGATAGAGAGAGGATTTCCCCCAAAGCAGAGGTTATCAAGTGTTGATATCCAAACTTCCTCCCAACTTTCTAAATGAGCTCTTTTTTCCCATCCTCCTTCCCTAGCTTTTCTATGGGCTGGAGATTAACACTGGCAACTAGAATGAACGGAACAAACCACCTTTGTTTTAGGTGAAACTTGGCAGGTTTGATGTGAGGGACTAACCTCTAACAAGGGAGGAATAGTTATAGTTCAAGGAAAAGATAAGAAGTTACCTTAAGAGGTTAAGAGCACTGCTATGAAGAGGGTATATGATGACCCCCAAAAGTCACAAGGTTTCAACAATTAATATAAAAGGTAATGGGGTTGGAACAAGTTAAAGGCTTCTGGTAATGCACTGCTTAATCACTTTTGAGCCTCTCTGAAGAAAGGAAAAGTTGCTTCTGAGTGGACCAACTTTGACTCTTTCTTTTAAAGAGCTTGTAAGGGAAGGGGAAACAATACTCACCAGTTACCTACTATGTGCTTGGGTTGAGCAGGTGATGGGGACACGAAGATGAATTAGTGCTACCTGGTCCTGGTCTCATTTACTACTCTTGCCCTACCACTTCCCAGCACAGTGCCTGGCACACAGTAGGAATGTCACAGCATTTGCTTAATGAATGGAGACCATGGTTCTTGCCTCTATAACTTGCTATCTGGTAGAATAGACAAACCTTTGTATGGAACAAAAAATAGTTTTCCTTCTACCCTTCTGAATTTGTGGCTGAGACCTCTTGTGTCTTGTGTATAATAAAAGACAGATTAACAGGAGAAAAAGTTTAATAACATGTACTTTCTGTATAGATAGGTGAGATTCAGAAAAACCGAGCAACTCACTAAATGGCCTAAGCCACTTCCTTGAAGTAACAGCTAAAGACAAAAGATGTTGGGGGTGGGAGAGGAAGACACAGTAAACAGGGTATGGGTTGTTGTGCAGATTTGAGTTGCTGCCTAGTCCATGGATAACAAGAAATAAGATTCATTTCCCCTTTTGGTATCATTCCACTATAACTTTATTTCCATAAATGATACTCTGAGAAGTGCTAGGACTCTATTTAGATAGCAGTGAGGTTAGAAAAGAGGTATGTGCTCATGAACAGGCACTTGGATAGCTGAAAACAGGGCCAAGTTGTTCCAAAATACCAGACTATCTCTACTCCCACTTACCAACCCCTATAGGCTATGACCAATCCTGAGGAGACACGGACATCTCTGGAGAGAGGGAATCTTCCCACCAACATCCGGGGAGGTACCTCATTTTCTTTAGATCTCTGAAACTGGGGGCTCGTAACCTTGAAGTTGACTAAGCCCCTATGTCTGTGAATTTCAACCACTGGCTCAAAGCAGCCTCCCATTCCCAAACTGATGTGGGTTTTTTTTACCCCCATTGCTGGCCTCCCTCCTGCCCTGCCCTTGATGCTTCCTGGCACCCACATTGCTTGTAAGTAGATTCCTTACTCTCCCTGTGCCCAACCTGTTTGTTCCATGTATATTTGCTCATATTGCTCCTGTCTGGAATTACTGACCTGAAAAACACTATTTTCTCTATCTTAGGCATTACCTCTTCTATGAAGATGTTCTTTGCTTCCCTTAAAATCTCATTTCCCCTTTTCATGCCCTCTTTAGGTTAGGGTGAGAGTGACTGACTCTTTTGCCTCATTCTATTGGTCAACACAAGTCACAGTGCTAGTCCAGATTTAAGGAAAATGAAATAGTCTCTACCTCTTGATGAAAGGAGTGTTTGCATGTAATGAGAAGAGGCACTGCTTTCCTGCAGCCCCTATTCTGCTCAGCAGGAGCAGCTTCCTGCACTCTGAAAGCTAGTGCTAACCTCCCTGACCCTTTATTCTTCTGCCTTCCAATGGGTTTCTAGAACTTAATTTCCTTGAGTGAGCCCCTTCTTGAAATGCCTGGATTGGTTTCTCATTACCAAACACTTACTGATACAGAGCCTCGGGCACTGTCCTCTCAGGAAAAATCCCTTTAAAAGATTTATTTCTTATAAAACTATTCTTGAAAACTGAGGAAATGAATTGGGACGGAGACCCTGGTATGTGATTCTGGAGGTCCCTCCTTGGAATCCATCATTGGCTGAATCCTCTTATCTGCCCAGCATTGACTGGGGGGCCTGACCTGGAGGAGGAGAAGAAATTGTCCAGGACTTCCCAGTGGTTCCATTCCAACCACATTTTCCTTCTTTCTGGTTGTTAACTGCTCATCCCAGCATGAAGGAAGCAGTGGGATTATTGTCTCCAATGTATAATGATGAGGGAAACTGAGGCTCAGAGAGGCTTGAAATGGGTGTGTGTGGCAAATCCAGAAGAGCAGCTCTGTGCTCTGTCTGTAAGTTCATGATCTCATCACCAAAAAACCAGAAAAATTCTGGGGGAGATGTGGAGGGAAGATTCATTAAGCACCTTTATTATGTTCACACTGATTTTCATGTAATAGTTCATTTGGCTGAATCTACACCAAGACCTGTTTCATGATTCCCACTGATGAGAAAAACAAGGCTCATGGAGCTTTGATGAGTTGCCCAGAGTCACACAGTGGTAGATGTGAGATTCCAACCCAGGCTGTCTAGTCCCAAAACCTGTGTTCTCCCTGCTATACCACCACCCCCGGAAAAGTTGCTGAGGGGGGAGAGAGGGGCTGGTACTGTTGGTCATTTTCAGGGCCCTTTCTGCAAAAGTGCCTGTGTGTGCCTGTCTGTGCCATGACAGGCTCTCCATGTAGTTGCTCAGATGTTGGTTCAAGCTCTGGGATCTTCCAGTTGAAGGTTGAGCACCACTCATTTCTAGACTCTAACCTGCTGTGTTTAGTGCTTTAAATGTGTTAGCTCCCCTTCTCAAAAACCATGCCAAGTGGTTATGATTATCTCCATTTTATGGACGACAAATCTGAGGCTTGGAAACATTAGGTAACTTGTCCCAAATCACGAAGTAAGTGTCAGGATGGGATTTGATAAGGACCTGAATCCACCTGACTCTAAGTCTGTGACCCCTGCTGGACTTCACTCAGCTTAGAGCAATGAGGAGCGTGACCAAGTGGACTCAAGGTCAGTGTCATGAGTCTCTTTAAAAGGATCATTATTATAAAGAAATTTTAATGAAAATAAAAATGCTTGTGATATGATGCTCCTGAAAAAAGTAGTACATAAAATTCCATGCGCATTGTTCACATATAACCAATAAACCATTAATCAAACTTGCCTATGTAGAAGAAAATAAAACTAGAGAGAACCATCAAAATGTGAACAGTGGTAGTGAAGTTCTGGGTGATTTTTCCTTCTGTTTTTCTAAATTTGTCAAATTTTCCTCAATGCAAAAAAAGGCCTTTTTAAAACAACAACAACAACAACAACAACAAAAGAGCCACCCTGGAACAGGTCAGTTAAAGAAAAGATTGACAGAGGGGAACCCTTCAGGCATCAGGAGGGTAGAAAGGAGGAAAGGGAGGCTGGGAGCCAAGTTCCTCCCCTCCTCCAAGAGGAAACCATCTTGGTTTTTGAGGGCCCTGCCTCAGTTGGTCTCTGAGCACTCACTGTGGACACCAGTCTGGGCTGGGTGCTGAGGCTGGCCTGGCCCACCAAAGGCCCCGTGCTCTCCTGACTGTACTGTTTATCTTTGTGTCTTTAAGGACAGGAATGAACACAGTGCAGGTTTTCTGATCCAGCAGACCGGGTGAAGGAGGAGTCAGAGTCCTCAGTGGTTTTCATTGGGATTTACCCGGTACACGGCAGGCAGGGGTGCTGGGGGGCCAGGAGGCTGGCAGTCCTCCCAGCCCCCAGCAAATCCGCACTGTCTCTGGGCTTTCTGGCGTTCTCTGCTTCTGCTTCTTTGCTTCTCTCTCGGCTTCTTTTCGGCTTCTGCTGCTGCTGGCGTCCCCATGACGCTGCCCTTAAAAGCACAGTCTTAGCCCAGGTGAATCCATCTACCTCTGCCCACACCCTATTCCAGGTGCCCACCATCAGGCATGCATTCAGGACAAGGATCCATCATCTATCCTGATGGCGGGAGGGCAGAAAAGCCTGACATTTTTCCTTACCCTACAGTGTCCCAAGGCCAAAAGCAATGGCCTGTGCTTGGTGAGAGCACAATAAAGGTTGAATAGTGAGCATCTGCAAGGTCATTTTTTAGGACTGGTGACTTGTCTTTGAGACCTGACTTATCAGCCAAGCCTCTAGGATGAGATAGGAACTGAATTTCACCGTGTTATTAGTGTACCGATGCAAGAGAATCCAGAGGACTCAGCTCTCCTAAATCAGTTTCTCTTTTGTTCCTCTTAGGGCTGCCATCTTCTCTGATGAGGAAACCTCTTCTCAGGTGGTGCAGAGGTCTCCATCAGCTCAGGGACTCTTAAATTGTGGGGTTTGAATACATGATATTTAATTTTTCACTATCTAGCTGCTATTAGAATCATTTGGCTACTTTATAGGCCAAACCATTACAGCTTCATGATGGCCCTGCAAGGCGGTTTCTATCCAGCTTCATCCCGGATCAGCCACCAATCCCAAGGCTCCTTTCTCCCAATCTGCTCCAGCTAAATCATGTCACCTGCTCTCACAGGCCCAATGCTTCAGCCTCTAGTCCTAGCTGTTTTGCTCTCCTGCCTACTGTGCTCACCCCCTTAGTCCATCTGCCACACACCTCACTTCTCGTTCAAGACTCCTTTACAAAGTCTTTCTTGACTTGTGTTTATCAGTAGAGATGGAGTTCTACCATCTCTAGAACACTGCAAACACTCCATACTTACACTATCTACACTTGGTTGGGAGCTAGGAACCTGGTATATGTTATCTTGAATTCTGACAGCAACTATGTGAGGAAGGACTGTTGTTTCCTTCTCAAAGAAGTGAAGACTATCCCAGGCTCTCTCAGGCATTGATGGTGGAGCCAGGATCAACACTATCTGTGAACAGTCAGTGTAAGGTCAGGAATGAACACAGTGCAGGTTTTCTGATCCAGCAGACCGTGTAAAGGAGGAGTCAGAGTCCTCAGTGGCTTTTCAGGTTTTTATTGGGATTTACCAGGTACACGGCAGGCAGGGATGCTGGGGGGCCAGAAGGCAGGCAGGTCTCCCAGTCCCCAGCAAGTCTTCACTCTATCTGGGCTCTCTCTGGCATTCTCTTGGCTTCTGCTCGTTCTTGGCTTCTCTCTCGGCTTCTGCTGGTGTCTCCGTGACACCACCCTTAAAAGCCCAGTCTCAGCCCAGGTGAATCCCATCTACCTCTGCCCACACCCTATTCCAGGTGCCCGCCATCAGGCATGCATTCAGGACCACAAGGATCCATCATCTATCCTGATGGCATGAGCACAGAATAGCCTGACATTTTTCCTTACCCTACAGTCAGGTTTTGCCAGATCAAATTGGATTACTAAGCCAGGTGCTGGCTCCTGTAGCAGTGGCGACTGTGCATTCCCAATAGTCCTCAAGTGACATCACTGATGGTGCCAGGGAATATCCTTGTGCCTTGTTCAGCATCCTCTGGGTTCTAAATAATTTGCTTGCTGACATTTGACCCTGACTGGGGTGACGGGGCATAGAGTAGCAGTCTGCTTGGAGGGGGAGCAGCTAAGAAGGGTCTGAAGCTGCTCTTGGGCAAAAATCATACTGCTTATATGGACTGAGTATTTATATGAGACAGATTTAGAATGGCTTCATGGTGATTATGGGGGACTAAATCCCTTACACAACAATTGTGGAGGGAGTGAGGAAAATTTGGGGATAGAGTGCTGGATTAGGGAAGCAGAAGGTAGAAATGTGGTTGTAGGACGCTGTAGGGTAAGGAAAAATGTCAGGCTTTTCTGCCTTCCCGCCATCAGGATAGATGATGGATCCTTGAGGTCCTGAATGCATGCCTGATGGCGGGCACCTGGAATAGGGTGTGGGCAGAGGCAGATGGGATTCACCTGGGGTAAGACTGGGCTTTTTAAGGGCGGCATCATGGGGACGCCAGTAGAAGCCAAAAGAGAAGCTGAGAAGCAGCAGAATGAACGCCAGAGAGAGCCCAGATAGAGTGGGGATTTGCTTGGGGCTGGGAGGACTGCCAGCCTCCCGGCCCCCCAGCACCCCTGCCTGCTGTGTACCGGGTAAATCCCAATAAAAGTCTGAAAAGCTACTGAGGACTCTAGGACTCTGACTGCTCCTTTACCCGGTCTGCTGGATCATAGAAAGCCTGCACTGTGTCCATTCCTACCCACTACAGAAGCCAAGTGTCCAGATAAGTCGCCCAACCTCAATACCCAGAGTCAGACGCCAGGTGGTCTGCTTTCATAGAGAGCACAAAATGTCATCTGTTCTTGGAGGAGCCTTCAGTCCAAAACACGTGTGAAAGAACTTCTGTGAACATTAATAATAAATAGTCATTAAAATAGCTCTGAAATGATGAAAACTAGTAGGACTGTTTAGGACCAGATGGATCTTGTGGGGCAAGCTCTCCAGTGCTCACCATTGAAATTAATTGCTCATAAAGTGTTTTGGGCAGAGAGAGGGATTTGTTAGGTCCTTGTTGCCTGGAAGGGTATTGAAACTCAGGTCCTACTAGACAGAATCCAGCCAGTGTGAAAGTGGTGCACTGTTCCCTTTACTTTCCTTGTTGATCATTTCACCTTTTTTGGGTTGATGAAGACATTACTAAACATCCTTAAATGACATCACTAATGGTGCCAGGGAATATCTGATGCCAGGGCAGAGTCCAGCACCCTCTGTGTTGGCCAGTCAGGGCTGAGCAACTAGCTTGTTGGGGGGTGACCCTTATCTCTTTCCATTTTAATGAATGCCTCTTTTTAGGGTAGCAGTAGACATCCAAGCTATTGCACAAGGAGGTGTTGTTCTAGCATCTGTTTCCTCCTTTTATTATTGATTGGATTCTAGGTTCTGGTTCTGAGTGGTAAAGATAATAAAGAAAGAATAGCACATATGAAGCTATTTCATCATTTTCATTGGCATCCTTGTCATCCTCATTTTCTGATCCATCTTGATTCCCTGAATCAAGCTCAGTATGTTTTTGAGCTCATGCTCATTCCGAGTATTGTGGTAGGTATTATGAAGGGCTACAGCAATGACTCTTCAAGTATGACTCCTATGAGTTCAGGAAGCTTACAGTTTAGTGGGAAGACAGACACTAAAGAAGTAAATCTATGCTGTGACATTGTGACTAATAATTATTTGGGTCATACTTCTCATATGCTATTTGGTTTTCATTCTCCAGTTCCTGGCTCAGCGCTCCCGAAACCCTTGGCATTTCCTAAGTGATGAGAGCAACAGCAGTGTTTTGTTATATCAATGAGTTAACTTTTGGACTGTACCTAAGCATGGAGGCTGGTGCCTGGAGAACCAACCAAGTAATTAGAGGGTTGCAACTTTCAGTCCTACCACCCAGAGCTCTAAGAAGGGCTGGAAGTTGAATCAGTTGCCAATGACCGATGAGTTAATCAATCATGGCTATGTAAGGAAGCTTCCATAACAACCTAAAAGGAGAGGGTTCTGAGAGCTTCCAGATTGGCAAACTCATGGGGATTTGGGGAGAATGATGATCCCACAGAGGGCATGGATGCTTGGGGTCCTTTCCCCATTTGTTGCCCTATGCATCTCTTTCATCTGGTTGTTCCTGAGTCATATCCTTTTGCAATAAATTGGCAATGCAGTATGTAAAAAGTCCCTTTGAATTCTGTGAGCCATTCTGTGCATGCTTCTAGTGGCTCTAGCAAACTCAAGTTGGGGATCCTGCTAACTTCTGATGTATAGCCAGTTAGGCAGAAGCACAGGTAACAACTGGACTTGTGACTGGAGTCTGAAGGAGGAGGGGCAGTCTTGTAGGACTGAGCCCTTAACCTGTAGGATCAGACACTATCCAGGTAGATGATGTCAGAATTGAGTTGACTTGTAGAACAAAACTGGTGTCCAGAGAATTGCTCACAGGTATGGGGTAACTCCTCCCCCCGATTTAGCATAATCGCCAAAGAGTGGTATAGGAAGCACAGCAGGAAGACCCAGCCTAATCTCCATGGATTGGGTGGGGAATGCACACAGGGAGGACCTCCCAGGGGAAGTAAGATCCCAGTTGATAATTGGTGAATTGGCTTTTTGGTTTTGTTTTGTTTGGGTTAGGGGGTGGGGGATAATGAGGGCAGGAAACAAAGAGCATTTCAATGGATAAAAGGATAGCAGAGCAAGGGTCTAGAGAACTTGACATGTTCATGGGCTTCCAGGAAACATTTTGCGTTTTGGGAGCACGAGAAGCACCGCTGGAGATGACTAGGATTGCTTAGCCAGTGTGAGGCTGTGGATTTGGGATTTTATACCAAGCAGTTCAGAAGGCTGCATGTGTTTCAAATGTATATACTAGCAGGTAGCAGATCACAGTGATGGGAGTAAAGATGATAATAATAGCAAACACATGCTATGTGCCAGCCATTGTCCTAAGCAGTTTATAAATATTCACTAATTTACATAAAGATCCATTATAATCCACCTTTGTCTTCTAATACCAGGAAGTGAGACCAAGCCAAAGTCTTACGGGAAAGACTTTGTTGGGGAGAACAGAGAACAGAAGCAGACCTCCGCAGAGTGGTCTGGAGCCAAGTTCTCAAGTCTGACAGAGCTGGGCTTGAAGGAGGACAGGCTGGGAATAATCCAAGAGAGCTAGGTGACGACCACAGGTGGCTTTGGGATTTCTCAGTTCAGCTTCAATGGTAGAATGTGTACCATTCCCTGAGCCTGGGGGTGGAGGCGGGTGGGTGCTGGCTGGTTTAGCTTCTGCCTTTGCTGTGAACTGCTGGTAATAATGAGGTGCCCTGGATGCTCCTGGTCCTTGGACAATGGAATACAAAAAATGGACCAAGATATGGCCAAGTAAAAGTATTTCTATGTTATGATCAAAGGCTGAATTTTAACAGTTTTATAATATCGACTGGCTGGTCATCTGTCAATTAACAATATGAGTAATGAAGGCTTTTGTGTCCTTCTCAGTGGTCTGTGTGTGGGGTAGGTTTAGGGATAGGTAGTTTTCAGACCACGCATAGTTTAATGAAAAGAACTCTGGCCATATCTGGAATGCTGGCCTCTAGTGCTAATTTGCTATTTTCTAGTTCTCTGAGCTGGTGCAAACCACTCGCCCTGCCCAAATCTCAGGTTCCTCATCTATGGCCTTCATGGAATTGTTAAGAAGATAAAAATGTGTGAAAGCGCTTTGTAGATGGTAACACCTCACTGTATACGAGGTGATGAGATGCTGAGGAAACTGGATGTGCACCAAACCAACATAAAGCTGGCATGTTCCTGAGTGCCAACATCATGATTTGGTATCATGTGGGAAATGTAGCCGGCAGAGGGCTTGGTGGCCTTTCACGACATTCTCTTCCTAGGAGAGGAGCCAGCGAGCACAAAGCAGGTTCAAAGAGTTGTGTGTCCCAGTGTAGGGGCAGGACCTGGACACAGAGCAGGTTTTCTATGACCCAGCAGACCGGGTAAAGGAGGAGTCAGAGTCCTCAGTGGCTTTTTGCAGGTCTTTTATTGGGATTTACCCAGTACACAGCAGGCAGGGGTGCTGGGGGGCTGGGAGGCTGGCAGTCCTCCCAGCCCCCAGCAAGTCTTCACTCTATCTGGGCTCTCTCTCTCTTCTCTCTCCTTCTGCTGCTTCTTTCTCAGCTTCTCTTTCGGCTTCTGCTGGCGTCCCCGTGACGCCTCCCTTAAAAGCTCAGTCTCAGCCCAGGTGAATCCCATCTACCTATGCCCACACCCTACTCCAGGTGCCCGCCATCAGGCATGCATTCAGGACCACAAGGATCCATCATCTATCCTGATGGCGGGAAGGCAGAAAAGCCTGACATTTTTCCTTACCCTACACCTGGACTCCACAGTGCACAGTTGTCATGTGCTTTATGGACTTGGGATAGCTGGGGAGGGAAGGCCTTTCAGATGGCGGTAGTAGCAAGCATGAAGGCACAGAGAGATAAATAAATGCGGGGCTATGAGGAATGTCAGACACGGTGCAGGGTGTTTGCAGGAGATGGTGAGAAACCACAATCCACTGGGGCTGGATGATATGGACGAATGCTACTGTGCTGACCAAATTATCGCAAGCATGTCTACTCTTGCTCACCCATTTTGTGATCCAACATCGTGGTCAGAAAGTTCTCATGTCTAATCTAAGTCCACACTGCTAATGGATGGTTGTTTCCCCTGATTTGTCTTCAGAATGATGGAATCCTAGAGTAGAAAAGTTTAGGATGGAAGGTGTAGGGTAAGGAAAAAGTATCAGGCTTTTCTGCCCTCCCGCCATTAGGATAGATGAGGGAACCCTGTGGTCCTGAATGCATGCCTGATGGCAGGCACCTGAAGTGGGCACACCTGGGCTGAGAGACTGAGTTTATAAGGGCGGCGTCATGGGGACGCCAGCAGAAGCAGAACGAGAAGCAGAGAATGCCAGAGAGCCCAGGTAGAGTGAGGATTTGCTGAGGGCTGGGAGGACTGCCAGCCTCCTGGCCCCCCAGCACCCCTGCCTGCCATATGCCTGGTAAATCTAAATAAAAGACCTGCAAAAAACCACTGAGGACTCTGACTCCTCCTCTACCGGTCTGCTGGATCAGAAAACCTGCACTGTGGCCTGTCCTGTCCGTACAGAAGGTCTCACAAGGACAGACACTAGAGGCAGGGGCAGGGGTAATTAGTGAATCTTGGGCTAAACCTGGCTATGGAAGTCTCCAGAAATTGAAGGTGAGGCAGAAAGATTATCAGCCAGAGGTGGGGCAGAGAGGACTATTAGTCTTAGAAGACTGACCCAATCTGACCCCAAAGGGATACTTTCCAAAATAATTCCATCAAAGAACACTCCTTGCCTTGGCAAAACACTGCTTGTGCCTTAAGACTGCCCGTCTGCCCGCAGGCATCTCTTTCCTTGTTCTTTCTTCAGTAAACTTGCCATGTGCTGACCAGTGGGAATGTCTGAAGAATTCTTCTCAGAGGGGCCCAGGAATCCCACGCACTGAGCTCCATCATCTGAACACCATCAAGAAGAGGCAAAAACTCCCCGGTGGCGCAGCGGTTGAGCGCTGGGTTGCGAACCTGCCTGCGGCCTCTATGACTCCGGTTCGATCCCCGGCTGCTCCCCGGCCACTGGAGGAGGGTCCCACATGGCGCGCAGACCTCTCCTGCCGCCCGCTGCTCCCCTCAGCAGTGTACTTCGGTCCTTCTGCCTGCTCTGCTCCCCGCTCTGGCTCTGGTGAATTCTCTCACCCTCCCGTGCTTCTGGCTGTACCCAGTGCATGTGTAAACAAAACAAAAAAACAAACAAACAAATAAACATGCCTCTATAAAATAAAAAATAAAAAAAAAAGAAGAAGAGGCAAAACCCACACTTTATAGGGAGCCCCATCTTGATAAATGTGCTGGTCTGGATTCCAAAGCTTGTCCCTGAGGAAAGATTTTGGCATCTAGAATGACCGGAGTAACCAACGACAGCTTTATCCTGTCCAGGGGGAGAAGCTCTGGCTGCTCTTGGGTTCCTAGGGAGATCTTCTTTGTCTTTCTGATGGATGAAAGGACTTGTGATTCCCCCATTCAGTTCATATGGATGAACCCAAGGTAAGAAGCAAGAAAAAGAGGTAGGCTTCATCTTCTTTGTCTTTGTAATAGAATAATTTACCAATGCCAAACAGCATGTTGAGAAGCAACATTCAAAAGAAAAGTGACACAGGTTTTTAAAGGTAAATGTTTATTTCTGACTTAAAAAATGGGTACTTCTGGTTATATTACAATTGTTCCCAAAGCAAGAAAGTGATCTCTGCATCAGAGGGCCCCGTGTTCAAATTCTGACCTGGATATTTATTACAGTAATGAAACATTTGTCTCTCCCTTATTGCCCCATCCCATAAACTCCTTTATTTACCCTCTAGGCTTAACAACTTTGTTTTTACATTTCAAGGAAAAGAATACACTGAGAAAATAGCACCAGCACTGCTGACCACCAGGTGACAGCAACAGCAACAGCAAACAGGCACCAACCTCAATCGCCCCACCCCAAATCTCCAAACTCCTGTGTCACCAGGATGAGATGCTGACCCTTGTCTATTGCCCTCCCCGCCACTACTCTCTTGTAACTCCGGATAAATACCCCAGCACTCTGTCAGAAAGCAGGACGGTGGTCTTTCAGACAGGAGTCTGCTGCCCTTCTCAATTTGCCCACAAATTACTTTCCCCTCCTCAAACTTTCCTTTTATTGGACGAGCAAACTGAGACCAGCGTTCGGTAACACTATTTCTGAAATCCTGGGCAAGTTACTGCCCTCTTCTGAGCCTGTTTCTTGTCTGTAGGACAGGTGGGGTAGCGTGGTAATGCTTTCTCTACAGGGTTGTTATAAAAATGGGCACCTTAAGCACAGAGTCCTGGAGTTGATGAGCCCCACCCCTTGCCTGTTATTCGTTTCTCTTGCTCCTCTCATTTTCTCTCATTTGTTTTTTTTTTTTTTTTTTTTTTTATTCTTTCCCAGACCCTCTTGCCTGGACCAAGTGTTGGGCCTGCCAGAGGGACTTCAGGGCAGAGCTCACAGCTGTTTTCCTTCATTAGCACCTGGGGCTCAAGCAGCTCTCCCCACCCCCTCTCCGGGCCCCCCACCTGGAGGATCAGGGAATTCCTTCTGGAGGTAAGCCATTGTTGCTCTCCTTTTCATCCCTTTCATCCTCCTTATCAAACCTGGTGATGAAACCCAGTGGCCTCAGACACATAGCTGTGCTGTCAACTGCCCTTTCCTCTGGAATTTAATCAGAATTTACGGGCCAGCTCTTGGGGCGGCTACAGTTGGGAAGCTCAGTATATTCTGGGCTTCTTAGGCGGTGTTGCTTATCCCATTATTGCAAATACTGAATGTTCTGATGTTCATTTTTTTACATAGGAAGGCATGGAATATCAGACATTTTAATAAGAATTCCCCATGGAGAGGAGACTGCCTCTCTGGGGGTCAGTTGCCACTTCAGAGACCAGCGATACAGCTTTATAGCAAGAATTATAATTAAACAGGCTCCAGAAAGTACCTAAAATGATGTGTCCCTGTGACCAGGAGCTAGTCTAGATTCAGGACAAAAGAGGGAGACTCTTTCTTGAAAATGATACCAATTGGCCAGAGCAAGATGTTCCTACCCCCCAGTTTTTTCCTCTGAATAGTCGGGAGGAGTATTGGCTGGAAGCCATTTGCTTAATTAACTTCGGGCTCATCAGTTCATTGAACCTATGAATACTTATTGTGTAAATTTATTCAGCTCTATTAGAACAGGAAAGATGTTGTAAAGGTCAGGACTGGACACAGTGCAGGTTTTCTGATCCCATGCAGACCGGGTAAAGGAGGAGTCAGAGTCCTTAGTGGTTTTCGCAGGTCTTTTATTGGGGTTCACCAGGCATATGGCAGGCAGAGGTGCTGGGGGGCCAGGAGGCTGGCAGGCCTCCCAGCCCCCAGCAAATCTTCACTCTATCTGGGGTCTCTGGTGATCTCGGCTTCTCTTTCTGCTTCTGCTTCGGCTTCTGCTGCTGCTGCTGGCGTCCCCGTGACGCCTCCCTTAAAAGCACAGTCTTAGCCCAGGTGAATCCATCTACCTATGCCCACACCCTATTCCAGGTGCCCGCCATCAGGCATGCATTCAGGACAAGGATCCATCATCTATCCTGATGGCGGAAGGGCAGAAAAGCCTGACATTTTCTTTACCCTACAGATGTTTACATGGTTCAGAATTCAGAAGGTACACTGTAAAAGTCTCCCTCTAACCCAGTCCTCCAGTCACCTGATTTCCCTCTCCAGAGGCAAGCAACATTATAATTTTTTCCCCTATCTTCTTTGTTATTGTTTTTTTTTAAGATTTATTTATTTATGCATACAAGAGCTGGGGTGTAGGCCAGAGGCGTGGGAGGGCGGTGAGAGGATTCACCAGAGACAGTGGGAAACAGAACAGGTAGATCGGACATCCTTTTCCCCCAACAGATCTACTTGAAATACATTGCTGAGGGGAGCAGCAGGCGAGACAGGAGAGGTCTGCTGTGCCATGTGGTTAGCTTCCTGGCCAGGGATTGAACTCATGATGCAGTGGCTGCTTCTAGCTTCATAGTGCTGAGACTTAACCCCTCGTACCACCAGGGAGGCCCCCTCTATCTTCTCTGAAGCTATCTTATGCACAGAAAACCTGTATGTACTTTTACTTCCCTTGGCATTTTTTCCCTCATAAATGGTAGTCAACTATAAACTCTGTTCTGAACATTGATTGGTTTTAATTTAATAAATGTTGAAATTCTTTCCCTAAAATGCATCAAAAACATTTTTATGATTTGTTTTGGTTTATTGAATGATGGAATCACAACTTTTTTACAATGGTTTGTTTCCACTCTTTTTATAAATGACACTGCAGTATGTAACTCTGTACAGATGTTATTTTATACACTGGCAAGTTTATCTGTAGGACAAGTTCCTAGGAGGGAATAGCTGCATAAAAAGGTATATTTATAATTTTGAATGATATGGTGTAAGGGGCAGGACAGGGCACAAGGCAGGTTTTCTGATCCCATGCAGATCGGGTAAAGGAGGAGTCAGAGTCCTCAGTAGTTTTGCAGGTTTTTTATTTGGGGTTCACCAGGCATATGGCAGGCAGGGGTGCTGGCTGGGGGGCTGGGAGGCTGGCAGGCCTCCCAGCCCCCAGCAAGTCCTCACTCTATCTGGGCTCTCTAGCGTTCGTTCTGCTGCTTCTCGGCTTCGGCTTCGGCTGCGGCAGCTGCTGCTGCTGGTGCTGGTGCTGCTGGCGTCCCCCCGTGACGCCGCCCTTAAAAGCACAGTCTTAACTCAGCTGAATCCCATCTACCTATGCCCACACCCTATTCCAGGTGCCCGCCATCAGGCATGCATTCAGGACAAGGATCCATCATCTATCCTGATGGCGGAAGGGCAGAAAAGCCTGACATTTTCTTTACCCTACAGTCCACCCCCTCAGGGTTTTCTGCCATACAGTCTATACATATATATACAATTTTCTAAGCAAATAAACAATGCAGCCATGGCCCACAAAAGCAAATACATCAAATATAACAAAATACAATATAACAAAATACAACAGAACACAAATAAGTCCAGGCAGGGCACCAACCAAGTGCAAAAGACAATTATTGGTACCAGCAGATGAGCCACCAAATCTGCTGCCGAAGGCACTGCTCATACGAGGGAGGGGAAATCACACACGGCATCTGCTATAACACACCAGGAGCCGTCAGGCTTCCTGGCCTTCTCTGGCTGTAGTCTCAGCTACAAGGCACACACAGCATCCACCCCCAGGATGCACTAGCTCTGGGATTGGCAATTTTATTCTGTTGGGGGTAATCGCCAACCCTCAGGGTTTCTGTCTGCAGTCGCTCCAACACTCGGCCTTCATGGCCACCCACGCGACTCACAGACCCCTGCTCTCAAGCCAACCCACTGCACAAGCACATGGGTTGGGGATCCAAACTTTGCATTTGGCTTGGGCTCCACCCCAAGCCACATTCCCCACCCGTCCCACAAGGACGGGCTCCTCAGCTCCTCACCCTCACTCAAGAATGAGCAGGGCATCACCCATAGGTGATTTTACGAGACTCACAGGGCTTCAGCATACCCAGGCTGCTTAACAGCCGCTTTAGGGCTTCTCAACTTAGCATCAGTACCAGCTTTTGCCACCTTAGTTGGCTTTTCTCCTCCACCTGGCCATTGGGCATACACAGGCTGCTTTTGGCCATCTAGGCCCACTGGCCACCCCCAGATTCTCAAAAAATAAACATAACCTGCTAAGGTCCTCCGCCTTCTGGCAGGATTGTCAGTCCAAAATCATCAGTTCATCAGTCTATCAGTCCATTGGCCTCTCCCTGCTTCAGCAATGGCCTGCTGCCTCAGGGGTCATTGGCTGGTCCTTTCCGGTGTCGTTGGCTGGTCCTATCCGGTGTCGTTGGCTGGTCCTTTCCGGTGTCGTTGGCTGGTCCTTTCCGGTGTCGTTGGCTGGTCCTTTCGGGCGTCTCCTTCACGCCAGGTCTCATCCTGTAGCTCGTGGACGTATCCATCTTCTATACCGCCATGGTGCCTCCAGCGTCGTCACAGGCAAAGTCTGTTCTCCTTAGTCCCTCCAGGTCTTCGGAGGGCTCCAATACCCGTCTGCATGGATCTTGCCGACATACGCCAATTGTAAGGGGCAGGACAGGGCACAAGGCAGGTTTTCTGATCCCATGCAGATCGGGTAAAGGAGGAGTCAGAGTCCTCAGTAGTTTTGCAGGTTTTTTATTTGGGGTTCACCAGGCATATGGCAGGCAGGGGTGCTGGCTGGGGGGCTGGGAGGCTGGCAGGCCTCCCAGCCCCCAGCAAGTCCTCACTCTATCTGGGCTCTCTAGCGTTCGTTCTGCTGCTTCTCGGCTTCGGCTTCGGCTGCGGCGGCTGCTGCTGCTGGTGCTGGTGCTGCTGGCGTCCCCCCGTGACGCCGCCCTTAAAAGCACAGTCTTAACTCAGCTGAATCCCATCTACCTATGCCCACACCCTATTCCAGGTGCCCGCCATCAGGCATGCATTCAGGACAAGGATCCATCATCTATCCTGATGGCGGAAGGGCAGAAAAGCCTGACATTTTCTTTACCCTACATATGGTAAAATTATTCAGTTTAGAAGTTGGACTGACATCCCTGTCAGCCACATGCAAGAGTGTTTTCAACATGCAAGTATGTGTTATTGAGTGTTTATTTTGTTCCACTTACATTGGAGGTTAAAGAGGTGGAAGTAACCTTCAGTGGCTTAAGGTAAAGAGGTAAAGAAAGCAAAAAATACAATTTTAAAAGGGCAAAAGACTTGCACAGATGCTTCACCAAAGGTATATGGATGGAAAGATAAGTGAACAAGCACATGAAAAAATGCTGAGCATCACAGTAACAAATGAAAAATACATAATAATATACCATTAAACATCATTTAGAATGCCTAAAATAAAACATATTGACAATTTCAAATGCTAATTAAGATGCAGAATAACAGGAACTCCTATACCTTGCTGGAAATGCAAAAATGGTAGAGGGACTTTAAAAAGCACTTTGGTTGTTTTTTTTTTTTTAATTTATTTATTTTTGTTTTATGTATACAAGCACTGGGTACAGTGCTTGGGAGGGTGAGAGAATTCACCAGAGCCAGAGCGGGGAACAGAACAGGCAGAAGGACCGAAGTACACTGCTAAGGGGAGCAGCGGGAGCGGCAGGAGAGGTCTGTCGTGCCATGTGGGACCCTCACTCAGTGGCCGGGGATCGAACCGGCGCTGCAGAGGCTGCGGGCAGCTTCTCAGTCCAGCGCTCAACCGCTGCGCCACCAGGGGAGGCCCTATTTCTTATAGTTAATACACATCTACCATATGACCCAGAAACCTTACTCTTAGAGAAATGCAAATTTATGTCTGTTTATAACAGTTATTTGTAATTGCTAAAAACTGGAAACAACCCAATGTTCCTTAATTAAGGAACTTGTAGACAACTGTGGCATATCCATTCAATGAACTACTAGTTTGCAATTAAAAGGACTGCTGATACAACACTGAATGAAAACCAAGCGTCTTAGGCTAAGTGAAAGAAGCCTGATTCAAAAAGGTACATTCTACATGATTCTATTTATCTGACACTCTGGAGAAAACAAAAATAGAGGGACAGAAAATAGATCAGTGGTTTCTAAACATCTCTGAGCTCACAATCTGAGCTACATGATCTCTCAGCAACTAGGGAGTGCCTCTTATCAGTGGACACAGCTTTAGAATAATTGTAGTATAATACATTTGATCTCACACAAGATACTATGGTAGTAGACCCTAGGTTTGGGGGCTGCTTGCTAATCCACTTACTTAAAACTCTTTCTATCGGGCCTCCCTGGTGGCGCAGCGGTTGAGCGCTGGGTTTTGAAGCTGCCCACAGCCTCTGCGGCGCCGGTTCGATCCCCGGCTGCTCCCCAGCCACAGAAGGAGGGTCCCACATGGCGCGCAGACCTCTCCTGCCGCCCGCTGCTCCCCTCAGCCATGTACTTCGGTCCTTCTGCCTGCTCTGCTCCCCGCTCTGGCTCTGGTGAATTCTCTCACCCTCCCGCGCTTCTGACTGTACCCAGTGCTTGTATAAATAAATAAAAAAATTAAAAATTTAAAAAAAAAAAACCCTGCTTTAAAAAAAAAAAAAAACTCTTTCTATCCCTGGCTACACATTAGAGTCACCAGGAGGAGGGGCTAAAACTGATGTCTGGTCCCAATAAGACCAATTCATCCAGAATCTGTAGCTGGAGGGCTGGTATTTATAATTTTTAAAAGCTCCAGATGATATTTTTTCCTACGTCATGTTTTTACTACCTTTCCAAATCATTAAGGCAACAGACAATAAACAAGGCACAAGCAGAAGCAAATTGAAAAATGTTCAACATTTTTAATAAAATTTCAGAGATGGGACTCTCATTTTGTTATACTATATATTTTTTAATAGCATACTGCTTTCAACTCTATTTTTTTCCCTTTCAATATAAAATTCTATACTAGAACTACATCACAAACATTTTATCAATATGCAGGGAGAAATTTTTAAGATTAGATCTATACAATGTTAAAATACTTACATTCAATTTATCCTACTATCTTATCTATGAGGTTACAAGAAGGTTACCCTGAGATCATTTTTTGGTATTTTTTTATTGAGGTAACATTGGTTTACAACACGGTATATGATTTAGGGATATAGAGTCATGCCTCTTCAGATGTTTGTTAACACACCACACCTACCGCCAAAATACCCATAGTCCTCAACCAAAGTCTACAGGGTTCCATCTTACCCTCCCCCTCAAGTAGCCTCAGTTTGTTCAGATTTCTAGGGTTTCATTTGATTTTGTCCATTCTTTAGTTGTTGTGTTTTTATATGTTCCACAGCGAAACCATCCAGTATTTGTCTTTCTCTTTCTGACTTACTTTGCTTAGCATACGCTCTTCCAGTTCCAACCATGCTGTCACAAATGGCAAGAGTTCACCTTATTTTATCTATAATCTGAGAAGTGCGCCATTGTGTATAAATGCTCCACTTAATCCACTCCTCTGTCACTGGGCACATGGGTTGTTTCCATAACTTGGCTATTGTAAACAGTGCTGCAATGAACTTAGGAGTGCAAATATCCCTTTGAAATCGTGTTTTTACATTCCTTGGGTACCTAGGAGTAGAACTGCTGGATTTGAGATAATTTAAGATTGGGAAAAAAAGAATTTGACAATGAAATAATACTTTAGCCTGAGACAATAGACAAGAAATAAAACACTGATCTTCTTTCTAAAATCGCCCTACCCTTTATGTAATTAGGGCCAGCCACCACACCTTACAATAATATAAATCACTTCACTGAAGCTACTTTAAGCCAACAAGGTAATACAGTGAAAATTCTTCTCAGCTATAAATAGAAAATTAGAACAAAGAAAATCTCCTGAATAATCATTTAAATGACTCCAAAATGGTTTTTATTAAATATTTACATTACTTTTATATATATGTATTACATGTCATTATTTTTGAGAGATTATCAATGAAGTTACTCTTCGCCGTATGGGCCCGAGATTCACATTCAAATGGTGTCTCCAGGGCCTCCCCGGTGGCGCAGCGGTTGAGCGCTGGGCTGCAAAGCTGCCCGCAGCCTCTGCAGTGCCGGATTGATCCCTGGCCGCAGGCGAGGGTCCCACATGGTGCAGCAGACCTCTCCTGCAGCGCCCACTGCTCCCCTCAGCAGTGTACTTTGTCAGTCTGCCTGCTCTGCTCTCCACTCTGACTCTGGTAGATTCTTTCACCCTCCAGTGCTTCTGACCATACCCAGTGCTTGTATAAAATAAATAAATAAATCTTTAAAAAAAAAAGAAAAAGGTGTCTCCAGTGGATAACTTTGTGATCCTACCAAGCTACCTGCCTATTGGCGTTTCCTCTACTGCTCCATGGCCGCCCGGGAGGATGGTGAAGGAGAGCAGAGGGCGCGAGATCTGAGTGCACCTGGAGGGCTCCTGGAAACAGGGAGTTGAGCTCCAGCGCCAGAGGTTCCCCATGAGGTAGGTCTGGTGGGGGCCCAAGAATCTGCATTCCTACCAAGGTCCCACGAGTTAACACTGCCAGGAGAAGACACAACTTTGAGAGCCACCGAAATAAAGCAGAGACATAATATCAATTGCATAATTCTTTGTCTCCCCCTCCCCCGCCCCCGTCTTGACTGACAGGTTAAGAAAGGGGAGAAATGGCTTTATAATTATGTGAGTCAGCTCATTTTATTTAGTACACATCTTCAAGGTGATTATATTATCTCATTTTATGGAGGAGAAAATTGAAATTCCCCCAAATGAAATGACTTGCCCAGAGCTTTACAATGAGGAATCGGTGAATCTGGGGTTCACACTCAATCTATCTGGTTTAGCCACAGCAATTACATCAGTGGAGGGCTTTTCATTTCCTTTTGTCTTCCTATGTGATAGTCTGTTTTCTATTTCAACTCTATTTTTTTTTCCCTGTGGGTGTTCTGATGTATCTTCAGAGTTCAGTCCATCAGTCTGGAACAAGTTATTTTGGCTCTTTCAGCCTCGCTTTCCTGATGTGTAAAATGGGGGGGGGGAGGGGAGTATATTACTCACCTTGTGGTGGAATCACAAACACATGTAAACCACCTGGCAAACGCAAGGCACACAACACTTGGCACCTGCTACCATCACCCAATAATCTCTTGTTCTACTACTCTCTCGCGTTAGCCATCTTAGTCACAACTTCCTCCGATCATGTGTTTGAATTGTCTTATCAGTATGTCTCCTTATGGCACCTATTATATAACAGGGTATTATGAATATTAAATGAGATAGCAAGATGCATAGCAACCAGCCACTCAACAAGCAAATATTTATTAAGTATCTACACTGTGCCAAGCATGGGGTACAGCTATGAAGTGGAACATCCCTGCCCAAAGGAACTTAGATGCAACAGCGCCGCTGGTGTAGTGGTATCATGCAAGATTCCCCAAAGGAACTTAGATGATTATTCTTGTCAGTTCATTGTGGAGGTGGCAGAGATTAGATCTCTGACATTTTCATAAAACCACTGCTGCCACCTCTCCGATACTGTTTTGCTTTGCTTCTGAGCTTCTTTGCTTTGTTGGTTGGTGGGTCTCAGCATGCCCTGGAGTACTTCGAATCCTACTTTTGAACTCCGAACAGTTCCCTTAAACAAATGGAGCTGATATCATATAGCTGAGACACCTTCTGGTCACACTATCAACGGTGTAGCAGGTGTGACCTGCTGCTGTGATTCTCAAGACAGCTACAAAAGCTGGAGTCAAGAACTTGCTTTTCCTTCCAGCATCTGCCACATCTGAGAATCTAAATTTCCATAATTGGTGCAGATCCTGAGAACTTGTCAAGGTCACCAGTGTCTTTCATGTTGCTAAATCCAATGCTCAGTTCTCAGTCCCCACCTCAGCAGACCCATCTGCAGCCTCTGGCAGAGTTCATCCCACACACTCTTCTCCCTGGAACACTTTCTTCCCTTGGCTTTGAGAAGACCACAGTCTCCTGGTCTATAGTTTCCTCCTAACCTCTAAGGAGTTGTCCAAAACTGACCTCATTGCTCCACCTGACTAGCTTGATCTCTTTACCTTCCCAGCTAAAAATACTCCCATCCCTTCCAGTTGCTCAGGTCAAAATTCCTAGAATCACCCTTTATGCCACGCTTTCACTTACACTCCACATATATTCCACTAGCAGATTTTGTTAGTTCTACCTTTAAAATATATAGAGAATCCGATCCCTCCTCCTTATCTCAGCTGCTACCAGCTTGGTCCCAGATACCATCATCTCTTGCCTAAATTCTTTTAATAGCATCCTCACTTCTATCCTTGTTCTCCCAGCTGATTTATTTTTGACCCCAGAGACCAGGTTGACCCAGATGGCATCACACCACTGTTCAAAGCCCTCCCCATGGCTCCCTGTGTCTCTCAGAGAAAAGCCAATGTTCTTAAAATGGCCCTAAGCCCCGCGTGATCTGGCCCCTAGGATCTCTTCCACTGTCTCTGCTCCTCTCTGCTCCAACCACACTGGTCTCCTTGTTACATTGCCAGGCTCAGCCCACATAGGGCCTTTGCACTTGCTAATCCTTCTTTCTGGCATGATGCTTCCCCATGCCCGCCTCCCCCCCACCCCCAGCACACACAGATAGTGGCATGAATTGCTCCCTAACCTTCTTTAATTCCTCGTTACCTGCTCAGTGAAAATTCCTCGTTACCTGCTTCTTGACTTCTCTGACCACCCTGTTTAAAACCTCCACACTCAGGAGATTTCTGGACCTACTAAACATAGAGCTTCCATATGATCCAGCAATTCCACTCCTAGGTATTTACCCAAAGGACACAGAAACATCAATTCCAAAGAGCACCTGCACCCATATGTTTATAGCAGCACTCTTTACAATAGCTAAGCTTTGGAAACAACCCAAATGCCCAAAAATAGATGACTGGATCAAGAAGATGTGGTACATATATACCATGGAATATTACTCAGCATTCAAAAAAGATAAACTCATGCAATTTGCAGCAACATGGATGGCGCTGGAAGGGATCATGCTCAGCGAAATAAGCCAAAAAGAAAAAGAAAAATACAAGATGGTCTCACTCATAGCAGGAATCTAGAAAACTTAAATAAGGGACCAGGAAAATGAATAACTATAAGAAAGTGAAAATCAAAATCAACAAAAAACTATGAAACAGAGACACTTTTTGGGGGGTGGGGGGCGGGAGGGGAGGAATTGGGGTCAGAATGGGGGGTTGCAATTGTATGGGGAATATAAAAATAAAATTAAAAAATAAATAAATAAATCTTAAAAAAAAAAATAAAACCTCCATACTCAACCATCCTTACCCCCTTCCCTGCTTTGTGTTCCTTCACAGACTTACTGTTTTCTAAAAGGCTAAGTGGTTCTGATGGGGTTCAGAGGATGGAGTGTCATTTGAACCCCGTCAGTTCCATATTTGTGTCATCTTTCACCTGACTGCTTCACCTGAGGATGGTAAGGACTTTTGTGTGTTTTGCCCACCCTTCTATACCAAGCACCCAGCATGGTGGCTGGCACACAGTAAGCCCTTAATAAATATTTGTCAAGTGCACAAGTGTCTGACATTTGGCAAGTTCTTACTATGTGCCAGGCACTGTGCTAAAAGCCCTCATGGAGTCTATAATTTCATTCTCTAGCAACACTGTGAGGTGGACCCTATTATTATTTTATAGATTAGGAAATGAAAACTTAGGTTAAGTAACTTGCCTGAGGTTACATGGTTAGAAAGTGTTAGAATTTGGATTTGAATGCCCCTTGCCTGCCAGAACCTAGGTCCCTAACTTCTTTGCTGTGGTGGTGCATTCAGTCTGGAGCCTCTGCCTCCAGGAAGTCTTCCTGAACCCACACTGTTGAGGTTTACACAGCACAAGGCACCATCTCGGTCACAGCAATTTCCTGTTACTATAGGAGTCCATTTTTAGGTCTCACTCCCTGTGGACTGTTTTCTACGATGGTGCCTTTTCGTGTTTACTTTCCCAGCCTGGCACATTGCTGTAGGAGGTTGTGTCTTCCAGGCATCTGGGTTGATAGTTGTCAGGCGCTGTGTCAGAGCCCACGACCATCGCATCTGACTTACAAAAGGTGGGGAGCAGGGTGGCCTTGGGACTTGTCTGCCTTCACCCAAGTACCAGGTAGAAACTCAGTAACTTCTTGTTGACTCAAAAGACCCAATTCCTTTAAGAAATTGACTTGAGGGCCTCCCCGTTGGCGCAGTGGGTTGAGCGCTGTGCTGTGAAGCTGTCTGCAGCCTCTGCAGTGCGGGTTTGGTTCCCGGCTGGCCAGGGAGAAACCCACATGGCGACGCAGACCTCTCCTGCCTCGCCAGCTGCTCCCCTCAGCAGTGTCTTCTGTCCGTCTGCCTGAAGTTCTGCTCCCCACTCTCTCTGGTGAATCCTTTCACCCTCCGGTGCCTCTGACCTGTACCCCTGTTCTTGTATAAATAAATAAATCTTTAAAAAAAAAAAAAAAGAAATTGACTTGAGTCCTCCAGGCCACAAAGGAGTGGATTTTTTTTAATGCCTCAAGGAGGATTCTTTGGAAGGGAGATATTTTGGCAAAGCTTGCTTTGCCAGGGTGCTCTTGGAGGAGATTGCTATGGTATCTTGCCCTTTCTGGGTTAGCTGAATAGCAACTCGTTCTCTCTTGATAGACACACAGTTGTGTCCTTGTTAAAAATTTTTTTAAATTTATTTTTATTTTATATATTTTTTACATCATTTTTCATTTTTGCACAATGTATGCATTTTCATTTTGGTTATATTCCCTATACAATTGCACCCCCCTTATTTTGACCCTAATCCTTCCTCCCCCTCTTCCAGAGTATCTCTGGTTTATAGTTGCTTGTTGATTTTGATTTTTACTTTATTATAATTAGTTTTTTTCCTGGTCCCTTATTTAGGTCTTCTAAATTCCTGCTATGAGTGAGGTGAAATAAGCCAGAAAGAAAAAGAATAAAAATTGTTTGGAAAGAAGATGCTTTTGCCTCAGTTACTGAGGGTAGGTTCAGCACAGCAGTGCTTCTTGCAACTTGGGTATGGACAGTTATGTAGTATTTAGGCAAAGTTCAGCACATTCCCTAGATATTGGTACTTTTGTTTCCTCTTAGCCATAATGTAACTTCTTGTAATTTGTCTCTGTGTTAAAAGCAGAGCACCTACCTTTAGGAATGACATGGATAGATAAGATTCAATTATGAGGGTTCTCACTTAATTACAGCTGATTGATTTTGCAAATAATGGGACCCTAAGACAACTTTGTGAACATGTAACATGTTTTCTTATTTATTTATTGTTTTTTAAATTTATTTTTTACATCATTGTTCATTTTTTAAAAAGATTTATTTATTTATACAAGAATCGGAGTACAGGCCAGATGTGTGGGAGGGTGAGAGGATTCACCAGAGACAGAGCGGGGGAACAGAACAGGCAGACTGATGAAATACACTGCTGAGGGGAGCAGCGGGCGCAACAGGAGAGGTCTGCTTCACCATGAGGGACCCTCGCTGGCAGGCTGGGATCCAACTGTGCTGCAGAGGCTGCAGACAGCTTCACAGCGCAGCGCTCAACCACCTGCACCACCAGAGGAGGCCCTCATTGTTCATTTTTAAACAATATTTGCTTCCCTCCCCCACCACCAAGTGTAGTCCCCATAGAATTTCCTTCACCAATGCACCCGTGCACCATCACCACAGTGCCCTGTGCTCCTCCCTCCCTTCCTCTGATCCCTCTCCCTCCTCCTCCCCTGCAGGATGTCTCTGATTTATAATTGTCTGTTTTTGTTTTGTACTGTTACTATTTTTTTTACACTGATGTCTTATTTGGTTCCCTTATATTCCTCCTATAAGTGAAACCATCGATATTTTTCTTTTTCCTTCTGGCTTATTTCACTAAGCATAATTCCTTCTAGCTCCATCCACGTTGCTCGAATGGCATGAGTGTATCTTTTTTGATTGCGGAGTAATATTCCATTTTGTATATATTCCACATCTTCATGATCCAGTCATCTGATTAGGGGAAGTCTCATGTTTTCTGATCCTATAAATTTACCAAGTCACACCTTATTATAACCAGCCCTGAGCTCAGTTGGAATATTGTGGCTGCTCAGTTACTTTGTTGGCTGACAATTGTTTTAATAAGTGAACTTCTGTTGATCTCCCTGATTTAGGAATCATTTGTTCTACACATATTTGTGCAGGGCTGATACTGGTTGTAGCTAGGTTTGGCTGAAAGATCAGATTGTGGATGTGTGTTGCTGTGAGAAGTGCTTTGCCTAAAGCAGAAAAGGTGATCTGCTGCACCTACCTGTGTCCTTGGGCTGTGATGCAAGACATGATCCTTTCAAACAATTCAAATCACCTCCAAGAAAACAGATCTACAGCAGTAATCCAAACTCCACCTAAAGACAATTCTTTCTGGGCAACAGTTGTAACCAACATCTCAGTGAACATCAGGTGCTCAATTCTAAGTAGCACATGTGCTTAACCTTAAAGTCAGGTGTAATTAAGTGATAATCTTATTCTACCTTTTTATAAAGAAAAAGACATGAGAGTTAAAAAAATAACTTTAAATATAGTGAAAACTGAGAATTTTAAAAGAGAGACTAGAAGCTGGTTATGGCAAAATAGGAGATATTCTATCAGGAATATGTATAAAATAGTTTGAGTATGAAATTTAGTTCTGAGTTTCCGAGCCCCCACGGTAAAAATAGAAACGGTGGACTATGTGGGTTTTATTAGCATCATCTGAAGAAAGAGCTGGGGGAAGAAATGTATTTGGTTTTGTTTGGAGGAGCGAATATTCATCTGGTATGACATTATTAAAAATTAGGTTTTGTAGCTCCTCATGTGAGGCATTTGAATAACTTGCCCACAGATGTCTTCAACTGTGCTTTTGCAGGAACATAAATGGTCCAGGTCTTATCATGAAATTATGAAAACACAATGATGGTTCTTCCAAGAAAAGCAGTCAATTCATAATTAAATCATCTTGCCTGATCCCATGTCATATTTACTTTTAGCTTTGGTTCAGGGATGTGAGGTGTTGCCTTGCAATTGGTTAACTTACAGAAAGATGAATTTTAGGGACAGTTGATGCAGCAACACAAGCCAGTCTGAGTAAACTACCAGAAAACCAAGTTACCCTCTTTTTCCACTGGTTGCTCAATGCTGTATTTATGCCCTAAGTGGTGCTGTCAGTAGAGAAAATAACCGGGAGAGTCTTGGCCAAAGGAGACACGAAGAACAGAGTGGACTGAGCAGGCGCTTCAACTGTTGGGAATTCCCAGTACTCACATTTGGCATTTGCATAAGGAGTGTGGATTTCCTGGGATGGTGGAAGAAAGGTAGACCTGGCAACTATTCTAGGAGTGACTCCTGCCCAGCGGTAAATGTCCTGGCCCTGGGACTTTCCCTCCTGACCCAGCAGGCAAACTGGCCCAGTTCCAATATATGACTTTGATTCTGAAGTTAACTTTTCTGATATGCATTTATAGGTGTTCAGTTAATTGTTTTATTGTGCCTTCTTTCAGCTCATTCTTGGCAATCAGCTGCCAACACTTGTATTGCAAGGACAGGTGTTTAGTGCCAGAATGATCCGTTACTCCTTTAGGGCATTCCTGGAGGACTTTCATCTTCTCTAGACAGACAACCAACTGCCTCACAAGGTGGGTACAGAATGAAATGCAGACATTGCGACCCCACCTCCAGAACTCTTAATGGCACAGTTTCTATTTGGGGCTCAGTTTGGTGATGGATTCTTTACAGCTGTGGGCCATTTGGAAGGCACAGGGTCTTTCCAGGATGCTAAGTGAAGGGCAGGGGTGGTGAGTAGTGTCTCCCTAGGATAGTGAGCTGTTTCATGCTCAGCAGAGGGCATGAGTTGGCATTGGGAGGCAGGGGGCTGGAGCTCTCCCCTTACTGAAGGGCTATTAAGCCAATGTCAAGCTAAAGGACGGGAAGAGAGCTCCCAGTTAACCCCATTTATTATTTCACTGGTGTACTGTGGAACTTGAATCAGTTCTGAGCATTGCAGTGTGGGGTTTTCCCTCTCTGGGGTGGCACAAGTGATTCAGCACTTGGGCTAATTTCCAGTCTCTATTCTTGGCTCTAAGTATGGACTTTGTCCTAGGGGAAAAAAAGACTTCTCAGAAATGGTCATCACTTAGTTGAGCCACTTACAAGGGAGTCAGAGATCCATGTAGGCATTCTCTAGGCTCCTCCAGAGGTCCAGGAAGAAACATTCATTTATATATGTATATATATAATATATAATTACATATATTACATTATATATAATTATATATATATGTGTATATATACATATATAACATTTTAAAAGGACAGATTTATTAAGAAAAGGACAAAGAAAAAGAGAGATACTTGCATCATCACAGGCTGGCAGGAGAGCTGCCATTAATAAAAATCTCAATAATAACAGCTGTCCCTTAGACAGCACTTCCTGTGTACTGTTTCTGTGCTAAGCACTTCCCATACGACTCCTCACTTGACACTCCTAAGAGCCCTAGGAGGTGGGTGATATTGCTCTGGTCATTTACAGATGAGGAACAGGGGTGTTAAATAACTTGTCCAAGTCACCCAGTAGCTGAAAGATGTCTGTTCAACACAGAATACTAAGAAAGTGTCACTGGAAAAAAGTGGTTTGAGCTAATGGCCTAATAGGTGGCCAAGAACCAGCCTGGTGAGGCCTCTGTGCTCCTGAATCTTCTTTGGGTCCAGGAGCTCTTTGAGAATAAATTGAAAGCATATACCATCTCCCCAGAAAATACAGAAGATGCACTACCACAGCAAAAGGAGTCCCATTCTTGGGGAATTGCCAATTACTATTTAACAAGGGACAGTACCATGTTGCTGGTATTTTCTGCTGGTGAAGCTCATCAGCCCTCTTCTCTGCAGACAGCTTCTGTTGATGAGCAATCTGAAAGACCACTCCATTTCTCACTCTATTCCCATAACATCTTAGTCATCTGTATTTGTTAAATCTGTCTCCTTTTGTACACTTTAAATATAGACAATTATGCCTCAATAAAGCCACAGAGAGAAGGACAGGTGAACCACAGTCCTCTGACAAGTTCCCCCCCAGTTTTGATTTGGGGCTGTGTTCTCTGTATTTCAGCCCTAATTTTTCTGCCCTGGCTTCTCTGATAAAGGACTATCTGTGATATATAACGAACTCTCAAACTCAATAGTCAACCCCTCCCCAAAATCCAATTAGAAAATGGACAAAAATATATGAAGAGATAAGTCACTGAAGAAAATTTACAGACAGCAAACAAGAACATATGAAGATATTCAATATCACTAGCTATAGAGAAATGCAAATTAAATGGCATATCAGTAAACAACTAGCAGAATGACTAATTTGAAAATTAGTTGCCACTGCAACTGCTGGAAAGATGTAAAAAAAAAAACTAGATCACTGGCATCCTCCTGGGAAACAGTTTGGCAGTCTTTGAAAAAAAATGAAATATGCAACTACCCTGTAACCCAACAATTGCACACAGGTATTTATTTCAGATAAATGAAGACTTATGTTCATATGAAAGCTGTACTAAGTGTTTGTAGCAGTTTTATTTGTATAGTCAAAAACTGGAAACATCCCAGCTGTCCTTCAGTGATGAATGGTTAAACAAATGGTGGTACATACATGCTGTGGAATACTACTCAGCAATAAAAAGCAATGAACTGTTGATACACCTAGCAACTTGATAGATCTTTAGATGAATCTTTAGTGAAAAAGTCAGCACTACAGGTTTAGATAGAGTATGATTTCATTTACACAGCATCTTGAAATAACAAAAGTATAGAAATGGAGAATAGTGGTTGCTAAGGGTTAAGGACAGGGGAGTAGAAGTAGGAGAGATATGGATATGCTATCAGAGGGAAACATGTGGATATTGACTATCAATGTCAAGTGCCTGGATGTGATATTGTGCTATAGTTTTTGCATGTTACCAAGGGGTGAAACTGGTAAAGGGTTATACGGGATCTTTCTGTATTGATTTTTCATGTCTGCATGTGACTCTACAATGATCTCAAAATAAAAAATTCAACTCGAAATTTATTTTTTAAAAGATTTATTTATTTATTTATACAAGCACTGGTACAGTCAGAAGTGAGGGAGGGTGAGAGAATTCACCAGAGCCAGAGCGGAGAACAGAACAGGCAGACTGACGAAGTACACTGCTGAGGGGAGCAGCGGGCGGCAGGAGAGGTCTGTGTGCCATGTGGGACCATTGCCCGGCGGCCAGGGATCAAATCGGCGCTGCAGAGGCTGCAGGCAGCTTCGCAGTCCAGCGCTCAACCGCTGCGCCACCCGGGAGGCCTGAAATTTATTTTTTTTAAGATTTATATATTTATTTATGCATACAAGAGCTGAGGTATAGGCCAGAGGTGCAGGGGTGTGAGAAGATTCACCAGAGACAGTGGGGAAAAGAACAGGCAGACTGACTAAAGCACACTGCTGAGAAGAGCAGCAGGTGAGTCAGGAGAGGCCTGCTGCCCCACGTGGGTTGCTCCCTGGCAGGCTGGGGATCAAATTTGTGCTGAAGAGGCTATGGACAGCTTCATAATTTGCGTCTTAAGCCTTTGCGCAACCAGGAAGGCCCTCAACTTGAAATTTAAATAATGTTATATGATTAAATAATGTTTGAAAAAATAAATAAAAAGGTAAGTTGCTGTTTTATACCTCCTAATTTTTCCTGACCAGTGAAAAGTCCTTAAAAGCAGATGTCTTCAATGTAGAATATTGTATTAAATATAATATTCCTGGACACAGTAAAGTCCAGTGATAACATATTCTATAAAGATAAATTGTTTTCTTCTTGCGTAAAGTACACGAAATTTAAGTGTATCATATATGCACTTAAAAATGTTTTTTAATATATGCAATCAAGTATGTCACTCCCACCCAGCTCACGACATAGGACATTTCCATAAGGAGGTAGAAGAGCGTATGATTCTTCTGGGTCCTTCCCCTGCCTACCCCTCCTTCAGAGTTAACCGCTGTTTGACTGGTCTCATCACCAGTCGGTTTTGCCTGTTCTTGAACATCATCCATGTGGAATCACACAGATGTACTGGCTTCTCTTGTTCAATATAACTTTGAGATTCACTTATGTTATTTTGTAAAATTATAATTTGCTCTTAAAATTGTTGTTTGAAAAAGTAAATAAATAAAAAGATAAGCTGCTATTTGATACTCCATTGTATGATACATCACTATTTCTATATTTTCCTATTGATTGGTATTTGGTTTATGTCAAGTATAGGACTACTCTGAATAATGCTCCTATAAACATCTTTATATGTGTATTTTGTTCACACATGGACTCATTACTTTGGGTGAATATGTAGGAATAGAATTGCTGGGCCATAGCTTTAGTTTTATAGATACTGCCAGGTGGTTTGCCAAAGTTGAACGAATTTACATTCCTACCAGCAATGTATGAAGGTTTATTATTCCTTGTCCTTGCCAACATTTATTGTTGTAGCCGTTCTGGTGGGTGTGACCTTTTATTTTTGGATCATTTCTTTGTTGATGAATCTGGGTCAATTCTCTAAAACTTTTCCACATTCTGGATTTGGCTAATTGTGTCCCAGTGGTTGCATTCAATGTGTTTCCTTTCTCCCCAGTACTTTCCTTAAACTAATAATTAGCCCTAGAGACTTGATTTTATTAACACTTTTTTCAAGAATCCTTTAAGATGGTTCTTCCTATTACCTGTTGCACCAAATCACAAAGAACATCATGTGTATTGGCTCGCCTTAATTGATGTTAGACAGATCAGTGGGTTCTGGTGTTGTCAGTGTTCCATCTGTTGTCGTTTTTTTCTTATTAAGCCGCCACTTGATTTCAGTGGAGACTGATGATTATTACTTATAGCACTCCTCTTACATTGATTATGACTATCTGTATCACACTCTTCCTTATCAGTTAACTGGAGGCATTGCATACACTTCTTCCCAGAAAAGCAAGAAATCTGCTTGGTAATCTTATTGGTTATCAGAGCAGTGAATTATTGTTTCGACCGCTAAGGTAACTAATGAACGTTTTGAAATATCATTATGAATTTAAGGATTTATAAATATTGAATGTCTTTCAATTCATTGCAGTCTTTTTTTCTTTTCTTTCTTTTTTTTTTTTGATGTTGACATCGTCCTGTCTTCAGCTAGTGTGTGCATCTTCAAGTTGCTTCTAGATGTATAGACATTTTTAGAGCTTTTTATACATATTTCCAAAGTGCGGGGTGGGGGTGGGGGGAGAGGGGGCTGTAGTGCCAGGAGGAGGTTTTCTATGATTAGAGCAGATGGGTAAAGGAGAGTCCTGGAGCCCTCGGTGGCTTTTTCAGGTGTTTATTGAGCTTTTACATGTAGTGCAGTAACCAGGTACACAGCAGGCAGGGAGGCCAGGGGGTCAGGGGGCCAGAGGCCTCCAAGCCCCAAGCAAGTCCTCACTCTACCCGGCTCTCTGGCCTTCTCTCTCTTGTTCTCTCTGCTGCCTCTGCTGCTCTTGGCAAATGTTATCAATACTGCAGCTATCACCCACAAAGTAAATAACACAACTGAATACAACAGTGTAACAAAATGCAGGTGCCTGCCATCAAGCATGCAATCCTAATGAGGAGGGCAGAAAAGCCTGAAATCATTTACCCTATAGGGGCCTACTTGACTTTACACACCCTCAGGTGGTTCATGAGAATGTCAGTTTTCTGCTACTGTCACTTACAATGGGGTCCGTAATAGAGTTTAAAGAAACATCTGCCAATTGGATGGATTAAAAATAGTATCACGTTAGAGTTTATTGTGATAAAATGTATATAAAATTTACGATTAGAAGTGCACAATCTAGTGGCATTCATAGCATTGTGTGATCACCTAGCATTCCTAGAAATTTTTCATCCCAAACTGAATTTCTGAACTCAGTAAATAATGACTCCCCATTTTCCTTGCTCCCAGCTCCTGATAATCATTCTACCTTTTTGTTTCTATGAAATTTTTTAATTTTAATTTTATTCTTAAAGGTGTGGCAAAAGATGCATGCCAAAATGTACTATTTTAACATCCCCTGCTCATGAATTGGAAGAATTAACATTATCAAAATGGCCATCCTACCAAAAGCAATCTACAGATTCAATGCTATTCCAATTAAAATTTCAATGTCATTCTTCAAAGAAATAGAAAAAATATTAATGAAATTCATATGGAGCCACCAAAAACCCCAAATAGTAAAAACCCTCCTGAAAAAAAAAAGAAGGGAATGGAGGCATCACTCTCCCAGATTTCAAACTATACTACAAAGCCACAATAATCAAAACTGCATGGTATTGGAACCAGAACAGACACATGGACCAATGGAACCAAATAGAAAACCCAGAAATAAACCCACAGATTTACGGTCAACTAATCTTTGACAAAGGAGCAAAGAATATGCATTGGAGCAAAGAAAGTTTGTTCAATAAATGGTGTTGGGAAAACTGGGTCTCTACATGCAAAAGAATGAAACTTGACTACTACCTCACACAATGCACAAAAACTAACTCAAAATGGATTAAAGAAGTAGACATAAGACCTGAAACCATAAAATATATAGAAGGAAATACGGGCGAAACACTACATGACATGCACCTCAAAGACATCTTTACAGACACATCACCCAAAGCAGTGATAGTGAAGGCAAAGATAAACAGCTGGGACTACATCAAATTGAAGAGCTTCTGCATAGCAAAAGAGACAATAACCAAAACAAAGAGAAACCCACTGACTGGGAGAAAATTTTTGCACACAACACTAATGATAAAGGACTGATTGCAAAAATCCACAAAGAGCTGATGAGACTTAACAAAAACAAAGAAAATAATCCAGTCAAAAAATGGGCAGAAGAGCTAAAAAGAAACTTCTCCAAAGAGGAAATACAAATGGCCAACAGGCATATGAAAAAATGTTCAACATCACTTGCAATCAGGGAAATGCAAATCAAAACTACAATGAGGTACCATCTCACACCAGTGAGAATGGCACATATTAAAAAAAATAGCAACAACAAATTTTGGCGAGGATGTGGAGAAAAAGGAACTCTCCTGCATTGCTGGTGGGAGTGCAAACTGGTCCAACCACTATGGAGAGCTGTGTGGAGATTCCTCAACCTACTAAAGATAGAACTTCCATATGATCCAGCAATTCCACTCCTAGGTATTTACCCAAAGGACACAGAAACATTCCAAAGAGCACCTGCACCCCTATGTTTATAGCAGCACTATTTACAATAGCTAAGCTTTGGAAACAGCCCAAATGCCCAAAAATAGATGACTAGATCAAGAAGATGTGGTACATATACACCATGGAATATTACTCAGCCTTCAAAAAAGATAAACACATGCAATTTGCAGCAACATGGATGGAGCTGGAAGGGATCATGCTCAGTGTAATAAATCAGAAAGAAAAAGAAAAATACCAGATGGTCTCACTCATAGTAGGAATCTAGAAAACCTAAATAAGGGACCAGGAAAAAGAATAACTATAAGAAAGAAAAAATCAAAATCAACAAGCAACTATGAGCCAGAGACACACAATGGGGGCAGGCAGGGAAAGGGGGGATTGGGGTCAAAATAAGGGGGTTGCAATTGTATGGGGAATATAAAAATAAAATTTAAAAACAAAAAACCAAAAAACCAAAATGTACTATTTTAACCAATATTAAGGATACAAATCAATGGCATGAAGTACACACACATTGTTTATAACCATCACCACCATTCCTCTCCTGAACTTTTGTTTTCTCAGACTGAGCCTGCTTCTCAAGTTTCATCCATGTTGTAGCATGTGTCAGAATTTCCTTCCTTTGAAAGGTTGCATAATATTCCACTGAAGCACCGAACATTTTGTTTTCCTGCCTATGTCAATAGATACTTATAAGTAATGCTCTTGCTATCAAAATGGGTGTATATGTCTGAGACCCTGCTTTCAATTTTTTTTTGGGGGGGTATATATCCAGAATTAGAATTACTGAATCATTGGTAATTTCATGTCTTTTAAGGAACTGCCATATTCTTTCTACAATGGCTGCATCATTTTATATACTACCATTATATACTATCATACCGGTAATATATAAGGGTTCTAATTCTGTACATCTCATCAAAACACTTATTTTTTGTTTATTGTTATTAAGTAATTACCATCATTCTAATGGGTGTGAGGGGGTATTTCATTGTGGTTTTGATTTCATTTATTTTTTTTTTAAGATTTATTTATTTATTTATACAAGCACTGGGTACAGTCAGAAGCATGGGAGGGTGAGAGAATTCACCAGAGTCAGAGCGGAGAGCAGAGCAGGCAGACTGATGAAGTACACTGCAGAGGGGAGCAGCGGGTGGCAGGAGAGTTCTGCACGCCATGTGGGACCCTCACCCGGCGGCCAGCTCTGCAACCCAGCGTTCAACCGCTGCTGCGCCACTGGGGAGGCCCTGATTTGCATTTCTTAGTGATTAGTTACACTGACCATCTTTTCATGTGCTTATTGGCCACTATATATATTCTTTGATGAAATAAATAATCAAGTTCTTTGTCCATATTTTAATGGAGTTGTGTTTTTTGTTGTTGTTGAATTATAGGGGGTCTTCATATAGTCTGAATATTGATTCCTTACTAGATATAAGGATTTGCAAATATTTTCTCCCATTCTCTGTGTTGCCTTTTACCCTGTTGGTAGTATCCTTTGATGAACAAAAGTTTAACGTTTTGATAAATTCCAATTTAGTTTTTTCTTCTATTACTTTTTTTGCTGTCATATTCAAGAAAACACGCCAAACCCAATGTCATGAATTTCCTGAGAATTTTATAGTTTTAGCAGTTACAATTAGATCTTTGATCCATTTTGAGTTATTTTTAAACATGGTGTTTAAAAATAGATAAGGTAAAGGTGTTAAAAAAAAAAAGCTAAGGGGGTCCTCCCTGGTGGCGCAGGCGACTGAGCGCAGCGCTGTGAAGCTGTCTGCAGCCTCTGCAGTACCAGTTCGATCCCCGCTGGCCTTGGAGCAACCCACATGGCGCAGCAGACCTCTCCTGCCTCGCCCACTGCTCCCCTCAGCATTGTATTTCATCAGTCTGCCTGTTCTGTTCCCCACTCTGTCTCTGGTGAATCCTCTCACCCTCCCGTGCATCTGGCCTGTACCCTGGTTCTTGTATGAATAAAAAATAAATCTTAAAAAAAAAAGCCAACTGTAGGGTAAAGAAAATATCAGGCTTTTCTGCCCTCCCGCCATCAGGATAGATGATGGATCCTTGTCCTGAATGCATGCCTGATGGCGGGCACCTGGAATAGGGTGTGGGCACAGGTAGATGGGATTCAGCTGAGCTAAGACTGTGCTTTTAAGGGCGGCGTCACGGGGACGCCAGCAGCAGCAGAAGCCGAAAGAGAAGCTGAGAAGCAGCAGAACAAACGCTAGAGAGCCCAGATAGAGTGAAGACTTGCTGGGGGCTGGGAGGCCTGCCAGCCTGCCAGCCCCCCAGCCAGCACCCCTGCCTGCCATATGCCTGGTGAACCCCAATAAAAAACCTGCAAAACTACTGAGGACTCTGACTTCTCCTTTACCCGGTCTGCATGGGATCAGAAAACCTGCACTGTGGCCAGTCCTGCCCTTACAATTGGCGTAAGTTGGCAAGATCCCTGCAGTCGGGTATTGGAGCCCTCCGAAGACCTGGAGGGACTAAGGAGAACAGACTGTTTGCCTGTGATGACGCTGGAGGCGCCATGGCGGCACAGAAGGTGGATTCGGTCCAGGAGCTGCGGGACGAGACCTCGCATGGAGGAGACGCCCGAGAGGACAAGACAACGACACCGGAAAGGACCAGTCAACGACACCGGAAAGGACCAGCCAATGACCCCTGAGGCAGCAGGCCATTGCTGAAGCAGGGAGAGGCCAATGGACTTGAACTGATGGACTGATGGACTGACAATCCCGCCAGAAGGTGGAGGACTTTGCAGGTTGATATGTTTTGGGACCCTGGGGGTGGAACAGTTTTGTTTGTAAACCCCAGGAGATGGGAATCTGGGGGTTGCCAGTGGGCCTAGATGGCCAAGGGCAGCCTGTGCATGCCCAGCAGCCAGGTGGAGGAGAAAAGCCAACTAAGTAGGCAAAAGCTGGTACTGATGCTAAGTTGAGAAGCCCTAAGCGGCTGTTAAGCAGCCTGGGTATGCTGAAGCCCTGTGAGTTTCGTAAAATCACCTGTGGGTGATGCCCTGCTCATTCTTGAGTGAGGGTGAGTTGCTGAGGAACCTGTCCTTGGGGGACGGGTGGGGAACGTGGCTTGGGGTGGAGCCCAAGCCGAATTCAGAGTTTGGATCCCCGACCCATGTGATTGTGCAGTGGGTTGGCTTGAGTGCAGGGGTCTGTGAGTCGCGTGGGTGGCTGTGAAGGCCGAGTGTTGGAGCGACTGCAGACAGAAACCCTGAGGGTTGGCGATTACCCCCAACAGAATAAAATTGCCAATCCCAGAGCTAGTGCATCCTGGGGGTGGATGCTGTGTGTGGCTTGTAGCCGAGACTACAGCCAAAGGCCAGGAAGCCTGACGGCTCCTGGTATGTTATAGCAGATGTCGTGTGTGATTTCCCCTCCCTTGCATGAGCAGTGCCTTCGGCAGCAGATTTGGTGGCTCATCTGCTGGTACCAATAATTGTCTTTTGCACTAGGTCGGGGCCCTGCCTGGACTTATTTGTGTTCTGTTGTATTTTGTTGTGATGTATTTGCTTTTGTGGGCCATGGCTGCATTGTCTGTTTGATAAGAAAATTGTATATATATAGACTGTATGGCAGAAAACCCCGAGGGGGTGGACTGTAGGGTAAAGAAAATATCAGGCTTTTCTGCCCTTCCGCCATCAGGATAGATGATGGATCCTTGTCCTGAGTGCATGCCTGATGGCGGGCACCTGGAATAGGGTGTGGGCACAGGTAGATGGGATTCAGCTGAGCTAAGACTGTGATTTTAAGGGCGGCGTCACGGGGACGCCAGCAGCAGCAGCAGCAGCAGCAGCAGCAGCAGCAGCAGCAGCAGTAGAAGCCGAAGCAGAAGCAGAAGCCGAAAGAGAAGCCGAGAAGCAGCAGAACAAACGCTAGAGAGCCCAGATAGAGTGAAGACTTGCTGGGGGCTGGGAGGCCTGCCAGCCCCCCAGCCAGCACCCCTGCCTGCCATATGCCTGGTGAACCCCAATAAAAAACCTGCAAAACTACTGAGGACTCTGACTCCTCCTTTACCTGGTCTGCATGGGATCAGAAGACCTGCACAGTGGCCAGTCCTGCCCTTACACCAACGACCCCCCTTCATTCTTTCCTTTCTACTTCTGCAAAAGTGATAGTATTGTCCCCTCTTTCATTTCTGATTTCAGTTATCTGAGTGAGTCTTCTCTCTTTCTTTTCTCCGAAGTCCCTCTAATTTTTTTTCTGTAAACTGACCATTCTGGTACCTTATCTAAATGGAATCATAATACTTGTCCTTTTGAACAAGAATCATAACTCTTGTCCTTTTGGGTCTAGTTTATTTCACATAGCACAGTATTTTCAAGGTCTATCCATCTTGTGATATTACTTTACAATTTTTTCATTTATTTGAAACTTAGGTGTGTAGAAGAAATCTTAAGCATCATCTAGTCATTTTCAAAGATGATGAAACTGAGAAGCAGGATGGTAAGGTAAGGTCTCAGAGCTTAGGTCTCCGAGTCCTCTGGGTGTCAACTAAGTCCCCTGTGGATCTGCAAATGGGCAAAAAAGCACAAATGTTCAACAGGACCAAAATGATTAGACTTTGGTGACAAATTTAAATGGAGAATCTGTACTGCTCCTAATTTTTAGGTAAGAAAAAGTAGTGTATATCATTATATCATTCCACTGACATGAAGTTCAAGGACAGAACAATCATAATGGTCCTGAAACAGTGGGTTGAAAGGGGGCATGAAGGAGCTTTCTGGGGAGCTAGAAATGTGTTATATCCTCATCTTAGTGGTGTGTGGATGTCTATAGCCAAATCTGCATCTGTATCTATGTTTATGTTTATCTCTCTCTTTACGCCACTAAGACACACACAGAAATTTACTGAGTGGTTTACACACAACCAGTGCACTTTAATAAAGAAAAACTAAAGGTTTTATGTATTTCACCTGAAACTATCCTGTTTCTATCAGTCACACCTGTTCTTATGAGCCAGCTCACATTCCTCCTGCTATCATGAAGTGCTCACAGAGGTTTAGTCATCTGGCATTCGGTAATATTACATTGATAATAGTGCTTCTCAAACTTTTTCTTTTTCCCTATGTCCTGTGCAATGATTATTATTCCAGTCAAGGAGATTTGGTGGACTTTATTTTCAGTAGTTTCTATTAAAACTATAGACCTTTGAATGAGGCTTATGTAAACATCCTCTGGAAATTCTGGTAGCTTTCGGAGGTGTCTGCCCACACAAATTGAGAATCACTGATGTGATTCTCTCAATCCTTTATTTATGCATACAAGAACCGGGGTGCAGGCCAGAGGTGCAGGGGATGATAGGATTCACCAGAGACAGAGTGGGAAGCAGAATAGGCAGATCTATTGAAATACTATGCTGAGGGGAGCAGCAGGTGAGACAGGAGGGGTCTGCTGTGCCATGTGGGTTAGCTCCCTGGCTGGGGGATTGAACTAATGCTGCTGTTGATGACATCTTCATAGTGCTGAGACTTAACCCTTGTGCCACCGAGGAGACCCCCTCAATCCTTTTGAAAAAGAATAAAAGATGATTTCCAAATGACTTATTCTTGGTGACTTTATGTTGGTCCATAGAACTCAAGACACTCATGGATCTTCTATTCAATAAGCAGCCTAGAAATTTTCCTGGGTTGGGAAAAACTATCTGGCGTTAAGAATGAGTACTTGCAAACTGGTAATGTTAATGTTAATGACATCACAAACTGGTAATGTGATGTTTTACCACAAACGGTAAAACCCCATTTGGATGTTATTTTGGTAAATTCCCCTTCCCTTCATTTTTTATTGAACCCATTTAAGCCTATCATTTCCAACTGAAAACATTCTGATACAGAGAGGCAGCTCTTTAAGCTGCTGACATTTAAATCTTAAAACACCCAAATGGAATAGATGCCACTCTGTTATCTTAGAGATGAGGAAATGGCGGTTCTAAGGGAGAAATTGACCTGCTGTAGCAGGGGATTGGGATTTGAATTCACACCCCAGTCTTACCTCAATCCTCATCTTTCCACAGTTTGTCTCTTCTAGACCATCACGCCCATATATCCTACATTTTCTGATTTGAAGCCATTGTCTTTGATGGAGATTGGCATGGAAACAGATGTTGAATAGTTCTGCTTTCTTCTAGGCATGCCTGTCCTGAGATGGCACAGCTTCTTGAGAGCTATTTCCCTTTTCCATGGTGTTTACAGGTGTGACATGAAAAAAATGTTTAATAGTCAAATGACTTGGGAAATGCTACAGGAGCATTAGAGTCACAGGAGCATTAAGCCTTTCAAGGTTCTGATAAATGCTGCCCCAAATAACCTTAATTTTACTTAGCCAAGCATTTCCTAAACTTATTGGTTACAAAAACATTTATTATACTTTCAGTGAGACAGTAAGTGTTTGTTGGAAGAGAGTTAAGGAATTGTTGATGTAATGGATCAAATGCTAGGCTTAGAAGGATCAGGGACTCCCATTGTCTAATGTGATAAAGTCTACTTATCAGAACTTTGGTGTATCAAAGTAAAACAGGACAATAATCTCTTCTTGCTTTACAGTATACTGATGGAATTCAAATAAGACACAGAAGCCATAATAGTTGACTCCTGTTCTGTGTTTGTTTTGTGTTAGGCTTTGCATACATGCAAATGCTTAAACTATACATCATAGTAGCCTCCTCATAGCCACAGCTCTGTTTTCTGCAATATCAAGTACCCATGGTCAGCTGAGGTCTGGAAATATTATGTATAGTAAGATATTTTGAGAAAGAGAGACTACACTCACCTAACTTTTATTATAGCATACTGCTATAATTGCTTCAATTTATTATTAGTTATTGTTGTTAATCTCTTATTGTGCCTAACTTACAAATTAAACTTCATCATATGTATGCATGTAAAGGAAAGAAACAGTGCATGTAGGGTTTGGTACTATCCACGGTAGAAGGCATCTGCTGGGGCTTTTGGAAAGCATCCCCTGCTATAACTCATTTAATTCTATTCCACCCTATGTGATAGTCTGTCATTGTATGAGGGAGAAATGTATTCCTGAGGGTCTTGATCTCTCAGTGGAAAAGTCTGGGTTGGATTCCCGATAGTCTGGGCCTGGCGCCTAAGCCACTTCTGCTTCTTCCTCTCACTGCTTCTGCTCTGATGGTGACTAGGAGGTCCTTGGGTGTATTTTCCAAGCTTCTGCCCCTTCTGCATTTCAGCCTTCTTACTTCTGCCTCTGCCATGTTAGCCCAAACTTAATCTCTGATCTCCTACACTGTGCAAGAGGAGCTGCTGGAAATTCCATGCTGGCACGACATGGTGTTCCCTCCCAGGATGTAGGCATGACTTCAAGACAACCTGCTTTACCGCAGCCTGTGGGGGAAGCAAGGGAGCGGGGTGTCCTGTCCCGTGGCTGGAACAGACTTGGCTTGCTGCCTGGGGGCACTGTGGTGATTGGCAGGACCCTCCATATACGTCCACCTGATAATACTCAGGTCCCTCTTTGTTCCTGGCCCTTTTCCTTTTTACCTTCTTAATTTTTTGATAAATAAAATTTATGCAGGATAAAAGCTATATCAAGAAGTACTAACGAGTATAAAACAAAAATTAATCTTACTTGTAACCTGAAATCTCTCTCAGATCATTTCCCTTCCCAGAGGCAACTGCTCTGCCAGTTTCCTATATTTCTTCCCTAGATATTTACTACATAAGAGTATATCCAGATGTGTTGGTTTTTACTCCCTGTTGGTTTTTACCAGTCATATGATCCTATTACATTTTGCTTTTTTACTTAAAAATCTACTGTGGAGATTTACCCACTAGCATGAAGAATTGTTTTGATCTTTGTAACAACCAGAAGACTCCCTCATTTACTTAACATAACCCGTTTAATGCAGACTCTTCTGGTCACTTCACGTGGCTTATTCTGTCTTGCCCATCATTGTCACGTATGAGTCCTCACATGTGTCTAAGCACATACCTCCACATTTACCTACCTGAATGGGGGCTTTACACCTGGACTTTATGGAAGAAATCAAGGGTTTGAAGGGAATGACTGACCCCAAGTACTGAAGGAAGATGTTTTCCATTTTTTGTATGGTCATCAGATCTCTATGTGGCCTGATCTTTGTCGACAGTCTCTTTTCTCATCCTGTAAAGCTGGGCCCAGTACTTCAACATTCCTTGGAGGTGGCCACTTGAATTCATGGCACAGTAATGAGAAATGGCTACTTTACAAGACTGGTGGAGAGACGGGGAGAGGCATTACACACCGCACAACTGGACTTAGAAAGATCCCTGACACTCATCACCTCCTCCCCCTGCCTCCCCAACCTCACTCACCTTCTCTTGCCCTGCATCTTCCTCCCAGCACTCTCCTCCCCTGTGTCACCTAGGGAAATGGTGCTCTCTTGCCTTCTGCCCTTTGCACCCTCATGCCCTGAGACTGTGCAGCAGCTTTTCTCAAAGTGTGGCTTCTGGATTTTCTGCACCAGAATCGCCTGCAGCTCTGTTGTTACTCCCACCAAGGACTTGAAAGAACTAGAAACTGGGGAAGGAGGAGAGGCCAGGAATCATCATTGCTAGCAAGCTCCCAGGTGCTCTGTAGGCATTCTAAAATTTGAGGAACAATGTGGAAGCTTGCCTTTGGCACCATCACTTGGATCCATATTTGGAGCTAGGTTGATAGAATCGAGTAGAACTAAGTGTGTGGCTCATATATAAAAAGGTCACTATCTTGGCCAACCTCATACAGAAAGGAGCCATGTGTGGCTGCACTAATGGCGAGTCCAGTCTCTGGGGGAAGGAGGAAATTCCCCCACCGTGTTTTGCATGTGGCAGACGCTGTTTGGAATTGAACAGTTTTTACCTTTTAAAAAAATGAGGTACAATTTATACGCAATATAGTGTACAAAATCTAACTGTGCACCTTGATGGGTTTTTGTGTGAGTATGCACCTGTGGAACGATCACCAATCAAGAGATAGAAGAATGGGCCTCCCCGGTGGTACAGAGGATCGAGTGCAGGCTGTGGAGTTGTCTGTAGTTTCTGCAGCACAGGTTCGATTCCCAGCCGGCCAGGGAGATACTCATATGGCGCAGCAGACCTCTCCTGTCTCGTCCGCTGCTCCCCTCAGCAGTGTATTTCAGTCAGTCTGCCTGTTCTGTTCCCCACTTTGTCTCCGGTGAATTCTCTCACTCTCCTGCGCCTCTGGCCTATACCCCAGTTCTTGTGTAAATAAATAAATCTTTTTTTTTTAAAGGATTTATTTATTTATACAAGCACTGGGTACAATCAGAAGCGCGGGAGGGTGAGAGAATTCACCAGAGCCAGAGCGGGGAGCAGAGCAGGCAGAAGGACCGAAGACACTGCTGAGGGGAGCAGCGGGCGGCAGGAGAGGTCTGCGTGCCATGCAGGACCCTCCTCCAGAGGCCGGGGAGCAGCCGGGGATCGAACCAGCGCTGCAGAGGCTGCGGGCAGCTTCGCAACCCAACGCTCAACCGCTGTGCCACCGGGGAGGCCCAATAAATAAATCTTTTAAAAGAGAGAGAGATAGGGCCTCCCCGGTGGCGCAGCGGTTGAGCGCTGGGTTGCGAAGCTGCCAGCAGCCTCTGAGGCGCCGGTTCGATCCCTGGCTGCTCCCCAGCCACCGGATGAGGGTCCCACATGGTGCGCAGACCTCCCCTGCCGCCCGCTGCTCCCCTCAGCAGTGTACTTTGGTCCTTCTACCTGCTCTGCTCCCCGCTCTGGCTCTGGTGAATTCTCTCACCCTCCTGCACTTCTGACTGTACCCAGTGCATGTATAAACAAACAAACGAATAAATAAAAACACATGCCTCTAAAAAAAAAATAAATAAAAATAAAAGAGAGAGAGATAGAAGAATCTAGGCTCCCTCATGGCCCTTCAAAACCCTCTGCCCGGAGAAAACCACTATTTTTGACCTCCATCACCATAGATTAATGTTGTCAGTTTTGAACTTTAAATAGGACCATACAGGGTGCAGTCTGCTGTGTTTGGCTTTTTTCATTCAACATTTTTCCTATGAGATTTATTCAGGTTTTTGCAGTTGGTAGAGATTCAATCATTTTCATTGCTGTGTGCCAAGGGACAGTAAACTATTTCTGCAAAGGACCAGATAGTAAATATTTTTGACGATGCAGATCCTACAGTCTATGCTGAACTACTTGACTCCTTCCATGGGCATTTGGATAATTTCCACTATGGTGTACGATGCTCAGTGCTCCTGTGTTGAATGTATGTGTTCATTTGTGGAGTGCAGGAAATGGAATTGTTAGGCCCTAAGATAGACGGATGTGTAGGTTCAGTAGATGCTGCCAAACAGTATTCCAATGTGGTCAGATCAAGTCATGATTACGTGTAAAACTTATGTATACCGTCAATCCTACTTGGTATCATTTGGGTATTTTTAGTTATAACACTTTGGGTAGGTGAGTAGTAGAACCTGCTTGTGGATTTTAATTTGCATTTTCCTCATCACTAATGATGTTGAGCACCTTTTGAAATGTTGGGCGACCATTTAGATAGTCTCTTTTGTGAAAGAAAAATATTCTATTTCCCCAAATTGACTTTTTTCCTTATTGGCTTATAGAAGTTTGTTATGTATTTTATTTTATTTATTTATTATTTTTTTAAATTAAAAAAAAATTTTTTTTAATTTTTTTTTATTTATTTATACAAGCACTGGGTACAGTCAGAAGCGCAGGAGGGTGAGAGAATTCACCAGAGCCAGAGGCCCTGTTATGTATTTTAGATACAAATTGTTGCTAGAAGTATGGCAGATAAAAGTTGACATAAATATTTCTGTCTCAGGCTTGCCTTTTTACTCTTAATAATATCTGTTGGTGAACAAAAGGTTTTCATTTTAATGAGGTCCAATTTATTTTCTTTTGCTTTCATAGTTATTGGTTTTTTGGTTCTGTTTAAGAATTCTTCACCTGCCTCAGGATCATGAAGATATTCTCTCAAGTTTTCTTCTAGAAGCTTTATGGCTTTATCTTTCACATCTAGGTGTCTGATCCATTTTGAATTAATTTTTGTGTTTGATTTTTGCAGTAACGGGGGAAAGTCCTGAATATTTTGAAACCCAAACTGTTTGTTTCTGTAAGTTAAAGAGAAAAAGAAAGAGTGTCCTGGATTGAGGCCTGCAGGGGTTGAAGTTTGTTATATTCCATATGGAAATCCAACTGTTCCAACAGCATCTGGTGAAAGACAGTCCTTTCCATCTGTGATAGGGGCCTGCATTTAATGTGGAGTTGTAGTCATTTTTTAAATTTTTTTTGTTTTTAAATGTTTTCGTTACTCTTTACATTGCCAGTCCAAATTTTTGCTTCCGGAGGGAAACAGGCTATAAACCACAGCAGACTAAGAAAGCTGGTCCTGGCAGCTGTAGTAATGGGGGAAAGTCCTGAATATTTTGAAGCCCAAACTGTTTGTTTCTGTAAGTTAAAGAGAAAGAGAAAGAGTGTCCTGGATTGAGGCCTGCAGACATCAGACTGGAATAATGTTTTCCAGGGTGTAGGCCAGAGGTGCAGGGTGTGCATGTCAGGATTCACCAGACAGAGTGGGGAGCAGAACGGGCAGATCTACTGAAATACACTACTGAGGGGAGCAGCGGGTGAGGTAGGAGCTGTCTGCTGTGTCATGTGTGTTAGCTCCCCAGACTCGTGCCAGAGAGCTCGACAGCGCAGACACTTTAACCCCTTCCCCACCAGGGAGGCCCAGCTCTAGTCATTAAAAAGATTATGGACACCTTTGGTGTTCAGAGCTGGGAGGGTCTCTGGACTGCGCCCCCTAGAGGCCTGGACGAAGGGAGGGGGGCTGGAGCAGTGTGGTGTCATCAACTCATAGAGCCCATACACACAGTCTATATGGAGATTGGAGGTGGGTTCTTTCCACCTGTGACAATCTCTGGCCTCCTAGTACTTTAGAAGGATGTCACAGCAAGCCAAGATTTTTCATCTGTTGCTGGAAAAAATGGAGATTTCCAAGAAACCACCCTTGGAAAAAAGAAGCCCACTTTGTATTTTTAAATGTTTTCATTACTCTTTACATTGCCAGTCCAAATTTTTACTTCCGGAGGGAAACAGGTTGTAAACCACAGCAGACTAAGAAAGCTGGTCCTGGCAGCTGCAGTAATGGGGGAAAGTCCTGAATATTTTGAAACCCAAACTGTTTGTTTCTGTAAGTTAAAGAGAAAGAGAAAGAGAAAGAAAAAGAGTGTCCTGGATTGAGGTCTGCAGACATCAGACTGGAATAATGTTTTCCAGACTGATGACTACAGTTCAAGGCCTTCCTGGACCCCTCCCAGTGCCTTCTCTCTGGCTACGTGAGCCCCGGCAGCCACTCTGAGGAAGGGGTAGAGGGTGTCTGTTATTTCTCACATGTCTGGAGTATGTGAGCTTTGGCCTTGGCTGGTAGGCGCTGAGTCTGAGAGAAGACAAGGGATGAGGGGCTTGTCCTTGAGTTGATGCTAAAAGAATATTTCATCCCCCGACTCAGGCCTTACTCCTGAGCATCCGGAGTGCAGGGGGAGTGGAGCCTGGGTACTGTGGGCTCTGTGGGCTCCACTAACCCAGGATCATTCTTGGGGCACACTTTCCTCGGAAGATGAACCATTTATTCTCTGACATATTAATCAATGCACTCAGCCAACACATATCTATCGAGGCAGGCACTATGCTATGCACGGTATATATATAATTAACAAAACTGATAGAAATTCCTCCTCTCATGGGGCTTTCATTCTAACAGAGAGGAGCAGGTAAATATCCAAATTATATAGGATGTGAAGCTAAATTTTGGGGAGATAAAGCAGGATAAGGGGGATCAGGAGAGTCATGGAAAAGGACTCTAATTTTAAACAGGGGTGGTCTCAACGGGAAGGTGACAGATGAACAGAGACTTGAAGGAGGAGAGGAAGCGAGTCATGGGTTATCTGGAAGAAGAGTTGTTCATGCAAGGTTTTGTCTCATCCACACAGTAGGCCATTCTAAATACTAAGTTAGCTCCCTCCCTCCCTCCTGCCTGTCTTCCATATTTCCTTCTTTCTTCTTACTCTCTGCTTCTTCCCTACCTTCCTCCCTCTTCAGTCTTGCCTCTCTCCTCCCTCCTCCCTCTGCCCTCTCTCCTTCCCTCTTCCCTTCGACACATATTAATTGAACGCCTGCCCTGTGCCAGACACGCTCTCACCCCTGCAGTTCTCTCACTGAGAAACAAAGGACAGATGAGCTCAGTTACTGAGCGCTCTCAGCCGCTCAAAACAGGACTTGGATATCTTCAGAAATGCACCCAATCTGGCAGGACAGTGAAGGATTGTCTCTTTAATATTAGAACCTCCTAGATGCCCCCAGAATAAAATTAAATTGTAATGTGTTCACTCCAACTATTTTTATTTCATCCCAACTAACTCGTTTTCTGAGGCCTTTGATGGGCATTTTAATTAAATCATGAAGAGCCCTTTGTTTCGTGAGAAGGAGGATTGAAACCTCCCACCTCTTGTCTCCGCTCCTACCCTGATGCTGAGGAATGTGCCTTGTCCCCTGCAGGGTGTTGTGATGGCAGGACCCTGCTCTGGACACAGTCTTTGTGGAACCAAGCTTAGCCGAGGTTTCGCCATTTTGTATATCCTCCACCTTGCTATGTTAGTCCTTGTCCAGCCGCATTCCGGAGATAGTTTCAGCAGTCACAACCCTCACTCCACTTGGTGACGAAAAAGCAGACCACCCCAGCCACCAATGAGGGCAGTCCTGTCCATAAATGGGACAGCATCTCTAACCGTCCAATCAGTTTGAAACTAACCGCGCGCGCCAAAATGCCTTTGTAGTAGCCAATGAGTAATTGCCAGCTTCTTGCAAAGTTCGCGTCACTCGCGACCCAATAAGATACCCCTGCTTCCTCTGTTCGGGGCTCTCGACCTCTGCCGTTGCATCGGTGCGTGTCGAGGGCCCGGTCTCGAGCCCGTAATAAACTCCCTTTTGCGTTTGCATCAGCTGTCTTTGGATTCTTGGAGGCTATGCTCGCCGAGTCTGCTGATCTTGGGCACAACATTTGGGGGCTCGTCCGGGATCGGCTAGCACAGACCCCAACCACCAAACGGCTGAAGGGAGCCATTAAAGCGCGCAGGTGATTGGTGAAGTTTGAGTCTGCAGACCTGTAGTATTGAGTACCTGTATTTGTATTTTTTGTGCTCAGTACCTGTAGAATTGTTTGCAAACCTGTAGAAGTACTGAGTACCTGTATTTGTATTTTTTGTGCTCAGTACCTGTGGAATTGTTTGCAAACCTGTAATTTTGGTAGCCAGACGCTTAAGTGGATGCGCTGGTAGGTGTCTTGGCGTGGACCAGGGGAGACGTTCCCGGACCACCTGAATGGCTATCCCCTGTGGGGCAGCACTGGGGTAGCATTTGTATGGGGCCCATTTGAAAAATTTGTTTTTTGGTTCGTTTAGTGTGTTTGTTATTCTTAAAACTTTGGTGTTTGTCTCTACCCAGGGACCTCTAATTGGTTATCCGTACCCCTTGTGGGGCAGCACTGGGGCAGGTCCCCCTTTTGGGGAAAGTTCAAAAAAAAAAAAAAACAAACTAATTTTGTTTTGTTCCTGGTGTTTGTTGTCTTTGTTGCGTTTGTGTGTTCGTAACCATGGGTCAGGCAATGCCTACTCCACTGTCTTTGGACACAGTCAAGGCAAAAAGTAAAATACTGGGGACTAAAAAGTCACCACAGCTGGCTGGTAAGAAACGCTGCCTCTGATCTCAACAAGCAGCTGCCTGGACATTTTCTCCAGTGTTGAGATCACTGGTATATCTCTGCTGCCTTCCAGCTGTGGGAAAATTAGTCTGTCCCTTTGTCCACCTTAAAAAAAAAAAAAAAAAAAAAACAAAAAAACTGAAGTTTACTAAATTGTAGTTTCTCAGTGTTTTTGCAAATATTGGTAAAAATAACTGTTTCTTAAAATTAGTGCATGTGGCAAAAAAAAAAAAAATTCAAATAAAAATTAAGAGATCTCTTTGTTCTTGATTTTTGCCTCCGGAGAATTAATTGTAAATGGCGCCTATAAAAAAAAAAAAAAATCCTAAATTTTGAAATTGCGATCTAAAATTGTAGTAAACAAAAGCTAATTCAAAATTTAATGGTTTAAAGCATACATGCCTTAAGGTTTAAGTGTTAAAAAAAAATTGGTGCTTTGCTTTGTTTAAATATGTTTACTTGTGCTGTACGAAAAAAATAATAATTAACCTGGCCTATGCTAACAAACAAACTTACTTCTAGGCTTTTATCTAAACTTCTCTTGATAAGATCTTGTTCCAGGAAGACTGATCTACTTGTCTTTTCCCCTTGGAAAAAAACAATATATTCTCCCAGTAAAGGACTAGACTTCTTTGCAAAATTCAAGGTAACATCTAAAGCCATATGGACAAGTTACTGAAAAAAATGTATATAGTATTAGCTGTCTATTTTTTTTCCTTTTCTTTCTTGCTTTTGTCAATCTATCTGTAACAGGGTGGTCCCCAGGAAAGGGGGAAATTCCAGGTTCCCTGCCCAACCCAAGAAAGGGAGGAAGAAAGCAGAATTAAAAAAAAAAAAAATCCAAAAGGAGACCTGGAGGAGGCCCATGGAGCCTAGAGACACATGAAAAAACTGCGCTTGCCTTTTGGTTGTGGACTAGGTAACACAGATGTGGGTGAGACCCGTGGGGAGGAGACAATGGCAACTTTTATATTGATTTTAATTTTGCTCTTTTCCTTCCGAGCTTGTCTGGTTGTTTCTAACCCTTTCCTGTGGGTCCTCACTGGAAGAGGCCTTAAACTTGTGGCAGGCTTTGGGTCCTGGCTTGGGCCAATCCCATTTGGACGGAGTTTTACCCACGAGGGGACAGAATTTTACCCACTTTGGGTGCTTAATTTAGAAACTAAATTATTTGCCTTTCCTGTATTGTCTCCTAATTGTATTAAAGTTCCTTCCCATTAAAGTCTTGTATGTTTTGTGTTGATGCAGCTGATGGCAGAACCTATATAGAACAGGCAGGTTTGGGGGTCTGGGCTGCCCCTCTCCCTGCCCTGTAACATATCTAGTGCTTGCCTAAGGAAAAAGACTTGGTATATAAAATTGTTACAGTGGCAACTGTGAAGTTGACTTAAAATTCCAGTTCTAAGGAAAAACTAAAACTAAACTAAGGTTTTGCTAAGTTTAATAATAAAAATTTGCTAACCATTTACTGAACTTTCAGGTTTACATTTTGTTCCTTATTATAAGGAGACTAAAGTTTAATGTCATCTCAACTAAAAAAAAATTTTTTTAATTAAAAATGTGTCTAAGTTGTGCATTCTAAAGAAATAATAAACAGCTATTATGGTGTCTTACATGCAGAGATTAAAAACTAGAATGTAATAATTCTAAATACAAGTAAAGTGAAGGTAGTACCTTATACTGTTGTGCGTGTTTTAACTTCTTTTCCCAGGAGTCCTATATCTCTGTATTTTGGCCTTGACTCTATAAACTGTATAATGTTATAATTGTTTTTAATAGTCTGGACTCTGGTTAAAAATTAGTATAAAAATTTTAGCTTCTTAAGTAAATCTAAAAATTTCAGTTTTGTATTTTATGAAATCCTTTGCCTTTTTGGTAATGCATTGCTGGATTTTGGCAATTGCCTATTCATTGCTTGGTTAAAAAAAACCAACTATTTTATCCCATGTGCCCCTGGCAAAAAGGTGTTATATGCAAAAGTGTGTATGTAAAAAATAATAGCATTTTAGACACAGGACAGGTAAACAAGGTAAAGTAAAATAATTTATATCAAACACCTGTTTTATAGTTAATGACAAAAATGGTAAAAAACTAGTTAGCTTCTTCACAAAAGAGGCAGCATGATAACTTTTGTGTTTCCTGTATTTTTCTCTCCAGTATTATATGTAGACACTATATAAAAAAAATATAATGTTTAATTATTCAAAATTGGGAGAATATTATTCACTGTTTTGGTGTCACTTAATATCCAAGTGGTCTCTAGTCTCTATTTTATAGAGATTGTATAAAACGTATAAAAATGTGTAATTAAAATATATATCTTTTAGCCATCCTTGTTCTGACATCAGGTGCAGGCTCCGGAGACTAAATCAAGGGCCTAAAATCCTTTTAACACTTTTATTAGACATAGCCTTCAAGGCCTACAGTAATATGGAGGGAACTTACTAAAAAAAAAAAAAAAAAAAAAAAAAAAAAGGGAGAGAGGCAAAAAAAAGGGCCCAGTAGATGGCAGTTGCCATCACAGTATTCTGCCACCTCAGACTCACCCAAGGCCCCATGCGCCCTAGGGCATTCGGGACCTCAACCTCTCAATGGGCTGCCAGCTTGCATCCACTGCCAGCAACCAGGATACCTCAGCTGCAAAAAACTGTCCCCAGGGCCATGCCTTCAGTGCCATCATACAAGGCTCTGAAAAGGGGGACTGTCCCACTCTCCAGAGAGGGAGGGGGCCAGCCCAAACCACGGGCCAGGATGGGAGGACAGGCTTGACGGTCAACTGCCTCTGATGAAGAATCCAGTGCAGGAGAAGACCTCTGAAGAAGCCCAGAGGTGAGACAAGCTCCCCTGTTTACTGTTTATATGAATAAGCCTCGGGTGACCCTAAAAGTGGCAGACAAAAAGATCATCTTTTTGGTAAATAAGGGGCCACTTGCTCTGCCTTACTCCAATTCTTTGGATTGACCTACTGGTCGATTGTCTCCCTCACTAGTAAAGATGGCCAGACTGAGCCAAGACACTTTACAGCACTGCTACCTTGCTCACTACGAGGCTACTTGTTTGTACATTCTCAGTGGTTAAATAAAATAAAAAAATAACATTGTGTTTCTTTGTCATTGACAAAGTTGCACCAGACATGTTTATGAAAGTATTTCTTTAAGACCGTTTTATAAAACATAAAAATATAATTGTAAAAAATTTTTGTTTGCATGATCATGGTTGGCCAGGTCTCATTGTGCATTGATGTTGAGCATCAATTCAAAGGAACTGTTCATTGCAGATTTTAATTGGTACCGGTGAGTCTGTGATTTTGCAACTTGTCTGTTCACATTTAAAAAAAAAATTATCATGTAAAATTTCCATTTTTCTGTAAAAATAGGTGCAATAATAATCAAAGTTTTGATGTCCTGAGTCTTCATCTTGGAGAATTACCTTATTCTGTTTAAACTTAACATTTTATGCACTAACATTTAGAGGGCCTCATTTTAATAACTGCAGTAACATTAAGTATGTATAAAACCCTAAAGCCCTAGACCTGTTAATGGCTAAAGTTAAAAAAAAAAAAAAAATTTGTGACCTCCTTACTCTTAAACTGAAATCTTTTGTTTTTGTTTTTCTCTTGCTTGGGCCTTACATCCTCAATGCCTTCATCGAGGTCATTTCTCGCCTGGAGACCATCGAACTATGAAGCCTCCACTGTCCTTTCGAGGTCCCTTAGATCATCGCCCTGCAGTGGAGCCCTGACTGTTTCCCCTCATCGCCCACTTTCAGCAGGAAGCAGTTACTGATCAAAACGACGCCCCTTTTCCTAACTGCAGTTAGGGGCTCCATTCGCAGAAGGGGAGGAATAAGACATAGGGCAAGTTAGGGTAATTAGGCAGTTTTAGGGACAGTGCAGGAGGGGACCTCTGAAGAGTTTAGGAAGGCTTCAGAGATAACAACTAAAGGAATGTGTTAACGTTGGCCTTGGTTTCCTTCAAGTGATAACAGAGAGTGTTTTAATTGGAGCAGCAGACTCATTTATGCAAGGAGGAAATAAAAAGGGGTTAGTATTAAGACTGGTGGGCAGCAACCTGTTTTATTCAATAGCTGATGTTTAGTGACCAAATGAATAACTCTGTGACTGGCTAACTGGAGAAAAATCCCTTGTTTGAGCAGAGTAATTCTCATTTGTTACTGAAGATAATACCTCTTACTGACTAGATAGATGGTTTAGAGTCTGATTTTCAGAGGTCATGGTCTGAGATGACCCAGAAAAAGTCAGTGTTTTGTATAAGGATGGCAATTTTAAATTTTCCTGTACCTATAAACCTGTGAACACATTATGTGGCTGAACTTAACCATAATTCTGAGACTGACTAACGGATAAAAGGCTTGGTAGCTATTGTTTTCTTAGCTGACTAGCCGTTTTTCAGAAAAAAAAAAAAAAAAAAAAATGGGGGAATGTGGAACCAAGCTTAGCCGAGGTTTCGCCATTTTGTATATCCTCCACCTTGCTATGTTAGTCCTTGTCCAGCCGCATTCCGGAGATAGTTTCAGCAGTCACAACCCTCACTCCACTTGGTGACGAAAAAGCAGACCACCCCAGCCACCAATGAGGGCAGTCCTATCCATAAATGGGACAGCATCTCTAACTGTCCAATCAGTTTGAAACTAACCGCGCGCGCCAAAATGCCTTTGTAGTAGCCAATGAGTAATTGCCAGCTTCTTGCAAAGTTCGCGTCACTCGCGACCCAATAAGATACCCCTGCTTCCTCTGTTCGGGGCTCTCGACCTCTGCCGTTGCATCGGTGCGTGTCGAGGGCCCGGTCTCGAGCCCGTAATAAACTCCCTTTTGCGTTTGCATCAGCTGTCTTTGGATTCTTGGAGGCTATGCTCGCCGAGTCTGCTGATCTTGGGCACAACAGTCTTCACCCCAGTTCCATCCCCAGGTTCAGAACGAGTCCTCCCAGCAGATGGACAGAGCAGTGGCCGGCTCCTGGGGACTTGCCAAATATTGTTGAAAAAAAACCTGTCCCCGAATTGTGTCTGTAAGCAGCTGTGAGCCTTCCGATGCTGCACTTCGGTGTTACGGCTTTCCCGGTAGGGACTGGCCACAGCTGTCTGGGGCTGTATGTGAACATCCTTGCCTGGGGCTGGTCATTCTTACACTTTTTCAGTCTTCTTTCATCCATTCATTTCCACTTTCATGTCCCATAGGCATTTCAACCTCAAAGCATCCAACTTTGAGTTCTTCATCTTACCCTATCCCTAAATCTGCTCCTCTTCTTGTCTTGCCCTGCTCGTCAAGTGGCATCTCTGCCCCTCCAGTGCAGCAGCCAGAAGCCTGGGTGTCACCCTCCACCTCTGCCTCCTTCATCCTCTGGGTCCACCCAACAGCGAGTACTGGTGGTTCTGTCTCCCAGAGTTTCAGTTCGACCCACTCACCTCTTGTGTGATTTTGGTAAGCTGGTTAACCTCTCTGTGTCTTTCCTCATAATGATGTAGTGATAACAATATGACTACTTTAGAGGATTGTTTGGAGGAGATAAGAGTCAACACATATAAAGAACAGTGTCTAGGGACTCCCTGGTGGCGCAGCCACTGCACCACAAGTTCAATCCTCGGCCAGGGAGCTACCCATATGGTACAGCAGACCTCTCCTGACTCACCCGCTGCTCCCCTCAGCAGTGTATTTCAGTCAGTCTGCCTGTTCTGTAAAAAAAAAAAGAACAGTGTCTAGAAAGACTAAGGAAATGTTAGGTAAGAGACCAGGGTATTGTATCCTGATATTTTAGCCAGATGGGTGGGTCATAATATTCTTATGTTTTTAATGTTTTAATTTGAATACATATGTTACAGTAAAAAAAAGGAAGAAGTTTATCTTAACCAAAAAAATTAACATAATACAAAAATGATATGGAAAATTTTCACATGTGTTATTATTAAGCAAAAGCAAAATGCATGTTCCAAAACAGAATGTATGGCTTGAGCTTATTTTTGTGAAAAAATTATGTGTGGGGTAGGTGTGTGCATATAGAAGAACCAGCCCAAATTTAATAGTGTAACTGATTGTCCTCTAGGTAGTTAGGACACATAGGATTTTAAGTGCCTTTTTGTTGCTCTATATTTTTCTACAATACATTACAGCTAAGTCTTTTTTTTTGTTAAAGATTTATTTATTTTTATACAAGAACTGGGGTACAGGTCAGAGGTGTGGGGGTGTGAGAGGATTCACCAGAGACAGAGCGGGGAACAGAACAGGCAGATGAACTGAAAACACTGCTGAGGGGAGCAGTGGGTGCAATAGGAGAGGTCTGCTGTGCCATGTGGGTATCTCCTTGGCCAGCCGGGAATTGAACTTGCGCTGTAGAGGCTGCGGACAGTTTCACAGTGCTGCACTCAACCTGCTGTGCCACCGGGAAGGCCCACATTATAGCTAACTCTTATAATAAAAAAAATGACCAAGGTAAAGCTAAGCAATTGTTACATCCTTCGGTAGTTCCCTTGATGACAGGAAAGGGGCCCATGCTCCTGGGCATAGCATCCGAGAACCCTGTGCCCTGGCCCCCTCTGTGATCCCGTTACCCTCTCTCTTCCCTGCCCCACACATGCTCTTCTTGCCCATACTGACCTGCTTAGAGTTGCCTGCTGCAGTCTGCTTCAGCACATCACAGGGAAATGCACAGCCACGACAAGACACTAGATACACAGCTACTAGGGTGTCATTCCACAGCTAAGCAAACAAAAACCTGACAACACTGAGTGCTGGTGAGTGTGTGGGGCAACGGAGAGCAGTCTCAGGGCTGGTGGGAATGTATGGTCACCATGACAATAGGTCGACTCTTTCCCATACACTGTGCTCATGACTCAGCAATCCCACTCTGGTCCTCAACCCAGAGACACAACGTAGTACACGATGCTTATACACACGTGTTTATAACAGCTCTCACCTGTCAAAAACTGGAAGCCACCCAGATGTCTTTCAGCAGTTGAATGTTCAACATGGGTCATCCATCAGTGGATTAGTCTTCAGCAATAAATGGAACAACCTGTCTTCAATACTCCAATGATCCTCAGAAGGCCTTCCTGGGCGGAAGATTCAGTCTCAAATGTTACACACTCTGGGATTCCGTTTATACGACAGTCTCAAGAAGGCCACCCCATAGGCATGGAGAACCTGTCAGTGGCCACCAGAGATTAGGGGTTGAGGGTAGCATGAGAGGTTGTAGAGGCTGACGGAACTGCACATGAGTGTAGTAGTGATTACAGGGATCTACACAAGTATTCAAACTCAAAGACCTGTACACTTGAAGAAAAGAAATCCATGCTAATTAGAAAACAGAACAAAACCCTGTGCAGGAATGATGTCCCCGAGCATCCTCCCATCTCCTGCCATTTTAGGAAAGCGTGTCAGGCAGACTGCTGGTCCAGGGTGTGGGACATGGAGTGGCAGCTCCTGGAAGCTTCCAGTGGGTTGGTTAGTAAATGCTCGGTAACTTCGTTCTAGCGTTTGGCCATTCTAACATCATGGTGAGAAGACCCAAGTCTCCACATTACCTGGGGGACAGATGGCTTCACCAAATGAGCATAAAACTGGTTTGCTAAAGTCATTATAAGGCAGTGAACAGCCGATTGTTTTCACTATCTCACGAAGCTCTGCTCTTCCTCAACACCCCAGTAAATGTGACAGGGTACTTTCCAGGTTGTGCCTTATCAGAGTGGACCCTCTCTCTTTCCTCAATAAAACAATAATAGTACCTGAGGTAAGCTGTGTTTGGGCGCTGCTAAAATGCAAATGCAAATCACCCAGCCTTCCTTCTGGGAAGAAGAGTTCATTGCAGGATACTCTGGGCAATAAGGAAGCTGGGGAGCTGGACTGCACAGCCCGGGCTGACTTTGGGACCTCGGATGCAGTTCTGTCCAGAGCCGGGGCTGGCTCCACAGCCTGGTGGGGTGTCCTGGTCTGAACTCAACCACTGACCTGCTCCTCCCACACCAACCTGCCCTGCCTTCCCACATCAGGGTGCGTGCTCGCTCTCACCCTCTGCTCCTCTGCTGTCTCCAGTTCAAACCCTTTGAATAGAGGCCCTCCAGGCTGCCTTCCCACACCACTGGCTGACCCCAGTGACGTGTCCAGTCAACTGGGAGGGGTCACCCAATACACGGCAGGGAGACTGAGGCCCAGGAAACTCTTCAGTAGTGACTGGGTCAGGACAGGTGTCCTGAACACTTCAAGGCATCTCTTTTTCAGTAGGAGTTAAGTATTAGTGATAAAATCATTAACAGTTATCACAGACCAAACAAGGCCTGGAACAGCGTTGCAATCACAAAGCTGTTGATTCAGTAAGGTTCCCTCTTTGCCCAACCCACTGTGTGCTTCCCTTCTAGTAAAACTGAGCATAGATACTCTTACCCCCACCCTCCAACCCCCTAAATCCTGTCTTTTTCTCCTCTTGATCTGGGTCCATGAAATCTTTTCATAATCAAACAGCCTTGTGAGGTGTGTGTCACAACTGGCCCCTCATTACACGGAACTAGGGCCCAGCTCACCTGGAGACAAACAAGCGAGGAATGTCCCCAGAGTGGACCCGGCTGTAAAGACACTTCTGGCCTCTCTGAACATTCATGACAGTCACAGTCCACGTCCTCCATAGACCAGACATTCAGTTCGAGTACATCCCAGAGGGCATCTTGAGCCATGAATGAGGGGTCGTTGCTACAACCACCCCAATCGTTCGAGCAATTTGTTTCAACCCTCTCTTCCTCCTCTCCTGATCTTCAAACTGCTTCAAATAACAAATGGCTTAGGTAACATGGAAACTACTCAACAGAGAGCTGGCCTTGTACTGGACTAGAGAGTTATACAGGCCTTTGCTCTGACAGCCCCAGCTCCTGTCCCCCACACAGATGCAGATGCTTTTCCTGTGGAGCCTTAAATACAGAACCTTTAAATTTTTGCTCATTGCAAGGTTCTTCTTTTTTTTTTTAAAGATTTATTTATTTATGAATACAAGAGCTGGGGTACAGGCCAGAGAGTGGGTGGAAGAGGAGTGTGAGAGGATTCACCAGAGATAGATTGGGGAATAGAACAGGCAGATCAACTGAAACACACTGCTGAGGGGAGCATTGGGCAAGACAGGAGAGATCTGCCTCGCCATGTGAGTTTCTCCCTGGTCGGCCGGGGATCAAACTCGTGCTGCAGAGGCTGCGGATTGCTTCATAGTGTGGTGCTTAATCCCTTGCGCCACCAGGGAGGCCTCATTGCAAGATTCTAAGCTTCCAGTTCAAGCTGAGTCCATTTATTCAGTTGAATGTTTCTTATTTTACAGATTTGATGGCAGCAATGAGGTCCCAAGAGAACTCTGACAGCATCTAGGCACCAGGAGAAATACAGGAATGGTACCTGAGAACCCCCTTTGAGTTCCCGGTCTTCCTTGCCATTTCTGAGGACGTAGGGAAGCTCCTCTCAGTTCTGAATTCCCTTCTCTTTCCACTGAGCTCCTGATCTAACTGGTTTTCCAGTTCAGGTAGGTCAGCTTGAGGGGGCAGCTGTTCTGCTCAGGTCAAATGCTTGCCTTTCAGACCACAGTGCTCAGAGGTAGACAGAAGTTGGCCAAGTTAGTGAGACATCTCCAGACCTGCCTTCAGAGGAGGACCCCCTTTCGAGAATTGACAAAACTCCAAGAGATTCTCTGGTAAACTTCTACTAGTGAGTAGCAGTGCACAAAGGAAAACTAAAACCTGTATTCAGGTAGAAGGTGCAAAGTTAACACAATCTTCTTTAAACCTCATTTGGAGAGTTAGGATGGGACCCTAGAAAAAATTAGAAAGGTGACTTCCCTGATCTGTCTGTCTGTAGTACCCAACAGAGACAGAAGAGGCCTATCTAAATCTAGGCCTTTAGATCTTAATCTTTGGGCATGGCTCCAGACTTGACCCATGGCGCCAGAAATATTTGCTGTTTATCCCAGTGATACCTGACAAGACATTTGAAAGAATTAAAACAAAATAACTCTATGGTCAAAAATCTGGCCAAACCAGGAAACTGTTATTCAGAACCTGATAGGATTTCCCCTAGACTAAACTGCTGAGAGTAAAAAGAAAACTTTTTCACTTTGCAAAGCTGTTCATCTCAGGTATCATAAAATCTGCCTTAGGAAACAATTCAAAGTCTTTCTGGGAAAAAAAAATCGAGTCATCATACTAAAATGCAAACTTCAGGGAGATAAGTAATAGAAGACAAAAATAAGGGGCCTGTTTAAAATCCAAGCACCTGACTGAGGTTCCTTGGCAGTGACTCCTTGAGGGCAGTACAGAAATGGGAGGGAGTGCGCCATCTCTCCTTAAATACTAAGTCAAGCCACGAGCAGATAAATGGAACTTTTCCAACTGCCAGAAACAAAATTTGAATCCAATTGTTCTATTATAAACCAGTGAATCTTATATTGCATTTGGTTCATGACAAATTTTTTTTTTATTTTTCATTATTTTTTCTTATATCATTGTTCATTTTTGTTCAGTATTTGATTTCTCCCCTATTTAAACCCCTTCCCCTTCCCCCTCCACTGCTGTATGCCTCAAATCTATGGTCAGCTTGCTAGTTTTGCCTTTTTCTTGACCTTTCGTTTGATTTCTCTATATTCTACATGTAAGGGAAACCATCTGATATTTATCTTTTTCCTTCTGACTTATTTTGGCTAGCACAGTCCCTTCCAGCTCCATCTATGTTGCTGCAAATGGCAAGAGCATTTCATGACAAAAATTTTATTTATTTATTTTTAAAGATTTATTTACGCATATAAGAACTGGGGTACAGGCCAGAGGTGTGGGGGTGAGAGGATTCACCAGAAACAGAGTGGGGAGCAGAACAGGCAGACTGACTGAATACACTGCTGAGGGGAGCAGCGGGCCATGTGGGTCACCTCCCTGGCAGTCTGGGAATCCAACTTGTGCTGCAGAGTCTGAGGATAGCTTCACAGTGCTGTGCTTAACCCCTTGTGCCACCAGGGAGGGCCAATAACAAAAATTTTTTAAATGAGAACTAAGATCTCTGTAACCACTTATGTGTTGTTAATGTGTCTGCTTACAATTAAACTGTATTTTTTACAACTGAATGCTATAACCAAAATTAATTTGTTAGGGAGTTTAATTTATGTGATTATAAAAATTATTTCTAAAATAATGGAAAGTAACTCAAATGCTTTTTTCTGCCAACTTAATGTAACCTGGGATAACTTTTGGCAAATAAAAAATAGCTTAAAATTTGATGATTTAATTTAAAACAGACATGTCTTTAGAGTTTTCAACATTAAATATAATACTGAGCTTTCAGTCAAAATAACTGTGCTATTTAACTGAAAGAAAAACTTAAAATAATGGCTGACATATCTAATAATAAATTTTATGGGAAAGTTAAACATAACTAATGGAAGTAAATTAAGTAGATACAAATGGAAAGAATTTCTAGGAGAACATTTCAGCACCAGTTTTGTTAGTCTCGCAAAGATTTTTGGTACTTGAAACTTCAGTTTTACTAAGTTAAATTAAATAATGGAAATCCATTCACTATCTAGATTATTTTTTAAAAAGATTTATTTATTTATTCATTTTTATACAAGCATTGGGTATAGTCAGAAGCGTGGAAGGGTGAGAGAATTCACCAGAGCCAGAGGGGAGAGTAGAGCAGACAGACTGACGAAGTACTCTGCTGAGGGGAGCAGCGGGTGGCAGGAGAGTTCTGTGCACGCTATGGGACCCTCGCAGGTGGCTGGGAATCAAACCGGCACTGCAGAGGCTGCGGGCAGCTTTGCAACCCAGCGCTCAACCGCTGCGCCACCGGGGAGGCCCTAGATTATTTTCAAACAAGATAAAGTACTAAAACATTAATTTCTGAACATAAGCCTACCTACCTTTGACTCCTCATTACCAAGAAACTTAAGATACTGAAGTGTACAAGTAAATAGGCTTTATGCCACATTAGAAAGCTTACTATGAGGAAGAATATACTTCTTTTTTATTTAATTAATTATTTTATTAAATTTTTACATCATTGTTCATTTTTAAACAATATTTGCTTCCCTCTACCCCCTCAGGTGTAGTCCCCCTAGTTTCCTTCACCAATGCAACTGTGCACCATCTCTTCAGTCCCCTGTGCTCCTCCCTCCCTGCCTCCGATCCCTCTCCTGCCTCCTCCCTTGCAGTATGTCTCTGATTTATAGTTGTCCGTTTTTGTTTTGTTGTGTTTTGTACCGTTACTTTTTTTACACTGATGTCTTATTTGGTTCTCCTATATTCCTGCTATAAGTAAAACCGTGTGATATTTTTCTTTTTCCTTCTGGCTTATTTCACTGAGCATAATTCCTTCTAGCTCCATCCACGTTGCTGTGAATGGCATGAGTTTATCTTTTTTGATTGCTGAATAGTATTCCATTGTGTATATATACCACATCTGAGGAATAATACACTTCTAAAAAATTGTAAAATTGTTTATAAATCTGCCAATCCATAGAATATGATTATAACAAACAATACACAACTGTTTCTTTTCACTAGAAATTAGCTTTTAAGGGTTGAGTCCTAATTAAAATGAGTAACTAAAACTAATGGAAACAATAAGGAAAATATTTCTGTAGGGTCTCCCTGGTGGCACAGGGGGTTAAATCTCAGCGCTATGAAGCTATCCTCAGCCACTGCAGCCTGCCAGGAAACTAACTCACATGGTGCAGCAGACCTCTCCTGTCTCACCTGCTGCTCCCCTCAGCAGTGTATTTCAGTAAATCCACCTGTTCTGCTCCCCACTCTGTCTCTGGTGACACTGTCTCTCAGAAACACTCTGTCTCTGGTGTCTCTGTCTCACTCTCTCACCCCTTGCACCTCTGGCCTGCACCTCAGCTCTTGCATGCATAAATAAATAGATCTTTAAAAAAATACTTCTGTATACAAAGAAAGTAAGATTTGAGTTGCAGTAGCAGAGGTATAAGGGATGGAGATGCATTTGCCTGAGGAAAACAGGCCTCCCTCAAAAGAAAAGCTGTTTATTTAAAGACACAGGACAAAATATGAATGTGAGAAAGGAATGTTATGGAAGACTTGTGGAAGAGAAATCTCAGGAAAGAAATTTTATGTGTGGTCAGCACTGGCTAGGATGGAAATGAATTTTAATTTCAAGAACGCACTGCTACAAAATTAGAATTTGGTTTCTCTCTGTTAAAAGGACAAATTTTCGGGCCTCCTTGGTGGTACAGCAATTGAGCACTGTGCTGCGAAGCTGCCCACAGCCTCTGCAGCGCTGGATCAATCCCCGGCTGCTGGCGAGGCTCCCATCTTGCCGTGCCCGCCGCTCCCCTCAGCAGTGTACTTCATCAGCCTGTTCTGCTCCCCACTCTGGCTCTGATGAATTCTCTCCCTCTCCTGCGCTTCTGGCTGTACCCAGTGCTCGTATAAATAAATAAATAAATCTTAAAAAAAAAAAAGGACAAATTTTCTTGGATTATTGGTCTGTTCTTAATGACAGATTGTGAATGGTTTTTCTTTTTAAATAGTCTGTATAGAAAGCAAAGATCTTGCATTGTAACAAAATTATTTTCAGTACTTCATTTTATTTTATTATTAGTTCTTCCATTACTTCAGTAAATCTAGTTTTCCAAGCTAAGTTTTGTTCATAAAATCTCTTGTTGCCTTGAATAAATGAATAATTAGGTATTGTTTCACAGTGATCTATGATCCAATTTGATCAAGTATTGTAAGTGGGGGTTTTGGGGTTTTTTTTTTGGTGTTATGACAAATATCCCCCCCACCACATCAAATTCTAAGTGAAGTATTTTGACCTTGAACTAACCTTGAGACATAGCAAAATGCATCTAGTATATTGTAAAGGATTTATTCTCTCTTTTTATAAAAAGAGAGAAATTAAATTAACTAGGTTTATTAGCATGTTAAATTGCATGGAAAGCATTGTCAAATAAGAAGTGATGCTAATATAGACACAATAGAATGATTCTCAGCTATAAAAGAGATGGAATTTTGCCATTGTGTTAACATGGATGGAATTGGAGGGGATTACACTAAGTGAAATAAATCAGAAAAAGACAAATATCACATGATTTCTCTCCTATGTGGAATACAGAGAGGAAAAAACAAAGGAACAGCAAAACTAAACCAAAATAAACTTTAGAAATATAACTGCAGGTGGAGGATGGGGTGGGCGATAAAGTGGGGAGGGAGCCCAATAGTCTGTGGTGAAGGAATGTGGGTGCTTTGGGGTGGGTGTGGTGACGAACATCTGAGGAGGTGTGAAACTGTTCCCCTATATCATACACATTTTTAACATTGGTTTTGTACCAATGTTACCTCAATTTGAAAAAAAATAAGAAATGATGCTAAACCTTCTTGGTTTGCTGTCCTAGTATAATGCTAATAGTTATAATTCTAATTACCTTAAGATGTATGTCACAGAAATAACTAAATTTCCTTGTGGATAATAAGTTCTGATAGATCTTTAACCATGACATGTAAAACCTTTTGCCATTCCTGGACAGTCATTGTTTTACTCTGTTGCTTTTGCTAATGTGTTTCATCTTCAGAGAGATTTGTGGAAAGGGCTTTGACTCTAGAATAAAGGTGCCTGTTAAATTTTAAGATCATAGAACTGAACTAGATTGAAGGAGGTCTTTTCTCTAAAGGCATCTTTGGCTTTATAAACAAAGACAGGGGCTTCCATGGTGGCGCAGGGGTTAAGTCTCAGCATTATGAAGCAATCCGCAGCCACTGCCAGTGAGATTGATCCCCTGCCAGGGAGGTGATCCACATGGCACAGCAGAACTCTCCTGTCTCACCTGATGCTCCCGTCAACAGTGTATTTCAGTAGATCCACCTGTTTTGCTCCCCACTCTGTCTCTGGTGAATCCTCTCACAGCAGCCCCCAGCCCCCAAACGCCCCCGCACCTCTGGCCTACACCCTAGCTCTTGTATACATATAAATAAATCTTTAAAAAAACAAATATAAACAAAGACAAAACATTCACTCATGCTTTCGACCGTTCCCTCCAGAACTTGGAAACCCTTTGTAAGTATTCTTATTTTCACGACAATATTTATTTGCATCAATTCAATAAGAATCCTTTTTCCCAGTAATAGGACGCTTTCAGAAACATGGCTATTATCCAGTCTTTAACTAGGATGTCTTATCTGAGAGAGAAATTCACCCAAACTATCGGTATGCAGGTAAAATCTAGTGGGGGATCCTTGGCTCAGCCTCCTGGCCTTAAAGCCTTTGAAAATTTGTAGTAAAGAGGTATTAAAAGGGGCTTCATGTATAAAAATAATCAGGCCAAGTTTTAGGCAAAGAAAATTAGTTTCACTGTGAAAAAATATAAAGATAATTGTAAAGAGAAAAATTATGTTTGTAACCTTGGTAGGTATTAGTCTCTAGCCCTATTAATTATCTTTAAGGTTTTGTCATCTTCCTACATGCTGGACTGGAGGCCGGATTCTTCTAGTTTCCAAATATCTGGCTACAACTCGTCACACTAGGGTTTCCTTTTTCCTCCCACCCTTCTGACCTGGAATCACTGAGAACAAAATCTGCCTTATACCTCCTGGGGAAGAACTCTCACAGGCCCTTCTCATTACCTAGTGGGCAGTCAGGTTTCAGGTACATGAACCTTGGGTCCTACAGAGTCTAGGAACTATGGACCAGCTGGAAAACGAAAAATGAATTGACTTGGGAGGTTCATCCCAGAAGCAGATGACCTCTTGTGATGGACAGTTCTCCCAAGACACCTGGTCAAGACTTATACTTGAACTCCCTTTCTTTTTTACTTTCTTTCCTTTACTCTGGCATTGGCCTGGAAAGATAACTCCATCAATGACATTTCCCAAGCCATTGCCAGGGGGTAGGGTGGGGAGAACTTTCGGACTGCTGGATTTGTCATCAAAAACTCCCTTCTGTCCATGATGTTAGAGACTCCTGGTCTTTTCTTGAATTTACATCATTGAGTTAGAAATGCCCTGCAGGAGGTAATTGTGATTCAAGATTTTCCTACTTCGGTAGATCCTTACTTCTTTGGTTAGGAGTCAATGTAAGTAAAAGTAGGATCAGAAACCTCTCCTTAATTCTTGAAGATATCATAGATTCCAATCAAGATGTCCAAAAAAGATACTCAGGTTCTGACAACATTGTTCTTGGTGATAGGATAGTTTTTGATTGACTTTTAACAGAGCAAGGAGACTGCACTGTGGCCCACACCACTGGCAACATCTGGATTAACACTTCTGGGGAAATTTAAATTCAATTACCTAACATCACTGAACAGGTCACTTGGCTTCAAAAAGTGGCTCCCACATCAGGGTCTTTCTTTGGCTTATTCGAGTTGGGTTAGTTTGGATTTGGGAGACTATGGCTCCAAAGTGCAGTCCAAACATTGGGAATTATCCTGCTTTTCATAATCATTATAACTCCCCTGGTGCACACTATTCTCACAAGAGCTTTAAATGCATGTTTGCAGCCACTAACCACCAAGAAATGATCTCCCCAAGACTGGAATATCAGAAAGAAGCGTAGGAAACAACCAGCTTAAAGATTATGAACAGGGGGCTGTGACCTGTGAATGTCATAAGAGCTGAGCAAACAAACAAATAAAACGTAAAAGCCCGTCATGACCTGTGAGTTCCCCATAAAGAAACAAGAACTAAGAAATTCAAAGTCCTAGCTGAGAGTGGTGCTAATGCCTTAACTTTTAGCACATCTTTCAGTTGAGCTGAGAGTTAAATCAAAGGTGGGGAATTGTTAAAAGGAAAGGATGGGCCCCAGATGGAGGAGGTTGGGCTAAACCCACCAAAACTTAGTACCTAACCTAACTGATTTTGACCTCTCTTCAGTTTCAACCTTTCCAGGGAATGGAGTGAGTCTTAACTGGTCAGCACCTATTAATTAACTTTTCCGTTCCCCAAAGAGAGATGAGAATCTGCCACAAGATCTTATCCATCCCCAGGGATGGGCTACCTAACCCTAAGCATGAGAATTGATTGTCCCCTTACCCCTTCTTTCTAACTATAAAATCCTTTCATTTTGTACTGCTCTTTGGGCCACCTTTCTTTTTTTTTTCTTTTTTTAAATATGCACCCCCATGTTTGCATATCATCATTTTCAATAACAGACAATAATAGCTAGAAACAACCCAAGTACCTACTGACAGATGAATAAGGAAGGAAGATGTGGAACACCATTGAGCTACAAAAAAAGTTGAAAACCTCTGCAATAGGGCCTCCCCCGTGGCACAGTGGTTGAGTGCTGGGCTGCGAAGCTGCCTGCAGCCTCTGCAGTGCTGGTTCGATCCCAGGCCGCTGGTGAGAGTCCCACATGGAGGGCAGACCTCTCCTGCTGCGCCCGCTGCTCCCCTCAGCAGTGTACTTTGTCAGTCTGCCTGTTCTGCTCCCCGCTCTGGCTCTGGTGAATTCTCTCACCCTCCTGTGCTTCTGACTGTATCCAGTGCTTGTGTAAATAAATAAATAAATCTTAAAAGAAAAGAAAAGAAAACCTCTGCAATAACATGGTAGAGGGCATGACACTAAGTGCAATAAGTCAGACAGAGAGAGAGAAACACTGTATAATTTCATTCATGTGGAAGATAAAAAAAATGACTAAACAAAACAAAAGACAACAAACTCTCAGATTATAAGAACAAGATGGTGATTACCAGACAGGAAAAAGATGGGGGGTGGACAACTGGGCAAAGGGTCAATTGTAGGGTGGTGGATGGAAACTAGACTTTTGGTGGCAATCATAATGTTGCATATGTATGCCAAATTATAATGTTGTATAGCTGAAACCTATACAATGTTCCAAAACATACACAAAAACTCACCCATTGTGTGATTCCATTGATATGATATGTTTAGAATAGGCAAATCCATAAAGATAAAGGGCAGATTAATGGTTGCCTAGGGCTGGAAGAAATAGGAAATGGCAGTGATTTTTAAGGGGTCTGGTTTTCTTTTGGAGGTGATGAAAATGTTCTGCAATTAGACAGTGGTGATGGTTGCACAACCCTGTGAATATATTAAGAGCCCTCAATTTTACACTTTAAAGGGGTCATTTTATGATATGTGGATTCTAATTTAATTAATTGATATTTATTGAGCACTTACTATGTTCCAGGCACTGTGCTGATGCTTGGCGATGTGTGAGATGTGGCTTTTGGGTGCGTGTTTCCACTACAGGACACAGGTGAGTGAGTCCACAATTAAAAACAGTGAGATCAGGGGCCTCCCTGGTAGCACAAGGGGTTAAGATGCAGTCCATGAAGCTATCCATAGCCAGTGAAGCACGAGTTCGATCCCTGGCCAGGGAGGTGACCCACATGGTGCAGCAGACCTCTCCTGTCTCAACCCCCACCCTCCTGCTGCTCCCCTCAGCAGTGTATTTCAGTCAATCTGCCTGTTCTGTTTCCCACTCTGTCTCTGGTGAATCCTCTCACCCTCCGCACCTCTGGCCTGTACCCCAGTTCTTGTATGCATAAATAAAAGAATCTTTAAAAAACAAACAACACAAAAAACAGTGTGATCAGCATTGAGCTACAGGAGGATCTCAGGGAGCTGGGCAAGGAGGGTCAGGGAACATTCTAGAGATGGCAGTACCATGAAGTGGAGCAGAGTCTGAGGGGGATTAAAGTTAGCTAGAAGGGTGGGGGCAGGCACTCTCAAGAAAGGGTATTGCAAGCAGAGGGAACGACTCATTGAAAAGCAGTCTTGCTAGGGAGCTCCTGAAATTTGGGAAGAGTCCAGAGATGGTGGGGGCGGGAGGGGGGAGTCAGGAAACGTGCAACCGTCAGATGCTGAACGCCAAGATTTTCTCCTACAGGAACACAGGTGCCCAGTAGCCAAGGGTGGAAAGACACAATGCAACTCTTCAGTGGGGACTGTCAACCTGCTCTGAGGGCATCCCTGCAGGTTTTGACTTATATACCCAGCAAAAACCTGCCTGCTCCAGTCATACACCTGCCTGGCCTCTTGGGGTCTCTCAAGAGCTCTTGGGAAACTCTCCCACTGGCTTTTGTTCCTTCCTCTAGATGCTTGCCAAGGTCATAGGGCATTTTCTTTTATTTTCCTGCCTCTTTCCCCGGACTGATTTCTACCCTAAAAATGATTCAGGCAGGAGTGGGATCTTGGACGAGAGAGGACTGCCTTGACCCCTAGTCCTGCACCCCGTGGAGCACCTCACAAATGCTTTTGGAATCAAATGAACCTGAATCATGGCTTGTTTGCAATTTCACTAGCTGTGTGACCTTGGGGAAATTCCTTAAGCCTCAGTTTTGTCATTGGTAAAGTTGTGGTGGGCACTCAATGAGATCACCTATGAAAAGTGCCTGAATCAATCAGCCAGGCATTGTGTTTTGAGTGTGTGCCAGACACTGGCAGAAGAGTAACAGACAAAGCAGAAGGTGAGCTGCTCCCGTTCAAAGAAAGCCACACTCAGTCAAAATAAGAGCATGCTGGAGCTTAATACCCATCTCATTAAACCCTCACAAAGACCCAGGATGGGGGATCAATATTACACACCCATTTTAAGAGGAGACTACTGAAAGCAAGAGCATCCTCTTTGAGGTCTACAGATGAGTGTAGGTGGCAGGCCCAAAACTTGGCCTGAGGTTTGCCCTGACAGTGGCCCCAAGTGGAGAGAGACCCAGCTGGTCTCACTGCACGCCAGGGATCCCCAGCTCCCAGGTTGGCAGATGCACTAATGATGCTCAAAAGGTGTGTTGAATGCATGCAGGACAGGCAGGAACCAGGGCCTCTGCCCTCTCTCACGTCCTGTAACTAAAATATGAACCAGAGGTCTTCTTTCAGGAAAGGTGATCCCCTAGCACTACCACATATCCAAAAGAGCATTTTCAAAAAGTAAAGATTTACTTTTTTCTGATGATAAAACTAACATATGCCCACATGGAAAATACAGAGAAGGGTAAAATAGAAAAGGACCATCACCCATAATTCTACCATTGTTTATCATAAAGATTAATAGTCCTGCAGTCAGTGCTCCACTCACAGACCTCATTCCATGTACCCGGTAAATTCCAGCTGCCAGTATCTTCATCTCTGGGTTTGAGGGCTTTTCTAGAACTAAGAAAGGTCACTCTTCCCACAGCAGGTCTTTGGAAATTAGCCCTCCTGAAGCCCCTAAACCAGTGATGCTTTGGAATTTCTGGGCAAACAGCCCACAGCTGCAGATGGGACCACTGCGAGGTCCAGTTTCTATATTGCTCCCTCAGTTTCCCCATAGAGTTAAATTTCAGCAGCCTGTTGTGGCAGCTGGCTTACCAGCACACCTTTGATGGCTGGCTACCCTTCCCATGCCCCTACCACGTCCCCTGCATGTTGCAAGTACATTACTTGCACCTGAATCCTTGACCCTTGCACAACCACACCTCAGGACACACAGATGACACTGTGCTGTCCTTAACCCAGGAAGTAGAATGGAAGGGTGAAAGGAATATGAAGCATCAACAAGTAATTGGGCCCTTAAAGAAAATGAATGGCTGGGACACCCCCATGTGTGGGTCAGTCCTTAGCCCCTTGCTGACCATGCTGGTGTGGCCAGGCCTGCACCAGCCTACCCCACATTCCACAGACTCAGTGGCCAAAGCCGCCCATCTCCTGGCCCAACCTAGGCCTTTCCACCACAGGTGGTCACTTGGGCATTTCCAGAAAAAATCCCTCTGCTTCTGTCATTTCCAAATCATCCTAAATGACTCAACTAGGGAGACAGTATCCACAGAGCTGCTGGAATTTGTGTGATTCACGCCCTCTAGTGGTCAGACAATAAATGACGTGGGGCTCAGGGTCTGGTGAGACCTCTGGCCTGAGTCTAGCAGAACCGGGAGGCTTCTTAGAAAATGTCTTCTCAAGGTCTCTCTTTGACAGGCCAGTGGAGTGAAGTTGAAATAACCAGAGATCACACACACACACACACACACGAATTTCGAGAAGGCAGAGCCATGTGTCCTCTAGTACCCTTTCCTTGTAATTATTTGTGTCCCACCTTCATTCTCATTGTTTTTGTCACACTTCCATACCACCGCTAGTACTCACTTAAATATTTTTCCTAAAATGAATAACTATAAGAAAGTGAAAATCAAAATCAACAAAAAACTATGAACCAGAGACACTTTTAGGCGGGCGGGGGCGGGAGGGGAGGGATTGGGGTCAGAATGGGGGGCTGCAATTGTATGGGGAATATAACAATAAAATTTATAAAAAAAAAAAAAAAAAAGAATTATCAAAAAAAAAATAATAAATAAATAAATATTTTTCCTAAAATAAGCTCTTTTTTTAACTTAAAAGTGTTTTTTTAAAAGATAGATTTATTTATTTATTTATTTGTTTGTTTGTTTGTTTATTTATTTATTTATATAAGCACTGGGTACAGTCAGAAGCGCAGGAGGGTGAGAGGATTCACCAGAGCCAGAGTGGGGAGCAGAACAGGCAGACTGACGAAATACACTGCTGAGGGGAGCAGCGGGCACGGCAGGAGAGGTCTGTCGCACCATGTGGGACCCTTGCTGGCAGCTGGGGATCGAACCAGTGCTGCAAAGGCTGCGGGCAGCTTTGCAGCCCAGCGCTCAACCGCTGCGCCACCAGGGGAGGCCCTTAAAAGTGTTTTTTAAAAATAATTTTGTTTTCATACTCTACAAGTGGAAAACCAGTAAATTGCCACCTATAGTAATACCATCAATAAAAACCTCAGCTATTCCACTCTTAGGTATTTACCCAGAGGACACAGAAACATCAATTCCAAAGAGCACCTGCACACCTATGTTTATAGCAGCACTGTTTACAATAGCTAAGCTTTGGAAACAACCCAAATGCCCAAAAATAGATGACTGGATCAAGAAGATGTGGTACATATACACCATGGAATATTACTCAGCATTCAAAAAAGATAAACACATGAATTTGCAGCAACATGGATGGAGCTGGAATGGATCATGCTCAGTGAAATAAGCCAGAAAGAAAAAGAAAAATACCGGATGGTCTCACTCATAGCAGGAATCTAGAAAACTTAAATAAGGGACCAGGAAAATGAATAACTATAAGAAAGAAAATATCAAAATCAACAAATAACTATGAACAAGAGACACTCTATGGGGGGTGGGGGGCGGGGAAAGGAGGGCTTGGGGTAAAAATAAGGGGGTTGTAATTGTATGGGGAATATAAAAATAAAATTTAAATTAAAAAAAAAAACCTCAGCTATTAACATTTTTAAATGGCATTCCATTTTTCTATTATTCCAGAGGGCAAATCCCCTGTGGATTGCCTTAGGTATACTGATCTCGCCTTAGGGACATTCATTGTTTGACGAAAACCAGGTCCAAGCTCACACAGGTATGGAATTTGCCTTTAGCATCAACAGTAGAATATCTACGGAACACCTACTGTTTTCTGAGTGCTGAGGTATAGAACATTTGAGCAAACCAGATAAATAATCAATAATGTCACAATCCAGAAAGAGGGTGGAGGGCTCCAGGGAGCCCAGGGAAGGGAGGGACAGGCCTAGATGAATGCAAGGGAATTTGGGAGTGGGGGAGTTGGGCTCTTCGGAACCAGAAGAGCCAAGATGAATTCAACCAAGATGAATTTCTATGAGGCTTGGGACTGAGATACTTTGGGTCTCAGTTTTCCCATCCACCAGGAGCTAATAGTAACTATTGAATGCCTGGCACTTGGAAGACAGGATCTCATTTTATCCTCAGGAAAATCTATAAAGAGGCTCCTTCTGAACTCTTTGCCGTCAAACAAACTGAGGTTGGGTATGGACAGGAGAGTTGGCCAAGTTCACCTGGCTGAGCTGGGATCGGAAGACAATCCAGTTTGGCCTCACAGCCCTGAGTGTACACAGTGAAGATAAGCCCAGTGGAGCTGGCCTTGCAGAAATGCCATCTTGCAATCAGCTGCCTGGCCCAGCTTAAGCTGGGGGTGGGGGGTACTCCAAATCCTCCTGGCCACCCTGAGGGCACTACCTCCTTGTGCCTTGTAAGCTCACTTGTGATGCCTTGTTACTTTCCTAAGATACCACGTGGCAGGAAGGATGAGCTGGAGTTTTCGGGATGACAATGGGAATTCCTTGAGTGTCAAGTGACACAAAATCTCCACGGGGAGATGGGAAATTGATGTTCTCATTTAGCAATGATGGAGAGTGAGGCTTTATCTTTGGCCTGAGATGCCCTCCTCTGTGTCCTCACTCCCTCTAAATGCTTCTATTCTGCAAGTCCCCCCTTGCCCCCGAAGGCAGCTGGGCAGCTTTGCAGAGTAGAGGAGCCAGCACAGCATCCCTGTGGGAGGGGCAGGGGAGAGTTCCTCGACTTTGGAGTTAGGAGGACAGAGGTCTGCATTTCTGGCTATCCAGTTTCCATTCATGGGTCCTTGAAGCAGCGAGTCACCTCCCTGAGCCTCAGTGTCCTGCTTATAAAGTGGGAGCAGTGACACTTACCTGGCAGGGTTGGCACGAGCTTGGGGAAACACCATGCACACACAGAGTAAGTGCACAAATTTTGCATGTAATCAATATTTGGGGACCTACTGTGTATCATGGGGACATAGCAACAGGTATGACAGAGACTTCTTGTCCTCATTGAGCTCAAGGTATAGCAGAGTACATTACTGTTATGCATGTTCTAGATGAACAAGAGCTGTATCTTTGGGGTCACCTATTTGCCCACCATTGTGCTAAGTGTTACCTAACTATATATACACTCAGCAAAGCAAGAACCTATCAGTTGGAGTCTGACAGTTTTGGGTTCAAATTCTGATTCTGCCTCAGGTGAGGAGCGTATCACTGTGGAACGGCACATTCCTCCTCTGTAAATCTAGAGATAATGGTACTCCCTTTAAAGAGCTGGTAAGAACATTCCACTGGGACTTCTGTGAAGCGCGGACATCCGGCAGGGACTCCTTCCCCCTCCCTTTCTGCCCCAGCCACCCCCCCCTCCGCACCTGTTTTGCCTTACACAGTGCTGGGTACCAGACGCTGGTGAGGATGGGAATGGGAAGGATGGGTGGGGGGAACATTCACCCCCTGTAGTCCTCAGATCTTACTTTGACCTCAGTTTCCCACCGGCTTCCTGCTACTTCGCCTTGCAGCAGAGGTGTGCCCACATGCAGTGAAATGGGCCTGCGCACCGGGGCAGCCAGGTGGCAAGTGGGAGAGCCCAGAGAGGACAAGGGTTTCAGACAGGACCTGAGCCTCAGCTCTGCCTTTTGAGAGCTGTGTTATTTGATGGTTTCTCAAACTTTCTTCTTCTGTTTCCTTATTTGTGAAATCGGCATAACAATAGTGCCTTCAGAGGTCTGCTGGAGGAGACTGAGATAACGATTGGCAAGTCCAGGATCTCATTACAGATATTGAGCAAGGACTCCATACATAGTAGATGCAATTATTTTTGTCATGGGGATATTTTATCATGGGGAATTATTCCAGGATGGTGGGGGAAGAAAAGAAAGGTGGTGGGTGTGGCGCTGGAACCTTGGTCCCCTGGGGCTGAGACCTGGGGACCAAGGGGTATAGAGCAGAGGGGATGGGGCAAGTGACTCCAGCTGGAAGTTGGCACTCTACCACCACCTCACTGTGTGCTTTGGATAAGTCGTTTAACTTCACTGAATGAGCCTCAATTTCCCCATCTGTAAAATGGGCTTGGTAAATCCACGTTCTAGGCTGTTTTATGGATGAAATGGTTGATAAATATAAGTGCCTTGTTTTTGTAAAAAGAGCTTCAAAGTTGCTAACTCCTGAGAGTCAAGTGGAGCTGACTCTCCCCATCTGGGGACAGATCATCTTTGTTTGATAGAAAATCAGTCCCAGGATGATGAGCTGAGAAATTCAAGGGCTGGTTGCTATTACCATGATGTGCTGGTAATGGAGGGAGGGGAGCTTTTCTCCAAGCACCCTCAGACTTTCCATCCCCACCCTCCAGGGCCCATCTGTCCCCCTTTGATTTTCTTTGGCAGAATTCGCCCTCCTCATCCATCAGCAGAAGAGGCTCAGGAATATGACTTCTGGATGAGTAGGGACAAGGGCTAAGGGAGAGGGAGCCACACAGGCCCAGGAAGCCACAGGACAGGCGGAGGGGATTCCAAGACAGCCTCCAGGGTGGGGCCAGCCCTGGCTCCTGCAGACGAGAGTTCCGGGTGGGCGACAGGGTCCTCCCTCCGTCCTGGCTGGGAGGCTGTTTGCTGAGGAGTGTGCTCAATCTCTCAGCCTGTGTTCATGATCCTTACTGCTCTTTTCACTTCTTGCTGTTGGCCAATTATGAGAGTACTGGGATGATCATGATGGTGATACACAGCACTGTGAATATATACCTACGTGTACGTTTTAAAAATCATTAAAGCTGCCTCCCTGGTGGCGCAAGGGGTTAAGCGCATTACTGTGAAGCCATCTGCAGCCTCTGCAGCATGAGTTCGATGCCTGGCCGGCCAGGGGGCAACCCACATTGTGCAGCAGACCTCTCCTGACTCGCCCGCTGCGCCCCTCAGCGGTGTACCTCGGTCAATCTGCCTGTTCTGTTCCCCACTCTGTCTCTGGTGAATCCTCTCACCACCCCCTACCTCGCCCCGCACCTCTGTCCTATACCCCAGTTCTTGAATGCATAAATAAATAAATCTTTAAAATAAATAAATGAAAAACAATTAAAAATTATTAAAATGGTGGATTTTATGTTGCATGAGTTGTATCCCAATGAAAATAAATAAATAAATTTAATGTCGGTGGGGGTGGGAAATTAAAAACCAGTTTTTGTGTTGAAGCGCTGAGCCATTTGGGGAAGGGTATGTTGGCTGCAGTACATACCACCTATATATTTTTGTCAAAAGGTAAATTGTTATTCTCTGACCTACCTCAGGGACTGAAAATTCTTGCTCAGTCACAAAAATACCAATTTGAAAGGAAACCTGCACGCCTATGTTTATTGCAGCGCCACTTGCAATAGCCAAGACATGGAAACAACCTAAATGTCCCAAGATAGATGAGTGGGTCAAGATGTGGTATATATACGCAATGGAATACTACTCAGCAATCAACAAAGATAAACTCATGCCATTTGTGGCAATATGGATGGAACTGGATGGGATTATTCTAAGCGAAGTGAGCCAGAAGGAGAAAGAAGTACAGGATGGTATTGCTTATATGTGTAATTTAGAGAAACCAGACAAAGGATCTGATAAAGACAAACTGTAAGACCGATCCTTGAAAGCTGATCATAGATCTGAGATACTGGAGATGTGGGAGAGAGGAGGTGGGGAAGGGGGAGAATAGAGAACGTGGAGGGAGGAGCATGAGGTGGAGTGTGGTGGTGACTGTGGGAACCTTGGTAGTGAGAAAACTGTGGTAACCCCACCTGATGGGAGAAATCTTATATTGTGGAAAAAATGACAAGGATGTTTAAAAAATAAGGTTTGAGCATAATTTTATTAGATGCTTTCCCTGATAGTTTCTTCTATACCTTTACATTAGTTACTAGCATTCTTTCAGTAACTATTAATTTTTAAGTGAAAAATGTACTTCTAATCTGCATAGACAAATGATAATGCACCTGCAGTATAATACTCTTAATGTCAAGAAGTTTTCATTCATTGCAATGATGTATCTTTTCACCAATAAACTGCTTTGAATGAAAAAAAAAAAAAAACAAAACCCTGCTCAGATGCCTTTTTGCTGTATAGCTCAAAGCATTTCCTTGTATCTCATTTCCTCCCTTTTTGTTGGCCATTGATTGTCGGGAAAAGTTGGGTCCAGAGGGGAGAAGTCACACAGCCGCTCCTTGGAGTAGCTGTCCCTGGAATCTAGGTCCTTCTGTGCTAATTGCGGCTACATCTTCAAAGGCTGGGGCACAGGTTAATCAGTAACTACTGGCCCAAGCTGTCCATGGCCCAAGACCCTCACAGTTGGCAGGTGCTGAGCTGGAGTGGGACTTGGCAGTGACAGGGCTGCTTTGAAGGTCTCCGCCTGGTAACATGAGCAGAACACACTGGAACAGGGAAGGAAGTAGTTGTGGAGCACTTACTCCGTGCCAGACACTCCAGAAGCCTTTTGCTTGGATAATCATCATTCATTCACCATTCCATTCCGCTAATGCTTCCTGGATGCCCATTCTAAGTCAATAAGTAGGTGTAGAGCTATTGGGTGGGGAGGACAGCAGAGTCTCTACCCCCCAGGGTTCTTGAATTAGTCGGGAGGTCTGGGGTCCTTCTCAGGCCTACTGAAGATTCAGCTGAGACTCCAGGTGCCGTGATTTCCACACCTGTTCAGAGGCGGGAGAGTCAAAAGAAGACATGGACACCCAGGCAGCTTTGTGGTTATGAGCACCACACGCTTTTGGGGGGGTCATTTGAAGGGAGGACCCCGGTGGAGACAAGCTGATAGGAACATAGAGACACCCTGGGGACTGCATGTGGGAGCAGCCATCTCCACCAGGGATGGAAGCATCTGAGAGGACAAGCCAGGTTTCCAGCCTAAAGTGAAGGGCGAAGCACACTGTCCTGGGATCTCATTGCCCATGCTCCCCAAGTCCAGCTAGAAGAAGATCAAACAGCTGAATAATTGTATTTTCTGAAGAAAATCCAACCAGATGACTCGATGCCAAGTAGGTGGGAAGACAGGGACTTCTGTGAATGGCAAGTGATCGTACCCACTTCATAGGGCTGTTGGAGGGTGGAGAGGGTTAATACATGTGTCTTTGGCAGGTGCATAGCCAGAACATATGGAGGCAGTGAAAGGGAAGTCGGGGACAGAGTAAGGTAAACTCCTAATCATCCCTCAAATCCTACCCCAGGGTCCTCTCCCGGTGAACCTTCCCCAAGCAATGCAGAGTCAGGCGCTGTGGTGCCATCCTTGCCCCGTTGCATGTCACACTCTCTCGATTTTGCATTTCCTGAGTCTAGGGACTTTGAGTCTTTCCTCAGGCAGTATTGGGTTCCCTGAGCTGAACTGGCCAAAGCCTGGGAGAAGGAATGTTGTAGGTTCATTGAACCCCATTGTAATCTGCTACTGTTTTTCCTTCATTCACTCCATGGAAAGCTGTGAGCTTCGATCTTTTGTGTCTTTTTGGTGACTCAGTTGATCTATCTTAGGCAAATTCTGCATTTAATTTGGGAAAGAAAGAAGAAAACAAGTGGTTGGTGACCACAAAGCGTGAGGATGATATCAAGGGTGGTTATTTTCCCTCTTTTTTTTTTTCAACTCTCTAGTTGTTGCTTTTACGTGTATAATGGAATAATTCATACCATATAGGAACACTGTATTGGAAGCCCATAATAAATGGAATTATAACAGATTATAATTTTCCACATACCATAATTGTTGTTCTAAGAAAAAGACTATTTTCCCTATAGAAAATAATCCCACCTGCTGTCCTGTCATCGTTTACTTAGAGTTGACGTGTGAGACATTGGTGACATCAACATCTCTGGACCATCAACTTTCTTTCCTTTCCTTTCCAAAACCTCAACTTGGATATTTCAGGAACTTATTTGGAAAACTGACATCACCCAGCATCACTGGGCTTCCATCATCTGGGCATTTTCCAGTTTTCCATACTGTCAATCTTCCCCAGCTTCCTGGACTTTTGCTACAAACTGGAAAACAGAAAGGAGAGACAGGAATTACCCAGTCTGCTCCCTGTTGAGGATAATAAATCCCCAGATGCTAAAATGTGGCTTGGCTAACAGCAACCGGACTCTATGACGGCTCTTTATCAGGGTGCCACCCAGCTAATGAACTATTTGCTGCCCTGGACCTGGGACCAGGAAAGGTGGTTTGACTGAGGATACCCCACACGAGTGATGAAACAGCAAGATGAACTCACCCACAGCCAGAGGCTCAGTCATACATTAGCTAACTGTACACCCAACCTGGGACACACCCTTTAGAAATCCTCTCCCCGGATGGCGTGGGGCGAGTATAAATACTTTCTAATGCCAGTGTGAAGCTAACTTTGCAGCAAGTTGAAGACTGAGTTTCTCTGGCCCCAGAGAACTCAGAATCACTGGTTTGCAATTTCTCAACCACCCCTGGTGAGAGGACTGAGCAGGTATAGAAGATCCCGAAGGTGTCAAGGTGCAGATCTCCCCACATCTGGCTCATACCCTGCAGGGGCAGCACAACCCGTTGTGAGGTGAGTTGTCTTCATTTCTGGGGAAGCCTCTGTTTTGAGAGGGGTTTGATTCTTCCCATTTGGGGAGCTTCAAAAAATGGTGGGGATTTTCTGCCTTGACGAATAAGCTGGTGGCAAGTTTAAGCACTGTTAACATCCAAACAAGGCATCTTGTTCAGTTTTCTTTCCTACACATATTTGTTGTGGTTGCTACATTTCAAGGAAAAACTTCTAAGAAAATTCGTAATGGAAAGTAGGAGTTATCTCAGAATTGTTTTTATATAGATTATTATTCTATCCAGTCCTTATAACATGCAACTTTCCTCTTCCAAACAAATTCTGTTAAGGTGAATATCATTAAGTGCATTTTATGAATGAAGAAATGAATCTCAGTGAAATCGCTTGATCCAGAATTGGAACCTGTGTTTGAGGGGTTAAATTCTTCCATGGGGCACATCACCACACTGATCCCAGACCAGACGTGGGCCTCCCCTTAGCTCTCTTTTTTTGGTCTTTTTTTTTTTTTTAAAAAAAAAAAAAAGGAGAGGGTCTCAAATATTGAGAGCTGAATGGCCTTTTCATACAATTTTTCTCCCTGAATAATATTAAAGGAGCAGGTGGTAGCACTGGTAGTTGCAAAATCTTAAAAAGAAAGACAGCTACAACTCCAGCACTTTCCTCAAGGATGTGCATATGATAACAGTTGCTAGTTAGAGCTGCTGGAAAAGACCTTTCAGGTCAGGCAAAGGCACCCACATTTCAGGGACCACCTGGCTCCCCCAACCCTGCCTCAGACCAGTGGTGAAGCTTACCTGGATCAGGTAGCCAGCAAGTCCCATTAAGGAGGCTTTATAGGGTGAGTGCTCTGTCTTCGCTGAGCAGCAGGTCCAGGGTTTTTCCTTTAGATTGTTATGTGCCTTTGTGGAATTAAAGCCTATGTCCACGTTTCTGTTATGTCCCCCACTCCAACCCCAAAATAGGAACAGAGTTTGCAAAGCATTTATGAAGTAGCTGTTCAAGACTTACCATTGTGTCTATTTTCAACATGTTTTAAATTGAATTAGCATAGCATGGTAACATCATAAAAGTGTCTGTTGTGCATCATTGAGAATCAACATGTGGTTAAGTTGACCACTAAAATCCAAATCTATCCTTCACCATACAGCTGTCCCCTCTTCCCTGATATACCCATTCCTTGTTCCTCTTCCCTCTGATAACCATTCATTGGTCTTTAGTTCAAAAGTAGTTTCTTTAGTCAGCTAACCATATTGAGTCCAGTTCTGTAGACTCTTCCTCAACCTTCCCTCACAGTCTCCTTCCCTTTTACCACCCCACAGTGAAGAACACTCGAGTTTAAATCCAGAGAAGTGACCTGATTTGCAAAGCCGCAGAGATGGCTTGTCCCTGGAGGTTTCTGTTCAAGGCCAAGTCCAACCAATATGATTTGTCTGGCGGAGCAGACATCAACAATAATTTGGGGAAATCCTTCCAGACTCTCTCCAGGTAAGCTCTTCCCTGCTGCTTGTCTGCTCTTGGCTTCCATTCCTTCCTTGGCGCCACCGACTCAGAATTCCTCTCTCTGCTTCTGGCTCTGAGATCTGAGGTCCGATCTCTCCAGTTGCTTCTTGGATGTCTTTTTGGAATTTTATGCAGCCACTGCTTATTGTACCTGACACCATATGGAGAAGGAAGGGACGTGGCACAGTCCTGGTCCTCAAAGAATGTGAACTGAGGGCAGAGACTGAATACCTGGCTTGAGAATGGGGGGCAGTAGGGCCCAGCGGTTGGAGCCAAGGCTGCCTCCCGGCTGATGTCTGTTCTGCATACAGAGCAGGTACCTCACCGCTTGTTAGGTATTTTAAATACCTTCACCTGCCTGGTGAAGAGTACTAGGAAGTCAGACAAACTGCATCCAGCCTTGAGCTACCCTGACTGACCCTGCATTGTCCTAGGTCACTGTCTGGGAGACATGGGGCAAGTGAGCCTCTCTGAACCAGTATGAGAACACTAACGGGACCCGCCTCCTAGCAATTAAGGATGACATGAGAGAGTGTGGGTAAAACACTGGCTGAATGGGCTTATCTAATTTACTGAGCACTGGCCCTGTGCTAGGGTTATGCAGGACTTCACTTGTATGACATAACTGATCTCTACAGCGGCTCTGTAAAGCACACGTTATCTTATTCTACAGAATGAGAAAACGGAAGCTCTAAGACAAGAATGATTTCCCCAGGTCACACAACTTATAATCACAGAGTTGGAATTTGAGCTTCCATTTGGGTTCTATATGTTCCCCAACCCTTGCATGTAGAAGGAGTAAGGCTGGGGCAGAACTGAGAGAATTAGTAAGCCAACCAACCAGGCTTCTAGACAGGTTTCTAGAGTGTGCCAGAAGAGTTTATAGCCTTGCACAGGGCGGTAGAGGCTTGCTCAAGAGCAAAGACAAGGGCATCTGAAGTAACATCAAAGCATGAATCAAATCACAGCCTGGTCTACACTGGACTGCCTGCATCACAGGCCCACGGCCCCATAGGGAGCCTCTTCCGAGGACTACTCTGGGCAGGGCGCTCCCTAGAGGTGGGGGGCATGGCAACTCTGGACCTATCAGGTGGTAGAAAAGCACATTTAACCAGGGGCATGGTTACATAAGAGCATGGGTATGGGAATAAGCAGGTAACATTGCCACTTTGCCTCTGTGACCTTTGGCATTAGAGGATCCTAATTAGAGGATCATAACAAAATCAAGCCTCAGTTTCCTTATTACATTTCCTACATATCTGTAATAAGGAAACTGAGGCTGTTTCCTTATCTGTAAAAAGATAAGAACCACTAAAAGTCCAAATCTATCCTTCACTATACAGCTGTCCCCTCTTCGCTGATATTCCCATCCCTTGTTCCCCTTCCCTCTGATAACCATTCATTGGTCTTTTGTTCAAAAGTAGTTTCTTTAGTCAGCTAACCATATTGAGTCCAGTTCTGTAGACTCTTCCTCAACCTTCCCTCACAGTCTCCTTCCCCTTCACCACCCCCATAATGAAGAACCCTTGAGTTTAAATCCAGAGTAGTGACCTGATTTGCCTATATCCTGGGGTTGTGGTAAGTGTTAAATGAGTTTTCACATGTGAGGAACTTCGCACCTTGTGTGGTAGAGAACAAGAGCTCAATAAATGACGTTTGTAGTAGCTGCCATTGATGCTGTTGCTGTTGGTAGCTAGGATGGGGCTCAGTAGTATTGTACAGAGTCTCCTCTAATAACTTCACAGGAGTTAGTGGACTTGGTGGACTTGAAAAAGTGGGGAGTAAGTGAGGAGGTGAAGAGAAGAAGTGAGGACCTTCCAGAGTGGGCAGACTCAGGGACAGAAGCAAGCAGGACTTGCTGCCTGGGGCTGCGGGTGGAAAGCCAATGTCAGAGCATGGAGGGACTGAACACAGAGGAAGAGTCTGGGACTTGCTCTACTTGGCAGCTGGGAGCCACTGTTGATTCTTGAGTAGGACATTTCAGGTGTGGTATGTGGGTTGGACTGAAGGGGAGGACATTTGAAACCAGTCAACCTACAGTGTGTACGTGTATCCCCAGATCCCACACCTTCTAAGGCATTGACAGTTATTCCTGACTTGGGTTTTGGGATCATTCAGGAGGCCTGAACTCAGACTCCAGGCTGTAGGTTGACTTGAGGCAAGCCTGCTAAGTGAACCCATCTTTTTAAGCCAAGGTAGGTTGGTGGAAGTGCTCAAATCATATATTAGGAGGAGAGGAATTATCACATGATGAATTCATCTAACTCTCCCAATAATCCAAAAGTTCCAGGAAGGGGCTTTTGTTATCCTCCTGTTACAGGGCAAGGAGAGGGGCAGTCCAGACCCCGCAAACCTGCCTACTCTAAATGGGTTCTGCCATCCACCGCATCAACACAAAACATATGAGACTTTAATGGGAAGGAACTTTAATACAATTAGTAAACAATACGGGAAAGGCAAAGCATCTAGTTTCTAAATCAAGCACCCAAAGTTACCCGTCCCCTCGTGGGTAAAACTCCATCCAAATGGGATTGGCCCAGAACAAGGTCCCAAAGCCTGCCACAAGTCTAAAGCGTCTTCCAGTGGGGACCCACAGAAAAGGATCAGAAATAACCAGTGGAACCACTGATGCTGGAGGGAAAAGAGCAAAATCAAAATCAAGATAAAAACTGCCATTGTCACCTCCCCATGGGTCTCTCACCCACATCTGTGTCACCCAGTCCACGACCAAAAGGCAAACGTAGTTTCTTCACGTGTCTCTCGGCTCCAGGTGCCTCCTCCAGGTCTCCTTCTGGATCTCCATCCTGCTTCCTTCCTTCCTCAGTCTCCTCTGCAGCTTCTTCTCTCTCTGCTCAGCTCCACCCCTCTTTTGGGTGGGGCAGGAAACCCCTTTCCTGGGGACCACCCTGTTACACTCCCACTGTGGTGCTAAGGACACAGAAGTTTAGAAAGTTTCAGTGATTTTTAAGATGTCACAGTTGGTAAATGATAGCCAAACCAGGTGGTCTGGCTCCAAATTACTAAATCAGGCTGCATTCTTCTGATCCCAGGCATATTTCAGTCCATTAACAATTATTTGCTGGCATTGTGCTGGAGAGTCATGGAGATATCCCTGAAATCTTTCTGTTTATCAACTAAATAAATAATAAATAAAGTCATTTATTGATTGCATAGGAAGCTGCCAAAAAGAACAGATAACATTCAGAAAATCCTTATTACTGTGTCAGTAGTGAGTTAGAAAGTATTATTACCCTTATTTTAGAAGTTCAACAATTTACTCAAGGTCTTTATCTGGAAAGTGAGAGAGCTGAGGTTTGAACCAAGTCCAAGTTCCTAACCTGTGCATTATATGGGCTCTCCCTGAAGGCCTACTATGTGTTGGATTAAGAAAAGGACAGAGGGGAAAAAAGACCCAGTTCTGGCAGTCAAGAAGGGAATAGGGAAATTTGATGCTCTCCTCACTGACTGGGGGAGGAGCACACAATGATGGGTTATTAAAGAGCTTCATAAACTAGGGAGAGGCAGGAGAGGTAGAAGGTTACAGGAAAATTTGGAAGGCATCTGGTCTGGGGATGTTTCAGGACCTGGCCTGGCTGCAGTGCAGGAAGGACTGAGGTGGGAGGTTTTCTGGAGGAGGTGGGACCAGCTGGACTGCAAGCTGCGGGTGAGAGGGGCAGGGAGCCATGCTGCTGGAAGTGGAACCATTGATGCTAAGGATTTTCACCTGAAAGCAATGAGAGCCAATTTATATATTTTGATGTTAAAAAGTAATTTTTAAAACCCCCGGGGTCATAAGACCAAGAACTTAGTATATGTGGTTGATGATTCTATATTTTATCTGAACAATTAGGACGTGAGGATGGTGTGTGTCTGGGAGGTGGAGTTTACAGACTAAAGCTAGTGCAGAACATTTAGTGAAGATATACAGAATTTGGAACAAAGTTGAGTTGGGCTGTGGTTGGCTCAGAATACTCTCTTTCAGTCACTTAAACTTGGGTTTGGGATTAAATATGTTGGAATATATCCAGGTGGGCTCCCTGTACTCTGAGCTGGAGGTCTACTGCCCTGCCCTTGGCTGGTGCTTAGAAGTTATCCTGCTCCCAGTGTGCAGAGCAGCGTAAGATGGCGCAGAGTCAGCAGCTCCTTAAGGACTAGGAGCATGGCAGGAATTGGACGGGGCTTTTGGTCCCACTAAAAGTCATGCCAACCCTGCACTTTCTTTGGCTTCCTTTCGGGGATTACCCAGAAAACACCGAAAAATTAACACTTCGTGGGGCACCCCTGTGAAATGAGAGAGCTTGGACTGTGACCCTGGGGCCGCTGTGTGGCCTCGGGCAAAATCCTTAACCTCTCTGAGCCCTTAATTTCCTTCTCAAGAAGTGACCCTAACAGTACAAAATTTCTTTCTTGACTGAATTTGGTAAGATGTAGACGAAATAAAAAACAGTAAAGTTTGCTATTTAACCTATAAAGCACCTTACAATGGGAGTTATTATTATCATCAGAATCGCTTTTTAGTGTGGAATAAACAAACCCGAGGTCTGCTATACCTGTCCCAGTCTAAACGTCCGGGTGTGGGGCCCAGGAAGGCCGAGGTGGGGCCTCGCGGCCCCCGCCCCCGGACACAACACCCCGGCCCCCAGCCCCGCGCGCTGAAAGTAACTCCCAGCCGCTACACCGGCTCGCCCCGCCCCGGGGCGGGGGTGGCGAGTCGGCCTTGATAAAAGGGCGGGCGCTGCAGGGATGGGGCGTCCAGAGAGCTGCGCCCGGCCGGGGCCATGCGCGACGGGCTGAGCACCGCGTGCGAGGCCGCCCGGCCCCGCCTCTGCCGGCTGCTCCGCAGGATCCTCCGGTCGAAGCCCGCCCGCGGCCCCTGCGGAGCCAGGTACTCCCTCAGGGCCCGAGCTCGCGGGGAGGGAAGCGGGTGGCGCCCGCGGGGACCCGACTCCAGCCCTTGCGGCACCGAGCCTCGCTTTTCTGTGCACTTATGGGGTTGGCGCATCCACGCTGTAGGAGTCCAGTGAGATTTTTGCTTAAAGCGTTTTCTTCCTTTACAATGCACGCGAGACTGCGATTCAGTAGCCCCAGACAGCCCAGCGACGCCCATGTGCACCCTGCAGAGCCGTCGGTGCCGCCTGGAGTAGGAGCTGTGGGTGTTTCGACACTTGGAAGCTTTCGACATGTTTCATCCTGGATCCACTACACTCTTTAGGATAGATGCGGCTGAGCGAGCGAAGGAGGGTCTCCCCTGGTGGCGCAGCGGTTGAGCGCTGGGCTGCGAAGCTGCCCGCAGCCTCTGCAGCGCCGGTTCGCCTCTGCAGCGCTGGTTCGTTCCCGGCCACCGGCGACGGTTCCCCCCCACCCCCCCCCAACACACGCAAAGAGGGTCTTGTTTTGCAAATAAGATTCATTTCCCAGAGCTCCTCTTGGCCCCTTACCCCTTCTCTTGGTGTTTGCAGAGATGGGCTGAGGAGAAAGAAAGGGAACCGCAGGGGAATCCGGACCCGTGTTGACTCAGATAAACCACAGACGCGTCTCCCATCTCAGCCTCCTCAGCTCAGGGCTGGTGGATAGTTCTGGGGCTAAGCAAGCACCGCACTCCAGCACTCCTGGGGGCCTGTGGGTAAGGGTCGGCCCTTCCCATGTAGGGCAGGCAGAACCCAGCACAGCTGTGGATTTAGCCAAAACTGCACCAGTGTTTGGACAGACTGCACTAATTCACTTCTAAGTATCCAGATCCTTAATATGCCTACCTGGTCTCTGGTCACCCTAGCTCCCAGCAGCTAGCCCAAAGAAATCTGCTCACTGTGGAAGAAGGGGGACTGTGCGTAGCTTTGTTCATTTATTTTTCAAGATATTTTCCCCCCAACTATGAAAGGAATTCATGGTCAAAGTAAAAAGTTGGAAAATGCAGAAAAGTATAGAGAAAAACTCATCTCCTGTGTCTCTCACCTCATGCCCATCACTGTTAGCATTCCCCGGCATGCCCCTGGCTGCTTTCCTGTGCTTGTGTACACACACAGCCAGCATCTGACTGTATATACAGCCTGGGGCATTATTTATAATAGTGGAGAAGCTGGGCATAACCAAAAATATCCAACCAGAGGCGATGAGGTCAAATTAACTATGGTCCTTCTAGGTAGTGGATTATCAAAGAGCTTTTTAATATTTGGGGGACAATAACTATGTTAAGTGGACAAAATCATTGTTTCTCAATGTAAATGTCAACACGAACCTGTACGCTTCTCATATTCTCCAGTTCTATGGCCAGAAGTGGGAGGAAACAAGAACCAGTAGGATGAGGTTGGGGTACCGGGGCGATGGGATAAAATTGTGAAAAGTAGTAAGGCATCCTTCCCCGAGGCCCCGGTCATCTACCTATTAAGCAGCCCCATGATGACTTCTCAGCCATGGCTTTGTTGTTGTTCCGGATGTCTGCACTACCCTGTATTGGCTATTTTTTTTTTTTTTTTTTGATGGTACACACCAGTTCAGGCCGAAGGAGTGATGAAAGCCAGTCACATGGAGGGCACTTTATAGGGCTGCTGGATCACTTGATTGAGCTAGAAATTGCTTTCTGATACATATCTATGTTCTCTTAATGGAACATTATCTCTTTAGAATTCAAAATCTCATAATGTTATATATAATATATGTAGTTGGTTGTATAATACTATTATAAATATATGCTCAATAATTTTTCCAATAATGAAAGCAGTGCGTAGCCCAAGATCACAGACATGTATGAAGTGGGAAATGAGAGCGCCCCTGCCCCCCTTTTCCCTTGTGTGTGGATACACATGCTCCCACACAAGACAATGAGCTTGCAAACTCAGATGCCAGTGTGACTGGCCCCAGGAGCAGGCATGTGTGGGGTGTTCAGCATTTGCAGCTGAGAAGGGTCACCTGTCTTCCATCCCCTAAAGCATTTGCCAGCAGAGCGAACCCGAAATCCCGAACAAGAGCCAAAAGTTTCTGAATGATTTCAGACTAGTGTATCTTTTTTCTTTTCAAAAGAGAGTCTAATGTCTTTAAAATCTATTCTTTTAAAATAAATGCAATTAATATTGTTTTTAAAGAGTTCTTATTTTCCAGAAATACTTAGAGAGACATTTCCAGATGACATGATGTCTCAGACTTGCTTTAAAATGGTAGCAGGGGGGCCTCCCTAGTTGCGCAAGGGCTTAAGTCTCAGTACTATGAAGCTACCAGCAGCCACTGCAGCACCAGTTTGATCCCCAGCCCGGGAGCAACCTCATGGTGCAGCAGACCTCCCTGTCTCACCCGCTGCTCCCCTCAGCAGTGTATTTCAGTAGATCGGCCTGTTCTGTTCCCCACTCTGTCTCTGGTGAACCCTCTCACACCCACTGCCCCCCAAACCCCCGGCACCTCTGGCCCAGACCCCAGTTCTTATATGTGTAAATAAATAAATCTTTTTTAAAAAATTAAAAATAAAATGGTGGCATGGGCCGGGAGAGAAGAGTTGAAATGGTTTTGAAGGTGAACCTGCGTGAAGGGCCCCGGGGCTCATTACACTATTCTTTCTACTTCTGTATATTTAGTACTTTCCATAGTAAAACATTTTAGAATAAATAAATACACCAAGATAAATCAAGTCCTTTAAACAAAAAAGCTTAAGTTCCCTAAAAGTGAGTGGGTGGTAGTTAGTGCCCCTGGCCTGGAAGGGCAGGGTTGAGGGAGCCAGTCTCTGCCCAACAGGCTCTGTGCCATGCTTGTACTCCACTTTGGGGGAGTTTCTGTGGGTCATCACTAGGACCACTGGCTTTGGCTCAGCTCCCCAGTGTCTTTTGGCTTTGAGAGGGAAGGCGAGAGGGAGAGATGCAGCGGAGGGCAGGAGGTATGATGTGGAGAGCCGGTCTGACCAGCTGCCTCTAGCCACATGCACACATCCCCCTTGACTGGAAACCATGAGAAGTTACCCCCACCCTCTACCCCGGAGGTCCCCCATCCAACAAATGAGGGTTTGGCAGAGGGGACTCCAAGATCCCTCTGTGTCCTCAGATATTCCAACTCATAATGGCTGTTTCCTTTCACAGTCCAGTGACACAGGATGACCCCAAGTGTCACAGCTCCAGCAAGCATGGAGATGAGCCTCCCCACCCCATCCCACAGATGGCAAAGGTCAGTGAGTCACTTGGGTGTGGGAAGCCCCTTCCTTCATTGCCCAGAGAGGCAGGCTGAGCAGCCTAGTGGAAGCTGGGGTCTGGCAGTGAGTAAAGACGGGAGGACACAGGTGGTGGTGAGGAAAAACTTTGGGGAAGCAGGATGACCATAGTGATCAGCAGTGGTGCCTAAGGTGTGTTGGCTCCTGGATGATGTGCCTGTGTGGGCTGGCAGGCTTGGGTGGGAGACCATTCTCGGAGCTGGGGTAGGACACTGCAAAGTAATCCCAGACTCAGTAGCTGAGCCTTCAGGCTCAGCTCCTGCCCTGTCCTATGGGTTCCATCTTCCCTAAGTGCTTTGGACCACAGTGTTTCAGAGAGGTGGGCAGAGAAATGGGTGAGAGGTGGGAGAGAAGGTAATTATGGTATTCTTCAATGCCTCTGTGGGAGCAGTACTGACAGTGATAATAGTCTCCCTGGAGACTAACCTTACACTCTCTTGTTGCAATTCCTGTGAGAAAGCATTTGGCAAGGTGCTGGGTGAGAAGAGAAGCCTGGCCTGTAGCCCAGGCACCTGGGACTCTAAGCAGGCCCTGGCCCAGGTGACCAAGCTGCCAGGAAGGAGGGAGGGACATGGATGAACACTCTGACCTATATACCCGCCCAGAGCTCCCCACCCTGCCAAGGTCAGGCAGGGCCCAGGGGCCTGGGAAAGACCTGTGGGGTCCTGGGATTGGAGGCATTTGAAAATCTGTGTTTTTCTTCCCTCTTAGAAGTCTCCAGAACCCCTGGATAAACCAAAGATGACCCCTTCATCCTGCCAACAGCATATGAAGATCAAAAACTGGGGCAATGGGACCAGTTTCCAAGATACACTTTACCACAAGGCCAAAGGGGTGAGAAGTCTGGGGTATCATGGAGAACCATTTTTGTCCCAAGCCAGAGAAACCATTTGGGCCCTTTGTGGGTCATACAGATGTCCCCTTGGGCAGACCAGACAGCCATCTGCTTGGGCAAAGGGAGTATTACTTATTGGGAGTACCATGTTTCATGAATTATGATAAGAAGGTGATACCACCTCTCTGTTGAGTCCCCCTCCAGTAGATAATGGATAACCCAGAAAGTGTGATGGAACAAATCAATTCTTTCTGGGATGTAGTGCAGCATAGTATCAGGGAGACTTTCTAACTCAATCAACTGGTCTGAGGTAGTGATCTCCCTGTCCCTCGAAGGACACAAGTGCTAGTTGACAAGGAGCTGGGTGGGGTTTGAGCATCCAGTGAGTAGTTGGACTTGGTATCCTTTAATACTTCTTCTTATCTTCTAAGTTTCTTAATCCAACTTTAGAAGACATTCTGTGATTATAAAGTGGTAAAGAATTGGAAAATTCAAGACCCTGAAAGTAGAATGATTTTCTATACCTTGCAGAAATCACCTCCTTTAACATTTGGGGGTACTTCCAGTATTTTTTCCATGCTTTCCTCTGACTTTGGGATTTTCACCCTCTCATTTCAATTCATGACAGCCGAAAACCAAATGGTGTGTCCCCTGGAGCCACATCCATCTCTTTATTTATTTATTTGTTTGTTTGTTTGTTTGTTTATTTATACAAGCACTGGGTACAGTCAGAAGCACAGGAGGGTGAGCGAATTCACCAGAGCCAGAGCGGGGAACAGAACAGGCAGAGTGACAAAATACACTGCTGAGGGGAGCAGTGGGTATGGCAGGAGAGGTCTGCGCGCCATGTGGGACCCTCGCCGGCGGCTGGTCGGGATCGACTGGTGCTACAGAGGCTGCAGGCAGCTTCGCAGCCCAGCGCTCAACCACTGCGCCACCGGGGGAGGCCCCACATCCATCTCTTTAAATGAGAATGAGGTTGAGATGTTCTCAAGGATCAAGCTTTGCTTAGCTCTGAGTCTAGGACTAGGGAGCAGACCAGAGACTGAACCCTAGGGTGGGGGTGGGGGTAAGAAACCCCTGCTCACACCCTTTAGAGTCCAGTCAATAGAGGAAAGAAGAACTGGATGGGGAGTAATCTGGGTGGACCCCAAGGAAGAGGTGCTACAGGAGTGGAGCGGTATGGCAGGGAGCTGGAGTGGAGTGGAAGGAGGGGGCTGGGAAAGCCGGCCCTGGAGGAGGATGGCCCTCACTCCTGTGCTGAGAGACCCACCAGCCTACCTCACCATCTGCCTCTCTCTTTCCAGGATCTCGCTTGCAAGTCTAAGTCTTGCTTGGGGGCCATCATGAACCCCAAAAGTTTGGTCAGCAGACCCAGGGACAAGCCTACCTCCCCAGACGAGCTTCTACCTCAAGCTATCGAATTTGTCAACCAGTATTACGGCTCCTTCAAAGAGTAAGGCTCGCTTCCTGTAGGGTTGCTTCTTCCCCCCTTCTCCTAAGTTCCCCCCCCACAGTCATTGCTTTCTGACCCCGGACCCCTTTCCTTCCCAGACTCCTAATGGATCTAGGCATAAAGTATAGTTTTCTAAGGGGAAATATTCCAGAGTAGGTTCTCATAGCTTTCTCATAAGACCAAAATGTATAACAATAGAGGTTAAAGTGGGATTTGGGAGTATAACTCTGATTGTCCTATATCCTTGGAAAATCTATTACCCTCTCTGTGCCTCAACTTCCTAGTCTGTAAAATGGGAGTGATATTAGACCCTGGCTCATAAGATTGTCGTGAGGATTAAATAAGTTTAGGACAGTGTCCTGGTATATAGCATCCTTGATTATAGTTAATATGAACCTTTTGATTATGAAATGCTTGAGATAGAGAGGGCCTTGAAGCCACCTAGCAGAGCCCCTTCTTCTACAGGTATGAATCAGGAAGTCCAGTGACATACCAGGGGTCACCCAGTGCACCTTGGATTCAGTCTACCTGACTTGGAGAGGACTGGCCAGTGCTCTTTGCTCTATACTCTGTGGGGTTCTACATTCCCAGGCTTCGTGACATGTATGGCTGTGAACTTAGGACCCTTTCAAACTTTAAAATAAAAATTCATGAAGGGATTGTAAGACACATTGGCTGAGGGCTTGGATTTGCTGCTTATGGACTGGCAGGGAGTGTGGCTTTTGTCCTGCAGCCTCTTGGGGCCCTTCCCTGCCTGAAGTGAGCAACAGCTATGCAGCTGGGGGACCCAGCTATGCAGCTGGGGCAGAAACAGTGACTCCTGTGACACCAGATGCCTCTACTACGACCGTACATCTGAGCTAGGAGGGACCTTGAATCTGAGAAAGAGACTCTTATCTTCCAGGCCACTGACCCCCAATCCTGGCTGTGCAGTAGAGTTGTCTGAGAACTTGGCAAGACGCTGAGGCCTGAGTTCTCTGGGGCAAGGGTGTCAGAATTTTGAAGTGGTGAGGTGGCAGACGTCTTAAATGCATGTCCTGAGAACCCTGCGAGGGGCTTGGGGGGCAACTTGTGTGTGCTGTGTAACTGAAACCTTTGCAGAAGCGCTCTGTGACTGGGAGGTTCACGATTCTTGAACTTTCAGCTCTGTTGTTGACTAATGAGTCTTTTGGGGTCCAGGAACTTTCTTGATGGGCTTCAGTGGGCCACTCTCAATGCTAACATTGGCTGATACTAAGTATGTTTTGGGCCCTGTGTGAGTGCCTTGCACATACTGCTCGTTCCAGCTCTGTGAGATTGGTGCCATCGCTACCCTCCCCTCCTTTCTCTTTAATGACTTTAATTTCAAATATTTATAATATTTGGACACCCCCATGAGGTATCATCACTGTAGCCAAAGCACCCACAGTCTACCACCATTGCCTCCATAGTCCACCATGCTACCTTCCCGCTCTTCGGGCTCCTCCCCATCTTCTTTTGTCTTTGGATGCTTCTGTTCTGTAGTCAGCTTTCAGGGGTTGTTTTTTAAGCTTGTCTTTATCTGATCTTTAACTTAGTTACTCTGTATTCCACATATTAGCAACAAGGAATATAGACAAGGAGACATGCCAGCGGGGGATGTCTCATGTAGTGATGTAACTTGCTCCAGGTCATACATTCTGAAGTCCCAAAGCTGGGATTTCAACCCAGACATCTTAGTAGAGAGCCCCAGTTTTTTAGTTCATGTTCAAGCATCCAGCTCTTTGACCCCCAACGATTCCAATTCCATTCTAGACCTGGAAGTTCTTGCTGGCATTTGGAAGGCAGTTGGATGGGTGTTTGCCCCAGAAGCTAGAGAATGGCTCTTGGTGGCTTGTTCAAACCCAATTGCTTCTTACAGAAGGCTGTCCTGTTTTCATGGTCACAATACCTGGGATATAATCTCATACCTGGGGCTCCCCAAGAGGTCCTAGGGGTGTGAATAGCAAGTAGCAATTCACCCCCACAATTCTGCTAGTGGCCAAAGACATGAAAGCAGGTGGGTTCCATCGTCTTGTGAATGAAGGATCTATAGTTAGAAATTGTAAATTGCTGAATGTTAAGTTCAAATCTAGTTTGCTGATGCCAAGAGCTGTTCTCTTTTCAGAACTAGTTCTTTTTTCAGAACTAATAGGCATTTTAGCATTTTTAGTGCCTCAGAAATGTGACTAACAGAAAAGAGTGGTAAAATAAAAAACTCAACAGGAATTGAGGGAAGATGTAAAAATAATCCTTTCTTATAATAGACGTGTGTTAGGACCAAGTGTGTTTGAGGCATCGGTGTTTTGGTGATGGCTACTGTTTTCACATTTGGATGGGGGATGTTGGAGGGTATGGCTATAAGCTTTGTTAGGGAAAGAGGACAGGGGTCTGGTGGGGTGGGGGGGGGGCGCAACAGCAACCATCACCCAGCAATTCCTTGTGCCAGGAGTGTCCTTGAAGATAGTGCCAAGTGTTTTGTCTTTGTGCCTTTTTTTCTTTAATCTAGGAAGAGTTTGGAGGCACTCTTCACCCACAGAAAGGCATTTGTTCTGAGTTGTCCACTCTCCTTAATCAGTTCATTCCTTAAATAGTTTTGTTTGTTGCCATTTCAAATGTCTTTGGTGCTGATTGGAAATCTCAAGGTTGCAGTGTGTGTGTGTGTGTGTGTGTGTGTGTTTCAAAGCTTTTCTGACTGAATCCTTCACTGCGGGATAATTTTGAAGTCTGAGAGGGAGGGGAGAAGATGGCTTAGAGATACCATATGGGCTGAGCGGAGGTTGAGAAACAGTGCGATGTAGAAATCCCATAATGCCGGCCCCGGATGTGTGGGGCTCTTCCAAAGCAGGCCCCAGGGCCCTGCAGGTTGAGGCATGAGAAACTGACCCTGTCCAGGCCTGACCAGGGAAGTATGGGCAGGCCCTCGTCAGCCCCAGGCTTGTATTCCCCTGTAGGGTAAGGTGGATGGCAGAGAGCCTGGCTCTGGCACCAGGGCGGTCCGAGTCTGAGTCCTGACCTCGCTGTTCATTACATCATGTCCCGTGCCTGATACTTAACCGCCTATAGCCTTGCTACCTGGCCTATAACCTGGTCACAGAAATGCTTTCCTCACAGACTGAGTTAGGCCCTGACTGAGAGTAGCTGTTGTCCAGTACCTGGCTCATAGTGGCACATGGAACTGCCATGGCAGGGATTGGCTCATCTGTTTCCCATAAGAAGGTGTACAGGTGCCCCTGGCCGGGAGGCAGATTGTGGCTGTGGCTCAGTAGGTAGAGGCTCCTCTGGGTCTAGGAAGTATCTGAGAGAGGTTGCCCCCTGGCGTGTGCCTGCCAGCAGAGATGACTATGAATAGCGAAAAAGCCCCTGGTAACACAGGGCTTAGGACCAGCCACGTGACTGCTGCAGGTCCCTAAAGATGAGAGGCAGGCTGTTCAAAAAACGATCGGGCAGTTCAAGACAGCGATGGTGGAGTGTTGAGCTCTGGGGGGCCATGTCACACAGCGGTGAAGCTGCTCTGGAGGGGAGAGCCTCTGCAGAGACCTCATGCCCGCCTGGTGTCCTATTTCAGTTCCTGCTTCTGTGGATTGAATCAATCCCCATTTAAGACCTTCTCATTGTTGATCTTCCTGATGTCTTCCTGTCCTCCAGGGCAAAAATAGAGGAACATCTGGCCAGGGTGGAAGCGGTAACAAAGGAGATAGAAACAACAGGAACCTACCAGCTGACGGGAGATGAGCTCATCTACGCCACCAAGCAGGCCTGGCGCAATGCCCCCCGCTGCATCGGGAGGATCCAGTGGTCCAACCTACAGGTGGGCTTCGTCAGACCCGGGTGGAAGCTGGAGGTGACAGCCCCGGGGTCAGGTGGCCCGAACAGCCAGCAGAATTGTGCCCGGGGGTCCCCAGCCTGAAGCCAGACCCCCAGGCTCTCTCTTCACATTCCTGAACACAAGATGGGGCCTCAAAACTCCCACCCCCCCCTCCCCCAGGCCTGGAACCTGATTTCAGCACCAGGATTTCTAGCTGACCTTTCTCTCTTGTGTTAAGTTTGGGAGACTAAACAGCAACTTTAGACCAAAACAATCTTCTTATTGTCACTGCGACCCTGGTGCTGCAGGGAGGTTATTTCCTTCGTGTTAAATAACAAGAGTGCAACTGAGTTAATTTTAAAAATCTCATGATCTAATTGGCTTTGTTAAATGATTCATGAAACAGGCAGCACCTTCCCTAGCAATTAGAAAGGCGGTCCAAAGAAGGAAAGGTTTTTATAGAGGGAAAGATAAAAGAGGGGGGAATCATTTCAGGTTAAGATAACCCACCTGTGGGAATGGATAAAGGTCTTGTGGCACATTATCTCGTCTTTTGGGGAATGGGAAAAATTACTTCATACGTGCTGCCCAGAAAATTCCATCCTGATCAGTTAGGATGACATTCCTGGGAGAGGTGGAAATGCAGTTAGGTTAAGTGTTCAGTCTTGGTGGGCTTAGCACAAGCACCTCCATTTTGGGCCTGTCATTTTCTTTTTCACACTAACATATTTAAACTCTTAGCTCTTTGAATATATTTTCTTTGTCCGAGCAGCTTAGGTCATCTTTACATTGGGGTATTACTTATTGTTGGATAATAGTGAAAGCACTTGCACAGACAAATCCACAAGCCATATGCCGATGAAACCAACTCTAATTACAATACAGTACTGGAAAGGCTGTGTGAAATGTGCTTGTGTTGTAAAGGAGGCTGGGGCTATGGGAATCTTGACTTATGGTGCTTGAAAATCAGGTTTTCTTAGGATTTTGGATTTGCTAGGGTCTCCTCAGGGCACTGCTGGGGCTCTGGGAGAGCACAGGATGGGTGAGATGGTCCAGGTCCGTGCAGCAAGGAGGTTGCACTCCTCTACCTGGGGCTTTGGGGACGAGGATTTGGTCTGCTTCTTCTGTCCCCTGTGGCTTTAACTTTGAATCAATGCAAGGCCTCTGTCCTGGTGGTCCCTGACCCATGTCTGTATGCAGGTCTTCGATGCCCGAAACTGTTCCACTGCCAAGGAAATGTTCGAGCACATCTGCAGACACATTCGTTATTCCACCAACAATGGCAACATCAGGTGGGTGCACCTTCCTCTGAGGCCACAGTAGGGGTGGTGGCCCACCCTGTCCCCAGTCTCAGCCAAAAGATACAGCTGGGAAGGCATCTCTGCATCGAGGAGAAAGCAGGGAGAAGGTCTCAGGTTTCGTTGGAGAGCCTCCAAGGGCTTAGCCTGCTCACTAGCCCATCTCCTTGGGTTCCTTCTAGTTGATATCACCTGGAAGGGATGGGGTAACTTTAAGAAGTAACTTTTTTTTTTTTAAAGATTTATTTTATTTATACAAGAACCAGGGTACAGGCCAGATGCGCGGGAGGGTGAGAGGATTCACCAGAGACAGAGTGGGGAGCAGAACAGGCAGACTGATGAAATACACTGCTGAGGGGAGCAGCGGGTGAGACAGGAGAGGTCTGCTCTTATGTGGGTTGCTCCGAGGCCAGCTGGGATCGAACTGGTGTGCAGAGGCTGTGGACAGCTTCACAGCGCTGCGCTCAACCGCCTGTGCCACCAGGGAGGCCCTAAGAAGTAACTTCTTAAAGGAGTTACTTTAGGACCCCCTAAAGTAGTTTTCTTTGAGGGGCAAGAGGCTGATTTCCCAGAAGATGACCCCACCATGGTGTTTTCTTAGAGATAAGAGAATCACTTCTCTTGAGCACCCATCCCTTGCCTCACCTTCTCCTACCCCAGCCATGGAGGTCAAGGCTGATAGGACTGAACAGCTCATTCAGTTATTCATTCATTTTTTTTGTTCAACAGACATTCATGGGGATCTACTGCAGACCAGGCATGGGAGTGGGGTGGAGGGATACAGAGGTGAATAAAACACAAAGATGTTTCTAGCCTTCTTGAACCTATGTTGTGAACTAGATCAGCATCCAACTAACTTGACTGCAGGGAAAGAAATATGATGCAGCAAGAGGAAGGGCTATGGAGGGTCTGCTAACCCTGCCTGAGGGATGGGGAGGCCCTCGCAGAGGGAAACAGTCCCTGTGCTGGCCCTAAGGGAAGGAAGGAGCTGGAGGGAAATGAAGAAGGGAGAACATGTGTCACCAAGGGCAGCAGGTTATGCAAAGGCCAGTGGGAGCTTGGCATGTTGGGATGCTGCTGCAGGAGCTGAATGGGGGAGGCCCACAGGGGATGGCTGGGAGCCCCCACTGGATCAGGTGGTGAACAACACTGTCCTTGATTTGGGGCAGGTCAGCCATCACGGTGTTCCCCCAGCGGAGCGATGGGAAGCACGACTTTCGGGTCTGGAATGCTCAGCTCATACGGTACGCCGGCTACCACATGCCTGATGGCACCATCAGAGGGGACCCTGCCAGCTTGGAGTTCACCCAGGTACCGGATCCACCCTCTGGGGGTGACAGAGTGGAGCCCAGAAGGGTCAAGGTGCCTGGCTCTGTGAACTCACTGGGCGTCTCCTACCCGCAGCTGTGCATCGACCTAGGTTGGAAGCCCAAGTATGGGCGCTTCGATGTGGTGCCACTGGTCCTGCAGGCTAATGGTCAAGACCCTGAGCTCTTTGAAATCCCACCTGACCTTGTGCTTGAGGTGTCCATGGAGCATCCTAAGTAAGTTGGTTGAGGGTGTCAGGGGTGTGTGTTAACATGCATGGCCCCCTCCTTTCTTAAGTGAGACCAATCCTCAGGCGCCTGCCAGGACCACCTCTCCCAAAGCCCAGCTGATATCAAATGATGCCCAGAAGGGCTGGCCGCAAGGCCTGCCTAGTGACCTGGTACAGCAACTCTGCATTGCATCTCGGGCCCCAGCTTTATGGGGAAATGATGATTCTGAGGAAGAACTAGATTTCTTTACTGCTGTGTTGGAGTCTCAACATTTAACTCAGGGTCTGTCGTGTACATGAGGCTTAATAAATGTTTGCATAAGTGAATGAGGCTTAATAAATGTTTTCATAAGTGAATGCATAATGAATGAACGTGCCCAGTTCACCTCTCCAGATGGGATGACCTTAGAGATCAAACCTTGGAAGGGCGTTTTCTTTCTCGACTCTTTCTCTGAAGCTTTTTGTTGGGGGGCTTGACGGTAGGCAAAAGTGAAAACTCTTACTGCAGCTGGCTCTTTCTCCCTGCCAGGTACGAGTGGTTCCAGGAGCTGGAGCTAAAATGGTATGCCCTGCCTGCAGTGGCCAACATGCTGCTGGAAGTGGGTGGCCTCGAGTTCCCGGCGTGCCCCTTCAATGGCTGGTACATGGGCACAGAGATCGGGGTCCGGGACTTCTGTGATGTTCAGCGCTACAATATCCTGGAGGTAACTGGGACCATTCAGCTGAGCCAGCTAGAGGGATAGGCATCCTAAAGCCCACCTCACCCCCATTTCTCTGGTTCTGCAGGAAGTGGGCAGGAGGATGGGCCTGGAAACACACAAGCTGGCCTCACTCTGGAAAGACAAGGCTGTCATCGAGATCAATGTTGCCGTGCTCCACAGTTTCCAGGTGTGTCTGGCGTATTGTGAGTCTGAAGGCTTTCCATTAGGTCATCTGGTGCAACCTCTCATCTCATGTTCGATTTTCCCCTTACAGCATTGTTCATTTATTCATGCATCAAATAGGTATTGAACGCCCAGTCACAGTGCTAGGGGTTAGGGATACATCAGCCCACTCACTCACTTTAGGTCAACTTGAATGCTTCTAGAAACAGGCCACCCCTTGTCTCCCATGATAGCTGGAATTCTTGCTGCTTTTCAACCTCACCAAGATGGTTCCCACCTCAGGGCCTTTGCATATGCTTTCCCCTCTGAGCACTCTTCCCACAAATCATCCCATGCTTGGCTCCTTCCCTCACCCCGTTCTCAATTTGTCACCTCCTCGGAGTCCCATTCCTGACCACTGCCTGTAAAAGGGTGCCCTCGCCCCACCTCCATCCTGTCTCTCATTCCTTTAACTCTGTCCTTATTTTTATTCATAATACTTATTAATTCCTGACAGTATATAGTACGTCTTTCTTGCTTCATTGTGGTGTTTCTCCACCAGAATGTGAGCTCCATGGGGTGGGAGCCCTGTCTCTCATTCACTGCTCTCCCTCCAAGTCTAGAAGTGTGTCTGGCCATACTAGCCTTCCCCCGAAATTTATTGGATGAATAAATGAGCACCCCAGCATACAGCAGGGGTTGCCTTTGCTTCCCTGTCTGATTGATAAGCCCCCTACCCCCCAGCTTTGCACACACCCGCAGTTCCTGTGTGGGATTGAGCCCTCTCAGATTCATCTGCTGCTCTTATTCATATAAATACTTCCTTTCCCTTTGGGAACAAGACATGAGATGTGTGAAGACATTGCTTTAGAAACTGGGACCATCTCCACAAAGCTGGCAGATGCCCTGGAGGCCGGAACACGGGCCAGAGTCATTCATTCCCTCAGCAGTTTTATCGCACGTTTTCTATGTGTCAGGCACGTGCCCAAGATCTGAGCGGTGAAGAGACAAAGTCCCTTTCCTTGTGGAGTGACACGGGGAGTGGACATTAGACAGTCACCCAGTAAACACGTTCACACACTGCTCTCCAGGGCTGGTCACCCCATAGGCAGGTCACGTTGTGCTGGGTGGGGTGAGGTTCTGAGATGAGACGGAAGAGCTCAGAGGCCCTGGACCACAACCTCCTGACTCTGGGGGCTCTGCGCAGCCCCCACACTGGCAGGATGTGGATGTGTTCCAAGAGGCTGCTAATCCTCACCGCCCTCCCTGCCCCTCCATTGCGCGAGTCTCCAGGACTTCCTTGTCAACCTCCTTCAGGATAAACTTCAAAAGGCTTGGCCGTCTTTCCTTGTCTGTAAAACAGGATAATGACATTACCTCCCTCGCAGGGTTCTAAGAATGAAATGAAAATGTAGGCAAATGTTTAGCTGTGCCGCCTGCCCCGCTGTGAGCACTCAGTAAGCTTCAGTGTTGTTCTCATTGCTTATCACTGTTACTATCTTTATCACCTTAGCCTCGGCTCCTGAGCTTAGATCTAGGCTGGCATCCGGGAGTGGCGGTGTGTGTATCCATGAAATTTGAGAAGGTGTGACTGGGCCTTCTGGGCCTCTGTCAGCTGGCTCTTCATGTGCTTCTGGCCTTGACTCATGCCGTGTCCTCCTTCGGGATGCCCATCCCTGCCTAACTTGGACCTGTTTCTCAAGACAGCTCCTCTTAAAAGCCATCTCTGCCAGTCCCATCTTTCCAGCAGGCCTCTGTCTGCGCTAAGCCCCGTCCTCTGCCCTCACCTCTCTATATCTTCCATCACCCCACATGAACATGACTGGCTTTCCTCTGCTGCCCCGAGTGACAACATCATTTTATGAAAAGAAGAGCCCATTTCTTTCACTTCCATCATTCCTGTGCTTCAGTGCCTGGCAGATAGAAGTGATAATAGCAGTGGACTTTTATTGAGCATGGCCTGCTTTACTCGTATTAACTCATTGCAGTCTTTCAACAACCTCAGGATATAGGACCTGTTACCCATTTTACAGATGAGGAAACTAAGGCTTGGGGAAGTTAATAGTGCAAGGTCACATGGCTAATAAGAGGCCAAGGTTTGAACTACTCACATTAAACAGGGAGGTCTCTTGACCTAAGGAGTTGCCCCAGACATTGAGGGGTGTGGCTGCCATTGCTGGGTTATTGCAGGAAGGCTCAGACCCACTGGCTTCTAATTTTAGGCCATGGGACATGGTGGTGATTTGTCTTCTGTGAATTGTGGTTTCCCTGGGGCATCAATACTCCTCACAAATGTCTAGTTTCTTCTTGGCAGAGAAAGCCTCAACCTTGGAGAAGACTCCTGGAACTCTCTCTCAATAAGGGGCCAAAAGACACTGAGCTTTGGTTTATCAGCTTCCAGAGAGCCATTTGTTGGGAGTTCAGGGAGGCTTGTAGTCCTGGCCAGAGAGCCAAGGGGAGGCCACCATGTGACCAGTGGGTTGGCCGTGACTGCAGTGACTTTTTGGCCTCCTTCAAGATGCTCTGAAAGTGCCTTTCACTTGGGTGTTTTCAATGAGAAGGCAGCCAGGAGGAGTTGGTCTCTCACCTTATAGATTGCCAGGCCTTCCCACAGTCCATCCGGAATCTTGCAGGCCACAGGCCACCCTCCTGATTTCCTCGCCCCTTACCATCAAGTGCTCCTTCTTATTTAGAAGCAAAACGTGACCATCATGGACCACCACTCAGCTGCAGAGTCCTTTATGAAGTACATGCAGAACGAGTACCGGACCCGGGGAGGCTGCCCGGCTGACTGGGTTTGGCTGGTCCCCCCAATCTCTGGGAGCATCACCCCTGTGTTCCACCAGGAAATGATTAACTACGTCCTGTCCCCTTTCTACTACTACCAGGTAAGAGAGGGGCTTCCTCTCTTCTGTCTCGGAGGCTCAGTGGTGGAAAATGTATCATGCACGTGTTGGGGGGTTTGCATGTGTGTGACGTGCTGGTGTGTGTACCTGTGCACACTCACTCCTACAGGACATGTGGGGGAGGATCAGGATCACCATACTTTTTTTTTTAAAGATTTATTTATTTATTATTTATACAAGCACTGGGTACAGTCAGAAGAGCGGGAGGGTGAGAGAATTCACCAGAGCCAGAGCGGGGAGCAGAGCAGGCAGAAGGACCGAAGTACACTGCTGAGGGGAGCAGCGGGAGGCAGGAGAGGTCTGCGCACCATGGGGGACCCTCCTCCGGTGGCCGGGGAGCAGCCGGGGATCGAACCGGCGCTGCAGAGGCCACGGGCAGCTTCACAACCCAGCGCTCAACAGCTGCGCCACCGGGGAGGCCCTCACCATACATTTTTAATGGTTTTTAGGTTTCATTCAGGCTGCTGAGCAGCTTTTGTCCATTTCCATTAGAGAGAGAGTTCCTTAGAGAATAAGGAAATGTCTCTTATTCTTTGCATGGCCCGTTTCTCTGATGGGGTTGATATTTGAGGGTGGCCACCTTTGTGCCTACCTTTCCAGAAGACCATAAACAATGACAGGGACACACCTGAGAGTGATTCTGCCACTTCTTCGCTGTGTGATCTTGAGTGGGTCATTTTACTCTCTGACCCCTAATTCATCTCCCAACCCTAAAAGGATGGGCATTGAGTCCATGACAGGATGAGGGGTTGTGAGGCTCACGTGAGCTATATGTAATGGCTGAGCTGGTGCCCAACCCAGAATGTATTTAGTAACCATTATCTATCAAAACAAGTTCATTTTTTTTTTTTATCAGAAAGGATTTTGGTTTGGTTTGGGGATAAATTTTCTTGCTCTAAAGGTGTTGGCCCTGATCAGCTTGTGCCTGTTGTCATAGCTCCTTTTACTCCCAAAGGTATCTCAGTTCTGACTACACATTATATAGTTTTCCTTGTAGTAAGCCACCTAAAACAAGAGAGAAGGGGGGCCTCTTTGCTCCAGGGGGGACATTAATGAGAATATAACCAACCACCTATCAGGTACAGACTCTGTGCTGGACACTGGAGCTGCAAATCTGGGGAGACAGACACTGCTCCCCACCCCATCCCCACATGAAGTTCTCCCAGAGACTTCTGTGAGGTGGGGGTGGGGACATTCCCCAATTTGGGAACACACAAATGGTTCGCTTGCTTCTGCATAGCCCATGCTGAGCCAGGCCCCACCTTGCCTCACATCTGCCTTCTTTTCTGAAGGTGGACGCCTGGAAAACCCATGTGTGGAAGGACAAGAAGCGGAGACCCCGGAAAAGAGAGATTCAGTTCAAAGTCTTGGTTAAGTAAGTGGGAGTGGCCAGTGTTGACACCTGACCTGCAGCCCTTCCTCTGGTCAGCCTCCTCTTCAAGGACTTGAGTGCAGGGAACAAAGAGAAAGGTGTTGGCTGTGGATTCTGGCTCCCACCAATCTGGAGGATCCCCTTTGCCATGGGCCCGAGTGTGGGTTGAGTGGGCGAGTGGAGGAGAAGGGTCATTAGTCACTGCTGACAGCTGGTGAGACACAGGGTTACTTTCCCCTCAACTTGCCTCATTTTAAACGCTGTCCACTTCCATTCTCCTGGACCACCATTTTCCTCTGGAAGATTGCCTCAGCCCACAGTATCTCTCTGTCTCTCCCTACAGAGCTGTGTTCTTTGCCTCAATCCTGATGCGCAAGTCTATGGCGTCCAGAGTCAGAGCCACAATCCTCTTTGCAACTGAGACGGGAAAGTCAGAGACACTGGCGAGGGACCTGGGGGCTTTGTTCAGCTGTGCCTTCAACCCCAAGGTAGTCCACTCAGCTGGTGCCTGCCATTTTTCTCTGCCTGTGTGCAGAGATGTCTGGGAAAGTGAAAATGGCTGCTCTGCTTCTGGAGGCCTCAGAGCCGGATTAGTGCTGATGAACATTGCATATATGTGCTTAAAGGGTAGACTTGTGTCCAGGAATTCCTAAACTCACACAGCAAGTAAGTTCCTCATTGTTCCAGGGAACATGGTTTGAGAAGCACTTTCCTAAAGAATCCAAACCTCAACATATATGAGCTGTGTTAGATGAATGTTATTCACCTTCCTGCACCCTGCACCTTGAACGCCCCTGGTACAGGGTGCAGTGCTAATGTGAGGGGGAGCAAAGGATCAATAAGACAAATAACACAAAACCTCAAGGGTGACTGACTCCTCCCATCAGTGTAGGACTCTACAGTGTAGGTCTGCCTGGGTAGAACAGCGGCCTGGGTAGAACAGCGGCCTGGGTAGAAAAGCGAGGAAGCAACGCATTTCACTGGCATTTGCTTCAGGCAAAGTGTTTGGGTTCTGAGGGGCCAAAGGCATTGTTAGTTTGCGCTGTTGTGCGGTTGATGCCATTTTTTATGGAAAATATATCCACACACTCAGACTTCCAAAGGGTGTGTGTGACAGCGTCTGCAGTATTTGGGAGGAAGCATCCCCAAGGCTGGCTGATGTGTTTGCTGTGGGGCTTGAGGGGAGAGGAACATCAAGAGGATGTGCTGGTTTGACAGGTTAAGTGCTCCCCTCTCAGTGCTGGTTGGAAGAAGGGGGTATAGAGATGATGGAGGGGGCTCTCAACCTGGGTGGGGTGGGGAGGGAAGCCCAGGGAGTCTGGGGCAGGCAAGCAGTCCCAGGTGGGAAGCCGAGGGCTGATGTCCACCCTGGGCACCTGTAGGTTCTCTGCATGGACGAGTACCAGCTGGACAGCCTGGAGCAGGAGCAGCTGCTGCTGGTGGTGACAAGTACATTTGGGAACGGAGACTCCCCTGGCAACGGAGAGGTGGGTGGCCAAGGTCCCAGAGGTCTGGGGGCTCCAAGAAAGGATTTGGGGGATTTAGCACATTCTAAGGAAGACACTGGGGGCGAGTGCTCAGAGTACGCCAGGCCCTCTTATCTGCCATCACCTCCCTCATAGTCATCACCATGTGCCAGTGCCATCTCTCCTACCACATTCTTAGTACGCTTCAGTAACTTGATCTACCTTTTTGAATTTAAACATTTTTTATCACTCTCACAAATGGAAAGCCAGCAAAAAGTAAAACTAAGAAAAGCCAAAAACAAAGTGAATTTTAGGTAGATACTGTTGCCTATCCTGGCTTTCTCTTTGTTTTTTTAAAAAAGCAATAGGCAAGCACTTAGAGGTGTGTAGTCTCAGAATGAGTCTGAGACTTTCTTCCTAACGTTCTGAAGGATACCCTCCTCCCCAGATGACTGCGACAGGAATAACCTAAAAATTACAGAGAAGAGAATACTTTACTGACGTGAGATTTGATACTATTTCTGCTGCGTCATGTACCACCTACAATTACCTTGACTTCCTGGAAAAGCAGCTTATTTCAGAAAACATGGGACCAGATGTCACTCTCACCAGGTTCCAAACAAGAAGAGACACTTGTGTCCCACCAAGAGACCCTCTGCAGATGCTCTGCATAAGGCAGGCCCCCCCACCTCTGCCAGGACTAGATGGCCCCCCTCAAGGGGCAGACTCACATGAATTACTAAGACTGAACTCGTCCCTGAGTCCCAAGCCAGGCCCCACCCATAAACCAATTTCCATTTGTGGATCTAGAACCTTCTCCTGGCAGATGAGGTCAATTTATAAATAGGCCACCAGAAGAACAGAAAAAGCAATGCTGTCAATCCTGTCCTGAGAACTCTGGCTCTTTCTTTTTCTAGAAGCTGAAGAAATCCCTCTTCATGTTGAAAAAGCTCACCAACAAGTTCAGGTAAGGCTTTCCCCCTCCCCACTGTCTGAGCACTGCCTTGTGGGCCCAGACTCTGAGTCACTGGGGGTTTATGAGGAACTCTAATCGGAGATGTCCAGGACAGAGGGAGCCTGTCTTCAGATTGTGTCAAGGGTCAAGCCAAGGGCCTTTTTCAGGTGTGTAGGCCAAGCATGGGGCTGGTCAGCAGAGTTGGTGATAAGGCTAGAAGCTAGGGAGAACCAGAAAGGGGTGTGCGTGGGCCCAGCTGGAGGGGGCTGCCTTGGCCCGCCTCAGGAGGTGTGGGCGCTGGGTGGCACTTGCAGGGTTTGGCTCTCCAGCGTCTGGGTGTCCTCCTTGGGCAGGTATGCTGTGTTTGGCCTTGGCTCCAGTATGTACCCTCAGTTCTGCGCCTTTGCTCATGATATCGACCAGAAGTTGTCTCAACTGGGAGCCTCTCAACTCACCCTGACAGGGGAAGGGGACGAGCTGAGTGGGCAGGAGGAGCCCTTCCGCAGCTGGGCCGTGCAAACCTTCAAGGTCAGTTCACAGCCAGCCCTATCGCACAGACAGGGATGCTGTGGTGCATGGTTGCCCAGGACCCCGTGCCTGGCATCCTGTGTAGCACAACCCCCGCAGGTCCTGTAGGCATGGCCCGAGGTGTGGATCAGGCTGCGGGCCTGGGCTCAGGCTCTGCTGCTCTCCCTCAGGCCCCAGAAGAGTTTCGTTTTTCAGAAGGTGTCCCCTTGAGTGGGAGAAGGTGGCCAGGACACCTCCCTGCCTTCAGGGAGCGTCTGATTTAAGATCTTTCTTCCTCTGACAATCCAGGTCACCTCTCGATGACCTAGTCTTATTTCCCAGCCACAGAGAGTCTGGGGACAGGGACCACATGGTTCCTTGGACCTAACTCTGTGGGTCTTGATCACCCCGTGACTGGACCCCACTGAGTTAGAGATTTCCCCATTTAAGCAAAGCATCCCACTTCTCAGTGGCCCTGGGACAGACATGTTCCCAAGCCTAGGCCTCCCCCACATGATTCCATATCAGGAAGATGGAAGTGATCCAACCTACCTGATGGTGTGGACATGCAGATAAAATGAGACTCTGCTCATATCCACATTCACAATAATAGCAATAGCTATGGTGGGCCGAGCCTGGAAACTTCACATCAGCTCTGTCAGATAAGTGTGCTTAGTAATTATTTGACACACTAGTTCAATGGTGAGGATGTAAAAATGGTAGCCCCGGTGGTGGTGGTGTGGTGACCACGACAATGATGATGATCAGTCTGCACTCTCTTCTTCCAGGCAGCCTGTGAGACATTTGATGTCCCAGGCAAAAACCACATTCAGATCCCCAAGCTCTACACCTCCAATGAGAACTGGGACCCGCGCCACTACAGGCTGATGCAGGACTCGCAGCCCTTGGACCTCAGCAAAGGTGCCTGCTTCTCTGCACCACCCGGGGCTTGTTTGCCCTTCCTGCCTGGGTGGGACTCTGTGAGCCCTGAGCTGCGGTCAAGGAGACCCCGCTGGCAGATGCTGCCCTGAGGCTGCAGGCGTCTCTCTTGTTGCATTCAAGAGCCTGTTGGAGTGTAAGACTCACGGGCTTGCTTTGTGTCTGGAGGCTGTTTCGGAGGAACCTTGGGAGGATAGTGGAAAGAAAAAAGGTAGCTAATGCCAACTGAGGTATGCCAGGGTGCTGGGCTCTTTGCCCATCCGGTCTAAGTGAGCCCTGACACTCATCCTTTGAGAAAGCACAGAGCTAAAGTGCAGGGAGGTGAGGCAAATCACTAGCCTCTGGCCAGGTTGGGATTTGAGCTCCAGCCTTCCAGATCTGGTGGCAGCCAAGCATGCACCGTAAAGGACCCTTCGCGGAGGTAGTTCCAGCCACAGTCCATGAACTTTCAGCTCCATGCCCTCCGGATGCCATGACTCGGCGATTCTGCTTTCCTTGAGCACAAGTACAGGGGTCCTGCAGGTTTCCGCATGGATAGCACATCCCCAACTTCATCTGTGCTCTACTGTGCTCCCCAGTCATGGGGTCGTCCTGCATAGCCCCATGTTTGGGCATCTAAATTGCATTTCCCAATACCAGCAGCATCACAAGCACCCTCTGTAAGACTAAGGGTCTTTGTCTGTGATACAGAAACACGGGGGAAAGGAAAGAAAAGCTCAGAATCACCACAGAGGGACACCCCAAGGGTAGTGTCTGGGTATAATCACCTCAGACACGTAGAGGCTGCCTCCACCACCGTTTTAGGGTTACTTTGCCACCTCACCGTTTCTCTGTCCCCCACAGCCCTCAGCAGCATGCACGCCAAGAATGTCTTCACTATGAAACTCAAGTCGAAGCAGAATCTGCAGAGTCCAAAATCCAGGTAGGAGAGAGCACAGGGCTTCATGGATGATTTTCTGCAGGGTTTATTTTCAGGAAGGACAGACTGGAGCAAGTGGGTCTTTGAAAGGAGAGGAAAGAACTGTCCACTTTGATGAGGCTATTGGTAGGACCAGCCTGGCTGAACCCTGTGGCCATGGTGCCTTTACCTGGGCCAGTCTTCCAGCTTGGGAAGTAGGCACTCGCTTCCCTGCCTCTCCTTCATCACTTGACTCTTTCACCGAAAGGGCAGGCCAAGGGAAACTCAAACCATTTGGCTCTTTCTTAAGATCTTTCATGAAAAGTTTTGGCAGGAAAGGACATTTTCCCACCAGGGAAAGTGAGTATTGAAGGTTTTGTTTATCTGCTCTCCTCCACTATGCATTAGGAAAGCTGGTCTTTGTACCAGTGACAACAGGGTTTGTGCTGGGGACAAGGAAAATCTGTCCCAGCGCCCACATGTCTCTGAGTGGGATGCCTTATTTAGGCAGAGTCTGTGGTTAAGTCCTCAGGGGGAGGGCCCAGGAGGGGTGCAACCTCCCTTTCCCCATGGTTAGGCCACAGAGCCTGGCCAGCCTCCAGTCCTCTCCAGCACCCCAGCCCCAGGGGCTGCCTTGGCCCACGCCCTAGTCCAAGACCCACCCTCATGGGCCAAAGCAGGAAAATGGAAGGAGGGTGCATTTCCTGGGGAAATGGGCCCATCCGTCAGGGAGCCCTGAAGGAAATCCTGGTGTCGTCACCAGAGGCTTCTCTTCCCTCCTCCAGCCGCACCATCCTCCTGGTGGAGCTCTCCTGTGACAGCAGCCAAGATCTGAGTTACCTGCCCGGAGAACACCTTGGAGTTTTCCCAGGCAACCAGCCAGCGCTGGTCCAGGGCATCTTGGACCGAGTAGTGGATGGCCCTGCACCCCACCAACCTGTGCGCCTGGAGACCCTCGACGAGAGTGGTGAGCCCTCTGCACTACAGCCTCCCCCAGGCCCCAGCATCCAGCCCCACTCATAGGCCAGCTCTGAGCTGTGCTGAGAAGAGCTAGCTGCGTCCTCTGAGTGGGTGACTTCCTCCTGCACTAGAGCCACCTTGCAAGTAAATAGTCCTCGATATGCCAGCAGGCCAGCAAGGAGGATGCTTCTTTGGAGCAGTCTGGCCAATGCCAGAGGCTGAGAAGTCTTTCCCATTCAGTCTTTTGCTCATTTTGGCACTTTTTTTTTGTTGTTGTTGATTGGCTCAATATTTTTCAGTTGAAATTTTAACTTGTTAAACTATATGCCAGGCAGGGCACAGACTGCAAAACTGAATGAGACTCTGTCTGTCCTGAGGGAGCTACTACCTAGTAGGGGAGGCAGGTATGTGATAACATTTGCAAACATGTTTATAAAGAGAACAATACTTGCAGCTAGCGTTGTTGGGCAGTTGCACACATGTGTCCCCACAACAGACGTGTGTGCAGCTTGCTTGGTGACTGGCAGAGAACTGGTGGCAGCCGTGTGAAATGGTGAGCTCTGAGACTCGAGGCCCGGACCCATCACTTACTAGATGTGCAACCTCGGACATCACAGCCAAACCTCTCAAGCTTGGTTTCATCATCTCTAAAATAGAGACAGCTGAACTTGGCGTGGAGGGGTATGGTGAGGAGCAAATGTGTAGGTACATGGCAGCTTTCACCGTAATTCCTGGCACCATATAAATGCCAGAACGGGGAAATGTCCATTTCCCACAAGCTAGTGATGCTTTGTCCAGGTGAGAGAAGGAGCCTCCTAGATCCCAGTTGTATGACTTCACATTTCATAGCATTCTACTTTCTTTTTTTTTTTTAAGTTTTATTTATTCATGCATACAAGAACTGGGGTACAGAGCAGATGCGTGGGAGGGTGAGAGGATTCACCAGAGACAGAGTGGGGAGCAGAACAGGCAGATCGACTGAAATGCACTGCTGAGGGGAGCAGCGGGCGAGACAGGAGAGGTCTGCCGCACCATATGGGATTCTCGCCAGCCAGCCAGAATCGAACAGGCACTGCAGAGGCTGCGGACAGCTTCACAGTGCGGCACTCAACCACCTACACCACCAGGGAGGTCCACATTCTACTTTCTTGATGCTTCCCCCACAAAGGTCTCCTCTAGCCTCACCTTCCTGGGGTGATAGGGGATCAGATCTGAGCGGCTAGGAGAGTGAGCCTGCTCCTGGCCATCCCAGATGGGGAGGCCAAGCACCCACTTCCTGTGTTCAGGTGGGGAGCACAGTGCAGTGACAAACACAAGGAGAGCTGAACTCAGGAAATAACAGTCATGGCCGCCTGTGGGAGTAGCTCCCCACCTTGGCTTCCTCAGTGACGATGACACCTCCAGGGATTGTATCCCCCTAGAGAGAGCTGCCAAAAAAGGAAGGTGGGGGTCAGAGAAGCAGAGTCTACCTGGCTGTCCAGGAGAATGTGAGAAAACCTGAATCTCGGGGACCAGCAGACAGAGATGTCCCCTGACTATAGGGAGACAAACATGGCTCATGGGGCCTCAGGTCTGGACAAAATAATGTAATATTGCTATTTCTACCACATATCTATTGAGTACAGTTACCAGGCATTTTACCAGCTATTTTACATGCACAATTTCATTCAATACTCAGACAAACCCAGAGAGGCTGGTTTTGTTATGACATCCACGTCAGAGATGCAACCCAAGGCTCACCCAGCTAGTAAGCTGGGAGCAGTTTTGAATACATATTTACTGGCTCCTGGCTCTCTGCTGTGACTGCCCTACATACTGCCTCTTGGGACTCCTGGAGATTTGCCACTGATTGGGCTCCCCCAGCACCTCTTTGTCCATCACCCCAGAGAACTGCAGACGTGGACTTCTCTCTAAAGGAACAACTGGGGCATCCATTAGTTTTGGATGGATTTAGCTGCTGTGAGTCTGTTGTTCAACTGTGGGTGTCCTGTGAAATTCAGACCAGGGCCAAAGGGAGACTGGACTCCAGTGTGTGGTTAGTTTTGTATGATTGTGTCCACTTGGGTGCCCCTTGGAGGGCTGTTGGTCAGCCTTCCCTGGCAGCCCTGTCTCTGGGCATTGTCTTCTTCCTGCCTTTGCTGTTCTTCGTGCCCAGCCTCGGTGTCTTTGCTCCCTTACCATTGGAGGGTGGGAGGGTTCTGCCCCCAATGTCTCACCACCCTTTGGGAAGCCTAGATGGGGCCTTTCTTATACCCAGACTCCTTCTCTATTCAGGCAGCTACTGGGTCAAGGACAAGCGACTGCCCCCCTGCTCACTCGGCCAGGCCCTCACCTATTTCCTGGACATCACCACGCCCCCGAGCCAGCTGCTGCTCCGAAAGCTGTCACAACTGGCCACGGAAGAGGCCGAGAGGCAGAGGCTGGAGAAGCTGTGCCAGGTGAAGGCCGGGGCTGGTGGGAGAGGCAGGGACAGGGACTCAATGGGGGAGCTGAAGCCGAGAACTCTGTTTCAGCTTCCCGGGGGGGAGAGTCCACCCTGCTGCCCAAAGTGAGACTTGACACAGACTGATGGGACTGGTCCCATTTCTAGGACACATTGGTGTTGCATGAACTGAATATCTGTGCATGTCTGCGGGATGCATCTAAAGTGCACTTCAGAAATTAGCTAGGGAACAGCCCCTATATCTTGTCTGTTTATATGTTCCCAAAATATGGAACAAGCTTGGAACATAGGAAGTGTTGGCAGTGGATGGTGTCGATTAAAGGATAAATGAGCACAGTGACAGATGGGTAGTTGCACCAATTAGTCCATTCATTTATTAATGATTACTTACTCATAATAAATCATAATTGATTTAATTCATTATAATGACTTTATCATGAAGTGTAATAAATTAATTCACTACTTTATTTAAAATAATGCATTAATTGACCTTTCTAGGCCCAAATCTTTGCAAAGGGCATGGGACATCATTTTTACCTTCATCATTATCACTAATTACTTTGATTCCAGCCACCTCCTCTACATCATCCTTTGGCTGCACTGTACTAATTTGGCACATGTTTTCTCATTTAATTCTCACAACATTCCCATGAGGTAGGTGATGCTATCCTCATTTTACAAAGGTTAGTAATTGGGACAAAACCTCACAGTTAGTTAGGGCATGCAATTAAGATTTGAACCCAGATCTGTGTGATTCCAAAGACTTGCCCCAAAATAAAGGGTGAATTTGACTCCTGACCATGAGTTGCTGACAGTGAAGTACTAAGCACATAAGTTAGACAAATGCTACTCACTGGATTGAGTTCCTCCAGCAAAGGAACTATTTCCCCTCCAAGCTTGTCCAGTTTCAGCACCCTGGACAGTGCCTGGTACAGGACGTGTTTGTTGAGGGAATGAATGAATGAATGAATGAATGAATGAATGAGTAAGGACTGGGTTGTGTCAGCCTCTCCCCTCAGTGTGGGGTAGGTGCACTGAGTCCCTGACACTGCCATTGACTCTCAGCCCTCAGAGTACAACAAGTGGAAGTTCACCAACAGCCCCACCTTCCTCGAGGTGCTGGAGGAGTTTCCATCCTTGCGGGTGTCTGCTGACTTCCTGCTCTCCCAGCTCCCTCTTCTGAAACCCCGATACTACTCCATCAGCTCCTCCAGGGACTGCACCCCCACGGAGGTCCACCTCACTGTGGCTGTGCTCACATACCACACCCAAGGTGAGGTGGGGCAGACTTCACAGCAGTCCAACTCTGTGACTTATGGGTAACTGTTCAGCACCCCTGATCTCTGATCTTCTCACCAGTTAAGTGGGGGTGGTAGCACCTGCCTTACAGAGCTGTGGATAGTCAGAGGGAGTAATTATGAACCAGGCACTGAGCTAACCCTTTGGTATAGGTACTACCTGTTGGTAACCATGTGAGATGGGGACTGTGTGGATTTTACAGGTGAGGAAACTGAGGCATAGTGAATTGAAGCCACTTGTTCAAAGTCATACTCTTAGTAGGTGGAGAACTGAGGTTCAAACCTAGGTAGTATGGCTGCTGAGACCATGTTCTTAACCACCCTCCTCCACTCTGTTGTCCTACTATTGGGACAGTTTAATGAAATCAAATGTGAAAAGCACACAGTCCTTCCTGGAGCCCCATGACTCCAAGCCTTCCTGACAGTCCAGCCAGAACACAGGGGCGGAGCTGTGCTGACAGTGCATTCCTTCACTCACTCATTCAGTGACCACTTATTTCATACCTCCCTGTGCTTGGCAACTTCATGAATATAGAAATACAGCATACATAGCCACTGCCCTCGTGGAGTTTCGCATCTAGAGGAACACTGGAGAGAGTCTCAAAAAATAGGTAAACAGTTATCATTATTTGGATGTTAAGAGAAAAAGTACAGGGTGCTCTGAAGGCAGATGCTGGAGGTGGGCTGACAGACTGGGAGGCCCAAAACCTGTCCAGTTGCCCTTGGCTACTCCATGGCATGGCAAAGGCCCTGCCTTGTCCCGGTAACTGAGCATTGCCTTGGTTGACAATCTCGGGGGCTGGCCCAACCTTAGAACCCTTTGTGCTCTGTGAAGCACAGTCCCACAGTTTTTAAAAACTGGGCAGAGGGACTTCTCAAGTAGTGGAGGGCTCCTTTAGAGATGGGCCTCCAAGAAAGGAGTGTAATCCAGAGAAGCTGAGGTTTTCCCAAGCCAGGAGTGGCCACTGCAGAAACGGTGAGTTGTCAGTACAGATGGGAACACTCAGCAGCTTTCCTCATGTGGGGTTCCTACCAGCAAAGGCTGGACTTGTGGAGACACTCTATGCAGTGAGTGAGGTCACCCTGACAGGCCCCTTGTGCTGCTGTCAGTGGAGCTGTGTAGGGACTGGCTTGGTCTCTGAAGAAACTGTTATAAGGAACATCGGAGCTGGAGTCAGGGAAGCTTTGCCGAAACCTGCCTTTATCACCTCTTGGGTGACCTTGTATAAGTCACTTTCCTTCTCGAGACTCGGTTTCTGCAATGGCAAAAAGAGAGGCTTGCCCACTCTCTAAGTCCCTTTCAGCTTTACCAGCCCTGGGTGAATAGTGGGTAGATCTCAGTACCAGGAAGAAAACCAGTCCCCTCATTACAGACAGCAGAGTGTCTGGGCAGGCATTTGGAGGGGATGTGTGGTGTCGGTTGGGCCAGATGCTTCAAGTGTGGGCCACAGGAATGGGGGGCATTGTGGGTCAGGTTTGTGCTGTCCTTGCAGATGGCCAGGGTCCCCTGCACCATGGTGTCTGCAGCACATGGCTCAACAGCCTGAAGCCCCAAGACTCAGTGCCCTGCTTTGTGCGAAGGTAAATACCCCCACATTTTGTGTGACTACCAGTCCCCAGGATTCTTGGGTGAAATGGAGGGATCTGGGGCTTGGTGTCACTCTGTGTCCTTTGGCCCATAAAGAAGGCACTAGTTCCCTTTGGAGCCTCTCCGGCCTGGCAGTAGAGCCTGGTTGAGTCCCCAGCAGGGATAGAGGGGACAGCAGTGATGGGGTCCAAAGTAGGAGGCTTGGTCCTTTCTCAAAAACCCCAGGGTGAGGAGATGGTGTGGCTGGCCGGGGAAATGAAACAGTCTACAAGATGTGGAAGATCAAGTTTGAGCTTCATTCCTTCTCCACCCTCAACACCCTCCCTGATCCCAGACATACCCCCACCCACCCAGCCCTGTCCTGCACAGTCTCCCAGCCTGGGGTGTCTGCAGACGGGCCTCTCTCCTTCCGTCCCCTGCAGTGGCAGCAGCTTCCAGCTCCCCGAGGATCCCTCCCGTCCTTGCATCCTCATCGGGCCTGGCACTGGGATTGCCCCTTTCCGCAGCTTCTGGCAGCAACGGCTCCATGAAGCTGAGCACAAAGGTAGGGTTGGGTGCCCAGGGGGTACGGGTGGCCAGCGCCTGGCTGGGGTAGAACTGGAGCCTCGGGAGAGCTGGGCCACGGCCCCAGTTTATCTGGTTTTCTCCCAGTTTGCCTCGGTCAGTGGCCCCTGTGGGGCTGGAGTCATCTCTTCCTCCCGCCCACACTGGAGATGTCCCCAGACCTTTGGATCTCTGATAGACTGGATGAAATCCTGTCTCTGCACGCTTTAGTTGTGTGACTCTGGGGACCTGACATCTTGGGGCTTCGTCCCTCATCTGCAAGATGAGGGCAGTTCCTAGATAATGACTTATGGGGGCTGGAATGAAAATTCAATTTGGGCGCCAGCTTGTCAGGGTTGATCCTGGCGCGCCCTCTAGCGGCCCTCCTGGTAACTGCAGCCTGCCGGGTCTTCACAGGGCTCCGTGGAGGCCGCATGACCCTGGTGTTCGGGTGCCGGCGCCCAGACGAGGACCACCTCTATCGGGAGGAGGCGCTGGAGATGAAAAAGAAGGGGGTGCTGTTTGAGGTCCACACAGCCTATTCTCGCCTGCCTGGTCAGCCCAAGGTGACTGAGACAGCTGCTGGCGCAGTGGGCAGGGCAGTGCGGGGAGCTCTCTACCACCCCTCCCTTCTGAGTGGGCCTCTGCTTAGCGGGACAATGGGTGCGGTGGGCATTGTTGTCGGCTGCTCACTTTCACTCTTCCGGAAGAGCCATGCTCGGCAAGGTTCAGGGCTAAGGTCACACACTGGGTTTATCCCCAGAGCCTAGCCTGCTGAAAGTCCCAGGCAGCCCTACCCCAGCCACCAAAGCCCTGGGAGAGATGGTCCAGGCCACTTATGCTCAAGCACAGCAAAGCTGGAAGACTGCAGCTCCAGCCATAGCCCACTGATGCCCCCCCCCCGCCCCCAGGGAGCACTGTGCCCCATGAACCCCGGAAGACAGAACAGACTCTTGGGCCACCCCTGGTGAACTTGTCCCCAAAAGGCTCATCTCATACTCTGCTCTAAGCCCAGCGCTGGGGTCACTGTGTGGAAGGAGAGCAGAATCCCCACTGACTCCTGGATTTATGAAATTGAGGAGCCCGGACTCTGTGTCTGGCTCTGAGTTATAGTGGGGATCCCACGGAGGGTCTGTATTGAGAAGTTCCCTTTTCTGGGGTGGAGGCAGGTAGTGTCAGAGCCCTGGGCAGAGGAAGTGGCTTGATTGATGCCTTACTGAATCATGGTGACTTCAGAGATGATGTGGGAGCCCCACTGAATGATTTCTGTCTCTAGCCCTAATCCAGCCCTGGGCCAGGCATGTGCCCCTGTACCTCCTCATTCTGAGCCTGGGCCCATGTAAGGACCTGGCTTGGAGGGGGCTTCCCCTCAGGCACTGTGCCCCCTACTGCCTCACAAGGACTCCCAGTGCAGGGCCTGGATCTACCCTCTTCTCTGTCTTCAGGTTTATGTTCAAGACATCCTGCGGCAGAAGTTGGCCGGAGAGGTGCTCCGCGTGATCCATGAAGATCAAGGCCACATCTACATCTGTGGGGACGTGCGCATGGCCCGGGATGTGGCCTGCACCTTGAAGCAGCTGGTGGCTGCCAAGCTGAGCCTGAATGAAGAGCAGGTGGAGGACTATTTCTTCCAGCTTAAGGTATGGCAGCTGGTATGTGGTGAGGGATGCAGGTCAAGGCATAGGCTGGAAGTCAGGCTCATCATCCTGGACCCCAAAGGAGCCCTATAGGTGGCCGAAGGTCCGAGCTTGGTGGGCCCTAGGTCCGACTATACATCTCTCAGGTTGCCACCAGAAACTCTTTCTGTTGTTTCCATCTGAAGAACAGAAGCAAAGACTCCTGGTCTCCCCTCAAGTTTCCTTGCTCAGAAAGTATCTGTAGCCAAAGGCTTCAAAGCAGCAGGGATATGAACACCAGAGACAGCTGAATATTTATTGAGCATCTGCTGTGTGCTGGGAGATAAAAGAGTAGCAAAACAGGCCAAAAATTCCTGCCTGGAAAGCGCTTACATGCTTATAGGACTGACAAAACAAAACAAGTAAAATGTGTAGTGCTTTGGAGAAAAATTAACCAGGGAAACCGAACAGAGTTGGAGGGGTGTCACTTAAATGGGGTGATCAAGGAAGGCATCATCGAGAATGTGACATTTGAGAAAAGATCTGAAGGAGGTGGGAAGTGAGCCCTGTGGGTAGTGAAGAGAGTGAGAAGACAGAGTGCTGGACTGTTCTGGAGGGAGAAGCATGTACAAAGGCCCTGGCATGAGGCTTAGTCTGTTGTATTTGAAGAATAACCAGGCGATCACAGGCATTTCCCAAAATGTGCTCAGTGGGTTGGTAGATATTTGCCATGAGAAACATTTCAAGGAAGGTCAAAGACGTTTGGGACACGTGCAGCTGAGCATAGACAAAGCTGTTGCTTAATGCCAGACTTCCATCCTCTGCTCTGCTGTGTGCATCCCAGCCTTTGAAGACTAGCAGAAAGTGTGCAATAAATGTTTCCCAAACTTAGACCCCACTTTTTTTTTTTTTTAACATCAGAGCCCACATCTCCTGGAGCATCTGGCAGGACAAACCCTAGGCAGGCTTTACCAGGTTTTAATTCCCAAGATAAAGCTTGGGGAGATGGTGGTCTGCACCACAGCAGGTGCTGACAGAAATGGAAGCAATTCCAAGTGAGATCCAAGCATAACAAAGCATGACAGTTGGGAAGGCAAATTCCCTTGAGTGTGGGTATGATGGGGGAACTGGGGCCACCCCGGGGCCTCTTCCTAGCCCAGACCTGATGAGTGGAAGGTGGTTGGACCAGCAGTGCTGATGCATCTTCTCTATTTTCCCCTAAAGAGCCAGAAGCGCTATCATGAAGACATCTTTGGTGCTTTATTTCCCTATGAGAAGAAAAAGGGTGCAGCAGCAGAGCAGCCCAGTGACATCAGATCTCCCGCAGCCCACATAAGAAGTTGAAGTGCAAGCACGGGATTGAGGATGGCCACAGCTCTTGATGATCTGCGGTCACAGGAGTGGAGGGAAATTCCGTCTCTGAGTCTCACCTCTTTCTTCCTCTTACCTAAAATGCTTTACTTGACCTGCTACCAAGTAGCAGCCTGGACTGAGTGGAGCCTCCCCGTTTCCATAGAAACCAAATCTTCTGTGTCAGGCCTGGCAAGTGGGTGTGAGGATGGAACTGTCTGAGCGCACCGCCTCGAGTGACCGCCAGGGGGCGATGTCGCCCACTCTGTATATAGCTGCCCCCTGTACAGTTATTTATGCCTTGTATTAAAACCAAACAACAGAACCCAGTCTCTCCCAAGGACCCTTGGGCCTTCCCTGTCTCATTCCCGATGGAGGTTGTTATATGAAAGGCATTTTACTTTAACCACATTGATGTCTTAGGGGTGGGGTGTTACATAGAATGGGGGCTGGTGGTCCTACAACCTGGTCAAACGGGGCTTCCCACCAGGCCACGCTTCTCCCCACATCTGAAAACCCTTGTGGGGTCAGGAGCTGCAGGTCGCCCGCGGGGCGTGGCCGCACAGGAAGCCACGGCGGGGCACAGCCCCTGACCCAGCCCGACCTTAGACGCCAACATCTCTCCCTGGGCCAATCATGAGAGTTTGGCCAAAATGGTTGGGCGCCCGGTGAGGCCAGGCTGCCTTTCAGAGACTGGGCAGCAGGGAGGGCAATCTTCCTGAGGGCGGAGCCGCGTCTCCTCCAGAGAGAGCAGGGAGGACTCAGCAGGGCTGGGTGCTGGTCAGCTCAGTCTGGTCCCAGCTTGGGGTGGCTCCTGCTCCCCTGGCTTCCTGGCCCTTTCTCCCCTTCTCTGCCTCTCCCTCCCTCCTCTCCTGCCTCACCACCTGCCCTCTCCTTCCTCTCCCTCCTCCCTCCATCATCTCAGTCCCTCCCCTGCTCCTCACAGGCCCCTTCCTCTCTTCTCCCCTCCCTCTCCCTGCCTTACACGGCCCCCCCACCCCTTCTTTCCCTCTCCTTCCTGCGACCTCCCCTTCTCCCCCTTCCACTCCTGGCCACAGCTGCTCCCCTGGAGCAGGGGGGAGTGAGAAAGGACTATGTCAGTTTCCCCTGTCCTGGCAAAGCATCTGAGCACCATTGCCAAGAACAGCCACCAGGGCCTGTGCCCTGACATGGTCACAGGCACACAGATGCCAGGATCTGGGATCTTGCTACCCTGCAGGATGGTGCAGGGGGCTGCGGCAGGGCTGGGACTCTGCATTGCTAGTGGGCTGCCAGGACTGGGCTTTGCACACCCAACTCCCCTGGCACTGGACTCTTGCTGGCATGGCAGGATGACTTGGCATCAACTGGACATAGAGCCAGGCCCCCTAGATGGCGCAGTGACTGGCAGGACACCCCACACTGAGCCACTCCCACCACTCCCAGTAGCCAATGCAGGAACCCTCTAAGGAACAACACAGCCAGGCCTCTTCTGAGTTAGCCTCTCCCAACCCTACCTGCTGCTTCCTCCCACTGAGACACGGGGAGGGCGGGTGGGAGGAAGGCGGGTTCCTCAGAGGTGGGGGGACCTTCAGTCCCATCTCAGAAGCAGGGGTGTTTCCTCTGTTCGCCTGTCACCAAGCCTCCCCGACAGCGCTCCCTGCCCCAGTGGAGCTGGCCCGTCTTTTCTCACCTTGGGAGGTTTGTGGGGGATCCATAGGAGCAGGTGGGGCTATCTGGACACTCCTGCTCAATGAGTAGCAAGGAGCAAACTTTCCCTCCACGGCCCTTGGCCAGGACACCCTCCCCCTAATCCCAGAGATGCCAAAATATCTCCCCGCACATTGAATAAGCCACACCATGCCAGGCCTGTGCCAAGCGTTTTCTTTTTTAAGGGGAGGAGGACACCAGAGGGCGCTGGGACAGAGGAGGTGCTGGTGAGCAGATCTAGTCAGCAGCACCCCAGCTTTCACCGCCAGGGTCAGGGATCCTGCCTATGTCTGCACCTGGGTCAGCTGGATGTCACCCCCCACTTCCACGGTGTTGATGGCCCGCAGGTCATTCACGCGGTGCTTGTATTCACACAGGGGCTGACGGTTCACTGCCACCTTCAAGCAGCCGCTTTCACACACGATCCACACCTGGGCGGAGAGGCCGTCGTTGGCGCCCCGCTTGGGAAGTCCTCAGCGCTAAGCGCGGGCTCCTGTGTCCTCACCCCAGCAACCCGCTTCCTCAAGCCTCCCTTCAGCCCCAACCCGCTTTCTAGCCCCGCACAAGGATTCGCTCCTCACTGAACACTTGCCCTCAACTTCCCAGGCCTCATCACGCTGTGTCCCTTGCCAAGGTCGCCCTTCCTGCCCTGCACACATGGGGGCGCTGCTAACCCCCCGGGGGATTCACAGCCTTTCCAGGCAAGACCTCCCTGCCTTTCCTGCCTCCTCACTGCCTCCCAGTCCAGCCGTGCTCCTCCCAGGCCTGTCCTGCCCTCCTCCCTCTCCTGCTAGACCTTGACCCACCGGGGCTCAAGCCACCCAGTCCTCAGCGCCCGGCACACTCGAGTGCTCAGAGCCGGCGCTGCCATGTCCGGAGGTACCAGGTCCACCCCAACACTCCCTCAAGGTGGCTGGGCCCCGCTGCGGGGCAGGGCTCAGTCTGTCACAAGCGCCACCTCATTTCACCCTAATAACGGGCTCTATGGCCAGCGGCCCCAGGTCGTTTTTTCGAGGAGGAAATTGAGCCCAGAGCAGTGAAGCCACCTGCTCAACGTCACACAGCTCCCTAGACTCAAGCTGGGGCTCTCTGGCTTGAAACACCCCAACAGACTGTGTGAACATCCAAGCTCCTTCCCTGGTCCTCGAGGCCCACACAGTCCTTTTCAAGGCTGGGCAGAAAACTAGGGCATGTTTTCAAACACAGATGCCCAGACCCTTCCTTCTTTGGCTGGGGACCAGGTCAGGCACTGATTTTTCTTTTTTAAACTCTGCAGGTATTTGAGTGTGTGGTCAGGGCTGAGACACCAGCCCCGTGTGAGGGGCCTCCAGTGGCACCCCTACACCCCTTCCCCTCTCTCCCCTGCAGCCCTGCTTCCCTGATCCCAGAGAGCCCAGGCTCAGGGCTCTGCACATGGGACCTGCTGCTTCCACCCACTGAGAAGGCGCCCTCAGGCCTTTGCTTGGCTCCCTCCTTCTGCCATTGAGGTCTCAACTGAACTGTGGCGCCCGTGCCAGCCGGCGGTCCCCAGGCCAGGCAGGTGCCTTGGTCGCGGGCTGCCCCCCACCCTGCTCCTGTGCTGCTCTCTGCATGGCGCCTGTTGTGCCTGCAGGGAGCTGCCCCCGCCCGCCCATTGCTGGTTCTTCCTCCACCTAAACTGTAACCTCAGCAGGGGCAGGGCTGCCTGAGCTTCCTGCTGTGCCCCAGCCCCTGGCTACTCTGCGCAGAGGGGCCCTCAGTCCCAGAGCAGATGAGGGCTTGTTGGGTGAGGAAAAGCATGACGCCTCCTTCTGGATGTGTTGGGTCACTTTGGGGCTCCATGAGCGGAGGTAAGTAACCTGCACTTGTGAGTTTATTTCCTCACCTGTGAAAGGGAGCCAGCACCACCCACCGTCTGTGGGAAATACTTAGAAAAGAATCTGTTGCAACTTTCTCTTCAGGGTCCAGACCTCACCTCAGAGGCATCAGCTCCCAACCCATCCAAAGTCCCCCCATGTCCTCCTTCACTGGCCCCAAGGATGCTCCTCTGAGTCTAGGCTTTGGGACCTTACCTGGAAGCCTTGGCCTGGGGTGAAGGGCATTTTGGGGAAGGTTTCTCTCTTCAGACCCCCAAGAGCTGTTGATCTGGGTGTTTCTGACCATGGCATTTTCATTGAATCAGGGGTTCAGGTGGAAAGCGATGTCACTCCCATAGCACAGGTTGATGTAGAAACTGGGGGTCCGGTGAGGAACTTACATGGACCTCCTCTGCCTACTGGGCCTCCCCAGACAGCCCAGAGCCTAGGGGATAGTCAGAATAGTGGGGCTGCCTCCTCCGGGAGAGGCCTGGCTTACCTCTGAGCCCTGGGCAGGATGGCGCCTGACATGACGAGGTTCTTAAAAGGGTACAGCACCTGGCCCCCCAACCCCCTCCTGGAGATGGAGGCAAAGAAAGGCAGGGTCTAGACAGGGGGAGGGGCCGGGCAGGTCACCAGGGGCAGCCAGAGCCCAGCCCTGCTGCACGGGGCCCTTGGTACCAAGTCCCAAGAATGCAGAGTGTCTAGCTGAGCTGACTACCACGCCTAGAGTAGTGTGTTTTTGTGGACCATGATAAGAGTCCATGGTCGCTTTATCTGATTCACTAAATGCTCAAGGAAGTTGTTCAGCCTTCCTGAAGTCAGGGGGATTAAACTGTCACCAGAGGCACTTTGGCCAGACGCAGAGGGTAGCTGACTGAAGGGGACGGCCTCCCTTCACGGTCAGGGGACATTACAGTTGACAGCACCTGTCAACACTCTCCTTACTTACTGGCTGTTTGAAGAACGTCAGCTGACTGAAGCGCCGCCTTTAATTTTGTGAGGTGCCCTTCACCCCCACGCTGCCCAATGCAAACCAAACCTCCACTCCTCCCAGGGCAACCGCTTATGTAAGTTGGGTTGGGGTACACCATAGGGGGATGATAGTGTTCTGTTGAAAGAGACCAGGAAATCCAGTGTGGGCATGTGTGCCCATGGCCCCCACACAGTCTAGGGGTGCTCCATGTGATCCTGGGGTCCTGAGGCTTCAGCCCTTGAATTCTCCCATCCTCCTCCCTCTCATGTCAGCCATGATAGTACTTCCTGCCCTGTCCCCCAGCCCCACAGTGGTCCTCAGTCTCCCCAGCAACTCCAACAGGTAGCCCCACTATCCCCAGGCTTCCCACAGGAGGAGGAGAAGCACCTACAGCCTGTGACCAGCAGTGACATCTTGGGAACTTATTTTCAGGTGGCAGAGACATGAACCTCACTTCCAAGGGCCACTGCACCTCCTTTTGCATACCAGAAGGACAGGTTTTCCTGCTGGTCCCCAGGAGACCCACCTTTTGGGCTGCTGGGTAAACCCAGACTGTCTGTTGTCCCAAGGAAAGTTTTGACTGCTGAGTCCTTGATACTGAATTCCTGCCCCAGTTTCCCTCAGCCAATATAAGGAAACAGAGTTTGACGAAAAGGAAAGAGGTTTAATTGGTCGACAAATGAGGAGGGCAGCAGACTCGTGTCTACAAGATCACCGTCCTGCTCTTTGGCAGGCTACAGGGGTATTTATACAAAGGGGAAAAAGGGGGAGATGGGCTAGGTCTGAAAAGGGGAGGGGGAAGGAGTCGGCACAGACATAGGTGGGCGCCAGCTTGCTTTCTTCAACAGCTGATGTTTAACTCATTTTTCCTTGGCTATAAAGACAAATCTGTCAAACAAGGGGGTAATTGAAAGAAATAGGGAAAAGACAAACTGTTAAACTTGTGGATGCTTATCTGAGAGTCCAGTATTCACAATTGCCTACCTGAGCAGACACCTGACCCGGACGTCCTCACCCTCCTGCTACACTCCCTCTTCCTAACTCTGAGACTAGAAAACCCAGTTCGTACTGAAGCGGTAATGATGGGGCTGTGAGCTGCCCTGAGATTTCAGACTTACAGGAAATATCTGTCCAGGGGTGCCCTGCATGGTGTGGACGACTGTTTGAGTCTCGAAGAAACCCTGCTTTAACCAGGCTCGCCAGCACCAACAGCAATACCACTGACTGCCACCAGAGGGCAGATGCTGGGTGGCGAGTGCACCTTGGGCCTGTAACCATCCCCATCACCAGGACCAGACCCTAAAACGGGCAAATGGGACTATTGCTTCACTCAAGGGAGCACGGTATGGACAAAGTTTCTTCTGGAGAAGAAATATGGCTGTGCTTGTGGCCCCGGCCCATCTTCCCTCTCAGGGCACTTTCCCAGCATGGCCAAGCTTTGTAGGAGGAAGCAAATACGGGGCCTCGGTTTTCTGTGACTGGCGGCAGGACGGCAGTGGCTTGAGCAAAAAGTGTCAATTCAGGCTGTTCTCCAATGCACCAGGGCCAGCCACCCCTCTCCCAATTCACACCCACCACTCCCACCCCCACCTTGGCCAGGCAGGTGGTCAAGGGGTTCCTACCTCACTGCCCACTCCCCCTCCCTTGGGGGAGGCTTAATGCTGCCTGTCCTCCTGCTAACCCACAGGAAGATCCAAAACAAAGAGGTTCAAAGAGAGAGGAAGAGACTTACGGAATTCTGACTGTTGTCCGGCAAAAAACCTGTAGACTGAGGGGATGAGAAAGGCAAAATGGTGGTTAATGTTGGAGCCACACGGCAGTTTGATGATGCAGAAATCGCGGACACAATCCCAGACTATTGCTCATCTTCCTCTTGCTCCTAAGCAATCCTTCCTGGGCCTGTGGCACCCAGAATCTTATTCACCCTGGCAGGTACAGTACGGTTATGAAACGGGGTGGGGGGTGTCACGGTTGGAGGTGAGGGCCATCCCCATTGGCTGCTGCAGAGAGGACAATGAGTCTGATGCAGGCCATGTCGCTTGCTCAGCTCCCAGAGGCAAGCACATGGCCCCCAGTGCCGTTTTTCACCCATAAATTGAAGGCTGGTATTTACTGAAGACCTAGTATGTGCCAGGCTCTGGCTTCAGTGCTTTCTGAGGGAGGAATCCTCAGCTCCTGTTTCACTGGCAAGGCAAGCAGACTCAGAAAGGCTAAGCAAGTTGCCCAAGCTCACCCAAGCAGCAAGTGATAAAATCCAAAATGGCATCTGTCCTGTCTGACAATCTCCACCACACCCTGCCCTGCCCTGGCCAGAGGCAAAGCCAGGCTGCTGCAGAGATTCCTGGAGGTCCAGCTGTACCTGACAGACCACAGGAAGGCTAGGGAGAGAGACAGCCCTGCCCCTAGCTCCCACTGCTCCGGAACCTGTCCCTATCCAGAGACTATTCTGGACTTCTTTCTCCTGGCTGTGCAAACTACACTCCACATTTATTTCTTACTGACGCCGCTATTACTGTGCTAATGACCAGCCCCAGTCCCAGCCACGAGGGTCCTGGGTGTGGGGAGGAGGAGGTGGTGTGGGGGGACAGACACACAGGCACAGGCACAACGGGACAGGTGATGGCACAGCACAGAGATGTACAAAGTCCCGCCTGACGGAGGGAGGGGGCATCCAGCCAACTGCCAGGCGGGAGATGCCAGGAATGACATTTAAATAAAACACCTAAGTAGAACATTTGAAATAGAGCACTGAAGGGTCATTAGGGGCTTGCTGGTGGGGGGTGGGCAGGGCAGGCAGGCAAAGGGGGCTTTCAGCATGTGCAGAAGTGAAAGGAACAGAGAGAGAGCCTCGGGGGAGCAGGGGAGGCTGCTGGGGGGCCTTTAAGATTTTTAAGCAGGGAGAAGTGTGATAAGATGTGTCTGGCAGTGGGTGGGTCTGAGGGAGGGGAACTAGACCAAGGTCCTCGTGGGGAGGCACCAGGTGGCCTGGAGCCAGGCAGAGGCTCCAGGAGGGAGAGTGCTGGCACGTGGAGAGCCATGGAGGAGGGGAGGGGAGACTCAAGGATGACTCCTCGGTCTCCAGCTCTGGGCTGGGTGGTGTGGCTGAGACAGGGCACCCTTGTGTGGACATGCTGGGGCCTCTAGGACTTTTAGGACCCTCTGCTGACTGTCCCCGGGGCCTCTGGTTATCACTCACTTGCTGTTTGTTCCCCCTGGGCTTAGATGAGAAATGAGAAGGCTTTGAGAATCACACCATGGCGGAGGCAGCTTGGACGGGGCCATGTGGGTGTTTTGTTAAAACAAAAGGCAGGCATCAGGGGGAGAGGGAAGGGGTGTTAGGGGAGCCAAGGAAGAGAGAAAAGGCAGGAGCAGGGGTAAGAGGGAGAGAGCCCGGCAGGCAGAGAGAGCAGACCGCCACACAGGCAGGACAGGACAGGGGAGGTGTGTCCCTGGAGTCACCTGGCTGGAGATTAGCCCGTACCTTCAGCACCGCACCCCCAGCCTGTGCTAGGAGGACGGTATTACCTGGACTGTGATGTCGGACACCTGCACACAGCCATTGACACAGAGAGTGTCTGCACGGTGGTAGGGCACGCGGTGTGAATATCGCAAAAAGAAGCTCCCATTCACTGTCACCTGCAGAGAAGAGTCACTTGCACAGGAAAGGGGTCCCACCCCAGGGTGGGGGCACACCCAGTCTCCAGCACACCCCCTGCCTCTAGACATGAGCACCTGCCTCTGGTTATCTCATCTGTCTCCCTTAGGGGAGGGCCCCAACCTGCACAGTGTGTCAGGACATACCTGTGAGCCCAGGCGCGTGGAGACTGCTTGGCTCTAGTTGTTGGCTTTTAGTTCTGTGGTGTTTGTTTATTGCAGGGTTTGTCTTTCTAATAGTAGCTCACCTGGGGGTTATTCAACATGCGCATTTACGTGTGCATGCAAGTACTCTCAGGGAACAAAGGAGAGGCGACCTTGGGTTGCACATTGAGGGATTGGGAACTTCCACGTTTCCATAGACAGATAAACTCGCCCAACTCCCCTCACACAAGGCACATCTCTGTTTGCAACCTCTGGCAAAAGTGATTTGCAACCTCTGGCAAAACAGCCATTAGTAGAACCTGGGCAAAGGTTATAATAATGTGGCTGAACAGTATGTATTCCCAGGGACCTGGAGTGAAAGAGTGACTGCATCAAGGAATGGAATTAACAGGGACCTTAAAGACCCTGGAGGTGAAAAAGTAACAAGGTGACTTAACTAGGTGGGTTTTCTTTAAGATTTTTTAAAATTTATGTATACAAGAACTGGGGTACAGGCCAGATATGCTGGGAGTGAGAGGATTCACCAGAGACAAAGTGGGGAGCAGAACAGGCAGACTGACTGAAATACACTGCTGATGGGAGCAGCGGGTGAGACAGGAGAGGTCTGCTGCGCCATGTGGGCCAGCTCCAGGGATCGAACTCACGCCGCAGTACTTGCCAATATCTTGATAGCACTGAAACTTAACCACTTTGCCACCAGGGAGCCCCAACTAGTTCTTTCTGGATAAAAGAACCGACAGGTGCACCCGCAGAGTGCAGCCATCACTAACACCCTTAAAAGGAAACAGTCTTGTTGCTACATATTATTGTTCAACCTGACCCAGTTAATGCAAGTTTGTGAAGGTGATTCACAGAGTCCCAGGGCTGAGGACAGGAAGCTGGAGGGGTGTCAAGAGTCCCTGCTCACCTGGAACTCTGAGCTCTTTACCAGGAAGCACAGCTCAAATGCATGTCCATTCTGGAAGGGATTTAGCGTCCTCTCCTTGGTCCCCCACCATCCACGCTCCTTTGTGTTGCAGACCACATACCCTCCATCCTCAAAGCGCGGGTTGAAGTGGAAGGCTATGTCATCGTCGGTCTTACCAGTCTGGAAGTTCACACAAAACCTAGGCCTGGGAAACAGCTCCGTTGAGGCCCAGCAGGGCCTCTCACCTCTAACTTCGTCAAGAACTTGCCCACTTACATGCTGGGCAGAGACTAGTTGTTGACATTCTCTGTTCTGCTAGTTACACTTAGTGTTTCTGTGCCCTTATTTCATCTTGCCCCTGCAGTGTGACTTTCTAAAAATAAGTGGGAAGTGGGTGAAGAAAAATGTGGATACTACCCATGAGAAGCCTAGGTCTTGGACTAATTACAAATTGAAGTCAATGAAGGAAGTTGACAAAGGTGACTAGAAGTGAGATTCTTTACCTCCCAGGAACACTCGGAGGCAAGCTCCCAGCTGCTCAGCTGGCAAAAAGACAACATGTTTTCAAAACCTGTGAAATGGGTGGGAAGGCCCTTATGAAGACAGTGGCTAAGAGGGAGGCTGTGAATAAACATTGGCTCTTGGACACCAGAAACTTTGGTCTGCTTGTCCTTCATTGGGAATGTAACAGAGGGGGTCCCCAGGAAAGGGGGGAGGTTCCAGGTTTTCTGCCCATCCCAAGGGAGGGTAGAGCTGAGCTGGGAGAGAAGAAGCTAAAGAGGAGACTGAGAAAGGAAGGAAGCAGGATGGAACCAGAAGGAGACCTGGAGGAGGCACATGGAGCCTAGAGACACGTGAAGAAATTGTGCTTGTCTTTTGGTCGTGGACTGGGTGACACAGATGTGGGTGAGACCCGTGGGGAGGTGATAATGGTGGTTTTTGTCTTGATTTTGATTTTGCTCTCTCCTCCCAGACTTGTCTGGTTTTTTCTGATCCTTTTCTGTGGGTCCCCTCTGGAAGATGCTTTAGACTTGTGGCAGGCTTTGGGGTCTAGTTCTGGCCAATCCTGGTTGGGTGAACTTTTACCCACAAGGGGATGGGTAACTTTGGGAGCTTGATTTAGAAACTATATTCTTTGCCTTTTCTGTATTGTTTCCTAATTGTATTAAAGTTCCTTCCCATTAAAGTCTCATATGTTTTGTGTTGATGCTCGGACGGCAGAACCTATTTAGAGCAGGCAGGTTAGCGTGGTCTGGGGTGGCCCTCTCCCTGCCCTGTACCAGAAGGAGGTGTGTGTCCCCCCTGAGGTGTGAAAAGAGTCAGCCAGGCCTGTCCTCAGAGCCCCCACTCTGCACCACCATTCAATGACCTAGAACCTCAAGTTGCTACATCTGCCTTTGGGAGTGATTAATGACATGGGGTTCAAAAGGGTCCCCATGCAAGTAAATGTTTGTTACTGTCTCTCTTCAGAAAAAGTTCCTCACCATCAAAATGTCCTTTGAGTCTAGTTGTGGCTCTAAGGTTGAGGAATTAAAAGAAGCTTCCAAGAAGCCTGACTCAAAAGGAGTGGCTGTTCTGCCTTTGCCAAGACATATCTTGCTACTGTCCTAAGAGCAAGCTCCAGACTGAGGTCTCCGCTGAGGCGACTCCAGCCCTCCCAGAACTTGGCCCCAACACAGCCTGCCCTGAGGCTCCCTCTGGCCTTCAGGGGGTCCCACATGTGAGGAGCTCAGGGAGGTGCACTGTCCCATCCCCAAGGGACTGTCTCTGACATCCCTGTGGAGCCCATTTGGTTTCTCTCTGGAGAGGACAGTCCCAGAGGCCACTCTCAAATCTAGGTGGCTCAGCGAGCTCTCCATCCACAGGCACAGGACGCGCTGCCAGGAGCACTCAAGGAAAGGACCCATGACCTGAATCAGGATGTCTCTGTTCCTCTTCACATGGAGAATATTGTCCTGAAATAGCTCTAGGCCTACATGTTGCCCGTGTGGCCCCTCAGTTTCACTCCTTAGGGCTTTGAAAATCCTGCATAAGGAAAGGGACAGAGCAAAAGCTCCCATGGGAAGAGGTGGGGACAGTTTCTACTGGACAGGATGGGTGGAGAGGGCAGACAGAGAGGAGGAGAGAAAGGGGCAGAAGTTTAGACATGAGGTTGGGGCTGCCCTGGCAGGCAGGATTTAGGGACTCCAGGGGCCTCACTTCCCTCAGTGTTGTGAGGCACTCAGGGCTCTGAAAGAAGACGTATGGCAGCATGGCTGTGTCCACCTGGCTGGAAGGCCATGGAGGGGGAGTTGCCTAGAATGCAGATGCCAAGCTGAGGTAATGGCATGAAGGGATCCAGAAGGTCCCGGCCTCATGCCAGGTGAGGACAAGACCACTGGGGGCAGAAGTCGGCTGGAATTGAGACAGAAGTCATGTGAGAGAGGGCCCTGTGTTGGGGGATTCCATGGGCATTGCGGACTTCAACAGGCAAGCAGCATGTAGGCCCAAGCTGAGCAAAAATCTCCCACTTCTGCACCCCTGGACCTTAGCAGAGGTCAGCTAGGGCTGCCCGAGCATCTGGGGGCCTGCCAGTTTCTGAGATGGCCAAACTCTTTCCTGTTCCCAGACATCCCCCAGGACTTTCCTCAGGAGCAAGTAGGGGAAACAGTACTGAGATTTTGCATTTTGAATTGACTTAGCATTTTCCAGAAAAGACCTTGAAACCCAAAGTGGCCGAATTACATTTGATGACAAAGCTGAAATATTTCCACATCAGCAGAATGAAGGACAGTGTGGGAGATAAAGGGAATGATCTTTTTATTTTTAAACTCTGGGTCAGAGAGTACAAAGTTCAACACCACAACATTTTATGCTTCTGCACAGGCCTGTGTTCTGCCCGTAGACTGTATTAGCCCTGTGAGGCCCTCGTGTGATCGGCAGGTGACAGTGGTGCTGTGGGTGATGCTGGGGACTGGGAGGGACTGAGTGAATCGACCAGAGCTTAAAAGTGCTGGGACTTGTTAAGGATTGAGGCTGGAGAGAAACAGAAGTTCCAGGTACCTGTTTTCACTGGAGAAATAAACGATCCCTTTGATAGTGATTTTACTTCCTTCATGGAGACCCTCCGGGATAGGCGCGTAGTAAGGGAGAGGCTGCGGGGAGAAGATGTAGGTCAGTCAGTGGGTCCACCCCCTTCTCTTCCTGCCCTCAGCCTTCAGTGCTTGCTTGAGGTCACCTGAATGCCTGGCACCTCCCTGGGGGCCTGGTGTGACTGTGAACAGCACAGAGGGTGTCTGGGCCTCACTGATTTTCCAGGCCCAGGAGGAAGCCAATGAGAATCTAGATAGTCCTACAGACATTCTGAGATTGTGATGTGGAGACACGGGCTTGGGCACGATGGGACAGAGAGATGGCCTCCCTTGAGAGTATGCAGGAAATGAGGGTTCCAGGAGGGCCTTCTAGGAAGGGAAGGAGCATGCACCCTGTCCTGAGATGAGAGGCCCTGGGCCCCCCACCAAGTTCCTGGTAAACATCCGGGCCCTGGACTGGGGCTTAGACGGCCTCAGGGACAAGGGTCCCATTGACCTATTCTAGAGGATAAACCTTTCTGCTCACCTGGAAGGGCCACGAAAAAGATGTCTTCCCTGCCCACCCCACCCATAAGACAATGGCGATCATGACCTTTTTACTTTCCCAGCCACCTAGTGGCACCTATTTCAAGATCTTTTCTGCAGTCACTGGGCGGCCCCCTCCTCTACTTCTGCTTCTGGGCCCTATATTCCTTCTTCTAGGCCCTTAGTAGCCTCCAAAGCTCTGATGTTGTCGCTCCACTGCTTCAAGGCCCCATCAACAGGCCCTTTGTCAAATTCTCTTTCCCAGGCCTCTTTAAAGGAGGGATGGTTATGGTGGGCACACATATCCAGGTGCCCACTCCAGGTGTGAATCTTAATTCTGATGCTCATCATCTGAGTGTCCTTGAGAAACTTACTAAACTCTTTTTGCCTCAGTTTCCTCATCTGGAAAATAAGGATAAAGTTACCTTCTGTATAACATTTTTCGCTGATTTAGTAAGAACATCTGTGAAGAGGTTGACACATAGTAGGTGCCTGTTTACCACCACTATCTCTTTCTACCATGGTCTCTGAGTAAGATCGCCAAATTGGGTACTTTTCAACATTCAAATCTTACTCCTAGAATGAATTTTATCTAATATGGATTTTTACAATCTGCATGAAACATAATTCTATCTCCTAGTAAAGTTTCACATTTTCAAATTGTTAATGTGTTATCATACTTCTCTTTTGGGTTAACTCCCTACAAAAAGGAAATGTCTATAGGACTCAGGCATATGGTATATGTGAGATCCTCAGTTAGGGTACAATAGGGAATGGTGGGGACTATGACAAAATAATCTCATATCTTTCATCTAGAAGGGCAGGATCCACTCAGCTCAAAGCAACGATTACTCTCTAAGCACAGGGTTTTTAAAGTTCCCAGTTTTTTTTTAGAAGATAGAAATCTGGTCTTTTTTTCTGTAAAACTTTCTAATTCCTAAGGTAAAATTAAATTAAAAAGGATTATGGAAGAATTGAGAGAAACATAATGAAATATATGCAATGGAAAGATATAATGAAGTATATGCAAATCTGTATTTGCCTCAAAATAACTCTAGAGTGGAAAAGGATGTAAGTTTGAGCATAGATGAAGCAAGACAGGTCATGAGTTAATAACTGTTGAAGTCAGGTGATGCCTATGTGTTGTTCTTATTATTCTTCTGCATTTGCTATAGGAAGAGTCAAAAACAATGTAATTTGAAAAAAAATACCCAGCAGCCAAGGACAGTCCAGTGGCCATTGCCTTGTGACCTTGAGTTCTATGACCTCTCAGAACCCAGGGCAGAATCCAGCTCTCACGCACACTCGCACAGTGTCCTCACTCATGTGGGTGGTGCTACCCATGGACATTAGGGAGGGCATCATGTTGTACCTCAGGCCAGGTCTGAGCAATTCACAAGTCCCCTCCATCTCTATTCTCATGGTTGTCTCTTCCATGTCAGCGGTTTTGGAGAAGCAAGTCAGCCTGATACATGTGTGAGCTGATGGCACACTTCCTGAAAACTGCTTCCCCCATTTGTGTATAGAAGTCTGAAATTCTCTTAGAAGCATTTTGTGCAGTCAGGAGAGACAGTGCTTACATTTCGAACACTCCTGGCAAGTTTGTGGCCTTCACTTAAGATTTATCTCCACAGAACAGAAATCACTGAATGATGGAGGGTGTGGGTGTGGGGCTGTCAGGCACAGAAGGAAAGTGAGGACAGAGAGGGGAAGGAGGCCACAATCCCCCAGCAGCACCTATAGCTTAATCTTAAGACATGCTTGCCCCTAAAAAGTTTTGTAAGATCTCAATATATCTTAAATGGTGTCCCCAACACTATATTTAACTGAATATAAGTCTTCAGACAAGGTTATTCATTGCAGAAAAAGGACTGAAAAGAATCTAAATCAGAAAAGGGTGAAATAAATTATGGTATAAATTATGGTGAAATAAATCTATTTTACATGTCTTTACTTATTGAGGGATGACGTATCTCTGGAAGGAGTCAAGGAAACTGATAACACTAGCTGTCTCCAGGTGGAGATGGTAGGATAAACAATTACTACTTCCACCCCCCCAAAAAACATCCACATTCCCATTGCTGGAATCTGAAAATGTTAGGACACCTGGCAAAGGAGCTCGGCAGGTGTGAGGAGTGAGGGGTCTTGAGATGGGCCATCCCTTCTTCCCGGGGGGCCAGTGTAGCTACAGGCTCCTCACCCTAGGGAGGCAGGAGAGCAGAGTCAGTAGTAGGAGCTGTGACAACAGAGATGGAGGAGGAAGCATCCTTGAGCCAAGGGAAGCTGGCAGCCACTAGACGCTGGAAAAGGAAAGGAGACGAATTGTCCCCTGAGGCCTCCAGAGGAAGCAGCTCTACTGACACTTTGATTTTCTCTTCTCACCTCCAAGACTGTAAGAGAATGGATTTGAGTTGTTTTAAGTTTGGCTGGTCATGGCTGCTATGGAAATTTGACGTGTGCGCATGCGTGTGCGTATGTGTTTGCGTGTGTGTGTGTGTGAGTCTGAGAAAGAGAGAGAGAGAGAGAGAGAGAGAGAGAGAGAGAATAGGCCCAGCACCTGTGCTTTACTGCCACACAGGCTGCCTCTCTCAGTGAGCGCTGAGCATACTCACTCCTGGCTTACCAGCTGCCCCCCACGGCCACAGTGAGTCCTGTCCTGCTTGTAAGTCCAGCCGCCCCTCTGGCAGTGGGAGGAAGTTGGGCCAGACGAGGCCAGGCCTGAGCTGAGAATGGGCTGAGGCTCCCAAGCCAGACCCTAGTGGTGTGGACAGCTCTGCAGAAGACGGCTGGGCCATGTGCCCTTCCTGTCACACTATGGAGAAAGTGAGGGTCCAACTCCTCGGGGTCAGGGGTTCATCGGGAGAGGCCCCCCATGTGGGATGGGGAGTCCCAGTGCCTGTGGCAACTGCCCCCATTCTTTCTCTTGTTTGGACTTCAGGACTTGTTTTTTTTTTTCTTTTTCTTTTTTTAAAGATTTATTTATTTATTTATTTATACAAGCACTGGGTACAGTCAGAAGCGCGGGAGGGTGAGAGAATTCACCAGAGCCAGAGTGGGGAGCAGAACAGGCAGAAGGACCGAAGTACACTGCTGAGGGGAGCAGCGAGCGGCAGGAGAGGTCTGTGCACCATGTGGGACCCTCCTCCAGTGGCCGGGGAGCAGCTGGGGATCGAACCGGTGCCACACAGGCTGCGGGCAGCTTCGCAACCCAGCGCTCAACCACTGTGCCACCTGGGAGGCCCTTCAGGGCTTGTTTTAATTCTCTTCTGCCCACAGGAGGGCAGAAGAATAAAACATTTGGAAAGAATAAAACATTTATTAAAATAAATGGCATTTTGGGAAGAGCTCTGGGATCTCCCATATGGAGAGTGTGGGTGCCCAAGACACATTTTGAGCCTGAGGCCCCACCGAGGCATTAATCACACCTGGCCCAGCTTCTTCCAGCCCCACCCCAGAAGTCTCTACCAGCTGGTCACGGGGCACCAGGCCAGCAGGGAGGCACAGGCCAATTAGGGGCCCTGTTGAGGCAGGACACAGTGCACCGTCTCAGTCACTCCCCGCACTCAGCACCCTGCTACTTCCCATCCAGAAAGGCTCTGGAAGCTTGCCTGCCCCTCCCCTGCCCCTGCCTCTTGGAAATCTCTTTGCCAATCAGACTCCTGTGACAAGCTTGGGCCCACAACACAGTGAACACAGATGCTTCCTGGGCCTGGTTGCCACTTGCATGACTTGCTCCATTTCTGCTTTCCCCCTTTTCCTGGAAGTCAAGACACCTTCCTTCTCTGCCACTTACCATTGGGGCCATTTGGCAAGTGACCACACTTCTCTCATCTCAGCTTTCCCAGGGATGGAGTGGGGACATTAAGACTCCTGGGTTTGAACAAGACACCTGCAGACAGAGTCTACATATGTTGCAAAAAGGGGCAAAATGTGGCTTTTCACACACACCCTCCCCTCACACAGTCCTCTCTGATCTCTCTACGTACACCCTGGCCTGCCCTTGACCTACTAATTCACCCCTCAGGAAGCAGACAATTCCTCAAATGGCCTTCCCTACTGCCCCCAGACTCCTTAGAATACGAAACAGCCCCACAGCCCCCAGGACAGGCAGGTACCTTGCAAACTCTCTAGACAGGAGACCCACTTAGTCCTGACCTCAAGCCAGGGGGCTTGAGGCTCCTGGATTATCCGCATTTTACAGATGTGGAAACCCTGGCCCAAGGAGGCAACAGCCACTTGCCTGAGGTCATCCAGCTAGTGGTTGGTTGAACCGAGAAAAGCCATCTCTAAGGAGAGCGCCCCTGACTGCCAGGCTGGACTGGCCCCTTCCCCAGAAGCCCTATCACTTCCCCCACTCTACCAGCCACCATTCTTCCATTTATCACGGACGCCTGCCTTCCCCAGAGCACCCAGGACAGGTTAGACACCCAGAGGGAGCACAGACCCCAGTGCTGACTACGCCATCCTCCTGGAAAGGCGTTGCTGAACAGAATTGTGCCAGCTTGTCCCATCTGGCTTTCTGTGTTCGCTTTGGGATGGTACCTGCCCCTACGCCTCCCCTGACACACACTCGCTGCCAACCATGAGTTGTTTCCTCAAACACCCAGAACTGCTTCCCACAGCCTGGGCAGCCCCTCCACTCAGCCATCACCACCCGCCAGCAGCATGGAACTCACTGGGCCCAGGTGGATAGCTGGCTGGGCAGCGCTGAAAGCCATCTTGCCCCACTCCTGCGGCCTGCACTACTTCCACCAGACAGTCCTCTGCACTAGAGAGGACTTAGCCAAGAAATAGAAGCCTAATCGATTTGGCAATTGATCAATGGGGAGGAGCCAGGAGCAGGAGACTTCAGTCTAGATATATTGCAAGGTGGAGTCCTGGAGGAGGGGCAGGCTCTGGCAGAGAAACCACTGCCCCCTCCCACCCAGTGACCCTTGCTGCCTATTCCTCATGTGCCCCACCCTGAGAGCTAGTATTTGAGTCTTACAGGTCCAAAGTGCCTGCCCCTACTGACAAGTTTCCAGATGTCATCATCCAGGAGTATATGACTGTGTCCCTACCTTGGTCCGTCACAGTGTCCAGAAAATGGCAGGCCTGCTGGAAAGGGCCTTTGTTCCTGGGTTGCAGGTACACGGGGTGGTGCTGCTGGTGCTGATGGGAAGGACTGGTTAGACACATTTTATTCACAGAGAAACTGAGGCTCAGCGAGAGAAACCATGGACACGTAGCTCACCACTGGTAGCCTGAGTTATATGAAGATACTGAGGTCCTCACAGAGTATTTCTCTCTTTCAAAATTCTATTCCTTATACATAAACATATAATCATATGGAAAGAAATGTTTCACAGATAGAAAATCTAATGAATTTAAAATCTAATCTTTCTTTTTTTTTTTAAAGATTTATTTATTTATTTATTTATATAAGAACCGGGGTACAGGCCAGATGCGCAGGAGGGTGAGAGGATTCACCAGAGACAGAGTGAGGAACAGAACACGCAGACAGATGAAATACACTGTTGAGGGGAGCAGCGGGCAGACAGGAGAGGTCTGCCGCGCCATGTGGGACCCTCACCCCCCACAACCACCCGCGGCCGGTCAGGATCCAACTGGCGCTGCAGAGGCTGCAAACAGCTTCACAGCGCTGTGCTCAACCACCTGTGCCACCAGGGGAGGCCCTGATCTAACTTTCTAAAATACAAAATCTAATCTAAAATCTATCCTGATGCAGCTTTTGTTCCAAGAGCACAGGCTGCCCTGGGGACTCTGACCCTCCTCGCTGAGTGTGTCTTTCTTCTCTTGTCTCTCCTTCTTTTCTGGGCTTGAGAATGCACGTGAAGAATATTCCAGGTGACAGGGCAGTCAGGGAAACATGAGCCACACCGCCTTTAATTGACTTCAGCACCTAGTTAAGGGAAATGCTGGTGTGCACAGACAGCAGAGTGGGCTGGGTAGGGGAGGCGGAGGGGTGGAGGGGCGCTGATGTAAGCTTCCCTGCCACCACCAGGTCCCTGCAGTGAGGAGGCACAGAGGTGACCCTGCGAAGACCAGGGAAGCCAAGCGGGTAGAGTGTTCCCTGGGCCATGCATCCCTGCCCCCTCTGCCTTCTCACACCTTCCCTAGAAGTGGCAGACTCTGCAGAGACCAACCTCTTTGACGTGTACACAACAGACCACAGCCACGGTCCCCTGTGAACCTCCTCCCTCCCCACTATGTTCTTGGGTCAGCCACAACTTTTTTTTTTAATATTAATTTTTTTTTTACATCATTGTTCATTTTTATTTTATTTTTTTTTAAATAATAAATTTTATTTTTATATTCCCCCATACAATTGCAAACGCCCCATTCTGACCCCAATCCCTCCCCTCCCGCCCCCCCCCCCCCAAAAAGTGTCTCTGGTTCATAGTTTTTTGTTGATTTTGATTTTCACTTTCTTATATTCATTTTCCTGGTCCCTTATTTAAGTTTTCTAGATTCCTGCTATGAGTGAGACCATCTGGTATTTTTCTTTTGTTTTTTGGCTTATTTCGCTGAGCATGATCCCTTCCAACGCCATCCATGTTGCTGCAAATTGCATGTGTTTATCTTTTTTGAATGCTGAGTAATATTCCATGGTGTATATGTACCACATCTTCTTGATCCAGTCATCTATTTTTGGGCATTTGGGCTGTTTCCAAAGCTTAGCTATTGTAAATAGTGCTGCTATAAACATAGGGGTGCAGGTGTTCTTTGGGATTGATGTTTCTGTGTCCTTTGGGTAAATACCTAGGAGTGGAATTGCTGGATCATATGGAAGCTCTATGTTTAGTAGGTCCAGAAATCTCCACACAGCTCTCCATAGTGGTTGGACCAGTTTGTACTCCCACCAACAGTGCAGAAGAGTTCCTTTTTCTCCACACCCTCGCCAACATTTGTTGTTGCTAGTTTTTTAAATATGTGCCATTCTCACTGGTGTGAGATGGTATCTCATGGTAGTTTTGATTTGCATTTCCTTGATTACAAGTGATGTTGAACATTTTTTCATATGTCTGTTGGCCATTTGCATTTCCTCTTCAGAGAAGTTTCTTTTTAGCTCTTCTGCCCATTTTTTGACTGGATTATTTTCTTTGTTGTTGCTGAGTCTCATCAGCTCTTTGCAAATTTTTGTGATCAGTCCTTTATCATTAGTGTTGGGTGCAAAAATGTTCTCCCAGTTGGTGGGGTTTCTCTTTGTTTTTGTTATTGTCTCTTTTGCTGTGCAGAAGCTCTTTAATTTGATGTAGTCCCAGCTGTTTATCTTTGCCTTCACTATCACTGCTTTGGGTGATGTGTCTGTAAAGATGTCTTTGATGTGCATATCACGTAGTGTTTCGCCTATATTTCCTTCTATGTATTTTATGGTTTCAGGTCTTATGTCTAGTTCTTTAATCCATTTTGAGTTGATTTTTGTGTATGGTGTGAGGTAGTGGTCAAGCTTCATTCTTTTGCATGTAGCGACCCAGTTTTCCCAGCACCATTTATTGAACAAACTTTCTTTGCTCCAATGCATAGTCTTTGCTCCTTTGTCAAAGATTAGTTGACATTAAATCTGTGGGTTTATTTCTGGATTTTCTATTTGATTCCATTGGTCTGTATGTCTGTTCTTGTTCCAATACCATGCAGTTTTGATGATTATGGCTTTGTAGTATAGTTTGAAGTCTGGGAGTGTGATGCCTCCATTTCCTTCTTTTTTTTTCAGTAGAGCTTTGGCTATTCGGGGTTTTTTGTGATTCCATATGAATTTCATCAATAATTGTTCTATTTCTTTGAAGAATGACATTGAAATTTTGATTGGAATAGCATTGAATCTGTATATTGCTTTTGGTAGGATGGCCATTTTAATAATGTTTATTCTTCCAATCCATGAGCAGGGGATGTCTTTCCATTTCTTTGTGTCTTCTTCTATTTCTTTTAACAGTGTTTTATAGTTTTCTTTGTATAGGTCCTTTACCTCTTTTGTTAGATTTATTCCCAAATATTTGATTTTTTTTTTGTTTCGATAATAAAAGGGATGGTTTTTTGATTTCTTCTTCTTCAGATTTATTGTTTGTGTATAGGAAGGCTACTGACTTTTGCATGTTGATTTTGTATCCTGCCACATTACTGAATTGATCGATGAGTGGAATTAGTTTTTTTGTGGAGATTTTGGGGTTCTCTATGTATATTATCATATCATCTGCAAATAGTGATAGTTTGACTTCTTCTTTTCCTATTTGGATTCCTTGGATGTCTTTCTCTTGTCTTATTGCTCTGGCTAGGACTTCCAGTATTATATTGAAAAGCAGTGGTCAGAGTGGACATCCTTGCCTTGTTCCAGATCTTAATGGAATTGCTTTCAGCTTTTCACCATTGAGAATGATACTGGCTGTTGGCTTGTCATAGATGGCCTTTATGATGTTGAGGTACGTTCCTTGTATCCCAAGAATTTCAAGGGCTTTTATCATGAATGCGTGTTGCACTTTGTCGAAAGCTTTCTCAGCATCTATTGATATTATCATATGGTTTTTATATTTCTTTTTGTTGATGTGTTGGATAACGTTGATTGATTTTCGGATGTTAAACCATCCTTGTGTCCCTGGAATGAATCCAACTTGGTCGTGGTGAATTATCTTATGGATACATTGTTGGATTCTGATAGCTAAAATTTTATTGAGGATTTTTGCATCAGTGTTCATTAGGGAGATTGGCCTGTAGTTTTCCTTTTTTGTGTTGTCCTTGTTCAGTTTTGGTATTAGTGTAATGTTGGCTTCATAGAACGTGTTTGGTATTGTCCCTTCCTTCTCAATTTTTTTTTTTTAAAGATTTATTTTTATTTTATTTTATTTATTTATACAAGCACTGGGTACAGTCAGAAGCGCGGGAGGGTGAGAGAATTCACCAGAGCCAGAGCGGGGAGCAGAGCAGGCAGAAGGACCGAAGTACACTGCTGAGGGGAGCAGCGGGCGGCAGGAGAGGTCTGCGCGCCATGTGGGACCCTCCTCCGGTGGCCGGGGAGCAGCCGGGGATCGAACCAGCGTCGCAGAGGCTGCGGGCAGCTTCGCAACCCAGCGCTCAACCGTTGCGCCACCGGGGAGGCCTCCTTCTCAATTTTTTGGAAGAGTTTGTGAAGGATAGGCACTAATTCATCTCTGAATGTTTGGTAGAATTCATTTGTAAATCCATCAGGTCCTGGGCTTTTGTTTTTGGGGAGGTTTTTGATTACCATTTCAATTTCGCTGCTTGTAATTGGTCTGTTTAGGTGTTCTATTTCTTCTTATCTAGCTTTGGGTTATTGTAGAGTTGTAGGAATTTGTCCATCTCCTCTAGATTGTTGAACTTGTTTCCATATAACTGTTCATAGTAGTTACTGATTATTCTTTTGATTTCTGCTGTGTCCGTTGTGATTTCTCCTCTTTCATTTATGATCCTGTTTATTTGTGCTTTCTCCCTTTTTTCCTTTGTGAGCCTGGCTAGGGGTTTGTCTATTTTATTTATTTTTTCAAAGAACCAGCTCTTGGTTTCATTGATCTTTTGGATTGTTTTTTTAGTTTCAATTTCATTTATTTCTGCTTTGGTTTTTATTATTTCTTTTCTTCTACTGGTTTTGGGGTTTTTTTGTTGTTCTTTTTCTAGATCTTTGAGCTTCGAGATTAGGTTGTTTCTTTGAGTTCTTTCTTGTTTTTTGATGTGAGCTTCTATTGCTATATATTTTCCTCTTATTACTGCTTTTGCTGCATCCCATACATTTAGGATATTGGTGTCCTCCTTGTCATTCAATTCAAAGAATTTTTTAAATTTCTTCTTTGATCTCCTCGTTAGTCCAGTGGTCTTCCAGTAGTGTGGTTTTTAATCTCCATGAGGTAGGATAGTTCCTTGCCTTCTTTTTATGGTTTATTTCTAGTTTGATGCCTTCGTGGTCAGAAAAGATGGTTGGTATGATTTCAATCTTGGTGTATCTGTTGATGTTTGTCTTGTGCCCCAGTATGTGATCAATCCTGGAGAATGATCCGTGTGCGCTTGAGAAAAATGTGTACTCCGTTTTTTTTGGGTTTAGTGTTCTATAGATGTCTGTTAAGCCCAAATGCTCTAGGTCCTTATTTAGAGCTTTAGTGTCTTTACTTATTTTTTGCCTTGTTGATCTATCCATTGTTGATAGTGGTGTGTTGAAGTCTCCCACTACGTATGTGTTTTCTCTGATGTCTGTTTTCAGAGAGGACAACAGTTGTCTGATATATTTTGGTGCTCCTTCGTTTGGTGAGTATATGTTAATGAGTGTTATTTCTTCTTGAAGTATTTTCCCCTTGATCATAATGTAGTGACCATTGGGGTCTCTTTTTATTTTTTTGAGTTTGAAGTCTGTTTTATCTGATATAAGTATAGCTGTTCCTGCTTTCTTTTTTGGTCCATTTGCTTGTAGGATTGTTTTCCATCCTTTAACTTTGAGCCTATTTTTATCTTTTGTAGCTAAATGTGTTTCCTGGAGACAGCAAAAGGTTGGGTTTTGTTTCTTAATCCAGGCTGCAACTCTGTGTCTTTTTATTGAAGAGTTTAGTCCATTTACATTTAGAGTTAATATTGATATGTTAGCATCTGTATTTGCCATTGTGTTTGTCTTTCCTTTGATTTTATTTATTTATTCTTTTAATAACTTTTTTTTTTTTTTGGCCTTCTTTCGTTGTTATTCGTCCCTCTGAGGTTCTGGCTTTAGGATTCCTTGTAGTATTTTTTGGAGTGGGGGTTTAGTCGTAATGAAATTCCGGAGTTTCTGTTTGTCTGGGAAGATCCTTATTCTTCCTTCATAGAGGAAGGAGAGCTTTGCGGGATAGTGTATTCTTGGTTGGCATCTGTTTTCTTGGAGTCTGTTGACTATGTCCCTCCACTCTCTCCTTGCCCGTAGTGTTTCTTCAGAGAAGTCTGATGTCAGCCTGATTGGTTTTCCTTTGAATGTTATCTGTTTCTTCCCTCTTGTCAGCTTCATTATTTTTTCCTTGTCCTGGATTCTTGGGAGCTTTACTATTATGTGTCTTGCTGTATTTTTCCTTTCGTCATGGAAGTTTGGTGTTCTTCTTGCTTCTTGTATATCAATTTTCAGCTACTTCTTCGCATTTGGGAAGTTCTCTTCAATTATCTCCTGGAATATTTTCTCTGTTCCTACATCTCTCTCCTCTCCTTCTGGAATTCCTATAACTCTTATATTTCCTTTCCTCATGGAGTCAGATAGTTCCCGAAGTCTTTCTTCATTCTTTTTCCTTCGTATTTCTCTTTCCTTTTCTGTTTTGGTTCTTTTTATTTCTGTGTCTTCAAGAGTACTTATTCGTTCTTCCATTTCATCTATTCTGCTTTCATTGCTTTTCCCAGAGTTCTTTAGTTCCTCCATTAATTCTTTGATCTCCTGCATTTCTTTTACTTCCCTCTTTAGGGACTCAATTTCATTCTTCTGACCATTGTTTTCCCTCTTTAGGGACTCAATTTCCTTCTTCTGATCATTGTTTTCCTTTATGACTTCTATCACTTTTTTAATCATGGCAATTTTAAATTCTCTTTCTGGAAGGCTCAGAAGTTCTTCCAAGTTGCTGTCGTTGCAATCTGGGGAGTGGTTTTCTTTTTGTGGTGTGCTTCTTTCCTGAGGAGTTGTTAGGTTGCGTGTGGTTCTTCTACTCCCTACTGTCTGTTTTCTAATTTGTCGTATGCATTGGGACACTGTGTTGCTCGGACTGGCTGGCATCTTGGGTGAACTTCTCCGCTCCCCTCTGGCTCCTCCAGGAGCCATCTCTGGCTTCTGGGGGAGCTTTCTGCTGGTTTTGGCAGTCTTTACTGAAGAAATGTCCCTGTTCTAAAATGGCGAAGCGGGATGCTGTCCCTGCGCCTCCGGTTTCAGGCACACTCTTCTGCGCACCCGGTCTGCCCCGGACGTGGGTGCCTGCTCCCTCTGTGGGCTCAGACTGCTGGACGGAAGGGGCCTGGCGTGGGCTAACTTCCCAGCTGGCCACTGGGTCCTCCAGAAGCCTTCTGCCCTTTTCAAGAAGTCTTTTCTTAAGAAGTTTCCCTTTTCTATGGGGTGTTAGTGACTTTTTTTTCTGGTCGCTAGGTGGCGCCAGAGATCTCTCCTATTGTCCTTGGGGGCTGTTTTTCGACCCAACCCCCCCCCCCCCGTGGGACAGGGAGCAGAGCGAGAATGGTAGGGTAAACCTCAACGGCTTTGGGGTGCTGTGTCTGCCTTGTGCCCCACCGTCGTGGAGAACCCACGCCCCGAATTTCGTGCCCCGGGTCTCAGTTCCAAAGCCCTCAGTTCCAGGACGCGGGCTGTAGCCCAGTTCAGTGGCGCGGGAATGGCGCCTTTTGCACCCGCTCCCGTGCCTGGGCGCCTGGTTCCTGCTCACTCAGTGAGGGACTTTCACCTCAGTGAGGAGGGCCTCCGCGCGTCTCCCCGCAAGCCTAGGTCGCAGGCGCGGGGACCTGGGCAGCCGGGATCCCGATCTGCGTTTGCTTTTCAAGCGCGCCAAGCGCGCCGCTTTCCCGCACAAGCTTACTGGCAGCCCGGGCTGTGTGCGCGTCTCCCGGGGTCTTTGTTCTTCTCTAATGGCGCCCGGAGCCGTTCGCTCACCGCCGCGGCGAATCCTGCAGGGTTCTCCACAGCTCCTGTTCACGGGGTGTGGTGGCTGCAATAGTTTCTTTCCACTCACAGTCCCGCTTGCTGCGTAGTTTGTTCTTGTTGGCCGTTTTGGTTTGTTGTTTCCTCCTCTCTGCCGGTCGGAGAGTGCCGCCTCTGTGGGCGGGGGAGGGGAGCAGGGTTCTGTGCTTCCCTCCCTTCTGGTCCTCTTTTATGGCCACTTTCTTCTTCGGGCAGTTTGCTGGCGTCACCCGTTTATCTTCCGTGTCCCAGTTCTCACTGGGACCTGCCGCTTTTCCTCCCTATTAACTTTTTTTAATGGGAGATCTTACTCGCAGCGTCTCCTCGCCGCCATGTTGCTCCGCCCCTCCCATTGTTCATTTTTAAACAATATTTTCTTCCCCCAACACCTACAGGTGTAGTCTGCATATAGTTTCCTTCCCCAATGCACCATGCACCATCACCTCAGTCCCCTGTGCTCTTCCCTCCCTCCCTCTGATCCCTCTCCCTCCTCCTCCCCTGCAGCATGTCTCTGATTTATAATTGTCCGTTTTTGCTTTGTTGTGCTTTGTACTGTTATTAGTTTTTTACACTGATGTCTTATTTGGTTCCCCTATATTCCTGTTATAAGTGAAACCATCCGATTTTTTTTTTTCCTTTCTGGCTTGTTTCACTGAGCATCATTCCTTCTAGCTCCATCTATGTTGCTGCGAATGGCATGAGTTTATCCTTTTTGATTGCTGAATAATGTTCCAGTGTGTATATACACCACATCTTCTTGATCCAGTCATCTGTTTTTGGGCATGTAGGTTGTTTCCAGGTTTTACCTATTGTAAACAGTGCTGCAATAAACATAGGGGTACAGGTGTTCTTTTGAATCAATGTTTTTGTGTCCTTTGACTGGGCAGAAGGCAGGGTTGGACCAGCCAGGGGTATTTGCCAGTCCACACTCTCCCTGTTAGTTGGCCCTGGTGCTGCTCCCCCTTCTTACTTACTTCCCTACTCTGCTTTCAGGGAGCAAAGTCCCTTTATGTTCTCTGCAAGCATCTCCAGGAAAGGAACCATATTTACTCACACCAGAGGTTGACAAAAGATCCAAGAATCTGAGACGTGCCCAGGGCCATGCAGAGCCAGGAGGAAAACCAGGGCAGCCTGGCTCCTGGGTCTGTGTGCTTCCCCCCACCTGGCAGCCCCTCCTTATTTTGTGGGAGTTCTCTGGTGGAAATTAAGAGAACACCCCAGCTGCTGTCCAGCTGAGCTGCAACCACCAGGACTCATGCACTTAGTCCAAGTGCTGGTGATCTGTTGCTGCTTGACTATTCCAAAACTTAGTGGCTTAAAACATTAACAAATGGGCCTTCCTGGTGGCCCATGAGGTTAAGTCTCAGCACTATAAAGTTATCCCTAATCATTGCAGCACAAGTCGATCCCCAGCCAAGGAGCTGACCCACATGGCAAGATAGACCTCTCCTGTCTGACCTGCTGCTCCCCTCAGCAGTGTGTTTCAGTCAATTTGCCTATTCTGCTCCCCACGCTGTCTCTGGTGAATCCTCTCACCCCCCGCACCTCTGGCCTATACCCAAAGATCTTGTATGCACAAATAAAAAAAAATTAAAAAAAAGAAAACAACTATTAACAACATGCATTTGGTTCACAAGTCTCAACCTGGCAGGGCTCCTCTCTGAGTCACTGGGTATCAGGGGGGCTAGCTCAGAAGCTGACCGTGGGATTACCCCAAGCTCTACTTGCACCACTGCTCCCCAGTGCCAACAGCAGATGGCTTAGCTGCAAACTGACCTAAAGACCTGCCAGCAGACTTCACACAAGGCCTGGCCTTCCTCACATTATTTGTTTTTTTAAGGATTTATTTATTTAGGCATGTAAGAACTGGGGTGTAAGCCAGAGGTGCAGCTGAGGGGAGCAGCAGACGTGACAGGTCTTCCTCACAATATTGAGGCTGGTCCCACGCGTGAGCCATCTGAACATTCAGGAGCCTGCGGTGGTCTTGCCCCAGTAATAACCTGGCCTAGAGCCAGACAGCACCATTTCCACCACACTCTGTCTGTCCAGGTGATCCCAAAGCCCTACCCAGATTCAAGGGTGAGAAGAGGCCTCATCTCTTGATGGGAAGTGCCAAGATTCTGGAAGAGCATGCGGGACCAAAAATACTTGAAAATATTTTAATATTTTCAACAATAAATGCAGTGACTGCCAGTCAATAAGCAAGTGCTTTGGCCCCTCCCTGAACCCAGGAGTACAGAAGGCTTTGGGCATAATCCCCATCTTCAGGAGCTCATATCTCAAAGAGTAAAATGGGCACAAAGGAGGCAGTGCACAGAGATTCTTTTGAGTCCATGCTCACAGTGTTGGTTATGTGCTAGCACTAGTTGGGTTGTCTTACATTTAATCCTCTAGCTTTTTCATAAATTAGGCCAAATTAATTATGTCCGTTCTGCCTGGGAAGACAGGAAGTCACAGAGAGGTGACGCAACTTGTCCAAAGTCACACAACTAGAAAGTCTCAGAGCTGAGCCTCAGCCCCTGCATTGTGGCAATGGACTGTGCTGCTAACCACTGTCCTACCCGGCCTTACTTGTCATCTGTGGTAGGGAACATGACCTTGGTGGCCCTGATTTTCCAGAGTGAGGAGGGCTGGAACCAGCCTAGAAACAATCCCTGGTTTCATTTTTAATCAGTGCTCTCGGGGCCTGGAGAGTGGGAAACCCAGCATGGCAGGCGCAGCTTTGGATCCTGTCAACACCCACTCACGCAGGGCCGAATGCAGACAGGAGGCAGGGCATGGGGGTGGAGGCTGCTCTGCTGAACAGAAAGGAACAGTGAAGCCATTCTCTTTCAACCTCCTTAAAAGAAAGAAATGTGAAATGCAATGTTATTTTCCATAGTAGAATATCAACTTCCAGAGGACCCCAGAAGTCAAAACCAGAGCACACACTTTGGGGGCCAGCCAGATTTGGCTTCAAACCCAAGCTCCTTTACTTGCTGGTTGGGTGACCCTGAGCAGGTTACCTCACCTCAGTGACTCCCAGTTTTTCTATGTGTAAGTGAGACAGACCAGTACTTGTCTCACATATTTGCCTGATATGAAATGAGAGAGGACTTATATGAAGCAACTTGCCTGGCCCTGCCATGGTAGCAAGTTATATTTATAGTAATGCGACCTAAGATTATTTTATTAGTTTTGATAGCCATGTCACCCAGCAGTTCTCTGAAATCCAACAATTCTTTCTACATGGAGTGGATGACCGTCAGCCCCTCCCAGCAGCTATCACAGTGGGTCCAGTTACAGACAGTGGTGGTAATGGTCCAGAAATGTGGTAAATCTCAGAGCACTTTCCTCCCAAGCTGCTGTGGAAGGCTTATCCAACCTGCCCAGCAAATTAGACCAGGTCAAATTCCAAATCCAAATGCCTGCTCCTTGACCACCTCTTTTCCCAAGAGGTGACGGCCCAGCCATGTGCTCCAAGGGCAATCCATAGTAACCACTCAGTTCCTGCTTGGTGACAGGGATATATGAGCCTACAGATGTATACCTTGCCAGTGCTGCCCAACTTTACAACTTACCAGAAATGGGCATGGAGGTGGGCAAGGGAGGGAGGAAAGAGTTCATTAGAGATAGTATGGAATGTAGAAAAGGCAGATTTATTGATTACCTTGCTAGGGAAATGGGGTGAAATGAGATTTTTCTGCAGCTGGGAGAAGTTTGAGGCATATTTTGTACTCCGTCCTTGTGGATTTTTTATTTTATTTTTTAAAAATTTATTTATTTTATTTATACAAGCACTGAGTATAGCCAGAAGCACGGGAGGGTGAGAGAATTCACCAGAGCCAGAGTGAGGAACAGAACAGGCAGATGGACGAAATACACTGCTCAGGGGAGCAGCAGTCATGGCAGGAGAGGTCTGCGCGCCATGTGCGACTCTCACCGGAGGCCAGGGATCGAACCACCATTGCAGAGGCTGTGCGCAGCTTTGCAGCCCAGCGCTCAACCACTGCACTACCAGGGGAGGCCCTGGACTTTTTAAAATTTAGGACACATGGGCTTCCCTGGTGGCACAAGGGGTTAAGCATCAGCACTATGAAGCAGTCCTCAGCTCCTGCAGCACGAATTCAATCCACAGTCAGGGAAGTGACTCCACCCCTGCACCTCTGGCCTACACCCCAACTCTTGTATGCATAAATAAATCAATTTTCAAAAAAAAAATAAAACTGCAAGGGGTTAAGCACAGCACCATGAAGCTATCCACACCCTCTGCAGCATGAGTTTAATCCCTTAGGGACCCACAGAAGAAGAGTCCCCACATGGAGAAGCTCTTGGCTGGGAGTCAGCTTCTCACCGGGTGGCCCTGTGGAGGACAGCAGGAGCCACAGGAGGGTCGTCACTGCCTGAAACCAAGGGGTAGAGATAGCAAGCCAGAGCTGTGGTATGTGAGTGCATTGCCTATGTCCCATCCCTGACACCCCCCCCCTTCCCTTACATTGAAGCTCAGGCATGATGCCTGTCAGGCTTCCATCACAGTCTCTGGACATCGGGGAGCAGCACAGTTGTTTATAGTATACAGAGCATGCAGAAGCAGTAAGTCAAGAGGGTCAACATGCACTGACCTTCTTATTGCCTGCCATAGCAGTGTCTCATTGGCTCTAGACGCCTCCCACTGGCAGCCAGTGTTGGGCCAGAACCACAAAAGGGTGACCTGCAGGCCAATTACATCTGTAAACTTGTTTTGTTTGTCCTATTCATTGTTTTTTTAAAAAAAAAATATGCCCATTTTTGCAAATTGGGAGGGTTAGCATATAAATGCAGACTTCTAGTTTCACTTTTAAAAAAGATAGAATGACAAACAGAAGAGACCTGGCACAACAACAAATGTTGGTGAGGATGTGGAGAAAAAGGAACACTCCTGCACTGCTGGTGGGAGTGCAAACTGGTCCAACTACTATGAAAAGCTGTGTGGAGATTCCTCAACCTACTAAAGATAGAGCTTCCATGTGATCCAGCAATTCCGCTCCTAGGTATTTACCCAAAGGACACAAACATCAATTCCAAAGTGCACCTGCACCCCTATGTTTCTAGCAGCACTATTTACAATAGCTAAGCTTTGGAAATAACACAAATGCCCAAAAACAGATGACTGGATCAAGAAGATGTGGTACATATACACAATGGAATATACTCCGCCTTCAAAAAAGACAAACACTTGCAATTTGCAGCAATATGGATGGAGCTGGAAGGGATCATGCTCAGAGAAATAAGCCAGAAAGAAAAAGAAAAATACCGGATGGTCTCACTCATAGCAGGAATCTAGAAAACCTAAATAAGGGACCAGGAAAAAGAATAACTCTAAGAAAGAAAAATCAAAATCAGCAAACAACTATGAACCAAAGACACACTATGGGGGGGAGGGTGTGGGGAAAGGAGAGTTTGGGGTCAAAATAAGGGGGTTGCAATTGTATGGGGAATATAAAAATAAAATTAAAAAAAAAAAAAAGAAGAGACCTAGCAACAGTGGGCTCTCGTTTCCATGAGGAAACAATTTACCAGAGCTGAGGACCTGGCACTTCCTTAGAGGGTGCTTTTTTCAATCAGCCCCACTCCTCGCCATTCTCTAATGTCTCTCCAACAGGAAGAGCAAGAGCCAATAGTCAGATGTCATTGTATTTCCATTGTGTGCTTCTTACAGGATAAGTATCTTTCTTTATACTTGTGTCTCTGTGAAAGCGAGGAAACAAATAATAACATGAAAGATTTGTTACAAAAATAGGAGAAAAAGTATTTCTTTGTAGCAGCAAAGTATATCCCTGTGCATTTAACAAACATGCACCTGGTTCTTTTCTCTTACAAAACATACCTCCTGCTCCCATAGTTAAACCAAAGCTACTGGTGGTTCAAGAGGAAATATAAACAAATCTGACTTTCTTTCTGGGGGGGCGGGGGAAGCATATTAAAGTGCAAAATGTCTGAGAAGACAGTGAGGGCCCCCCTCTTTCTACCCAAAATAGCCATTGATAGACCTCTCCAAATTTCCAGAACTGGCCTCCATAGGACATGTCACTTTGGTAAGTGGATTATTTCAAGCTGAAGCCAATTAGGGCCCTACAAGCTCATGAGAAGCTTTTACCACTCCTTTAATTACCTTGAAGGATGAAAATGAAGGGGGTTATCCAGAATGAGGGTTGTTTCCAGAAATAACATTTCTACTAGAGAGGGCTCTCTATATGGCAGGACAAACATCTGATTATGGAGCATCTGGTCTTTGTCATATGAGTCCCTCTCTATTCTTTGAAGCTCAGGCCCCTACATTCCATAGCTCAGGATATACATACTCTCATTTTGCCTCATCTTGGGAATCCACATGTTTATGTAGATTTCCCATATGTATATGATTGGCCCTGCCATTTAATTCTTGAGTGATCTTGGATAAAGTCCCTGATTTCATCAATCTTCATCCCCTCACCTATAAAATGAAGTCAATGAATGTAAGTTTTATAGGGTAGTTGTAGGGATTGAACGGACTGATCAGTGAAGAGGATTTGGCACCAAAGTCAACAGTTGGTAGTCACACAGCAAATGCTAATTAGCCCTGAGGTGGTTCTTGCTGGTCTGGATAGATTTTGACCCCAGGTCTACCCTCCTGTGCAATACAGTTCCTCAAGAAGGAATCCTTTGGAGTCCCAGCACAGAGGGACCTCAGCAGCGTGGTCAGGGAATCTCATCAAGTCCAGTCCTGGCTACCAGATCCAGGTCCTTTGGAAACCTCACTGTGTAGGTACAGCCACATTGTATCACATTAATCACTGAAACACACACACACACACACACACACACACACACATACTTTTTTCCTGAGGGAAAAATTTAGAACATTCCGACTGAGTGTCTCTACATTCTTTGAAATCAAGCGTATCAATCTATCTGCCTCCAAATCAGCTAACTGGCAAAGCGCTACTTTCTCCAGCTAATATATTGTTGTGTGCGTGCTTCCTCAGAGCATGTTTCTGCTTCTTTCTTCATCCTCTGCTTTTAATGATCCCTCCAGGCGATCAGTGTAGGGAAGGGGCTGTTGCTGAGTCACATGCATTTTCAGTTGGTTTCGAATTGCACAAATATCCCATCAATGCTTTGAGATATCTGCTTCTAAAGACTGGATTGTATTTGCATCTTCAATCTAGCCATAGGGGATGGGAGAACTTTCATTCTCCCCAGTACAAGGCTTCTCTCCACAGCTTTAAATGTAATTCCCGAGGACCTGAGACCATCCAGGTGAATGAAGTTGGAGCTGGTAGGATAAGAGTTGCCCACCATCCTGCTGGAATAGGAGTACTGCTGGCCGACTGGCAGTTGCTGCCTAACATCTTGTCAATCCAGTTGGCCCACGGGACTGACCACAGGTGCCATGCCTAGACAGAGGGGCTGCATCCTGGCTAATGATTATTTCACAATTTCCCGGAGGTGGGGATGGCTGAAGGCCTCATGTGCACAGATAGCAAAAATCCTGGCCAAGAATAACCAAGCATGCTAAAATGTATGGATAGCTCTGGGTCACTACCCAGATGCTTTAGATGCTAACGAGACATGTGACAGATGAAGAAACAGAGAGCTCTTCTGCACATGCCCCAGTATAGCCTGTCCCAAAAGATGCTGTGCTGTCACTCTCTCTCTACCCCACCTGGTAGACTAATCCAGTAAAACCCTTTTCCCAACTCCCCTCTGAAAGTCAGGCTAGAAATTTCCTCTTCCAGTGCTGCCTCCTTGTACATAGGCTTAATAAAACCTTGTCTGGATGTCGTCTGTCTGACCTTCTTGTTAACTTCTTTCCCAAGGAGTCAGAACCTCTGAAAAAGACCTACTGTCTAAAACAGACCCAGATACACTGTCATTTGCTGTCATTTGTGACCTTGGCACTGGTGGTCCCGCTTCACCTTCCTTCCCCAACGACCAGCCTAAGGCACCTGCCAGCACAGCTCCCTACCCCCAGTGACTCTCAAGGAAGTTCTCTCTCCTGGGCCAAAGTTGGAAACATTTACTGCAGAAGAGGTCATGGGCCTGCATGTAAAGACCCAGTCTGATGCATGTGGGTACCAAGGGTGGGATGTGCCAAAGTCACAGGCTGATTATTTTGATTTGAAGGCAATTAAAAACAGCATTTCCAGGGCCTCCCTGGTGGTGCAGGGGTTAAATCTCAGCACTATCCAGCTATTGCTATCAATCTATCACCCCAAAATCTGTCTTTTTGACAAAAGGTTGATTTCATGGGAGGGTCTCTGAAGGCTAGATGGAGGTTGTTCTTGAAAAAGACATTCATGTATAAACTTCTCTCTGTAAAGGAGTCTCCCTCACTGCATCAAAAAGACCTAATCCTTTCCTTCTCTCTTTTCAGTGGAGAAGACAGAACTTAAATCAGCATACCTTTGTTTCCTGTGCCTTCCTTGATAAACCTCCTGGTCTCCTTTCTTCCAACCTCCCTTGTTTAGCTGGGTTATTTAAGTTTGTGTCCTAAGCCCTGGGAAGAGGTGCCCAGTCCTGCTTGGTCTCTCCCATGTATACAGGAAATTACTTTCCTAGTAATTTCTTTTTAACTTTTTCTCTTACCCGTCAGTTATCTGAAACTTGTTTGATTGTTTGCCACCCTAGAACCAAAAATGGTACAGCTGATTTTTTTTCATATTTGAAAATTTATTTACTTTTTTATTATATATATTTTTATTTTTAAATAGTATTTGCTTCCTCCTACCCCCTCAGATTGAGTCCCCATGGAATTTTCTTCCCCAATGCACCCGTGCACCATCACCTCAGTCCCTGTGCTCCTCCCTCCCTCCCTCTGATCCCTCTCCCTCCTCCCCTGCAGCATGTCTCTGATTTATAATTGTCTGTTTTTGCTGTGTTGTGTTTTGTACTGTTATAATTTTTTTACACTGATGTCTTATTTGGTTCTCCTATATTCCTGCTATAAGTGAAACCATCTGATATTTTTCTTTTTCCTTTTGGCTTATTTCACAGAGTATAATTCTTTCTAGCTTCATCCACATTGCTGCGAATGGCATGAGTTTATCTTTTTTTGATTGCTGAATAATATTCCATTGTGTATACGTACCACATCTTCTTGACCCAGTCATCTATTTTTGGGCATTTGGGTTGTTTCCAGGTTTTACCTATTGTAAACAGAGCTGAATAAACATAGGGGTACAGGTGTTCTTTTGAATCAATGTTTTTGTGTCCTTTGGATAGATCCCTAGGAGTGGAATGGCTGGGTCCTATGGTAGCTCCATTTTTAGTGGACTGGGGAACCTCCAGACAGCTTTCCATAGTGGTTGGACCAGTTTGCACTCCCGCCAGCAATATAGGAGAGTTCCTTTTTCACCACATCCTCGCCAACATTTGTTGTTTCTTGTTTTTTTGATAGGTGCCATTCTTAGGTGGTATCTCAGTGTGGTTTTGATTTGCATTTCCCTGATGATAAGGGATGTTTAACATTTGCATTTAAATGTTGTCCATTTGCATTTCCTCTTTGGAGAAATGTCTTATAAGTTCTTCTGCCCATTTCTTGACTGCATTGTTTATTTTGTTTTTGTAGAGCCATGTGCGTTCTTTGTAAATCTTTGAGATCAGCCCCTTAACAGTTAAATGGATTGCAAAGATTTTTTCCCAATCAGTGGGCTGTCTTTCTGTTTCGGTTAATGTCTTTTTTGCTGTACAGAAGCTTTTCAGTTTGATGTAATCCCAGTTGTTTATCTTTGCCTTCACTATCACTACTTTGGGTGATGAGTCTTTAAAGATGTTATTGCAATGTATATCTTGTAGTGTTTCACCTATATTTTCTTCTATATATTTTATGGTTTCAGGTCTTATGTCCAGTTCTTTTATCCATTTTGAGTTGATTTTTGTGCATAGTGAGAGGTACTGGTCTAGTTTCATTTTTTTGCATGTGGTGGTCCAGTTTTCCCAGCACCATTTATTGAACAAACTGTCCATGTTCCACTGCATATTCTTTGCTCCTTTGTCAAAGATTAGTTGTTCATGTAAGTGTGGCTTTATTTCTGCACTCTGTATTCAGTTCCATTGGTCTGTGTGCTTGTTTTTGTTCCAATGTCAAACTGTTTTAATTATTATGGCTTTGTAGTACAGCTTGAAGTTTGGAAGTGTGATACCTCCTTTCTCCTTTTTTTTCATCAGTAGGACTTTGGGTATTCATGGTTTTTTGTGGTTCCATATGAATTTTATCTGTATTTGTTCATTTCTTTGAATAATGTCATTGAGATTTTATTGGAATAGCATTGAATCTGTATATTGCTTTTGGTAGGATGGCCATTTTAATGTTAATTCTTCCAATCTTGAGCAGGGACTGTCTTTCCATTCCTTTGTGTCTTCTTCACTTTCTTTTAAAGGTGTTTTATAATTTTCTTTGTATAGGTCTTTCACCTCTTTTGTTAGGTTTATTCCCAAGTATTTGATTTTTTTGTTTCAATTATAAAAGGGATGGTTTTCTTGATTTCTTCTTCTTCTTCAGATTGATTGTGTATAGGAAAGCTACTGATTTTTGTGTGTTGATTTTATATCCTGCTACTTTACTGAACTGGTTGATTATTTTGAGTAGTTTTTCTGTGGAGTTTTTAAGGTTCTCTATGTATATTATCATACCGTTTGCAAATAGTGATAGTTTTACTTCTTCTTTCCCTATTTGGATTCCTTGTATGTCTTTCTCTTGTCTTATTGCCCTGGCTAGGACCTCCAGTATTATATTGAAGAGCAGTGGTGAGAGAGGACATCCTGATCTTAAAGGAAAGGCCTTCAGCTTTTCGCCATTGAGATTAACATTGGCAGTGGGTTTGTCGTATATGGTTTTAGCATATTAAGGTATGTTCGTTCTATCCTGAGAATTTTAGGGCCTTCATCATAAATGGATATTGAACTTTGTCGAATGCTTTCTTAGCATCTATTGATATGATCATATGGTTTTTCTTTTTCTTTTTGTTGATGTGTTGGATTATACTTACGATTTTCATATGTTGAACCATCTTTGTGCCCCTGGGATGAATCCCACTTGATCGTGGTGTTCTAACCCTTTGATGCTTTGTTGGATTCTGTTGGCAAGGATTTTGTTGAGGATTTTTGCATCAGTGTTCATTAGGGAGATTGCTCTGTAATTTTCTTTTTTTGTGCTGTCTTTGGTTTTGGTATTAGTGTAATGTTGGCTTTGTAGAACGTATTTGGTAGTATTCCTTCTTTTTCAATTTTTTGAAAGGGTTTGTGTAGGATTGGCACTAATTCACTGCTGACCATTTGGTAGAATTCATTTGTGAAGTCGTCTGGGCCTGGGGCTTTTGTTTTTGGGGAGTGCTTTGATTACTGCCTCAATTTCACTGTTTGTAATTTGTCTGTTTAGTTGTTCTATTTCTTCTTTATCCATGTTTGGATGATTATGTCATTCTAAGAATTTGTCCATCTGTTCTACGTTGTTGAATTTGTTTGCATATAAGTGTTCATGGTAATCTCTCATTATTCTTTTGATTTCTACTGAGTCTGTTGTGATTTCTCCTCTTTCATTTATAATCCTATTTATGTGTGTTTTCTCCCACTTTTTCTTTGTGAGCCTGGCTAGAGGTTTGTCTATTCTGTTTATTTTTTCAAAGAACCAACTTTTGGTTTCATTGATCTTTTGGATTGTTTTTTCAATTTCCATTTCATTTATTTCTGGTTTGATTTTTATTATTTCCTTCCTTCTACTGGCTTTAGGGTTTTTTTGTTGTTCTTTTTCTAGCCCTTTGAGGTGTGAGATTAGGTTGTTTCTTTGAGTTCTTTCTTGTTTCTTCATGTGAACCTGTATTGCTATATATTTTCCTCTTATTACTGCTTTTGCTGCATCTCATACATTCTGGAAAGTGGTGTACTCCTTGTTGTTCAACTCAAAGTATTTTTTTAATTTCTTCTTTGATCTCCTTTTTAGTCCAGTGGTCTTCCAGTAGTGTGGATTTCAATCTCCATGAAGTGTGGGATGTTTCCTTGTTTTCTTTTCATGATTTATTTCTAGTTTGATGCCTTTATGATCAGAGAGGATAGTTGGAATGATTTTGATCTTCATGTATCTGTTGATGTTTGTCTTGTGGCCCAGTATGTGATCGATTCTGGAGAATGATCCATGCACACTTGAGAAAAATGTGTACTCGGATTTTTTTGGGTGCAGTGTCCTATAGATTTCTGTTAAGTCCATGAGTTCTATGTCTTTATTTAGGGCTCCAGTGTCTTTGTTTATTTTTTGTCTCATTGATCTGTCCATTGGTGAGAGTGGGGTGTTGAAGTCTCCCACTATATATGTATTTTCTTTAAAGTCTGTTTTCAGAGCTGATAATAATTGTCTAATACATTTTGGTGCTCCTTCATTGGGTGAGTATGTGTTGATGAGTGTTATATTTTCCTGATGTATTGTCCTATTGATCATAATGTAGCGTCCGTCTATGTCTCTTTTTACCTTTTTTAATTTGAAGTCTATTTCATCTGATATAAATATGGCTGTCCCTGCCTTCTTTTTGGTCCATTTGCTTGTAAGATTGTTTTCCAATCTTTTACTTTCAGTCTATATTTATCTTTTGTGGTTAAATGTGTTCCTGGAGACAGCAGAAGGTTGGATTTTCTTTTTTAATCCAGCCTGCTACTCTGTGTCTTTTTATTGATGAGTTTAATCCATTTACATTTAGAGTTAATATTGATATGGTGGCATCTGTATTTGCCCTTTTGTTTTTTGTCTTTTGTGATTTTATTCCTTGCTTTATTCTGATCTTCTTGTTCATTCTTCTGTTGGTTTTGGTTTTAGGACTTCTTGTAGAATTTTTTGGAGTGGGGGTTTAGTTGTAATGAATTTCTGGGGTTTCTGTTTGTCTGAGAAGGTCCATATTTTTTCTTCATAGAGGAAAGAGAGCCTTGCAGGGTAAAGTATTCTTGGTTGACATTTGCTGTGTTGAGGTTTGCTGAGTATGTTACTCCATTTTTTTTCCTGCCTGTAATGTTTCTTTGGAGAAGTCTGAAGTTAACCTGATTGGTTTTCCCTTATAAGTTATCTGCTTCTTCCCCTTGCCAGTTTAATTTTTTTCCTTTGTCTTGGTCTCTTGCAAGCTTTACTATTATGTGTCTTGCTGTAGTTTTCTTTTTCGTTGTGGTAATTGGGCGTTCTTCTTGCTTCTTGTATGTCTATATTCTTCTCTTTTTTCATGCTTGGGAAGTTTTCTTCAATTATCTCCTTGAACAATTTCTCAATTCCTTTGTCTCTCTTCTCACCTTCTGGAATGCCTATAACTCTTACATTTCCTCTCTTCATGGAGTCTGATAATTATCTAAGAGTATCTTCATACTTCTTCATTTCCACTTCTCTCGCCTCTTCTCTTTTGGCTCCTTTTATTTCTGTAGCTTCGATAGTACTGATCCGTTCTTCCATTTCATCGATTCTGTTTTCATTGCTTTTCCCAGAGTTCTTTATCTCCTCTAGTAATATTTTAATCTCCTGCATTTCTTTTCTTTCCTTTCTTAAGATCTCAATTTCAATCTTCAGTTCAGTGATTATTTGTCTCAAATCATTTTTTTCCTTTTCGTTTTCTTTCTGCCTTTTAATCATGATGATCATTAATTTTCTATCTGATAGGCCAAGAAGTTCTTCCATGTCATTGTTGAGCTCTGGTAACTGTATTTCTTTTTGTGGTGTGTCCTCCTCTTGCAGGCTTGCTTGATTATTTATATTTTTTCTTTTCCTTGTTGTTTGCTTTCTAATTAGTTCTATGTGGAACGTTGTGCCACTGGTGCTGGAGGGCATCTCTTTGGAGTGCTCCTTTAGGGGTGTCAGAAACTGTGTACCAGACTGAGACCAGCACTGTAGGCCAAAACTCCACCAGGGTGTTGGTGCTGAGTTGCTGGGCACTGTCCCTCACAGTTCCCTCAGTTCTGTATTTACTCAGTTCTAACAGGAAATTTACTCAGTTCTAACAGGAAATCAGCTAGTTGATGATTTTGTTCTGGTCACGAGGTGGTGCCAGAGATCCGTACTTGCTGACCTGGGCTTTTTCCCAGTGGTTCTCTGAGAAACAGAGTAGGGGCAGAGGGGAGCACCTCAACACAGGGGCTCTTATTCAAGCTTGGTGCTGTTTCTGCCCAGTGTTCACCTGGTGCTCTGCCCACAGCTGTATGGATCCCCCATCCTGAATTCTGCACTCTAGGTCTCAGTTCCAGGGTGATCATATCCAAAATGCTGGCTGTCACCCTGTGCAGTGCCCGCTGCTATGGCACATCCCTTGCCCTGAATTGTGCTCCTGATTGTCAGTTCCAGAATGGGGTCTTGCTCCATACCTTATTTTCCTTCTTACCCCTCTTTGTGTGGCCGACTCTCTCTCAGAGTGTGAGGGTGTTTTTGGGATCCCTGGTTTCCAAGTATCAGGATGTTGGTGATTTAGTTCTTCTCACTAGGTGGCACCAGAGATCTTTCCTAGTGTTCTTCCAGAACTGTTTTTACCGCTGTGGGTCTGGGTAACAGAGTGGGTGTGGCGTGGAGCACCTCAACGGCGTGGGGGTGCTGTGTCTGCCCTGTGCCCCGCCATCGTGGGGATCCCACACCTCGAATTTTATGCCCCGGGTCTCAGTTCTGAAGCCCCCAGATACAGGACGTGGGCTGTAGTCCAGTTTAATGTCTGCAGAAATGGCACCTTTTGTACCCTGCTCCCATGTCCGGGTGCCTGATTTCTGATTACTCAGTGAGGGACATTCACCTCAGTGAGGGCTCCCACGCATCTGCCCACAAACCTAGGTCACAGGCGCGGGGACCTGGGCAGCTGTGATCCGTGGAATGCTTTTAGAGTGCACCGATTTTCCACACAAGCTTACCGGCTGGTCTTGAGCTATTTGTAGGTCTCCTCAGAGTCCTTATCTTCCTTTAATGGCGCCTGGAGCTGATGGCTCACCTCCGTGGTGATTCCCGCACAGTTCTCCACAGTTCCTGTTTGTTGGGTGCGGTGCCTGAAATAGTTCCTTTCTACTCACTGTCCCACTTGATCTGTAGTTTGTTCTTGGTGCTTTTTTTTTTTTTTAACCTTTTCCTCCTTTCTGTTGGTCCAAGAGTGCTGACTTTGTGGGTGGGGGAGGGTAGCATGTTTCTGAGCTTTCCTCTCTTCTTGTCCTCTTTTATGGTAACTTTCCTCTCCTGACAGTTTGCCAGAGTCGCCCATTTATCTTCCGTGTCCCAGTTCTCGCAGGGACCTGCCGCTTTTCCTCCCTATTAACTTTTTTTAATGGGAGGACTTACTCGCAGTGTTTCCACACCACCATGTTGATCCCCAACCTCCAGCTGATTTCTTTTGCTTCCCAACATCGGTCTCTTAGCTCTCTTTCCATGAGTATAATGGAAACCAGGTGGTGAGAAAGCTTTTCTTTCTCTCTCTAAATTTTGATTTTCAGGTGATGGACTTTGTGAAACCAGTTTCTTGGGTTTAGCAGTATGAGGACTCATGTGTTTTCAGTGACTCTTTCCCTACCAGAGATAATTTCCCTTTTCATGAATTGGGAAATCAAAAAGAATTGGATGAGCTTTGATGTCATCTTATTCTGTTCAAAAGAAGGGAGAACATGATTTATTGTGTGTTGGAGCAACTATTTAAAATGGTTAAACTAGTTGCCCCATAATTATTGGCTTTTCATAGCCTATTCTTTAAATGAATTATCTAGTTCTTGTGAGGATTGTGTCTTTTGCATTGTCTTGGGATACAGCTTACATCATGGTTAAGCCATGAAAGGGATTATTGATTTGAGTCACTCACTTGGGAAAGCTTTTCAATTGAAAAACATTTTTTTGAGTGCTCCCAATCTAAATAGTTATTTTATTGGTATCTGTAGAAAGCCCAGTCATGGTAGTTAATAGCTCTCCTGAGAAAAACCTACTGGGAAAAATTTCCCTTCAATGGTCAGGATGTAACTTACCTAGAGGCTGTCTTTTAATGTAATTTTTCCATGACTCTGAAATGTAAATACTCAGGTTACTCACCAAGATTAAATGGGGGGGGGGGGGTCAGGTGGGGGAGAAGGGGGAAAGGAGAGGAGTCCCTTTAAATTTACAAGTAGCTATAAAGCAACCCCTTCCCTGTCCAAAATCTCAGCTTCCATAAAGATTGTTTATTAAGGACAAATACAAATCTTGAAAGTTTACTTCTTAAATACTAAGCTCTGACCACATGAGTAGGTATTTAATTCAAGGCCAAAAATGATTAAATCAAAATTGCAAGGTTTTTTGTTTATGTTATTGTAACAGGGTGGTCCCCAAAAAGGGGGAGGTTCCAGGTTTCCTGCCCCACCCAAAAGGAGGGTGGAGCTGAGCAGAGAGAGAAGAAGCGGCAGAGGAAACTGAGGAAGGAAGAAAGCAGGATGGAGAGCCAGAAGGGGACCTGGAGGAAGCACATGGAGCTGAGAGACACATGAAGAAACTGCGCTTGCCTTTTGGTTGTGGACTGGTTGAAACAGATGTGGGTGAGAGACCTGTGGGGAGGTGACAATGGCAGTTTTTGTTTTGATTTTGATTTTGCGCTTTTCCTTCCGGGCTTGTCTGGTTGTTTGTGACCCTTTTCTGTGGGTCCCCACTGGAAGATGCTTTAGACTTGTGGCAGGCTTTGCGGCCTTGCTCTGGGCCAATCCTGTTTGGGAGGACTTTTACCCATGAGGGGATGATAACTTTGGGTGCTTGATTTAGAAACTGAAAGGATTGGCACTGTAAGGAGAAGGAGGGCCAGGCCAAGTTTCTGACAGGCTTTTATTTGTGCTCACAGGCGAGGTTCACTGATTCCCACAGGGGTTGGAGAAGTAGCACCTGTTGGGGGATAAGGGTAAGCTTTTATAGAGCTAGGTCTGGTCTTGGCAGGAGAGGGAGAATGCAGATCTCAAGTTGTTTTTTTTGAAACGGGTCATTTTCCCAGCAGTGTTTATCAACCTAATTAAACTGGCTCTAGCTGGTTTCCGGGATAAGGCAGCCTAGATCTTACATTCTGACCTCTTAGTTATAGTATAAAGGATGAAGAATTCTTTCTCGCTACTTCCTGCTGGTGTGGGGTGGTGTGGGGAGGAGAGGTCAAGAAGTAAGGTCAATGGCCATATTTGCTGGTAGGGATGCGTGAGTAGGGGTGTAGCACAAGTAGTGCGGGTCATCTCTCCCACACAGTGTTGCATGAACCGGAGCATGCATGGGGCAAGGAGAAAAAATATTGAAATTAGAATTAGTGGTCCCACCAGTGGAAGAACCCATGCAGCCAGAGGGTTACTCAGCCAGGTCACGGGGGAGCTGTCGCCCCTGGCCTGATGCATAAGGTCTTGCATGTGAAGATAAGGAGCCATTGCACCAGAACAGAAAACAGAGAATGAGCAGAGGGGATTTGAGAAGGTGTGGTTATGAGTACACAAACGTCACAGAGGGGCTCATGACAGTTTTCTTTGTCTGGGGGGGCCAATAGCAAACCATAGGTAACTGTTCTCTCTGATTTACCAGCTCCCAAAGAGGGACTTCAGGATGAAAGGAGCAAGCTGTTGCTTGGCGTAGACCGATTGCCTTTGTGGGAACTGCTGCTAGGCCTGGGCGTTGAAGAGACGCACACAGAAAACAGTGAGTGGCATTGAAATTGGAGTTAGTATGGTCTAGAAATTCGAGCCCCTTGTAGAATGTGGATCCATTGATACGAATCAGGCTTTATATTTTGTTGGCTTATTTCCAGAACAATGAGAAGCCTAGAGGGGCTGCACCAGGAAAGTGCAGCCCAGTTCCAAGGGCAGTCTCGTTTTTGTTTAGAATCAGAAAATAAAAAGATCAAAGAAGCAAACAGGCAAATGGGGAATGCACAAGTGTATGGGGGATGCATAACCAACTGCACCAGCCAAGGCTGATGACTTACTACTCCTGCTTTTTAACCTTTTCATTTCCTTAGCTCTTTGGAGCTCTTTTCTATTTCCAGATGGGATGCTCTCTGGTTCATGAATTCCCTAATAAAAGAAATTAGATCTTTAAATGGACTCAGTTGAATTTTTGTTATTTAACAACTGCTTCCTCAGTTTTTAGGGAGGCCGGGAAGCTGATGGGCAAGGGCATGTAGGAGAATGCTAGGTCTGAGATTACAGGCTGCTAGATCCATGGCGAGGGCTTGTCCAAAGAGACGAGGGCTGGCTCTAAACCCTGAGGCAGGACCGTCCAGGTAAGTTGTTGAGATGTGTTTGTGTCAGGGTCCTCCCATGCAAAAAGATGGTAACATTTTGGGTCAAAGGGAATAGTAAGAAGGCATCCTTTAGGTCTAGGACTGAAAAATGAGTAGTTGAGGGAGGAATATGTGAGAGAAGCGTATATGGATTAGGAACGACAGGGTGTACGGGGACAACCGCGTCATTGATAAGACACAGATCCTGAACCAGCCAGTATGAGCCATCAGGCTTTTTTACAGGTAGGATAGGAGTGTTGCAGGGTGAATTAGTAGGAACCAGAGGTCCTTTGTCCAGGAGTTGCTGGATGATGGGTTTGAGACCCCGCCAGTGGGTCAGGGAGATAGGGAACTGAGGATGGGCCGGGAAAGAAGTGGGGTCTTTCAGAGAGATCGGGATTGGTTGGTGGTGAGTGGCCACAACCGGGGTAGAGGTATCCCAGACCACGGGTAGGAGTGGAAGGACAGCGGGTAGTCCTGAGAAGGATTAGTAGATGTTTGGAGCAGGGGCCGCCCTGGTGGCCAAGTGATTAAGCACCCACTATGAAGCAATCTGCAGCCTCTGCAGCACGAGTTCGATCCCCAGCCGGCCAGGGAGCAACCCACATGGTTGGGGCCCAGCAGACCTCTCCTGGCTCGCTTGCTACTCCCCTCAGCAGTGTGTTTCAGTCAGTCTGCCTTTTCTGTTCCCCGCTGTCTCTGGTAAATCCTCTCACTGACCCCTCCTCCCCATCTCTGGCCTGTACCTCAGCTCTTGTATGCATAAATGAATCTTTAAAAAAAAAAAAGATGTTTGGAGCAGTGGGAGGGTGAGAGCAGCACTAGGGTCTTGGAACCATAAGAAAGTAGCCCCAAGTTTGGTCAGGAGGTCGCGACCCAGGAGTGGTGTGGGGCAGGAAGGCATGACTAGGAAGGAGTGAACTCAGGGCTTGTTGTCTGTTTGGCAAGGGGTAGGGCCAGTAGCCCGAGGCTGAGAGGGTTGGCCATTAACTCCCATAACTGAGATCTGAGAAGGATAAGTCTGATCCCGGTAGGAGGGGAGGACAGAGAAGGTGGCCCCCGTGTCGACCAAAAAAGGAGATGGACTTACCTGCTGCCTTGACCGTTACCCTGGTTTCCTTGAAGTTTATTGGGGTCGATGAGTCCAGGCCTCTTCAGTCCTCAGCCGTCAAACCCAAGACCGCTAGTGGCAGGGTCGCAGGGCAGGAAGGACTGTCCCACCACAGGCAGGTGCAGAGGGACAGTCACTTTTCCAGTGACCCTGCATGCCGCAGATGGGACACGGTCCTGGCAGATGACAGGTTTGGGGCAGTGTTTGGACCAGTGACCCTCCCGGCCACACTTGAAGCAGGCTCCCAGCGGCAGTCAGTTGGGGCCCATTGTCGTCTTCTGTCGGTCGGCTGGCGCTGTGGTCGTTGGAGGAGCAGGGCATGACAGCCTCAAGGCAGACACTAGGGCCTGATCTTGAAGTTCAGCCTTTTGGTGACTACAGGTCTTTCTATCCATCCTGTCCTGTTCCAACCGGTTGTTGAAAAGCTTAGAGGCCATGTTCAACAGATGTCTGATAGGGGGTCTAAGGGCCATCCTCAGCTTTTTAAAGCTTTTTTCTGATATCCGGGGCTGACTGGGATACGAGATGGGTAGCCAGAACTGTGGCGCCTCCAGGTAAATCAGGATCCAGCCTAGTGTGCCACTGGAGGGCCTCAGTGAGGCAGTTAAAAAAACCTGTTGGGTTTTCCGAGGTGGACTAGAAGATTTCTCTAAACCTATCAAAGTTTATAGCCTTGTGTGCCACCACTTGGAGACCAGCCAGGAGGAGGGTGATAAAACGGTCTCAGTGGGCTCTACTTCGTCACCCCGCTTCCATGTCAGTCTGATAGTCCCACCCCGGCTCTTGGCGGGAAACAGCTTCTGTACCTGGGGGCCTGGCCTCATCACTTAAGTGGACCTGATCTGCATGGTCTTGAGCAGACCTAGAAACACATTCCCTTTTGTCGGAGGTCAGGGTGGAAGAGAAGATAACATGTAAATCATGACATGTAAGGTCATAGGCTTGGGTAAGATAACAAAATTATTTGGTGTAGGCAGTGGGATCATTAGTGAAAGAGCCGAGACACTTTTGGATTTGGGAGAGATCAGACAGAGAGAAAGGAACATGGACCCTGACTACTCCTTCAGTCCCTGCCACTTTCCTAAGGGGGCAGAGAAGAGGACAATCGTGAGAGAGGGTATGGTGGCTAGGAGGTGAAAGAGGGGGGCTGGATTGGGTAGGGGTCATGGACAGAGGGCAGTTGGAAGCACGTCACGGGTAAGGTAAGGGTCTTTGGGGAGCTGAAGGAGGAGAAGACAGAGAATTTAGAGGATCAGGAATGCTGAAGAGGGGTCTGGAGATAGCAAAGAGTGAGAGGAGTCTCGAGCGAGGAGATCTTGGAAAGTATGGCAGGTTTTCAGGAGGGAGGGACAGGAGGGAGGGACGGGACCGCAAGAGAAAGAAAGCCTGGACATAAGGAATCTCTAACCATTTTCCGTTGTGGAGACAGAAATTGTTTAGCTCTGTAAGGACCATGAAATCTAAAGTGCCATGTTCTGGCCAGTGAAAGCCATTATCCAATGGTATTTTTTTTTTTTTTTAAGACTTATTTATTCAAGCACTGGGTACAGTCAGAAGCGCAGGAGGGTGAGAGAATTCACCAGAGCCAGAGCGGGGAACAGAACAGGCAGAAGGACTGAAGTACACTGCTGAGGGGAGCAGCGGGCAAGGCGGGAGAGGTCTGTGCGCCCTGTGGGGACCTCGCCCGGAGGCCGGGGATCGAACCAGCGCTGCAGAAGCTGCGGGCAGCTTTGCAACTCAGCGCTCAACTGCTGCACCACCAGGGGAGGCCCTATCCAATGGTACTGAGGGCATGCAGTGTTGCAGTAAAAAATAAGGCGCTTAGGGCAAATATCTGGCCTTAGTGCGAACGGACCAAGGTTTGAGAGAAGGCGTCCCACTGGAGTAGCTGGATCGGGCTTAGAATTGGCAAACCCCATGGCTAACCCAACTCCTTTTCCCAACCAACAGGGGACACAGAGCCAGGAAGGCAGCATCCCACAATCCTGATCTGGTCTACAGGGGGCACAGACCCAGGGTTGCGGTGTCCCCTGATTCTGTTCTGGCCTACAGGACAGGAGACAGACAGACGAGGGGGATGTCTCCACCTCTCACCCATTGTCTTAAACTGGGCACCTAGTCTGGACGGTCGTCCCCAAATCCAGGTCTAGGTGTAACAGGGGGTCGGCTGACATTCTATCTCACGGTTTATAGGACAGCTGACCTAAGCAGGGAGTGAGGAGAGGAGCCGTATAGCCAGAGGCGAGGGCTTCCTAGGAAGGACGGTCAGGCAGATGACTTAGCCTAAGAATGAAGGCCAGTGGTGAATGTGAGGTGTCTGCAATGGAGAGGAGAGGTCCCAGGGACCGGAAGTCAGCCCTGGCACCAGGGGACACAACCTTCCCGGGTTTCGGCATCAAAGTGAAAGGAGTGGCATGGTAAAGAGGAGAGCCAGACCAAGTTTCTGACAGGCAGGAACTTTTATTTGCGCTCCTGGGCGAGGTTCGCCGGCCCCCTCGGGGGCCTTAGAAGTCACACCCCTTGGCAGATAAGGGTAAGCTTTTGTAGGGCGGGGTCTGGACTTGGCAGCAGTGGGAGAATGTGGATGGCAGGAGGGGGAAAATGTGGATCTGAAGTTGATTTTTTCGAAACGGGCCTATTTCCCAGCAATGCTTGTCCGACCTGGGTAAACCCGCTCTAGCCGTTGTCTGGGATACTGCAGCAGCAGTTCCAAGTTCCTCCTTCTCTGCCCCACCCCTGCCCCGGCTTCGACCTTACAAAAACTATATTTGCCTTTCCTGCATCGTTTGTTAATTGCATTTAAGTTCCTTCCCACTAACGTCTCATTTGTTGTGTTGATGTGGTGGATGGCAGAACCATTTAGAGTAGGCAGGTTTGCGGGGTCTGGGGTGCCCCTCTCCCTGCCCTGTAACCTTATCTCTCTTTACATGTATCTTTTTATGTTACTATAAACATGTTGATGTCTACCTCCAACCGGTATTATCAAAATTAGTAAAAGTATTTATTGATTCTGAAACTTTTGAAAACTAATAGAAACTCACACAAGTGTTTTTCAAGGTCACATGAACTGGGATAATTTTTGATTAATAAAAGTTAGTTTAAATTTGTTGGTTAAATCAAAATCGACATGTCTTCATGTTAGGGGGAAAGGATATCCTAACATGAGTGTAACAGGGTGGTCCCCAGGAAAGGGGGAGGTTCCAGGTTCCCTGCCCCACCCAAGGAAGAATGGAGCTGAGCAGGAAGAGGAGAAGCTGCAGAAGAGACTGAGGAAGGAAGGAAGCAGGATGGAGCCAGGAGACCTGGAGGAGGCGCGTGGAGCCTAGAGACACGTGAAGAAACTGCGCTTGTCTTTTGGTCGTGGACTGGGTGACACAGATGTGGGTGAGACCCGTGGGGAGGTGACCATGGCAGCTTTTATCTTGATGTTGATTTTGCTCTTTTCCTTCTGGGCTTGTCCAGTTGTTTGTGACCCTTTTCTGTGGGTCCCCACTGGAAGATGCTTTAGACTTGTGGCAGGCTTTGGGGCCTTGCTCTGGGCCAATCCCATTTGGATGGACTTTTACCCACGAGGGGACGGGTAACTCTGGATGCTTCATTTAGAAACTAGACTCTGCCTCACCTGTATTGTTTCCTAGTTTTATTAAAGTTCCTTCCCATTAAAGTCTCCTATGTTTTGTGTTGATGCGGCGGATGGCAGAACCCATGTAGAATAGGCAGGTTTGCGGGGTTTGGGCTGCCCCTCTCCCTGTCCTATAACAGATTTGGCGACCACGAAGATTTAGGACAGCCATCCGTGGTTAGTCAGCCCCATGGGGAAATTGGGCTTCCGTATGGCACTGGCTACCATAAGCACAAATGTGATTTTTGGTTTCTCCGGTGTGTTTGTTTCATGTCGATTTGCTGTTGAAAAACTGGCTTGGGCTTTGTGAAGATCTGTGTGTCTGTATGTAATTTGTTTGTAGTGACTTGCTAAGACATTTGATTTTGTGGAAATTGTTCTGTGCCAGTTTTACTCAAAAGATTAGGCAGTACGTTGGACCATGTGGCCAGATCAAAGATGGCGTCTGAGGCCACTTGGCCTGCTCTTGTAAAATTCAGAGGTTCTTGTTGCTAGGACTTTGGAACTTTTTTTTTCTTTCTTTTTGTAATCTCTGCTGTCTCATTAGCATTTCTAAAGGCAATAATGGTTCTTCAGTGGTATGTTGCTTTGTCTTTGGCTACTTCCTGCTCTTTGCCTGATGCATTTTGCAAGCCAATTGTGGAGCAGTGGTGTTTAAATTAGCAAATGTATGCCTGGGTGTTAAGGAAAGAGTAGCCTTATCAGTAACTGGTAATTGCTGGTATCCTTGATGGATTCTTGGAGATAACTTGAATTTTTGCAAAGTCTGGATCAGAAAAATTAACAAGATTTTGTCTGAGTCTGAAAGGATTTGCTGCTGTGAATTTTGTCTACACAATTTGTTTTGGGCATGTTTGCCATTTTGAATACTGGATTTGTTCAATTGCTGGTGTAAGACAAGATTCTAAGTTTCTGCTTCCTACTGAGGAAGGTCTGCTATGGAAAGCACTCTTTAGGGTGCATCATATAACTGTACCAGGTTTTCATACCTGTGTTGTTGTTGTTGTCCCTCCCTACTGTGGGGGAGGTGTAATCCGTGCTTTGATGTTGAATCTGCTCTTTCAGCTTCTGTCCCAGAGTGGCTAACAGAAGTAAGGAGATGACTCCTTTTAATTGAAAGTTAATTACTGATAATTTGATTTTGCTTTTTCAGGTTGTATTCCAGGAAACCCAAGGAGTGCCTGCTTGGTGGCTAACAAGAGATGACTCCTTTTGCTTCAAAGTTAACTTTTATTCTTTCAGTTGCTGTACAGAATACCCCAGGATTGACTTCTAATAAAAAGTCTTCAACACTGAAAACCCTAAGGTGATAAACAAGGTCATGTAATCTTGTGATAAATAAAACTTTTCCTTCCTATTTCCAAAGTCTTAGGTTTGTAGGATGACAACTGGAAATTTTTCTACCAGCAACACTCCACATTTTTTTTTGGACTTTGACATTTTTTTTCTGAGCCTATGGAGTAAAACTGCAGTTAAATAACATATTCTATGTGGCATAACTAAAAAAAAAACTGTCTTTGTCTATATGTTGTATGTCTGTATGTCCTTGTGTCTAACTGTCTTGACCTCCAGTGATCAACAAATTGGTATACGTGGTGCCCATAGACGTTGAAAAAAAAAAAAAGTCTCCAGTTATGAGAAAAACTAAAGGTTAGGGTTTGATTGTCAACATTGATTGTCAACTGAACTAAGCTGGTGCCTTCATAGAGACTTAATATTGTTTCTGTTATTTTTCTGATATTTATGGCAAAGCATCCCAGAAATCAAAATTCAAGTACAAATTTGGTAGCCTGTCATTTGGCTGATGCAAGGAAATTTTGTGGAACCTCAGTAGAGCTCCTGAGACACTCCACAAAGTTTCTCCCTTTCCTCCTGGGAAAGGCATTAGATAAATTTGTTCTATTTGGCTCACCTAGTAGAGTAAAACTAGAAGGGAAGCATTGTCACTTGGGAAAATGGTAAAACTTTGGTAGGTACAAAATGTTAACAGTGGTTCTCTATAATGTGTAAAAAAAAAAAAAAAAAACCTCTCAGTATCTGGTATGTATGTAAATTGTCAATGATGATTGTCACCTTGTAATATTGTATAATTCAATTGTTTCATATCTACAGGAATTGTTTCTGAAAATAGGGAGAAAAGGTCTCAACAGATTCCTATTGATGGAACTGTTGAGAGTAAAACTTTTCTACTAAGGACTGAATAGACTTGGAAATACACCTCATATTTACTAAGTTTTCCTTGACATAATAATACTGATGATTTTTTTGCATTTTGCTCTAAATCCACAAAGTTTTCTTGTTTTGGTGACCAGGATCTGCAGCAAGGTTGTAATTTTTTTCCAACAAAGCTAACTTGTCACATTTTCTCTCCCCTTGATACCAACACAGCATACAAATAGTGGTAGTAATTTTTGCTACTTATCTCAGAGTCTGTTTTTGCATAACTTCCACAGGGATTTTGTCTGCTTAAACAAAAAATTGGGCGTGAGTTTGATTGTGTGGCTTTGTGTGGAGTTCTTCCAGAAAGTTGAAAAAGAGCTGAACCAAGAAGAGGAGAACCTGTTTGCCTTGTTTGTAGGGTTCCAGAGACCTCCAAAGAAGGTGAGGAAGCTTGCCTCCATTGGCAGGACTGGACAACCCCGGCCAACGAAAATGCCCTGGTACCCTCAAGAAGAGGAAAGCCCAGGTGGAGTCTGATGAGACCAACTTTGTACCTGAAGCGCCTGCATTGACCGGATGCCAACGGTTCGCTCTGATCCTATATGGAGTATTTCAACAAAGCCAGCTAGAAATTGCTGTTGGTTGTTTCTGCCCTGTGATTTTATGCAAAAATGGGAAAAATGGTTTAAAGGTAGATTTAATTTGCAAACTTTTGCTATGCTGTTAAAGTTTGGGATCAAGGTTGAGAGAATTCGTTTTTGCATAAGTTGAACCATTTTAACATTTTTTCCCTGTGATTTTGAGATATTTGCTATCTTGTTTTAGCCAATGCTCCAATTTTTTTTTTCTTTTGGCTTGGATAATGGATTATTTTTAAGTAATGAAACTGTCATACTGGACATTCATGGACAATGCTGCTAATTGTTGCTTCTCTTACACACATTGTAACCCTGAAAAAAGACTGTCTCCTAACATTACACCATGAGATCTGTGCCACCATAGATATGGTGGAATAAAAATTAAAAGGGGGGATTGTAACAGGATGGTCCCCAGGAAAGGGGGAGGTTCCAGGTTCCCTGCCCCACCCAAGGAAGGGTGGAGCTGAGCAGGAAGAGGAGAAGCGGCAGAAGAGACTGAGGAAGGAAGCAGGATGGAGCCAGGAGACCTGGAGGAGGCGCGTGGAGCCTAGAGACACGTGAAGAAACTGCGCTTGTCTTTTGGTCGTGGACTAGGTGACACAGATGTGGGTGAGACCCGTGGGGAGGTGACCATGGCAGCTTTTATCTTGATGTTGATTTTGCTCTTTTCCTTCCGGGCTTGTCCGGTTGTTTGTGACCCTTTTCTGTGGGTCCCCACTGGAAGTTGCTTTAGACTTGTAGCAGGCTTTGGGGCCTTGCTCTGGGCCAATCCCATTTGGATGGACTTTTATCCACGAGGGGACGGGTAACTCTGGATTCTTCATTTAGAAACTAGACTCTGCCTCACCTGTATTGTTTCCTAGTTTTATTAAAGTTCCTTCCCATTAAAGTCTCCTATGTTTTGTGTTGATGCGGCGGATGGCAGAACCCATGTAGAATAGGCAGGTTTGCGGGGTTTGGGCTGCCCCTCTCCCTGTCCTATAACATGAGGACCCACCGTCATACAGGTTTTGTGGACTCTACATCCACTCCAGACCTAAGCCATCAAGACATAGGAATGCCAAATTCCATCATCACCAAAGGGAACGTTGCGGGGAACTGAGAGTAGAGTTAAGCAGCCAGGTTTGTTATAAAACCAGACATGGGGGCCTCCCTGGTGGCACAAGGGGTTGGGACACAGCCTGTGGGGGTATCGCAACCTCTGCAGCACAAGTTCCATCCCTGGCCAAGAAGCTAGGCACAGCAGACCTCTCCTGACTTGCCCGCTGCTCCCCTCAGCAGTGTATTTTGGTCAATCCACCTGTTCTGTTCCTGCTCTGTCTCTGGTGAATCCTCTCACCTCCCGCACCTCTGGCCTGTACCCCAGTTCTTATATGCATAAATAAATAAATCTTAAAAAAAAAGACATGTTGGCCTTGGGTCACTTTCTTTGCCTCATGGCTCTTGGATTTTCACCAGCTCTCAGCGTGCCAATGGGATTCCAGGTCAGTGGAATTAGTAGGGCGCATTCACAAATTTATCTCCCTCTTTTTCTCCCTGAGATATTAATTCCTTTCTTTTATAAATAAGCCTTTTATTAACTTTTGTGTGTACCTGCAGTTGACTATTAATAAGTCCCTTTAAACATGTGGGTGAGGACCCACAGTCAGGCAACCCATTTTATATTGGGGTTGCCCTGCAACATTCAGAGTTATCAACATTATATGTAATAATGTAGAAAACAAGTTTTATTGTACCTCAGATTATTATTTAAATAAGCTCAAGTTAATATGTTTATGGGTAAATATAATTCTTATAATTACGTAATATAAGTATATGATAAGTAGGATAAAAATATTTAAGTAAAGTTTTGCACAATTATTATATATAAGATATATTACTTGAATAATCTCCCAAATATGTTTTGTTAACTTGTACCCACCAGGTTTTTGCTAAGTCGATTGTAAATTAAGTTAGGAAATTCATTGATACCTAGATTGTTTTCAAATGAGATTAAATAAATAATATTAATCATAAACATAGGTTTAATCACTTTTAGTTTCTTATTAGAGAGGAACTAAAGATTTTTGGGTCTAGTAATTAATGTATCTCATGCCAGCTTGAAAACTCTATTATGAGGAAGCACCTGTGTCTAAAAATTCTGAAATGTACTCAGAAATTTGCCAATCTAAAGAAAGCTAATTAAAAAGACAGTTCACATTTGCTTCTTAATTTTCACTAGAAAATTGGGGTTTCTAAGGAACAAGAATTTTAATGAATATATACAATTAAAGCCACTAAAAATGGAAACATCTCTGTATGCAAGAAAATAGGACTATGTTTTCAGAAAAAACAGGGATAAACTGGCAAAAATTAAATTGTTATCATAAAGATTTTAAGGCTAAACTTAACTTTATCAATAACTGGGGCCTCCCTGTTGGCACAAGGGGTTAAGCACCACACTATGAAGCAGTCCACAGCCTCTGCAGCATGAGTTCGATCCCTGGCTGGCCAGGGAGCAACCCACATGGGGAAGCAGACCTCTCCTGTCTCATCCGCTGCTCCCCTCAGCAGTGTATTTCAGTAGATCTGCCTGTTCTGCTCCCCACTCTGCCTCTGGTGAATCCTCTCACCCCACCTTCCCCCCATCTCTGGCTTATACCCAGCTCTTGTATGCTTAAGTAAATAAATAAATCTTTAAAAAAAAACTTAGCTATCAATAACTTACTCATGTGATTGTATGTTTTTATATCGGGGTTGCCTGGAACAGAGTTATCAACATTATATGTAATAATGTAGCAAACAAGTTTTATTGTACCTCAGGTTATTATTTAAATAAGCTCAAGTTAATACATTTATGGGTAAATATAATTGTTATAATTAACTATTTTCTATCACCAAAAGGGCAAGCTTTATTAGATTACTGGTCTGCTCTTAACAAGAAAGGAAAAGCAAAGAATTTTTTTTCTTTTTGAATAAATTCTAGAAAGCAAGATTTTTGTGTCTCACCAAAATAACTTATTTGTAGCTTGTTACCTTTATTACCAGGTTTTTGATGTCTTAAGTAAACCTTATTTTCTCAACATTAAAAAGGTTAAGCCTTGCTCACAGCTGTGTGACTTTCTGTATTTGCCTGGGAGTCTTTCCTTTTCACTTTAGATAAATATATGACTAAATAGTGTTGGACAGTGATCTGGAATCTGGAATCTATTTGAATAGTGTTCTAAAGCCCTCTAATGTTCTGACAAGCTACCCATACCCAGAACCAAATTCAAAATGAAATCTTTTCAACTTAAGACTAACTTTAAGGTACAGGAAATCCCAGCAGGTTCCTAAAATACTCCAAAAGACTTGTTCCCTCTCCTTATAAAAGGAGATGTATTGTCATATAAGAAGTAACACTAATTTGGGCATGAGAGCCATCTAGCAGTTGTCTGGAACCAGGGTCCGGGGTTGGGGACACTGTGTTGATGTGTTTGCACAAACTGGGGTGGGCACAGTGCATGTTACAGGGGAAAGAAAGCAGTGAGTGGCTAACAGCTACCATTTTCTGTGTTACGTGTTCCCCTGAGTGAAGTCACTGGCGCCTTTGTTGAGTGCTTAGTGCATGGCTGGCATATATAAATGTGCTTCGCTCGCATTAATGTGGACCATCTTTGTTATTATGAAACAAGTACTATTATTATCTCCATCTTACTGATGAGGGAACTGAGGTTCAGGGATGAAGGAATAAAATTGCCAGGATCACCCCCCCCAAAAAAAGGTAATACTAAGCCTTCCTTGTTTTATTTATATAATTAATAATATAGAATATCCCAGAAATTGTATGAAATTTCCACGAATCTAAAATACCCTGGTATAATATTTTAAATGTTTTTTAAATCTAAAATATTATTTAAATTGGATAAATTTGCTTCAGAATAGAATGCTCACCTCTCCTTCATGCCCAAGTTCCAGTCTCCACCTTGCCTACCTGTAGCCAAGCCCACCCCGGCCCATCCCAGATGCCCAGAACATAAATCTGATGATGGCCCTCGCCCACTCAAGAATGTTTAATGGCTCCTCGGGGGCACCATGCTAAAGCCTAAACTCTTGGGGGGAGGATCCACAAGGGGTCCTCTCCACATTCACTCTATTTCCCATTCACGACAGCTAGACTTGTGGTTTCCCAAGCACACCACGTGCTCTCAGTCTTTGCATGTGCCTGCCCTGCGGCGCAGTTTGCCCTCCCCTTGCTTATATACACCCTATTACTCAAGTTTCAAATCCTCTCCAAGTCCACCTCCTCCATGAAGTCTGCCAGGCAGACTGAGGGAGCCCTTCTTTGGGCTACTCACTGGTCCATGGCTAAAGGCAAGGGCACTGCCGTTTTATGTGAGTCCAACACTCAGCAACACAATAGGTGCTGATGAGCAGCCGGCCAGCAAGTTCCCTGACTTCTTTTCTTTGTTTTTTTTTTGGTTTATTTATTTTTATACAAGAACCGGGGTATAGGCCAGATGTGCGGGAGGTTGAGAGGATTCACCAGAGACAGAGCGGGGAACAGAATAAGCAGACAGACGAAATACACTGCTGAGGGGAGCAGCGGGCGAGACAGGAGAGGTCTGTCACTCCATGTGGGATCCTCGCTGGCTGGCCGGGATCAAACTGGCACTGCAGAGGCTGCGGACAGCTTCACAGTGTGGCGCTCAACCACCTGCACCACCAGGGAGGCCCAGTTCCCTGACTTCTGGTAGGGCGTCTGGGGCTAAGTCCATGGCCCAAGTCCTGCACGAGTTACCCACTCTCAGCCGTGTCTCACCTTGGCCCCTCTCGGTGCCTCAGTCCCTCAGCTGACACCTCCAGTTCCTGCTTTGGCGCATTGGCTCTCTGAGATGTGACTGAGGTGCGATGACATGGAGAAAGCACCTCCTGGCTCAGAGCAGGAGCCCCACAAGTACTGGGGCCCTTCCTCTTCCACTGCTCTGTTTGCCCCACCCACAAAGCACTTCTCTCAACACAACTACAGTGGATGCTCCTAGAAAAAAGGTGTAGATGACCAGTGCCTCATCCCCACCCCCAAGGCATCTAGAAGGTACAGGCACCTCCAACAGAGACACTGGGTCTGGGTCTGCTCACAGGCTGTCAGCGGGAAGTCAGGTGAAGAGCAACCAAATCAGTCCAGATGTCACATGGCTTCTGTCTCTGCTTTCCTAGTAGGCACAGATTGGCTTATGGGGGTCAGAGGTGAGCCAAAGCTCCCTGGGAACCCAAGCCCCTATTGCAGCTCAGCTCTTAGCTGGGCTTCCTCCACCAGAGGGGGCAGGCGAGTGTTCTTTGATAGAACACAGGCAATTCCCCAGGGATGGGTTTTAGGGCCATGCAGGGGCTGGGCCTGGCCAGGCTTGAAGTCCTCCTGTCAGACCTGAAAACAGCCACGTCAAGATGCTTCTCTGCCTTCTGGCCCAGCATGGGCCTCACCACCCGCAGGGTCCTCTGGCACTTCTGCTTTTATTATTACCTACTGTACAGCATCAGATTCCCTCCGCAGAACCACACAGGTAAACATTCTCCATCTTTGGGGACAAGAGGCTGCTATTGGTATCACTTTAAGAAACAGACACGGTGCCAGTTCCTGGACCCAAGTTTTCCCCGCATAGTCTGAATTTAGGTCTTTTACTCCTGGTTTGCTGTGCTTAGGAGAGTGGCTGATGTTTCAAAGTGCTGCTGCTAATGCTGCAAAGAGGAACAAAAATAAGGATTATCGCCTTGCTGGTCTTGGTCAGACCAGGTGCCACGACTTAGGGAGAGGCCAGTTCAGCAGCTCAGCAGACAGCCCTGCCCCAAGGAGAAGCGGGAACCCACAGAGAAGCGTGAATGACGGCAGGGCCACTGTCCTTGCAGAACTGCTCCTGGTCACGAGTGTCCATGGGAAAGTGCCTCAGCCACACTCCCCACTGCAGGGCAGTGGCTTCTTGATCGCCACTCCAGTGCTTGGCATGTCATGCTTGGCATGCTCATAACTGCTGTGGGCTCATAAGGTTTGCCTTCTCCCAGCAGCCTAGGAAAGCTCTGGCTCTGAGCAGAATTGGGGGACAAGTTACCTGCCCCCACTACAGAGCATGACATCACATTCCCCTGTTGGAAATGGTCCTCAAACTTGGAGTATTAAGGCCATCTGAGAAGCCGGCTGATGTGTGGATTCAGAACCTGCCTCCAGAGACCCTGACTCAGGTCTTGGGGGATCATGAATCTGAACTGGGTGAGCAGGGTTGCTGGGGGTGGCCTGTCAGCAACACCCTTGGCCAGTATTGACTTGGGATCTAGAACTTTCTGTCTATACTGGGCTGGAGTAAAGAGAGAAATTTTCAGGAGGAGGAGACAGAAGTTTGTTTTCATTAGTGTGCCTGGGGACAGGCCACCCTGCCCCATTTGCTTTAGGATAAGCTTCCAGCATGGGCCTCTGAGGATACTGCCCTTCCCAGCTGGTCATCATTCAGGGCAGCAGAACTGTGATGTCCACCCCCAACCCAACAGGAGGAGACCGGCCCTGAGCAGCTCTGAAATCACTCCACTCCTCCCTTGCAGAAGACCTCCCATGGGTTAACCGTCAAGCAGAACCCCCACCCTGTAGTGTAGACACCCCAGTGGGCACGGGTGGTAGGCTAAGTCTCACCCAGGTGTTAGTAGGGAGATGGGACCACCCAAACAAACCCCAGAGACCCCACAGAAGAAGAACTAGAGAGAAAGACGTCCCATCCAGGAAGGAAGTTCAAAGGTCTGTTAGGGCCACCCCGGGAGGGCGGTCACTCAGGCACACGCAGGCTGCGCAGAGAGCCAGTTTTAAAAAGAAACAAAGCAAAAGAGGAAGTCTCAGGAGAAAATTGGAGGAGCAGAGATCATGTCCCCTGGGTTAGTGCCCGAGCCTGGGTTTGCATCTGAGCAGAAGTCACAGCAGCACTGGGTTATAGATTAGGAGGAGGAAGCCCCAGGGCATGCAAGGCAGCCAGGCCTACAACCTACAGAGGAGAGACAGGGGAGAGAGCAGTGTCAGAACCCAAGTCTGGGGGGCAGCTGAGGGGGACTGGGGAGTGGCAGAAGGAAGGGAACTCTCTTTCCCTACAGAGAAAGGAAGTCCCGTCTCCGTTCCAGATGGGCAGTAGGGCCAGCTTAGATGAGAACCGGGCACAAAGAGCCTCTCCCAGGGTCCCACACCACAGTCACAGGGTTTGTAACAGGGTGGTCCCAGGAAAGGGGGAGGTTCCCTGCCCCACCCAAGGGAGGGTGGAGCTGAGCAGGAAGAGGAGAAGCTGCAGAAGAGACTGAGGAAGGAAGCAGGATGGAGCCAGAAGGAGACCTGGAGGAGGCGCATGGAGCCTAGAGACACGTGAAGAAACTGCGCTTGTCTTTTGGTCGTGGACTGGGTGACACAGATGTGGGTGAGACCCGTGGGGAGGTGACCATGGCAGTTTTTATCTTGATGTTGATTTTGCTCTTTTCCTTCCGGGCTTATCCAGTTGTTTGTGACCCTTTTCTGTGGGTCCCCACTGGAAGATGCTTTAGACTTGTAGCAGGCTTTGGGGCCTTGTTCTGGGCCAATCCCATTTGGATGGAGTTTTATCCACGAGGGGATGGGTAACTTTGGGTGCTTCATTTAGAAACTAGACTCTTACCTGTATTGTTTCCTAGCTTTATTAAAGTTCCTTCCCATTAAGGTCTCATATGTTTTGTGTTGATGCGGCGGATGGCAGAACCCATTTAGAATAGGCAGGTTTGCGGGGTTTGGGCTGCCCCTCTCCCTGTCCTATAACAGGTTTATGCAGAGGATGGCCACAGGCCCATGGCCCCTCCTCACTGATGAGCAGCCCTGACCCCCTGGAGCTCACCCCTGCTGCTCACTTCCCCTCCTCAAGCTCTGGTCAGGAGACCTGGGACTCAAAATAAAAGACCCGGGTTCTTTCCCCGGGGGGACTAGCCACTGTCCTCCGTGGTGTGTGGATGAGGCCCTGCCACATGCCGTGGTCTTCTCTTGGTGTGAGAAATACAAGCCGGCGTGGCCTAGCTGGTGCCACTTCAGCTATACGAATGTGCCTTTGGTGCATGGGGATAAAACACACAAATGTGGGACAGCGGGATGTGAAGACAGAACAGGAAGCAGGATGTGCATGCAGCGCTATAACTGCAAACAGGCAGAGAATGAAGGAAATCACAGAAGACACACTATTCTCCAGAACTGGAGAGGAGTTCTTAAAGTCGGGGTGACCATAACGTCCTCTCCCATAATAGCAGCTCTGCCAGCCACTGGGAGTGCCAGTTGTGGCCATACCTTAGAACCCTCTGTGCTCTGTGAAGCTCGGTCCCAGTTTTTAAAAACTGGGCAGACAGACTTCTCAAGTAGTCTGGAGGGCTCTTTTAGAGGTGAACCCCCAAGAAAGTAATGTAATCCAGAGAAGCTGGGATCTTCCCAAGCCAGGAGGGGTCACTGCAGAGACAGTGAGGCGTCTGTACAGACGGGAACACTCAGGAGCTGTCCTCATGTACAGATCCTGCCAGCAAAGGCTGGACTCGTGGAGACACTCTGTGCAGTGAGTGTGGTCACCCTGACAGGCCCCTTGTGCCACTGTCAGTGGAGCTGAGTGGTGGACCGGGTTGGTCTCTGGAGAAACTGCTGTAAGGAGCATTCGAGTTGGAGTCAGGGAAGCTTTGCCAGAACCGGCCTTTATCACCACCTGGGTGACCTTGTACAAGTCACTTTCCTTCTCAAGACTCAGTTTCTGCAAAAAGAGAGGCTCGCACACCCTATAAGCCCCTTTCAACTTTACCAGCCCTGGGCGAATAGTGGGTTGATCTCAGAAGCAGGAAGAAAACCAGTCCCCTCATTACAGCCAGCAGAGTGTCTGGGCAGCATTTGGAGGGGATGCGTGGTGTGGGAGGGGCCACTGGGATGCTTCGAGTGTGGGCAACAGGAATGGGGGGCAGTGTGGGTCAAGTTTGGGTTCTCCTTGCAGGTGGCCAGGGTCCCCTGCACCATGGTGTCTGGAGCAAATGGCACAACAGCCTGAAGCCCCAAGACTCAGAGCCCTGCTTTGTGCGAAGGTAAACAGCCCCTGCTTTGGGCCTCCCCGGTGGCGCAGCGGTTGAGCGCTGGGTTGCGAAGCTGCCAGCGACCTCTGCGGCGCCGGTTCGATCCCCGGCTGCTCCCCGGCCACCAGAGGAGGGTCCCACATGGCGCGCAGACCTCTCCTGCCGCCCGCTGCTCCCCTCAGCAGTGTACTTTGGTCCTTCTGCCTGCTCTGCTCCCCGCTCTGGCTCTGGTGAATTCTCTCACCCTCCCGCGCTTCTGACTGTACCCAGTGCATGTATAAACAAAGAAACAAACAAATAAATAAGTAAATAAATAAAAAATGCCTCTATTAAAAAAAAAAAAAATAAACAGCCCCTGCTTTGCGTGACAACTGGTCCCCAGGATTCTTGGGTGAAATGGAGGGATCTGGGGCTTGGTGCCACTTTGGGTCCCTTGGCCCATAAAGAAGGCACTAGTTCTCTATGGAGCCTCTCGGTCTATCACCTGGCAGTAGAGCTGGGCTGAGTCCCCAGCAGGGATAGAGGGGACAGCAGTGATGGGGTCCAAAGTAGGAGGCTTGGTCCTTTCTCAAAAACCCCAGGATGAGGCGATGGTGTGGCTGGCCCGGGAGGCCAGCCACAGATGTTGGCCATCTACCATCTACAGGATGTTGAAGATCAAGTTTGAGCTTCTTGCCTTCTCCAGTACCCCTCAATTCCCTCCCCCATTCCAAACACACATGCACCCACCCAGCTCTGTCCTTCACAGCCTTCCAGCCTGGGATGTCTGCAGACGGGCCTCTTTCCTTCCATCCCCTGCAGTGGCAGCGGCTCCCTGAGGATCCCTCCCGTCCTTGCATCCTCATCGGGCCTGGCACTGGGATTGCCCCTTTCCGCAGCTTCTGGCAGCAACGGCTCCATGAAGCTGAGCACAAAGGTAGGGTTGGGTGCCCAGGGGGTACGGGTGGCCAGCGCCTGGCTGGGGTAGAACTGGAGCCTCGGGAGAGCTGGGCCACGGCCCCAGTTTATCTGGTTCTTCTCCCAGTTTGCCTCGGTCAGTGGCCCCTGTGGGGCTGGAGTCATCTCTTCCTCCCGCCCACACTGGAGATGTCCCCAGACCTTTGGATCTGTGAGACACTGGATGAAATCCTGTCTCTACACGCTTTAGTTGTGTGACTCTGGGGACCTGACATCTTGGGGCTTCGTCCCTCATCTGTAAGATGAGGGCAGTTCCTAGATCATGACTTGCGGGGCTGGAATGAAAATTCAATTTGGGTGCCTCCTTGTCAGGGTTGATCCTGGCGCGCCCTCTAGCGGCCCTCCTGGTAACTGCAGCCTGCCGGGTCTTAACAGGGTCCGCTGGGGCCACATGACCCTGGTGTTGGGGTGCCAGTGCCCAGAGGAGGACCACCTCTATTGGGAGGCGCTGGAATGAAAAAGAAGGGGGTGCCGTTTGAGGTCCACACAGCCTATTCTCGCCTGCCTGGTCAGCCCAAGGTAAATGAGACAGCTGCTGGCGCAGTGGGCAGGGCAGTGGGGAGGGCGGCTCCCTACCACCCCTCCCTTCTGAGTGGGCCTCTCCTTAGCGCGACAATGGGTGCAGTGCACAGTGTTGGGCTACTCAGTTTCACTCTTCCAGAAGAGCCATGCTCTGCAAGGTTCAGGGCTGAGGTCACACACTGAGGTGGGCTTTATGTCTGACTATACATCACTTAGGTTGCCACAAGAAACTCTTTCTGTTGTTTCCATCTGAGGAACAGAAGCAAAGTCTCCTGGTCTCTCCTCAAGTTTCCTTGCTCAGAAAGTATCTGAGGCCAAAGGCTCCAAAGCAGGCAGGGATGTGAACAACAGAGACAACTGAATATTCATTGAGCATCTACTATGAGCTGGGAGATAAAATAGTAAGCAGAACAGGCCAAACATTCCTACCTGAAAGGAGCTTATAGGACTTGTAGGACTTGTAGGATCAAATAAATATAGGACCAAATGTTGATAGGAAAAAGGGGCGATGGTTCTTTCTTTGGCTACTTCCTGCTGGAATGGGGTGAAGACCAAGGGTGGGGCTCAGGCCTGGTTATGAAGGTCTTCTGCAGGGACGTGAGAATAAGGGTGGAGGAGGAGTTGGTTAAAAGTGGTATAGAGACATTTACCGAATGGGAACCTGTATGAATTTTAGGAGGAAAGGAGAAAAAAAAATAGTATTAATATTGGCCCTAAGAGTGGGAGGAGCCATAACACTATAGAATTTTGAAACCATAGCAGCAGAGAGTTGGAGTGCCCAAGTCTGCGCTGATCTGGAATTGCCAGGCATAGACAGAAGAACGGGAAGTGGCTTTAAAAGATGGGATTAGAAACAGAGGGGGTAGAGTCAGAGGGCCTCTACTTTGTAGGCTGAGTGGAACCTGGACCAGGGGTGCAGTGATGCGTACCGAGTTGGGCCCAAACGCTCGCATACATACTGCTTGTCCACAGGGACCCTGTTGCTCATCTGTCAATAACAGGAATGGCTTTTCCGGGTCTGGGAGAGCTAAGGCTCATCTCAGAGATCTTTGCCTAGATAAAGTGGAGAAAACAGGGTGTAGAAACAAAGAAAAGCGTGATCATTATCACTGGGCCTACTAGGGGCAGGATCCATGGTAGTAAGGGAGAGCTGATCCACGTCTGGTCATCCTGGCCCCAGCTTCAGCTGACGAAGAGTTGGTCAGAGGGGGTTTTGCTAGTCAGATTGCTATAGGGCAGCCCCTATACAAAACGGGTGCCTGACTGTGGGCCCTCACCCGCGTGCTTAAAAGGACTTATCAATGCTCTACTGCAGGCACACGCGAAAGGTTAATAAAAGGTTTATTTACAAGGGAAGGGGAAATGAGGACATGTACAGCTCAGAGAGAAAAGTGGGAGACAAAGTTTTAAATGAGTCCTACCCGATCCGCCGATCTGGAATCCCAAAATGGCACTCTAAGAGCTGGCCGCAAGCCAGGAGCCGTGAAGCCAGGAGGCGAGCGACAGAGTAAGAGAGCCCAAGGCTCACGTGTCTGGTTTTTATACCAACCCTGGCTGCTTAACTCCACCCTCAGGTCCCAGCCACCTTCCCTTTGGTGGTGACGGGATTTGTCTTTCCCAATGTCCTCATGGCTTTGGTCTGGAGTGGGGGTGGGGTCCACAAAGCCTGTATGGGATTAACTCAGGACATCCTTTCCCCCTAACAAAATGAGTAAGCCCATGAATGAGTTGTAGGAGGGGGAGACACCTGAGTACACATGATTTCTCACGAAAATCTCTCTCAGACCTTCCAACACTTTCTTTTGCTTTCTTTCTTTCTAATACCATTTCATTTTACCCATCCTACTTTAAATTATTTTAAGGACCTTCAGAATATCCATCTTCAATACTTTTTTTAAACACACATATCTCACCTTACTTGCATTTACTAAACTTAGCAAAACCTTAGTGTTATAAGGAAATTTAACACCATCTAAACAATGATGAAAAAACACAAACTTAAGGTGTAATTTGGCTATGGTCACCCTGTAGGGTTTGCGTTAGGGGAGGAGGTGGAGTGGGTGGCTGACTGTAGAGGATTTTTAAAAGGGGAAATTCTAGCTGGGCTGACACTTGTAAGAATCCCAAGGTGACACCAGATTCTAGGCGTTTTCGCTGTGGGACTGAGATTGATCATAGCCTAGGGCTTACTGGAGTAGGAAGGTGTGCGGGATTTGTCAGCTGAGCAAGTCCATGGTGGAGTAGGGCTGGTCTGTGAATAACCTCTATTTACCTCAGAGAGTCCCGTTTAGATTTTAATATACTGGTCCCCGAGTCTTTTTAAGGGGAGCTAGAGAGCCTCTATTTGTTCCTTGCAACCTACACGTTTTACCACCTGGGGCGTAAGAACCGGTGGCTTTGGAGTCAGGACTAGCAGGGAACAGCTGAGACTCAGATTTAGGTCGAGTAAGTAGATGGGGCTCATTTAAGTGGGATTCCTGGGAGGCCGGTAGAGGAGGACACAAGGGGGGCCTCCAGGGTGCCCAGGCATATGGTTGTGGTTTTTCTTTATCATTAGTGGATGAAAAGACAGGTTCCTCAAGTTTTTTGTGGGATTGGGGGTTTTGGAGAAGACTTTGTCTTTATAATAACTTTTATTTTGATTTAAGAGGCTGCAGCTGAGGTTGTTAAACAGAAGGAGGTTGTCCTGCAACTTCTAACCAAGGTGGCTGGGAAAGGACTACAATAAGCCAGGAGGCCTGTAAGGGCCGGACTGGCCACAGTGCAGGTTTTCTGATCCCATGCAGACCGGGTAAAGGAGGAGTCAGAGACCTCAGTGGTTTTGCAGGTTTTTATTGGGGTTCACCAGGCATATGGCAGGCAGGGGTGCTGGCTGGGGGGCTGGGAGGCTGGCAGGCCTCCCAGCCCCCAGCAAGTCTTCACTCTATCTGGGCTCTCTGGCGTTCGTTCTGCTGCTTCTTGGCTTCTCTTTCGGCTGCTGCTGCTGCTGCTGCTGCTGCTGGCGTCCCCGTGACGCCGCCCTTAAAAAAGCACAGTCCTAGCCCAGCTGAATCCCATCTACCTATGCCCACACCCTACTCCAGGTGCCCGCCATCAGGCATGCACTCAGGACAAGGATCCATCATCTATCCTGATGGCGGAAGGGCAGAAAAGCCTGACATTTTCTTTACCCTACAAGGCCGTATATAGAAATTGGGGTGGGTGACCTGGGTTGCCCATGACCACTCTGTAGGTGGTGGTGAGTGGCCACAGCTGGGGTAGAGGTATGCCAGACCACGGGGTCGACAGTGGAAGGAGACAGCGGGGAGTCCTGAGAAGGGTGAGGAGATGTTTGGAGCAGTGGGAGGGTGAGAGCAACACTAGGGTCTTGGACCTGTGAGAGAGTCGTCCCGAGTTTGGTCAGGAAGTCACGACCCAGGAGTGGTGTGGGGCAAGATGGCAGGACTAGGAAAGAGCGGACCAGTGGTCCTGGGCTGAGAAGGAAGGCCATCAACTCCCGTAACCAAGGCCTGAGAAGGATACACTTGACTGGAATAAGAGGGGAGGACAGAGAAGGTGGCCCCCGTGTCAACCAGAAAGGAGATGGACTTACCTGCTACCTTGACCGTTACCCCGGGCTCCTCGAAGGTCATTGGAGTCGATGAGTCCGGACCTCTTCAGTCCTCAGCCACCAAACCCAAGATCACCGGTGGCAGGGTTGCAGGGACTGGAAGGACTGGCCCACCACAGCCAGGCCCACCACGGCCAGGCGTAGAGGGACAGTCACTTTTTCAGTGACCCCAGATGGTCCTGGCAGAGGGCGGGGGTTGGGGCGTTGTCTGGACCAGTGGCCCTCCAGGCCACACTGGAAACAGGCTCCCAGCGGCAGTCAGTTGGGGCCCATGGGGCTCATTGTTGTCCTCTGTCGGGTGGCAGGTGCTAAGGTCGTTGGAGGAGCAGGGCCTGGTGGTCTTAAGGCAGCAACTAGGGCCTGAGCTTGAAGCTCAGCCTTCTGGTGACTACGGAGTTCCCTCTCTGCCCTGTCCTGTTTCTTCCAGTTGTTAAATACTGTAAAGGCCATATTTAGTAGATCCTGGATAGGGGTTTGAGGACCGTCCTCAGCCTTCTTAAGTTGTTTTCTAATGTCTGGGGCTGACTGAGATATAAAATGGCTACTGTGGAGCCTCCAGGCGAGTCAGGGTCAAGTCTGGTATGGTGCTGGAGCACCTCTGTCAGGTGGCTAAGGAAGGCAGCAGGGTTTTTTGAGGCAGACTGGGTAATTTTCCTGAGCTTATTAAAGTTTATAGGTTTATGCACTGCCAGTTGAAGACCAGCTATGGGACAGGTAATAAAATGGTCTTGGTGAGCCCAGCCCCAGCAACCCTGCCAGTGTTAGTCTGGTAGTCCCACCCTGGCTCTGGGCTGGGAACTGCTGTAGCGCCTGGGGGCATGGTTGTGTAGGCAAATGGATCTGATCTGCATGGTCCTGGGCAGACCTAAAAATAAGTTCCCTTTTATTAGAGGTCAGGGTAGAAGAGAAGATAACATGTAAATTATGACTTGTAAGTTCATAGACTTGGGTAAGATAACAAAATTTTTGGGTGTAGGTAGTGAAAGAGCCAAAAACATTTTTTAATTTGGAAGAGATCAGACAGAGAAAGGAACATGGACTCTAATTCTTTCTTCAGTCCCACCCACTTCCCTGAGGGGAGGGAGAGGAGGATTTAGAGGATCAGAGAACGCAGAAGAGGGGTTTGGAGAGGGTGAGGAGTGAGAGGAGTCTTGAGACTTTGAAAGTATGGCAGGTTTTTTGGAGGGAGGGAAGGGGCAGAGCGCAAGAGAAAGATAGCCTGGCCCTAAGGGAATTTTGGGCCACTTCCTCTGCCTATGGCAAAGGTTGTTTAAGTCTTTTAGAATTTTGGGGTCAAAAGAGCCCGTTTTCGGCCACGTGGATCCATTGTCCATTTCGTATTTGGGCCAGGCTGTGGTGCAATAAAAAATGAGGCGCTTAAGTCTCACATCCAGCTTTAAATGTAAAGGGCCAAGGGCCTTTAGGAGGGTCCCCAAGGGGGTGAGTGCCGGAATGCTACAGTGAGTGTCCCTCTTAGGCTCTCAATGGAGGTGGGGGGGTGGAGGGGGAAGCCTGAGTCCCAGGGTCCCTGGCCCAATTCTCAGGAAGTTGAGTGGGAGAGTGAAAGGGGAAGGCGGTGTCCCGCAATCCTCTTTACCTCCAAGAAATAGGACCAGTCGTCCCCCTGAGGAGATGTCTCACTGTTGTAGGGCAACCCTGATACAAAACGGGGTGCCTGACTGTGGGTCCTCACCCACGCGCTTAAAAGGACTTATCAATGCTCTACTGCAGGCACACGTGAAAGGTTAATAAAAGGTTTATTTACAAGGGAAGGGGAAATGAGGAAATGTACAGCTCAGGGAGAAAAGTGGGAGACAAAGTTTTAAATGAGTCCTACCTGATCCGCTGATCTGGAATCCCAAATGGCGCTCTGAGAGCTGGCTGCAAGCCAGGAGCCATAAAGCCAGGAGGTGAGCGACAGCGAGCCCCCCAAGGCCCACGTGTTTGGTTTTTATACCCAACCTGGCTGCTTAACTCCACCCTCAGGTCCCAGCCACCTTCCCTTTGGTGGTGACGGGATTTGTCTTTCCCAATGTCCTCATGGCTTTGGTCTGGAGTGGGGGTGGGGTCCACAAAGCCTGTATGGGATTAGCTCAGGACATCATTTCCCCCTAACATCACCTCAGAGGGAGCCCCAAATGGAAAGTGTGGATCAGGAGGGGGTAGCGATCGCTGAAAAACGAAGTGACCTCCGTGATCCGAGGGACCCTAGAGGCAACAATTCACCCTGGGAGAGTCAAGAGTCAAGCGTTGGTGGTGCACAGGCCGGCTGAGTCTTTTCGTTCTTCGTGATTATTTGGTGAAGTGCCGCAGGAAGAGAAGGTGTGGGCCAAAAGGAGGAAGAGCAGGATGGCCCCTCCAAGGGAGATGAGAAGTTGTTGAGGTGGAAGTGGTCGCATGGATTGCAGTTGCCAGGGAAGCCCAGTAAGGGAGTAGAGCAAGTCCCTGCTCCGCTCACGCAGCGCTAGAGGCAGCAGGGCCTGTTCTCCGCAGGGAGGGTGCCCCGGGTCGCAAACCGGCGGCCGTTAAGCCTTAGTGAGCTCGGAGGGCTTCCTGGCTTCCAGTTCCACGGCGAGAGATAGAAAGAGAGAGAGTGACCGAGAGGGAGAGTGGAGGGTTCGGGACGGGGCAGGGTCCCCCCGCGGGATTGAACCCCGTTCCCGGCCAACGCACCAGATGAACGGTTCGGCGCCATGAAGAGAAGGAGAGCCAGGCTCAATTTCTCAAAGGAAGGGAAAATGTATTGCACCCCGGGCGGACCTCACGGACCCAAGGTGGGGGTCCATGCAGCCGCGCCCATTGTGAGGAGAGATGTCCCTTTTATAGGGTGAGGGAGGTCAGGCAGGAAAACTGGTTGCGGGGGAAACAGGTTTAGGCGGAACAAAGTTGTTTTGGGTGGAGCCGAGTTGTTTTCTCCTGTTTATGGCTTCAGTTTAGGCTTGGTGGTATCAGTGGTCCTGGTGTCAGGGTCATCTTGTCCTTTTCTATGTGGGCTTCCTCAATCTGTTATAGGACAAGGAGAGGGGCAGCCCAAACCCCGCAAACCTGCCTATTCTAAATGGGTTCTGCCATCCGCCGCATCAACACAAAACATAGGAGACTTTAATTGGAAGGAACTTTAATACAACTAGGAAACGATACAGGAAAGGCAAATAATCTAGTTTCTAAATTAAGCACCCAAAGTTACCCGTCCCCTCGTGGGTAAAAGTCCATCCATATGGGATTGGCCCAGAGCAAGGCCCCAAAGCCTGCCACAAGTCTAAAGCATCTTCCAGTGGGGACCCACAGCAAAGGGTCAGAAACAAGCAGACAAGCCCGGAAGGAAAAGAGCAAAATCAACATCAAGATAAAAGCTGCCATGGTCACCTCCCCACGGGTCTCACCCACATCTGTGTCACCCCGTCCACGACCAAAAGACAAGCTCAGTTTCTTTACGTGACTCTAGGCTCCATGCGCCTCCTCCAGGTCTCCTGGCTCCATCCTGCTTCCTTCCTCAGTCTCTTCTGCAGCTTCTCCTCTTCCTGCTCAGCTCCACCCTCCCTTGGGAGGGGCAGGGAACCTCCCCCTTTCCTGGGGACCACCCTGTTACAATTCCTGGGCCCTGCATGGACCTTTCACCAAATAAATAAAGTATAGGACCAAATAAGTATAAGACCATACTTATAGGACCAAATAAATAAAACGTGTAGTGCTTTGGAGAAAAATTAATCAGGAGTCCGAACAGAGTTGGATGGGGTGTCACTTAAATAGTGTAGTCAAGGAAGGCATCACTGAGAAGGGGACATTTGAGAAAAGATCTGAAGGAGGTGAGAAGTGAGCCCTGTGGGTAGTGAAGAGAGTGAGAAGACAGAGTGCTGGACTGTTCTGGAGGGAGCAGCATGTACAAAGGCCCTGGGGTGAGAGTTAGTCTGACGTGTTGGAAGAATTGTTAGGGAGAAAAGGATGTCCTAAATCTAATTCCATTAAGGCTTTGTGGACTCCACCCCCACCCCAGGCCAAAGCTATCAGGACATTGGAAAAGACAAATCCCATCACCACCAAAGGAAAGGTGGCTGGAACCTGAGGGTGGGGTTAAGCAGCCAGGTTTGGTATAAAACCAGACACATGGGCTTTGGGAGGTTCCCTTTTTGGCTCTCCAACAGCTCCTGGCGCTCCTCAGAGTGCCATTGGGTTTCCAGGTCAGCGATCGGGTAGGACGCATTGAAGACTTTATTTCCCTATTTTTTTCCTGAGTTGTACATTTCCTCATTTCCCTTTCCCTTGTAAATAAACCTTTTATTAACCTTTTGTGTGTGTCTGTAGTGCAGTATTAATAAGTCCCTTTTATGCACGCGAGTGAGGACCCACAGCCAGGCAACCTGTTTTATATCGGGGCTGCTCTGTAACAAAACAACCAGACGATCACAGGCATTTCCCAAAATGTGCTCAGTGAGTTGATAGATTTGCCGGCTTTACCAGGTTTTATTACCCAAGATAAAGCTTGGGGGGATGGTGGTCTGCACCACAGCAGGTGCTGACAGAAATGGAAGCAATTCCAAGTGAGATCCAAGCATGACAGTTGGGAAGGCAAATTCCCTTGTGTGTGGGTATAATGGGGGAGTTGGGACCACCCCCAGGGGCTCTTCTTAGCCCAGACCTGATGAGTGTAAGTTGTTTGGACCAGCAGTGCTGATGCACCTTCTCTATTTTCCCCTAAAGAGCCCCAAATGCTTTACTTGACCTGCTACCAAGTAGCAGCCTGGACTGAGTGGAGCCTCCCGTTTCCATGGAGACCAAATCTGCTGTGTCAGGCCTGGCAAGTGGGTGTGAAGGATGGAACTGTCTGAGCGCACCACCTCGAGTGACCGCCAGGGGGCGATGTCACCCACTCTGTATGTAGCTGCCCCCTGTACAGTTATTTATGCCTCGTATTAAAACCAAACAACAGAACCCAGTCTCTCCCAAGGACACTTGGGGGTTCCCTGTCTCATTCCCGATGGAGGTTGTTATATGAAAGGCATTTTACTTTAACCACATTGATGTCTTAGGGGTGGGGTGTTACATAGAGTGGGGGCTGGTGGTCCTACAACCTGGTCAAACGGGGCTTCCCACCAGGCCACGCTTCTCCCCACATCTGAAAACCCTGTGGGGCCAGGAGCTGCAGGTCGCCCGCGGGGCGTGGCCTCACGGGAAGCCAGGGCCAGGCACAGCCCCTGACCCAGCCCGACCTTAGATGCCAACATTTCTCCCTGGGCCAATCATGAGAGTTTGGCCAAAATGGTTCGGTGCTGGGTGAGCTCAGGCTGCCTTTCAGAGACTGGGCAGCCAGTGAGGGAAATTTTATTGAGGGCAGAGACCCATCTATTCCCAGAGAGAGCAGGGAGGATTCAGCAGGGCTGGGTGCTGGTCAGCTCAGTCTGGTCCCAGCTTGGGGTGGCCCCTGCTCCCCTGGCTTCCTGGCTCTTTCTCCCCTTCTCTGCCTTTCCTCTCCTTTCTCTTCTACCTCACTCCTCCCTCTCTCTCCTTTCCCTCCTCCCCTCCCTTATTTCACTCCCTCCCCTGGTCCTTACAGGCCCTCTTTTTCTTTGTCCCCTCCTACTCCCTCCTCTCCCCCTTCTACTCCCCACTCCTCTCCCCCCTCCCCTCTCCTTGCCCTTCCCTCCTCTCCCCTTTCTCTCCTGGCCACAGCTGCTCCCCTGGTGCAGGGTGGGGTGAGAAAGAGGTATGTCAGTCTCCCATGTCCTGACAATGCCTCTGAGCACCATTGCCAAGAACAGCCACCAGGACCTGTGCCCTCCCACTGTCACGGGCACACAGATGCCAGGATTTGGGATCTCGCTACCATGCAGACTGGTGCAGCAGGGCTGGGACTCTGCATTTCTATTGAGCTGCCAGCACTGGGCTTTGTACCCCCAACTCCCCTGGCACTGGACTCTTGCTGGCATGGAAAGATGAGTTGGCATCACCTGGACATAGAGCCAGGCCCCTTGCATGGCCCAGTGACTGAACAGAACCCTCACACTGAGCCACTCCCACCACCCCTAGCCCCCAATGCAGGAACCCTCTTAGGAACTACAGAGCAAGGCCTCTTCTGAATTAGCCTCTCCCAACCCTATCTTCTGCTCCCTCCCACTGAGACTCCGGGGACCTGGAAGAATGCTGGGTTCCTCAGAGGGGGGGGGGGCCCTCTAGTCCTATCTCAGTAGCAGGGGTGTTTCTTCTGTTCGCCTGTCACCAAGCCTCCCCTGACAGAGCTCCCCGCCCCAGTGGAGCTGGCCTGTCTTCTCATACCTTGGGGGATTTGTGGGGGATCCAGGGGGAGCAGGTGGGGCTATCTGGACACTTCTGCTCAATGTGAAGCAAGGAGCAAACTTTTCCTCCATGGCCCTTGGCCAGGACCCCCTCCCCCTAATTCTAGAGATGCCAAAATGTCTGTCCGCACATTTAATAAGCCACACCATGCCAGGCCTGTGCCAAGCGTTTTCTTTCTTTTTTTTTTTTTTAAGATTTATTTATTTATTTATACAAGCACTGGGTACAGTCAGAAGCGGAGGAGGGTGAGAGAATTGATCAGAGCCAGAACGGGGAACAGAAAGGCAGACTGATGAAATACACTGCTGAGGGGATCAGCGGGCGGCAGGAGAGGTCTGCGCGCCATGTGGACCCTTGCCGGTGGCTAGGGATCGAACTGGCGCTGCAGAGGCTGCGGGCAGCTTCACAGCCCAGGGCTCAACCGCTGGGCCACTGGGGAGGCCCCCAAGCATTTTTTTTATCTGAGGGACATGGGATGGCTGGGAAGGCTAGGGGGGATCCGAGGGCGCTAGAACAGAGGAGGTGCTGGTGAGCAGACGAGGACAGCAGCACCCCAGCTTTCACCGCCAGGGTCAGGGATCCTGCCTATGTCTGCACCTGGGTCAGCTGGATGTCACCCCCCACTTCCACGGTGTCGATGGCCCGCAGGTCATTCACACGGTGCTTGTATTCACACAGGGGCTGACCGTTCACTGCCACCTTCAAGCAGCCTCTTTCACACACGATCCACACCTGGGCAGAGAGGCCGTCGTTGGCGCCACGCTTGGGAAGTCCTCAGCGCTAAGCGCAGGCTCCTGTGTCCCCACCCCAGCAACCCGCTTCCTCAAGCCTCCCTTCAGCCCCAACCCGCTTCCCAGCCACGCACAAGGATTAGCTCCTCACTGAACACTTGGCCTCAACTTCCCAGGCCTCATCACGCTGTGTCCCTCGCCAAGGTTGCCCTTCCTGCCCTGCACACATGGGGGCGCTGCTAAACCCCCAGGGGATTCACAGCCCTTCCAGGCAAGCCTTCCCTGCCTTTCCTGCCTCCTCACTGCCTCCCAGTCCAGCCGTGCTCCTCCCAGGCCTGTCCTGCCCTCCTCCCTCTCCTGCTAGACCTTGACCCACCCAGGGCTCAAGCCATCCAGTCCTCAGCGCCCAGCACACTCGAGTGCTCAGAGCCGGCGCTGCCATGTCCGGAGGTACCAGGTCCACCCCAACACTCCCTCAAGGTGGCTGGGCCCCGCTGCGGGGCAGGGCTCAGTCTGTCACAAGCGCCACCTCATTTCACCCTAATAACGGGCTCTATGGCCAGCGGCCCCAGGTCGTTTTTTCGAGGAGGAAATTGAGCCCAGAGCAGTGAAGCCACCTGCTCAAGGTCACACAGCTCCCTAGACTCAAGCTGGGGCTCTCTGGCTTGAAACACCCCAACAGACTGTGTGAACATCCAAGCTCTTTCCCTGGTCCTCGAGGCCCACACAGTCCTTTTCAAGGCTGGGCAGAAAACTAGGGCATGTTTTCAAACACGGATGCCCAGACCCTTCCTTCTTTGGCTGGGGACCAGGTCAGGCATTGATTTTTCTTTTTTAAACTCTGCAGTATTTGAGTGTGTGGTCAGGGCTGAGACACCAGCCCCGTGTGAGGGGCCTCCAGTGACACCCCCAACCCTTCCCCCTCTCTCCCCTGCAGCCCTGCCTCCCTGATCCCAAAGAGCCCAGGCTCGGGGCTCTGCGCATGGGACCTGCCGCTTCCACCCACTGAGAAGGCACCCTCAGGCCTTTGCTTGGCACGATCTTTCTGCCATTGAGGTCTCAACTGAACTGTGGCGTCTGTGCCAGCCAGCGGTCCCCAGGCCAGGCAGGTGCCTCGGCATGGGCTGCCCCCCCACCAACCTTCCCCCACCCCCACCCCAGCCCCTGTGCGGCTCTCTGCATGGTTCCTGTTGTACCTGCAGGGAGCTGCCCCGCCGTCCTGTTGCCTGGTTCTTCCTCCACCTAAACTGTAACCTCAGCAGGGGCAGGGCCGCCTGTGCTTCCTGCTGTGCCCCAGCCCCTGGCTACTCTGCACAGAGGGGCCCTCAGTCACAGAGCAGATGAGGGATTGTTGGGTGAGGAAAAGCATGACGCCTCCTTCTGGATGTGTTGGGTCACTTTGGGCTCCATGAGTGGAGGTAAGTAACCTGCACTTGTGAGTTTTTTAGAGCACACCGGCGCCGAGTCCAAGAACAACCAAGACCCAAGTTCAATGCAAAAGCAAAAGTGGCCTTTATTAGCTAGCTCGAGCTAGGGTCTGAACACCCGGAGTGGAACCAACACAGGGGCCTCGCCCAGACAGGGTTGGACCCCGAACTTCAAAATTTAGCAGTTTATATAGGCATTTAGAATGGGTTCTTTAGGGTAATCTGACAGTTAGAGATGGCATCTCTTAGAATCTGGGTTCCGGGAATTGCAGCCTCTCTGTCAGCTATGCTCTTATAATGGCTGCTATATTCTGAAAATGGCTGCTGTTATGCTTCACCTTACATTCCCCCCTTTTTCTAAAACGCCATTTTAAGGTCCCGAATGCATGTTTGGAGCTTGCATGGGTTGCAGGGGCTAGTATTGTTGTCTAAGTACAAGAGTTTGAACCACCTCGAGCCTATTGCGAACAAAAGCAAGCAAGTGATTGAGTATACAAGTGATACAGTTAACAAGTTTGTCTTTCCCCCATTTTTTGCAATTCCCCTTATCTAGCATTAACAGGATTGATGACTTGTCTTTCCCATTTGTTGCAGCTTCCCCTCCCCTTGGGAAGAAAAAAAAAAAAAAGCTGGCGCCACCGGTTTCCCTGTAGACCCTTCCCCCTCGCCCTAAGGAAAACAAGTTGGCGATCACGATCACCCGTCTCTGTGCCTTGACACCTTCCCCTTCCCTTAAGATGAATGAGCTGACACCCATCCATCTCCCTGTTGAGCTGGCGCCCACTTGTCTCTGTGCGGACCCCTTCCCCCACCCCTTCGCGGATGCCTACCCATCTCCCCCTGTATAAATACCCCTGCCCGCTGCCAAAGAGCAGGACGGTGGTTTTTCGGACATGAGTCTGCCGCCCTCCTCATTTGTCGACAAATAAAACCGCTTTCCTTTTCCTCAAACTCAGTTTCCTTTTATTGGCTGAGGGAAACTGAGGCCGGCGTTCGGTAACACAAGGGCCAAATGTAAGCATTCGCAAGAGCAAAACTAAAGGTCCCGCAATGGCCGACAACAGGGTCGTCAGCCACGGGGAGGCGTTAAACCAAGATTCAAACCATCCCTGTTGGGCCTCCCGTTCTCTTTTTTTGTTTAGCTAAACCCTTTCTTACTTTGGCAAGGGATTCTCTAACGACCCCTGAAAGGTCAACATAAAAACAGCACTCTTCAGCTAAAGCCGCACACAGCCCACCCTGCTGTAGAAGAATAAGGTCCAGTCCTCGGCGGTTTTGTAACACTACCTCAGCTAGAGAGGATAGGGATTCCTGCATGTGCCCGTTATCTGATCCAATTCCTCTAGGTGTTCCATACCTGGGAACAATATCTTCTAATAAAATTTTACAGACGATAAGGGCCATTTCCTTTCTAGTGGGGAAGGCCTCAACCCACCCAGAGAAGGTGTCTACCAAAACTAAGAAGTATTTGTACCCATACTTTCCTGGTTTTATTTCTGTAAAGTCTACTTCCCGTATATCTCCAGGGAGCTCACCTCGTAGCCGCTTTCCCATCTGTTCAACTGTCTTACCGGGTTTCATTTGCTGACAGGCCTGGCAGTTTTCTACTATTTTCTTGGCTATCTGGTGAATTTTAGGGAAGTCTAAGCAAGCAGTCTTAATTAAAGCTCTCATATTTTCTGTTCCTAAATGCGTGGTCCGATGAAGGCGTTTTAAGCAAGTCTTGGCCTACCGCTTCAGGCAGAAGTAGTGTCCTGAGTCCTCTGCCAGCCGTTGTCTTGCTGAGCCCCAGCATGTTCTTTCTGGAGCCATTGGTGGTCTTTTTCTGTGAATGTAGGAGCCTGACTTGGAAGAGGTCCCATGCCGGGTTCCGGGAGGTCAACCTTGGTCACCTGAATGGTCACCAGTTCCTCAGTCGATAGTGCCGCTTTCTGGGCCTCCTCGTCCACCCTGTGGTTGCCTTGGGCCTCCATAGTGTCCAGTCTTGGTGACCTCTGCAATGTACAATTGCTAGGCGGAAGGGTAGCTGGACAGTCTTCAATAGCTCCTGAATGATGGGAGTGTGTTTGATTGGCCTCCCCTCTGAGGTGAGGAATCCACATTCCATATAGATTGCACCGTGTGCATGAGCAGTGGCAAAAGCATAACGACTGTCCATATAGACTGTTAGCCGCTTTCCTCGGGCTAGTTGGAGGTCCTTTGTTAAAGCAACCAGCTCCGCTTTTTGTGCAGAAGTGTCATTGGGTAGTCTGTGAGCCCAAATAACTTTGTCTTTACTGACCACTGCCGCTCCCGCCCTTCAGAGACGGTCCTGCACCAGGCTACTGCCATCTGCGAACCATATGTGGTCCGCCTCAACCAGGGTGGTATCCATCAAATTGTCCCTTACAGAGACGGCCTTAGCCAGGATGTCATGGCATTCGTGCTGCGTATCCTGCAAGGCAGGATCCGGCAGCAACGTGGCTGGGTTAAGGCTGGTTTTGGTTTTAAAAACCAATTCCCCAGGGGGAATTGAGGAGCAGCCCCTGATAATGGGTAAGGCATGCGTTGCTGATCCACTTACCCGATGGCTGTCTCCAGAACCCCTCAATTCCATGGGCAGTTACCACTTCAGTCTGCTGGCCGAGAGTCAGCTTGTCGGAGTCTTTGACCAGGATAGCCACAGCCGCTATGGCTCTCAGGCACGGGGGCCATCCTGCTGCCACAGGGTCCAATCGCTTGGACAGGTACGCGACGGCCCGCTTCCAGGGTCCCAGTGCCTGAGTGAGGACTCCCTTGGTGATCCCCCTGCTTTCAGCCATGAAAAGGACAAAAGGTTTGGTGGGGTCTGGTAGGGCTAATGCCGGGGCTGACAGCAAGGCGGTCTTGAGAGTCTGAAAAGCCTGGTCTTGTTTAGGGACCCAAGGAAAAGAGTGCATCATTTCCCTTGGTTAGATCGTACAGTGACTGTGCCAGGTCAGCGAACCCCAATATCCAGAGTCTGCAGTAGCCCACCGACCCGAGAAACTCCCGTACCTGTCGCCGGTTTGTCGGCCTTGGGATATTTAGGATGGTCCTGGTCATGGCTGGGGTCAACCAGCGATGTCCCTCTTTGAGGCGGTAGCCCAGGTACGTGACCTCCGTAGAGCAAAACTGGGCCTTTTTCGCGCTGGTGCGTTAGCCCAGTCGGCCTAACAGCCACAATAGGTCACTGGTGGCTGTTAAACAGGCCTCTTGGTTGGCCGCTGCCAACAGGAGGTCATCCACATATTGGAGGAGAGTAACATGAGGGTGGGAGGGCTCCAGGTCTCTGGCCAGTGCCTCATTGAATAGTTTTTATATCCTTGTGGCAAGTGAGTCCATGTTAATTGCTCCACCCAGCCCATATTGTCCTGCCAATCAAAGGCAAAAATATCCTGGCTTTGAGGTGCCAAAGGGATGCAGAAAAAAGCATCCTTAAGGTCTAAAATCTAGTACCAGGTGTGTTGTGGAGACAGGGCACCCAGCAAAGAATATGGATTGGGCACCGTGGGATGAATGTCAGCCACACGGGCATTAACCTCGTGTAGATCCTGAACCGGGCGTTAGTGAGAAGAATGAGTTTTTTTGACTGGTAGTAATGGGGTGTTCCAAGCAGAGTGGCACGAGGGAGGATTTTTAAGTCCTTTAGCTGTGCTATGGGTGGGGCAATGCCTTGTCTGGCTGCTAACGGCATAGGATACTGACGAATGCGAACTGGGTCAGCCCCTGGTTTTAGTTCCACAAAAACAGAAGTCTGGAGGGCGGCAAAGCCAGGACCCCCGTTTCGGCCCACCCCTTGGGAAATTGTTGCAACCAGTCAATCATCATACTGTTGTCCCCCCATGGTTTTGAATACAACTGGTATTCGTCAACCAGTGCCATCGTGAGGACATGGACAAGTGGGTCTTGTTGGAGCCCAGCGTCGAGCGGGAGTCCCGCTCGAGAGACTCCTCCTGGAATTACCATGAAGGAGTGGCTGACCGTTCCTTGGGCCAGATTGACTCGGCGGTCTGTTGTCCATGCATATTCTCGAATTCCGGTTGCCCCTTGGACCCCAGTGGTGCAGTTTTGTTTTTCTCCTTGATCCTGTATGAGAACTGAATACTGGGCCCCTCTGTCCACCAAGAAGTCAACCGGTTTCCCCTCCACTGTTAAAATTACCCTAGGCTCGGGAAGGGGAGCCGAGCCCTGACCCCCCTAGTCACTGTCCTCCGTGTTGACCTGGAGAACCTTTCCTGGTTTGCGTAGAGGCTCAGGCTCAGGCTTGTCAGGGCAGTCTCTGGCCCAGTGTCCACGTTTCTTGCATCGGGCACACTGGTCTCTGTCCAGTTTGGGCCTGGGTTTCCTTCCTTGGGATTTGTCACCTCGGCCCATTGCTGCGAACAGAATATGGGTCATTTGGCGGTTCTGCCTCTTGTTCTGCTGCTCGCTGGCGACGGTCTTCTTCTCTAATTTTGTCTTCCCTTTCTCTTTGCTCTATCCTAAGCCTTTCCTGTTTTTCCTCCTCCGTTTCCCTATTATGATACACCTTTTCAGCTATCCTGAGGAGTTCTTGTATTGGCCTCTCCCCCAGTCTTTCAAGTTTCTGGAGCTTTTACTTTATGTCTGGGGCTGCCTGATTGACAAAAGCTAGTGTGACCGCTGCCTGGCTATCGGGAGCCTCGGGGTCTAGGGAACTATATTGTCTGAAAGCATCCATGACGCGTTCTAGAAAGGCAGCCGGACTTTCCGTCGGTCCCTGTCTTATATCATGGATCCCAGCCAAATTTGTCGGTTTTCTAGCCGCTGCTCGGAGCCCAGCTATCAGAGTCTGGCGGTACACCCAGAGATGCTCCTTACCTTCAAGGGTGTTGTAATCCCAATCAGGGCGGCGAAAGAGGAACCCCAAGTCTATGGCAGTCGGATCCTGGGTAGGGCAGCCATCCACACCCGGGAACCTGTTTGCGTGCCTCTCTCCAGATCCTGCCTCTTTCTTTTGTCGTAAACGGGACCTGCATGAGTTGGAGGCAGTCGTCCCAGGTGGGTTGGTGAGTGAATAAAATAGACTCGAAAAGATTAATAAGACCTCTAGGTTTTTCTGAGAATGGGGGGTTTTGATTCTTCCAATTATATAGGTCGGAGGTAGAAAAGGGCCAATACTGCATGGTTTGTTGGCCATTTTTGCCTGCCGGCCCTACAGCCCTTAAAGGGGCTAGAATAGCCAAATTTTCTGCCTTCCCCTTCCCCCGTGTACGTGCGCTCAGGCCTGGTGATGAGATCGGGCTGGAGGTGGAGTCAGGCACCGCTGCGTCTGCCCCTCTGCCTCGGCCCCTTCGGCCCCTTCGGCTGCTACATCAGCATATGCAGGCAGTGCCGATGGGACAGCGGTGGTGGCGAGGTCGTCGTCCAAGGCCTGGAGGAGAGAAGGGGAAGAGTCCAGAAGGACCGGTGTTCTCCTGTCGCGGCGGGGAGTTTGGGTGACATAGATATGCGTTGTCCGTCCATTAGAGGAAATAATGCCACGAGGACAAAAAGGCCGTAACCAGTCAAGTGGAAAAACAGGCAGGTCCTCCCAAAGGAGGATGTAAGGGACCTGTTTAGGATGCAAGGTTGTGACAACCTTTTTTACTTGACGAATGAGGAAAAGGTCCAAGGAACCACCACGGGGCCATCGAAGATCTGGAAAGGAAGGCCATTGAGGCACACAAAGAGTAATAAAGAGACGTTTACGAACATCTAGGGAAAGATTTTGAACCCGAGTGCGAACATCTGAAAAATGATCTCCCATGAGTGAGAGGGGAGTTGTCTGTCCCTGGCCCATGTCCTCGCCCCAATGTCCTGAAAAATGAAAAAAGTGGGGGATGAACAACAAACAGTAACAGACAGAAAACGAACGCAAGACAACACAAGCCGGCTGGACGACTACTTAAGGCCTTAAAAGAATTTACCAGTGTGCACACAGGACCAGGTGTCCGCATCGGTCCCCTAGCCTCCGGCATCCACTTCAGAGGATCCGGCAGAAGAGGTACAACTGCCCCTGTCATCAGGACGTCTCCCAACTCATCCATCTCCCAAGTCTCCGAGACTGAGATCGGCATCAACGAGGCCAGCTTACAAATTGGGAGGTCGATCCCGCACAAGCCCCCAAATGTTAGAGCACACCGGCGCCGAGTCCAAGAACAACCAAGACCCAAGTTCAATGCAAAAGCAAAAGTGGCCTTTATTAGCTAGCTCGAGCTAGGGTCCGAACCCCCGGAGTGGAACCGACACAGCGGCCGCGCCCAGACAGGGTTGGACCCCAAACTTCAAAATTAAGCATTTTATATAGGCATTTAGAATGGGTTCTTTAGGGTAATCTGACAGTTACAGATGGCAAATCTTAGAGTCTGGGTTCCGGGAATTGCAGCCTCTCTGTCAGCTATGCTCTTAAAATGGCTGCTATATTCTGAAAATGGCTGCTGTTATGCTTTAGCTTACAAGTTTATTTCCTCACCTGTGAAAGGGAGCTAGCACCACCCACCGTCTGTGGGAAATACTTAGAAAAGAATCTGTTGCCCACTTTCTCTTCAGGGTCCAGACCTCACTCCAGAGGCATCAGCTCACACCCATACAAGATCCCCCAAGCCCTATGTCCTTCAGTGGCCCCAAGGGAGCTCCTCTGAGTCTAGGCTTCGGGACCTTACCTGGAAGCCTTGGCCATGGGTGAAGGGCATTTTTGGGGGCAGGTTTCTCTCCTCAGACCCTCAACAGCTGTTGATGTGGGTGTTTCGGACCATGGTATTTTCATTGAATCGGGGGTTCAGGTGGAAGACGATGTCACCCCCAGAGCGCAGGTTGATGTAGAAACTGGGGTCAGGTGTGGAACTCACATGGACCTCCTCAGCCTACTGGGCCACCCTGGCCAGCCCAGAGCCTAGGGGATAGCCAGAATAGCGGGGCTGCCTCCTCCGGGAGAGGCCTGGCTTACCTCTGAGTCCTGGGCAGGACGGTGCCTGACACGACGAGGTTCTTCAATGGGTACAGCCCTCCAGGGATGGTAGCAAAGAAAGGCAGGGTCTAGACAGGGGGAGGGGCCGGGCAGGTCACCAGGGGCAGCCAGAGCCCAGCCCTGCTGCACGGGGCCCTTGGTACCAAATTCTAAGGATGCAGAGTGTCAGCTGAGCTGACTACCACGCCTAGAGTAGTGTGTTTTTGTGGAACAGTCCATGGTCGCTTTATCTGATTCACTAAATGCTCAAGGAAGTTGTTCAGCCTTCCTCAGGTCAGGGGGATTAAACTGTCAGCAGAGGCACTTTGGCCAGACGCAGAGGGTAGCTGACTGAAAGGGACGGCCTCCCTTCACGGTCAGGGGACATTACAGTTGAAAGCACCTCTCAACACTCTCCTTACTTACTGGCTGTTTGAAGAACGTCAGCTGACTGAAGCGCCGCCTTTAATTTTGTGAGCTGCCCTTCACCCCCACGCTGCCCAATGCAAACCAAACCTCCACTCCTCCCAGGGCAACCACTTACGTAAGTTGGGTTGGGGTACACCATAGGTGGGATGATAGCGTTCTGTTGAAAGAGACCAGGAAATCCAGTGTGGGCATGTGTGCCCATGGCCCCCACACAGTCTAGGGGTGCTCCGATGTGAGCCTGAGGTCCTGAGGCTTCAGCCCTTGAATTCTCCCATCCCCCTCCCTCTCATGTCAGCCATGATAGTACTTCCTGCCCTGTCCCCCAGCCCCAATGTGGTCCTCAGCCTCCCCAGCACATCCACCAGGTAGCCCCACTATCCCCAGGCTTCCCACAGAAGAAGGAGAAGCACCTTCAGCCTGTGACCAGCAGTGACATCTTGGGGACTTATTCTCAGAAGGCAGGGCCATGAACCTCACTTCCAAGGGCCACCGCACCCCCTTTTAAGTGCCAGAAGGACAGGTTTTCCTGCTGGTCCCAAGGAGACCCACCTTTTGGGCTGCTGGGTAAATCCAGACTGTCTGCTGTCCCAAGGAAAGTTGCCCCTGAGTCATGAGCTGAGACCTAACCTCAAATGTCTGCATGCAAGATATTGACAAAGGTTTCTTCTGGAGAAGAAATACAGCTGCGCTTGTGGCCCGGCCCATTTTTCCTTTCAGGGGAATTTCCCAGCATGGCCAAGCTTTGTAGGAGGAAGGAAATGTGGGCCTCGGTTTTCTGTGACTGCCGGCAGGACGGCAGTGGCTTGAGAAAAAGTGTCAATTCAGGATGTTCTCCAATGCACCAGGGACAGCCCACCCCTGTCCCGACTCCCACCCACAACTCCCACCCCCACTTCGGCCAGGCAGGTGGTCAAGTGGTCCTACCTCACTGCCCTCTCCCCTCCCCATAGGGGAAGCCTAATGCCTGGTCACATGTCCTCCTGCTAACCCACAGGAAGACCCAAAACAAAGAGGTTCCAAAGACAGAGCAAGAGACACAAGAGGACTCCCGCAGGCTCCCCACACACCTGCAGGCCGAGGGGATAAGAAAAGCAAAATGGGGGCTAATGTTGGAGCCACATGGCAATACAATGATGCAGAAATTGTGGGCACAGTCCCAGACTATTGCTCATCTTCCTCTTGCTCCCAAGCAATCCTGTGGCTCTAAGAATCTTATTCACCCTGGCAGGTACAATACAGTTATGAAATGGGATGGGGGTTGGCAGGGTTGGAGGAGAGGGCCATCCAAATTGGCTGCTCCAAAGACACAATAAGTCTGGTGCAGACCATATCGCTTGCTAAGCTCCCAGAGGCAAGCACATCCCCGCCATGCCTTTTTCATAGTTGAAGGCTACCATTTACTGAAGACCTACTATGTGCCAGGCTCTGGCTTCAGTGCTTTCTGAGGGAGGAATCCTCAGCTCCTGTTTCACTGGCAAGGCAAACAGACTCAGAAAGGCTAAGCAAGTTGCTCAAGCTCACCCAAGCAGCAAGTGATAAAATCCAAAATGGCATCTTGTCCTGTCTGACAATCTCCACCACACCCTGCCCTGCCCTCCCAGTGGCAAAGCCAGGCTGCTGCAGAGATTCCTGGAGGTCCAGCTGTACCTGACAGACCACAGGAAGGCTAGGGAGAGAGATAGCCCTGCCCCTACTTCCCACTGATTCAGGAACCTGTCCCTATCCAATATACTATTTTGGACTTCTTTCTCCTGGCTGTGCAAACTACACTCCACATTTATTTCTTACTGATGCCGCTATTACTGTGCTAATGACCAGCCCCAGTCCCAGCCAGAGGCTCCTGGGTGTGGGGAGGAGGTGGTGGGGTGGGGGGACAGACACACAGGCACAAGCACAACGGGATGGGTGATGGCACAGCACAGAGGTGTACAAAGTCCCGCCTGATGGAGGGAGGAGGCATCCAGCCAACTGCCTGGCAGGAAGATGCCAGGAATGACATTTGAATAAAACATCTATGTAGAACATTTTGTATTATTTTATTTAAAGATTTATTTATTTATGCATACAAGAGCTGGGATACAGGCCAAAGTTGTGGGAGGGGGTGAGAGGATACCCCTGAGAGAGTGGGGAACAGAACAGACTGACTGAAATATACTGCTGAGGGGAGCAGTAGTGAGACAGGAGAGGTATGTCGCGCCATGTATGTAGCTCCCTGGCCGGCTGGGTTCGATCTAATGCTGCAGAGACTGTGGCCTGCTGATAGTGTGGCGCTCAACGCCTTGTGCCATAAGGGAGGACCTAAATAGAAACATTGAAGGGCCTTTAGAAGCTTGCTTGTGGGGGATGTGCAAGCAAGGCAGACAAAGGGGGCTTTCAGCATGTACAAAGGAGTAAAGGTCGGAGAGAGAGCCTTGGGGGAGCAGGGGAGGCTACTTGGGTGGGGGGCTTTAAAATTTTTAAACAGGGAGAAGTGTGATAAGATGTGTCTGGCAGTGGGTGGGTCTGAGGGAGGGAAACTAGACCAAGGTCCTCTGGGGAGGCACCACATGCCCTGGAGCCAGGCAGAGGCTCCAGGAGGGAGAGTGCTGGCCATGGAGAGCCATGGAGGAGGGGAGGGGAGACTCAAGGATGACTCCTCAGTCTCGAGCTCTGGGCTGGGTGGTGTGGCTGAGACAGGGCACACTTGTGTGGACATGCTGGGGTCACTAGGACTTTTAGATCCCTCTGTTGACTACTCCCCGTGGCCTCTGGGAATCACTCACTCGTTGTTTGTTCTTCCCCCTGGGCTTAGATGAGAAATGAGAAGGCTTTGAGAATCCACTGTGAGGGCAGAATGGACAGGGGCCACATGGGTGTTGTGTTAAAACAAAAGGCAGGCATCAGGGGGAGAGGGAAGGAGTGTTAGGGGAGCCAAGGAAGAGAGAAAAGGCAGGAGCAGGGGTAAGAGGGAGAGAGCCGGCAGGCAGAGAGAGCAGACCGCCACACAGGCAGGACAGGACCGGGAGGTGTGTCCCTGGAGTCACCTGGCTGGAGATTGGCCGGTACCTTCAGCACCGCACCCCCAGCCTGTGCCAGGTGGACGGTATTACCTGGAAGCTGATCTCGGACAGCTGCACGCAACCATTGACACAGAGAGTGTCTGCACGGTGGTAGGGCACGCGGTGTGAGTATTGCAAGAAGCAGCTCCCGTTCACTGTCACCTGCAGAGAAGAGTCACGCACAGGAAAGGGGGACACACCCAGCCTCCAGCACACCCCCTGCCTCTAGACATGAGCACCTGCCTCTGGTTATCTCATCTGTCTCCCTTAGGGGAGGGCCCCAACCTGCACAGTGTGTCAGGGACATACCCGTGAGCCCAGGTGCATGGAGACTGCTTGGCTCTAGTTGTTGGCTTTTAGTTCTGTGGTGTTTGTTTATTGCAGGGTTTGTCTTTCTAGTAGTAGCTCACCTGGGGGTTATTCAACATGCGCATTTATGTGTGCATGCAAGTATTCACTGGGAACCAAGGAGAGGCGACCTTGGGTTGCACACTGTGGGGTTGGAAACTTCCACGTTCCCTATACCGATAAGCTTGCCCAACTCCCCACACCCAAGGCCCAACTCTGTTTGCAAAAGTGATTTGCGACCTCTGGCAAAACAGCCATTAGTAGAACCTGAGCAAAGGTTATAATAATGTGGCTGAAAAATAGGTGTCCCAGGGACCTGGGGTGCAGCAAGGAATGGAATTAACCTGGACCTTAAAGACCCTGGAGGTCAAAAAGTAACAAGGTGACTTAACTAGTTGGGGTTTTTTTAAGATTTTTTTTTTTTATTTATGCATACAAGAATTGGAGTGTAGGCCAGAGATGCGGAGAGACAGGATTCACCAGAGACATAGTGGGGAACAGAACAGGCAGATTTATTTACTGAGCACATTTACTGAGATACACTTGTGAGGGGAATAGCAGGTGAGATAGGAGAGGTCTGCTGTGCCATGTGGGTAGCTCCCTGGCTGGCCAGGGATCGAAATCATGCCGCAGTGGTTGGCAATAGCTTGATAGCGCTGAAACTTAACCACTGTGCCACCAGGGAGGCCCAACTAGTTCCTTCACTCTGATTAAAAGAGCCCACAGGTGGGCCTCCCTCATGGCGCAGGCAGTTGAGTGCCGCACTGTGAAGCTGTCTGTAGCCTCTGCAGCACGGGTTCGATCACAGCCAGCAAGAATCCCACATGGCGAAGCAGACCTCTCCTGTCTCTCCCGCTGCTCCCCTCAGCAGTGTATTTCATCAGTCTGCCTGTTCTGTTCCCCTCTCTGTCTGGTGAATCCTCTAACCCACCCGCATATCTGGCCCATACCCCGGTTCTTGTATAAATAAATAAATGTTTAAAAAAAAAAAAAGGCCCAGAGGCACCAGGAGGCTGCAGCCATCACTAACACCCTTAAAAGGAAACAGTCTTACTGCTACATATTATTGCTCAACCCAACCAAGTTAATGCGAGTTTGTAAAAGTGATTCACTGAGCCCCAGGGCTGGGGACAGGCAGCAGGAGGGGCAGCAAGATCCCTGCTCACCTGGAACTCTGAGCTCTTCACCAGGAAGCACAGCTCAAATGAATGTCCATTCTGAAAGGGCATTGGCATCTTCCTCTCCTCTTGCCCCCAGCACCCATTCTGCATTGTGTTGCAGACCACATACCCTCCATCCTCAAAGCGTGGGTTAAAGTGGAAGGCTATGTCGTTGTCGGAGTCGCCAGACTGGAAGTTCACACGAAACCTAGGCCAGGAAACAACGTGGCTGATGCCCAGGAGGACCTACTCACCTCTAACTTCATCAAGAACTTGCCCGCTTACCTGCCGAGCAGAGATTAGTTTGTTGACATTCTCTGTTCTGCTAGTTACACTTAGCTAGTTACACTTGTGCCCTTATTACATCTTGCCCCTGCAGTGTGACTTTCTAAAAATAAGTGGGAAGTGGGTGACAAAAAATGTGGACACTACCCACAAGAAGCCCAGGTCTTGGAAACTGATTACAAATTGGAGTCAACGAAGGAAGTTGAGAAACGTGCCTAGAAGTGAGAGTCTTTACCTCCCAGGAACACTTGGAGGCAAGCTCCCAGCTGCTCAGCTGGGGAAAAGACAACATGTTTTCAAAACCTGTGAAATGTGTGGGAAGGTCCTTATAAAGACAGTGGCTAAGAGGAAGGCCGTGAATAAACATTAACTCTGGGACACCAGAGACTTTAGTCTGCTTGTCCTTCATTGGAAGGAGGTGTGTGTCCCCCATGAGGTGTGGAAAGAGTCAGCCAGATCTGTCCTCACAACTACCCTCTGCACCATCATTCAATGACCTAGAACCTCAAGTTGCTGCACCTGCCTTGGGGGAGGATTAATGAAATGGAGTTCAAGAGGTCCCCAATGCAAGTAAATGTTTGTTATTGTCTCTCCTTGGAAGAAGTCCTTCACCATAAAAACGTCCTTTGACTATAGCTGTGGCTCTAAGGTTGAGGAATTAAAAGAAGCTTCCAAGAACCCTGACTCAAAAAGAGTGGCTGTTCTGCCTTTTCCAAGACATATCTTGCTAGTGACCTAAGAGTAAGCTCCAGACTGAGGTCTCTGCTGAGGCGACACCCACCCTCCCAGAACTTGGCCCCAACACTGTTCACAGCCTGCCCTGGGGCTCCTTCTGGCCTTCAGGAGGTACCACATGTGAGGAGCTCAGGGAGGTGCACTGTCCCATCACCAAAGGACGTTCTCTGACATCCCTGTGGAGCCCATTTGGTTTCTCTCTGGAGAGGAGAGTCCCGGAGTCCGCCCTCAAATCCAGGCGGCTCAGTGAGCTCTCCGTCCACAGGCACAGGATGTGCTGCCAGGAGCACTCAGGGAAAGGACCCGTGACCCGAACCAGGAAGTCCATGTTCCTCTTCACATGGAGAATAATGTCCTGAAAGAGCTTTAGGCCTGCATGTTGCCCGTGTGGACCCTCAGGTTCATTCCTGCGAGCTTTGAAAATCCCGCACAAGGAAAGGGTTAAAGCAAAAGCTCCCATGGGAAGAGGTGGGGACAGTTTCCACTGGACAGGAGGGGTGGAGAGGTCAGACAGAGAGGAGGAGAGAAAAGGACGGAAGTTTAGACACGAGGTCGGGACTGCCCTGGCAGGCGGGGTTTAAGGACTCCAGAGGCCTGACTTCCCTCAGCGTCTCCTGGGGGCACTCAGGGCTCTCAGAGAAGCCCCATGGCAGCATGGCTGTGTCCATCTGGCTGGAAGGCCATGGAGGGGGAGTTGCCTAGAACCAGGATGCCACGCTGAGGTAGGATTGGGCCTGGGAGTGGCATGAAGGGATCCAGAAGGTCCCAGGACTCATGCAAGTCAAAACAGGACCACTGGGGTCAGAAATCAGCTGGGATTGAGATAAGTCATCTGAGAGAGGGCCACATGTGGGGGGATTCCATGGGCATTGCGGACTTCAGCAAGCAAGCATTATGTAGGCCTAGCTGAGCAAAAATCTCCCACTTCCGCACCCTTGGATCTCAGCAGAGGTCAGCTAGGGCTGCAAAAGCATGGGGGCCTGCCATTTTCTGAGCTGGCCAAACTCGTTCCTGTTCCCAGACATCCCCCAGGACTTTCCTCAGGAGCAAGTAGGGGAAACAGTACTGAGATTTTGCATTTTGAATTGACTTAGCATTTTCCAGAAAAGACCTTGAAACCCAAAGTGGCCGAATTACATTTGATGACAAAGCTGAAATATTTCCACATCAGCAGAATGAAGGGCAGCTATGGGAAATAAAGGAAATCATTTCTTCTTTTTTCAGCTCTGGGTCAGAGAGTACAAAGTTCAACACCACAACTTTTTATGCTTCTGCACAGGACTGCATGGGTGCATAGATTGTACTAGCCCTGTTAGCCCCTTGTGTGATCGGCAGGTGACAGTGGTGCTGTGGGTGATGCTGGGGACTGGGAGGGACTGAGTGAACCGACCAGAGCTTTAAAGTGCTGGGACTTGCTAAGGATTGAGGCTGGAGAGAAACAAAAGTTCCAGGTACCTGTTTTCATTGGAGTAAATAACGGTCCCTTTGACAGTGATTTTGCTTCCTTCTTGTAGACCCCCTGGAATTCGCCCGCAAAAAGGGACAGCCTGCAGGAAGAAGATGTAAGTCAGTCAGTGGGTCCACCCCCTTCTGTTCCTGCCCTTAGCCTCAGCACTTGCTTGGGCTCACCTGAATGCCTGGCACCTCCCTGGGGGCCTGGTGTGGCTGTGAACAGCACAGAGGGTGTCTGGGCCTCACTGATTTTCCAGGCCCAGGAGGAAGCAGATGAGAATCTAGATAGTCTTACGGACATTCTGAGATTGTGATGTGGAGACACGGGCTTGGGGACGATGGGACAGAGAGATGGCCTCCCTTGAGAGTATGCAGGAAATGAGGGTTCCAGGAGGGCCTTTTAGGAAGGGAAGTAGCATGCACCCTGTCCTGAGATGAGAGGCCCTGGGCCCCCCACCAAGTTCCTGGTAAACACCCGGGGCCTGACTGGAGCTCAGACAGCCTCAGGGACAAGAGTCCCATCGCCCTATTCTAGAGGAGAAACCTTTCTGCTCACATGAAAGGGCCAAGAAAAAGGCACATTTCCCTGCCCACCCTTCCATTGACAATGGCGATCATGACATTTTCAATTTCCCAGCCACTTAGTGGCACCTATTTCCAGATCTTCTCTGCAGTCACAGGGCAGGCCCTGCCTCTACTTCTGCTTCTGGGCCCTATAATCCTATTCCAGGCCCTTGGCTGACTCCAAAGCTCTAGTGTGTTCTCTCCTCTGCTCCTAGGCCCCATCAACAAGCCCTTTGTCAAATTCCATTTCCCAGTCCTCTTTAAAAGAGGGATGGTTATGGTGGGCACACATATCCACGTGCCCACTCCAGGTTGAATCTTAATTCTGCTGCTCATCACATGAGTGGCCTTTAGAAACTTACTAAACTCTCTTTGCCTCAGTTTCCTCATCTGGAAAATAAGGGTAAAGTTACCTACTGTATAAGATTGTTTGGAGATTTAGTAAGAATATCTGTGGAAGAGGTTGACACATAGTAGGTGTCTTCCTACCATGGTCTCTCTGAGCAAAATTCCCAAACTGGTTACTGTCCAACATTCAAAGCTTATTCCTAGAATGAATTTTATCTAATATGTTTCTGTCACAATCTGCAGTAAACATGATCCTATCTCCTAGCAAATTTTCACATTTTCAAATTGTTAATGTCTTATCTAACTTCTCTTTTGTGTTAACACCCGACAAAAAGGAAATGTCTATAGGAGCCAGGCAGATGGTGCATATAGGTGAGATTCTCAGTAGGGTCCAATAGGGAATGGTGGGTACTATGACAAAATAATCTCATATCTTTCATCTAGAAGGGCAGGATCCCCTCAGGTCTAAGCAACAATTATTATCTGGGCCCAGTGTTGTTAGAGCTTCCAGTTTTTTAGGAGAAGATAGATATCTCGACTTTTTATTTTCTGTAAAATTTTCTAATTCCTAGGGGAAAATTCTTTCAAAAGGATTGTGGAAGAATTGAAAGAAACATAATGAAATACATGCAATGGAAAGACATAATGAAGTATATGCAAATCTGGATTTGCCTGAAAGTATCTCTAGGGTGGAAAAGAATGTAAGTTTGAGCATAGATGAAGCAAGACAGGTCTTGAGTTAATAACTGTTGAAGTCAGGTGATGCCTATGTATTGTTCTTATTATTCTCTCTGTATTTTCTATAGGAATAGTCAAAAACAATCAATGTATTTTGAAAAAAAAAATTACCCAGCAGCCAAGGACAGTCCAGTGGCCATTGCCTTGTGACCTTGAGTTGTATGACCTCTCAGAACCCAGGGCAGAATCCCAGCTCTCAGGCACACTCACACAGTGTCCTCACTCATGTGGGTGGTGCTACCCATGGACATTTGGGAGGGCATCATGTTTTACCTCAGGCCAGGTCTGAGCAATTCACAAGTCCCCTGCATCTCCATTCTCATGGTTGTCTTTTCCACATCAGTGGTTTTGGAGAAGCAAGTCAGCCTGATACATGTGTGAGCTGGTGGCACACTCCCTGAAAACTGCTTCCCCCATTTGTAGAAGTCTGAAATTCTCCTAGGAGTGTTTCATGCAGTCAGGAGAGATAGTGCTTACATTTTGAACACTCCTGGCAAGTTTGTGGCCTTCACTTAAGCATCTTCACAGAACTGAAATCACTGAATGATGGGGGTTGGGGAGTTGTCAGGCACAGAAGAAAGGTGAGGACAGAGAGGGGAAGGAGGCTACAGACCCAGGTGGCACCTACAGCTTAATCTTAACCAATGATTTCTCCCCAAAAGTTTTTTTTTTTTTAAAGATTTTTATTTATATTCATACAAGAGCTGAGGTACAGGCCAGATGCGCGGGAGGGCAAAATGATTCACCAGAGGCAAAGCAGGGAGCAGAACAGGCAGACGACAGAAACACTGCTGAGGGGAGCAGTGGGTGCGACAGGAGAGGTCTGCTGCACCATGTGGGATTCTCGTTGGCCAGCTGGGATCAAGTCAACACTGCAGAGGCTGTGGACAGCTTCACAGAGCAGTGCTCAACCCGCTGTGCCACCGGGGAGCCCCCAAAAGTTTTGTTAGATTTCAATATCTTAAATGGCATCCCCAAATTCTGACAAACACTATATTTAGCTGAGTATAATTTTCAGACAAGGTTATTCACTGCAGAAAAAGATTGAAAAGAATCTAAAAGACCACAATTGGAAAAGGGTGAAATAAATTATGGTATAAATTATGGTGAAATAAATATATTTTACATACCTTTACTTATTGAGGGATGAAGTATCTCTGGAAGGAGTCAAGGAAACTGATAACACTAGCTGACTCTGAGGTGGACAGGGTAGGATAAATAAATACTACCTCCACCCCCACCCAAAACATCCACTTTCCCGTTGCGGGAATCTGAAAATGCTACAACTTGTGGCAAAGGGACTCTGCAGGTGTGAGTAGTGAGGGGTCTTGAGATGGGCCATCTCCCAGCTTCCCAGGGTGGGCCACAGAGTCACAGGCTCCTCAGCCTAGGGAGGCAAGAGAGCAGAGTCAGTAGTAGGAGCTGTGTCAACAGAGATGGAGGAGGAAGCAGCCTTCAGCCAAGGGAAACTGGCAGCTACCAGACTCTGGAAAAGCAAGAGACGAATGTTCCCTGAGGCCTCCAGAAGGATGCAGTCTTACTGACATTTTGATTTTCTTTTCTCACCTCCAACAAGACTGTAAGAGAATGGATTTGAGTTGTTTTAAGCTGGGCCGGCCATGGCTGCTCTGTGTGTGTTTGTGTGTGAGTTTGTGTGTGTGAATGAGACGAAGAGTGAGAGAGAGTGAGAGAGAATAGGCCCGTGCTTTTCCTGCCACACAGGCTGCCTATCTCGGTGAGCACAGAGCATCCTTGCTCCTGGCTCACCAGCTGCTCCCCACGGCCACAGTGAGTCCTGTCCTGTTTGTAGGTCCAGCCGCCCCTCTGGCCGTGGGAGGAGGCTGGGCCAGACGAGACCAGGCCTGAGCTGAGAATGGGCTGAAGCTCCCAAGCCAGACCAAGTGGTGTGGACAGCTCTGCAGAAGACGGCTGGGCCACGTGCCCTTCCTGTCACACTATGGAGAAAGTGAGGGTCCGACTCCTTGGGGCCAGGGGTTCACCGGGAGAGGCCCCAACGTGGGATGAAGTGTCCCAGTGCCCGTGGCAACTGCCACTATTCTTTCTCTTGTCTGGACTCCAGGGCCCTGTTTTAATTCGCTTCTGCCCACAGGAGGGTTTCCCTAATGATTTGAAGCTGTTGGCTTCTGAGTACAAGGATTGGAAAGAACAAAACATTTATTAATATAAATGCATTTTGGGAAAAACCTGGGATCCCCCATCTGGAGAGTGTGGGTGCCCAAGGTCACATTTTTTTTTTTTTTAAATATTAAATTTTATTTTTATATTCCCCCATACAATTGCAAACGCCCCATTCTGACCCCAATCCTTCCCCTCCCGCCCCCCACCCCCCAAAAAGTGTCTCTGGTTCATAGTTTTTTGTTGATTTTGATTTTCACTTTCTTATATTCACCAAGGTCACATTTTGAGCCTGAGGCCCACTGAGGTATTCACACCTGGCGAAGCTTCCTCCAGCCCCACCCCAGAAGCCCCCACCAGCTGGTCACATGGCACCAGGCCAGCAGGGAGGGCACAGGCCAATTAGGGGCCCTGCTGAGGCAGGACACAGTGCACAGTCTCAGTCACTCCCCGCACTCAGCACCTGCCGCTGCCCATCCAGAAAGGCTCTGGAAGCTCGCCTGGCCCTCCCCTGCGCCTGCCCCTTGAAATCTCTGCCAATCAGACTCCTGTACAGGCTTGAGCCCACGACACAGTGAACACAGACGCCTCCTGAGCCCGGTTGCCGCTTGCCTGACTTGCTCCATTATCGCTTTCCCCCTTGTCCTGGAAGTCAAGTCATGTTCCTTCTCTGCCACTTACCATTGGGGCCATTTGGTAGGTGACTGCAACCTCTTTAATCTCAGATTTTCCAAGGATGGAGTGGGGACATTAAGACTCCCTGGTGGCACAAGAAGTTGGGTACCACGCTGTGAAGCTCTCTGCACAATCTGAGGCACGAGTTCGATCCCTGACCAACTAGTGAGCAACCCACATGGAGCAGCAGACCTCTCCTGTCTCGCCCGCTGCTCCCCTCAGCAGTGTGTTTCAGTCAGTCTGCCTGTTCTGTTCCCCACTCTGTCTCTGGTGAATTCTCTCACTCAACGCATCTCTGGCCTGTACCCCAGCTCTATGTGCATAAATAAATAAATCTTAAAAAAAAAAATACTCCCTGGTTTTGAACAAGACACCTGCAGACAAGGTCTACATATGTTGCAAAATGAGGCAAAAGGCGACCCTTCACATGCCCCTTCTCCCCTCACACACTCCTTTCTCATCCCTCTGAAAACACCCTGGCCTGCCCTTGACCTAATAATTCACTCCTCAGGGAGCAGAAACTCCTCAGATGGCCTTCCCTGCTGCCCCCAGACTCCTTAGAATACAAAACAGCCTCACAGCTCCCAGGACAGGCAGGTACCTTGCAAACTCTCTAGATAGGAGACCCACTTAGTCCTGACCTCAACTCAGGCGGGGTGGCTCCTGGATTATCCCCATTTTACAGATGTGGAAACCCAGGGAGGCAACAACCACTTGCCCGAGGTCATCCGGCTAGTGCTTGGTTGAACCCAGGGAAGCCATCTTTAAAGGGAGCGCCCCTGACCGCCTGGCTGGACTGGCCCCTTCCCCAGAAGTCCTATCACTTCCCCCACCCTGCCAGCCACCATTCTTCCATTTATCACCGACGCCTGCCTTCCCAAGAGCACCCAGACAGGTTAGACACCCAGAGGGAGCACAGACCCCAGTGCTGACCACACCACCCTCCTGGAAAGGCGTTGTTGGAACAATAGGAACAGAATTGTGCCAGCTTGTCCCATCTGGCTTTCTGTGTTCTCTTTGGGATATTACCTGCCCCTATGTCTCCCCTGGCACACACTCGCTGCCACCCATGAGTCCTTTCCTCAAAGACCCAGAACTGCTTCCCACAGCCTAGGCAGGCCCTCCACTCAGCCATCGCCACCCGTCAGCAGCACAGAACTCACTGGGTTCTTGTAGGTAACGGGCTGGGCACCACTGAAAGCCATCTTGTCCTGCTCCTGTGGCCAGCACTGCTTCCCCAGACAGTCCTCTGCACTGGAGAGGACTTAGCCAAGAAATAGAAGCCTAATCAATTTTGCATTTGTTCAATGGGGAGGAACCAGAAGCAGGAAGATGTGGTCTAGATATAACAAAGTGGGATGCTGGGGGAGGTGCAGTCTCTGGCAGAGAATCCGCTGCCCCCTCCCAGCCCAGAGACCCATTTTGCCTGACCCTTCTCTTCTGACAAGTTTCCAGATGTCACCATCCACAAGTGTGTGACTGTGTCCTGAGGTTGCTCCTGCAGACCTGCAGGAAAGGGCCTTTGTCCCTGGGTTGCTGGTACATGGGGCGGTCTGGTGGTGCTGGGGGATGGCCTGGTTAGACCCATTTTTATTCACAGAGAAACTGAGGCTCAGAGAGTCTAAGGGACATGACCAAGGCCACGCAGCTCACCACCTGTAGCCTGAGTTATATGAGGATTCTTAGGTCCTCACAGAGTAAGTGTCCCTTTAAAATTCCATTCCTTATATATAAACATAATCATAGAGACACCAGAAATGTTTTGCAGAGAGAAAATGTCCTAATGCAGGTTTTGTTCCAACAGGCTGCCCTGGGGCCTCTGACACTCCTCGCTGAGTGTGTCTTTCTTCTCTTCTCACTCCTTTTCTGGGCTTTAGAATGCACGCGAAGAATATTCCAGGTGACAGGGCAGTCAGGGAAACATGAGCCACACCGCCTTTACTTGACTTCAGCACCTAGTTAAGGGAAATGCTCAGTGCGCACAGACAGCAGAGTGGGCTGGGTAGGGGAGGCAGAGGGGCGGGGCGCTGATGTAAGCTTCCCTGAGGCCACCAGGTCCCTGCAGTGAGGAGGCACAGAGGTGACCCTGCGAAGACCAGGGAAGAGCAAGCGGGTGGAGTGTTCCCTGGGCCATGCATCCCTGCTCCCTCTGCTTTCTCCCACCTTCCCTAGAAGTGGCAGACTCTGCAGAGACCAACCTCTTTGACATGTGCACACAGACCACAGCCACGGTCCCTGTGAACCCCCTCCCTCCCCACTATGTTCTTGGGTCAGCCAGAACTTGACCTGACTGACCGGGAAGAAGGCAGGGTTGGAGCAGCCAGGGGTATTGCTAGCTCTGTTAGCTGACTCCGGCGCTGCTCCCCCTTCTTCCTTCCTACCCTACTCTGTGCTCTCAGGGAGCAAAATCCCTTTTTGTTCTCTGCAAGCATCTCCAGGAAAGGAACCATATTTACTGACACCAGAGGTTGACTAAAGAATCCAAGAATCTGGGCCTCCCCGGGTGGCGCAGGCGGTTGAGCGCTGCCCTATGAAGCTGTCTGCAGCCTCTGCAGCACCAGTTCGATCCCTGCCAGACAGTAAGGGTCCCACATGGTGCCGCAGACCTCTCCTGCCTCCCCCACTGCTTTCCTCAGCAGTGCATTTCTTCAGTCTGCCTCTTCTGTTCCCTGCTCTGTCTCTGGTGAATCCTCTCATGCTACCGCGCATCTGGCCTGTACCCCGGTTCTTGTATAAATAAATAAATTAAAAAAAAGATCCAAGAATCTGAGACGTGCCCAGGGCCATGCAGAGTCAGGATGAAAACCAGGGCAGCCTGGCTCCTGGGTCTGTGTGCCTCCCCCCACCTGACAGCCCCTCCTTTTTTGTGAGAGACCTCTGATGGAAATTAAGAGAGGACCCCGAGCCACTGTCCAGCTGAGCTGTGTCCAATAGGGCTCATGCTTCTAGTCCAAGTGCTGGTGATCTATTGCTGCTTGAATATTCTAAAACTTAGTGGCTTAAAACATTAATAGCATGGGCCTCCTGGTGGCACATGGGGTTAAGTCTCAGCACTATGAAGCTCTTGGTAGCCACTGCAGCACGAGTTCGATCCCTGCCCAAGGAGCTGACCCACATGGCAAGGCAGACCTCTCCTGTCTCACCTGCCTCAGCAATGTATTTCAGTCAATCCACCAATTCTACTCCCCACTCTGTCTCTGGTGAATCCTCTCATCCCTGTACCTCTGGCCTAATCCCCAACACTTACATGCATAAAAAATTAAGTCTTTTTAAAAATAATAAAACCGCAAGGGGTTAAGCACAGCACTTTGAAGCTATCCGTAGCCTCTGCAGCAAGAGTTTCATCCCTGGTCAGCAGGGAGCTACACACATGGCGCAACAGACCTCTACTGTCTCGCCTGCTGTTGCCCTCAGCAGTGTATTTCAGTCAGTCTGCCTGTTCTGCTCCCCGCTCTGTCTCTGGTGAATCCTCTCACCTCCGCACCTCTGGCCTGTATCCCAGTTGTTTTATGCATAAAAAACAAAATCTTTTAAAAAAATAAAAATAAATTTTAGGACACAGGCCTGTGCTGGGGGGTGGCTGCTAGAGCATAAGGCTATGATTAGTTCCGAAATTCCTAGAGAACTTTCATCAGGTTCCTCTATAAGGCCTCAGTTCTGCTATCCTTTCAAAACTTCCCCTTTCTGCTGGCAAGGCAAGGAAGAAACTGAGCTTTTCACCTTATGAACCCTAACCATTTCTTGAACTTAGAGTTAACCCTCCTTTAAGTTAAGTTGGGGGTGAGAGTTGGAAACCTGCGTCCACATCGGATCTAGAGAGAATCACAGGTTGCCGGCATGTTAGGAACATGGAAGATCTGATCTGCTGCCGGAGTCCACTTGGGCTGAGAGAAAGAAGTCCCGGGTCTATGTGTATCTCCCAGGAAGCAGGCCTGGTGTTCCGGGAAGTAAGGAGAGTGGGTCCTCCCACCATCCTTGAGCTTTCACTAGGTGTAAAAGTGACTCCCAGCACATTTGTTTGGCTACGGCAAGACTCCCGCTGTCTTTATCAACCAACATCCCGGAGATGCAGGACCCAGGCCAGGTCACAGCCAATAAGAGGTGGAGACTAGACTCCCCGTTGGTGTCCCCTGGTGTTCATCCCCTCTTTCCCAAGTTCCTCCAAGTGATTTTTCCCCGTCTTGGTTTTCTATTGTACCCTGATGCTAACAGAGCGCGGCCCCCGAGTTTCAGCCGGGCGCACGTGGCTGCCCTAATGAAAGATGGCTCTGCCAGCGCTGTGGTCTGGGAAAACTACTTAACTTTTAGTGTCCCAGTGTCCGTTCTCACTTGTAAGGTAAGTGGTGATACGGGGTGAGAACGGAACCGAGCAGGGAAGCAGCAGGAGGGTCCGCGAGCTCAGCCCGCATCGAGTGGGGAACAGGGCCTGGCGTGCAGCGCATGTTCCATAACATGTCCTCGGCGCTGCGGGGCTGCATGGGAGGGGGCAGCTGCCCGCGGATGCTGCACACTCTCTGGCCAGACACGGGAAAGAAACCCCAGAGGACGGGTGTGTGGTCACTGGAGCCGGATCCCTCCCATGCTGACCTTTCAAGGGAGCAAGAGGGGAAGAGGAATTCTTCCAGAATTATTCCACCATCACCTCCTGTCCTCTCTGAGAGCTTCAATGCCAAGAGCTGGAAAGGTCTTTAAAAAATGCTCTCATGATATCTTCCTTGTTACAGTAATGGCCTCCTAGAGTTTCTCTTCCTTTGTCTACCCCTTTGCAAAGTGACTTTGCTTTTCCTCCTTTCAAGAGACACATGACTAGTTTCCCTCCTGTGACCTGCTGTGCTCAGCAGATGCAGCACAAGGAACATCCTGTGCTTTCTAGAGCTACACCTTGAGAGACTATGGGGTTAAATGGTTAAAATGATCACTTTTACATGTATTTCACTGTGATAAAAAAGACAGGAGGAAAGTTATTGAAAGGTTTGGCACAGTAAAGAAAAGGAGAGCCAGGCTAAACTTTCTCAAAGGACGGGAAAATTTATTGCACCCCGGGCGACCTTCGCGGACCCAAGGTGGCGGTCCGTGAAGTCATACCCGTTGTGGGGGGAGATGTCCTTTTATAGGGTGAGGAGAGGTTAGGCAGGAAAACTGGGTTGGCCAGGGGAGAAATAGGTTTAGGCAGAACAAAGTTGTTTCTTGTGGAGCCGGGTTGTTTTTCTCCTGTTTATGGTTTCATTTTCGGTTTGATGGAAGCAGTGGTCCTGGTGTCAGAACCATCTTGTTTTTTTGATGTGGGCTTCCTCATTCCTGGCCCCTGCGTTGACCTTTCAGTTATTAAGTTCCATCTTAACTTTTTCACCAGAAGTTCTGCATCTGAAACCTGCTTTCTGTGTGATAAAAGAGAGACCATCACAGGCAAGAGGCGATACCGGCACAGCCTTTCCTCTTCAGGTCCTCAAAAGGACTGGAAGAGACTAATATTTTTTTTGAAGATTTATTTATTTATGCATACAAGAACTGGGTGTAATCTAGAGGTACAGAGGGGGTGAGAGGATTCACCAGAGAGAGTGGGGAGCAGAACAGGCAAAATGAAATACACTGCTGGGGGGAGCAGCGGGCGAGACAGGAGAGGTCTGCTGCGCCATGTAGGAGATCAAACTCCTGCTGCAGTGACTGGTGACAGTTTGATAGTGCCATGTGGCACCCCTGTGCCACCAGGGAGGCCTGAGACTAACTCTTGACAGGAGAATAACTTTCTTGCAGTTTTTTTAGGGAGCAGCTCCGATATAAAACAGGTTGCCTGGCTGCGGGTCCTCACTCACGCGCTTAAAAGGGACTTGTTAATACTCCACTACAGGCACACACAAAAGGTTAATAAAAGGTTTATTTACAAGGGAAATGAGGAAATGTACAACTCAGGGAGAAAATAGGGAAATAAAGTCTTTAATGCGTCCTACCCGATCCGCAGACCTGGAAACCCAAAGGCACTCTCAGAGCTGGCCGAGTGCTGCGAGCTGGCGAAGAGCCAAAAAGGGTCTCCCCCAAAGCCCACGTGTCTGGTTTTATATCAAACCTGGCTGCTTAACCCCACCCTCAGATTCCAGCTACCTTCCCTTTGGTGGTGATGGGATTTGCCTTTCCCAATGTCCTGATGGCTTTGGTCTGGGGTGGGGGTGGAGTCCACAAAGCCTGTATGGAATTAGCTTTAGGACATCCTTTCCCCCTAACCATTCCCCCCTCTCACTTTTTGCCACCATTTCCATGGTGATGAAGATCGAATATATGCATGTTGGGATGCAGTCTCAGATGAAAATTTTACCGGGTTCCAGTGGGAAAGAAAACCAGTCCCTCCAGGTATTGTCCATTGTGGAAAGCAAAAGTCCTCCATTCCTGGAAAATAGTTCATCAGTCCAAGCCAAAAAAAAAAAAAAAAAAAAAAAACCATCTGGAAGCATTAGCCAAAACAAAACAGCAGATATGTCAAAATCACAGGGAAAAAAAATCTTAAAATGGTTTAACGTATGTAAAACGCAAATTTTCTCAACCTTGAGCCCAAACTTTTAACAGCATAGCAAAAGTTTGCATACTAAATCTACTTTTAAACCACTTTACCTATTTTTGCATAAAATCAAAGGGCAGAATAACTAAACAACAATTTTCGCTGGCTTTGATGGAACACTCCATATATGATCAGAGTGAACTGTTGGCATCGGTCCGTGTAGGCTTCAGGAACAAAGTTGGTCTCATCAGACTCCACCTGGGCTTTCCTCTTCTCAAGGGTACCAGGGACTTTTTCAGTGGCCTGGTTGTCTAGTCCTGCCAATGGAGGCAAGCTTCCTCACCTTCTTTGGAGGTCTCTGGAACCCTACGAACAAAGCAAACAGGTTCTCCTCTTCTTGGTTCAGCTCTGTGTCAACTTTCTGGAAGAACTCCACACAAAGCCACACAATCAAACTCATGTCCAATTTTTTTTTTTTTTTTAGTGTAAGCAGACAAAATCCCTACGGAAGTTATGCAAAAACAGACTCTGAGATAAGTAGCAAAAAAATTACTACCACTATTTGTATGCTTTGTTGGTATCAAGGGGAGAGAAAATGTGACACAAGTTAGCTTTGCTGAAAAAAAAAAAACAAAAAAAACGCAACCTTGCTGCAGGTCCTGGTCACTCAAACAAAAAAACTTTGTGGATTCAGAACAAAATGCAAAGAAATTTACCAGTATTATGTCAAACAAAACTGAGAAAATGTACTCTCAACTGTTCCATCAATAGGAATCCTTGAGGTCTTTTTTTTTTCCCCTATTTTTCCAGAAACAATTTCTGTCAATAAACAATCGAAATATACACTATTACAAGGCGACAATCACCATTGATACATACATATCAGGTACTGAGAGGTTTTATACACATTTTAGAAAACCATTGTTAACATTTCTGTGCATGCCAAAGTTTTACCATTTTCCCAAGTGACAAGGCTTCCCTTCCAGTTTTACTCCACTAGGTAAGCCAAATAGAACAAATTCATCTAATGCTTTTCCCAAGCAGAAAGGGAGAAACTTTGTGGAGTGTCTCAGGAGCTCTACTGAGGTTCCACAAAATTTCCTTGCATCAGCCAAATGACAGGCTACCAAATTTGTACTTGAATTTAGATTTCTGGGAAGCTTTGCCATAAATATGAGAAAAACAACAGAAACAATATTCAATCTCTACGAAGGCACCGGCTTACTTCAGTAGTACAATGTTGACAATCAAACCATAACCGTTGGTTTTTCTCATAACTGGAGACTCTTTTTTTTTTTCAACGTCTATGGGCACCATGTGTACCAATTGGCCAACCACTGGAAGCCAAGACAGTAAGACACAATGACATACAGACATACAACATATAGACACAAAGAGCTCTTTAGTTACCATTCATCACGTGTGGGATATCTCATACAACTGCAGTTTCACTCATAGGCCAAAGAAAAAAGCAAGCAGAGAAGAAAAAAAAAAAAAAACCTTGAAGTTAAAAAAAACGCAAAAATTACAAGGAAATAACAAAATCAAGATTTAAAACCTTTCTGTGGAAAAAAAAAAAAATACTGGCAGCATATGCATGATCCTAGATGGTTATTTCACATCTCCTAAACTTTGAAAGGAAGAAGATTGGTTAGAGCATGTTAGTTTTTATCTCAGGGTTTCTTCAGAAAAAAATGAGTCCTTGGGTATCCTGCAACAATAACTGGAAAAGAAGTCAGTAACATTCAAGTTTTTTTCTATTTCTTAAACAAATATCTCAAGTCCTCAATGGGTTCACAAGACCAATGGGACTTCGTCTCTGGGTCAGTTCCTTCTGGCGCTTTCTTAACTCTGGAATGATGTACCCGGGGTTTTATGCCTGCAAGTTTCAGAGAAGTATGTGTGCTTAGCAAAACGTCATATGGACCAGTCCATTTTTCTGACAGCTGGTTTTGGGCATCCCCACTCTGCCAGGTCTTCAGTAAGACCTGATCTCCAGGTCTGAAGGGATGCAATGGTTGATCAGGAGGCATAGAGATCCTCGAGGTTGCAAAGTTGTGAATTACTGCCAGAACCTCCTGGATGTGTTTCACATATTGTGTGATCCGGCAATCTTGTGCTCTTTCTGGACTGGCTTTCAGAACTGAGGCCTGGAATGGTCTTCCGAACACAATTTCAAAGGGGCTTAATTGTAGCCCACTTCTAGGTGCCACTCTTATCCGGAGGAGGGAAAGGGAGAATACCTGGTCCCAACGAAGCTGTGTTTCTTGGCACAGTTTTGCCAAGGTTTTCTTTAAGGTGTGGTTGATTTTCTCTGTTTGTCCAGAAGACTGCGGTCTCCATGCAGCATGCAATTTCCAGTTGATCTGTAACGCACTGCTTACTGCATGAGTGACGTCAGAGGCAAATGCTGGCCCATTATCACTCTGGATAGAATCCGGCAACCCATAGCGAGGAATTATCTCCTTCAGCAGCTGTTTTGCAACCTCGGAAGCTTTTTCCGTCTTTGTGGGAAATGCTTCCACCCATCCCGAGAACGTGTCCAAAAAAACCAAGAGGTATTTGAAGTTGCCTGTTGTTCTAGGCATTTGTGTAAAGTCCACCTGCCAGTCCTCAAAAGGGCACTGGCCTCGATATTGAACCCCAATGGCTTTAGGGTGGGAGTCAGTCTTGGGGTTATTCCTGGCACATAGTTGACAACCTCAGGTGATCCGTTGTGCTATTCTATGCAAATATGGTCCCTTCAAATATGGGCGCACAGTTTCTAATAAGGCATCTCTCCCAAGGTGAGATCCTTCGTGAAGATGTTTTAGCACCGGGTATACCAGGGCCTCCGGGAGGAGTATCATCCCATGGGAGTTTACTCTCCAAGTGGAGCTGGGGTCAAACTCAGTAAATCCCCATGCACGAGCTCTCTCCTCATCCCGCTCGGTGGATTCAGGAGCATACTGAGTCAGGTCCACAAGAGGGATGAGTGCACCCTGGAGGGCAGGACGGGCAGCGGCCTTAGCCACCCGATCAGCTGCCCTGTTGCCCTTTGCCATGTCTGACCCACCCTTTTGGTGGCCAGGACAATGCATCACAGCAACAGCTGATGGTAAAGCTACTGCCTTTAACAGGGCCAGGATTTCTAATGGGTGTGTGACGTCCTTGTTACTAGCGGTAAGAAGTCCCCGCTCCTTCCAAATGGCCCCATGCATGTGGAGAATCATAAAAGAGTATTTTGAGTCAGTAAATATATTGACTCTTTTACCTTTTGAGAGTTCCAAGGCATGGATCAGGGCTATTAATTCGGCTTTCTGTGCTGATGTACCTGCCAGAAGAGCCTTGGCCTCCACGGTGTTCTGGAGCATCACCACTGCATATCCAGCACATCGACGGCCTTGATCCATGAAGATGCTGCCATCTGTAAATAGCTCCCACTCTGGATCTGGCAAAGGCTGGTCAGTCAGATCTGGTCGGCTGGCATACACTGTGTCTGTGGTTTCTAAACAGTTATGGATTAAAGTGTCATCCTCAGATCCATCTGCATTGCTTGGAAGCAGTGTGGCAGGATTCAGGGAATTAGAAGCCTGCAGTTTCACATTAGGATTGTCCAACAGAGCTGCTTGATATTTTCCCATTTGCCCAGCGGTTAACCAAAGTCCACCCTTCTGCTCCAGCAATGTCAAGACCTGATGTGGAACACACACAGTGATGAGCTGACCCAATGTAAATTTCTCCACCTCATGTAGGAGGTTACAAGTGGCAGCCACAGCACGCAAACACGGAGGCCATCCCTTAGCGGTGTGGTCCAATTGTTTGGACAGACATGCAATGGGCTGCATTTCTGGCCCCAACAATTGGATCAGCACTCCTAGGCCAACCCCCTGTCTCTCATGTACATAAAGTCTGAATGGCTTCCTAAGATCTGGAAGCCCTAATGCTGGTGCTGGGATCAACTTTACTTTTATTTCATCAAAAGCCTTTTGACATTCTGGAGTCCAAGACAAAGGTTCAGAGTCCAGGCCTTTGAGAACATCATATAAGGATTTTGCTATTCGTCCAAAATTAGGAATCCAAATCCTACAAAATCCAGCCATACCCAAAAATCCGCGTAACTGTCGCTGGTTGCTGGGGACTCTAAGGGCTGAAATTACCTGTTTTCTTTCCGTCATCAGGCTCCGTCTGCCTTTCTCAATTTCAAACCCCAAATATGTCACAGTTTGTTTGCATATCTGTGCCTTCTTAGGTGACACATTGTAGCCGCATTCTGTACCACCACAGCTAGTTCAGTACCACCACAGTATTTTCCAGACAAGATTCGTAGTCTGGACTTGCAATCAATAAATCATCTACATATTGCAATAAGACACCCTGGTTTAGTTGAACCTTCCTGAGATCCCTGGCCAGTATTTCCCCAAAAATAGTTGGGGAGTTCTTAAATCCCGGTGGAAGCACAGTCCAGCAATACTGGAGAGTGCTCTTGGACTTAGGGTCTTGCCACTCGAAGGCAAAAAGCGGTTGATCCTGGACTTCAGTTGGGATACAGAAAAAGGCATCCTTCAGGTCTAATACCGAAAACCACCCAAAGTCACCAGGTATGGCAGTTAATAGGGTGTACGGATAGGCACCGTGGGATGTAAACCCTGAACAATGTCATTAATAGCCCTTAAATCTTGGACAAAATGGTACTCGCCTGTATGGGGTTTCTTCACTGGCAGAATCGGAGTGTTGTACAGTGAGCGGCAGGGCTGAATGAGTCCAGATTGAAGGAACCTTTTCAATACTGGCTCAATTCCCCTCAAGGCCTCCTCCTTTTAGGGGTATTGTTTCCTCCTCGGGGTTTTGCTCCCCTCTATCACTTCTATCTTTACAGCCTCTGCATTTTTCGCACGTCCTGGGGTACCATCAGCCCATACCCATTTACTTACTCTTTCAACAATTTCTGGAGGTAAAATTTTACCTTTTGGTGGAGCATCTTGAGTAAGTAACATCTGGAACCGCAGAGCATGCTCTGGAGGAACCTGTAGGTGAAGCCTCTGATTTTTGGGTGAAATATAATTCGTGCATTGAGCTTACTTAAAAGGTTACAACCAAGTAGAGGGATTGGACACTCTTCCATGTATAGGAAGCTGTGCTGGAGCTGTGTGGTGCCCAGCCGGCACTCCAAAGGTTGCAGGAAGGCTTTCTATTGTGACCTACCCATAATCCCAGTGACTGCTACAGTCTCTTTGCTCATTTTAGTTAATTTCAAATTTAAAACTGAGTATGTTGCTCCAGTGTCCACCAAGAAATCAATCAGATGATCCCCCACAGCAAGGGTTACCCGGGGCTCTGAGGGGGTTATTTTAATGGGCTTAAGATCTAGTGGAGCCCCTGGGCACCCCTATTCTTCATCTGAACCTTCTCCATGAACTATCATTTGTCTCCTTTCCTCCACAGTTGGCTCCAGATTCCTTCTACTCTGTCTATATTCCCTCCTATCTTCACCTGAGGCCCTACTCTGCTATCACTGGTCTCCTGTCCTCTGTGCTGGGCTCTTGATTCCTTCTCTGTCCGTATTCCCTATCATCATCTGGGCCTCTACTCTGTGCTAACATCTGTCTTCTTTGCTCTCTCCTTGGTTCCTGGTTCTGTGTACTCCTCCTATATTCCCTCCTGTAACCCCTACGTGAATCATCCTGTCGTGGTGTCTGCAGTTTTCTATCCTGCCTTCTGTAATTACTGCGTCTGCAGATTCCTTGTAACCTGGGACAACTGTACTTGCAAAGTCCCTCTTCCCTACAAAAAGCACACTGATTTCTTCCTAGGGGTTCACGTCTCTGTCCATTACTGTTTCCTGAAACCCTGTCCTGTGCTCTCTTTGTACAAAAACAGTCACAGGTTTCGGTCTCCTGTCCTCTCTCCTGTCCTCTCTATTATTATAAACCTTAAATGCTAAGTCCACTACCTGGGACGGACTCATCTCTGTGACGCTGTCTACCTTTGCTAACTTTCTCCTTATGTCTGGAGCACTATATGTGATGAAAGCCATAGTGATCAAACAAGCATTTTCTGGGGCATCTGGATTTATATCCATGTGGTTTGTATACATCCGAATAATCCTCTCAAGGAACTCTGATGGATCCTCATTAGCCCCTTGTGCAAGTTCTAATATTTTGTTAAAATTTTTTTGTTTGGGGATTCCCTGCTCCAATCCTACCAATAAACGTTTTTTTATACAGATCCAACTTCGCCATTCCTCCATCGTTGGGGTCCCATCGAGGATCTTCCTCTGGGACAGCAATCTCTGGCTCTGGGGATTGGCTATCCTGTTGGCAGAGATGGTCAGCCTCCTCCCTGGCTTTCCTCCTTACCATCCTCCGCTCATCTAGACCTAGTAAAGTATGTAACATTGATTGTATATCTGCCCAGTTAGGGCATTGGGAGACAAAGATGAAGGCAAACAAGTTCGCCATCCTTTTAGGAACCTGCCGGTACAGGGGAACAGAGTTCCTCCAATTTAGGAGGTCCCCAGTGCTAAAAGGATGGTGTGACCAAAAGTACCCAGCAGGTCGCCCCTGTTCATTCAAGCCACCCATTGGCATCTGGCTAAGAGGAAACTGTCCTGCCTCAGGGTGATCCTTCCTGCCAAAATGGGTGCTGTTTCTAGTGTTGGGAGGAGACGCCATTTTAGTTTCCTCCCCAGAGGGCAATGAAGGCTGTGAAACCTAAGGAGTCTGCACGGGAGGGGCCTCTTCATGTGAAGAAGGACTTTGTCCTGATGTGTTTAAGGTATTTAGCAAATGATACTCCTCCTCTTCTAACTCCGCCCTTCTGCAGTCCTCATGGGAAGGAGAAGGTTTATCTCTTCTCTGCACCATTAGCCTAGCCTTCGCCTCCGCCATATCCAATTTATGGAGGGCGGCCTGTATCTGGTCCTGCATACTTTTAAAAACTGACTCAAAAACATTACGATTTTCATCCCTCACACTCTGAATAGTTAAATCAAAAGCCTGATTTTGTTGCACTTGATCCTGCATACTTTTAAAAGCTGACTCAAAAACGTTACGGTTTTCATCCATTATACTCTTAATAGTTAAATCGAAAGCTTGTTGATTTTGTTGTTGCATAGCTAAGAGCTTGAATTTGTTGCAGTACATTCTCCGTATGTGAAGTAGAACATCTGCCTCTCATAGAAACAAGAATGTAGCAAATGGCGCCTATATGCACATTACCAAAAAAACACCCAGAAGCACAGACTGTAAAGGGAAGGCTTGTAAACCATCCACATGTATACAGAAGTAAAATCATGTGCCATACACTAGGTTTAATCCAATTATTTACACTTATCAAATTGATGGTAATGTTTAACGGAAAAAGGTTACTTAAACTCAAGGCCGGAAAAAACTGAAAGAACTCAAGTTAGGGATAAAACCGCTTAAGTTCATGGTTGAGGCCATGTTTGGGTCAAAACCACACCCACAAGAGCTGTATGCGCGGGGGAAAAAAAAAACAGACTTTTCAAGACGTGAAACAAAGATTTTCACTGCGTGTCCTGCAGACCTAGTGCACTTTATGGTGACCAACGCAAGAAAAATTACTTTGGGCTGGTCAACCATGGGTGAAGCTTGGAAACCACGTTGGGTGCCAAACTGTTATAGGAAAGCCCCAATATAAAACAGGTTGCCTGACTGTGGGTCCTTACCCGTGCGCTTAAAAGGGACTTATTAATACTCCACTACAGGCACACACAAAAGGTTAATAAAAGGTTTATTTACAAGGGAAAGGGAATTAAGGAAATGTACAACTCAGGGAGAAAATAGGGAAATAAAGTCTGTAATGCGTCCTACCCAATCTGCCGACCTGGAAACCAAATAAGCACTCTCAGAGCTGGCCGGAAGCTGCTAGCTGGCGGGGAGCCAAAATGGGGGATCCCCTCCAAAGCCCACGTGTCTGGCTTTATACCACACCTGGCTGCTTAACCCCACCCTCAGGTCCCAGCCACCTTCCCTTTGGTGGTGATGGGATTTGGAGTGGGGGTGGGGGGGTTGGAGTCCACAAAGCCTGTATGGAAATTGCTTTAGGACATCCTTTCCCCCCTAATATTACTAGGAAAAGAGGGGCCTCCACCTCTCTGCTGACATGGTTTCAAAATCCTATAGTGTCATGGCTCCTCCCACTCTTAGGGCCAATATTAATGATAACCTTATTATTCTTTTTGCTCCTTCCCTCCTAAAATTCATACAGGCTCGCATTCAGGAAATGTCTCCTACCACTTTTAATCAACTCCTTCTCCACCAATATTCTAGCATCCCTGCCAAAGACCATCATAACCAGGCCTGAGCCACCCCCTTGGTCTTAGCCCCCTTCCAGCAGGGAGTAGCCAAAGAAAGAAGCTTGGCCCCTTTTCCTTATCAACAAAAGCCTGGTATGAAAGGTTAATGCAGGAGGCCTGAATGCAAAAACCCACCAGGAAGCCCACCTGGGGACAGGAATGTGGAAACCAGCCTAGAAAATTCAGACAATGAACCTCTCCTGATCCTACAAATCTTTTCATGCCCTATAAACTCCCCCTCCCCCCCAGGAATATATTTTTGCTTTATTACTGCAGTTTAAGGGGAAATAAGCAAGTCTTGGCAAATGCTGTGAACATAGTGTAAAAATTCTGGGCTGTCTTCCCCCCACCTGCCCTCCTCCCACCCCCATCTGGCAGGCAAGAGCAAAGTCATCTGCACAACTATAGCCCAGCAGGAAAAGTCTACCTGAGGGTAAACTGACCTTTAGCCCACACTATGGACCAAGGAGCCAAATAAAGATTTTTAACAATGGGTACCTGACAGTTGCATCTCTACAGGGTAATCCTTACAAATGCAGAAGTAATTTAACTGCAGCATTTGCTTTCCTTCACCCAGAAACAGCATCAACCTATCTCTACATTTTTTTTAATGATTTACTGTTCCTACCTATGTAATGAAAATTCATACTTGTGTTTGCTGGAAAACAGTTCTCGCAGAATGAAATCTGCCCTGCTGCTTCCCACATTTGAATCCTCACTCCTGATTCTGTTACGAACGCCAGCCCAGTTTCCCTCAGCCAATAAAAGGAAACAGAGTTTGAGGAAAAGGAAAGTGGTTTAATTTGTTGACAAATGAGGAGGGCAGCAGACTCATGTCTGAAAGACCACCGTCCTGCTCTTTGGCAGAGTGCAAGGGTATTTAAACAAAGGGGGAAAAAAGGGAGAGGGGCTAGGGTCTGAAAAGGGGAGGGGGAAGGGGTCCGCATGGAGACAGGTGGGTGCCAGCTTGCTTTCTTCTGTAACACCCTCTTCCTTGAAATACAGGAGGACTTGGTAATGCTCATCTGAGAGGCCAAAAAGACAAACCTGTCAAACAAGGGGAAATTGCAGGGAATAGGGGAAACACAAACTTGCTAAACTTGTTAATGGTTATCAAAGTGACCAGTCATTTGTAACTGTGTAACAGGGTGGTCCCCAGGAAAGGGGGAGGTTCCAGGTTCCCTGCCCCATCCAAATGGAGGGTGGAGCTGAGCAGGGAGAGAAGAAGCTGCAGAAGAGACTGAGGAAGGGAGAAAGCAGTATGGAGAGCAAGAAGGGGACCTAAAGGAGGCACATGGAGCCTAGAGACACGTGAAACTGCGCTTGCCTTTTGGTCATGGACGGGGTGACAGAGATGTGCGTGAAAGACCAGTGGGGAGATGACAATGGCAACTTTTATCTTGATTTTGATTTTGCTCTTTTCCTTCCAGGCTTGTCTGGTTGTTTCTGACCCTTTTCTGTGGGTCCCCACTGGAAGATGCTTTGGACTTGTGGCAGGCTTTGGGGCCTTGCTCTGGGCCAATCCCATTTGGATGGGATGGGTAACTTTGGGTACTTGATTTAGAAACTAGACTCTTTGCCTTTCCTGTATTGTTTCCTAATTGTATTAAAGTCTCATGTTTTGTGTTAATGCGGCGGATGGCAGAACCCTATATAGAGTAGGCAGGCTTGCAGGGTCTGGGCTGCCCCTCTCCCTGACCTGTAACAACTGCATCAACAGAAGTCCAAGGCCGAGAAGCAAATGTAGCTTCTTCTTCAGGTCTCTCTGTTCCACATGCCTCTCCTCCAAATCTTTCCTCCAAAGCTCTTTTTGGTGCCACTCAGCTCCATCCTTCCTTTGCTGGGCCAGGAGTCTGGGAACCTCCCCTTTCTGTGGAGATTACCTGCTGCAATAAGAAAGGGGAGAAAAGGCAAAGCAAGTCTGGGACCAAAGGAGAAAAATCAAAGTACAAATCAATGGCTGCCATTGTCAGTCCCCCCACATGTCTCTTCAAGTGTCTCTCTCCCATGTGTCTCCCCTAAGGCCCTCAGACAAGTCCAAAGCCCAGAAGCAAGCAGCTCTCTTCTCCACACGTCTTTGCCAGCCTCCTTTCTGTGTTCCATAGCTTCCCTGGCAGCTCCACCCCTAGTTCCCAGCAGCTAGTCTCAGGTGGCTACATGCACATGGGGAAGGGGAATATGGTACCTCCCCTTTTATGGAGTTGCTCCTGTTACAGATCAAGGTTGCAGATTTGTAAAACTATTTGCTGGGCTCCACCTGCAAAATGCATCATGCTTATGGGTACCAAGGGTTGGATGTGCCAAAGTCACAGGCTGATTATTTTGATTTGAAGGCAATTAAAAACAGGATTTCCAGGGTCTCCCCGGTGGTGCAGGGGTTAAAATCTCAGTGCTATCAAGCTATCGCTATCAGTCTATCACCCCAAAATAAGTCTTTTTGACAAAAGGTTGATTTCGTGGGAGCCACTCGAAAGGCTAGATGGAGGTTGTTTTTGAAAAACACATTTATGTATAAACTTCTCTCTGTAAGGGAATCTCCCTCACTGTATCAAGAGAAATACATTCTTATTAAATTTCTTTTTGACTTTTTCTCTTATCAATTGGTTGTCTGACACTTGTTTTGTTACAGGGCACGGAGAGGGGCACCCCAGACCCCGCAAACCTGCCTGCTCTTAATAGGTTCTTCCATCCGCCGCATCAACACAAAACATATGAGACCTTAATGAAAAGGAACTTTAATACAATTAGTAAACAACACAGGAAAGGCAGTTTCTAAATCAAGCACCCAAAGTTACCCGTCCCCTCGTGGGTAAAAGTCCACCCAAGCAGGATTGACCCAGAACAAGGCCCCAAAGCCTGCCACAAGTCTAAAGCACCTCCCAGTGGGGACCCACAGAAAAGGATCAGAAACAACCAGACACGTCTGGGAGGAAAAGAGCAAAATTAAGACAAAAAACGCCATTGTCACCTCCCCATGGGTCTCTCATCCACATCTGTGTCACGCAGTCCACGACCAAAAGGCAAGCTCAGTTTCTTCACGAGTCTCTTGACTCCATGTGTCTCCTCCAGGTCTCCTCTGGCTCTCTATCCTATCCTGCTTCCTCCCTTCCTCAGTCTCCTCTGTAGCTTCTTCTCTCCCTGCTCAGCTCCACCCTCCTTTTCAGTTGGGCAGGAAACCTGGAACCTCCCCCTTTCCTGGGGACCACCCTGTTACAGCTTGATTGTTTGCCACTCTAGAACCTGGCTGGGGAGCTGGCCCATGTGGCACAGCAAACATCTCCTGTCTTACCAACTGTTTCCCTCAGCAGTGTATTTCAGTAGATCCACCTGTTCTGCTCCCCAATCTGTCTGGTGAATTTTTTCTCTTCCTGCACTCCAGTTCTTGTATGCATAAATAAAGATAAATCTAAAAAAAAAAAAGCCAAGCATTTCCAAGAATGATGTTTAACCCAATTATCCCTGCTACTGGAGGTGAGAGACAAGTTTATCATCCAGACAAACAAGTTTTCATATGTAAAACTATTCTGCAAAATTCCCTTTTGAATTGTAAAGTTCTTTGCACTGTTTTTCTTTCCCAAATTTATTATCCCTTTTCTAAAAACTATATAACCTCACTGTGATATCCAGATCATACAGCTCCTTACTCTATGGGCCTCAACACATGTAATTAAATTTGCATTTTCTCTTGCTAATCTGTCTTGTGTCAATTTAATTATTTTCTTGCCATACTGTCCTAGAAGGATAAAGGAAGATTAGCTTCTTCCCAAACATTTTGGCCACCACAAAAGGACAATCAAATGCTGGATGTCACTTGTTTTGGAGGAATGACTACAGAGGACAAAATCAAGGGCCTCTGGCAAGGTTGGCCCTTAAGGTAATGATTTTTTTTTGACCAAGTCAGTGTAGGAGAGAAAAAAAAAATCTGTCACTCCAAAATATGTCTTTTTGACAAATGGTTGATTTCATGGGAGGGACTGAGAGCTACATGGCAGTTGTTTTTGAAAAAGACATGCATGTATAAACTTGTCTCTGTAAAGGAGTCTCCCTCACTGTATCAGAAAAACCTAATCCTTTCCTTCTCTCTTTTCAGTGGAGAAGACAGAATTTAAATCAGCATACCTTTGTTTCCTGTGTCTTCTTTGATAAACTCCCTGGTCTCCTTTCTTCTCCCAACCTCCCTTATCTTAGCTGAACTATTTAAGTTTGTGTCTGCAGCCCTGGGAAGAGGTGCCCAGTCCTGCTGGGTCTCTCCCATGTATACAGGAGGAATACATACTTAGTAAATTTCTTTTTGACTTTTTCTCTTACCAATCGGTTGTCTGACACTTGTTTGATTGTTTGCCACCCTAGAACCAAAAACGGTACAGTTGATTTCTTTGGCTACCTAACATGGGTCTCTTAGTTTTCTTTCCATGAGTATAACGGAAACCAGATAGTGAGAAAGCTTTTCTTTCTCTAATTTTGATTTTCAGGTGATGGACTTTGTGAAACTATTTCCTTGGGTTTAGCAGTATAAGGACTCATGTTTTCGGTGACTCCCCCCCCCCATCAGAGATAATTTGCCCTTTTATGAATTTCCCAATCAAAAAGAATTGGATGAGCTTTGATGTCATCCTATTCTGTTCAGAAGAGGGGAAAACATGATTTATTGTGTGTCAGAGCAACTGTTTAAAACCGTTAAACTAGTTCCCCCATAGTTACTGGCTTTTCTTAGCCTATTTTTTTTTTTTTAAGATTTATTTATTTATTTATACAAGCACTGGGTACAGTCAGAAGCGCGGGAGGGTGAGAGAATTCACCAGAGCCAAAGCGGAGAACAGAACAGGCAGACTGATGATACACTGCTGAGGGGAGCAGCAGGCGGCAGGAGAGTTCCGTGCGCCATGTGGGACCCTCGGCCAGTGGCAGGGGATCGAACCAGCGCTTCAGAGGCTGCAGGCAGCTTCGCAACCCAGTGCTCAACCTCTGCACCACTGGGGAGGCCCTCTTAGCCTATTCTTTAAACGAATTGTCTGGTTCTGGTGAGGGTTGCGTCTTTTGCGTTCTCTTGGGATACAGCTTACATCACGGTTAAGCCATACAAGGGCTTACTGACTTGAGTCACTGACTTGGGGAAGGTTTTCAATTGAAAAACTTTTTTTTTTGAGAGCTCTCAATCTAATTAGTTATTTTATTGATATCTGTAGAAAGCCCAATCATGGTAGTTAATAGCTCTCCTGAGAAATCTGGGGAAAATTTCCCTTCATAGATCAGGATGTAACTTACCTAGAGACCAAAGTTCATAGGCTGTCTTTTAATGTTGTAACTGTTGCTATGTCTTTGAAATATAAATACTCAGGTTACTTGCCAAGATTAAATGAGGGTGGGGTGGGGGGGAAGGGGAAAAGGAGAGGAGTCCCTTTAAACTTGCAAGTAGCTATAAAGAACCCCCCTCCTTGTCCAAAATCTCAGCTTCCATAAGGATTGTTTATTAAGGACAAATACAAATCTTACTTCATAAATACTAAGCTCTGGCCACACGAATAGATACTAAATTCAAGGCAAAAAATGTTTAAATAAAAATTATAAGGTTTTTTGTGTTTATGTTATCTCTGTTTATATGTATCTTTTTATGTTATTATAAACATGTTAATTTTGTACCGCCAACTGGTATTATCAAAATTAGTAAAAGTATTTAATAGATTCTGAAACTCTCGAAAACTAATAGAAACTCACACAAGTGTTTTTCAAGTTCACATAAACTAGGGTAATCTTTGATAAATAAAAGTGAGTTTGAATTTGTTGGTTAAATCAAAATCAACATGTTTTCAGAGTTAAAAACATTATAGGTAATAATGCAGAAATACAAGTTTTATTGTACCTGGGATTATTATTCAAGTAAGAGCAAGTTAATACATTTATGGGTAAATATAATTGTTATAAATAAGTAATTTAAATAGATGATAAGTAGGATAAAATTCTTTAGGTAGGGGCCTCGCTGGTGGCACAAGGGGTTAAACACAGCACTGTGAAGTTATCTGCAGCCTCTGCAGCACAAGTTCAATACCTAGACAGCCAGGGAACTACCCACATGGCGCAGCAGACCTCTCCTGTCTCACCTGCTGCTCCCCTCAGCAGTGTATTTCAGTCAGTCTGCCTGTTCTGTTCCCCACTGTCTCTGGAGAATCCACTCACCTCCCTTGGGGAGCCATGCTGTAACAGGGTGGTCCCCAGGAAAGGGGGGAGTTTCCAGGTACCAAAGATGGGGCAGGTGATGCCGGAATTGTCAGGCCTAGTCTCCCAGCCAGGAATGGATTCCAGGCTGCAGGCCAGTGCTGAGCCCCAGCCTCTAGACCCCCCATGGGTTGGTGTCTCACAAAGCCACAGCAGGAACTTCGCAGATGCTCAGGCAAGCAAGCAAGAAGAGGCAGGTTTGTGTAGAAAAAGTTTATTGAGAAGAAAAAGAGCAGAAATAAAGTGGGACTCCCAGGCCAGGGAACCAGGCCTGGGAGGGGCAAGGAAGCCAAAGTGAAGTCGTGTCTCAGGGAATATATACTTTCTTTCTCTGATTATTCTAAAGCTCTACCAGTCTCTTTGTGATTGGTCAGTTTTTGGCTGTCTCACTTAATTTGCTACTGAGTGGGGGATCTTCACATTCCTTATCTAACAGGTCTGTCTTTCCCCATTTGTTACATCTTTATCTTTATGGTCTAGCCCTCCCTGTGAGCATCTTTACACTTTATCTTATCATCTGAAGAAAACCAGGACCATCCTTAACAAGATTATCTGTGGTGCTGGGATGTTTGTTTTTCCCAGTGCAATTGGTTTCATTTCCTTGCTGGTCCTTATCTCTGAAGCCTTCCTGAATTCTTCAGAGGTCCCCTCCTGCACTATCCCTAAAACTGCCTAATAACCCTAGCTTGCCCTGTCTCACAGGGAACCTGGAACCTCCCCCTTTCCTGGGGACCACCCTGTTACAATGCTACTCATGTTGTCTGATAAAGGTCCAGGCATGGGGCTAATTCCTGAAAAGTCAGGTATCTCCTTAGCTGACTCCTGCTAGATTCTCCTCATTTGTTTATGGCTAGTTTCTACCATTGCTAAAATACGCATTTAAAAGTAAAACTGCAAATGCTGTTTGATCAATTACTAAATAACCAATTTGATGGCAAATGGCACTGCCTGATACATATATTACATTTTTTATAAAATTGGTAGTTCTCTGCCAAAAGGCAGCAATTCAACATTTGGCCTTACATTAACAAATGAAAAAACTTCTGGGAACAAAAGGCTGTAAACATCCCTTGGCCAAGTCTTTAATATGGAGATGTGGTCTTTTGAGGCAAGGGCTTAATGGAGAAAGAAATACTTTTACTTTAAAGTTAAAGATAGCAGTTGGGTGGCAGACATGAGCCAGGCTCCAAGTGTAAGAAAATTCTTGATAAGCCAAGGAGGAGCCATAGCGGACTCCTGCTAAATTCTTCCTGTTTGTTTAGGGCTAATTCCCCTGGATATAACAATGGGTATGGTAGCTGTTAGAGTATGCATTCAAGAATAAGTCAATAGCAATTTTGTGACTGGTTGAGCTAGTAACCACGGCAGCACAAATAATGCACTCGGAAATAGTCAATGTTACAACTACTGATATGTCACATATCGACCATTTTTGAGAACCAAAGGCTATAACCATCTTCAGCCCTGCCTCTGATAAAATATTTGTAATTCCTTACAACTACAAGCAGCAATCAGCAATCTGACAGAGAAAGGAATTTTCCCTTGATCTTAAAGTTAGATACGGAAACTAGGAGACTAGATAAGTAGAGGAGTGATAGGTAGAAAACTCTTTGTTTAGATAAGGAGACTTCCTCCCTTAATTGAGAGCTGGGGGCTAGGGAAGAGTCAGTGAGGCTTGCCTGGCATTGATGCCCTCCAGGCCCTTGGTTCCTTAATATCGAATCAATATTAAAACAATATACTATAGATAATGATTTCTATATAAAAGCCTTCGGTTTTTTGCTTTAATCGTTTGGTTATATTGTTATAGGGCAGCCCCGATATTGAACAGGTTGCCTGGCTGTGGGTCCTCACCCGCGCGCTTACAATGGAGTTATTAATACTCCACTACAGGCACACACAAAAGGTTAATGAAAGGTTTATTTACAAGGGAAAAGGAAATAAGGAAAAATGTACAACTCAGGGAGAAAATAGGGAAATAAAGTCTTTAATGCGTCCTACTCGATCCGCCAACCTGGAAACCCAAAGTCACTCTCAGAGTGTTAGGGGGAAAAGGATGTCCCAAAGCAAATTTCATATAGGCTTTGTGGACTCCACCCCCACCCCAGGTCAAAGCCAAAGACACTGGGAACTCCAAATCCCATTGTTATAGGACAGGGAGATGGGCAGCCCAAACCCCGCAAACCTGCCTATTCTAAATGGGTTCTGCCATCCGCCGCATCAACACAAAACATAGGAGACTTTAATGGGAAGGATCTTTAATAAAACTAGGAAACAATACAGGTAAGGCAAAGAGTCCAGTTTCTAAATGAAGCACCCAAAGTTACCCGTCCCCTCGTGGGTAAAAGTCCATCCATATGGGATTGGCCCAGAGCAAGGCCCCAAAGCCTGCCACAAATCTAAAGCATCTTCCAGTGGGGACCCACAGAAAAGGGTCACAAACAACCGGATAAGCCCGGAAGGAAAAGAGCAAAATCAACATCAAGATAAAAGCTGCCATGGTCACCTCCCCACGGGTCTCACCCACATCTGTGTCACCCAGTCCACGACCAAAAGACAAGCACAGTTTCTTCACGTGTCTCTAGGCTCCATGCGCCTCCTCCAGGTCTCCTGGCTCCATCCTGCTTCCTTCCTTAGTCTCTTCTGCTGCTTCTCCTCTTCCTGCTCAGCTCCACCCTCCCTTGGGTGGGGCAGGGAACCTCCCCCTTTCCTGGGGACCACCCTGTTGCAATCCCCCCTTTTAATTTTTATTCCACCATATTTATGGTGGCACAGATCTTATGGTGTAATTTTAGGAGACAGTTTTTTTTTAGGGTTACAATGTGTGTAAGAGAAGCAACAATTAGTCAGCAGCATTGTCCATGAATGTCCAGTATGAGTTTCATTACTTAAAAATAGTCCATTATTCAAGCCAAAAGAAAAAATTTGGAGCATTGGCTAAAACAAGATAGCAAATATATCAAAATCGCAGGGAAAGAATGTTAAAATGGTTTAACTTATGCAAAAACAAATTTTCTCAACCTTCATCCCAAACTTTAACAGCATAGCAAAAGTTTGCAAATTAAATTTACTTTTAAACCATTGTTTCTATTTTTGCATAAAATTACAGGGCAGAAATAACTAACAGCAATTTTTAGCTGGCTTTGTTGAAATACTCCATACAGGATCAGAGCGAACCGGTGGCATCCAGTCGATGTAGGCTTCAGGTATAAAGTTGGTCTCATCAGACTCCACCTGGGCTTTCCTCTTCTCGAGGGTACCAGGGCATTTTCGTTGGCCGGGTTGTCCAGTCCTGCCAATGGAGGCAAGCTTTCTTACCTTTTTTGGAGGTCTCTGGAACCCTACAAACAAGGCAAACAGGTTTTCCTTTTCTTGGTTTAGCTCTTTTTTAACTTTTTGGAAGAACTCCACACAAAGCCACATAATCAAACTCACGTCCAATTTTTTGTTAAAACAGACAAAATCCCTATGGAAGTTATGCAAAAACAGACTCTAAGATAAGTAGCAAAATTACTACCACTATTTGTATGCCGTGTTGGTATCAAGGGGAGAGAAAATGTGACAAGTTAGCTTTGCTGGAAAAAATTGCAACCTTGCTGCAGATCCTGGTTACTCAAAACAAAACAAAAATTTTGTGGATTCAGGACAGAATGCATAAAAAATTACCAGTATTATGTCAAAGAAAACTTAGTAAATGTCAGGTGTATTTCTAGGTCTATTCAGTCCTTTGTAGGAAAGTTTTTTACTCGCAACAGTTCCATCAATAGGAATCTGTTGAGACCTTTTCTCCCTATATTTCCGGAAACAATTTCTGTAGGTGTGAAACAATTGAATTATACAATATTACAAGGTGACAATCACCATTGACAATTTACATACATACCAGATACTGAGAGGTTTTTTTTTTTTTTATACACATTTTAGAAAACTACTGTTAACATTTTGTACATACCACCAAAGTTTTACCATTTTCCCAAGTGACAATGCTTCCCTTCCAGTTTTACTCCATTAGGTAAAAGCCAAATAGAACAAATTCATCTAATGCCTTCCCAGGAGGAAAGGGAGAAACTTCGTGGAGTGTCTCAGGAGCTCTACTGAGGTTCCACAAAATTTCCTTGCATCAGTCAAATGACAGGCTACCAAATTTGTACTTGAATTTAGATTTCTGGGAAGCTTTGCCATAAATATTAGAAAATTAACAGAAACAACAATATTTAATGTCTATGAAGGCACCGGCTTAGTTCAGTAGCACAATGTTGACAATCAAACCATAACTTTTTGTTTTTTTCATAACTGGAGACTTTTTTTTTTTCCAACGTCTATGGGCACCACGTATACCAATTTTTCAACCTCTCTAGGCCAAGACAGACACAAGGACATACAGACATACAACATATAGACAAAGACAGTTTTTTTTTTTAGTTATGCCATGTAGAATGTTATATAACTGCAGTTTTACTCCATAGGCTCAGAAAAAAAAATGTCAAAGTCCAAAAACAATGTGGAGTGTTGTTGGCAGAAAAATTTCCAGTTGTCATCCTACAAACCTAAGATTTTGGAAATAGGAAGGAAAAGTTTTATTAATCACAAGAGTTACATGACCTTGTTTATCACCTTAGGGTTTTTAGTGTTGAAGACTTTTTATTAGAAGTCAATCCTGGGGTATTGTGTACAGCAACTGAAAGAATAAAAGTAACAGTTAACTTTTAAGCAAAAGGAGTCATGTCTTGTTAGCCACCAAGCAGGCACTCCTTGGGTTTCTTGGAATAGAACCTGAAAAAGCAAAATCAAAATATCAGTAATTAACTTTCAATTAAAAGGAGTCATCTCCTTACTTCTGTTAGCCACTATGGGACAGAAGCTGAAAGAGCAGATTCAACATCAAAGCATGGATTACACCTCCCCCACAGTAGGGAGGGACAACAACAACAACACAGGTATGAAAACCTGGTACAGTTATATGATGCACCCTAAAGAGTGCTTTCCATAACAGACCTTCCTCAGAAGGAAGCAGAAACTTAGAATCTTGTCTTACACCAGCAATTGAACAAATCCAGTATTCAAAATGGCAAACATGCCCAAAACAAATTGTGTAGACAAAATTCACAGCAGCAAATTCTTTCAGACTCAGAGAAAATCTTGTTAATTTTTCTGATCCAGACTTTGCAAAATTTCAAGTTATCTCCAAGAATCCATCAAGGCTACCAGCAATTACCAGTTACTGCTTAAGGCTACTCTTTCCTTAACACCCAGGCATACATTTGCTAATTTAAACACCACTGCTCCACAATTGACTTGCAAAATCATCAGGCAGAGAGCAGGAAGTAGCCAAAGACAAAGCAACATACCACAGAAGAACCATTATTGCCTTTAGAAATGCTAATGAGACAGCAGAGATTACAAAAAGAAAGAAAAAAAAAGTTCCAAAGTCCTAGCAACAAGAACCTCTGAATTTTACAAGAGCCCACCAAGTGGCCTCAGACGCCATCTTTGATCTGGCCACATGGTCCAATGTACTGCCTAATTTTTTGAGTAAAACTGGCACAGAACAATTTCCACAAATTAAAATCTCTTAGCAAGTCACTACAAACAAATTGCACACAAACACACAGAATCTTCACAAAACCCTAGCCAGTTTTTCAACAGCAAATCGACATATGAAACAAACACACTGGAGAAACCAAAAATCACATTTGTGCTTATGGTAGCCAGTGCCATAGGGAAGCCCAATTTCCCCATGGGGCTGACTAACCATGGATGGCTCTGTCCTGTCCCTTCGTGGTCGCCAAATCTGTTATAGGACAGGGAGAGGGGCAGCCCAAACCCCGCAAACCTGCCTATTCTAAATGGGTTCTGCCATCCGCCGCATCAACACAAAACATAGGAGACTTTAATGGGAAGGATCTTTAATAAAACTAGGAAACAATACAGGTAAGGCCAAGAGTCTAGTTTCTAAATGAAGCACCCAAAGTTACCCGTCCCCTCGTGGGTAAAAGTCCATCCATATGGGATCGGCCCAGAGCAAGGCCCCAAAGCCTGCCACAAGTCTAAAGCATCTTCCAGTGGGGACCCACAGAAAAGGGTCACAAACAACCGGATAAGCCCGGAAGGAAAAGAGCAAAATCAACATCAAGATAAAAGCTGCCATGGTCACCTCCCCACGGGTCTCACCCACATCTGTGTCACCCAGTCCACGACCAAAAGACAAGCACAGTTTCTTCAAGTGTCTCTAGGCTCCATGAGCCTCCTCCAGGTCTCCTTCTGGCTCCATCCTGCTTCCTTCCTCAGTCTCTTCTGCTGCTTCTCCTCTTCCTGCTCAGCTCCACCCTCCCTTGGGTGGGGCAGGGAACCTCCCCCTTTCCTGGGGACCACCCTGTTGCACCATCACCACCAAAGGGAACCTTTTATGAACCCTTTTGTGTGTGTCTGTAGTAGAGCATTCATAAGTCCCTTTAAAGCGCGCAGGTGAGGACCCACAGCCAGGAACCCGTTTAATATCGGGGTTGCTCTATAACAAGAGCTGGCCAGACGCTGCGAGCTAGCGGAGCCAAAATGGGGGACCCCTCCAAAGTCCTCGTGTCTGGCTTTATACCAACCTGACTGCTTAACCCCACATTCAGGTCCCAGCCACCTTCCCTTTGGTGGTGATGGGATTTGGAGTTCCCAGTGTCTTTGGCTTTGGCCTGGAGTGGGGGTGGAGTCCACAAAGCCTGTATGGAATTAGCTTTAGGACATCCTTTTCCCCCTAACAATATGATCGTCTAAACTTTATAGGTTAGTTAGAAAAAATCCCTTTGTCTCCCATGCCCCAGGTAACTTCCTGCCCTTTGTTTCCCCTAGCCCTTAGTTAATTGTTCACTATGGCAACATGCAAATGTTAGTTTCAGACACATAAGTTTTTGCTAGTAATAAAATGACTGTTTGGTTGTTTAAAGTAAATGACTATTCTAAGAACAATTTTGTTTAGCAACTGTGCCTTCTTTAAATCAAAAAATAATAAATGTCACTGTTAGGGGGAAAGGATGTCCTGAGCTAATTCCACGCAGGCTTTGTGGACTCCACCCCCACTCCAGACCAAAGCCATCAAGACACTGGAAATGACAAATCCCGTCACCACCAAAGGGAAGGTGGCTGGGACCTGAGGGTGGAGTTAAGCAGCCAGGTTTGGTATAAAAAACAAACACGTGGGCTTTGGGGGACTCGCGGCCAGCTCTCCGAGTGCCATTTGGGATTCCAGATTGGGGATCAGGTAGGACGCATTTAAAACTTTGTCTCCCACTTTTCTCCCTGAGTTGTACATTTCCTCATTTGCCCTTCCTTGTAAATAAACCTTTTATTAACCTTTCATGTGTGCCTGCAGTAGAGCATTGATAAGTGAAAGGTCCATGCAGGAGGCCTGAATGCAAAAGCCTACCAGGAAGCCCACCTGGGGGGCAGGAATGTGGATCCTGCCTGGAGGACTCAGACAATGAGCATCCCCCCTCCCCCTATGAGTCTCTTCTCAGACAAAGAACCTCTACCTGCCCCACAAAACTCCTCCCACCCAACAAACTTTTTCCTGCCTTCCTTAGGAGCCCAACTTCCCACCTGACCTCTCCTCACCCTAAAAAATCCTGCTTCCCCTTAACAACATGCTCGGCTTCACTGACCCCCACCTTGGGTGCCTGTGGTTCGCCCAGGGCGCAATAAACTTTCCCTCCCTTTGAGAAATGTAGCCTGGCTCTCCTTTTCTTTACCGCGCCGAACCTTTCATCATGGTGCCGCAAACCCAGGAAGGCCGTGTCCCCTGGCACCGGGGCCGCCTTCTCGTCCCTGGGACCTCTCCTCTCCATTGCAGACGCCTCACACCCACCACCGGCCTTAATCCTTGGGGTAAGTCACCTGCCTGACCCTCCTTCCTGGGAGGCCCTCGCCTCTGGCTATTAGGCTCCTCTCCTGACCCCCTTCCTTGGTTGGCTGTTCCATAATCCCTGGGCCCACGTCAGCTGACGCCCGTTACACCCAGACCCTGGATCTGGGGACGCCCGTCACACTAGGTGCCCGAATCCTAGGCACAACTGAGCGGTGGAGACGTCCCCTCACTTGTCTGGCTCTGTTCCGAAGGCCAGGACTGAATCGGGGGACCCCACGATTCGGGGCCTGCGCCCCCAACGGCCAGTTCAGGTTCGTGGGACGCTGCGTCCTGACTCTGCCCCCGTTAGTTGGGAATGGAGCCGACTTAGTCATGGGGTCCGCAAATTCCAAGCCTAGCCCGGCCACCCCACTGGGATGCCTTCTCTCAAATCTCGATCATTTGGGACTAAGGCCAGATAACTCCCTAAGCGAGTCTCATCTTTTACTGCAACACTGCACGGCCTCAGTATCAATTGGACAATGGCTCCCACTGGCCCGAGTGTGGCACTTTTGACTTCTCGGTCTTTACAGACCTAAACAATTCTGTCACCGCAATGGAAAAGGGTCAGAGACCCTTAGGGCCAGGCTGTCTTTCTCTTGCGCTCCGCCCCTTCCCTCCCTCCTGAAAACCTGCCATACTTTCTAAGTCTGGAGACTCCTCTTGTAACAGGGTGGTCCCCAGGAAAGGGGGAAGTTCCAGGTTCCCTGCCCCACCCAAGGGAGGGTGGAGCTGAGCAGGAAGAGGAGAAGCGGCAGAAGAGACTGAGGTAGGAAGCAGGATGGAGCCCGGAGACCTGGAGGAGGCGCATGGAGCCTAGAGACACGTGAAGAAACTGAGCTTGTCTTTTGGTCGTGGACTGGGTGACACAGATGTGGGTGAGACCCGTGGGGAGGTGACAATGGCAGCTTTTATCTTGATGTTGATTTTGCTCTTTTCCTTCCGGGCTTGTCCAGTTGTTTGTGACCCTTTTCTGTGGGTCCCCACTGGAAGATGCTTTAGACTTGTGGCAGGCTTTGGGGCCTTGCTCTGGGCCAATCCCATTTGGATGGACTTTTACCCATGAGGGGATGGGTAAATTTGGGTGCTTGATTTAGAAACTAGATTCTTTGCCTTACCTGTATTGTTTCCTAGTTTTATTAAAGTTCCTTCCCATTAAAGTCTCCTATGTTTTGTGTTGATGCGGCAGATGGCAGAACCCATTTAGAATAGGCAGGTTTGCGGGGCTTGGGCTGCCCCTCTCCCTGTCCTATAACACTCTCACTCTTTGCCCTTTCCAGACCCCTCTTCAAAATTCTCTAATCCTCTAAATTCTCAGTCTTCACCTCCTCCAGCTCCCCAATCCAGGCCCTCCCTCCCCTTTCTTTTCACCTCCTAGCCGCCACACCCTCTCCCTGCTAATCCTCTTCTCCCTCCCCTCAGGGAAGTGGGTGGGGACTGAAGGAGGAGTTAGAGTCCATGTTCATTTCTCTGTCTGATCTCTCCCAACTTGAAAAGCGTCTTGGCTCTTTCACAAAGGATCCCGCTACCTACACCAAAAAATTTCATTATCTTATCCAAGCCTATGACCTTATATGTCATAATTACATGTTATCTTCTCTTCCACCCTGACCTCTGACCTGTCCCCTAGCTGGTCTCCAACCGGCAGTGCCTAAACCTATAATCTTTCATAAGCTCAGAGAGATTACCCAGTCTTCCTCAAAAAACCCTCCTGACTTCCAAAGGCTGAGGATGTGTTAGGGGGAAAGGATGTCCTGAGATAATCTCATACAGGCTTTGTGGACTCCACCCCCACTCCAGACTAAAGCCATCAGGACATTGGGAAAGACAAATCCCATCACCACCAAGGGGAGGGTGGCTGGGACCTGAAGGTGGAGTTGGGCAGCCAGGTTGGATATAAAAACCAAACACGTGGGCCTTGCTCTCTCTCTGGCTCACGATCGCTCGCCTCCTGGCTTCACTGCTCCTGGCTGGCGGCCAACTCTGAGAGCGCCATTTTGGGATTCCTGATCGGCGGATTGGGTAGGACTCATTTTGTTGTAGAGCAACCCCGATACAAAACGGGGTGCCTGACTGTGGGTCCTCACCCGCGCGCTTAAAAGGACTTATCAATGCTCTACTGCAGGCACACGTGAAAGGTTAATAAAAGGTTTATTTACAAGGGAAGGGGAAATGAGGAAATGTACAGCTCTGGGAGAAAAGTGGGAGACAAAGTTTTAAATGAGTCCTACCCGATCCGCCGATCAGGAATCCCAAAATGGCACTCTGAGAGCTGGCCGCCAGCCAGGAGCCGTGAAGCCAGGAGGCGAGCGATCGCGAGCCAGAGAGAGAGCAAGGCTCACGTGTTTGGTTTTTATATCCAACCTGGCTGCCCAACTCCACCCTCAGGTCCCAGCCACCCTCCCCTTGGTGGTGATGGGATTTGTCTTTCCCAATGTCCTGATGGCTTTAGTCTGGAGAGGGGGTGGAGTCCACAAAGCCTGTATGAGATTATCTCAGGACATCCTTTCCCCCTAACAATTTAAAACTTCGTCTCCCACTTTTCTCCCAGAGCTGTACATTTCCTCATTTCCCCTTCCCTTGTAAATAAACCTTTTATTAACCTTTCACGTGTGCCTGCAGTAGAACATTGATAAGTCCTTTTATTTTTTTTTTTTATTTTAAAGATTTATTTTTATTTATACAAGCACTGGGTACAGTCAGAAGCGCGGGAGGGTGAGAGAATTCACCAGAGCCAGAGCGGGGAGCAGAACAGGCAGACTGAAGTACACTTCTGAGGGGAGCAGCGGGCGGCAGCAGAGGTCTGCGCGCCACGCGGGACCCTCCTCTGGTGGCCAGTGAGCAGCCGGGGATTGAACTGGCACTGCAGAGGCCGCGGGCAGCTTCGCAACCCAGCGCTCAACCGCTGCGCCACCGGGGAGGCCCTGATAAGTCCTTTTAAGCGCGCGGGTGAGGACCCACAGTCAGGCACCCCGTTTTGTATCGGGGTTGCTCTACAACAGATGGTCCTCAAACCCCTATCCAGGATCTGCTGAAAATGGCCTTTAAAGTATTTAACAACCGGGAGGAACAGGACAGGGCAGAGAAGAAACTCCGTAGTCGCCAGAAGGCTGAGCTTCAAGCTCAGGCCCCAGTAGCTGCCTTGAGACCGCCAGGCCCTGCTCCTCCAACGACCGCAGTGCCTGCTGCCTGACAGAGGACAACAATGGGCCCCAAACGACCACCACTGGGAGCCTGCTTTATGTGTAGAAAAGGCCGCTGGTCCAGACAATGCCCCAACCCCCGCCCTCCAGGACCGTGCCTCATCTAAAACGTCCAGGGTCACTGGAAACGTGACCGTCCCTCCACGCCTGGCTGTGGTGAGCCAGTCCTTCCAGTCCCTGCAACTCTTTTTTTTTTTTTTTAAAGTTTTTTTTTTTTAATTTTATAGAGGCATTTGCTTGTTTTGTTTATACATGCACTGGTACAGTCAGCGCTGAGAGAATTGGAGCAGAGCAGGCAGAAGGACCCTGCTCGCAGGAGAGGTCTGCGCGCCATGTGGGACCCTCCTCTGGTGGCCGGGGAGCAGCCGGGGATCGAACCGGTGCCGCAGAGGCTGCCAGGTTCGCAACCAGCGCTCAACCGCTGCGCCACCCGGGAGGCCCTCCCTGCAACTCTTGCCACTGGCCGTCTTGGGTTTGGTGGCTGAGGACTGAAGAGGCCTGGACTCATCAACTCCGATAACCTTTGAGGAGCCCAGGGTAATGGTCAAGGTAGCAGGTAAGTCCATCTCCTTTCTGGTTGACACAGGGGCTGCCTTCTCTGTCCTCCCCTCCTATTCCAGTCAAGTTTATCCTTCTCAGGCCTTGGTTACGGGTGTTGACGGCCTTCCTTCTCAGCCCAGGACCACTGGTCCGCTCTTTCCTAGTCATGCCTTCTTGCCCCACACCACTCCTGGGTTGCGACCTCCTGACCAAACTCAGGGCTATTCTCTCATGGTTCCAACACGCTAGCGCAGCTCTCATCCTCCCACGGCTCCAAACATCTCCTAATCCTTCTCAGGACTCCCCGCTGTCTCCCTCCACTGTCAACCCCATGTTCTGGCACCCATCGTACCCCAGTCCTCATTCGCCTTAAGGATCCCTCTTCTTTTCCCTCTCACCCCCAGTTTCCAATTTCCCTCACTCACCGTCAGGGTCTCAAACCCATCAGCCAACGACTCCTGGGAACTCCTTACTCCTGTCAACTCACCCTGTGATACTCCCATTCTCTCCATTAAAAAGCCTGATGGTTCTTATCCCCTAGTTCAAGACCTTCGCCTCATTAACAAAGCGGTGGTACCTATCCATCCCGTAGTGCCAAACCCCTACATCCTTCTATCTCATATACCGTCTTCTACCACACGCTACTCTGTGCTTGACCTCAAAGGTATTTTTTTTACCATCCCTCTAAATCCTCAATGTTACTTCCTATTTGCTTTTACTTGGGAAAATGTGGACCCACACACCTCCCAGCAACTGGCCTGGACAGTCCTGCCTCAGGGTTTCCGGGACAGCCCTCATCTGCTTGGTCAGGCATTAGCTAGTGATCTCTTGTCATGTAATGTTCAACCCAGCTCTCTCCTCCAGGATGTTGCTGACCTCTCCTCTGCAGTCCTTCCCTACTACAATCTCAGCAACACACTGCACGACTCAACTTCCTATGCTCCAAAGGATACCATGTCTCCCCATCCAAAGCCCAACTTTCAGTTCCCACAGCCGTCTATCTGGGTCTTCCACTAACTCCTTCCTCCAAACAGCTGACGGTGGACCGCAAACAGGCCATCTGGGACCTTCCCTCCCCTGAATTGGCAGAACAAATCCTTTCCTTTCTAGGTTTGGTCGGATTCTTCCGTCATTGGATCCCTAATTTTGCTTTCCCAGCCAAGCCACTGACGCAGCAAAAGCCTCCCTGAAGGACGTCTCCAATCCCCGGGAGAGTCCACAGGGTCACACATATCCTTCTTCAGGCACCTGTCCTTATCCGTCCCGATCCAGAAAAGTCTTTGCTCCTGTTCACACACGAATGTCGGGGTATGGCGGCAGGCGGCCTTTCCCAGCCTCTCGGGCCAGCCCTGCATCCTATGCCTTATCTCTCCAAGCAGATGGATCCCACCGTCAGGGGCTGGCAACCCTGCCTCACAGCACTGGCAGCGGCAGCCCTACTCACCCGGGAATCCCTCAAACTTACTCTGGAAAGACCCATCCAAGCACATTCCTGGCACTGCCTTCAGGACCTCCTGTCTCCCCGCTCGCTCTCCACTCTCACTCCTTCCCGTTTACAGGGTTTCCATGTGCTCTTTATTGAAAACCCCCTGGTGAGTCTCACTCAGTCTAATTCTCTCAACCCAGCCACTCTCCTGCCTGTCTCTGGCCCCCTTCTGCCACTCATTCATGTTCTAAAATCCTGGACGAAATGCAAACCTCCAGACTGACTCTCCTTTGTCAGATGCCTCCTGTGTTTGTAGACGGCAGCTCTTGCGAAGATGCGTGCGGCCAGTGGAGGGCTGCCTAGGCCACTGTTACCTTCGATCAGCTCACCAACTGCGTGGACACCTACCTGGACAGGATTGACCTCTTCCTACTCAGACAACTGCTCCGGGAACACGCAGACCGGTACTTCCCCAGTCCTGCCTCGGATCTTGACCTCCTCAACCAACCTTCCCCACCACTGCATCCAGGAGACCAAGTCCTGCTCAAATCACTTCAGCCAAAGCCACTGCAGCCTCGGTGGACCGGCCCACACACGGTTATTCTCCCCACGCCTACAGCGAGCAGTAAAACTTCTGGGAGACCCCTCCGGGCACCATTTATCACGGGTCAAACATGCCCCCGAAGACAACAGTATGTATGTCATAACCTGGGTCCTACTAGGATGAGCATTTCTTGTCAAAATCTCCCCTAGCTCAGTGTCCTGTGTATGGAAATTCAAAGTTATGGAGACCTTTGTCTCAGGATCCACTGAGACCACCCACTAGGTGGGTACTGCGGAGTGCCCACAGGCCGGATGCACAGCACCTGTCACTCTCACCCTAACTCTTTCATTGATTATTAACCCTATGAACACCTTGTTTTGTTTCTTTACCATCAAACCTTAGGCCACTGCAAAAAAACCTATAGAGAATATGGGGGGTGCCCTTACCAGTCATGCACAGCGCACCTTCCAGACAAAGGCCAAATGTTCTCTCTGGTCCGTCATAATACGGGCTTCAATATGAATCAAGTTAGCTATGCTATTTCAGATCCTTGGGACCAACGTTGGGTACAGGGAGTCCAAGCCACAGTGTGCACTGGCTGGCATTCCTACCCAGTGGCAACACTGTCCATCTCAAGGGAATATGTCCCGACACAAAATGCCACAGTCCAAGTCTCCCAGGACATCCTCCACTCAGAATAAATCTATAAAATTAGTTAACATCATCAGAAAAAACTGAGACACCCTCAATTTGGATTCATATAATCCAAAATGCTATAGCCTTCCTAAATGACTCAGGACTAATACCTCCTCTTGTTTCCTCTGCGCTTCCCTGCAGAGAACCCTGCTGGTGGCAGTTCCAATCAATCTCAATACCACTACCACCAAAATAACGGACGCTGCTTGCCAGACTCCCCAACTCTCAGTCCCCCTATGGGACTCCAATCACAGCTACCCTTGCTATCAAACTGATGCCCTTGTCAGCTTCATTCCTGTACTTCTAACATTTCGGTTACTTCTGTGCTCCAAACAACAGCAAAGGAAAATTTTTTTTTTTTGGTGCAATGGCTGTCTCTCTCGGTGTATTAATTCTGCTACTCCAGGCCCATGTATCCAAGTCTTTGTGGTCCCACAGTTAACTCTGTACGGACGGTCTGAGCTAGGTTGGTTATTCTCACCACATCAGACTAAGCGGGCGGCCTTTCTTCCAATCATGGTTGGAATCAGCCTGGCATCGATAGCAGCTGCAAGTATGGCAGATGGGGCCCTGGGACACAGCCTGATTTCTGCCCAGGAATTTCATGAAAGAATAGATACCTCCTTAGAAAAAACCTATGTGTCTTTAGCATCATTAAAAAGACAGCTCACCTCCCTGGCACAGGTCACTCTCCAAAACCGGCGGGCTCTGGACCTGTTAACATCTGATAAGGGGGGTACCTGCCTGTTCCTCAGGGAAGAATGTTATTACTAGTAAAACCGGGGACTCCAATTCTCCACTGACATGGTTTCAAAATCTTATAGTGTCATGGCTCCTCCCACTCTTGGGGTCAATACTAATGATAACCTTATTTTTTCTTTTCGCTCCTTGCCTCCTAAAATTCATACAGGCTCGCATTCGGGAAATGTCTCCTACCACCTTTAACCAACTCCTTCTCCACCCATATTCTCGCATCCCTGCAGAAGGCCCTCATAACCAGGCCTGAGCCACCCCCTTGGTCTTTGCCCCCTTTCAGCAGGAAGTAGCCAAAGAAATAACTGTAGCCCCTTTTCCTATCAACAAAAGGCTGGTATGAAAGGTCCATGCAGGAGGTCAGAATGCAAAAGCCTACCAGGAAGCCCACCTGGGGGGCAGGAATGCTGATACCTGCCTGGAGGACTCAGACAATGAGCATCCCCCCTCCCCCTATGAGTCTCTTCTCAAAGAACCTCTACCTGCCCCAAGAAACTCCCCCCGCCCAACAAACTCCCCCCCCCCCCCCCCCCCCCCCCGCCTTAGGAGCCCAACTTCCCACCTGACCCCTTGACCCCTCCTCACCCTATAAAAGCCTGCTTCCCCCTAACAACGTGGCGCAGCTTCACTGACCCCCACCTTGGGTGCGTGAGGTCCGCCCGGGGCGCAATAAACTTTCCCTCCCTTTGAGAAATTTAGCTTGGCTCTCCTTTTCTTTACCACGCCAAACCTTTCAATAAGTCCTTCTTAGCGCTGGATGAGGACCCACAGTCAGGCAACCCGTTTTGTATCGGGGCTGCCCTATAACATCACGACCTCTGCAGGAGGGCAAATAGACCCTTGGCTGTTCTTGAGAAAGATGTGATTGTTATCTTCCTGCCTTAATGCATATACTTATGCAATCTCCCGGTTTGCTTGAAATGTATAAATAAAGGTCTGCTGAGACTCTCAGCAGGATGATGTCTGCACCCTGCTCAGGTGTTTGCGTCTCCTCATTTCCCCTCCCCATCTTTCTCTACAATTGCGCTGACGCCTTCCCTTCCTTCAGGAACCCCTGACACCCAAGCTGCTGTGGTGGGCTCGCAGCAACCTCCCACACCTTTGGCAAGTATCTCAGATCTTGTATGTATAAGTAAATAAATCTTTAAAAAAAAAAAACTAGGGCCTCCCCAGTGGTGCAGCGGGTTGAGCACCACACTGTGAAACTGTCCACAGCCTCTGCAGTGCAGGTTCGATCCCCGCCGGCCATTGAGAATCCCACATGGTGCAGCAGACCTCCCCTGCTTTGCCCATTGCTCCCCTCAGCAGTGTATTCAGTCAGTCTGCCTGTTCTGCTCCCTGCTCTGCCTCTGGTGAATCCTCTCACCCTGCCGCACCTCTGGCATGTACCCCAGCTCTTATATAAAAATAAATAAATCTTTTAAAAAAAAATCTTTAGGTAAAGTTTTCCGCAATAATTATATATATGTTACTTGAATAATCTCCCAAATATGTATTGTTAACTTATTACCATCAAGTTTTTGCTAAATCGATTTTAAATTAAATTAGGAAATTCACTGATACCTAGATTGTTTTCAAATAAGATTAAACAAACAATATTAATCCTAAACATAGGTTTAATCACTTTTAGTTTCTTTTTTTTTTAAAGATTTATTTTATTTATACAAGAACCAGGGTATAGGCCAGATGTGCGGGAGGGTGAAAGGATTCACCAGAGACAGAGTGGGGAACAGAATAGGCAGACTGACTGAAATACACTGTTAAGGGGAGTAGCGGGTGAGACAGTGGAGGTCTGCCGGGCCATGTGGGTTGCTTCACGACTGGCGAGGATTGAACCTGCACCATAGAGGCTGCAGACAGCTACACTGCGCTGTGCTCAACTGTCTGAGCCACCAGGAAGGCCCCCTTTTAGTTTCTTATTACAGAGGTACTAAAGAATTTTTGGATCTAGTAATTAATGTATCTCATGCCACCTTGAAAATTATACTATGAGGAAGCACATGTTTCTAGAAATTCTACAATGTAGTCAGAAATTTGCCAATCTAAAGAAAGCTTGTTGCGAGCCAGCCGCAGCAGTCTGGGTGTCAGGGGTTCCTGAAGGATGGGAAGGCGTCAGCGCAATTGTAGAGAAAAGGTAAGGGAAGGGAAATGAGGAGACGCAGACACTTGATCAGAGTGCTGACATCATCCTGCTGAGGGTCTCAGCAGCCCTTTATTTATACATTTCAAGCAAACCGTGAGTGCATAAGCATATGCATTAAGGCAGGAAGATAACAATCATCACATCATTCTCAAGAACAGTCAAGTGTCTATTTACCCACCTGCAGAGATCATGACACTTACTATTTTTTGATTTAAAGAAGGTACAGTTGCCCAAAAAGTGTTCTTAGAGTAGTCATTTACCTTAAACAACCAGTCATTTTATTACTAGCAAAAAGCTTACTCTATTACTGCAACTAACATTTCTATTTTTGCCATAGTGAGGGATTAACTAAGGGCTAGGGGAAATAAAGGGCAGGAAGTTACCTGGGGGAAGGGAGACAAAGAAATTTTTTCTAACTAATGTACAAAGTTTAGACTAACATATAGCCAAATGATTAAAGCAAAAAACAGAAGGCTTTTATTTAGAAATTATCATCTATATTGTCTTAGCTTGACCAGTCATAAAATTGCTATTGACTTATTCTTGAATGCATACTCTAACAGCTACCATACCAATTGTCACCTCCAGGGGAATCAGCCCTAAACAAACAGGAAGAATTTAGCAGGAGTCAGCTATGGTGCCTCCTGGCTTATTAGGAATTTTCTTACACTTGGAGCATGGATCTCATCTGCCACCCAACTGCTATCTTTAAAGTACCAAATTTCCTTTTCCAATTAGCCCTTGCCTCAAAAGACCACATCTCCATATTAAAGACTTGGCCAAGGGATGTTTATAGCCTTTTGTTCCCAGAAGTTTTTTCACTTGTTAATGTAAGGCCAAATGTTGACTGCCTTTGGCAGAGAAAGACTAATTTTATAAAAAATGTAATAATTGTATTATGCAGTGCCAATAGCCATCAAATTGGTTATTCAGTAATTGATCAGTATTTGCAGTTTTACTTTTAAATGCATATTTTTAGCAATGGTAGAAACTAGCCATAAACAAATGAGGAGAATCTTGGAGTCAGCTAACGAGATTCCTGATTTTTCAGAAATCTGCCCCATGCCCGGACTTTTGTCAGACGACATGAGTAGCATGGCTCCCCATAAAAGTTAATTTACAAGACAGCTCACAATTGCTTCTCAAGTTTCACTAGAAAACTGGGGTATTTAAAGAACAAGAATTCTAATTAATATATACAATTAAAACCACTAAAAATGGAAACATCTGTAACAAGAAAATAGGACATATAGTTTCAGAAAGAGCAGGGATAAACTGGCAAAAATTAAATTGTTCTCGTAAGGATTTTAAAGTTAAACTTAACTATCAATAACATACTTATGTAAAACTAAACTTTGATTTTCTAGCACCAACAGTGTAACAGAGTGTTCCCCAGGAAAGGGGGCGGTTCCAGGTTTCCTGCCCCACCCAAGAGAGGGTGGAGCTGAGCAGAGAGAGAAGAAGCTGAAGAGGAGACTGAGAAGGAAGGAAGCAGGATGGAGCCAGAAGGAGACCTGGAGGAGGCGCATGGAGCCGAGAGATGCGTGAAGAAACTGCGCTTGTCTTTTGGTCGTGGACGGGGTGACACAGATGTGGGTGAGACCCCAGGGGAGGTGACAATGGCAGTTTTTGTCTTGATTTTGATTTTGCTCTTTTCCTTCTGGGCTTGTCTGGTTGTTTCTGACCCTTTTCTGTGGGTCCCCACTGGAAGATGCTTTAGACTTGTGGCAGGCTTTGGGGCCTTGTTCTGGGCCAATCCCATTTGGATGGAGTTTTACCCCGGAGGGGATGGGTAACTTTGGGTACTTGATTTAGAAACTAGATTTGTTGCCTTTCCTGTATTGTTTCCTAATTGTATTAAAGTCTCATGTTTTGTGTTGATGTGGCGGATGGCAGAACCCTATATAGAATAGGCAGGTTTGCCGGGTTTGGGCTGCTCCTCTCCCTGCCCTGTAACAGATTTGGTGCCCAACATGATTTAGGACAGAGCCATCCATGGTTAGTCAGCCCCATGGGGAAATTGGGCTTCCCTATGGCACTGGCTACTATAAGCATAAGTGTGATTTTTGGTTTCTCTGGTGTGTTTGTTTCATATGTAGATTTGCTGTTGAAAAACTGGCTTGGGCTTTGTGAAGATCTGTGTGTCTGTATGTAATTTGTTTGTGGTGACTTGCTAAGACATTTGATTTTGTGGAAATTGTTGTTGTTTTTTTTTTTAAGATTTATTTATTTATTTATACAAGCACTGGGTACAGTCAGAAGCGCGGGAGGGTGAGAGAATTCACCAGAGCAGGGAGCAGAACAGGCAGACCGACTAAGTACACTGCTGAGGGGAGCAGTGGGCGGCAGGAGAGGTCTGCACGCCATGTGGGACCCTCGCCCAGCGGCCTGGGATCCAACTAGTGCTGCAGATGCTGCGGGCAGCTTTGCAACCCAGCGCTCATCCACTGTGCCACCGGGGAGGACCTGTGGAAATTGTTCTGTGCAAGTTTTAGTCAAAAGATTAGGCAGTACGTTGGACCATTTGGCCAGATCAAAGATGGCATCTGAGGCCACTTGGTGGCTCTTGTAAAATTCAGAGGTTCTCGTTGCTAGGATTTTGGAACTTTTTTTTTCTTTCTTTTTGTAATCTCTGCTGTCTCATTAGCATTTTTAAAGGCAAAGAATCCAGGACCTTTTGATCTCTGATAGACTGGATGAAATCCTGTCTCTACACTCTTTAGTTATGTGACTCTGGGTACCTGACATGTTGGGGCTTCGTCCCTCATCTACAAAATGAGGGCAGTTCCTAGATAATGACTTGTGGGGCTGGAATGAAAATTCAATTTGGGAGTCACCTTGTCAGGGTTGAGTCCTGGCGCGCCCTCTAGCGGCCCTCCTGGTAACTGCAGCCTGCCGGGTCTTCACAGGGCTCCGTGGAGGCCGCATGACCCTGGTGTTCGGGTGCCGGCGCCCAGACGAGGACCACCTCTATCGGGAGGAGGCGCTGGAGATGAAAAAGAAGGGGGTGTTGTTTGAGGTCCACACAGCCTATTCTCGCCTGCCTGGTCAGCCCAAGGTGAATGAGACAGCTGCTTGCGCAGTGGGCAGGGCAGTGGGGGTGCTCCCTGTCACCCCTCCCTTCTGAGTGGGCCTCTCCTTAGCGTGACAGGGGGTGCAGTGCACAGTGTTGTCGGGCTGCTCACTTTCACTCTTCCGGAAGAGGCATGCTCTGCAAGGTTCAGGGCTAAGGTCGCACACTGGGTTTATCCCCAGAACCTAGCCTGCTGAAAGTCCCAGGCAGCCCTACCCCAGCCACCAAAGCCTGCTGAGAGATGGTCCAGGCCACTTATGCTCAAGCACAGCAAAGCTGGAAGACTGCAGCTCCAGCCACAGCCCACTGATGCCCCCCCACCCCCAGGGAGCACTGTGCCCCATGAACCCCGGGAGACAGAATAGACTCTTGGCCCACCCCTGGTGAACTTGTCCCCAAAAGGCTCATCTCATACTCTGCTCTAAGCCCAGCGCTGGGGTCACTGTGTGGAAGGAGAGCAGAATCCCCACTGAATCCTGGATTTATGAAATTGGGGACCCCAGACTCTGTGCCTTGCTCTAAGTTATAGTGGGGATCCCATGGAGGGTCTGTATTGAGAAGTTCCCTTTTCTGGGGCGGAGACAGGTAGTGTCAGAGCTCTGGGCAGAGGCAGTGGCTTGGTTGATGCCTTACTGAATCATGGTGACTTCAGAGATGATGTGGAAGCCCCACTGGATGATTTCTGTCTCAGGCCTAATCCAGCCCTTGGCTGGGCATGTGCCCTTGTGCCTCCTCATTCAGAGCCTGGACCCATGTAAGGACCTGGCTGGGAGGGTGCTCCCCCTCAGGCATTGTGCCCCCTACTGCCTCACAAGGACTCCCAGCACAGGGCCTAGACCTCCCCTTTTCTCTGGCTTCAAGATTATGTTCAAGACATCCTGGGGCAGAAGTTGGCCGGCGAGGTGCTCTGCGTGATGGTGCTCCGTGTGATCCCTGAGAATCAAGGTCACATCTACATCTGCGAGGACGTGCGCATGGCCCGGGATGTGGCCCTCACCTTGATGCAGCTGGTGGCTGCCAAGATGAGCCTGAATGAGGATCAGTGGAGGACTGTTTCTTGCCGCTTAAGGTATGGCAGCTGGTATGTGGGCGAGGGATGCAGGTCAAGGCATAGAATGGGAGTCAGACTCATCATCCTGGACCCCAAAGGAGTCCTAGAGGTGGCTGAAGGTCCGAGCTTGGTGGGCCCTAGGTCTGACTGTACATCTCTCAGGTTGCAACCATTAACTCTTTCTGTTGTTTCCATCTGAAGAACAGAAGCAAAGTCTCCTGGTCTCCCCTCAAGTTTCCTTACTCAGAAAATATCTGTAGCCAAACGTTCCAAAGCAGGCAGGGATGTGAACATCGCAGACAGCTCAATATTCATTGAGCATATACTGTGTGCTGGGAGTTAAGATAGTAAGCAATACAGGCCAAAAATTCCTACCTGGAAGGAGCTTACATGCTTGTAGGGCTGACAAAACAAAATTAGTAAAATGTGTAGTGCTTTGGAGAAAAATTAATCAGGATTCCGAACAGAGTTGGAAGGGTATCACTTAAACAGTGTAGTCAAGGAAGGCATCACTGAGAAGGGGACATTTGAGAAAAGATCTGAAGGAGGTGAGAAGTGAGCCCTGTGAGTAGAGAAGAGAGTGAGAAGACAGAGTGCTGGACTGTTCTGGAGGGAGCAGTATGTACAAAGGCCCTGGCATGAGGCTTAGTCTGATGTGTTGGAAGAACAACCCGGCGATCACAGGCATTTCCCAAAATGTGCTCAGTGGGTTGGTAGATATTTGCCATGAGAAACGTTTCAAGGAAGGTCAAAGACATTTGGGACATGTGCAGCTGAGCATAGACAAAACTGTTGCTTAACGCCAGACTTCCATCCTCTGCTCTGCGTGTGCATCCAGCTCTTCAAGACTGGCAGAAAGTGTGCAATAAATGTTTCCCAAACTCAGAACCCACTTTTTTTTTTTTCAACATCAGAGCCCACATCTCCTGGAGCATCTGGCAGGACAAGCCCTAGGCAGGCTTTACCAGGTTTTATTACCCAAGATAAAGCTTGGGGAGATGGTGGTCTGCACCACAGCAGATGCTGACAGAAATGGAAGCAATTCCAAGTGAGATCCAAGCATAACAAAGCATGACAGTTGGGAAGGCAAATTCTATTGAGTGTGGGTATGATGGGGGAGTTGGGGCTACCGCGGGGGCTCTTCCTAGACCAGACCTGAGTTGGACCAACAGAGCTGATGCATCTTCTCTGTTTTCCCCTAAAGAGCCAGAAGCGCTATCAGGAAAACATCTTTGGTGCTTTATTTTATTTTTTTTTTTAATAGAGGCATGTTTTTATTTATTTATTTATTTGTTTGTTTGTTTGTTTGTTTTGTTTATACAAGCTCTGGGTACAGTCAGAAGCGCGGGAGGGTGAGAGAATTCACCAGAGCCAGAGCGGGGAGCAGAGCAGGCAGAAGGACCGAAGTACACTGCTGAGGGGAGCAGCGGGCGGCAGGAGAGGTCTGCGCGCCATGTGGGTCTCCGGTGGCCGGGGAGCTGCCGGGGATCGAACTGGTGCCGCAGAGGCCGCGGGCAGCTTCGCAACCCAGCGCTCAACCGCTGCGCCATCTTTGGTGCTTTATTTCCCTATGAGGAAAAGGGTGCGGCAGCAGAGCAGCCCAGTGACATCAGATCTCCCGCAGCCCACATAAGAAGTTGAAGTGCAAGCACGGGATTGAAGGATGGCCACAGCTCTTGATGATCTGCGGTCACAGGAGTGAAGGGAAATTCCGTCTCCGAGTCTCACCTCTTATTTCCCCATCTCCTTGTTCCCCAAATGCTTTACTTGACCTGCTACCAAGTAGCAGCCTGGACTGAGTGGAGCCTCCCCGTTTCCATGGAGACCAAATCTGCTGTGTCAGGCCTGGCAAGTGGGTGTGAGGATGGAACTGTCTGAGCGCACCACCTCGAGTGACCGCCAGGGGGCGATGTCGCCCACTCTGTATATAGCTGCCCCCTGTACAGTTATTTATGCCTTGTATTAAAACCAAACAACAGAACCCAGTCTCTCCCAAGGACCCTTGGGCCTTCCCTGTCTCATTCCCGATGGAGGTTGTTATATGAAAGGCATTTTACTTTAACCACATTGATGTCTTAGGGGTGGGGTGTTACATAGAATGGGGGCTGGTGGTCCTACAACCTGGTCAAACGGGGGTTCCCACCAGGCCACGCTTCTCCCCACATCTGAAAACCCTTGTGGGGTCAGGAGCTGCAGGTCACCCGCGGGGCGTGGCCGCACAGGAAGCCACGGCGGGGCACAGCCCCTGACCCAGCCTGACCTTAGAAGCCAACATCCCTCCCTGGGCCACTAATCATGAGAGTTTGGCCAAAATGATTTGGCACCTGCCCTGGTGAGCTCAGGCTGCCTTTCAGACTTGGCAGCAGTGAGGGAAATCATTTCTCTTGGGGGCGGAGCCACATCTATTCCCAGAGAGAGCAGGGAGGACTCAGCAGGGCTGGGGTGCTGGTCAGCTCAATCTGGTCCCAGCTTGGGGTGGCCCCTGCTCCCCTGGCCCTTTCTCCCCTTCTCTGCCTCTCCCTCCCTCCTCTCCTGCCTCCCTCATCTCAGTCCCTCCCTTGCTCCTCACCTGCCCTCTTGCTCTCCTCTCCCTCCATCCTCCCTCTCCCCCCTTCTCCTCCCCTGCTCCCTTCTCCCCCTTACCTCCTGCCTGTAGCTGCTCCCCTGGAGCAGGCAGGGTGGGTGAGAAAGGAGTTTGTCAGTCTCTGATGTCCTGGCAAAGCCTCTGAGCACCACTGCCAAGAACAGCCACCAGGACCTGTGCCCTGCCATGGTCCCAGGTGCACAGATGCCAGGATCTGGGATCTCGCTGTGGGTCTGCTACTCCTAGGCAGCCTATTCGGCCGCCATTTTGTCATCTATAGTTCTAAATCCTAAACAAGCTCAAATGTCCCAGCCAGTTAGGCACAGGAGCCCAACCCTTTGGAGTGCCCTTCAAATCAAAGAGCACAAAGCTGGATCACACTGGAAAGGTTACGCATCACGAGGCATGTCCGGAGTGCCTGCGGGGGATGTATAACAAGAGACCCCAGAAGCTGATCAGTGGATGCCTTGTTGATAAGATTAAAACCAGGGTGGGGAATTTAGGGTGTGATCTCAATGAGAACACTAAGTCGTCAAGCAGGTAAGAGCCTGGGGGCACACTCACAATCCCTAATCTTCTACACCCTTCCCCTTTCTTTAATTTCCTCCCCCTTAATCTGCTTTTGCTCCTGCACCCTTACAGCAATGCTGTGTATGAATGAAAAGGCCAGGATCTTGCTCTTCAGCAGAATCCTGCATTGTGTAGCCTGCTCCACGACTGCCATTTCTTTGTCAGTGTGGTGTTGCCTGACACAACATATCACTACCCTGTAGACAGACAAAGAGGGGCTGTGGCAGGGCTGGGACTCTGCATTGCTAGTGGGCTGCCAGGACTGGGCTTTGCGCCCCCAACTCCCCTGGCGCTAGATCTTGCTGGCATGGCAGGATGAGTTGGCATCACCCAGACACAGAGCCAGGCCCCCTGCATGGCCCAGTGACTGGCAGGCCCCCCACCACTGAGCCACTCCCACCACCCCTAGGCCCCAGTGCAGGAACCCTCTTGAGACAGGGCAAGCTAGGGCTATTAGGCAGTTTTAGGACAGTGCAAGAGGGGACCTTTGAAGAATTCAGGAAGGCTTCAGAGATAAGGACAAGCAAGGAAATGAAACCAATTCCACTGGGAAAAACAAACATCCCAGCACCACAGATAATCTTGTTAAGGATGGTCCTGGTTTTCTTCAGATGATAAGATAAAGTGTAAAGATGCTCACCGGGAGGGCTAGACCATAAAGATAAAGATGTAACAAATGGGGAAAGACAGACCTGTTAGATAAGGAATGTGAAGATCCCCCACTCAGTAGCAAATTAAGTGAGACAGCCAAAAACTGACCAATCACAAAGAGACTGGTAGAGCTTTAGAATAATCAGGGAAAGAAAGTATATATTCCCTGAGACACGACTTCACTTTGGCTTCCTTGCCCCTCCCAGGCCTGGTTCCCTGGCCTGGGAGTCCCACTTTATTTCTGTTCTTTTTCTTCTCAATAAACTTTTTCTACACAAACCTGCCTCTTCTCGCTTGCTTGCCTGAGTGTCTGCGAAGTTCCTGCTGTGGCTTCCTGAGACACCAACCCATGGGGGGTCTAGCGGCTGGGACTCAGCACTGCCCTGCAGCCTGGAATCCGTTCCTGGCTGGGAGACTAGGCCTGACAATTCCGGCATCACTCTTAACACAGACAGGCCTCTTCTGAGTTACCCTCTCCCAACCCTACCTGCTGCCTCCTCCCACTCAGACATGGGGAACCGGAGGAAGGAGGGTTCGGGACCATCTCAGAAGCATCAGTGTTTCCTCTGTTCACCTGTCACCAAGCCTCCCCAACAGAGCTCCCTGCCCCAATGGAGCTGGCCTGTCTCTTCACACCTTGGGGGATTTGTGGGGGATCCATGGGAGCAGGTGGGGCTATCTGGACACTCCTGATCAAAGTGAAGCAAGGAGCAAACTTTCCCTCCACGGCCCTTGGCCAGGACACCCTCCCCCTAATTCCAGAGATGCCAAAATGTCCCCTCACATTGAATAAGCCACACCATCCCAGGCCTGTGCCAAGCGTTTTCTTTATTTGAGGGACATGGGAAGGCGGGGGAGGGGAGGGGGGTCCGAGGGCTCTGGGACAGAGGAGGTGCTGGTGAGCAGACCGAGACAGCAGCACCCCAGATTTCACCGCCAGGGTCAGGGATCCTGCCTATGTCTGCACCTGGGTCAGCTGGATGTCACCCCCCACTTCCAGGGTGTCGATGGCCCACAGGTCATTCACACGGTGCTTGTATTCACACAGGTGCTGACCGTTCACTGCCACCTTCAAGCAGCCGCTTTCACACACGATCCACACCTGGGCAGAGAGGCCGTCGTTGGCGCCCCGCTTGGGAAGTCCTCAGCGCTAAGCGCAGGCTCCTGTGTCCTCACCCCAGCAACCGCTTCCTCAAGCCTCCCTTCAGCCCCAACCCGCTTTCTAGCCTCACACAAGGATTCGCTCCTCACTGAGCTCTTGCCCTCAACTTCCCAGGCCTCACCACGCTGTGTCCCTCGCCAAGGTCGCCCTTCCTGCCCTGCACACATGGGGGCACTGGGAACCCCCTGGGGGATTCACAGCCCTTCCAGGCAAGCCTTCCCTGCCTTTCCTGCCTCCTCACTGCCTCCCAGTCCAGCCGTGCTCCTCCCAGGCCTGTCCTGCCCTCCTCCCTCTCCTGCTAGACCTTGACCCACCGGGGCTCAAGCCATCCGTGCTCAGAGCCGGCGCTGCCATGTCCGGAGGTACCAGGTCCACCCCAACACTCCCTCAGGGTGGCTGGGCCCCGCTGCGGGGCAGGGCTCAGTCTGTCACAAGCGCCACCTCATTTCACCCTAATAACGGGCTCTATGGCCAGCGGCCCCAGTCGTTTTTTCGAGGAGGAAATTGAGCCCAGAGCAGTGAAGCCACCTGCTCAAGGTCACACAGCTCCCTAGACTCAAGCTGGGGCGCTCTGGCTTGAAACACCCCAACAGACTGTGAACATCCAAGCTCCTTCCCTGGTCCTCGAGGCCCACACAGTCCTTTTCAAGGCTGGGCAGAAAACTAGGGCATGTTTTCAAACGCAGATGCCCAGACCCTTCCTTCTTTGGCCGGGGACCAGGTCAGGCATTGATTTTTCTTTTTTAAACTCTGCAGGTATTTGAGTGTGTGGTCAGGGCTGAGACACCAGCCCCGTGTGAGGGGCCTCCAGTGACACCCCCAACCCTTCCCCCTCTCTCCCCTGCAGCCCTGCCTCCCTGATCCCAGAGAGCCCAGGCTCGGGGCTCTGCACATGGGACCTGCCGCTTCCACCCACTGAGAAGGTGCCCTCAGGCCTTTGCTTGGCTCAGTCCTTCTGCCATTGAGGTCTCAACTGAACTGTGGCACCCGTGCCAGCCGGCAGTCCACAGGCCAGGCAGGTGCCTCGGCCAGGCAGGTGCCTAGGCCACGGGCTGCGCCCCCCCTGCTCCTGTGCTGCTCTCTGCATGGCGCCTGTTGTGCCTGCAGGGAGCTGCCCCCACCCTTGCTGGTTCTTCCTCCACCTAAACTGTAACCTCAGCAGGGGCAGGGCCGCCTGAACTTCCTGCTGTGCCCCAGCCCCTGGCTACTCTGCGCAGAGGGGCCCTCAGTCCCAGAGCAGATGAGGGATTGTTGGGTGAGGAAAAGCATGACGCCTCCTTCTGGATGTGTTGGGTCACTTTGGGGCTCCATGAGCGGAGGCAAGTAACCTGCACTTGTGAGTTTATTTCCTCACCTGTGAAAGGGAGCCAGCACCGCCCACCATCTGTGGGAAATACTTAGAACAGAATCTGTTGCCCACTTTCTCTTCAGGGTCCAGACCTCACCTCAGAGGCATCAGCTCAAACCAATAAAAGAACCCCCAATCCCCATGTCCTTCAGCCCCAAGGGAGCTCCTCTGAGTCTAGGCTTTGGGACCTTACCTGGAAGCCTTGGCCACGGGTGAAGGGCATTTTTTGGGGCAGGTTTCTCTCCTCAGACCCCCAACAGCTGTTGATCTGGGTGTTTCGGACCACAGCATTTTCATTGAATCGGGGGTTCAGGTGGAAGGCGATGTCACCCCCAGAGCGCAGGTTGATGTAGAAACTGGGGTGAGGTGGGGAACTCACATGGACCTCCTCAGCCTACTGGGCCTCCCCAGCCAGCCCAGAGCCTTGGGGATAGCCAGAATAGCGGGGTGCCTCCTCCGGGAGAGGCCTGGCTTACCTCTGAGCCCTGGGCAGGACACTGCCTGTCATGAAAAGGTTCTTCAATGGGTACAGCCCTCCAGGGATGGCAGCAAAGAAAGGCAGGGTCTAGACAGGGGGAGGGGCTGGGCAGGTCACCAGGGGCAGCCAGAGCCCAGCCCTGCTGCACGGGGCCCTTGGTACCAAGTGTCAGCAGAGTGTCAGCTGAGCTGACTACCACGCCTAGAGTAGTGTGTTTTTGTGGAAGAGTCCATGGTCGCTTTATTTGATTCACTAAATGCTCAAGGAAGTTTGTTCAGCCTTCCTGAAGTCAGGGGGATTAAACTGTCACCAGAGGCACTTTGGCCAGACGCAGAGGGTAGCTGACTGAAGGGGACGGCCTCCCTTCACGGTCAGGGGACATTACAGTTGACAGCACCTGTCAACACTCTCCTTACTTACTGGCTGTTTGAAGAACGTCAGCTGACTGAAGCGCCGCCTTTAATTTTGTGAGGTGCCCTTCACCCCCACGCTGCCCAATGCAAACCAAACCTCCACTCCTCCCAGGGCAACCACTTACGTAAGTTGGGTTGGGGTACACCATAGGTGGCATGATAGCGTTCTGTTGAAAGAGACCAGGAAATCCAGTGTGGGCATGTGTGCCCATGGCCCCCACACAGTCTAGGGGTGCTCCAGTGTGAGCCTGGGGTCCTGAGGCTTCAGCCCTTGAATTCTTCCAACCCCTCCCTCTCATGTCAGCCATGATAGTCCTTCCTGCCCTGTCCTCCAACCCCACTGTGGTCCTCAGCCTCCCCAGCACATCCAACAGGTAGCCCCACTATCCCCAGGCTTCCCACAGGAGAAGGAGAAGCTCCTTCAGCCTGTGACCAGCAGTGACATCTCTGGGACTTATTCTCAGGAGGCAGGGCCATGAATCTCACTTCCAAGGGCCACTGCACCCCCTTTTAAGTGCCAGAAGGACAGGTTTTCCTGCTGGTCCCAAGGAGACCCACCCTTTGGGCTGCTGGGTAAACCCAGACTGTCTGCTGTCCCAAGGAAAGTTGCCCCCGAGTCATGAGCTAAGACCTAACCCAGATGTCCTCACTCTCCTTGCTGCACTGCTTTCTTCCTAACTCTGGGACTAGAAAACCCAGTTCTTACTAAAGCAGTAATGATGGGGCTGAGCTGCCCAGAGCTTCAAGACTTACGGGAAACATCTGTCCAGGGGTGCTGTGCGCGGTTTGGACGACTGTTTGAGTCTAGAATAAAGAACCCGCATTTTAACCAGTTTCACAGGCACCAATGGCAATACCACGAAATGCCACCAGAGGGCAGATGCAGGGCCTCCTCTGGTGGCGCAGCGGGTTGAGTGCTTTTCTGGGAAGCTTCCCACAGCCTCTGCAGAGCTAGTTCCATCCCCAGCCACCTGGGAGGGTCCCGCATGGCTTGCAGACCTCTTCTGCCTCGCCTGCTGCTCCCCTCAGTGATGTATTTCATAAGTCTGCCTGTTCTGTTCCCAACTGTGGCTCTGGTGAATTTTCTCACCCTCCTGCACTTCTGACTGTACCCAGTGCTTGTATAAATAAATAATTTTTTTTTTTTTTAATGAAGAGAGTGAGAGTCAAGGCATAGTGACATCTTCAGGCCCAAGGAGCAAATCTATCATTTCTTCTGGTTTCATAACATCTTTTTTTTTTTTTTTAAAGATTTCTTTATTTATTTGTACAAACACTGGGTACAGTCAGAAGCGCGGGAGGGTGAGAGAATTCACCAGAGCCAGAGTGGGGAGCAGAGCAGGCAGAAGGACCGAAATACACTGCTGAGGGGAGCAGCGGGCGGCAGGAGAGGTCTGCGCGCCATGTGGGACCCTCGCCCGGTGGCCGGGGATCGAACCGGCACTGCAGAGGCTGCGGGCAGCTTCGCAACCCAGCGCTCAACCGCTGCGCCACCGGGGAGGCCCAATAAATAAATCTTTTAAAAAAAAGAAAGAAAGAACGAAACAGGGTGCAGATGCTGGATGGCAAGTGCACCTTGGGCTTGTAACCAAGCCCATCACCAGGACCAGACCCTAAAACGGGCAAATGGGACTATTTCTTCCCTCAAGAAAGCAAGGTCTGGACAAAGTTTCTTCTGGAGAAGAAATTTGGCTGCACTTGTGGCCCCGGCCCATGTTTCCTCTCAGGGGAATTTCCCAGCATGGCCAAGCTTTGTAGGAGGAAGCAAATGTGGGGCCTCGGTTTTCTGTGACTGCAGGCAGGACGGCAGTGGCTTGAGCAAAAAATGTCAATTCAGGATGTTCTCCAATGCACCAGGGCCAGCCATCCCTCTCCCAATTCATGCCCACCACTCCCACCCCCACCTTGGCCAGGCAGGTGGTCAAGGGGTCCTACTTCACTGCCCACTCCCCTCCCCTTGGGGAGGCCTAATACCTGGCCACATGTCCTCCTGCTAACCCACAGGAAGACCCAAAACAAAGAGACTCCAAAAAGAGCAAGAGACTTACAAGAGGACTCCCACAGGCTGCCCACACACCTGCAGACTGAGGGGATAAGAAAAGCAAAATGGTGGTTAATGTTGGAGCCACACGGCAGTACGATAATGCAGAAATTGTGGGCACAGTCCCAGACTATTGTTCATCTTCCTCTTGCTCCTAAGCAATCCTTCCTGGGCCTGTGGCACCCAGAATCTTATTCACCCTGGCAGGTACAGTACGGTTATGAAACGGGGTGGGGATTGTCACGGTTGGAGGAGAGGGCCATCCCCATTGGCTGCTGCAGAGAGGACAATGAGTCTGATGCAGGCCATGTCGCTTGCTCAGCTCCCAGAGGCAAGCACATGGCCCCCAGTGCCGTTTTTCACCCATAAATTGAAGGCTGGTATTTACTGAAGACCTAGTATGTGCCAGGCTCTGACTTCAGCGCTTCATGAGGGAGGAATCCTCAGCTCCTGTTTCACTGGCAAGGCAAGCAGACTCAGAAAGGCTAAGCAAGTTGCCCAAGCTCACCCAAGCAGCAAGTGATAAAATCAAAATGGCATCTGTCCTGTCTGACAATCTCCACCACACCCTGCCCTGCCCTGCCAGCGGCAAAGCCAGGCTGCCTGCAGAGATTCCTGGAGGTCCAGCTGTACCTGACAGACCACAGGAAGGCTAGGGAGAGAGACAGCCCTGCCCCTAGCTCCCACTGCTCGAGTGGCTTAAGGAAGGGTCCAGCCTTTCACCTTCGAGTCCAGGAATCTGACCCCATCCAGCAGACTATTCTGGACGCCTTTCTCCTGGCTGTGCAAACTGCAGTCCACATTTATTTCTTATTTGTGCCGCTATTACTATGTAATGAACAGCCCAAGTCCTAGCCAGAGGCTCCTGGGTGTGGGGAGGAGGAGGTGGTGTGGGGGGACAGACACACAGGCACAGGCACAATGGGACGGGTGATGGCACAGCACAGAGGTGTACAAAGTCCCGCCTGACGGAGGGAGGGGGCATCCAGCCAACTGCCTGGTGGGAGATGCCAGGAATGATATTTAAATAAAACATCTAAATAGAACATTTTAAATAGAGCATTGAAGGGCCATTAGGGGCTTGCTTGTGGGGACTGGGGGTCAAGGCAGGCAAAGGGGGCTTTCAGCATGTACAAAAGTTAAAGGCCAGAGAGAGAGCCTCGGGGGAGCAGGGGAGGCTGCTGGGGGGCCTTTAAGATTTTTAAGCAGGGAGAAGATGTGGTAAGATGTGTCTGGCAGTGGGTGGGTCTGAGGGAGGGAAACTAGACCAAGGTCCTCTGGGGAGGCACCACATGCCCTGGAGCCAGGCAGAGGCTCCAGGAGGGAGAGTGCTGGCCATGGAGAGCCATGGAGGAGGGGAGGGGAGACTCAAGGATGACTCCTCAGTCTCCAGCTCTGGGCTGGGTGGTGTGGCTGAGACAGGGCACCCTTGTGTGACTGGGGTCACTAGTACTTTTAGGACCCTCTGCTGACTGCTGTTGGGGCCTCTGATTATCACTCACTCACTGTTTGTTCCCCCTGGGCCTAGATGAGAAATGAGAAGGCTTTGAGAATTGCACCATGGCGGAGGCAGCTTGGACGGGGCCATGTGGGTGTTCTAAAAACAAAAGGCAGACATCAGGGGGAGAGGGAAGGGGTGTTAGGGGAGCCAAGGAAGAGAGAAAAGGCAGGAGCAGGGGTAAGAGGGAGAGAGCCCGGCAGGCAGAGAGAGCAGACCGCCACACAGGCAGGACAGGACAGGGGAGGTGTGTCCCTGGAGTCACCTGGCTGGAGATTGGCCGGTACCTTCAGCACTGCACCCCCAGCCTGTGCCAGGTGGACGGTATTACCTGGAAGCTGATGTAGGACAGTTGCACGCAACCATTGACACAGAGAGTGTCTGCACGGTGGTAGGGCACGCGGTGTGAGTATTGCAAGAAGAAGCTCCTGTTCACTGTCACCTGCAGAGAAGAGTCACTTGCACAGGAAAGGGGGACACACCCAGCCTCCAGCACCCACCCCTGCCTCTAGACATGAGCACCTGCCTCTGTTTATCACATCTGTCCCCTTAGGGGAGGGCCCCAACCTGCACAGTGTGTCAGGGACATACCCGTGAGCCCAGGTGCGTGGAGACTGCTTGGCTCTAGTTGTTGGCTTTTAGTTCTGTGGTGTTTGTTTATTGCAGGGTTTGTCTTTCTAATAGTAGCTCACCTGGGGGTTATTCAACATGAGCATTTACGTGTGCATGCAAGTATTCACTGGGAACCAAGGAGAGGTGACTTTGGGCTGCCCATTGAGGGGTTGGGAACTTCCATGTTTCTATATACAGATAAACTCGCCCAACTGCCTGAACCCAAGGCCTAACTCTGTTTTTTCTTTTTTTTTTTTTTTAAAGATTTATTTATTTGTTTGTTTGTTTGTTTGTTTATACAAGCACTGGGTACAGTCATTATACAAGCACTGGGTACAGTCAGAAGCACGGGAGGATGAAAGAATTCACCACAGCCAGAGCGGGGAGCAGAGCAGGCAGAAGGACCGAAGTACACTGCTGAGGGGAGCAGCGGGCGGCAGGAGAGGTCTGCGCGCCATGTGGGACCCTCCTGTGGTGGCCGGGGAGCAGCAGGAGATCGAACCGGCGCCGCAGAGGCTGCGGGCAGCTTCGCAACCCCGCGCTCAACCGCTGCGCCACCAGGGAGGCCCTTTTTTTTTTTTTTTTTTTTTATGCATACAAGAACTGGGATGTAGGACACAGATGAGGGGAGTAAAAGGATTCCCCAGAGACAGAATGGGGAGCAGAACAGGCAGATTTATTTACTGAGCACATTTACTAGATACACTGCTGAGGGGAGCTACGGGTGAGACAGGAGAGGTCTGCTGTGTCATGTGGGCCACCTCCCTGGCTGACCAGGGATAAACTCATACTGCAGTGGTTGGCAATATCTTGATAGCGCTGAAACTTAACCACTGTGCCACCAGGGAGGCCCAACTAGTTCTTTCTTTCTGAATGAAAGAGCCAACATGTGCTCCAGGAGGCTGCAGCCATCACTAACACCCTTAAAAAGAAACAGCCTTGATGCTACATATTATTGCTCAACCCAATGCAGTAATGGGAGTTTCTAAAGGTGATTCCCGGAGCCCCAGGGCTGGGGACAGGCAGCAGAAAGGGCAGCAAGATTCCCTGCTTACCTGGAACTCTGAGCTCTGCACCAGGAAGCACAGCTCAAATGGATTTCCCCACTGGAAGGGCATCGGCTTCTTCCTCTCCTCTTGCCCCCAGGACCCATTCTGCTTTGTATTGCTGACCACATACCCTCCATCCTCAAAGCGTGGGTTAAAGTGGAAGGCTATGTCGTTGTCAGAGCTGCCAGTCTGGAAGTTCACATGAAACCTAGGCCCGGGAAACAACTCGGTTGAGGACCAAGGGCCTCTCACCTCTAACTTCAAGAATTTGCCCACTTACCTGCCAGGCAGAGACTAGTTTGTTGACATTCTCTGTTCCACTAGTTACACTTAGTGTTTCTGTGCCCTTATTACATCTTGCCCCTGCAGTGTGACTTTCTGAAAATAAGTGGGAAGTGGGTGAGGAAAAATGTGGATACTACCCATGCGAAGCCTAGGTCTTGGAAACTAATTACAAATTGGAGTCAACATAGGAAGACAACTCTGAGACAGAGAGTACAAAGTTCAACACCACAACTTTTTATGCTTCTGCATAGGCCTGTGTTTGGCCCACAGATGGTAGTAGCCCTGTTAGCCCCTCGTGTGATGCTGGGGATTTGGAGGAACTGAGTAAAGGCACCAGAGATGAAAAGTGCTGGGACTTGCAAAGGATTGAGGCTGGAGAGAAACAAGAGTTCCAGGTACCTGTTTTCGCTGGACTGAGTAACGGTCCCTTTGATAGTGATTTTACGTCCTTCCTGGAGACCCCCTGGGATTAGCCTGCGGAAAGGGACAGCCTGCAGGGAGAAGATGTAGGTCAGTCAGTGGGTCCACCCCCTTCTCTTCCTGCCCTCAGCCTTCAGTGCTTGCTTGGGCTCCCCTGAATGCCTGGCACCTCCCTGGGGGCCTGGTGTGGCTGTGAACAGCACTGAGGGTGTCTGGGCCTTACTGATCTTCCAGGCCCAGGAGGAAGCACATGAGAATCTAGATAGTCATACAGACATTCTGAGATTGTGATGTGGAGACACGGGCTTGGGGACGATGGGACAGAGAGATGGCCTCCCTTGAGAGCATGCAGGAAATGAGGGCTTCCAGGAGGGCCTTCTACTAGGAAGGGAAGGAGCATGCACCCTGTCCTGAGATGTAGGCCCTGGGCCCCCCACCAAGTTCCTGGTAAACACCTGGGGCCTGGACTGGGGCTCAGACGGCCTCAGGGACAAGGGTCCCATCGCCCTATTCAAGAGGATAAACCTTTCTGCTCACCTGGAAGGGCCAAGAAAAAGACACTCTTCCCTGCCCACCCCACCCATAGGACAATGGTGATCATGACCTTTTTACTTTTCCAGCCACTTAGTGGCACCTATTTCCAGATCTTCTCTAGTGTCTCCGCGCGGCCCTGCCTCTCAAAAGAACTCAAGGGAGGGAAAGGAAATAAGTGTGAGCATAGATGAAGCAAGACAGATCATGAGTTAATAATTGTTGAAGTCAGGTGATGCCTATGTATTGTTCATATAATTCTCTCTGCATTTTCCATAGGAACAGTCAAAACAATGTATTTCAAAAAAGAAAAAATACCCAGCAGCCCCAAAAATGTTTTGTAAGATTTCAATACTCCTAAATGGTATCTCCAAATTCTGAAAGACTATATTTAGCTGAGTGTAATTCTTCAGACAAAGTTATTCATTGCAGAAAAAGGATCAAAGCAATCTAAATGCCCACAATCGGAAAAGGGTGAAATAAATTATGGTTTAAATTATGGTGATATAAATCTATTTTACATGCCTTTACTTATTGAGGGATAAAGTATCTCTGGAAGGAGTCAAGGAAATTGATAACACTAGCTGACTCTGATGTGGACATGGTAGGATAAACATTTACTACCTCTACCCCCACCCAAAACATCCACATTCCCATCGCTGGAATCTGAAAATGTTACGACCCCTGGCAAAGGGACTCTGCAAGTGTGAGGAGTGAGGGGTCTTGAGATGGGCCATCTCCCAGCTTCCCGGGGTGGGCCAGTGTAGCCACAGGCTCCTCAGCCTAGGGAGGTGGGAGAGCAGAGTCAGTAGTAGGAGCTGTGACAACAGAGATGGAAGAGGAAGCAGCCTTGAGCCAAGGGAAGCTGGCAGCCACTAGAGGCTGAAAAGGAAAGGAAACAAATTGTCCCCTGAGGCCTCCAGAAGGAGCAGTTCTACTGACACTGACTTTCTTTTCTCACCTATAAAACTGTAAGAGAATGGATTTGAGTTGTTTAAATCTGGCTGGTCATGGCTGCTCTGTGTGTGTGTGTGTGTGTGTGTGTGTGTGTGTGTGTATGAGAGAGAGAGAGAGAGAGAGAGAGAGAGAGAGAGAGAGGGAAAGAGAGGAAAAGACCCAGCACCCATGCTTTTACTGCCACACAGGCTGCCTCTCTTGGGGAGCACAGAGCATCCTCGCTCCTGGCTCACCCAGTGCTCCCCACGACCACAGTGAGTCCTGTCCTGTTTGTAGGTCCAGCTGCCCCTCTGGCCATGGGAGAGGCTGGGCCAGATGAGGCCAGGCCTGAGCTGAGAATGGGCTGAGGCTCCCAAGCCAGAGACCCTAGTGGTGGGGACAGCTCTGCAGAAGATGGCTGGGCCACGTGCCCTTCCTGTCACACTGTGGAGAAAGTGAGGGTCCGATGGGGCCAGTGGTTCACCGGGAGAAGCCCCCCATGTGGGATGGAGTGTCCCAGTGCCCGTGGCAACTGCCCCCATTCTTTCTCTTGTCTGGACTCCAGGGCTTGTTTTAATTCTCTTCTGCCCCCAGGAGGGTTTCCCTAATGATTTGAAGTTTTCGGCCTCGGAGTACAAGGACTAGAAAGAATAAAACATTTATCAAAATAAATGGCATTTTGGGAGGAGCTCTGCAATCCCCCATCTGGAGAGTGTGGTTGCCCAAGGTCACATCCTGAGCCTAAGGCCTCATGGTAGCATTCATCACACCGGGCCCAGCTTCCTCCAGCCCTACCCCAGAAGCCTCCACTAGCTGGTCACAGGGCACCAGCCAGCAGGGAGGGCACAGGCCAAGCGGGGCCCTTGAGGCAGGATCCAGTGCACAGTCTCAGTCACTCCCCCCATTCAGCACCCTGTTGCTGACCATCCAGAAAGGCTCTGGAAGCTCACCTGTCCCGCCCCTGCCCCTTGGAAATCTCTTTGCCAGTCAGACTCCTGCGACAGGCTTGGGCCCACGACACAGTGAACACAGATGCTTCCTGGGCCAGTTGCTGACTTGCTCCATAATTGCTTCCCCCTTGTCCTGGGAGTCAAGACACCTTCCTTCTCTGTCACTTTCCATTGGGGCCTTTTGGCAAGTGACCACAACCTCTCTGATCTCAGCTTTCCCAGGGGTGGAGTGGGGACATGAAGACTCCCTGGGTTTGAGCAAGACACCTGCAGACAAGGTCTACATCTGTTGCAAAAAGAGGCAAAAGGTGACCCTTCTCACCCTCCCTCTCCCCTCACACAGTCCTCTCTCCTCCCTCTGAGATCACCCTGGCCTGCCCTATACACACTAATTCACCCGTCAGGGAGCAGAAACTCCTCAGATGGCCTTCCCTGCTGCCCCCAGACTCCTTAGAATACAAAACAGCGCAACAACCCACAAGGCAGGCAGGTACCTTGCAAACTCTCTAGAAAGGCCTCCTGCTTAGTCCTGATCTCAAGCCGGGGGGTGGCTCCTGGATTATCCCCATTTTACAGATGTGGAAACCCTGGCCAGGGATGCTACAGCCACTTGCCCGAAGTCATCCAGTAAGTGGTTGGTTGAACCCAGGGAAGCCATCTCTAAAGTGAGGGCCCCTGACCCCCAAGGCTGGACTGGCCCCTTCCCCAGAAGCCCTATCACTTTCCCCACCCTGCCAGCCACCATTCTTCCATTTATCACCAAAGCCTGCCTTCCCCAGAGCACCCAGGACAGGACAGACACCCAGAGGGAGATCAGTTGTGCATTAATCAAATGCACAGTTCCAGGTGCTGACCGCACCATCCTCCCCGAAAGGCATTGCTCTGACCCTGGGAACATAACTGTGCCAAGCTTGTCCCAAATGGCTTTCTGTGTTCTCTTTGGGATGTTACCTGCCCCTATGCCTCTCCCTACACACACTTGCTGCCACCCATGAGTTGTTTCCTCAAACATCCAGAACTGCTTCCTACAGCCTAGACAGGCCCACCACTCAGCCAGCACCACCCACCAGCATCATGGAACTCACTGGGTTCTGGTAGGTAACGGGCTGGGCACTGCTGAAAGCCATCTTGTCCTGCTCCTGTGGCCAGCACTGCTTCCCCAGACAGTCCTCTGCACTGGAGAGGACTTAGCCAAGAAATAGAAGCCTAATTGATTTGGCAATTGTTCAGTGGGGAGGAGCCAGAAGCAGGAAGATGTGGATCTAGATATAGCAAAGTGGGGTGCTGGGGGAGGTGCAGTCTCTGGCAGAGAAACCGCTGCCCCCTCCCAGGCCAGAGACCCTTCCTGCCTGTTCCACACCCTGAGACCTAATAATTCATTCTTACAGGTCCAAAGAGCCTGCCCCTACCGATGACTGCCCTACATGTGACTGTGTCCTGAGCTTGCTGGGTCACAGTGTCCAGAAAATGGCAGGCCTGCTTGAAAGGGCCTTTGTCCCTGGGTTGCTGGTACATGGGGTGGTGCTGGTGTTGCTGGGGGAAGGCCTGGTTAGATCCATTTTTATTCACAGAGAAACTGAGGCTCAGAGAGCCTAAGGGACATGACCAAGGCCACGTAGCTCACCACCAGTAGCCTGAGTTATATGAGGATTCTTAGGTCCTCACAGAGTATTTCTCCCTTTAAAATTCCATTCCTTATGTAAAAACATAATCATACAGACACCAGAAATGTTTTGCAGAGAGAAAATGTCCTAATCAGCTTTTGTTCCAAGAGCACAGGCTGCCCTGGGGACTCTGACCCTCCTCACTGAGTGTGTCTTTCTTCTCTTGTCTCTCCTTCTTTTCTGGGCTTGAGAATGCACGTGAAGAATATTCCAGGTGACAGGGCAGTCAGGGAAACATGAGCCACACCGCCTTTAATTGACTTCAGCACCTAGTTAAGGGAAATGCTGGTGTGCACAGACAGCAGAGTGGGCTGGGTAGGGGAGGCAGAGGGGCGGGGCGCTGATGTAAGCTTCCCTGCCACCACCAGGTCCCTGCAGTGAGGAGGCACAGAGGTGACCCTGCGAAGACCAGGGAAGGCCAAGCGGGTAGAGTGTTCCCTGGGCCATGCATCCCTGCCCCCTCTGCCTTCTTCCACCTTCCCTAGAAGTGGCAGACTCTGCAGAGACCAACCTCTTTGACGTGTACACACAGACCACAGCCACTGTCCCCTGTGAACCCCCTCCCTCCCCACTATGTTCTTGGGTCAGAACTTGACCTGACTGACCGGGAAGAAGGCAGGGTTGGAGCAGCCAGGGGTATTGCTAGCTCTGTTAGCTGACTCCGGCGCTGCTCCCCCTTCTTCCTTCCTACCCTACTCTGTGCTCTCAGGGAGCAAAATCCCTTTTTGTTCTCTGCAAGCATCTCCAGGAAAGGAACCATATTTACTGACACCAGAGGTTGACTAAAGAATCCAAGTATCTGGGCCTCCCCAGTAGCGCAGGCAGTTGAGCGCTGCCCTATGAAGCTGTCTGCAGCCTCTGCAGCACCGGTTTGATCCCTGCCAGACGGTAAGGGTCCCACATGGTGCTGTAGACCTCTCCTGCCTCCCCCGCTGCTCCCCTCAGCAGTGCATTTCTTCAGTCTGCCTCTTCTGTTCCCTGCTCTGTCTCTGGTGAATCCTCTCACGCTACCGCGCATCTGGCCTGTACCCCGGTTCTTGTATAAATAAATAAATTTAAAAAAAAAATCCAAGAATCTGAGACGTGCCCAGGGCCATGCAGAGTCAGGATGAAAACCAGGGCAGCCTGGCTCCTGGGTCTGTGTGCCTCCCCCCACCTGACAGCCCCTCCTTTTTGTGGGAGACCTCTGATCGAAATTAAGCGAGGACCCCCAGCCACTGTCCAGCTGAGCTGTGTCCAATAGGGCTCATGCTCCTAGTCCAAGTGCTGGTGATCTATTGCTGCTTGAATATTCTAAAACTTCGTGACTTAAAACATTAACAACATGGGCCTCCCTGATGGCACATGGGGTTAAATCTCAGCACTATGAAGCTCTCAGTAGCCACTGCAGGACGAGTTCTATCCCTGCCCAAGGAGCTGACCCACATGGCAAGGCAGACCTCTCCTGTCTCACCTGCTACTCCCCTCAGCAGTGTATTTCAGTGAATCCACCTGTTCCACTCCCCGCTCTGTCTCTGGTGAATCCTCTCACCCCCTGCACCTCTGGCCTAATCACCAACACTTACATGCATAAATAAATAAATTTTTTTAAAAAATAATAAAACCGCCAGGGGTTAAGCACAGCATTTTGAAGCTATCCGTAGCCTCTGCAGCAAGAGTTTCATCCCTGGTCAGCAGGGAGCTACACACATGGCGCAACAGACCTCTACTGTCTCGCCTGCTGTTGCCCTCAGCAGTGTATTTCAGTCAGTCTGCCTGTTCTGCTCCCCGCTCTGTCTCTGGTGAATCCTCTCACCCCCACACCTCTGACCTGTATCCCAGTTGTTTTATGCATAAATAAATAAATCTTTTAAAATAAATAAATAAATATTAGGACACAGGTCTGTGCTGGGGGGTGGCTGCTAGGGCATGAGGCTATGATTAGCTCTGAAATTCCTAGAGAACTTTCATCAGCCTTGAATGGCCATGGGTGGGTGTTAGCATCAATCATCTGGTTCCCCTATAATGCCTCAGTTCTGCTATCCTTTCAAAACTTCCCCTTTCTGTTGGCAAGGCAAGGAAGAAACTGAGCTGTAACCCTATGAACCCCAACCATTTCTTGAACTTAGAGTTAACCCTCCTTTAAGTTAAGTTGGGGGTGGGAGCTGGAAACCTGCGTCCACATCGGATCTAGAGAGAATCACAGGTTGCCGGCATGTTAGGAACATGGAAGATCTGATCTGCTGCCGGAGTCCACTTGGGCTGAGAGAAAGAAGTCCCGGGTCTATGTGTATCTCCCAGGAAGCAGGCCTGGTGTTCCGGGAAGTAAGGAGAGTGGGTCCTCCCACCAGCTTGAGCTTTCACTAGGTGTAAAAGTGGCTCCCAGCATCGTCTGTTTGGTCTTCACGGCAAGACTCCCGCTGTCTTTATCAACCACATCCCGGAGAGGCAGGACCCAGGCCAGGTCACAGCCAATAAGAGGTGGAGAATAGACTCCCCCTTGGTGTCCCCTGGTGTTCATCCCCTTTTTCCCCTCTTTCCTCTGAGTGATTTTTTCCCCCTCCTGGTTTTCTATTATATCCTTGAAGCGTAACAGAGCGCAGCCCCCGAGTTTCAGCCGGGTGCACGAGGCTGCCCTAATGAAAGATGGCTCTGCCAGCGCTGTGGTCTGGGAAAACGACTTAACCTTTAGTGTCCCAGTGTCCGTTCTCCCTTGTAAGGTCAGTGGTGATACGGGGTGAGAACGGAACCGACCAGGGAAGCAGCAGGAGGGTCCGCGAGCTCAGCCCGCGTCGAGTGGGGAGCAGGGCCTGGCGCGCAGCGCATGTTCCATAACATGTCCTCGGCGCTGCGGGGCTGCATGGGAGGGGGCAGCTGTCCGCGGGTGCTGCACACTCTCTGGCCAGACACGGGAAAGAAACCCCAGAGGACGGGTGTGTGGTCACTGGAGCCGGATCCCTCCCATGCTGACCTTTCAAGGGAGCAAGAGGGGAAGAGGAATTCTTCCAGAATTATTGCACCATCACCTCTTGTCCTCTCTGAGAGCTTCAATGCCAAGAGCTGGAAAGGTCTTCAAAAAAACACTCTCATGATATCTTCCTTGTTACAGTAATTGCCTCCCAGAGTCTCGCTTCCTTTGTCTACCCCTTTGCAAAGTGACTTTGCTCTTCCTCTGTCCAAGAGACACATGACTAGTTTCCCTCCTTTGACCTGCTGTGCTCAGCAGATGCAGCACAAGGAACATCCTGTGCTTTCTAGAGCTACGCCTTGAGAGACTATGGGGTTAAATGGTTAAAATGATCACTTTTACTTGTATTTCACTGTGATAAAAGGCAGGAGGAAAGTTATTAAGTTCCATCTTAACTTGTTCACCAAAAGTTCTGCATCTGAAACCTGCCTTCTGTGTGATAAAAGGGAGACCATCACAGGCAGGAGGTGATGCCAGCACAGCCTTTCTTCTTCAGGTCCTCAAAAGAGCTGGAAGAGCCAAGCTCTTTTTTTTTAAAGACTTATTTAGTTATGCATACACGAACTGGGGTGTAATCTGGAGGTACAGAGAGGGTGAGAGTATTCTCCAGAGAGATTGGGGAGCAGAACAGGCAAATTGACTGAAATACACTGCTGAGGGGAGCAGCGGGCCAGACAGGAGAGGTCTGCTGTGCCATGTGGGTAGCTCCCTGGGCAGCCAGGGATCGAACTCCTGTTGCAGTGGCTGACAAAATTTGATAAAGCTGCGTCTTTAACCCCTGTGCCACCAGGGAGGCCTAAGGCTAACTTTGACAGGAATATAATGTTCTTGCTGTGTGACTTGTCATTTGTTTAAAGATTTATTTATATGCATACAAGACCTGGGGTACAGGTCAGAAAGGTGTAGCGGTTGAGAGGATCACCAGAGACAGAGTGGGGAGCAGAACAGGCAGACTGACTGAAATACACTGTTGAGGGGAGCAGTGGGAGAGGCAGGAGAGATCTGCTGTGCCATGTGTTTAGCTCCATGGGCAGATCGAACTCGTGTTGCAGTGGCTGTGGATAGCTTCATAGGTTGCATCTTAACCCCTTTCACCACTAGGGAGGCCCCTGACTTGTCATTTAATGTTGTGTCTTCTGGGGACCTGGTGGTGGGAATCTATGGGGACCACACCTGAGAGGAGAAAGCACAGTGTACAAAAATGAAGAATGATGTAAAATATATATAAAACAAAATTTAAAAATTTAATGTTCTATCTTATCACTGCCTAAGGACATCTTAAGGACCCACAGAAGAAGAGTCCCCACATGGGGCAGCTCTTGTCTGGGAGTCAGCTTCTCACTGGGTGGTCCTCTGGAGGACAGCGGGAGCCACAGGAGGGCCGACACTGTCCTGAAACCAAGGGGGAAAGATAGTTGTCCAGAGCTGTGGTATGTGAATGAGTTGCCTATGTCCCATCCCTGACACTCCCCCCTCCCTTACACTGAAGCTCAGGCATAATGCCTGTCAGGCTTCCATCACAGACTCTGCACCTTGGGGAATGCGCAGTTGTTTATAGTATGCAGAGCATGCAGCAGCAGTAAGTCAAGAGGGTCAACATGCACTGGTCCTCCTATTGCCTGCCACAGCAGCTTCTCATTGACTCTAGATGCCTCCCACAGGCAGCCAGTGTTGGGCCAACACCCGCAACAGGGTGACCTGCAGGCCAATTACAATCTGTAAACTTGTTTTGTTTGTCCTATTCACTGTTTTTTAAAAATATGCCAATTTTTGCAAATTGGGAAGGTTCACATATAAATGCAGACTTCTAGTTTCACTTTTAAAAGATAGAATGACAAACAGAAGAGATTTGGCAACACAGGGCTCTCATTTCCATGAGGCAAAAATTCACCAGAGCTGAGGACCAAGCGCTTCCTTAGAGGGTGCATTCTTCAATTAGCCCCACTCCTCACCATTCCCTAATGTCTCTCTAACACAGTGAGCAAGGGTCAATAGTCAGACGTCATTGTATTTCCATTGTGTGCTTCTTATAGGATAACTATTTATCATTATACTTGTGTTCTGTGAAAGTGAGGAAACAAGCAATAACCTGAAAGATTTGTTACAAAAATAGAAGAAAAAGTATTTCTTTGTAGCAGCAAAGTATATCCCTGTGCATTTAACAAACAAGCGCCTGGTCCTTTTCTCTTACAAAACATACCTCCTGGTCCCATAGTTAAACCAAAGCCACTGGTGGTTCAAGAGGAAATATAAGCAAATTGGACTTTCTTTCTGGGGGTGGAAGCATATTAAAGTGCAAAATGTCTGAGAAGACAGTGAGGGCCCCCCTCTTTCTACCCAAAATAGCAACTGATAGACCTCCCCAAATTTCTAGAACTGGCTTCCATAGGACATGTCACTTTGGTAAGTGGATTATTTCAAGCTGAGGCCAATCAGGGCCCTACAAGCTCATGAGAAGCTTTTACTATTCCTTTAATTACCTTGAAGGATGAAAATTAAGGGTTTATCCAGAATGAGGGTTGTTTCCAGAAATAACATTTCTACTAGAGAAGGCTCTCTATATGGCATGGCAAACATCTCACTATGGATCATCTGGTCTTTGTCATATGAGTCCCCCTCCATTCTTTGAAGCTCAGGCCCCTATATTCCACAGCTTAGGATATACATACTCTCATTTTGCCTCATTTTGGGAATCCACATGTTTGTGTAGATTTCCCATATGTACATGATTGGCCCTGCCATTTAATTCTTGGGTGATTTAGTCCTTAATTTCATCAGACTTCGTTCCCTCACCTATAAAATGAAGTAAATGAATGTAAGTTTTATAGGGTAGTTGCAGGGATTGAACGGACTGATTGTTGAAGAGGTTTTGGCACCAAAGTCAACAGTTGGTAGTCACACAGCAAATACTAATTAGCCCTGAGGTGGGCTAATTGCTGGTCTGGATAGATTTTGACCCCAGGTCTACTCTCCTGTGCAATGTAGTTCCTCAAGAAGAAATCCTTTGGAGTCCCAGCACAAAGGGACCTCAGCAGCGTGGTCAGGGATGTCCCAAATTTCATCAAGTCCAGTTTTGGCTTCCAGATCCAGTTTCTTTGGAAACCTCACTGTGTAGGCACAACCACATTGTATCACATTAATCACTGAAACACACACACACGCACAAGCATACAGAGGCATACTCTCCTACTGAGGGAAAATTTTATTTATTTTTTTTAAAGATTTATTTATTTTTATGCAAGAGCTGGGATATAGGCCACAGGTGTGGGGGATGAGAGGATTCAGCAGAGACAGAGCGGGGAGCAGAACAGGCGGATCCACTGAAATACACTGCTGAGGGGAGCAGCGGGGGAGACAGGAGAGATCTGATGCACCATGTGGGAATCTCTCTGGCTGGCCGGGAATTGAACCAGTGCTGCCGAGGCTGGGGAAAGTTTCACAGAGCTGCACTCAACAGCCTACGCCACCGGGAGGCCCCCTGAGGGAAAATTTTAGAACATTCCCACTGAGTGTCTCTACATCCTTAGAAGTCAAGCATATCAATCTATCTGCCTCCAAATCGGCTAACTGGCAAAGTGCCACTTTCTCCAGCTAATGTATTGGCGTGTGCATGCTTCTGAGAATATGTTTCTGCTTCTTTCTTTATCCTCTGCTTTTAATAGTTCCCTCCAGGCGACCATTGTAGGAAAAGGGCTGTTGCTGAGTCACATGCATTTTCAGTCTGGTTTCTAATTGCACAAAAATCCCATCAATGTAATTCCCAATGACCTGGGACAATCCAGAATGAAGTTGGAGCTGGTAGGAGAGGAGTTGCCACCATCCTGCTGGAACAGGGGGACTGCTGGCCGACTGGCAGCTGCTGCCTAACTTTTTGTCAATCTACTTGGCCCGAGGGGCTGACCACAGGTGCCATGCCTAGACAGAGGGGCTGTATCCTGGCTAATGATTGTTTCACAATTTCCCGGAGGTGGGAATGGTTGAAGGCCCCACGTGCACAGATAGTAAAAATCCTGGCCGAGAGTAATCAAGCATGCTAAAATATATGGATAGCTCTGGGTCTCTACCCAGATGCTTTAGATGCTAACAAGACATGTGACATATGAAGAAGCAGAGAGCTCTTCTGCGCATGCCCCAGTATAGCCCGTCCCAAAAGATGCTGTGCTGTCACTCCCTCTCTACCCCACCTGATAGACTAATCCAATGAGACCCTTTTCCCAACTCCCCTCAGAGAGTCAGGCTATAAATTTCTTCTTTCAGTGCTGTCTCCTTGTACATAAGCTTAATAAAACCTTGTCTGGATGTCATCTGTCTGACCTTCTTGTTAAATTCTTTCCCAAGGAGTCAGACCCTCTGAAAAGGGCCTACAGTCTAAAACAGACCCAGATACACTGTCATTTGCTGTCTTTTGTGACCTTGGCATGGTGGTCCACCTTCACTCTCCTTCCCCAAGGACCAGCCTAAGGCACCTGCCAGCACAGCTCCCTACCCCTAAAGAGTCTCAAGGAAGTCCTCTCTCCCGGGCCAAAGTCTGGAACCATCTACTACAGCAGAGGCCATGGGTCTGCTTGAATGGAATACCGTACAATGACCCAGTTTCAGGGCACAGAGATAAACTAGGGGATTTGGGATGTGAAACAATGGGGCAGGATCCTCTGTCTGCCAAATGATCCCTCCCCTCTACTGCTTTCTGAAACAATCAGGAAATCTAGATGAGAGGGAGGAGAAGGTTCTCCTACAGGTTCCCAGGTCACTCTGGTTAATCTCTAGCACACCCTCACTCAGACCCTGGGTAAACAGATTTCCATGGCTTTTGTTTAGTACTTCCTTGAAAGGGAAAAAAAGATCTTTCAGCCAGATGTCCTGTGAAAAGTCATTAGGAAAATGTCTACCATCGCAGTCAAATTAGCCCCCCTACAAGTCTCCATAACTGGGTTCCCTGGGCTACATTGCCTGGGTCCTCATCCACTGCTTTCAACTGGCCTCTCTGGGCTTCCAGCATGAACCACAGGCATAGAATCAAAAATCACAGACTGGAGCAAAAACAGAACAAACCACAGGAACAGAAGCGAGAAACATATACCACAAAAATGGTGATGGACTTGCCTTAGTACTAAGGAGTCCCACTGCAGTTTAAGCAAGTCTTTGCAAACAGTGTGAACATAGTGTAAAAATTCTGGGTTCTCTTCCCCGCACCTGCCCTCCTCCCACCCCATCTGGCAGGCAAGAGCAAAGTCATCTGCCCAACTGATTAGCCCAGCAGTAAAAGGCTACCTGAGGGTAAACCGACCTTTACCCCACACTATGTGCCAAGGAGCCATATAAAGAAGATCTTTAACCATGGGTACCTGACATTTGCATCTCTACAGGGTAATTATTAGAAATGCAGAAGTAATTTAACTGCAGCATTTGCTTTCCTCCTCCCAGAAACAGCACCAACCTATCTCTACATTTTTTTTTAATGATTTACTGTTCCTTCCTATGTAAAGAAAATTCATGCTTGTGTTTGCTGGAAAACAGCTCTCACAGAATGAAATCTGTCCTGCTGCTTCCCACATTTGAATCCTCACTCCTGATTCTTCCACAAACTCCCTTAAATATTCTTTGTCCAAATTTATTTTCATCGACAATGTTGAGTAGTTTATCTTGTCTCGCTGTAGAAGCAAAGTGATTGCTCAGAGACTGAGATTGTTTTTGACAATAATTTATTTAGTCTAGTTTTACTGTGTGATACCTATAACAATAACACAAACCAATAGTGTACAGGATAATGTCCCTTACAAGTCAACAAAAAAATAACTTATGCTAGACCAATGATAGATCAATGACACTGTTGTACCAGGCAGGAGAAAATAAAAAGACAGAAAGTCTAAATTTAGTTGATGTGTGTGCTTCTACAAATGGGTGCTCGCTCAGGAGAGTTCCCTTAGCCCACCAGGAGCTGACATCCACCTGTCAGCACAAAATGCAAGTCCCTGGTTGCTAGATGGCGCCAGCCATGCTACTCATGCCATCTGACAAAGGTCCGGGCATGGGGTAGATTCCTGAAAAGTCAGGAATCTCCATAGCTGACTCCTGCTAGATTCTTCTCATTTGTTTATGGCTAGTTTCTACCATCTGTGGCAATTGTGAAAATACGCATTTAATAGCAAAACTGCAAATGTTGAGTGATCAATTACTGAATAACTAATTTGACGACAATGGCACTGTGTGATGCAAATAGCACATTCTTAAACAATTAATAAACTTCTGCCTGAAGGCAGTGATTCAGAATTTGGTTTTATTATAACAAGTGATATTGTTATAGGGCAACCCCAATATAAAATAAAATGGGTTACCTGGCTGTGGGCCCTCACCCACGCGCTTAAAAGGGACTTATTTAATACTCCACTACAGGCACACACATAAGGTTAATAAAAGGCTTATTTACAAGGGAAAGGGAATTAAGGAAATGTACAACTCAGGGAGAAAATAGGGAAATAAAGTCTTTAATGCGTCCTACCCGATCTGCGGACCTGGAAACCCAAAGGCACTCTCACACTGCCAGCTGGCGGAGAGCCAAAATGGGGGAACCCCTCCAAAGCCCACGTGTCTGGCTTTATACCAACCTGGCTGCTTAACCCCACCCTCAGGTCCCAGCCCCCTTCCCTGTGGTGGTGATGGGATTTGGAGTTCCCAGTGTCTTTGGCTTTGACCTGGGGTGGGGGTGGAGTCCACAAAGCCTGTATGGAATTAGCTTTAGGACATCCTTTTCCCCCTAACAATATGTCACACCTAAAAGCTTCTGGGAACTAAAGGCTGTAAACAGTCCAGGCCAAGTCTTTGATACAGATTTGTGGTCTTTTAAGGCAGAGACCATCTGGAGAGGAGTTTTGAAGTTAGAGATAGCAGGTAGTTGACAAGATAATTAAAGAAGTAATAAGTAAAAATACTGCCTTGAGAAAGTAAAAGGAGTTTCTTTTTTTCTTTTGAAGCTTGGGGTTAGAAAAAGATCAGTGCAATTTATGCGACACTGGGATTTTTTGATTCTTCACTACTTTTATTAAATTAGAATAGATTAGTTATAGGAATGAAAAATTTTTAATTTTAACAGTAAATGGATTTGATTACCAATAAATAAGGTAATTATGTTTTTTAATGTTTAAGATTTGGGAATTTTATAAATGTTGATTAATTAGTAATTTAGCACTTATAAGGAAGTTAAGTTTTAGTCATGTAAGTTTTTTTGTTGACCTGCTGGTTTTTACATAATTACTGGGCTGTGGAAAATAAATGATCATTATGGGGACATTTTGTGTGGTAATTGTATTTACCCTTAGAACAAAGTGAAATGGCTATTATCACCTCAGCAAGGGGTCACAGGACCCCAGGCTGGTTTTGAAAAAATGCCAGGGTTGTTAGTCTTTTTTTTTTTTTAACTTGAAAGCTCAAGCTTATGTACTCCCATGGCTTGCTCAAGATGTATAAATAAAGGGTTGCTGAGACCCTGGGCAAGATGATACTTGCACCCTGATCAAGTGTCAGTGTCTCCTCATTGCTGGTTCCTTTTCCCCCAAGTTGCCGATGCAGTCTTTTCCTGCAGGGACCCTGATAGGACATTTTGCCAGAGCTGGCTTCTGGCAGCTAAAGATTCTAGGAGACAGAAGGTTGGCAGGCAACATAAGCTCTCACCTCTTCAGGCAAAGATTAGCCTGTCAGTGCCAAGAACTAATAAGGCCTCAGGGTCTTTGGAGAAAGATTTAGATTGGGGAGACTACCTCCCCTTCCCTAGTTTATGGTCACAGGACACATAAAAGAGGCCCAATCTTAGCATCTTCCTGCTCTAAACCAAACAGGTCTTAATTAGCATTTAAGAAGGTTCCAGGGCCTCCCCTGGTGGTGCAGCGGTTGAGCGCTGGGCTGCAGGGCTGCCCACAGCCTCTGCAGCGCCAGTTCGCTCCCTGGTCTCCAGCGAGGGTTCCACAAAAAAAAAAAAAAAAAAGCTTCCAGAAATTTACTGAAAAAGAAGACAGTATCCAAAGAGCCCTATCTAAACCTGTTCCAGCAGACTCAAGGCTGTTTCTTGTGTCAGGGCAACCCCGATATAAAACGGGTTGCCTGACTGTGGGTCCTCACCCGCGCGCTTAAAGGGGACTTATTAATACTCCACTGCAGCACACACGAAAGGTTAATAAAAGGTTTATTTACAAGGGCAGGGCAAATGAGGAAATGTACAACTCAGGGAGAAAAGAGGGAAATAAAGTCTTTAATGCATCCTACCCGATCCGCCGACCTGGAATCCCAATGGCAACCGGAGAGCTGGCGCCGAGCCAAGAGGCATGAAGCCAAGAGAGAGCCCCAAGGCCCACGTGTCTGGCTTTATACCAAACTTGGCTGCTTAACTCCACCCTCAGGTGATGATGGGATTTGTCATTTCCAGTGTCTTGATGGCTTTGGTCTGGAGTGGGGGTGGAGTCCACAAAGCCTGTATGGGATTAGCTCAGGTCATCCTTTCCCCCTAACACTGGGACTGAGGGCCTGGTTGGATTTCCTGCATCAGTCTTGACATGCTCTGCTTTCTTTGGGTCCAACTCTACTTTGCCCTCTAAGAGCTAGAGGTACCAAAATCTTTCCTCTGTCCCCCTGTCAGTTTAGCATCTGTGTCATTTGAAGTCTAGACGAACAAAGAGAAGGTATGGCTGTATCTCCATCCCACTCAAGACTGAAGTTTATATTATAAAGAAGCAAACAAAATGCCTCTTCTACACTGGGACTATCAGATCTCTTAGTCCATGACCACAGAACCCCCAAACTAGCACACTCTAAAGGGTCCAGCCGTCCATGCACGCAACAACAAAGGAGACTCTCAGTGTAAAAGAACTTTAATAAAGTTAGTGTGCATAGAGGGTGAAGAGAAGAAAGGATAACAATTTCCTAATAAAACACCCAGTCAAAACTTGGCCAAAGCAGGGCAACTGAGGCCCAAGAGCTTGCCACAAACCTAAGGCACCTTCTGGCAGGAACCATGGGAAAAGGGCAGAAGAGGCCAGACACGTCTGGAGGGAAAGGAGCAAACTCAAAATACAAGTCAAGATGAAGATTGCCATTGTCAGCCTCCCCAGGGTCTCTCGCCCACGTCTCTTTCAAGTGTCACTTCCATGTCCCCAAGTCCCTGAGAGAAGTCCAAGGCCGAGAAGCAGGTACAGCTTCTTCTTCAGGTCTCTCTGTTCCGCATGCCTCCTCCTCCAAATCTTTCCTCCCAAATTCTTTTTAGCTGCCACTGAGCTCCACCCTTCCTTAGCTGGGCCAGGAGTCTGGGAACCTCCCCTTTCTGTGGAGATTACCTGCTGCAATAGGAAAGGGGAGAAAAAGGCCAGGCAAGTCTGGGACCAAAGGAGCAAAATCAAAGTACAAATCAATGGCTGCCATTGTCAGCCTCCCCACATGTCTCTTCAAGTGTCTCTACCTGTTTCTCTTCCATTCCTCTCCCCCAATGCCCCCAAGGCCCTCAGACAAGTCCAAGCCCAGATACAAGCAGCTTTCTTCTCCACACGTCTTCGCTTGCCTGCTTTCTGTGTTCCATAGCTTCGGTGGCAGCTCCTCCCCTAGTTCCCAGCAGCTAGTCTCAGGTGGCTACATGCACATGGGGAAGGGGAATATGGTACCTCCCCTTTTATGGAGTAGCTTCTGTTACAGATCAAGGTTGCAGATTTGTAAAACATGTTGCTGGGCTCCACCTGCAAAATGCCTCATGCTTGTGAGTACCAAGGGTCAGATGTGCCAAAGTCACAGGCTGATTATTTTGATTTGAAGGCAATTAAAAACAGCATTTCCAGGGCCCCCCGGTGGTGCAGGGGTAAAGTCTCAGTGCTATCAAGCTATTGCTATCGATCTATCACTCCAAAATGTCTTTTTGACAAAAGGTTGATTTCATGGGAGGCACTCTGAAGGCTAGATGGAGGTTGTTTTTGAAGAAGACTTTTATACATAAACTTCTCTCTATAAGGGAATCTCCCTCACTGTATCAGGAGGAATACGTTCTTATTTAATTTCTTTTTGACATTTTCTCTTATGAATAAGTTTTTTGACACTTGTTTGATTGTTTGCCACCCTAGAACCTGGCTGGGAGCTGGCCCATGTGGCACAGCAGACATCTCCTGTCTTACCAACTGCTCTTCTCAGCAGTGTATTTCAATAGATCGCCTGTATTGCTCCCCATTTGGTCTGGTGAATTCTCTCACTCCCTGCACTTCTGCCCTGCACTTGTATGCATAAATAAATAAAGACGAAACTTTAAAAAAAAAAACAAAACAGCATTTCCAAGAATAATGTTTTGCCCAATTATCCCTGCTACTGGAGGTGAGAGACAACTTTATCAGTCCAGACAAGTCTGTTTTCATATGTAAATATATTCTGCAAAATTCCTTTTAAAATTGTAAACTTCTTTGCTTTGGTTTTCTCTCTCAATCTGTCTTGTGTCAATTTAATTATTTTCTCGCTATACTCTCCTAGAAGGGTAAAGGAACATTAGCTTCTTCCCAAACAGTTCTGGCCACCACAAAAGGACAGTCAAGTGTTGGATGTCACTTGTTTTGGGGGAATGACTGCATAGGACAAAAATCAAGGACCTCTGGCAAGGTTGGCCCTTAAGGTAATGATATTTTTCACCAAGTCAGTGTGTTATAGAGTAGCCCCGATACAAAATGGGGTGCCTGACTGTGGGTCCTCACCCGCACGCTTAAAAGGACTTGGTAATGCTCTACTGCAGGCACACGCGAAAGGTTAATAAAAGGTTTATTTACAAGGGAAGGGCAAATGAGGAAATGTACAGCTCAGGGAGAAAAATGGGAGACAAAGTTTTATTTATTTTTTTTTTAAATAATAAATTTTATTTTTATATTCCCCATACAATTGCAGCCCCCCCATTCTGACCCCAATCCCTCCCCTCCCGCCCCCGCCCCCCTAAAAGTGTCTCTGGTTCATAGTTTTTTGTTGATTTTGATTTTCACTTTCTTATAGTTATTCATTTTCCTGGTCCCTTATTTAAGTTTTCTAGATTCCTGCTATGAGTGAGACCATCCGGTATTTTTCTTTTTCTTTTTGGCTTATTTCGCTGAGCATGATCCCTTCCAGCGCCATCCATGTTGCTGCAAATTGCATGTGTTTATCTTTTTTGAATGCTGAGTAATATTCCATGGTGTATATGTACCACATCTTCTTGATCCAGTCATCTATTTTTGGGCATTTGGGTTGTTTCCAAAGCTTAGCTATTGTAAACAGTGCTGCTATAAACATAGGGGTGCAGGTGCTCTTTGGAATTGATGTTTCTGTGTCCTTTGTGTAAATACCTAGGAGTGGAATTGCTGGATCATATGGAAGCTCTATGTTTAGTAGGTCCAGAAATCTCCACACAGCTCTCCATAGTGGTTGGACCAGTTTGCACTCCCACCAATAGTGCAGAAGAGTTTCTTTTTCTCCACACCCTCGCCAACATTTGTTGTTGCTAGTTTTTTTAATATGTGCCATTCTCACTGGTGTAAGATGGTATCTCATGGTAGTTTTGATTTGCATTTCCCTGATGACAAGTGATGTTGAACATTTTTTCATATGCCTGTTGGCCATTTGTATTTCCTCTTCAGAGAAGTTTCTTTTTAGCTCTTCTGCCCATTTTTTGACTGGATTATTTTCTTTGTTGTTGTTGAGTCTCATCAGCTCTTTGCAGATTTTTGTGATCAGTCCTTTATCATTAGTGTTGGGTGCAAAAATGTTCTCCCAGTTGGTGGGGTTTCTCTTTGTTTTTGTTATTGTCTCTTTTGCTGTGCAGAAGCTCTTTAATTTGATGTAGTCCCAGCTGTTTATCTTTGCCTTTGGGTGATGTGTCTGTAAAGATGTCTTTGATGTGCAAATCACGTAGTGTTTTGCCTATATTTCCTTCTATATATTTTATAGTTTCAGGTCTTATGTCTAGTTCTTTAATCCATTTTGAGTTGATTTTTGTGTATGGTGTGAGGTAGTAGTCAAGCTTCATTCTTTTGCATGTAGCGACCCAGTTTTCCCAGCACCATTTATTGAACAAACTTTCTTTGGGGAGACAAAGTTTTAAATGAGTCCTACCCGATCCGCCAATCTGGAATCCCAAATGGCGCTCTTGTAACAGGGTGGTCCCCAGGAAAGGGGGAGGTTCCCTTACCTATTTTGTTTCCTAGTTGTATTAAAGTTCCTTCCCATTAAAAAGTCTCATGTTTTGTGTTGATGTGGTGGATGGCAGAACCCATTTAGAATAGGCAGGTTTGCGGGGTTTGGGCTGCCCCTCTCCCTGTCCTATAACACTCTGAGAGCTGGCCATAAGCCAGGAGCCATGAAGCCAGGAGGCGAGAGACAGCGAGCCAGCCCAAGGCCCACGTGTTTGGTTTTTATACCCAACCTGGCTGCTTAACTCCACCCTCAGGTCCCAGCCACCTTCCCTTTGGTGATGATGGGATTCGTCTTTCCCAATGTCTTGATGGCTTTAGTCTGGACTGGGAGTGGAGTCCACAAAGCCTGTATGGGATTAGCTCAGGACATCATTTCCCCCTAACAATTGTAGGATAGAAAAAAAAAATCTATCGTGCCAAAATGTGTCTTTTTTTTCCAAGATTTATTTATTTATTTATTTATTTATTTATTTATTTATTTATTTATTTATTTATTTATACAAGCTCTGGGTACAGTCAGAAGCACGGAAGGGTGAGAGAATTCACCAGAGCCAGAGAGGGGAACAGAACAGACAGATGAAATACACTGCTGAGGGGAGCAGCGGGCAGCAGGAGAGGTCTGCACGCCATGTGGGACCCTCGCTGGCAGCCGGGGATCGAACTGGCGCTGCAGAGGCTGCGGGCAGCTTGGCAGCCCAGCGCTCAACCACTGCGCTACTGGGGAGGCCCCAAAATATGGCTTTTTGACGAACAGTTGATTTCATGGGAGGGACTCTGAAAGCTACATGGCAGTTGTTTTTGAAAAAGACATGCATGTATAAACTTCTCTCTGTAAGGGAGTCTCCCTCACTATCAGAAAAACCTAACCCTTTCCTTCTCTCTTTTCAGTGGAGAAGACAGAACTTAAGTCAGCATACCTTTGTTTCCTGTGCCTTCCTTGATAAACTCCCTGGTCTCCTTTCTTCTCCCAACCTCCCTTGTCTTAGCTGAGCTATTTAAGTTTGTGTCTGAAGCCCTGGGAAGATGTGCCCAGTCCTGCTGGGTCTCTCCCATGTATACAGGAAATTACGTTCCTACCAAATTTCTTTTTGACTTTTTCTCTTACCCACCAGTTTTCTGACACTTGTGTGATTGTTTGCCAATCTAGAACCCCAAATGGTGCAGTTGATTTCTTTTGCTCCCAACATGGGTCTCTTAGCTCTCTTTCCATGGTCTAGTTGGAAACAAGGTGGTGAGAAATCTTTTCTTTCTCTCTTTAAATTTTGATTTTCAGGAGATGGACTTTGTGAAACTAGTTCCTTGGGTTTAGCAGTATGAGGACTCATGTGTTTTGGTGACTCTTCCCCTGTCAGAGATAATTTTTCCCTTTTACGAATTGGGAAAGCAAAAAAATTGGATGAGTTTTGATGTCATCCTATTCTGTTCAAAAGAAGGGAAAACATGATTTACTGTGTGTTGGAGCAACCGTTTGAAACTGTTAAACTAGTTCCCCCATAATATTGGCTTTTCTTAAATTATTCTTTAAATGAATTGTCTGGTTCTTGTGAGGGTTGTGTCTTTGCATTCTCTTGGGATATCGCTTACACCGTGGTTAAGCCAGACAAGAGCTTATTGACTTGAGTCGCCGACCTGGGGAAGCTTTTAAATTGACTAGCAACCTTGACCCTCTAGAGCTCACCCCTGACGCTCATTTCCCTTCCTCATGCTCTGGCCAAGAGACCTGGGACTCAAAAAAAAAAAGACCTGGGATCTCGCCCATGGGGGACTAGCCACTGTCTGCCGTCGGGTGTGGACGGAAGCCCTGCCACACGCCGTGGGTCTTCTCTTGGTGTGAGAAATACAAGACGGTGTGGCCCTAGCTGGTGCCACTTCAGCTGTAAGAACGTGCCTTTGGTGTATGGGGATAAAACACACAAACGTGGGGCAGCCCAGGGGGTACGGGTGGCCAGCGCCTGGCTGGGGTAGAGCTGGAGCCTCGGGAGAGCTGGGCCACGGCCCCAGTTTATCTGGTTTTCTCCCAGTTTGCCTCGGTCAGTGGCCCCTGTGGGGCTGGAGTCTTCTCTTCCTCCCGCCCACACTGGAGATGTCCCCAGACCTTTTGATCTCTGAGACACTGGATGAAATCCTGTCTCTACACGCTTTAGTTGTGTGACTCTAGGGACCTGACATCTTGGGGCTTCGTCCCTCATCTGCAAGATGAGGGCAGTTCCTAGATAATGACTTATGGGGGCTGGAATGAAAATTCAATTTGGGCGCCAGCTTGTCAGGGTTGATCCTGGCGCGCCCTCTAGCGGCCCTCCTGGTAACTGCAGCCTGCCGGGTCTTCACAGGGCTCCGTGGAGGCCGCATGACCCTGGTGTTCGGGTGCCGGCGCCCAGAGGAGGACCACCTCTATCGGGAGGAGGCGCTGGAGATGAAAAAGAAGGGGGTGCTGTTTGAGGTCCACACAGCCTATTCTCGCCTGCCTGGTCAGCCCAAGGTGACTGAGACAGCTGCTGGCGCAGTGGGCAGGGCAGTGCGGGGAGCTCTCTACCACCCCTCCCTTCTGAGTGGGCCTCTGCTTAGCGGGACAATGGGTGTGGTGTGCATTGTTGTCGGCTGCTCACTTTCACTCTTCCAGAAGAGCCATGCTCGGCAAGGTTCAGGGCTAAGGTCACACACTGGGTTTATCCCCAGAGCCTAGCCTGCTGAAAGTCCCAGGCAGCCCTACCCCAGCCACCAAAGCCTGCTGAGAGATGGTCCAGGCCACTTATGCTCAAGCACAGCAAAGCTGGAAGACTGCAGCTCCAGCCACAGCCCACTGATGCCCCACCCCACCCCAGGGAGCACTGTGCCCCATGAACCCAGGGAGACAGAACAGACTCTTGGCCCACCCCTGGTGAGCTTGTCCCCAAAAGGTTCATCTCACACTCTGCTCCATGCTCAGCTCTGGGGTCACTGAGTACCTTGTGTGGAAGGAGAGTAGAGTCTCCATTGACTCCTGGATTTATGAGCTGGGGAGCCCAGGACTCTGTGCGTGCTCTGAGTTATAGTGGGGATCCCATGGAGGGTCTATACTGAGAAGTTCCCTTTTCTGGGGAGAGGCAGGTAGTGTCAGTGGAAGTGGGCAGAGGAAGTGGCTTGGTTGATGCCTTACTGAATCATGCTGACTTCAGAGACGATGCAGGAGCCCCACTGGACGATTTCTGTCTCTAGCCCTAATCCAGCCCTGGGCTGGGCATAGGCCCCTGTGCCTCCTCATTCTGAGCCTGGGCCCATGTAAGGACCTGGCTTGGAGGGGGCTCCCCCTGCAGCATTGTGCTTCCCTACTGCCTCACAAGGACTCCCAGCACATAGCCTGGACCTCCCCTTTTCTCTATCTTCAGGTTTATGTTCAAGACATCCTGCGGCAGAAGTTGGCCGGCAAGGTGCTCCGCATGATCCCTGAGGATCTAGAGCATATCTACATCTGGGGGGACGTGCGCATGGCCCGCCCGGGATGTGGCCCGCGCCTTGAAGCAGCTGGTAGCTGCCAAGCTGAGCCTGATGAGGAGCAGGTGGAGGACAATTTCTTCCACCTTAAGGTATGGCAGCTGGTATGTGGGCAAGGGATGCAGGTCAAGGCATAGGCTGGAAGTCAGGCTCATCATCCTGGACCCCAAAGGAGTCCTATAGGTGGCTGGAGGTCCGAGCTTGGTGGGCCCTAGGTCTGACTATACATCTCTCAGGTTGCAACCAGAAACTTCTGTTGTTTCCATCTGAAAAACAGAGGCAAAGTCTCCTGGTCTCCCCTCAAGTTTCCTTGCTCAGAAAGTATCTGTAGCCAAAGGTTCCAAAGCAGGCAGGGATGTGAACACCAGAGACAACTGTGAGCATCTACTGTGTGCTGGTAGATAAAAGAGTAGCAAAACAGCCCAAAAATTCCTGCCTGGAAGGAGCTTACATACTTGTAGGACTGACAAAACAAAGTAAGTAAAGTGTGTGTGCTTTGGAGAAAAATTAATCAGGAGTCTGAACAGAGTTGGAGGGGTATCACTTAAACAGTGTAGTCAAGGAAGGCATCACTGAGAAGGGGACATTTGAAAAAAGATCTGAAGGAGGTGAGAAGTGAGCCCTGTGAGTAGAGAAGAGAGTGAGAAGACAGAGTGCTGGCCTGTTCTGGAGGGAGCAGCATGTACAAAGGCCCTAGGGTGAGGCTTAGTCTGATGTGTTGGAAGAAAACCCGGCAATCACAGGCATTTCCCAAAATGTGCTCGGTGGGTTGATAGATATTTGCCATGAGAAACATTTCAAGGAAGGTCAAAGACATTTGGGACACGTGCAGCTGAGCATAGACAAAGCTGTTGCTTAACGCCAGACTTCCATCCTCTGCTCTGCTGTGTGCATCCAGCTCTTCAAGACTGGCAGAAAATGTGCAATAAATGTTTCCCAAACACAGAACCCACTTTTTTTTTTTTTTTTTTTTAACATCGGAGCCCACATCTCCTGGAGCATCTGGCAGGACGAGCCCTAGGCAGGCTTTACCAGATTTTATTACCCAAGATAAAGCTTGAGGAGATGGTGGTCTGCACCACAGCAGGTGCTGACAGAAATGGAAGCAATTCCAAGTGAGATCCAAGCATAACAAAGCATGACAGTTGGGAAGGCAAATTCCCTTGAGTGTGGGTATGATGGGGGAGTTGGGGCCACCTCGGGGCCTCTTCTTAGCCCAGACCTGATGAGTGGAAGGTGGTTGGACCAGCAGTGCTGATGCATCTTCTCTGTTTTCCCCTAAAGAGCCAGAAGCGCTATCAGGAAGACATCTTTGGTGCTTTATTTCCCTATGAGAAGAAAAAGGGTGCAGCAGCAGAGCAGCCCAGTGACATCAGATCTCCCGCAGCCCACATAAGAAGTTGAAGTGCAAGCACGGGATTGAAGGATGGCCACAGCGCTTGATGATCTGCGGTCACAAGAGTGGAGGGAAATTATGTCTCCAAGTCTCACCTCTTACTTCCCCATCTCCTTATTCCCCAAATGCTTTACTTGACCTGCTACCAAGTAGCAGCCTGGACTGAGTGGAGCCTCCCCGTTTCCATGGAGACCAAATCTGCTGTGTCAGGCCTGGCAAGTGGGTGTGAGGATGGAACTGTCTGAGCGCACCACCTCGAGTGACCGCCAGGGGGCGATGTCGCCCACTCTGTATATAGCTGCCCCCTGTACAGTTATTTATGCCTCGTATTAAAACCAAACAACAGAACCCAGTCTCTCCCAAGGACCCTTGGGCCTTCCCTGTCTCATTCCCGATGGAGGTTGTTATATGAAAGGCATTTTACTTTAACCACATTGATGTCTTAGGGGTGGGGTGTTACATAGAATGGGGGCTGGTGGTCCTACAACCTGGTCAAACGGGCTTCCCACCAGGCCACGCTTCTCCCCACATCTGAAAACCCTGTGGGGCCAGGAGCTGCAGGTCGCCCGCGGGGCGTGGCCGCACGGGAAGCCAGGGCGGGCACAGCCCCTGACCCAGCCTGACCTTAGACGCCAACATCTCTCCCTGGGCCAATCATGAGAGTTTGGCCAAAATGGTTGGGCGCCCGGTGAGGCCAGGCTGCCTTTCAGAGACTGGGCAGCAGGGAGGGCAATCTTCCTGAGGGCGGAGCCGCGTCTCCTCCAGAGAGAGCAGGGAGGACTCAGCAGGGCTGGGTGCTGGTCAGCTCAGTCTGGTCCCAGCTTGGGGTGGCCCCTGCTCCCCTGGCTTCCTGGCCCTTTCTCCCCTTCTCTGCCTCTGCCTCCCTCCTCTCCTTCCTCTCCCTCCTCCTCTCCCTCATCTCCAGTCCCTCCCCTGCTCCTCACAGGCCCCTTCTCTCTTCTCCCCTCCCTCTCCCTGCCTTCCCTTCCCCCTTCCTGCCTCCCCTCTCCTTCCTGCGACCTCCCCTTCTCCCCCTTCCACTCCTGGCCACAGCTGCGACCCTGGAGCAGGGAGGGTGGGTGAGAAAGGGGTATGTCAGTCTCCCATGTCCTGGCAAAGCCTATGAGCACCACTGCCAAGAACAGCCACCAGGACCTGAGCCCCCCCAGGGTCACGGGCTCACAGAAGCCAGGATCTGGGATCTCATTACCCTGCAGACTGGTGCAGGGGCTGTGGCAGGGCTGGGACTCTGCATTGCTAGTGGGCTGCCAGGACTGGGCTTTGCGCCCCCAACTCCCCTGACACTGGATTCTTGCTGGCATGGCAGGATGAGTTGGCATCACCCTGACACAGAGCCAGGCCCCCTGCAAGGCCCAGTGACTGTCAGGACACCCCACACTGAGCCACTCCCACCACCCCTAGCCCCCAAAGCAGGAACCCTCTTAACACAGCCAGGCCTCTTCTGAGTTAGCCTCTCCCAACCCTACTTGCTGCCTCCTCCCACTGAGACACGGATAACCGGAGGAAGGCGGGCTCCTCAGGGGTGAAGGGCCCTCTGGTCCCATCTCAGAAGCAGGTGCTGTTTCCTCTGTTCACCTGTCACCAAGCCTCCCTGACAGAGCTCCCTGCCCCAGTGGAGCTGGCCCGTCTTTTCACACCTTGGGGGATTTGTGGGGGATCCTCGGGGAGCAGGTGGGACTATCTGGACACTCCTGCTCAATGTGTAGCAAGGAGCAAACTTTCCCTCCACGGCCCTTGGCCAGGACACCCTCCCCCTAATTCCAGAGATGCCAAAATATCTCCCCACACATTTAATAAGCCACACCATGCCAGGCCTGTGCCAAGCGTTTTCTTTATTTGAGGGACATGGGAAGGCGGGGGAGGGGAGGGGGGTCCGAGGGCTCTGGGACAGAGGAGGTGCTGGTGAGCAGACCGAGACAGCAGCACCCCACCTTTCACCGCCAGGGTCAGGGATCCTGCCTATGTCTGCACCTGGGTCAGCTGGATGTCACCCCCCACTTCCAGGGTGTTGATGGCCCGCAGGTCATTCACGCGGTGCTTGTATTCACACAGGTGCTGACCGTTCACTGCCACCTTCAAGCAGCCGCTTTCACACACGATCCACACCTGGGCGGAGAGGCCGTCGTTGGCGCCACGCTTGGGAAGTCCTCAGCGCTAAGCGCAGGCTCCTGTGTCCCCAGCCCTCCTTCCCGCCTCCTCAAGCCTCCCTTCAGCCCCAACCCGCTTTCTAGCCCCGCACAAGGATTCGCTCCTCACTGAACACTTGCCCTCAACTTCCCAGGCCTCATCACGCTGTGTCCCTCGCCAAGGTCGCCCTTCCTGCCCTGCACACATGGGGGCGCTGCTAACCCCCCGGGGGATTCACAGCCTTTCCAGGCAAGACCTCCCTGCATTTCCTGCCTCCTCACTGCCTCCCAGTCCAGCCGTGCTCCTCCCAGGCCTGTCCTGCCCTCCTCCCTCTCCTGCTAGACCTTGACCCACCGGGGCTCAAGCCATCCGTGCTCAGAGCCAGCGCTGCCATGTCCGGAGGTACCAGGTCCACCCCAACACTCCCTCAGGGTGGCTGGGCCCCGCTGCGGGGCAGGGCTCAGTCTGTCACAAGCGCCACCTCATTTCACCCTAATAACGGGCTCTATGGCCAGCGGCCCCAGGTCGTTTTTTCGAGGAGGAAATTGAGCCCAGAGCAGTGAAGCCACCTGCTCAAGGTCACACAGCTCCCTAGACTCAAGCTGGGGCTCTCTGGCTTGAAACACCCCAACAGACTGTGTGAACATCCAAGCTCCTTCCCTGGTCCTCGAGGCCCACACAGTCCTTTTCAAGGCTGGGCAGAAAACTAGGGCATGTTTTCAAACGCAGATGCCCAGACCCTTCCTTCTTTGGCCGGGGACCAGGTCAGGCATTGATTTTTCTTTTTTAAACTCTGCAGTATTTGAGTGTGTGGTCAGGGCTGAGACACCAGCCCCGTGTGAGGGGCCTCCAGTGACACCCCCACACCCTTCCCCCTCTCTCCCCTGCAGCCCTGCCTCCCTGATCCCAGAGAGCCCAGGCTCCGGGCTCTGCACATGGGACCTGCTGCTTCCATCCACTGAGAAGGCGCCCTCAGGCCTTTGCTTGGCTCCCTCCTTCTGCCATTGAGGTCTCAACTGAACTGTGGCGCCCCTGCCAGCCATTGGTCCCCAGGCCAGGCAGGTGCCTTGGTCGCGGGCTGCCCCCCACCCTGCTCCTATGCTGCTCTCTGCATGGCGCCTGTTGTGCCTGCAGGGAGCTGCCCCCAACCTTGCCTGGTTCTTCCTCCACCTAAACTGTAACCTCAGCAGGGGCAGGGCCGCCTGAGCTTCCTGCTGTGCCCCAGCCCCTGGCTACTCTGCGCAGAGGGGCCCTCAGTCCCAGAGCAGATGAGGGATTGTTGAGTGAGGAAAAGCATGACGCCTCCTTCTGGATGTGTTGGGTCACTTTGGGGCTCCATGAGTGGAGGCAAGTAACCTGCGCTTGTGAGTTTATTTCCTCACCTGTGAAAGGGAGCCAGCACCGCCCACCGTCTGTGGGAAATACTTAGAAAAGAATCTGTTGCAACTTTCTCTTCAGGGTCCAGACCTCACCCCAGAGGCATCAGCTCACACCCATACAAGACCCCCCAACCCCTTTGTCCTTGAGTGACCCCAAGGGAGCTCCCCTGAGTCTAGGCTTCGGGACCTTACCTGGAAGCCTTGGCCACGGGTGAAGGGCATTTTTTGGGGCAGGTTCCTCTCCTCAGATCCCCAACAGCTGTTGATCTGGGTGTTTCGGACCACGGCATTTTCATTGAATCGGGGGTTCAGGTGGAAGGCGATGTCACTCCCAGAGCGCAGGTTGATGTAGAAACTGGGGTGAGGTGGGGAACTCACATGGACCTCCTCAGCCTACTGGGCCTCCCCAGCCAGCCCAGAGCCTTGGGGATAGCCAGAATAGCGGGGCTGCCTCCTCCGGGAGAGGCCTGGCTTACCTCTGAGCCCTGGGCAGGACACTGCCTGACACGAAAAGGTTCTTCGATGGGTACAGCCCTCCAGGGATGGCAGCAAAGAAAGGCAGGGTCTAGACAGGGGGAGGGGCCGGGCAGGTCACCAGGGGCAGCCAGAGCCCAGCCCTGCTGCACGGGGCCCTTGGTACCAAGTCCCAAGGATGCAGAGTGTCAGCTGAGCTGACTACCACGCCTAGAGTAGTGTGTTTTTGTGGAAGAGTCCATGGTCGCTTTATGTGATTCACTAAATGCTCAAGGAAGTTTGTTCAGCCTTCCTGAAGTCAGGGGGATTAAACTGTCACCAGAGGCACTTTGGCCAGACGCAGAGGGTAGCTGACTGAAGGGGACCCTCCCTTCACGGTCAGGGGACATTACAGTTGACAGCACCTGTCAACACTCTCCTTACTTACTGGCTGTTTGAAGAACGTCAGCTGACTGAAGCGCCGCCTTTAATTTTGTGAGGTGCCCTTCACCCCCACGCTGCCCAATGCAAACCAAACCTCCACTCCTCCCAGGGCAACCACTTACGTAAGTTGGGTTGGGGTACACCGTAGGTGGGATGATAGTGTTCTGTTGAAAGAGACCAGGAAATCCAGTGTGGGCATGTGTGCCCATGGCCCCCACACAGGCAGGCTGCTGGGGGCCACACAGTCCAGGGGTGCTCCGATGTGAGCCTGGGGTCCTGAGGCTTCAGCCCTTGGATTCTCCCAACCCCTCCCTCTCATGTCAGCCATGATAGTCCTTCCTGTCCTGTCCCCAGCCACACCGTGGTCCTTCGCCTCCCCAGCAACTCCACCAGGTAGCCGCACTAACCCCAGGCTTCCCACAGAAGAAGGAGAAGCACCTACAGCCTGTGACCAGCAGTGACATCTTGGGGACTTATTCTCAGGAGGCAGGGCCATGAACCTCACTTTCAAGGGCCACTGCATCCCCTTTTACGTGCCAGAAGGACAGGTTTTCCTGCTGGTCCCAAGGAGACCCACCTTTTGGGCTCTGGGTAAACCCAGACTGTCTGCTGTCCCAAGGAAAGTTGCCCCCGAGTCCTGAGCTGAGACTTAACCCAGATGTCCTCACCCTCTTTGCTACACTGCTTTCTTCCTAACTTTGAGACTAGAAAACCCAGTTCTTACTGAAGCGGTAATGATGGGGAGGTGAGCTTCCCAGAGCTTCAAGACTTACCAGAAACATCTGTCCAGGGGTGCTGTGCACTGTGTGGATGACTGTTTGATTCTAGAAGAAAAGAAACCGCTTTTTAACCAGTTTCACAGGCACCAATACCAATAGCAATACCACTGACTGCCACCAGAGGGCAGATGCTGGGTGGCGAGTGCACCTCGGGCCTGTAACTAACCCTATCACCAGGACCAGACCCTAAAACGGACAAATGGGACTATTGCTTCACTCAAGGGAGCACGGTATGGACAAAGTTTCTTCTGGAGAAGAAATATGGCTGTGCTTGTGGCCCCGGCCCATCTTTCCTCTCAGGGGAATTTCCCAGCATGGCCAAGCTTTGTAGGAGGAAGTAAATTTGGGGCCTTGGTTTTCTGTGACTGGCGGCAGGACGGCAGTGGCTTGAGAAAGAAGTGTCAATTCAGGTTGTTCTCCAATGCACCAGGGCCAGCCACCCCAGTCCCGATTCCCGCCCACCACTCCCACCCCCACCTCGGCCAGGCAGGTGGTCAAGGGGTCCTACCTCACTTCCCACACCCCCCACTTGGAGAGGCCTAATGCCTGGACACATGTCCTCCTGCTAACCCACTGAAGACCCAAAACAAAGAGACTCCAAAGAGAGAGCAAGAGACTTACAACAGGACTCCCACAGGCTGCCCACACACCTGCAGCCTAAAGGGGATGAGAAAAGCAAAATGGTGGTTAATGTTGGAGCCACATGGCAATACAAAGATGCAGAAATTGTAGGGACTATCCCAGACTATTGCTCATCTTCCTCTTTCTCCCAAGCAATCCTTCCTAGGCCTCGGCACCCAGAATCATATTCACCCTGGCTGGTACAATATGGTTATGAAACGGGGTGGGGGGTGTCAGGGTTGGAGGAGAGGGCCATCCCCATTGGCTGCTGCAGAGAGGACAATGAGTCTGATGCAGACCATGTCGCTTGCTCAGCTCCCAGAGCAAGCACATGGCCCCAGTGCCGTTTTTCACCCATAAATTGAAGGCTGGTATTTACTGAAGACCTAGTATGTGCCAGGCTCTGACTTCAGCACTTCATGAGGGAGGAATCCTCAGCTCCTGTTTCACTGGCAAGGCAAACAGACTCAGAAAGGCTAAGCAAGTTGCCCAAGCTCACCCAAGCAGCAAGTGATAAAATCCAAAATGGCATCTGTCCTGTCTGACAATATCCACACTACCCTGCCCTGCCCTGCCAGCGGCAATGCCAGACGCCCTGCAGAGGTTCCTGGAGGTCCAGCTCTACCTGACTGATCACAGGAAGGCTAGGGAGAGAGACAGCCCTGCCCCTAGCTCCCACTGCTCGAGTGGCCTAAGGAAGGGTAAAGCCTTTCCCTTCCTGTCCTGGAATCTGACCCCATCCTGCAGACTATTCTGGACTTCTTTCTCCTGGCTGTGCAAACTGCAGTCCACATTTATTTCTTACTGACGCCGCTATTACTGTGTAATGAACAGCCCCAGTCCCAGCCACGAGGCTCCTGGGTGTAGGGAGGAGGAGGTTGTGTGGGGGGACAGACACACAGGCACAGGCACAACGGGACAGGTGATGGCACAGCACAGAGATGTACAAAGTCCCGCCTGACGGAGGGAGGGGGCATCCAGCCAACTGCCTGGTGGGAGATGCCAGGAATGACGTTTAAATAAAACACCTAAATAGAGCATTTTAAATAGAGCATTGAAGGGCCATTAGGGGCTTGCTTGTGGGGGGTGGGCAGGGCAGGCAGGCAAAGGGGGCTTTCAGCATGTGCAAAAGTGTAAAGGCTGGAGAGAGCTTCAGGGGAACAGGGGAGGCTGCTGGGGGGCCTTTAAGATTTTTAAGCAGGGAGAAGATGTGATAAGGTGTGTCTGGCAGTGGGTGGGTCTGAGGGAGGGGAACTAGACCAAGGTCCTCTGGGGAGGCTCCACGTGGCCTGGAGCCAGGCAGAGGCTCCAGGAGGGAGAGTGCTGGCCATGGAGAGCCATGGAGGAGGGGAGGGGAGACTCAAGGATGACTCCTCGGTCTCCAGCTCTGGGCTGGGTGGTGTGGCTGAGACAGAGCACCCTTGTGTGGACATGCTGGGGTCACTAGGACTTTTAGGAACCTCTGCTGACTGCTCTTGGGGCCTCCGGGAATCACTCACTCGTTGTTTGTTCCCCCTGGGCTTAGATGAGAAATGAGAAGGCTTTGAGAATCGCACCGTGGAGGAGGCAGCTTGGACAGGGGCCACATGGGTGTTCTGTTAAAACAAAAGGCAGGCATCAGGGGGAGAGGGAAGGGGTGTTAGGGGAGCCAAGGAAGAGAGAAAAGGCAGGAGCAGGGGTAAGAGGGAGAGAGCCCGGCAGGCAGAGAGAGCAGACCGCCACACAGGCAGGACAGGACAGGGGAGGTGTGTCCCTGGAGTCACCTGGCTGGAGATTGGCCGGTACCTTCAGCACCGCACCCCCAGCCTGTGCCAGGTGGACGGTATTACCTGGACTGTGATGTTGGACACCTGCACACAGTCATTGACACAGAGAGTGTCTGCACGGTGGTAGGGCACGCGGTGTGAGTATTGCAAGAAGAAGCTCCCGTTCACTGTCACCTGCAGAGAAGAGTCACTTGCACAGGAAAAGGGTCCTCCCCATAGCAGGGGCACACCCAGCCTCCAACACACCCCCTGCCTCTAGACATGAGCACCTGCCTCTGTTTATCACATCTGTCTCCCTTAGGGGAGGGCCCCAACCTGCACAGTGTGTCAGGACATACCCGTGAGCCCAGGTGCATGGAGACTGCTTGGCTCTAGTTGTTGGCTTTTAGTTCTGAGGTGTTTGTTTATTGCAGGGGTTTGTCTTTCTAGTAGTAGCTCACCTGGGGGTTATTCAACATGGGCATTTACGTGTGCATGCAAGTATTCACTGGGAACCAAGGAGAGGCGACCTTGGGTTGCACTTTGAGGAGTTGGGACCTTCCACGTTTCCATAGACAGATAAACTCACCCAACTCCCTGTACCCAAGGCCTAACTGTGTTTGCAAAAGTGATTTGCCATCTCTGGCAAAACAGCCATTAGTCGAACCTGAGTGAAGGTTATAATAATGTGGCTGAAAAGTAGGTGTTCCCAAGGAACTGGAGCGAAAGAATGGTTGTAGCCAAGGAATGGAATTAACCTGGACCTTAAAGACCCTGGAGATCAAAAAGCAACAAGGTGACTTAACTTGTCACCTGCTTGGGTTGGTTTTTTTTTAAGTTTTTTAAAATTTATATATGCATACAAGAACTGGGGTGTAAGCCAGAGATGAGGGGATTGAGAGGATTCACCAGAGACAGAGTGGGGGGGAGCAGTGGGTGAGACAGGAGAGGTCTGCTGTGCCACGTGGAGTCCCCCTGGAGTCCCTAGATGCCTGCTCATTGGTTGGCCAGGGATTGAACTCATGCTGCAGTGCTTGGCAATAGCTTGATAGCACTGAAACTTAACCATGTGCCACCAGGGAGCCCCAACTAGTTCTTTCTTTCTGAATAAAAGAAACAACAGGTGCACTAGCAGAGTGCAGCCATCACTAACACCCTTAAAAGGAAACAGTCTTGTTTCTACATATTATTGCTCAATCCAACCCAGTTAATATGATTTTTTAAAGGTGATTCATGGAGCCCCAGGGCTGGGGACAGGCAGCGGGAGGGTCAGCAAGATTCCCTGCTCACCTGGAACTCTGAGCTCTGCACCAGGAAGCACAGCTCAAATGGATTTCCCCACTGGAAGGGCATCGGCTTCTTCCTCTCCTCTGGCCCCCAGCACCCATTCTGCTTTGTGTTGCAGACCACATACCCTCCATCCTCAAAGCGTGGGTTGAAGTGGAAGGCTATGTCTTTGTCGGAGCTGCCAGACTGGAAGTTCACATGAAACCTAGGCCCGGGAAACAATTCAGTTGAGGCTCAGGAGGGCCTCTCACCTCTAACTTTGTGAAGAACTTGCCCGCTTACCTGCCGGGCAGAGACTAGTTTGTTGACATTCTCTGTTCCACTAGTTACACTTAGTGTTTCTGTGCCCTTATTACATCTTGCCCCTGCAGTGTGACTTTCTGAAAGTAAGTGGGAAGTAGATGAAGAAAAATGTGCATACTACCCACTTCCTTTGACTCTAGCTTTGGCTCTAAGGTGGAGGAATTAAAAGAAGCTTCCTAGATGCCTGACTCAAAAGGAGTGGCTGTTCTGCATTTTCCAAGACGTATCTTGCTACTGTCCTAAGCTCCAGTCTAGGTCTCCACTGAGGCTTCTCCAGCCCTCCCAGAACTTGGCCCCAAATGTTCATAGCCTGCCCTGGGGCTCCCTCTGGTCTCAGGGGGTCCCACATGCGAGGGGCTCAGGGAGGTGCACTGTCCCATCACCAAGGGATGTTCTGTGCATCCCTGTGGAGCCCATTTGGTTTCTCTCTGGTGAGGAGAGTCTCAGAGGCCGCCCTCAAATCCAGGTGGCTCAGTGAGCTCTCCGTCCACAGGCACAGGACGCACTGCCAGGAGCACTCAAGGAAAGGACCTGTGACCTGAACCAGGAAGTCCATGCTCCTCTTCACATGGAGAATATTGTCCTGAAAGAGCTCTAGGCCTGCATGTTGCCCGTGTGGCCCCTCAGGCTCACTCCTGTGCACTTTGACAATCCCGCACCAGGAAAGGGTTATAGCAAAAGCTCCCATGGGAAGAGGTGGGGCAGTTTCTACTGGATAGGAGGGGTGGAGAGGGCAGACAGAGAGGAGGAGAGAAAGGGACAGAAGTTTAGTCATGGGATCTGGAGTGCCCTGGCAGGCAGGGTTTAGGGACTCCAGGGCCCTCACTTCCTCAGCATCCCCTGAGGGACTCCAGGCTCTCAGAGAAGCCCCATGGCAGCATGGCTGTGTCCACCAGGCTGGAAGCCCATGGAGGGAAGTTGCCTAGAATCTGGATGTCAAGCTGAGATTAAGACGGGGCCTGGGAGTGGCATGTAGGGATCCAGAATTTCCCACTCCCCATGAAAGCTGAGGACAGGACCACTGGGGGCAGAAGTCAGCTGGGATTGAGACAGAAGTCATCTGAGAGAGGGCCCTGTGTGGGGGGCTTCCACGGGCATTGCAGACTTCTGCAGGCAAGCAGCATGTAGGCCCAAGCTGAGCAAAAATCTCATACTTCCGCACCCCTGGACCTCAGCAGAGGTCAGCTGCATGAGCATCGAAGGGCCTGGCAGTTTCTGAGATGGCCAAACTCTTCCCTGTTCCCAGACATCCCCTGGAACTTACCTCAGAAGTAAGTGGGGGAAACAGTACTGAGATTTTGTTTTTTGAATTGACTTAGCATTTTCTGGAAAAGACCCTGAAACTCAAACTGGCCATATTACATTTGTTGACAAAGTTGAAATATTTTCACAGCAGCAGAATGAAGGGCAGCTATGGGAGATAAAATGAATGATCTTTCTTTTCTTTTTTTTTTTGCAACTCTGGGTCAGAGAGTACAAAGCTCAATACCACAACATTTTGTGCTTCTGCACAGGCCTGCATTTGGCCCACATATTGTCCTAGCTCTGTTAGCCCCTCAGTGATCAGCAGGTGACATGGTGCTGTGTATGATGCTGGGGACTGGGAAGGACTGAATGAACCAACCAGAGCTTAAAAGTGCTGGGATTTGGGCCTCCCATGGTGGCGCAGCAGTTGAGCGCTGGGCTGCAAAGATGCCCACAGCCTCTGCAGCGCTGGTTCAATCCCTGGCCCTGGGCGAGGGTCCCACATGTCGCGCAGACCTCTCCTGCCACTCCCACTGCTCCCCTCAGCAGTGCACTTCGTCAGTCTGCCTGTTCTGCTCTCTGCTCTGGCTCTGGTGAATTTTCTCACCCTTCCACGCTTCTGACTGTACCCAGTGCTTGTATAAATAAATAAATAAATCTTTAAAAAAAAAAAAAAAAAGTGTTGCAAAGGATTGAGGCTGGAGAGAAACAAGAGTTCCAGGTACCTGTTTTCGCTGGAGTGAGTAACGGTCCCTTTGATAGTGATTTTACGTCCTTCCTGGAGACCCCCTGGGATTAGCCCGCGGAAAGGGACAGCCTGCAGGGAAAGATGTAGGTCAGTCAGTGGGTCCACCCCCTTCTCTTCCTGCCCTCAGCCTTCAGTGCTTGCTTGGGCTCCCCTGAATGCCTGGCACCTCCCTGGGGGCCTGATGTGGCTGTGAACAGCACAGAGGGTGTCTGGGCCTCACTGATCTCCCAGGCCCAGGAGGAAGCAGATGAGAATCTAGATAGTCCTACAGACATTCTGAGATTGTGATGTGGAGACACGGGCTTGGGGACGATGGGACAGAGAGATGGCCTCCCTTGAGAGTATGCAGGAAATGAGGGCTTCCAGGAGGGCCTTCTACTAGGAAGGGAAGGAGCATGCACCCTGTCCTGAGATGTAGCCTTGGGCCCCCCACCAAGTTCCTGGTAAACACCTGGGGCCTGGACTGGGGATCAGACGGCCTCAGGGACAAGGGTCCCATCGCCCTATTCTAGAGGATAAACCTTTCTGCTCGCCTGGAAGGGCCAAGAAAAAGACACCCTTCTCTGCCCACCCCACCCATAGGACAATGGCGATCGTGACCTTTTTACTTTCCCAGCCACCTAGTGGCACCTATTTCCAGATCTTCTCTAGTGTCACTGGGCGGCCCCCTCCTCTACTTCTGCTTCTGGGCCCTATATTCCTTCTTCCAAGCCCTTGGCAGCCTCCAAAGCTCTAGTGTGCTCTCTCCACTGCTCCTAGGCCCATCCACAAGCCCCTTGTCCAGCCGCACCTCCGGCCGTGGGAGGAGGCTGGGCCAGAGGAGGGCAGGCCTGAGCTGAGAGTGGGCTGAGGTTCCCAAGCCAGACCCTAGTGGTGTGGACAGCTCTGCTGAAGATGGCTGGGCCACGTGCCCTTCTTGACACACTATGGAGAAAGTGAGGGTCCGACTTCTTGGGGCCAGTGGTTCACCGGGAGAGGCCCCCCATATGGATGGAGTGTCCCAGTGCCCGTGGCAACTGTCCCCATTCTTTCTCTTGTCTGGACTCCAGGGCCCTGTTTCTATTCTCTTCTGCCCACAGGAGAGTTTCCCTAATGATTTGATAGTTTTGGTTTCCAAGTACAAGGACTAGAAAGGAGAAAACATTTATTAAAATAAAAGGCATTTTGGGAAGCGTTTTGGGATCACCCATAAGAGAGTGTGGGTGCCCAAGGTCACATTTTGAATGTGAGGCATTAATCACTCCTAACCCAGCTTCCTCCAGCCCCACCCCAGAAGCCTCCAGCTGGTCACAGGGTACCAGGCCAGCAGGGAGGGGCCCTGCTGAGGCAGGACCCAGTGCACAGTCTTAGTCACTCCCCCCACTAGCACCCTGCCGCTGCCCATTCAGGAGGGATCTGCAAGCTCACCCCTTCCAAGCCCTGCGCCTGCCCCTTGGAAATCTCTTTGCCAATCAGGCTCCTGAGACAGGTTTGGGCCCACGACACAGTGAACACAGATGCCTCCTGGGCCTGGTTGCCACTTGCCTGACTTTCTCCATTATCACTTTCCCCCTTGTCCTGGAAGTCAAGACACCTTCCTTCTCTGCCACTTTTCATTGAGGCCTTTTGGCAAGTGACCACAACCTCTCTGATCTCAGCTTTCCCAGGGATGGAGTGGGGACATTAACTCCCTGGGTTTACATTATGTTGCAAAAAGAGGCAAAAGGTGACCCTTCACACCCCCTCTCCCCTCACACAGTCCTCTCTCCTCCCTTTGAGATCACCCTGGCCTGTCCTTCACCTACAATTTCACCTCCCAGGGAGCAGAAATTCCTCAGATGGCCTTCCCTGTTGTCCCCAGACTCCTTAGAATACAAAACAGCCCCACAGCCCCCAAGGCAGGCAGGTACCTTGCAAACTCTCTAGATAGGCCACCTGCTTAGTCCTGACCTTAAGTCAGGAGGGTGGCTCCTGGATTATCCCCATTTTACAGATGTGGAAATCCTGGCCTAGGGAGGCAACAGCCACTTGCCCAAGATCATCTGGCTAGTTGGTTGAACCCAGGGAAGCCATCTCCAAACTGAGCGCCCCCCACTGCCAGGCTGGACTGGCCCCTTCCCCAGAAACCCTATCACTTCCCCCACCCTGCCAGCCACCATTCTTCCATTTATCATGGACGCCTGCCTTCCCCAGTGCACCCAGGAGAGGACAGACACCCAGAGGGAGCACAGACCCCAGTGCTGAACATGCTATCCTCCCAGAAATGTGTTGCTGGTATGCCGGGAACAGAATTGTGCCAACCTTGGTCAATCTGGCTTTCTGTGTTCTCTTTGGGATGGTACCTGCCCCTACGCCTCCCCTGACACACACTCTCTGCCACCCATGAGTCCTTTCCTCAAAGACCCATAACTGCTTCCCACAGCCTGGGCAGCCCCTCCACTCAGCCAGCGCCACCCACCAGCAGCACCAAACTCACAGGGTTCTGGTAGGTAACGGGCTGGGCTCTGCTGAAAGCCATCTCGCCCGGCTCCTATGGCCAGCGCTGCTTCCCACCAGACAGTCCTCTGCACTGGAGAGGACGTAGAAGAAATAGAAACCTAAGCGACTTGGCAATTGTTCATTGGGTGGAGCCAGGAGCAGAAAGACATGGGTCTAGATATAGCAAGGCGGGGTGCTAGGGGAGGGGCAGGCTCCAGCAGAGAAAATGCTGCCACCCTCCCACCCCAGTGACCCTTGCCGCCTATTCCTCCTGTGCCCTACCCCAATACCTAATATTTGATTCTTTCAATCCAAACAGCCTGCCCCTATTGAGAAGTTTCCAGACATCACCATCCACGAGTGTGTGACTGTGTCTTGAGCTTGCTGGGTCACAGTGTCCAGAAAATGGCAACCTGCTGGAAAGGGCCTTTGTTCCTGGGTTGCTGGTACATGGGGTGGTGCTGGTGGTGCTGGGGGAAGGCCTGGTTAGATCCATTTTTATTCACAGAGAAACTGAGGCTCAGAGAGTCTAAGGGACATGACCAAAGCCACGCAGCTCACCACCGGTAGCCTGAGTTATAAGAGGATTCTTAGGTCCTCACAGAGTATTTCTCCCTTTAAAATTCCATTCCTTATTTATAAACATAATCATAGAGAAAGAAATGTTTTGCAGAGAGAAAATGTCCTAATCAGCTTTTGTTCCAAGAGCACAGGCTGCCCTGGGGACTCTGACCCTCCTCGCTGAGTGTGTCTTTCTTCTCTTGTCTCTCCTTCTTTTCTGGGCTTTAGAATGCACGTGAAGAATATTCCAGGTGACAGGGCAGTCAGGGAAACATGAGCCACACCGCCTTTAATTGACTTCAGCACCTAGTTAAGGGAAATGCTGGTGTGCACAGACAGCAGAGTGGGCTGGGTGGGGGGGAGGGGCGGAGGGGCAGGGGCGCTGATGTAGCTTCCCTGCCACCACCAGGTCCCTGCAGTGAGGAGGCACAGAGGTGACCCTGCGAAGACCAGGAAGGGGCAAGTGGGTAGAGTGTTCTCTGGGCCATGCATCCCTGCCCCCCCGCCCCTTCTCATACCTTTTCTAGAAGTGACAGACTCTTGGGTCTGCATGATTCCCCCCAACTGGCAGCCCCTCCTTCTATTTTTGTGGGAGTTCTCTGTGGAAATTGAGAGGACCCCAGCTGCTGTCCAGCTGAGCTGCGGCCACCAGGGATCATGCACCTAGTCCAAGTGCTGGTGATCTATTGCTGCTTGAATATTCCAAAACTTAGTGGCTTAAAACATTAATGACATGGGCCCCCCTGGTGTCGCAAAGCCTTTAGATGCACGCTAACCACAGCCACTACAGCAGGAGTCCAATCCCTGGCCAGGGAGCAAACCTCATGGCGAAACAGGCCTCTCCTGTCTCACCTGCTGCTCCCCTCAGCAATGTGTTTCAGTCAGTCTGCCTGTTCTGTTCCCCACTCTGTCTCTGGTGGATCCTTTCACTGCCCGCACCTCTGGCCTGTATCCCCATTCTTGTATGCATAAATAAATAAACCTTTAAAAAAAATACTCTCATGATAGCTTCCTTGTTACAATAATGGCTTCCAGTCTCGCTTCCTTTCTCCACCCCTCTGAAAAGTAACTTTGCTCTTCCTCCCTTCAGGAGATAGACGACTAGTTTTCCTCCTGTGACCTGCTGTGGTCAGCAAATGCGGCACAAGTAGCCCCCTGTGCTTTCTAGAATTAGGCCTTGACACACTATGTGGTTAAATGGTTAAATTGATCATTTTTACTGTGTATTTTACTGTAATAAAAGACAGGAGGAAATATATTAAGTTCCATCTTAACTTGTTCACCAAAACTTCTGCATCTGAAACCTGCCTTCTGTGTGATAAAAGGGAGACCATCACAGGCAGGGGGTGATGCTGGCACAGCCTTTCCTCTTCAGGTCCTCAAAAGGACTGGAAGAGACTAACTGTTTTGTTTTTTTGAAGATTTATTTATGCATACAACAACTGGGGTGTAATCTAGAGGTACAGAGGGGGTGAGAGGATTCACCGGAGAGAGTGAAGAGCAGAACGGGCAAACCGATTGAAATACACTGCTGATGGGAGCAGCGGGCCAGACAGGAGAGGTCTGCTGTGCCATGTGGGTAGCTCCCTGGGCAGCCAGGGACCGAACTCCTGCTGCAGTGACTGGAGAAAATTTGATAGTGCTGTGTCTTTTAACCCCTGCGCCACCAGGGAGGCCTAAGACTAACTTTGACAGGAGAATAACGTTCTTGCTATGTGACTTGTCATTTTTTTTTAAAGATTTATTTATATGCATACAAGAACTGGGGTACAGGTCAGAGGTGTGGTGGTTGAGAGGATTCACCACAGACAGCGTGGGGAGCAGAACAGGCAGACTGACTGAAATACACTGCTGAGGGGAGCAGCGGGGAAGTCAGGAGAGGTCTGCTACACCATGTATGTAGCTCCCTGGCCTGGGACTGAATTCCTGCTGCAGTGGCTGTGGATAGCTTCATAGGTTGCATCTTAACCCCTGTCACCACCAGGGAGGCCCCTGACTTGTCATTTAATATTGTGTCTTCTGGTGAACGGTGGTGGGAATCTCATGGAGACTACACCTGAGAGGAGAAAGCACACAGTGTACAAAAATGAAGAATGATGTAAAATATATAAAAAATAAAATTAAAAAAAATTTAATGTTGTGTCTTATCACTGCCTAAGGACATCTTAGGGACCCACAGAAGAAGAGAAGCTCTTGGCTGGGAGTCAGCTTCTCACTGGGTGGCCCTGTGGAGGACAGCAGGAGCCACCGGTGGGCCAGCACTGCCTGAATCAAGGGGGAGAGATAGTAATCCAGAGCTGTGGTATATGAGTGAGTTGCCTACATCCCATCCCTGACACTCCCCCCTCCCTTACCCTGAAGCTCAGGCATGATGCCTGTAAGGCTTCCACCACAGTCTCTGGACCTTGGGGAATGCACAGTTGTTTATAGTATACAGAGCATGCAGCAGCAGTAAGTCAAGAGGGTCAACCTGCACTGGCCTTCTTATTGTCTGCCACAGCAGCTTCTTATTGGCTCTAGATGCCACCTACTAGCAGCCAGTGTTGGGCCAGAACCGCAAAAGGGTGACCTGCAGGCCAATTACATCTGTAAATTGGTTTTGTTTGTCCTATTCACTGTTTTTAAAAAATATGCCATTTTTTGCAAATTGGGAGGGTTAGCATATAAATGAAGACTTCTAGTTTCACTTTTTTAAATTATTTTATTTTATATAATTCTTACATCTTTTTTCATTTTTGCACAATGTATGCATTTTCATTTTGGTTATATTCCCCATACAATTCCCACCCCCCTTATTTTGACCCTAATCCCTCTTGTCCTCCCCTCCCCCCATTGTAGTGTGTCTCTGGTCTATAGTTGCTTGTTGATTTTGATTTTTACTTTATTACAATTAGTCTTTTTCCTGGTCCTTTAGTTAGGTTTTCTAAATTCCTAGTTTCACTTTTTAAAAAGATAGAATGACAAACAGAAGAGACCTGGCAACACTGGGCTCTCATTTCCAGGAGGCAACAATTCACCAGAGCTGAGGACCAAGTGCTTCCTTAGAGGGTGCATTCTTCAATCAGCCCCACTCCTCACCATTCCCTGATGCCTCTCCAACACAGAGAGCAAGTCAATAGCCAGATGTCATTGTATTTCCATTGTGTGCTTCTTACAGGTTAAGTATCTTTCTTTAACTTGTGTCTCTGTGAAAGTGAGGAAACAAATAATAACCTGAAAGATTTGTTACAAAAATGGGAGAAAAAGTATTTCTTTGTAGCAATAAAGTATATCCCTGTGCATTTAACAAACAAGTCACCTGGTCCTTTTCTCTTACAAAACATACCTCCTGGTCCCATAGTTAAACCAAAGCCACTGGTGGTTCAAGAGGAAATATAAGCAAATCTGACTTTCTTTCTGGGGGTGGAAGCATATTAAAGTGAAAAATGTCTGAGAAGACAGTGAGGGCCTCCCTCTTCTACCTAAAATAGCAATTGATAGACCTCCCCAAATTTCCAGAACTGGTCTTCATAGGACATGTCACTTTGGTAAGTGCATTATTTCTAGCTGAGGCCAATCAGGGCCCTACAAGCTCATGAGAAGCTTTTACCACTCCTTTAGTTGCCTTGAAAGATGGCAATTAAGGGGGTTATCCAGAATGAGGATTGTTTCCAGATAATAACATTTTTTTTAAAGATTTATTTATTTATTTATACAAGCACTGGGTACAGTCAGAAACACAGGAGGGTGAGAGAATTCACTAGTGTTGGGAGCAGAACAGGCAGACTTGATGAAGTACAGTGCTGAGGGGAGCAGTGGGCCCAGCAGGAGAGGTCTGCACGCCATGTGGGACCCTCGCCCCGCAGCCGGGGATCGAACCAGCGCTGCAGAGGCTGCGGGCAGATTCGCAGCCCAGTGCTCAACCGCTGCGCCACTGGGGAGGCCCTGATAATAACATTTCAACTAGAGAAGGCTCTCTATATGGCAGGACAAACATCTGACTATGGAGCATGTGGTCTTTGTCATATGAGTCCCTCCCCATTCTTTGAAGCTCAGGCCCCTACATTCCATAGCTCAGGATATACGTACTCTCATTTGCCTCGTCTTGGGAATCTACATGTTTGTGTAGATTTCCCATGTGTACATGATTGGCCCTGCCATTTAATTCTTGGGTGATCCTGGATAATGTCCGTAATTTCATTAAGCTTCATTCCCTCACCTATAAAATGAAGTAAAAGAATGTAAGTTTTATCAGGTAGTTGTAGGGACTGAACGGACTGATTGGTGAAGAGGTTTTGGCACCAAAGTCAACAGTTGGTAGTCACACAGCAAATACTAATTAGCCCTGAGGTGGTTATTGCTGGTCTGGATAGATTTTGACTCCAGGTCTACCCTCCTGTGCAATATAGTTCATCAAGAAGGAATCCTTTGGAGTCTCAGCACAAAGGGATCTCAGCAGTGTGTTCAGGGATGTCCCAAATCTCATCAAGTCCAGTTTTGGCTTCCAGATCCAGTTTCTTTGGAAACCTCACTGTGTAGGTACAACCACATTGTATCACATTAATCACTGAAACGCACACGCACACACAGAGACATGCTCTCTTCCTGAGGGAAAAATTTAGAACATTCCAGTGAGTGTCTCTACATCCTTCGAAGTCAAGCATATCAATTTATCTGCCTCCAAATTGGCTAACTGGCAAAGTACCACTTTCTCCAGCTAATGTATTGGCGCGTCATGCTCGGTGCTTCCAAGAGCATGTTTCGGTTTCTTTCTTCATCCACTGCTTTTAACGGGCTGCTCCAGGCATCCAGCATTGGAAATGGGCCCTTGCTGAATCACAGGCATTTCCTGGCAGTCTGGTTTCTAATTCCCCAAAAATCCCATCAATTCTTTGAGATATCTGCTTCTAAAGACTGGATTGTATTTGCATCTTCAATCTAGCCATAGGGGATGGGAGAACATTCATTCTCCCCAGTACAAAGCTTCTCCCCACAGCTTTAAATGTAATTCCCGAGGACCTGAGACCATCCAGGTGAATGAAGTTGGAGCTGGTAGGATAAGAGTTGCCCATCATCCTGCTGGAACTGGTGGACTGATGGCTGACTGGCAGCTGCTGCCTAACTTTTCATCAATCTACTTGGCCTGCCAGGCTCACCACAGGTGCCATGCCTAGATACTGGGGGCTATATCCTGGCTAATGATTGTTTCACAATTTCCCAGAGGTGGGGATGGCTGAAGGCCCCACGTGCACAGATAGTAAAAATCCTGGCCGAGAATAACCAAGCATGCTAAAATGTATGGATAGCTCTGGGTCTCTACCCAGATGCTTTAGATGCTAATGAGACATGTGACATGAAGAAGCAGAGAGCTCTTCTGCGCATGCCCCAGTATAGCCCATCCCAAAAGATGCTGTGCTGTCACTCTCTCTCTACCCCACCTGGTAGACTAATCCAGTAAAACCCTTTTCCCAACTCCCCTCAGAGAGTGAGGCTAGAAATTTCCTCTTTCAGTGCTGCCTCCTTGTACATAGGCTTAATAAAACCTTGTCTGGATGTCGTCTGTCTGACCTTCTTGTTAAATTCTTTCCCAAGGAGTCAGAACCTCTGAAAAAGACGTACAGTCTAAAACAGACCCAGATACACTGTCATTTGCTGTCTTTTGTGACCGTGGCATGGTGGTGACCTTCCCCCTCCTTCCCCAAGGACCAGCCTAAGGCACCTACCAGCACAGCTCCCTACCCCCAAAGAGTCTCAAGGAAATCCTCTCTCCTGGGCCAAAGTCTGGAACCATCTACTACAGCAGAGGCCATGGGTCTGCCTGAATGGAATAGCATATAATGACCCAGTTTCAGGGCACAGAGATAAACTAGGGGATTTGGGATGTGAAACAATGGGGCAGGATCCTTTGTCTGCCAAATGATCCCTCCCCTCTACTGCTTTCTGAGACAATCAGGAAATCTAGATGAGAGGGTGGAGAAAATTCTCCTACAGGATCCCAGGTCACTCTGGTTAATCTCTAGCACACCCTCATGCTTCCAGCATGAACCACAGGCATAGAATCAAAAATCACAGACTGGAGCAAAAACAGAACAAACCACAGGAACAGAAGCAAGAAACATATACCACAAAAATGGTGATGGACTTGCCTTAGTACTAAGGAGTCCCACTGCAGTTTAAGCAAGTCTTTGCAAACAGTGTGAACATAGTGTAAAAATTCTGGGTTCTCTTCCCCGCACCTGCCCTCCTCCCACCCCATCTGGCAGGCAAGAGCAAAGTCATCTGCCCAACTGATTAGCCCAGTAGTAAAAGGCTACCTGAGGGTAAACCGACCTTTACCCCACACTATGTGCCAAGGAGCCATATAAAGAAGATCTTTAACCATGGGTACCTGACATTTGCATCTCTACAGGGTAATTATTAGAAATGCAGAAGTAATTTAACTGCAGCATTTGCTTTCCTCCTCCCAGAAACAGCACCAACCTATCTCTACATTTTTTTTTAATGATTTACTGTTCCTTCCTATGTAAAGAAAATTCATGCTTGTGTTTGCTGGAAAACAGCTCTCACAGAATGAAATCTGTCCTGCTGCTTCCCACATTTGAATCCTCACTCCTGATTCTTCCACAAACTCCCTTAAATATTCTTTGTCCAAATTTATTTTCATCGACAATGTTGAGTAGTTTATCTTGTCTCGCTGTAGAAGCAAAGTGATTGCTCAGAGACTGAGATTGTTTTTGACAGTAATTTATTTAGCCTAGTTTTACTGTGTGGTACCTATAACAATAACACGAACCAATAGTATACAGGATAATGTCCCTTACAAGTCAACAAAGAAATAATTTATGCTAGACCAATGATAGATCAAAGACACTGTTGTACCAGGCAGGAGAATATAAAGACAGAAAATCTAAATTTAGTTGATGTGTGTGCTTCTAAAAAATGGGTGCTCGTTCAGGAGAGTCCCCTTAGCTCACCAGGAGCTGACATCCACCCATCAGCACAAAATGCAAGTCTCTGGTTGCTAGAACTGGATTCTAGGAGACAGAAAGTTGGCAGGCAACATAAGCTCTCACCTCTTTAGGCAAAGATTAGCCTGTCAGTGCCAAGAACTAATAATGCCTCAGCGTCTTTGGACAGATATTTAGATTGGGGAGACTACCTCCCTTTCCCTAGTTTATGGTCACAGGACACATAAAAGAGGCCTACCCTGGGAGGCGAATCAACATGGCGGTGAGGAAACGCTGCGAGTAAGATCTCCCATTAAAAAAAGTTAATAGGGAGGAAAAGCGGCAGGTCCCAGTGAGAACTGGGACACGGAAGATAAATGGATGACTCCAGCAAACTACCTGAAGAAGAAAGTTGCCATAAAAGAGGACTAAAAGGGAGGAAAGCTCAGAACCCTGCTATCGCCCCCCACCCACAAAGTCAGCACTCTCCGACCAACAGGAAGGAGGGAAAAAGCAAACAAACAAACAAACAAAAAAAAAAACTAAAACGACCAACAAGAACAAACTATACATCAAGCGGGACTGTGAGTGGAAAGGAACTATTTCAGCCACCACACCCTGTGAACTGGAGCTGTGGAGAACCCTGCAGGATTCTCCATGGAGGTGAGCGAATGGCTCCAGGCTCCATTAGAGAAAAACAAAGACTACCAGAGACCTGCACATAGCCCCAGGCCAGCCGGTAAGCTTGCGTGGAAAAGCAGTGCGCTGGAAAAGCAAACGCAGATTGCGGCTGCCCAGGTCCCCACGCCTGCGACCTAAGCTTGCGGGGAGACGCGCAGGGGCCCTCACTGAGGTGAATGTCCCTCACTGAGTAATCAGAAACCAGATGCCCAGGCACGGGAGCGGGGTGCAAAAGGCGCCATTTCTTTTTTTTTTTTTTATAGAGGCATGTTTTATTTATTTATTTATTTGTTTGTTTGTTTATACATGCACTGGGTACAGTCAGAAGCACAGGAGGGTGAGAGAATTCACCAGAGCCAGAGCGGGGAGCAGAGCAGGCAGAAGGACTGAAGTACACTGCTGAGGAGAGCAGCGGGCGGCAGGAGAGGTCTGCACACCATGTGGGACCCTCTTCCGGTGGCCGGGGAGCAGCCGGGGATCGAACTGGCACTGCAGAGGCTGAGGGCAGCTTCGCAACCCAGTGCTCAACCACTGCACCACCGGGGATGCCCAAAAGGCTCCATTTCCGCGGACACTGAACTGGGCTACAGCCCCGTCCTGGACCTGAGGGCTTTGGAACTGAGACCCGGGGCATGAAAATCGGGGTGTGGGTTCCCCACGATGGTGGGGCACAAGATGGACACTGCACCCCAAAGCCATTGAGGCCTTTCCCACCATTCCCACTCTGTTCCCTGTCCCACGGGGTGGGAAAAAAAAACAGCTCCCCAAGAGATCTCTAGGAGAGATCTCTGGCGCCACTTAGTGACCAGAAAAAAAATCACCAACACCCCATAGAACAGGGACCTTTTTCAGAAAAGACTGCATGAAACTGGTAGAAGGTTCCCAGAGGAGCCAGTGGTGAGCTGGAAAGTTCGCCCACGCCAGGCCCCTTCTGACCAGCAATCCAAGCCCAGAGGGGGAGCGGGCACCCACGGCCAGGGCAGACTGGGCGCGCAGGGAGTGCGTCCTACATCGCCATCTTAGAACAGGGACATTTCTCCAGTAAAGACTACCTGAAACCAGGAGAAGGCTCCCGGAGGAGCCAGAGGTGAGTTGGGAAGTTTGCCCATGCCAGGCCCCTCCTGGCCTGCAGTCCAAGCCCAGAGTGGGAGCAGGAACCCACCACCGGGGCAGACCAGGCATTCAGGGAGTGCGTCCCGCATCGCCATTTTAGAACAGGGACATTTCTTCAGTAAAGACTGCTTGAAACTGACAGATGGCTCCCAGAGGAGCCAGAGGGGAGCAGAGAAGTTCACCCAAGATGCCGGCCAGTCCCAGCAACACAGTGTCCCAATGCATACGGCAAATTAGAAAACAGACAGTAGGGAGTAGAAGAACCACACGCAACCTAGCAACTCCTCAGGAAAAAAGCACACCACAAAAAGAAAACCACCCCCCAGATTGCAACGACAGTAACTTGGAAGAACTTCTGAGCCTTCCAGAAAGAGAATTTAAAATTGCCATGATTAAAAAACTGACAGAAGTCATAAAGGAAAACAATGATAAGGGAAAAATAATCAACGATCAGAAGAATGAAATTGAGTCCCTAACGAGGTAAATGCAGGAGATCAAAGAATGCAGGAGATGTAAAAGAAATTCAGGAGATCAAGATGTAAAAGAAATGCAGGAGATCAAAGAATTAGTGGAGGCACTAAAGAACTCTGGGAAAAGCAATGAAAGCAGAATAGATGAAATGGAAGAACAAATAAGCACTCTTGAAGAAGCAGAAATAAAAAGAACCAAAACAGAAAAGGAAAGAGAAGGATGAAGGAAAAAGACCAAAGAAAGACTCGGGAACTATCTGACTCCATGAGGAAAGGAAATATAAGAGTTATAGGAATATCAGAAGGAGAGGAGAGAGATGTAAGAACAGAGAAAATATTCAAGGAGATAATTGAAGAGAACTTCCCAAACGTGAAGAAGGAGCTGAAAATTGATATACAGGAAGCAAGAAGAACACCAAACTTCCACAATGAAAGGAAAACTATAGCAAGACACATAATAGTAAAGCTCCCAAGAATCCAGGACAAGGAAAAAATAATGAAGCTGACAAGAGGGAAGAAACAGATAACATTCAAAGGAAAACCAATCAGGCTGACATCAGACTTCTCCGAAGAAACACTATGGGCAAGGAGAGAGTGGAGGGACATAGTCAACAGACTCCAAGAAAACAGATGCCAACCAAGAATACTCTATCCCGCAAAGCTCTCCTTCCTCTATGAAGAAAGAATAAGGACCTTCCCAGACAAACAGAAACTCTGGAATTTCATTACGACTAAACCCCCACTCCAAAAATTACTACAAGGAGTCCTAAAGCCAGAACCTCAGAGGGACGAATAACAATGAAAGAAGGCCAAAAAAAGTTATTAAAAGAATAAATAAATAAATTCAAAGGAAAGACAAACACAATGGCAAATACAGATGCTAACATATCAATATTAACTCTAAATGTAAATGGACTAAACTCTTCAATAAAAAGACACAGAGTCGCAGGCTGGATTAAGAAACAAAGCTTTTGCTGTCTACAGGAAACACAATTAGCTACAAAAGATAAAAATAGACTCAAAGTTAAAGGATGGAAAACAATCCTACAAGCAAATGGACCAAAAAAACAAAGCAGGAACAGCTATACTTATATCAGATAAAACAGATTTCAAACTCAAAAAGGTAAAAAGAGACCCCAATGGTCACTACATTATGATCAAGGGGACAATACTTCAAGAAGAAATAACACTCATTAACATATACTCACCAAACGAAGGAGCACCAAAATATATCAGACAACTGTTATCCTCTCTGAAAACAGACATCAGAGAAAACACATACGTAGTGGGAGACTTCAACACACCACTAACAACAATGGATAGATCAACAAGACAAAAAATAAGTAAAGACACTAAAGCTCTAAATAAGGACCTAGAGCACTTGGGCTTAACAGACATCTATAGAACACTAAACCCCAAAAAAAAACAATGGAGTACACATTTTTCTCAAGTGCACACGGATCATTCTCCAGGATCGATCACATACTGGGACACAAGACAAACATCAACAGATACACCAAGATTGAAATCATACCAACCATCTTTTCTGACCATGAAGGCATCAAACTAGAAATAAACCATAAATAGAAGGCAAGGAACTCTCATACCTCATGGAGATTGAAAACCACACTACTGGAAGACCACTGGACTAATGAGGAGATCAAAGAAGAAATTAAAAAATTCTTTGAATTGAATGACAATGAGGACACCAATTTCCGAAATGTATGGGATGCAGCAAAAACAGTAATAAGAGGAAAATATATAGCAATAGAGGTTCACATCAAGAAACAAGAAAGAACTGAAAGAAACAACCTAATCTCGAAGCTCAAAGATCTGGAAAAAGAACAACAAAAAAACCCCAAAACCAGTAAAAGAAAAGAAATAATAAAAACCAAAGCAGAAATAAATGAAATCAAAACTAAAAAAACAATCCAAAAGATCAATGAAACCAAGAGCTGGTTCTTCGAAAAAATCAATTAAATAAACAAACCCGTAGTCAGGCTCACAAAGGAAAAAAGGGAGAAAGCACAAATAAACAGGATCATAAATGAAAGAGGAGAAATCACAGCGGACACAGCAGAAATCAAAAGAATAATCAGTAACTACAATGAACAGTTATATGGAAACAAGTTCAACAATCTAGAGGAGATGGACAAATTCCTACAACTCTGCAATCACCCAAAGCTAGATAAAGAAGAAACAGAACACCTAAACAGACCAATTACAAGCAGCGAAATTAAAATGGTAATAAAAAACCTCCCCTAAAACAAAAGCCCAGGTCCTGATGGATTTACAAATGAATTCTACCAAACATTCAGAGATGAATTAGTGTCTATCCTTCACAAACTCTTCCAAAAAATTGAGAAGGAAGGGACAATACCAAACACATTCTATAAAGCAACATTACACTATTACCAAAACCGAACAAGGACAACACAAAAAAGGAAAACTACAGGCCAATCTCCCTAATGAACACTGATGCAAAAATCCTCAATAAAATTTTAGCTATCAGAATCCAACAATGTATCCATAAGATAATTCACCACAACCAAGTAGGATTCATGCCACGGACACAAGAATGGTTCAACATCCCAAAATCAATCAACATTATCCAACACATCAACAAAAAGAAATATAAAAACCATATGATAATATCAATTGATGCTGAGAAAGCTTTCAACAAAGTGCAACACCCATCCATGATAAAAGCCCTTGAAATTCTTGGGATACAAAGAACACACCTCAACATCATAAAGGCCATCTATGACAAGTCACCAGCCAGTATCATTCTCAATCATGAAAAGTTGAAAGCATTTCCATTAAGATCTGGAACAAGACAAGGATGTCCACTCTCACCACTGCTTTTCAATACAATACTGGAAGTCCTAGCCAGAGCAACAAGACAAGAGAAAGACATACAAGGAATCCAAATAGGAAAAGAAGAAATCAAACTATCACTATTTGCAGATGATATGATAATATACATAGAGAACCCTAAAAACTCCATAGAAAAACTAATTCAATTCATCAATCAGTTCAGTAAAGTGGCAGGATACAAAATCAACACGCAAAAGTCAGTAGCCTTCCTATACACAAACAATAAATCTGAAGAAGAAGAAATAAAAAGAACTATCCTTTTTATTATCGAAACAAAAAAAATCAAATACTTGGGAATATATCTAACAAAAGAGGTAAAGGACTTATACAAAGAAAACTATAAAACACTGTTAAAAGAAATAGAAGACACAAAGAAATGGAAAGACATCTCCTGCTCATGGCTTGGAAGAATAAACATTATTAAAATGGCCATCCTACCAAAAGCAATATACAGATTCAATGCTATTCCAATCAAAATTTCAATGTCATTCTTCAAAGAAATAGAACAATTATTGATGAAATTCATATGGAATCACCAAAAACCCTGAATAGCCAAAGCTCTCCTGAAAAAAAAGAAGGGAATGGAGGCATCACACTCCCAGACTTCAAACTATACTACAAAGCCATAATCATCAAAACTGCATGGTAACGGAACCAGAACAGACACACAGACAAATGGAATCAGATAGAAAATCCAGAAATAAACCCACAGATTTAATGTCAACTAATCTTTGACAAAGAAGCAAAGACTATGCGTTGGAGCAAAGAAAGTTTGTTCAATAAATGGTGCTGGGAAAACTGGGTCGCTACATGCAAAAGAATGAAGCTTGACCACTACCTCACACCATACACAAAAATCAACTCAAAATGGATTAAAGAAATAGACATAAGACCTGAAACCATAAAATACATAGAAGGAAATATAGGCGAAACACTACGTGATATGCACATCAAAGACATCTTTACAGACACATCACCCAAAGCAGTGATAGTGAAGGCAAAGATAAACAGCTGGGACTACATCAAATTAAAGAGCTTCTGCACAGCAAAAGAGACAATAACAAAAACAAAGAGAAACCCCACCAACTGGGAGAACATTTTTGCACCCAACACTAATGATAAAGGACTGATCACAAAAATCTGCAAAGAGCTGATGAGACTCAACAACAACAAAGAAAATAATCCAGTCAAAAAATGGGCAGAAGAGCTAAAAAGAAACTTCTCTGAAGAGGAAATGCAAATGGCCAACAGGCATATGAAAAAATGTTCAACATCACTTGTCATCAGGGAAATGCAAATCAAAACTACCATGAGATACCATCTTACACCAGTGAGAATGGCACATATTAAAAAAGCTAGCAACAACAAATGTTGGCGAGGGTGTGGAGAAAAGGAACTCTCCTGCACTGTTGGTGGGAGTGCAAACTGGTCCAACCACTGTGGAGAGCTGTGTGGAGATTTCTGGACCTACTAAACATAGAGCTTCCATATGATCCAGCAATTCCACTCCTAGGTATTTACCCAAAGGACACAGAAACATCAATTCCAAAGAGCACCTGCACCCCTATGTTTATAGCAGCACTGTTTACAATAGCTAAGCTTTGGAAACAACCCAAATGCCCAAAAATAGATGACTGGATCAAGAAGATGTGGTACATATACACCATGGAATATTACTCAGCATTCAAAAAAGATAAACACATGCAATTTGCAGTAACATGGATGGATCTGGAAGGGATCATGCTCAGCGAAATAAGCCAGAAAGAAAAAGAAAAATACCAGATGGTCTCACTCATAGCAGGAATCTAGAAAACTTAAATAAGAGACCAAGAAAAAGAATAACTATAAGAAAGAAAATATCAAAATCAACAAACTATGAACCAGAGACACTCTATGGGGGGTGGGGGGTGGGGAGGGATTGGGGTCAAAATAAGGGGCTTGCAATTGTATGGGGAATATAAAAATAAAATTTATTTAAAAAAAAAAATGAGGTCTAACCTTAGCATCTCCCTGCTCTAATCCACACAGGTCTTAATTAGCATTTAAGAAGGTTCCAGAAATTTACTGAAAAAGAAGACAGTATCCAAAAAGCCCTATCTAAACCTGTTCCAGCAGACTCAAGGCTGTTTCTGGTGTCAGGGCAACCCCGATAAAATACGGGTTGCCTGACTATGGGTCCTCACCCGCGTACTTAAAGGGGACTTATCAATACTCTACTGCAGGCACACACGAAAGGTTAATAAAAGGTGTATTTACAAGGGAAGGGCAAATGAGGAAATGTGCAACACAGGGAGAAAAGAAGGAGATAAAGTCTTAAATGTGTCCTACCCGTTTCGCCGACCTGGAATCCCAATGGCACGCTGAGAGCTGGTGAAGAGCCAAGAGGCATGAAGCCAAGAGAGAGCCCCAAGGCCCATGTGTTTGGCTTTATACCAAACTTGGCTGCTTAACTCCACCCTCAGGTACCCACAACCCTCCCTTTGGTGATGATGGGATTTGTCATATCCAGTGTCTTGATGGCTTTGGTCTGGAGTGGGGGTGGAGTCCACAAAGCCTGTATGGAATTAGCTCAGGTCATCCTTTCCCCCCAACAAAAGGAGCTAATTCAAAATACAAGTTACATTGAAGATTGTCATTGTCAGCCTCCCCACAGGTCTCTCATCCGCATCTCTTTCAAGTGTCTCCTTCCACACCCCCAAGTCCCTGATAGTTGTCCAATACCGAGAAGCAGGTACAGCTTCTTCTCTTCTCTATGTTCCACATGCCTCCTCCTCCAGATCTTTCCTCCCAAGTTTTTTTTAAGTTGCCAGTCAGCTCCACCCTTCCTTAGCTGGGCCAGAGGTCTTGGAACCTCCACTTTCTATGGAGATTACCTGCTGCAATAGGAAAGGGGAGAAAAAGGCCAGGCAAGTCTGGGACCAAAGGAGCAAAATCAAAGTACAAATCAACAGCTGCCATTGTCAGTCTCCCCACGTCTCTTCAATTTTCTCTACCTGTTTCTCTTCCATGCGTCTCCCCCAAGACCCCCAAGTCCTTCAGACAAGTCCAAAACCCAGAATTACGCAGCTTTCTTCTCCACGTGTCTTCTCTTTGCCCGCCTCCTTTCTGTGTTCCATAGCTTCGGTGGCAGCTCCATCCCTAGTTCCCAGCAGCTAGTCTCAGGTGGCTACATGCACACGGGGAAGGGGAATACGGTACCTCCCCTTTTATGGAGTAGCTTCTGTTACAGATCAAGGTTGCAGATTCGTAAAACATGTTGCTGGGCTCCATCTGCAAAATGCCTCATGCTTGTGGGTACCAAGGGTCGGATGTGCCAAAGTCACAGGCTGATTATTTTGATTTGAAGGCAATTAAAAACAGCATTTCCAGGGCCTCCCTGGTGGTGCAGGGGTTAATGTCTCAGCGCTATCAAGCTATTGCTATCAATCTATCACCCCAAAATATGTCTTTTTGACAAAAGTTTGATTTCATGGGAGGCACTCTGAAGGCTAGATAGAGGTTGTTATTGAAAAAGACATTTATGTGCCCCAAAACAGATGATTGGATCAAGAAGATATGGTACATGTACACAATGGACTATTACTCAGCAATCAAAAAAGATAAACACATGCAATTTGCAGCAACATGGATGGAGCTGGAAGGGATCATGCTCAGCGAAATAAGCCAGAAAGAAAAAGGGATGGTCTCACTCGTAGCAGGAATCTAGAAAACCTAAATAAAGGACCAGGGAAAAGAATAACTATAGTAAAGAAAAAATCAAAATCTACAAGCAACTATACACCAGAGACACTCTATAGGGGGTGGGTGGCAGGGAGAGGAGAGATTGGGGTCAATATAAGGGGGGTGCTATTGTATGGGGAATATAAAAAAAAAATCTAAAAAAACAAACAGTGAATGCAAAAAAAAAAAGAGCTGAACCAGTATCGTTGTGCTCTATTTATAATGCATAATTTTATATTTGTACTTATGCTGCTTTTAGTAAATGCTAAGTAATTTAAAAAAAAGAAAAAGAAAAAGACGTTTATCCATAAACTTCTCTCTATAAGGGAATCTCCCTCACTGTATCAGGAGGAATACGTTCTTATTAAATTTCTTTTTGACATTTTCTCTTATAAATAGGTGTTCTGACACTTCTTTGATTGTTTGCCACTCTAGAACCTGGCTGGGGAGCTGGCCCATGTGGCACAGCAGACCTCTCCCGTCTTACCAACTGCTCCCCTCAGCAGTGTATTTCAGTTGATCGCCTGTTCTGCTCCCCAACTCTGTCTGGTGAATTTTCTCACCCCCTGCATTTCTGGCCTGCACTCCAGCTCTTGTATGCATAAATAAATAAAAAACAACTCAGCATTTCCAAGAATAATGTTTTACCCAGTTATCCCTGCTCCTGGAGGTGAGAGACAAATTTATCACCCCAGACAAGTCTGTTTTCATATGTAAATATATTCTGCAAAATTCCTTTTTAAATTGTAAACTTCTTTGCCCTGGTTTTCTCTCCCAAATGTATTATCCCCTTTCTAAACACTATATAACCTCACTGTAATAGCCAGATCATACAGCTCTTTACTCTATGAGCCTTCACACACATAATCTGTCTTTTGTCAATTTAATTATTTTCTTGCCGTGCTGTCCTAGAAGGGTAAAGGAAGATTAGCTTCTTCCCAAACATTTTGGCCACCACAAAAGGATAATCAAATGCCCATCGTCACTTGTTTTGGCAGAATGACTGCAGAGGACAAAAATCAAGAACCTCTGGTAAGGTTGACCCTTAAGGTAATGATTTTTTTCCACCAAGTCAGTGTAGGAGAGAGAAAAAATCTATCACTACAAAATGTGTCTTTTTCACAGTTGATTTCACGGGAGAGACTCCGAAAGCTAAATGGAGGTTGCTTTTGAAAAGACATTTACAGAGACTTCTCTCTGTAAGGGGCGTCTCCCTCACTGTATCAGAAAGACCTAATCCTTTCCTTCTCTCTCTTCAGTGGAGAAGGCAGCACTTAAATCAGCATACCTTTGTTTCCTGTCTCCTTTCTTCCCCCAACCTCCCTTGTCTTAGCTGAGCTATTTAAGTTTGTGTCTGAAATATTAGATATTTCTCTTGGTATTTATCTTTTAGAATTCACTACATTGCAAATTAATTGATTCCAGTTGAAATTTAGTGGAAGCTCTTTAATTCAGTGAAAGGTCGATGCAGGGGCCAGGAATGAGGAAGCCCACATGGAAAAAGACAAGATGACCCTGACACCAGGACCACTGATACCACCAAGCCTAAACTGAAGCCATAAACAGGAGAAAACAACTCGGCTCCACCCAAAACAACTTTGTTCCGCCTAAACCTGTTTGCCCCCCAACCCAGTTTTCCTGCCTAACCTCTTCTCACCCTATAAAAGAGACATCTCTCCTCACAACCGGCACGCCTGCACGGACCCCCACCTTGGGTCCGTGAGGTCCGCCTGGAGAGCAATAAATTTTCCCTTCCTTTGAGAAAAGCCAGCCATTGAGCCTGGCTCTCCTTTTGTTTCCCGCGCCAAACCTTTCATCTGGTGCTGCAAACCCAAGAAGGCTGTGTCCCCTGGCGCCGGGGCCCCCTTCCCTTCCCTGGGACCTCTCCTCTCCATTGCAGACGCCTCACACCCACCACCGGCCTTGATCCTTGGGGAAAGTCACCTGCCTGACCCTCCTTCCTGGGAGGCCCTCGCCTCTGGCTATTCGGCTCCTCTCCTGACCCCCTCCCTTGTCGGCTAGTCTGTAAACCCTGGGCCCACGTCAGATGACTCCCGGATTTGCGGGGTCAGCTAGACCCTGGATTTGCGGACGCCCATCCAGACTAGGCGCCCGAATCCTAGGCAACCAACCAGTAGTGGGGACGTCCCTCTCGCTTGTTTGCCCCCATACCGAAGGCCAGGACCCAATCGTGGGACGCCGTGATTCGGGGCCCCCCGACGGCCAGACCAGGTGTGTGGGATGCTGCGTCCTGACTCTGTGGCCCCCTTAGTTGGGAAAGGAGCCGATTTAGTCATGGGGTCCTCAAATTCCAAGGCTAGCCCGGCCACCCCACTGGGATGCCTTCGCTTAAACCCCAGTCCGTTGGGACTTAGGCCAGATAACGCCCTAAGCGTCTGGTCTTTTACTGCAACACTGCACGGCCTCCATGTCAATTGGACAATGGCTCCCACTGGCCCGAGTGTGGCACTTTTGACTTCTTGGTCCTTACAGACCTAACAATTCTGTCACCGCAATGGAAAATGGTCAGAGATCCCTTAGGGCCAGGCTGTCTTTCTCTTGCGCTCCGCCCCTCCCTCCCTCCTGAAAACCTGCTCTACTTTCTAAGTCTCGAGACTCCTCTCACTCTTCACCCTCTCCGAATCCCTCTTCTGTGTTCTCTGATCCTCTAAATTCTCTATCTTCTCCTCCTCCAGCTCCCCAATCCAGCCCCTCCCCCCGTTTTTTTTCACCTCCTAGCTGCCACACCCGCTCTCTTCTCCGCCCCTTAGGGAAGTGGGTGAGACTGAAGGAGGAGTTAGAGTCCATGTTCCTTTCTCTCTGTCTGATCTCTCCCAACTTGAAAAGCATCTCGGCTCTTTCACTATAGATCCCACTATCTACACCTAAAAATTTCATTATCTTACCAAGCCTATGACCTTACATGTCATAATTACATGTTATCTTCTCTTCCACCCTGACCTCTGACAAAAGGGAACGTGTTTTTAGGTCTGCCCGTGACCATGCAGATCAGGTTGATTTGACTGACACAACCATGCCCCCAGGTCCTGAAGCAGTTCCCCACCCAGAGCAGGAGCGGGACTACCAGGCTGACACAGACACGGGCCCCCGGGGCAGGGCTCACCTAGACCGTTTTATTACCTGTCCCCTGGCTGGTCTCCAACCGGCAGCGCCTAAACCTATAAACTTCCATAAGCTCAGGGAAATCACCCAGTCTGCCTCAGAAAACCCTCCTGCCTTCCTTAACCACCTGATGGAGGCTCTCCAGCGCCATACCAGGCTTGACCCTGACTCGCCTGGAGGCACCACAGTAGCCATTTTATATCTCAGTCAGCCCCAGACATTAGAAAACCACTTAAGAAAACTGAGGACGGTCCTCAAACCCCTATCCAGGATCGGCTGAACATGGCCTTTACAGTATTTAACAACCAGGAGGAACTGAGAGGGAACTCCATAGTTGCCAGAAGGCTGAGCTTCAAGCTCAGGCCCTAGTAGCTGCCTTGAGACCGCCAGGCCCTGCTCCTCCAACAACTGTAGCACCTGCCACCCGACAGAGGACAACAATGGGCCCCAACCGACCGCCGCCCAGAGCCTGCTTCAAATATGGCCGAGAAGGCCATTGGTCCAGACAATGCCCCAACCCCACCCTCTGCCAGGACCGTGCCCCATCTGCAACGTCCAGGGTCACTGGAAAAGTGACCGTCCCTCCACACCTGGCTGTGGTGGGCCAGTCCTTCTGTTATAGGACAGGGAGAGGGGCAGCCCAAACCCCGCAAACCTGCCTATTCTACATGGGTTCTGCCATCCGCCGCATCAACACAAAACATAGGAGACTTTAATGGGAAGGAACTTTAATAAAACTAGGAAACAACACAGGTAAGGCAAAGAGTCTAGTTTCTAAATGAAGCATCCAGAGTTACCCATCCCCTCATGGGTAAAAGTCCATCCAAATGGGATTGGCCCAGAACAAGGCCCCAAAGCCTGCCACAAGTCTAAAGCATCTTCCAGTGGGGACCCACAGCAAAGGGTCACAAACAACCAGACAAGCCCGGAGGGAAAAGAGCAAAATCAACATCAAGATAAAAGCTGCCATTGTCACCTCCCCACGGGTCTCACCCACATCTGTGTCACCCAGTCCACGACCAAAAGACAAGCGCAGTTTCTTCACGTGTCTCTAGGCTCCACGCGCCTCCTCCAGGTCTCCTGGCTCCATCCTGCTTCCTTCCTCAGTCTCTTCTGCAGCTCCTCCTCTTCCTGCTCAGCTCCACCCTCCCTTGGGTGGGGCAGGGAACCTCCCCCTTTCCTGGGGACCACCCTGTTACACTTCCAGCCCCTGCCACTCTTGTCACCGGTGGTCTTGGGTTTGGCGGCTGAGGATTGAAGAGGCCCGGACTCATCGACTCCAATAACCTTCAAGGAGCCCATGGTAATGGTCAAGGTAGTGGGTAAGTCCATCTCCTTTCTGGTTGACACGGGGGCTACCTTCTCTGTCCTTCCCTCCTATTCCGGTCAAGCTTATCCTTCTCAGGTCACGACTCCTCAACTTCCTATGCTCCAAAGGATACCGTGTCTCCCCATCCAAAGCCCAACTTTCAGTTCCCATAGCCGTCTATCTGGGTCTTCCACTAACTCCTTCCTCCAAACAGGTGTTGACGGCCTTCCTTCTCAGCCCAGGACCACTAGACCTCTTCAATGTCAGCTTAACAAGCCCTTCCTAGTCATGCCTTCTTGCCCCACACCACTCCTGGGTCACGACCTCCTGACCAAACTCGGGGCTACTCTCTCGTGGTTCTAAGACCCTAGCACTGCTCTCATCCTCCCACTGCTCCAAACATCTCCTAATCCTCCTCAGGACTCCCTGCTGTCTCCTTCCACTGTCAACCCCATGGTCTATAATATCTCTATCCTGATTGTTGTCACCCTCATACCCCAGTCATTCGCCTTAAGGATCCTTCTTTTCCCTCTCGCCCCCAGTTTCCAATTTCCCTCACTCACCGTCAGGGTCTCAAAACCCATCATCCGACTCCTGGGAAAGGGATTCCTTACTCCTATCAACCCGCCCTATAATACTCCCATTCTCTCCAATGGTTCTAATTGCCTAGTTCAAGACCTTCACCTCATTAACGAAGCAGTGGTGCCTACCCATCCCGTAGTGCCAAACCCCTTCACCCTTCTATCTCATATACTGTCTTCTACCACACGCTTCTCTGTACTTCACCTCAAAGATGTTTTTTTTTTTTTTTACCATCCCTCTGGATCCTCAAGTTTATTTCCTTTTGCTTTTACTTGGGAAAATCCGGACACACACACGTCCCAGCAACTGGCCTGGACAGTCCTGCCTCAGGGCTTCCGGGACAGCCCTCATTTGTTTGGTCGGGCATTAGCTGTGATCTCTCGTCATGTCATACTCCACCCAGCTCTCTCCTCCAGTGTGTTGCTGGCCTCCTCCTCTGCAGTCCTTATCTGCCACAATCTCAGCAGCACACTGCACGACTCCTCAACTTCCTATGCTCCAAAGGATACCATGTCTCCCCATCCAAAGCCCAACTTTCAGTTCCCACAGCCGTCTATCTGGGTCTTCCACTAACTCCTTCCTCCAAACAGCTGACGGTGGACCGCAAACAGGCCATCCGGGACCTTCCCTCCGCTGAATCGGCAGAACAAATCCTTTCCTTCCTAGGTTTGGTCGGATTCTTCCGTCATTGGACCCCTAATTTTGCTTTCCCAGCCAAGCCACTGATGCAGCAAAAGCCTCCCCCGAAGGAGTCTCCAATCCCCCTGGGAGGTCCGCAGGGCCTTCCTTTTACTCACACATATCCTCCTTAAGGCACCTGCCCTTGCCCTTCCTCATCCAGAAAAGCCTTTGCTCCTGTTCACAGATGAACATTGGGGTATGGCGGCAGGCGGCCTTTCCCAGCCTCTCGGGCCAGCCCTGCGTCCTATCGCTTATCTCTCCAAGCAGAAGGATCCCACCATTAGGGGCTGGCAACCTTGCCTGAGAGCCCTGGTGGCAGCAGCTCTACTCACCTGGGAGTCCCTCAAACTTACTCTGGAAAGACCCATCCAAGCACATTCAGGCCTTCCTGTCTCACCGCTCGCGCTCCACTCTTGCTCCTTCCCCTTTACAGGATTTCCATGTGCTCTTTATCAAAAACCCTCTGGTGAGTCTCACTCAGTCTAATTCTCTCCACTCGGCCACTCTTCTGCCTGTCTCTGACCCCCTTCTGCCGCTCATTCGGGTCCTGAAATTCTGGGAAAAAAATGCAAACCTCCAGACTGCGTTTAACTGACTCCCCTTTGTCAGATGCCTACTGTGTTTGTAGACTGGCAGCTCTTGCGAAGATGCGCAAGGTCAGCGAAGGGCTGCCTAGGCCATTGTGCATCAGGTAATCGAGGCAGGAGAGCTGCCCAGAGGAACCACCTCCCAAAAGGCAAAACTCAGCACTTACTGGGGCCCTGACCCTCAGCAAACATAACAAAGTCAGCATCTATTCGGATTCAAAATACGCCTTCCTTATGGCTCACAGTCATGCTGCGATTTGGCAGGAAAGGGGGTTCCTTTCCACCAAGGGGTCCCCCATCATTAATGCTAAACGTATCCTTAAGCTTCTAGCGGCCTTGCAGCTTCCAACTGAAGTCGCCATTATGCACTGTAAAGGACACCAACTGACAATTCTTATGTTACCACAGGTAACATGGCTGATGCAGCGGCAAGGGCTCCCACAACTGACTCTGCTGCAGACTCTGCCCCTATTCTCTCTCTATCTGTCCCCTCCATCACTCTGACTTAAGAGCCTAATGAACGCCAATTCCTGAATCCACTCTTCTTCCACTCCTCCTTGAGTGCAAAAATCTGGCAGATTGGGCCTCCCCTGGTGGCGCAGTGGTTGAGCACTGGGCTGCCAAGCTGCCCACAGCCTCTGCAGCGCTGGTTCGATCCCTGGCCGCCGGCGAGGGTCCCACATGGCACACAGACCTCTCCTGCCGCCCACTGCTCCCCTCAGTAGTGTACTTCGTCAGTTTGACTGTTCTGTTCTCCGCTCTGGCTCTGGTGAATTCTCTCACCCTCCCACACTTCTGATTGTACCCAGTGCTTGTATGTATAAATAAATAAATAAATAAATAAATAATAATAAAAAAAAAAGTCGGGCAGATATCTTCCCGTCATCAAACCCGTGCTCGCATGTCACCTCAAGGGGGACTTCGCCCACCTTCTTCTTTGGCGGCTCACCAACTGCGTGGACACTTACCTGGACAGGATTGGCAGGTTGATTTTTCTCACCTCCATACTCACAAAAAGGTTAAATACCTGCTAACAATGGCTAATACAATAAACAGGTTGGGTCGAGGTCTTCTTATAGCTAGAAAAATGGCTCAGGTAGTAACTGAGGCCCTTCGTAACCACATTATCCTGCGCTTTGGCCTCTTGAGTGCTTAGTGTGTGGCTGGCATATATAAATGTGCTTCGCTTGCATTAATGTGGTTCATTTTTGTTATTATGAAACAAGTACTATTATTATCTCCATCTTACTGATGAGGGAACTGAGGTTCAGGGATGAAAGAATAAAAATTGCCAGGGTCATCCCCCCAAAAAGTAATACTAAGCCTTCCTTATATTTTATTTATATAATTAATAAAATAGAATAACCTAGAAATTGTATGAAATTTCCAAGAATCAAAATATGGTATATTTTTAACGTTTTTTTAAATTTAAAGTATTACTTAAATTGGATAAATTTGCTTCAGAATAGAATGCTCACCTCTCCTTGCCCAAATCCCAGTCTCCACCTTGCCTACCTGTAGCCAAGCCCACCCCGGCCCATCCCAGATGCCCAGAACATAAATCTGATGATGGCCCTCGCCCACTCAAGAATGTTTAATGGCTCCTCGGGGGCACCATGCTAAAGCCTAAACTCTTGGGGGGAGGATCCACAAGGGGTCCTCTCCACATTCACTCTATTTCCCATTCATGACAGCTAGACTTGTGGTTTCCCAAGCACACCACGTGGTCTCAGCCTTTGCATGTGCCTGCCCTGCGGGGCAGTTTGCCCTTCCCTTGCTTATATACACCCTATTACTCAAGTTTCAAATCCTCTCCAAGTCCACCTCCTCCATGAAGTCTGCCAGGCAGACTGAGGGAGCCCTTCTTTGGGCCACTCACTGGTCCATGGCTAAAGGCAGCACTGCCGTTTTATGTGAGTCCAACACTCAGCAACACAATAGGTGCTGGATGAGCGGCCAGCCAGCAAGTTCCCTGACTTCTGATAGGGTGCCTGGAGCCAAGGCCATGGCCCAAGTTACTCCTGCACGAGTTACCCACCCTCAGCAGTGTCTCACCTTGGCCTCTCAGTGCCTCAGTCCCTCAGCTGACACCTCACAGTTCCTGCTTTGCTGCGTTGGCTCTCTGAGATGTGACTTAGGTGAGGTGATGTGGAAAAAGCACCTCCTGGCTCAGAGCAGGAGCCCCACAAATACTGGGGCCCTTCCTCTTCCACTGCTCTGTTTGCCCCACCCACAAAGCACTTCTCTCAACACAACTGCAGTGGATGCTCCTAGAAAAAAGGTGTAGATGACCAGTGCCTCATCCCCACCCCCAAGGCATCCAGAAGGCACAGGCACCTCCAGCAGAGACACGGGGTCTGGGTCTGCTCACGGGCTGTCAGTGTTAGGGGCTTCTCTGTGCTTCGTGCCTTTGGTGATTTTCTGTCTCTGTCCATCCTTATTTGGAACAATCTGCCTTCCCGGTCCCATGCCCAACTGCCCTCTAACTCTGGAAGGCGCTTGCAGAGGGGACTAAACCCCCAAGCCCTCCATTCCTACTTTCGTGCCTCCCATCTGAGCATCCCCCACACTCCCCCAAAACTGACCCAAACAGACACAAGCCCTGCTATGCGTTTATATAAACTCCAGACGTCCGGCATGGTCTGGTAGAGGCGAGTGCCAGTGGCGAGAAAAAACAAATACAGCACATTCATTCATACTAACCATTTTAATTTAAATTAATTTTTCTGGAGAGCAAATGAAGTTGTTAAAAAATATAAAAACTTTTATTGTACAAACTTTACATTCAAAAAAGCAACGTGCCTTGTGGCTACAGAAGACGCTGGATTTGGACAGAGGCGATCCAGGCTGAGCAAGTTCCTAATCCACTTCACATTTCTGTCTCCACACAGCCCCCCTCCCCATCAGTACAGACACCACAGGCTCACAGGGCACGCCCCTCCCTTCTGGGATCACAAGAGACTCCTTGAGGGAGCAGAGAGATCCAGGGCCCCACAAGACTCTTTAATCTGGTGACACCAGAGGTCAACTTTGCTCCTCGACTAACGGGGAACTCAAAACCTGGAGTTGGGGGTTAACGTGTGCTGTGGCTCTGGGGTTAAAGGCGGTGGGGACACAGCCCAGGGATAAGAGGTTGGGAGCTGGGGAGGGGGCCCTCAGGAGCCAAAGCTTGGGCTCTACTCTCAGAGGTGGGGCCTCTGCAGCCCCCAGAGTGCTCATCCAGGAGCCCCTCCCAGCCTTCTCCAACCACTTCACAGTTGGCCATGAGGGCTAAATTCACAGTAGCTGCCATCCTTCATGTGTTTCCAAGGCAGACGGGGAGAGCACACAGAAGGGCAAGCTTGTGCACCTACCCTCAATTCACAGTCACTTAAATCGGGGGAGCAGGGCACCACGTGGGGACACTTTCCTTGGGGGTCTCTCTCCAATGGCAGGTGGTGTAGAGACTCAGGCCCGCCCCTGGGGGTGGCCCAGAGCCTTGGAGAATGGGCTGTCTCCCAGGCCCTCAACTCCACCCTCAGGGCCCTCAGCACTAGCACAAGACACCACCTGTGCCCAAGGAAACCTGAACTAACCAGGAGAGACACTCCTGAAACAAACCCAGGTGACTTTCTGTGGCTGTCAGTAGCCCCGGCTGGGCAGAGTTGAGTCCACCATGCTCGGCTGCTGTCCAACCCCAGGTTCAGCGGTGTGTCCATGGTTCAGAGGGAAAAATGTGATACAGGGCCTCCCTGTTGGCGCAAGGGGTTAAGACGCAACCTATGGGGCTGTCTGCAGCCATTGTGACACGAGTTCAATCCCCGGCCAGGGAGCAACCCACATGGTGCAGCAGACCTCTCCTGTCTCGCGCACCGCTCCCCTGAGCAATGTATTTCAGTAGATCTGCCTCTTCTGCTCCCCACTCTGTCTCTGGTGAGTCCTCTCATCCCCCACACCTCTGACCTGTAACCCAGTTCTTGAATGCATGAATAAATAATTTTTTTTTTCAAAAGTCAAAAAAAAAAAAAAAATGTGATACAAACTGTGATCTCTGGAAAGCGGTGGGTGGTTGTGCAGGATCCCAACTTATTCTTAGCCAGAGGTGGTGGTCACACACCAAAAGGCTTTGGCTAGGGGAGGTTATGTAGATGGGGTGACCAGAACAGTCCCACAGTGGAGCCCCACAGAGCAGACCCACTGGCCGCAGCTCCTCTGTCTTCCTCCCCACACCGTGATCAGGAAGGGTCAGGCCTCATGGGAGGCCGGGCAGCTTGCATCCTGCACAGTTGTCCTTAGGGCTGGCTTCTGGGGCTTCTGGGAGAGGAAGGCAGCCTCATAGCTTTTGGCAGAGTGGTCCGTCTTCTATGATGTTCTGACTAGAGGAGGCTCTGAGAATGGGGAGCTTTGCTGGGTGGGAGAGTTACCTGCATCCTCCTCACCCCCCACCATAGCTCAACGCACAGCCACCGGACTAAGTCTGAATTCAACCTCGTCTCCACTCAGCACTCTCTGTCCTTTCATTTCTAGAGCACAGTATGTCTACTTATGGGCTTCTGTGCCATCTGGAACTTTTCTCTGTAAGTGGCAGCTTCTACGACAGGCAGGATGCTCTCACACCATGGACTGGCCCAAATCCCACTCCCTCCTACAGTTCCAGTGAACACAGGAAAGCCTGATTTGGTGCTTGGGAGGCTATGAAGATAGAGGGGCCTGCTCGGTAAGCCTGAATGAAAGGGTTGGGGGTATAGATCTCCCATCTTAGCTCACATCTCCACCCTGGGCAGAGGATCCTTCGGGAAGGTGAGGTGGAAGAGGTGGGCACTTCTGTGACCTCTGCATAGTGACGGTGGCTCCCAAAGGGCAGGTCACCCTCTGACTGGGAAGGGGGAGTTCAGAGACCCACTGAGCCCCTACTTCTCCCTCCCTTAACTTTCCTGTTCTCATCAAACCTTCATGGCATAGGCAGCTGCAGGGCTGGGCCTTGTTCTGGGGCCAATGTCAGGGACTGGGGTGTATCTAAAAACCTGGGCCCTCAGTTCCATCTCCTTGGCGCCTTCCTGTGGGTTTCCTGAAAACAATTTCTATACCAGCAGCGGGAAGTCAGGTGTGAAACAACAAAATCATTCCAGATGTTACACGGATTCTGTCTCCCAGTAAGTACAGGTTGGTTTATGGGGGTCAGAGGTGAACCAAAGCTCTCTGGGAACCCAAGGCCCCTAATCCAGCCCAGCTCTTAGCTGGGTTTCCTCCACCAGAGAGGGAAGACAGGAGTCCTTTTATAGAACACAGGAGATTCCCCACGGATGGGTTTTAGGGCCAATCTGGGGTCTGGCCAGGCCACATCCGGCTTGAGGTCCTCCTGACCCACCTGAGAACAGCCACGTCACAATGCTTCTCTTTCTTCTGGCCCAGAATGGGCCTCACCACCTGCAGGGTCCTCTTGGGGGGAGCAGGGAAGGTGGCCACTTCACCATCCCACTCAACACGTCTGTTTTTATTATTACCTACTGTAAAGCATCAGGTTCCCTCCGCAGAACCACACAGGTAAACATTCTCCGTCTTTGGGGACAAGAGGCTGCTGTAGGTATCACTTTAAGAAACAGACATGGTGCCAGCTCCTGGACCCAAGTTTTCCCGGCATAGTCTGAATTTAGGTCTTTTACTCCTGGTTTGCAGCGCTTAGGAGAGTGGCTGATGTTTCAAAGTGTCTTCTTTGTCTTGGTGGTGGTTTGGGTATTTTAGAAATACATTTAAGAAAGAAATCGGCAGAAAAACTGCATGGCCAGCTACATCTTTGGGTTACTGGACTCCAGGACGCCCAAGCCAAACCTTTCAAACCGGGGTACAACTTTGCTGCTGCTAATGCTGCAAAGAGGAACAAAAATAAGGATTATCGCCCTGCTGGTCTTGGTCAGAACAGGTGCCACTAGCTAGGGAGAGGTCAGTTCCAGCAGCTAAGCAGAGGGCCCTGCCCCACGGAGAAGCAGGAATGATGGCAGGGCCACTGGTTTCGCAGAGCTGCTCCTGGTCACGTGTGTCCGTGGGAAAGTGCCTCGGGCACACTCCCCGCTGCAGGGCAGTGGTTTTTTGATCTCCACCCCCAGCGCTTGGCATGTCATGCTTGGCATGCTCATAGCTACTGTGGGCTTATCAGGTTTGCCTTCTCCCAGCAGCCTAGGAAAGCTCTGGCTCTGAGCAGAATTGGGGGAGAAGATACCTGCCCCCCACTACAGAGCATGACATCCCATTGCCCTGTTGGAAATAGTCCTCAAACACGGGGTATTAGGGCCATCTGAGAAGCCGGCTGACATGTGGATTCAGAACCTGCCTCCAGAGACCCTGACTCAGGTCTTAGGGGCTGGGGAATCTGTACTGGGTGAGCAGTGTTGCTGGGGGTGGCCTATCAGCCACACCCTTGGCCAATATTTACTTGGGTTCTAGAACTTTCTCTCTATACTGGGCCAGAGTAAAGGGAGTAACTTTCAGGAGGAGGGGACAGAGCTTTGTTTTCATTAGTGTGCCTAGAGACAGGCCGTCCCGCCCCGTTTGCTTTAGGATAAGCCTCTAGCCTGGGCCTCTGAGGATACTGCCCTTCCCAGCTGGTCATCTCTCAGGGCAGCAGGACTGTGATGTCCACCCCCAGCCCAACAGGAGGTGTCTGGCCCTGGGCAGCTCTGAAATCATTCCATTCCTCCCTTGCAGAAGACCCCCCACGGGTTAACCGTCAAGCAGAACCCCCACCCTGTAGTGCCGACATCCCAGTGCACACAGTGGTGGCCTAAGTCTCACCCAGGTGTTAGTAGGGAGATGGGACCACCCAAACAAACCCCAGAGACCCCACAGAAGAAGAACTAGAGAGAAAGACGTCCCGTCCAGGAAGGCAGTTCAAAGGTCTGTTAGGGCCACCCCGGGAGGGCGGTCACTCAGGCACACGCAGGCTGCGCAGAGAGCTGGTTTTAAAAAGAAACAAAGCAAAAGAAGAAGTCTCAGGAGAAGATTGGAGCAGCAGAGATCATGTCCCCTGGGTTAGTGCCCGAGCCTGGGTTTGCATCTGAGCAGAAGTCACAGCAGCACTGGGTTGTTGATTAGGAGGAGGAAGCCCCAGGGCATGCAAGGCAGCCAGGCCTACAACCTACAGAGGAGAGACAGGGGAGAGAGCAGTGTCAGAACCCAAGTCTGGGGGGCGGCTGAGGGGGGCAGGGGAGTGGCAGAAGGAAGGGAACTCTCTTTCCCTACAGAGAAAGGAAGTCCCGTCTCTGTTCGAGATGGGCAATAGGGCCAGCTTAGACAATAACCGGGCACAAAGAGCCCCTCCCAGGGCCCCCCACGACAGTCATAGGGTTTATGCAGAGGATGGCCACAGGCCCATGGCCCCTCCTCACTGACAGCATCCCTGACCCCCTAGCTCTAGGCAGTAGCTCACTCCTGCTGCTCACTTCCCTTCCTCCAGCTCTGGCCAAGAGACCTGGGACTCAAAATAAAAGACCCGGGTTCTCTCCCCCAGGGGACTAGCCACTGTCCTCCATGGGGTGCGGACGGAGGCCCTGCCACATGCCGTGGGTCTTCTCTTGGTGTGAGAAATACCAGCCGGAGTGGCCTAGCTGGTGCCACGTCAGCTGTAAGAACGTGCCTTTGGTGCATGGGGATAAAACACACAAACGTGGGACAGCGGGATGTGAAGACAAAACAGGAAGCAGGATGTGCAGAGCGATAACCACAAACAGGCAGAGAATGAAGGAAATCACAGAAGACACACTATTCCTCCAGAACTGGACAGGAGTTCTTAAAGTCAGGGTGACCATAACGTCCTTTCCCGTAGTAGCGGCTCCGCCAGCGACTGGGAGTGCCAGGTGTGGGCAGAGCGCAGTCCCGCCGGTGATGAAGTCAGAGCCCAGCGCAGGCAGGTGAAGTGGGGTCGCAGGAACCAGGATGGCAGGGAGAGGGGGAGATGACAGACAGCCAGCACATCCGCCACCCCCCGAAAATAAAGCAACAAGGCCAATGAAAAAGAAAAGAGAAAATGAGAATTAGAGGCTGAGCACATACAAATGAAAATCATGAAGAGGAAGCGTGGATGCAGACTTATTGAGGTACGCTAGGCCTCTGCCTGTGAGGTCAGACTTGGTGCTCTAGGCATGAAACAACAACACCTTTGCATAAGAAATGAGAAGGTGGGATGACAGGGTTTTCAGGGAATCCAGAATCTCTCCTCAACATCAGCACCTAGCATAGGCTTGTCTTGTGTGGATGTGAAAACCAGGGCCCAGGTCCTTACATGAGGAGCCCAAGGTCTGACAAACCAGATCCTTGAACTTCCTCCAAATCCAGGAGAACCCCGGGCCCCCAGTCTCTGCCAGGAGAGTTTCTGCTCAAAACCTAGCTCTGAGGACCCTTTTTTAGGGACACTTCCTCAAGCTGCGTGGCAGAGGCCCCACCTTTGCTCCTGCAGAGGGTGTGCCTGTTCCGGCACTCAGCGTGTAAGCATTCCCTCATCTGCTTGACTCTAAACTCCACGCTGGGAGAGGCAGGCCTTGGCCTTCTGCCTCCCCAGATGGCAGCAGATACTTGGGAATGGCTGAGCAAAACCCACACATCGAGATGGCAACATCCTATTATGTCCTATTTCACTGGTTCCCAACCCATCTTAAGAGCATAGTTCTGAATCTAACAATGCATTATAAAATACTGTCTTCCCTAACCCTAGCTGTCATTCCTCCAGACTGTCTCTGCAACTGGCTTAAACCAGCAAAGTCTACCTTCAACAACTTCTCCTACTTCATCCTCTGGCTGGCAACCAGTGTGGGGCCTCCCCTTCTCGCCCCCTGCAGCTTGAAGCCAGTTTGTTTGTTTGCAAGACAAGGGCTGACAAACTACACCTAAACCATATATGGTCAAAAAAAGACTGGCAATTTTCAAAAGCTATACCCTTGTTCCCTTACCTCCCAAAAAACCACACCAGGAAACCGCACCACAAATCTAAAATATTTACAATCTGGCCCTAGGAGGAGGCTGCTGCCACGAGCCCTGGACAGTAGGTGTGTGATTCAGATGCAGCTTTGCCACCTGAAATGCATACATTAAGAGTGACTTTTGGGCCTCCCCGGTGGCACAGTGGGTTGAGCGCAGTGCTGTGAGGCTGTCTGCAGCCTCTGCAGTGCACGTTCAATTCCCGGCCGGTCAGGGAGAAACCCACATGGAGTGGCAGACCTCTCCTGCCTCGCCTGCTGCTCCCCTCAGCAGGGTCTTCAGAGTCTTCGGTCTGTCTGCCTGTTATGCTCCCCGCTCTGTCTCTGGTGAATTCTCTCACCCTCCTGCACCTCTGATCTGTACCCCAGTTCTTGTATAAATAGATAAAATCTTAACAACAACAACAACAAAAGAGTGACTTTTATGGGCCTCCCTGGTGGCGCAAGGTAACGTTAAGTCTCAGCACTATGAAGCTATTGGCAGCTACTATAGCATGAATTCGATCCCTGGCCAGGGAGCAGCCCACATGGTGCAGCAGACCTCTCCTGACTCACCCGCTGCTCCCCTCAGCAGTGTATTTCAGTCGATCTACCCATTCTGCTCCCCACTCTGTGTCTCTGGTGAATCTTCTCACCCCCCACACCTCTGGCCAGTACCCCAGCTCTTGTTTGCATAAATAAAAATCTTTTTTTAAAAAAATGGCTTTTGCTTTTCTAAAGAGTTGGGGGCTAGTCAGAACTCATAAAAACTACATGAAATCCAAGTTTCAGCATCCAGAAATGGAGCTTCATGAGAGCAGAGTCTGCCCATTGTCTGTGGCTGTCCCCATGCCAAAGGGCAGAGCTGAGTGGTGGTGACAGACACTGCACACAGTGGGTGTTTTGGCCTCTCTCTGCTGCTGGGCCCACTGCAAATCCCACTGATGGGTTGCAGCACAAATTCCTAGTGGCCAGCAATGCCTAAAATACTTCCCTTAGTCTTTAAAAGTTGGCCCAGCCCCAATCTTGGTGAAATCCCCACTTTTTAAAGTTGCAGAAACTGAGACCCAGAATAAAGAGGGGTTTCCCCAGATTCCCAAAGAGGGTTCAAGGTGGAGGTCTGTTTTTGGTACAGAGGGGTCAGAGGGGCAAAGAAAGAAGGAACAGGACAGAAATTAGAGAGCTGACAGTGGCCTCCCTGCCCAGTGGAGACCATCCCTGCTCCAAAGGGTGCAAAGGACTGTGTGATTAAACAGAAATGGGGCTGGGCTTCCAGTGTCAAAGCACCACACAGCTGGTGATGTTCCCATGGCAGGCGGCTGGTGTGGGGCTATAAAGCTCTGCCTTGAGTCTGTGCCATTTTAAGTAACAGCCACTGTGTTAGTGAGGTTCTGTACCCATGTGGCTCTGGCTCCCAATTAGCCCTGTCTGGCCCCACCCTAAGCAGAATCTTTTGGTCTAGCAATAGACTGAGCTCAGCAGAGGAGAACTAGTGACTGTGAGTCAACAAAAGGAATCTCTGGGTCATCTTCTTTGTGTATCCCCCGGATTAAAGTTTTGGGCAGAAACAGCTGGCAGTGCCCACTGAGATGCCTGGCCGGTCTGGCTCCCTGAGGGGTACTTACTCGGCAGACTTCCAGAAGTGCCCAGGGTGGGAAAGTCGCCGGTTCAGCTTGGGCAGTTTCTCCAGCATTTCCATCAGCAGCGTGAAGCTAGGCCTCTCCTCTAGGTCGAAAGCCCAGCAGGCAGACAAGATCTCCTGCAAGTAGAGCTGGCATTAGTAGGCATGACAGCTGGCTGGGAGCAGGGAGGGCACTATGCACAGGGTCCCTTCGATGTTCTCAAGGACCCCCCAGTTGGTGGTCCCTGGACATCCTGCAGACGTCAGATGACTGGGGTAGAACAGAGAAATAAGTGATATTCAGAAGCATTTGAAGCTTCCAATCAAAAAGGAGGCACAGGAGGTTGAGCGCAGCGCTGTGAAGCTGTCTGCAGCCTCTGTGGTGCCAGTTCGATCCCCGCCAGCCTCGGAGCAACCCATATGGTGAGCAGACCTCTCCTGTCTCGCCCGCTGTTCCTCTCAGCAGTGTATTTCATCAATCTGCCTGTTCTGTTCCCTGCTCTGTCTCTGGTGAATCCTCTCACCCTCCTGCGCATCTGGACTGTACCCTGGCTCTTGTATAAATAAAATAAATTAAAAAAAAATAAAAGGAGGTACATGAACTTGGCCACTCTTTTCCAGACCTTCCTGGAACAACAACAATGAAGTCCAATGATTTCATTAACAGGTAATAAGGAAATCAGAAATGGAATCATTGATTTTTTTATAATGGAAAATTGTTGACAGGTGAAATGTAACACAGAGCTTGAGCCTTGGCCTTAAGGCTCAAGGAAGCTGGGAGAGACGAGCAGGACAAATACAGGGTAGTGGTTGAGAATGAATAGAACAGATGTCTCAGTTGCCCTTTCTCCTAAGTAAAACCTTCTAACACTGGCATTCTGTTGTCTATTCTTAGGATCCATATATACACACACACAGATAGATACCTATATATTATATATCTATATTTATATCTATCTAGCTATCTATCTCTCTATATATCTATATAGACAGCAGACCTATGTGCTTTTGCTTCAGAACTAGGTGTGAGAAAATGGGCCTGCACATACTACCAGGTAGAAAGCACTTATGGGAAAGGGCAGAAAGTGCACATCCATGTAGACTCAGCAGCTCAGGTTCTTGTTATGAAACATGACTAGACCTCATGAGGTTGCTCGCCATGCCAGGAAAACAAGAGACCAAAGGTGAAGCAATTACAACACCAACTGTGGAGGAAATCGTGTGTGTGTGTGTGTGTGTGTGTGTGTGTGTGTGTGTGTAGAATCAACTCTATCTGTCAAACAAAAACAGGGTACAACAGAAATCAACAAATAAGCAATATAATATAGTAATATAACTTCTGAAACATCATTAGGTAGAAATACTAGAAGATAAAATCAAGGAAATTCCCCAAATTGTGGACCCAATTTAGATAAGGATTGAAAATATGAAGGTAAAAGACACAGAAGCTCACTTAGAATTCTATCAAAAGGGAATTTCCACAAGAGAAAAAGATGCTATAGAATAGGGAATTACCTAAAACTACCTAAAACATACAAGAAAAATTTCCAGCCATTTTTAAGGAAACAGAAATCTTTAATTGAAAAGGTCCAATTAGGGCCTCCCTGGTGGCTCAAGGGGTTAAGATAACAACCTATAAAGCTAGCTGTAGCCACTGTAGCATGAATTCAGTCCCCAGCCAGGGAGCTACCCACATGGCTCAGCAGACCTCTCCTGCCTCGCCCGCTACTTCCCTCAGCAGTGTATTTCAGTCAGTCTGCCTGTTCTGTTCCCAACTCTGCCTCTGGTGGATCCTCTCACCCCCCACAACTCTGGCCTGTACCCCAGTTCTTGTATGTATAAATAAATCAATCTTTAAAATAAAGCCCAATTAAGGGACCTCACTACAAAAAGGAAAAAAAAAAAACCTATTCACAGATATATTTTTATGAATATAAAGGATAAAGAGAAGAGTCTAGGTATTTCCAGAAAGAATAAAACAGGGTATCTTTAAAGGGTTGAGAATTAGACCAATGCCACTTTTCTCAAAAATGCACTGGGCACTTCGTAGACAGCTGTGTAAAATCTTTATGGTCTGAGGAACAATTATTATGAATCTAGAATTTACTCCTAGTTTGAGGACAAAATAAAGGCTTTTTTAAGGTATGCAAGGATTCAAATATCTCCTATGCACCCACTGTGAGGCTGTTGCTTCAGATTACACTCTCAATTTGCTGGAGTGCAAAATGGGAAAGAAATGGGAAGATGAGATACAAGGTATTGTAGCTGATCCAGGAATGAATGAAAAAGAGAAAAAAAAAAAAAACCCACAGAAGAATGACAGCTCTGCAGCAGGCCAAAGATTCCATTGATTCAAATGGTAAGAAATTAGTTGGTTCCAAAAAGAACAGAACAGATTCTATTCAATAAGCAGAATGTAGAAGGAGCAGCAAGACCTCAGGAAAATGGTAATGGTGTTTGTTTCTTTTTTCAACAAGAAAAAAAAAAAAAAGAAAGGCAATTAGAAACTACAGGAGAAACCTAAAACTGTACAAGAAAGCTGCATTCCAAACGTAAAGCCAACAAAATTGTGTACTTTTAAGTAACTGATAGAATGGAAGAAAGGTAGGAAAAAATGTAACCCAGTGAACAAGTACTTCATCAGCAGCTAATGGCAACTATAATCTCTTATAATAATATAGTACACACTATTTATTGTAATCTCACATTTAGCCCTAAGCTATAGATAACATATAGAAGATTTAATTAAACCATGAGAAAAGGAAGTCAACCTTAACAATTAAAGAGAAAGATGATGGAAGTTGAGCAGGGGAAGGAGCAGGGGGTTGAAGAGGAAGAGTTGATAGAACAAGAAGTTGGTTTTTTGAAGAGTCCTTTCTGGGGCAAGGCACTGCTGATTTTCATTAAAAATCCTGGCCTTCTGATATCTTCCAGTGCATACTAACTCACTGTTTCTGTCTCAACAGATAAAGCAGCACTGGATGGTGAACATTCAGCCATGAGGCTGGAGGGACAGAGAGAGGTGCTCTCCCTGCTTTTGATTATGATTCAAATTTTTTTTCCCCTTTGACCAATACCCATTCCGCCCTCCAACAGCAAAATGTTAAAAAGAGAAAACACTGAACAGGAACACAACTCTGCTGAATCAGAAGCAGGCTGCTAGAACATGTTCTTTGTCCCCAATTCCCTACTCCCTAGCCCTAAATCTATTCTTAAAAGGCTTCAAAGGGCCCATAATGCACTCTAAAAAATTCCAATTAATTCAGGACTCTGTGGACTAGAATTATTTGAGGAGCTTTATATAAAAATAAGGAGGTGGAAGGGTAGGCTAAATGGGTAAGGGGGATCAAAAGATACAAACTTCCAGTTATGAAATAAATAAATCCTGAGGATCTAGTGACTATGGCTTGTTGACTATAGCTAATAATGCTGTAATGTACATTAGAAAGTTGCCACGAGGGTAGAAGTTCTCATTACAAGAAAAAAGTTTCTAACTATGTGCTATAAAAGAGATTTACTAGACTTATTGTGGTGATGATTTTGCAAATAGTATAAATAGCAAATCATTATGTTGTACATCTGAAACTAATGTTTGCCTATCAGTTTTATTTTAATTAAAAAAAATTAAAATTAAAAAAATTAACTGTGACATTAGTCCTAATCCAGGCCAACTTCTCTGGCAGAATCCCTGTCCTCAGTATTTTTTTTTTTTAAACTTTTTTTATTTATTTTTTTTAAATAATAAATTTTATTTTTATATTCCCCATACAATTGCAACCCCCCCATTCTGATCCCAATCCCTCCCCTCCCGCCCCCCACCCCCCAAAAGTGTCTCTGGTTCATAGTTTTTTGTTGATTTTGATTTTCACTTTCTTATAGTTATTCATTTTCCTGGTCCCTTATTTAAGTTTTCTAGATTCCTGCTATGAGTGAGACCATCTGGTATTTTTCTTTTTCTTTCTGGCTTATTTCGCTGAGCATGATCCCTTCCAGCACCATCCATGTTGCTGCAAATTGCATGTGTTTATCTTTTTTGAATGCTGAGTAATATTCCATGGTGTATATGTACCACATCTTCTTGATCTAGTCATCTATTTTTGGGCATTTGGGTTGTTTCCAAAGCTTAGCTATTGTAAACAGTGCTGCTATAAACATAGGGGTGCAGGTGTTCTTTGGAATTGATGTTTCTGTGTCCTTTGGGTAAATACCTAGGAGTGGAATTGCTGGATCATATGGAAGCTCTATGTTTAGTAGGTCCAGAAATCTCCACACAGCTCTCCATAGTGGTTGTTGTCCTCAGTATTTTTTAAGAAGTTCTTGATGGTTCTGATTTACAACCAGTGTTAAGACCACAGATGGGCTCTATATTCTGTCCCTTTACCTCCTTGAAGACAGCATTTAACACTCAGCTCTGACTATGCACACAGAAAGGGAACTGAGATGGTTGCCAGGAGGGTAACTATTTAATATGACTATTTTTCTTTCTGATATAACAAATACATATACAGGGCCTTTCCTGGTGGCGCAGCGGTTGAGCACTGGGCTGCAAAGCTGCCCACAGCCTCTGCAGGGCCGGTTCGATCCTGGCCGCTGGCGAGAGTCCCACATGGAGCGCAGATGTCTCCTGCAGCGCCCGCTGCTCCCCCAGCAGTGTATTTCATCAATCTGCCTGTTCTGTTCCCCGCTCTGGCTCTGGTGAATTCTCTCACCCTCCCATGCTTCTGAGTGTACCCATTGCTTGTATAAATAAGTAAATAAATCTTTAAAAAAAATACATATACATACTCTGATTATACAAAATGTCCTGATTAACTTTATTGTAAAAGGTAAAAATTACCTAAATGTCCAACAACAGAGAAGTAGTTACATTATGGTGTAGCCATAGGCCAGAAGGATAGACACACTGAAAAGTAAAGATGTGTCAAAGATTCAAGATAAGGAGCATAATAAAAATGCCATGTGGGAAAATAGATTTTTAAAAATCAGCTACATATGACATTGATTTTGTTGAAGTTATTTTTAAAAATATATTTCTTAAAAAGCATGGAAGGCAATAGCTGCTTCTATTGCTATCTGAGCTGTCCCAACAGCCAGGAGTCCAAACCCTACCCTTTGAGCTCTGGTCTATGGTCAAGAAGGATGAGCCCCACCCTGGTGTTGCACGGGTTAAAGACAGCACTATCAAGTTATTGCCAGCCACTGCAGCACTAGTTCGATCCCCGGCCGGCTAGGGAGCAACCCACATGGCGCAGCAGACCTCTCCTGACTCACCTGCTGATCCCCTCAGTGGATCCTCCTGTTCTGCTCCCCACTCTTTCTGTTGAATCCTCTCACCCCTCACACCTCTGGCTTACACCCCAGTTCTTACATGCATGCATTCGTAAATATTAAAAAAAGAAGAAGAAGAAGAAGACGAAGATGAAGAAGAAGAAGAAGGACGAGCCCCAGAGCACCTGGCGGGCACTCATCACCCACCCCAAGAAGAGCCATGTAGGCGTTCTCCTGTGGGGATACCAGACAAGCAGATGACAGGGACGCTGAGAAGTAAAGCACATCACCTACAATGTCATTAATGAGCCTTCCATTAATGCCCTGCATGCTTGCTGCCAGCCAAAGGAGAAAATGTTAGGATCTATTGAGATCTTGAGGAAGGTGAGGTTGAAATCCTCCCTGAGTCTGTCTCAGAGCTTGCAGGTGTGATCCTGCCAACACCGCTCACAACAAGAAACACGCAGCCCAGCTAGACCTTAACCTGACAAGCACCAGGGGCTTGTCCAGACACTTTCATTGCCGCCTAGATACTGTTTATCTATTACAAGGAGACTGATATGCTGCAATGCAGAGAAACTATTCAGTCTCATGCCTTTTGGCATTTTGAAAAGAAATTTTGTTGTGGCAATTGATTTGCTCTTTTTTAAAAAAAATTTATTTATTTATTTATTTATTTATACAAGCACTGGGTACAGTCAGAAGCGCAGGAGGGTGAGAGAATTCACCAGAGCCAGAGCAAGGAGCAGAGCAGGCAGAAGGACCGAAGTACACTGCTGAGGGGAGCAGCGGGCGGCAGGAGAGGTCTGCGCGCCATGTGGGACCCTCGCCTGGTGGCCAGGGATCGAACTGGCGCTGCCGAGGCTGTAGGCAGCTTCACAACCCAGCGCTCAACTGCTGCGCCACCGGGGAGGCCCCCAATTGATTTGTTCTTGAAGGACTGAGAAAACCATTATGGAGAGAAGGATCTGATGCTATCACCCTAGTGTTTGTACTTTGCAAAATGATTACCTACTTTGATGTAAGTAACACATGGGGCTTTAGTCTTTTTTTCATCTCGCAACTCATTTAAAGCCATTATTTTAATATCCTTCCAGATTTTTTTTTTTTTACATAAAAAGTGAACAATGAGTGGCTTCCCTGGTGGTGCAGGATTAAAGTCTCAGCACTCTGAAGCTATCACCAGTCATTGTGGCATGAGTTTGATCCCCAGCCACGGAGCTGACCCATATGGCTCAGCAGACCTCTCCTGTCTCACCCACTGCTCCCCTCAGCAGTGTATTTCAGTAGATTTGACTTTTCTGCTTCTCACTCTGTCTCTGTCTCACCCCCTGCACCTTTGGCCTACACCCCAGTTCTTGTATGCATGAAAAAAAAAAAATCTTAAAAAAAAAAAAAAGTGAACAGTGGGGTGATAAAGAACATGGCTTTTAAACTGCAGCAAAGGGGCCTGCCTGGCACAAACCTGCATCTCAAGTGAGTGACCGCAGGGCAGCTGTGTTGTTTGCCCTGTCCCACCCTCAAGCCCTATTCCTTCTCCAAGAGCAGGTGGCTACTCACGGTGACTTCCTTCCCCAGGCTGACAGACGCCAGAACACGCTTCATTCCCTCTCCACTTCCAATCTGCCAGATCAAGGCCTCTGCTGCTTGGTTCTTAAAAGGCCAGTCTCTTGCTTGCAGCTCATACCAAACAGTCCTGTGGAGGCAGACCCAGCACACCACCTGAGCTCCTGGATTGCTCCCAGCTCACGCGCAGGAGCCCCTGGAGCTGCAATGCCAGGAGCCCAGCCAAAGAATCCAGCGTCTCTCTCGGCCTTCCCCACAGCCAGGTTCCAGGGAATGCTGTGATGGCATCCTGGTAGCTCCCCCAGGTGCTAGTGGGACCCTGAGGCCCTGTCCTCCCCTCTTGGAGTTGGGCTTCCACTTTCCAGTGACACAAAGTCTGGGGCAGTAAGGCTCTAAGGAAAGCCTTGCAGGTCATTCTGAGCAGAACATGAACACCAGCTCCCCACTTTCTTGCTTCAAGTTCCTGGTACAACTGTTAAAGCCAGTGGGCCTGATGCCTTTGTCCAAGACTGTTTGAACAGGAAGAGAAATACCAAGTCCAGTGCCTGGCACACGTGGTGCTTGGGAAATGATGCAGGTAAACGTCAGGGGAAGGAAAGAACACCCCAGAGGGAAGATACTGGGAGGTTACAGGGCAGCTGCAGGTGAGGCCTTCCTCAGCCTCTGCCAGGACCTTCACCTTTCTTAACCTTAGCCCTTCTCTGTTAGACCCACACAGCCCACGCAGGGGCCACTCGTCAGATGGGGCGATAAAGCAGCTGACAGGGGGCAAGTGGAACCCAGATGTCCTGTCAATGTGAACTACACACCAGACTTTGAAAACTCTGTAGGTTAAATTATCTCATTAGTTTTGATCACATGCTGAAATGATAGTATTTCAGATATACTGAAGTAAATATTAAAATTGATTTCACATGTTTTTCTTTTTAATGTGGTTAAGAGAAAGCTTTATCTATTTGGTTCATGTTGTATTTCCATATTTTGATTTTTCTTTTGGTTAGTTTTGGAGGCTGGCTGGCAGGATACCCATTCTCCCAGAGGAACAGTTCTCTAAACTCGGGTGGATGTCCTCAGGGGGCAGTGAGTGAGGCTGACACCCAAAGTTAGGCATTTTATACAATTAACTAATTAGCTCCCATGAAACAATTCCTCTGGGGATGTGCCATTATTCTCCCCATTTTACAGGTGAGGAAAGAAAAGGTCAAGCAGCAGAGCCAGGGTTCAAAGTCTGCCTGCCCCAGTGGCCAGCAGGGCCCTCTTTTCTGGCCACTTTGTCCCAGGAGGAGGGACACCAGGGGCCTGCTCACCCAAACGCATAGACGTCAGCAGCTTTGGAGAATGGCAGCTGATCCTCGTCCTTCCCAGGGGTCATCTCACGCACGATCTCAGGGGCCAAGTAGCACAGCCAGTCATGTGACAGCTTCAGCTGGTTTTCACGCCTGGAGGGCAAGAAGCCAGGGCAAGGGCACAGGCCTTTCAGCTGGCAGCAAGGAGGCCGCCTGGCACACATCTGCCCTGGGGACCCACATGCCACCCACCACCCACATACCACCCATCGCCAAGAAGGCAGAATGTAGATTCTGCACTTGCAAAAGCACCAATGCTTTGTGGGAATGCCACCAAAGGCGACCACCAGGTTTTCCTAGGAGAGGAAGCCAAGATGGATAATGGCAAGGAGTTGCGCTCTCCTGTCTCCATGCAGGAAATCACATCTGCCTGTGGGCCTCACAACTCAGCTGGGGCTCTCATTCTTCTGGGGATCCCTGAGATTCTGGGGGATGTGAACCCTGGTCTCCTGCCCAAGTCAGTGAGCACACAGGGCAAGTGTGAGCAAGGGGACCCAAAGTCCCTGGGGATCTGCCTATGAAGCAAGAGCTATGACAGACCTACGTGGCACTCAAAGCTGATTCTGGACCAGAACCACAGGATAGGCCCAAAGCAAACCTGGGTTTTCCTACAGGGAGGGCTACCCCTCAGGAGTACAAGGCAAGAGTACTTGTACACCAGACCTCGGTGGGACCTCAAGGCCCACCCAGCACCATCCAGGTCCTCCCCATTCTGTTCAGCCACCCAAGGCCAACTCACCGTCCCTCTCGGACCACACCCGATATCCCGAACAGCCCAAAGTCTGTGATGACCACTTTGCCATTGTCGTAGAAGACATTCTTGGATTTAAGATCTTTGTGCACGATGCCCTTGGCATGTAGATACCCCATGCCCTGGAAGACAGCGAGTCTCATGTCAGGGTGTGACGTTAGATTTATAGGAAATTACAGACGTTTGGTCATTCAGATGACCAAAATATATTTCTTGCACCTATTTTTTGTCACCCCCAAAAGTCTTGGGATGTCCTAAGTGTTGAGAATATTAAAGATGTATTTTTTTTTTTTTTGTAGGATTTATCCATTTATTTACACAAGAACTGGGGTACAGGCCAGATGCGTGGGAGGGTGAGAGGATGCATTGGAGACAGAGCGGGGAATAGAACGGGCAGACTGACGAAATACACTGCTGAGGGGAGCAGTGGGCATGACAGGAGAGGTCTGCCGCGCCATGTGGGACCCTCCCAGGCTGGCGGGGATGGAACCAGCACTGCAGAGGCTGCGGACAGTTTCACAGAGTGGCACTCAACCTCCTGTGCCACCAGGGGAGGACCTAAAGATGTCTTTTGCTAAGTTAATGATGGTAACTTCTAGAAAATACTTAAGAATGGGGGCAGATTGCCATGGAAACCAACAATGGAAACCTCCAGTCCCACCCCACATCCACTGATGCATTCAATCACCAGTGGCCAAGAAGTTAATCAATCATGCCTATGTAATAAAGCCTTCATAAGAGCACCAAGGAGAAGCTGCGTCCCCACTGGGGGACCATTGTGCTTCCACATGCCATTGTGCCAAACCCCAAGCTTCATAAGGACAGAACCTCCTTTGTTCCAAGACCCTATGGTGATTTATTTCCTTTAGTGTCCTTTGTAATAAATTGGTGATCTTGTGAGCAGATGGGTTTCCTGAGTTCTGTGTGCCATTCTAGCAGATTAATCAAACCATACTACTTGGGTGTCCTGGGAATCTCTGATTTATAGCCAGTTGGTCAGAAGCACAAATAATCATCGGGGCTTGCAATGGGACCTGAAGTTTGAGGAGATCATCAAGAGAACCTCCATCTGTAGCTGATTGCACAGAACCACCTGGGTCTCATAACCAATGTCTGAATTGGAACCCTTAACTTAGGGGATATGATGCTATCTCCAGGGAGCAGAATTGAGTTGAAGTCTCAGATATCCTGTGGGTGCCTGAGGATTGCCTGTTTGTGTGGAGAGGCCTACCCACATACCTGCCTTGGAAATTGGTCTCAGGACATCAACACCACAGCAGGGGAGGGAAATGAATGACAATGACTAACTTGGATCCAGTCACCCAGCTGGATGTCTTACCTAGATTCATTCTTCCCCTCATTCAGTCTTCACACTCCTATGCTGTACCATGGTATTCACTTTACAGATGAGGAAACCAAGTTGCTTGCCCCAGATCACACATACTTGAGATCAGCAATGATCTAACCCCAGGTCAGTCTGTGCTCTTTGTACTCTGACATGCTGCCCAGCATCCACTTGCTGTTTGGAGAAGGAGTGATATATGCAGAGGTGAAGGACAGGGAATACATAAAGAAAGGTGACCCCATAGAGGATCTGGGGTTACTATCAGGCATTTGCACAGTTGGCCTCTCCTCTCAGGCTAGGCAAGAGTTTGGCTGGGGAAACTAAGAGTAGTCCCCACAAAGTGTCCCCAAGTTCAAGTGGTCCCAATATCTATGTGGTGGAAGTGAAACTGAGATCAGTTTGTTCTTAGACTCCTAAACCACACAAAACCTATCTAACTCCCCTTAGAATGCTTGTTTGAACTTGGCTCTGGCCTCACTCCTGCATGGCACCTCAGGATCTGGCTGCTGGTGGCTTTTGCTGGCCCAGGAGGCTGAGCGGGAAAGGGGTCCAGCCTGCATCTTAGAGGACAGGAATCGTGGTGGGTAGAGTCTCAGCTTGGAAGTGGGGGATTTACTCGTGCCTGGGCCAAATGCTGGCAGTGGGAGGCAGCACGGCGATGCTTGTGAAGATGACAGGAACATGCAGAAGTAATTGATCGTAAGCTGCTTTTCAATCAGCCAGAACCAAGAAACTGCTAAGGTGGAAGCAAAATTACTCCAAAAAACCTCTTCAGATGGGTCAATTTGAATCTAACCAATCAAACTCTGCCAAGCTCAAAACTTCCTCATTCCAACTTTCTTTTTTCTCTCTTCCTCTGCTTCCATAAAACCAAGCTTAGCCCCATATCAGTGACAGATTTGAGCCTCACCTCCTGTCTCTTTGTAGACTCACAGAAGCTCTTTTTTTTTTTTTGTCTCTTTGTAGACTCATGAGAAGATCTTTTTTTTTCCTTCAAAGGCTGCTCATCGTCTTGGATTATACATGCGGTAGGCAGCAAGCCCTTTGCTCAGTAACAAGAATCCTGGACCAAGACTGAAATCTGGGGTCTGAGCTCCATCTCAGGAGCCAAACAGAGCCAAAAACCACACCTTGGGTTGTAAAGGAACCAGCTCGGTGACTGAGAAGAAGTCATTGTACCTCTCTTGTTTATAAAACAGGTGGATGGCCTCAAAAAGCCAGTTCAGAGAGACAAGATTTAAAGGACCCAGATCTGGCACACAAACCCTTCTCCTTTCCCATGATCTCAGTGTTTCCAGCATTACCCACAGAATTCCTCTAATCAAAGACCAATCAAAGTAACAGAGATAATTACAAAAGGAAGGGGCTTCAAAGTTCCCAACAGACGAACGAAGGAAGGAGACAGTTTTCCAGGAGGACAGAAACCAAATAAGCCAGAACAGAGGCAGCTTCCAACTCTGCAGCTCTGAAAAGCTTTGAGTAACTTTTCTCTTCTGCCTGCGAGTCTCAGAAGCTCATTGGTCATGACTCAGCCAGTTATCAACCAGGCGCTCTGCCCCCCGCCCCCCACCCCGTGTTCTGATAATAAAGAGGGAAAACAGGGCCTTCCTTGGTGGCGCAGGCGGTTGAACGCCGCGCTGTGCAGCTGTTCACAGCCTCTGCAGTGCCAGTTCGATCCCGGCTGGCCAGCATGGGTCCCACATGGTGCAGCAGACCTCTCCTGTCTCGCCCGCTGCTCCCTTCAGCAGTGTATTTCAGTCAGTCTGCCTGTTCTGTTCCCCACTCTGTCTCTGGTGAATCCTCTCACCCCCCCATCTCTGGCCTGTATCCCGGTTCTTGTATAAATAAATAAATAAATAAATAAATAAATAAATAAATCTTAAAAAAAAAAAATAAAGAGGGAAAACAGTTTGGGAAAAAGGTGCAAAGGAAGAGACAAAGGGAATAAGGCCAGCAAGTTTGGGGACAACACGAAGTAGGTAATACTCTACAGCTCCCTCCACCTTCTCTGAAATGAGGCAGGTGGCAAATGGAGGCAGAAAGTGATATCTGGGTTTGGGACTTCACAAGTTGAGCTCACTAGTTTAGCTAGATGGAAATGACACATGAAGTCTTGGTTTATCTACAAAAGTCATCGTGGCTTTTATCATTGTGGCTTCTCCTTCCAGAAAACACACCAAAAATGGACAGAAGAAGTGGGGGAAATACAAAAAAAAAAAAAAAAGGATAGGAGGTGGGAGACAAGGAAACAGAACAACAAAAAAGGGGCAAAAACTTGGTGGGTGCTGAAACAGAAAGTTTTCAAAAAACACAAAAACAAGAAAAGAAGAGGCCTACCCAGAAGCATTCTCGTTTTTTGTTTGGCCTCTCTGTTGCTCAACGAAAGCAAGAAGGAAACTCTTATTTAATTACTTAAGAAAAGGTGAAAGGAAAGAAAAGGTTGCCTGAGTCTGATCTAGAGAAACATAGACTTGGAAACTGAAGGCAGAAAGGGTACTTTCACGCCCTGTAGTAGAGCCCTTCCCAATCTCCACCCACCCCCCATCTTTTTTTGTTAAAGATTTATTTTATTTATGCATACAAGAGCAGGGGTACAGGCCAGAGGTGTGGGGAGGGTGAGAGGATTCACCAGAGACAGAGTGGGGAGCAGAACAGGCAGATCTACTGAAATACACTGCTGAGGGGCGCAGTTGGCAAAAAAGGAGAGGTCTGCTGCGCCCTGTGGGTAGCTCTGGGTAGCTCTCTGGCCAGGGATTGAACTTGTGCTGCAGTGGCTAGGGATTGCTTCACAGTGCTGAGACTTAAGCCCTTGTGCCACCAGGGATGTCCCACCCCCATCAATTGTAACAGACTCTCACCAAGCACCCCCAGGCCCAAAGCTGTCCCAGGTCTGAGCATTTTCTCCTGGCACCTATCCAAATAGGGTGATTAAACTCTTATCCCCATTTCACAGGGGAGAAAGCCCTCCCCAAATGATCTACCCAAAGATGGGCAGCATGACCAGGATCCAAACTCCACCTGTGTGTCTTTAAAACTTGCCACGTGCCTCACTCATTTCATCAACACTGCCTGAGTGTCCAGCTCCCACTGGACAAGACAGGGCAGAGGGTTAAAGAGACAGGGTCCCACCCTTGTGGTGCCTGGTGAGAGGCACCACAGAGCAGCCACCACCACCCCTACATAGGCTGACAAAGCAGGGTCTCCCCTTCACCTTGATGATCTCCTGAGCGATCTGCCTGGTCTTGTTGATGTCCAGAGATATCTTGGGGTCCCTCACGAACGAGTGCAATGTCCGCCCCTTGCAGAAGCTGTGGAGAATGGTGGGGTCAGGCAGGGGTCTGGGGCCAGTGCAGCCCAAGACTGCCCTTGTGGAGTCAGGGGAGTGCTGTCCCCATCACCCTCTGAAGGGCTGTAGGCATCCCCTGGATGGTGGGGGCCCCAGAATCCCCGTTGTTAACCAAGCCCAAGTCTCATTCCTCCCAGGGCCAGGCCTGAATGTGCACACACGCTGTTTCCTGAGGCCCAAGCCCGCCCTCCCTGGAACAGAGTTTGGGCTATTTGGAGCCACCCACCCTCGGTGGGTCAAGGCAGGACTATGCCCACTCACTCTGACAGGAAGAATGTGACCTTCTATGATGAGGCAACATCAAGGGTCCAGAGCTCCTCATGATCATTTTCTCATCACAGCATCTTATGACAATTAAGGAATGCACAAGGAGGGAGACAGGGCAGGGGTGGCTGTCAAGGGCGTCAGAGTGATACTGGTTAAGGAGCTTGAGTTTTCGGGTCTCAAACTACACTGGCTCCTGAAACCAGGGTGAAGACGGGAGAGCAAGAATGTGTGACTCAATCCCAATTCAGGGAGAAGGGGACTTAAATTCTGCTCTGGGGGCTAGTTTTTAATCTCCTAGGAGCTAAGTTTCTGGGAGCTGCAGGGACTTTGAGACTGGGCCAGGGGTCTGGAAGGCGGGCTGCTGGATTCCTTCACTGTGTCCCAGTTCCCTCGGTATGTTGTAAACCATGTTAAAGTTTTGGTTAGTCAATGTTTGCTACTTTTTGTATTCCCTTTAAGCAGCCCAAATCTCTTATGAAAGGTCTCAGTGGATGAGTGAGAGAAGGGAGGATGGCTGGATGGACAGTGGTTGGGGCCGGGGTCCTGGGGGGCCCCAGCTGAAGCAACCACAGCGACTCCACAACCTGAAGCTCCACAGGGTTGTGCTGTGGGCTGGTGACCCACACCAGGGGTGGGTGTTCTGGTGGCTGGTTCTTTCTCACAAAGAAATAAAAGAGGTTAATTTTTACTTAGTAAATTCAGTTTGAGAAGAAAGAAAGGTTTCAAAGTACAGAGTCTGGTTACAGGGAACTTCATCAGAACATCAACAAGGGTGCTCTTGGCTAATGGCATCAGAGAGGCCATTACTTTCTTCTCGACACTTCTATGTCAACCCTTAAATTTCCTCAGTTGCCTTTAAGCTGCTCTTTTTGATTTCAAAAGCAAATACCAAAGAACTTTTTTCATGGTATGGACAGTGTTTCGGTTTCACACCCCCAGGTTTCTGGGTGGGTAGACACTAGCACACGGAGGGTGGAGGGGTAAACCCAACGCATTGGAGTGGAAAGGGACAACATGCCCCTCAAGGTCACATACACACTCACACTCACAGAAGCTCACGTTCACTAGGACAGTGTCCAGCGGAAGGATTGGGTTAAATTAGGGGACAGCCAGGAAGTGGCTGGAGACAGAACCCAGAACACAGGGTATGAGGCTTTCCCAATGCCCTTCCACTTCCAGGGAGAACACGCTGGCAGCCTGACATCAGTTGTGTGTGAGCATTTACACCACAGGATCTGATGGGAGCTACCAATCAGTGCTCTGGGGCTGGTTGTTAAACTTTTGCCAGCCACCAGGGCTTCCAGGCCCTGCTGGGAACCCTGTGCAGACCTCAGGCCTTCATTGGAATGAAGGCAGCGTGGCGTAAACCACTGTGACATTTGCTGTGTATTTTCGCAAAGGAATATGTAATTTAAAATATGTCAGCATATGGAAACTTTTTAAAAAATAATGCGAGGAATGATAAGGCACGATTTGTAGCAGCCACCTTTTGGGACTGGTGCCCAGTTGAGGGAGAGAACACTGTTTTTTCACTCTGTAATTTTCTAGAACATTTGCATTTTCTCAAAGAGGTTTCACTAATTTTTTTAATGTCAATGGGTTCTGTGAGGGGGAATGGTTGTCTTCTTTCTGTTTCTCTACATTAAAACTTGCAGTGCCTCCAGGTGCTCACACAAATAACAGCCTGGGAAGGGGGAGGCTGAGGTGGCAACCCCTGTGAGGGCCGGGGGCCAGCTTACCTGGTGATGATGGCCAGGTGGGGGGGGTTCATGCAGGCTCCCATGAAGAGCACCACGTTCTCGTGCCGGGTCTGCCGGTAGTTCATCACCTCTTTCTTGAACAGTTTCAGGTGGTCCTGGTTGTGGCCATCCATCTCCAGCATGCGGATGGCCACCTCACCGTGCCAGCGGCCTCGGTGCACTCGACCCCAGCGGCCCTGCCCAATGGGCTCACCCAGCTCCACCTGCTCAAAGGGGATGTCCCACTCCTGCAGGTACACGCTGGTCTGGCTGGCCTTGCGAGAGATGGGGCCCCGCCAGGGCCGGCGGGAGCTCGGCAAGTCGTCCACCTCGTCCTCGTCATCTTCCACCTCTGACTTGGCAGCCTCTGGCTCCTCGGCCTGGAAGGAGAGGGGAAGGAATAGAGAAAGGCAGCAGATCTGGGCTCAGCCAACTTCTCTTCCCCTCTCTAGGCCTTCAACCAGACAAAGGAGGAAAGAGGCACAAAATCAGGAGGCCACATCCCAGTTCTGCCCTGGCTGGGCAGACAGGTAAACACCAGACAGATCACTTAGTGCCTGTGCCTCCATGTCCTCAGCCACAACACATGGCGGTTGGCCCAGCTTTCCTCATTGTTCTTCCTCCCTTGTTCACCTGCTGCAGCGGGCACCTGGGAGCCAGGGCCCAGGGCTCACACACACACCCCAGGCCCAACATGGGTTAGGGAGGCGGGAGATGGGGAGAAGGAAGCCATCAGGCATGGCTTATCACCTCTTTCTTGAACACTCACCTCCACTTCATGATCCTCCAACATGTCTGCTTTCGTCTGGTCATCAAGCCTAAGAGTAAACAGTTTGTCAAGGAGACCCTGAGGATGGGTCACCAGGCCTGGATCCTTACTTTGACCTGCCTGGCTGTGAGAAAGGCAGTAGGATGCAGTGGAAACAGCAGGACCAGGCTTTGCTAACCTTGGCCTTCTCCAGACCATCTGAGAGGGTGGGAGAGGGGGGTGGGCAATAACCACCAAGGCCCCTTCACAGTTGTTGCCTGTTGGGGTTCTGTGGACACACATAGCACTTGGAACTCAAGAGCCTCACGGTTGAAAACTGGCTGTGTCAACTCTGAGCTGTGTGACCTTATATAATTTCTTAACCTCTCTGGGCTAGTGTCCTCTCTGGACACTGATGATGACACTTTAATAGCTACTTCACTGAGCTGAGGACTGTACTGAGGGATGTGAACCCAGCACTGAGCAGGGCCTCCCACAGAGAAAGGGTTCCCTAGACAGCAGCTGTTTTAAAGATGGTCTCTCTAACTCTGAATGGCCTTTGCCCACGCACCCTGGGACACAAGCTCCCTCTTGGTTCATATACAGACCCACCCAATGCTGACTCCACTGACAGAAGGCAAATAAACCCTTCTGGCTGGGCTCACTGGGCCAGAGGATGAATTAGTTCAAGGACTTTCCCAACTGGCTTCCCAATACATGGCCGTGTCTAGAGATGGGAGCCAGAAATTTAAAGGTGGTATGGGAGGTGTTCAGGCCTGTGTGCCTAGCTTTAACGGAGCCCACGGAGGAGAAGGACACGGCACTGAGGTGCTTACCGGGTACTGTCTGCCGCTTCGGGGGCTGCCTGCGGAAACGCTGAAATGTCTGGAAGGAACAAAGGGCAGATGCAAAGATGAGACCAGCTTCCCACTCCAAGGACAGAGAGCGTGTAAAGCCAGCCACATGGGAAGCGGTCCCTCCCCTGAGTAGCCCTTACAGAGCTGCACGTGTGTCCTCTCCAGGCCTCTTCCACTGGGGCCAATATGCACTTTTCCTAAACTCAGCACCATCGTGGCCTGTCCAGCCTTGGTTATGCTTGTCCCAAAAGGGGCTTCTCAGTTAACACCATTCTTCTGTGGGCAAACTGCTCCAACACCAGCAATCAAACTGAGCTAATTGTTACCAGACACCAGATCCCGCTGTCCGCAGGTGAAGAAGGTACAGACTGCTGCACTCAGGCCAGCAGAGGCTGCAGGCAGGGGATACCAGGTGCCTGGCTCAGCTGCTGGGAATTCTGGGGGGAGCCAGGGCCCTGCCCCCAGGGTTTCTGGGTTTGGGTCCCTAGTGGGACCTCGGGGCAGAGGAATTCACAGTTCACACACCCGAGCATCTGGGGCTGACCCTGGGGAGCATGAGTTTTTCCTACTTTGAGCACTGAAAGTCCCGTATCTGGGGACCCCAGACTGACAGTCACTCCAGCATGGAACCCACATGTGACAGGTGAGACCCTCCAAAGCTGCTTCTGCTGCTAGGCTCTTTCTGATCTCTGCATCCCTTCTCATTGAACTCAGGGAGGCTGCTGGCACCACACACTCTCTCTCCTCTGTTTTCAGCAAAAGGAGAGAGATTGGAGGTGGCAGTGGCTAAAGCTATCAGTGGCCTCTCCCTGCCTCCCAGGACAAAAAGCCTCCCCACTAAGCACCCCTCACCCTGCCTTGGGGTACTCTCCAAGACTATGCTAAAGTCACCTGAGCCAGAGGATTGCCATACCTTGGACCTCACAGACTTGGAGAAGCTGAGAGAGGCTGTAGGCTTCTTGTCGGGGAAATGCACACGTGCACCCAATATTCTGTGCACAATCTCTGAGGAGGTCTGGGTGCTGACTGCCTCTGCTGAGGCCTCCCCCAGCACCACCAGATTTCCAGGGGCAGCCTGACATTTTACTCATTCAACACTGCGCCAAGGGAAACACATGCATGGGGGTGGGGGTGGAGAGTAGGGGTTCCAGGAAAAACAGGACCCCAGCAGGGAGAGCAAAATGTCTCTGGAGCCGCATACTTTCCTCAACCATTAAGAGTGCAATTTGCATTCTGCTCTAAAATGTGTCCATGTTTGTTTTAAATATGTATTTCCCTTCCCCTCTCCTCCCGGCATATTTTTACTCCACGATGGAACCTTCTGGAAGAAGAACCATGCTTTCTCAATGCTTTTGGGTACTCCTCTGTATACCACCCTGTAACATATAGCTAGTAACCAGGGATGATCTTGGAGGGGAATTGCAGTAAAAATAGTTGAAATCACAGAGGCAGCTCAGGGAGGCCCAGCAGCACAGCTCCCAGGCTCCTGACCCCTGTTGGCCTGCACACCTGGACAAAGCCAGATGGCTGGTCCTATCAGGACTTAGAAATGCTCTCAAGTCATTCCCCTAATGGATCTGGGGAACAGAGAAGCCTGGAGTAACCAAAATACCACAACTTCTAGATAAGCCTGTTTAACCCAGGAAAAAAAAAAACAACTAATGAGTGTTTTTTTTTTAATACAGACCCTTCATATGGCTAAATCAAGAATTGGAAAGTTGTGGATTATTTATATTAATTGTCACCTGCAGCTAGAGAAATAAGTACTAATCTTACAAACTCCTCATTAGCAGGAATATGGTAAAATGCAAAGTTTGGCATACAGTAGGTGTGCAAGACAATTTTTGTGGATGGGTATGGAAGAAAACTGTCCTGTTGGGTTTAAAGTTTTTTCCTTTAAACTTTGTACACGAAGGCAGCATTTCCAATAACAGCCAGCAGATGGCGCTGCGCATCAAGCTTGGAAAGGCGCAGTCCACTAAATGAAGCCAGAAGACTTCCCCTTGTGTAACATGGGTTAGTAATAGTCTCTTTGTCATTACGTAGGGGATGATATTGTGAGAGCAAAATATCAGCAAAAAATTCTCTCCCCATATTCTGCAAACCAGGTTTCTGCTACCTTGTTGCTGTGTGACTCTGGACAAATTGCCTGCCGTCTCTGTGCAAGAGTCTGGACACCAACTTCGGTGTACTTCTTGCCTCTGTCCCTGTGAGAGACTCAAGGCTGCTCATCCTTCCCCATCCCTGCCCAGTCCCAACTGCTCTCAGTAGGTGGGTATGAGACTTAAATACCTCCAGAGTGCTCAGGGGAAGGGGCCCTGATGGGCTACACTGAGGGGGTCATGGCAAGGGAGGTTAGTGGAACCATGCAAAGGACTCACCTGGAAAGATAAACTGCTGTCTATGATGAATGAAGTAGGTAGCTTTAAACAGAAGAGGAGGTGAGTCACACACAGAACAGCAAACCCAGCGAGGGAGGAGGGGACACAAGCATGGGCTTTGGAGAGAGAAAGGGGTCTTGTGTATGTGGCTGGGGCCACCCCACCCGCCCTGCTTCAGGAAGGCCTGGCCAGGGTGGGCTGATCCACAGGAAAGAGAAAAAGAGCTGGAGGACATGGGCGCTGGCAGCATCCTAGTCCCTGAGGCTACTCTGTGGCAGAACCCTGGACGGTTCCGTTCACCTCCCATCCCCACTTGTCTGCTGTGAAATGTGCGCGAGCCCAGGAGAGCAACATTCAGGGGAGAAAAAAACAGTGAATCTGAATGACAGTGCTGTGTGCAGAGAATGGCCTCCCCCTTGGCCCCACATTCACCCACAGGTGTTGAGGCTTCCGTGACTTCACCTCACCATCGCCCCCCAAAAAACCTCTCTCTAAGGGTATAGAAGGGGACACACTAGGGACCTGGACTCTGGCACCAATTGCTTCTAACCCCAGCTCTGCCCCTTTGAAGGTTCTGGGACTCCGAGAGTGGGCTAATCGCTCACACTGTAAAGTGGTGGTACAAATAACCTTTTCCCAGGCTTATCCTCAAAGAAAATGAAGTGCTCCTGCACAGTACAGAGTTCATGTGGGAAGAGTTCATTCCCCGGGCTAGTGCCACGCCTGCTCACGGCATTGCTGAGGCCAGAGAGATAACAGACCCTGGGGAGGGGGAGGACTCTGAGCAGGGGACAAGGAGGCCCCCCTAGGACATCAGGGAAAGCCAAGACGCTTTGGCTGACAGCACAGAAAGGACTTTTTCTATGGCTGTTGTTTTTCAAACAGGCTCTTCCTTTTAGAAAAACTTAAACTTAAGAGGTTAATCAAAAGGTTCAGTTTCAGGGCATAATAAGGACAACAGAACAGGAGAAGAGGTTAATCAAATGGGCCATCGCCCAGTTGCAGGCGGGGGAGCAGTGGGGTGTGCTCAGATGATGCATTAGTGTCAGAAGAGCTCCAGCTGGGTATGTGTTAGGGCAAAGGGACAGGCAAAAGAAAAAAAAAGATTCTTACAAAATCTCAGTCTCTGAGCACCCTGAAAAGAAGTCCTTAGAACCCTGGTGAGAGCAGGGGTCCCCTGGCACAGGCAGAACTGTGCCTCTGTTCTCCAGATCGAGGCCTGAGCTGGACTGCATGGGCTGGAGCTGGCAGCAGGCCTGGGCCTGGAGCAAACTGGGGCATCCCAACCACGCCTCCCTCCGGGCTGCCAACTAATAAACCGAGATGGCCCCACTCTGTCCCTTGGAGAAGCTGACACCCCAGGCTTGGCCAAGAGGTGGGGGGGATCCTGGCCTACAGGTCCCAGGACAGCCAGAGCTATGGTGACATCAGAGGTCAGCTCTGGCTCAGGTCCGCTCCAGCACACGCTCCCCAGTGGACTCAGCATCCTCACTACACAATGGGGAAAATCTAATTCCAACTTCACGTGGGCTCTTGCTTACGGAAAAGAGAACAAAAGCTTCCCTTATTTAAGTAGCTTGTCCAGGTCACAGAGCAGGTGAGCATCAGAGTCTCAGAGTCCCTCTCCCAGGTCTTCTGGACTGCCTCAGTTCCCAGCCATGCCTGCTCAGAAGTCAGCCCTGAGCAAAGACTAGCCAGAAGAGCCACCCCGAGCCCAGGAGGGCAGCCTGGGATTATGTCAAGAACCAGGCTTTATGTTAGACAGACCCGGCTTTGATCCTGGCTGTGCCACTCACAGGCTGTGGAAAGGGAGGCAAGCCACGTCTCTCGGAAACTCAGGGTCTCCATCTGAACAATGGGTGAAGTGACCTGTCCCTCAGAGATGTTACCAGGTTTGACTAGGGTCACGCTCTTGAGCTTGGCACAGCACCTGGCTCCCAGCAAGTGCTCTGGGTGGCAGCGGTGTTTGACCTTGAGCCGCCTGGGATGTGCAGAGAGGGGACATCAGATCTCATGCCTGAGTGCAAGAAAAAGCCCAAAGGTGTGGTACCTGGGAAGTTGAACCTGCTGTCCCTCTGGCCGGGTGAGGGGTTGGGGGGCGTGGTGGCACTGGGAGGGTTAGACGATGCCGGGAAGGGCGCAGGCGAGGAGGGCGTGGAGGACGTGGTGGAGGATGGGTTGCTGCTGGAATCCAGGTGGTTCATGGCTGAAGGGTGCTCCTGCAGGGCCAGAGACATGAGACACGGGCAGGGCCTGTCACACCCCCGGCTGGGACCCTCACCTGTCAAAGGTGAGGTCAGCCGATGTGCTGACATTTCACCCATCTAATCTTTGAGGGAGGGATGGCACGGAGTCCCTCACCTCGATGGCCCTCCCCCAGAGGACTCCTGCACATCTTTCCCACTTCAGCTCAAATGTATTTTCCTCCCAGAAGCCTGCCCCGAGCCCCGGCTGGGACCATACTCCTCTTTATCCTCCCATAACTCCCAGCACTTCTCTGGGCACCTGAACTATGCTGGGCTAGTACAGGCATAGGGATGCTTTAACGATGTTCCCCCGCACACGTGTCCTGTGAGAGCAGGGACCCCCACCCCCTTGCTGTCACACACCCAGTGGCTGGCCCTGAGCCCAGCACACATAGTAGGGTCCTGTAAAGAACTAAATTCAACCTCCTACAAATGCCTCTTTAGTCTTTAGTTCACAGGGGATACCTAGTCAATATTCCCACCCCTCTTTTGCAGACCTGCTGGCTAGGTCCACTCGGTGGTTTGGGCCCTAGCAAGGCCATAGGAGTACCCGAAAGAGGGCTGTGGGGAGATGGGTCTATACTGGGTGGGGCCCCAGAGCTGACCAACGCTTTCCAGACACCAATTTTTCAGCATGTGTGGAGGTCTCCTTGTTAAAAACTTGGGACCAAGTTGTATTAAGTGCAAAGTTCAACAGTTTTCTCTTGGCAGGCCCTAAAGGCTCTGGGGTGCATGGTGGACTCTGGAACCCACACCACTGACGCAGTGGGCCTCCCTGTCCAAGGATGGCAATGCCCCTGGTTATCACACTGAAGGGGCAAGAGGGAGCTGGCTTCACTGAGCTCCGTGCTCGCCATTCACACTCAAGGCTCTAGTTCCTCGTCCAGCTCCTGTAGGCAGGGCCAGGCCAGCAGGCAGGGAGTGGCCACCGGGCAGGCTGAATCCCAGCTCCCCCACCTGCACTGGCATGACCTTAGACGAACCACCCCACCTTTCTGAGCCACAGTGTATTGTCTACAAAACAGGGGCATCAACTGCGGCCTCGCAGAGTCGTCCAGTGGCTCCAGGTTTCAGTACAGAGGATCCCTGACCACGTACTATGTGCCAGGCAACCATGCAGGCACCAGGGCCCCAGAGGGATGCGACAACATGCCTTGCCCTCCAGTCTCCAACCCGTCAGGGAGACAGAAAGCAAACACCAGAAGGGTGAGTGCTACATGCGACGTCAGGAGCAGAGCCACGCTGGGGAGGGCAGGGCAGTGAGAGCCTGCCCATAGGTGTGTCCAGGCGAGGCTCCCTGGGGGGGCTGGAAGGGTGCTTCAGAGAGTGGGCCAGCAGGCACAAAAGCCCCTGGGCAGGACTGGGCAAAGCCCATCTGAGCAAGGAAGGGCAAGAGGGAGCGCAGTGGGAGGTCAGGGAGACAGGGGAACCTGCAAAATGCCTGGCACCTGGGAGCACATATTAACTGCTAGTCATATTCTAGTAAAGACCACAAACAGGGGATACTGGGCAGATGATACCCCGTAACTGTCCTCAGCAACACGAGAGACAGGCACCCCCAGAAGTGGGTAGTTGGAGGGCCAACGAGGTGCATGAAGGAAGGGGAGTCTGAGTGGGTCTGGAGGGTAAGGACTGGGTGTCCAGGTGGGCAGAAATACAGAAGCAGAGGCCCAGGGCATGTGTGGGTGAATGTACACAGTGAGTGAGGGGGTGCAAGGATGGTGCATGGCTGGGGTACACTTGGTATAGGACAGGTGCAGAAACACTGCTGGCCAGGCATGGAGTGGGAGTTGGGGCCCGGTGATAGAGCAGGAACCTGCTGGCCTGTGGCAGGCTGGAGACGAGTACTGGCTAAAAGGATGGCAGGTCCCCAAGGTCATAGAGGTTAAGTTACCCCTGTGAATTGAGCATCAGTATCCCTGCTCGGAGACCGAGGCTCCAAGAAGGCAAGGAATTCATTCAGGGTCACCAGGCTGTCACTTACTGTACCTTCTTTGTCAGTGCTTTGGGGAGGGTTCCAAAATGGGGTTCAGCCGCTCTGTCCACTGGATTGTTGATGTCTGAAGGAACAGATTCTGTCCTCCGAAGTTTAGGTACTGCTTAAAAAGAGGGAGACCCATCAGCAGGGAACAGCTCTAGTGAAAAAAGATTCACCCCAAATCCAAAAGGCAGTAGAGGGAAGGGGCAGGAAACTCACGTGGAAGGAAGGATATTCTACAGGCAGGTGCTTCTTTTGTGCACTTGTTATGGCATTTCAACCTGGGGAAGAAGCAGGGTCAGGGTACAGAGGGCCACTGGGGTCTCCTGGGCCTGACCTGGCAACAATGTGCAAGACACCCCACTTTAACAGCCTCGATTTCTACAGCTGTGCCAACAAGCAGTGGCACCACTGTGTAGAGCATCCTCACGTTAACAGTACCAGCAGCTCCTATCAGCTGAGCATCCATCAGACACCCACTATTGTCTACCTAGTCTTCACAGGAGAGCAGTTATACCCATTTCGACTTCTCCTGTGTGGGGCACCTATCTATCTCTTTTCTGCAGAAAAAGATGGCTCTCCATCCACGTTCAGAAAGCTCAAGATAAATCTGAACTTACAAAGAAAGATGAATTTGGAGAAAGTCTGTACTCCACCAAAGCCCCCCAGCATGCAAGAGGTAGTACCCCAGCACAGGGCATGCAATCTGAGGGACAGCAAGAGTGGAAAGAGCTGGGTTTTGGTCCTGTCTGCTCTACTGCCCCTGATTCTCAACCAAACATCATGACAGTGGGGGCTCTGCCAAGCTCACACTGCAATCCCAGGAGAGCACGGGCTCAGAGGTCATCCTGTGCTCTCTGCATGAAAAGCACTACCTGAAGGGAAGCTGGAGGTACCCAATTTACAAATAAATGGTCAGGAGCCAGCATATCCAGACTAGTGAGAAAGCTCTGGCCTCTCCTTGGTGGTCAGGAGAAGCACCAGGAAAATGCAATATATTCAACCAACATGGACAAGATCCATCACCTACAATCTGGCTGGAGCCCAAGGGCTTTTACGCATCCTAGTTTAGATTTTCAGAGCAATCCTGAGGGACAGAAACCTGGAATCTTCTTCCTCAATGTATAAATCAACAAAAATCAGGCCCAGAAAGGGCAAGCACCTTGCCCCAGGTCACACAGCAATGCTAGGGCAAAGTTAACAAGTAGTACAGGCTCTAGGTCCACACTCCATTAGGGGCAGGCAGAGGCAGGGAACAGGTTCTGCTTATCCCACACTTGCCCTTCTTTCCAACTAGAAACTATAATAGTTGGAAAAAAATTGAAGCTGTAGATTTACAGAATCTACCTTGTCCCCTCTGTCAATACCATGAGCTATCTGTGTTTACCACCAACTCTTTCCTGCCCATGTGTGCTAAAATGTAAGGATGAACCTCAGAAGTCCTTCCAGTGTACAAGACGGTCCTCCATTCTTCTCTGCCTTTGCCCAGGATGCTCCCTTGGCCTGGAATTCTCTTTCCTCCCTGGACTACCTAGCCATACTTCAAAGCCCATTTCAAATATTCCCTTCTTCTGGGAGTGCCTTACTCTCTGGTGGGCTGAATGGGTTTACAGTATGTTTAGGGGCACTCCTTTGAACTCTGACTTGACCTTAGATAAGGAATCAAGTAGCCGGCCTGTTCCTAAAGTCAAAGCGTGAAGATGGCGCCCTGCCTGGCCTCCCACTCAGCGCCCATCACCTGCAATGCTTGCACTTCACTCCAAACATCATGCTCTTCTGGCACACATGGCAGACCTGAGACAGCCAGGACTTGGTGGAGAACCTGCAGGGGGACACAGGAAAGAGCTCACGTGGGCCAGGAGGCCAGGGCATGGTCAGACAAGAGTTCCCGGACAGCCCTAGGGAAAGCAGGGGACTTGGTTCCAACTCAGAGCTCCGGCAGTCTCTCCCAGGGAGAGGAAGGACACCCAGGGGCCATGGTTCCCTCCCCCTCCCCATTTTCACCCAACATTCAGACTTCCCCGCCACAAAGTCATCTTGTCAAAACTCCACATCAGTGTGGCTGCTCACCAGCCCTCCGGCAATAGCAAGGACAAGTGTGTTTATCCTTTGACCCAGCAATTCTAGTCTTAAGAATTTATTCAACAGGGCGCAGGGGTTAAAGTCTCAGCGCTATCAAGCTATCACCAGCCACTGTGACATGAGTTCAATCCCCAGCCAAAGCTAAGCCACATGGCACAGCAAACCTCTCCTGTCTTACCTTCTGCTCCCCTCAGCAGTGTATTTCAGTAGATTCGCCTGTTCTGATCCCCACTCTCTCTCCAGTGAATCCTCATCCCCCACCCCTCTAAACTACACCCCAGGTCTTGTGTGCATAAATAAATAAAAATAAATCTTAGAAAATTATCCAACAGATACTACTATGGGTGCAAAATGACATGCAGATAAAGTTACCCCCTGCAAGTCTGTAGCAGTTAAAAGCTGAAGACACCTATGTCATTGAGGTGACTAAACTCGCTAAGGTACCATCTAGGCATACAAATGAACACTGCGCTGCCAGAAAATAAATAAGCTCTTTTTGTGCAAATACAGAATGATCTCCAAATTACAATGTCAAGGGGGGGTGGGGGAGGAGTAAGGCACAACACTGTATGAGCCCATTTAAATGAAGTACTGGAAAAATTAATTGATCATGACCTCTGGGAGGCCACACCATCAACTGGGTGGAACCACAGACAACTCCAGGGGTGCCGGGACACTGGACTCGTCATCTAGCTGGTATGCATGGGTGTAACACATGTCAACCCATGTCAAAAGTTATTTTAATGACTGTCAAGTCATTCACATGCTAAGCACTAGATAAAGTGAAGCTCAAATAAAATGAAAGCAAAGCATAAAACTGTGTATAATATATGCAGTATTTGTGTGAAAATAAAAAAGGAGGCGGAAGAACATACATATGTATTTGCTTGCATAAAAATATCTCTACAAGGACACACAAGAAACTAAGATCTGCTTACAGGGGGCCGGGGGGCTGGGAACAGCATGCGAGGGGATTTTTCTCTATTTATACTTCTTGAATTTTGAACGTATGAATGCATTTTTCACTCTAAACTAAACCGAAATTAAAATAAAAACCACGTGGGATAGAAGAATGGGGGCTGAGTAGGTGGTGTCCTCCAGAAAAAGGCCCAAAGCCTGGCCATAGGGTAGGATCCAAGGGCAGAAAGAACTGATATTTTTGGAGAAAGTGACTTTTAAAGACATAGGGCATTGTAACAGCAAAGAGCAACAGTATTTGGGGAGCAGTCTGCAATGCACCCATAAGCATCAGCTCACTTGGTTTTTATACCACCCACCACCCGCCCCCCCAGGAGTTAGGCAGGTCCGTGATAGTACATAGACAAGAAAACCAGCTCTGAGAGGTTAAGGGATGTTCTCAAAGTCACATAGCTGTGTGTTGTGCAGTGGGGGCTAGACCCCAGGTTTCTGAACAAAGTTGCATGGCTTCTCTGAAAGACCCAGGGGCAGAGTGTGAGGGAGAGCTCTGGGCTTGAATCCTGCCAGCTGCTGGCTATGGGAGGCCTGGAGCCCATGCAAATGGGCCAACAGGCCAACCTCATGGGGATTCTGGGGACGACCCCATATGTGCCATGTCATTGAGGGGCGCCTGCAATGTGAAGGCGGCACTTGAATGTCACTGTCTCCACCTAGCCAAGATGGGTGTTTCAGGGTGGGGCGGTGGCCTGAGACAGGGTGCCTACCTCCCTGGGGTGCCTCATTAAGGAGTCCAAACTCCATCTCCCTGGGACCCACATTCTCTTCCCCTCTGGGCTCAGTGGTATCTGAAATGTTACCCACTAGGTACGGCCTCAAATCCCCCATTAAAGCAGGCACAGTCAAGACAAAAATGAACAGGTATCACCTGCTGGTCCTGGTGTCTCTTGGGTAATGCTGGCCTCTCTTGGGCTGGAGTGAGAGGTGAAATGCCACATGATGCACGACACCCTTTTCATTCTTGGGACAGGACAGGAGGAAGCCCCATTTTCAGAGGGAGAAACTGAGGTGTGGAGTTACTGCCTATAACTCCAGGGAAGAAGTGGGCTCCTGGCCCGTTGGGTCTCAGGAAGATCACACTTGGCACGATGGCCATGGCGAGGGAGGCACTGGGACCTTCGGTCAGAGAGCCAGCTTGTGTGGTGCCGGGCACTGTCCTCCCCAAGGCTCTGGGGTACAGACACCCCAGCCTGACAAGACTCCAAGTAGAGGGGCCTGAGTGTCAGCTAGCGGGCTCCAGCACTGTCTTACCAGCAGTGGCATGACCCAAGCAAACTCACAACTCACACTCCATGGGGGAAATGAAAGCCTTGGCAAGTTGCAAAGCTCCTGACAAGCACTCCTTGTGGTGTTTACAGCTGCCTGCAAACATGGAGCCAGAACGCCAGCTCCCAAGGCACCATATGGGGTGATGGGGTGCGGCTGAGGCCTGTTGTTTGCAGCACACGCCAGCCTCACAGCCTCGACAGTGCTGAGGCCAAGCCCTCTGGACAGTCCATGAGATGAACCCACAGCAGCGCTCCCCACATGCACGGCGCCGCAGTCCTTGGAAGTGGTTGGAAATCCAAGCTGCCAGGCCAAGAGCGGTAGGGATGGGACCACGGGCCTGGGTGTCTGAAGTTTCACATGTTCTATGGGGCTTTGATGTGTTAGGAAGCTCTCAGCTCTTCCTCCCTGAGATTGGGACCTTTCTCCTGGGACCTGTATTCTGAGAGGGGAAACAAGTGGTTTCCCTCAGCAGAGAGGGAAGAGACCCACGGAGGGACCGAGGAGGAGCGAGCAAGCCCATATGCCATGGGGACAGGCAGGCTGCGTCCAGAGGTGGTAGAGATGCCTCCCATCTCAGTGAGGGCTCTGGTGTGTGTCCCAGCTGTGTCCTCCCTACCCCGGGCTGGCGGGACCTACCTGTGTGTCACTGATAGCCCGATGTCCCTTCGTACCATCTGTGGGGATCCGTGTGGGAGATCTGCAGGGAAAGAGGCCAGGTCGGGGAAGCTGAGGAAACCCCAACGGGACAGCTCATACCTGTGACTTTCCCTTTCAGAGATTACAGGCGAGATGGGTGAGGTGATTCACTGCATAGCAGAGCCACATTTCCCTGAACCTCTATCCATGAAAACAGGGATGAGCCACTCTATCCCAGGGACTCAGTGTGATCAGCCTCACGAATGGCCTGCTTCTCTGGTAATGTCACGGTCTGGCCTCTGGGATGGTTCAGTCTGCCATCTCTGCGCAGTTTCTAGCTCCAGTGGAAGCTGGGCTTGCGAGACAGAAGGAACAGCAGAGGTGGGGCTACAAGTCTCCCACATTCCCCATCTCTTGCACTCTCTCATGGATGCACTCACAGGTACATCCAGGTTTCAAGAGCTTAATTCTGGCCACTTTCTGTTAAGTGGGCAGAAGCTGCCTGACCTGTAGAGGAGGGATGGAGGCTGATTATCCACACAGCACATCCAGTGCCTTTCCAGCCAGAAGCACCTTAGAATCTTGCTCTGAGAACCCCCGTCAGATCTCGGAAGGCAGAGTGAGGACAAGGTGAAGTGTGACCTCATTCCCACATGGCACGTCTGAGCCTTTGGGAAGTCTCTGGCCATAAACTCTCCTGCCTGTCCTCCTCAAGGGCATCCTGCTCTCCCTCTTCTAACCCGGGTGCCCCCATAAGAACAGGCTCCTAATGTTCATGGCACTGCATGGAGAAGCAGCTGGAAGCACCCTCTAACCACCGCAGCCCACAGATTTAACCCCTGCCCTCTCCTCCGCCATATGTGTATCCCCACACCTTTATCTCCTCTCCACCCCCTTTCACCCATATTCAACTCTGCCTCTCTCCTCCTGGAATAGGGGCTCTCAACTGTGTCCATGGATGGGGCTTCAGGGGTTCTGGGAACTCTCTGGATTGGTAATCAGAATGCTGTAGGCTCTTCCCTGCAAAGAGTCTAGACTTTCATCAAATTATCAAAGGGATCTGTGACCCAGAGTTCAAGAAACAGCGCTCAAGGGTCTCTGACCATCTCATGCCCTCTGAGTCAGCAGCATCCCCCCTCAAAAGTCACTGTGCCCCTGGGTACTGAATGCAGCTGGGCATACAGCTGGTGCTCTTTAAGTGCTGGTTCACTTAAGATCAAGTACCAACTACCCAACCACAAGGAGATGGGGAGGGGCACTGACTCCTTCGACATCAAGCAGAGTTTGATTGGGACCAAAAGGCCCTTTGCTACATTTCCCTCCTCCTCCCCCCACAGTGATTGAGGAACCCACAATTGTACCTCTACAGCTTCCTCCCCACATCTGCTAGAAAGCGGACTCCTCTCAACTCCCTCCTGAGCCACCCCATCTCAGTCAGCAGCCATGGCCACCAAAGGCATGGCCAAAAAGGGGTTACTAATCTTGAGAATAACAGATCATGGGAAAATGAGATTTCAATTATCTGTCACTAAACACAAACTAAGATTGATTTGTAGTGTTTGCCACAGCCATGGGATAGAAGGAACGTGAGCTGGCACATGTGATAGGCACCATCTGTCTCTGATTCAGATGAAATAGGGGTAGGGCCCAAAGGTCTCATCCTGTCTTCCTGACAACCTGGGAAAGCAGCCTCACTGCCGTGGTCCCTACAGCACTATAGTGACTAGGAGGAGGCTATGGCAGGGGTGCAGGTGCTGGATGCTGGCCAAGGCTCTGTGATGGGCCCTGGGGGCACCTACCCGTGCTGTGGGGAGAGGGAAGTGTGGCCTCCCTCCTACTCTCCCTATGCCTCCCCGCTGGTCTGGCAACCAGCTACAGTCCAGCAGTCACTGCCTGCTCTCCCTGCTCCTACCCTCAAGACCTTGCCCACAGCCTCATTGCACTGCTAAACCAGCTCAGGAGAGTACAGAAATAAACTGCTATTTTGCTCAGGTAAAAACCAGAAATCTCTGCATTTCCACTCAGACAATTAAAAGCAGACTCCAGGGGCAAGGCTGTTTCCCTCTGACTCATGAGAGACAAGCCTCACAGCATAGCCATGTGCAAGAACCTGCTCTCAACTTCAGGTGCCCAGGCTTCCTCTTCCCCCTCCAAAGGCCTCGGGTACCCTTCTATGTCTCTAAGCCTCATTCAGAGTTGAGCTGTACTCATGCCTCTGGGCGGGCCCCTGGCCTGAAGAGAGGGGTCCCAAGACATCAGCTGGGGTTCTGTGGATGGCTGATGTCCACCCATATCGGCAGCCCCTCCCTGAAGCACCATGTGCACCAACAGGAACACACCCCCTGCTACTGAGGGTGCCTACAGGGATGGCAAGGTGGAGACAGGGTCTGCCGTGGGGTCTGCCACAGAACCCGATGTTCTTGAGGTCTCTGCTTTGCAAAGAGCAATTGCTGGATGGGATGATGCCACCTTATCATCTTAAGGCCACCTGTCCGTGCATTATTTCATGAGGTGGTTACCAGCATCTCTGCTTCTGAACTGTGGAAAGGCTGAGTAGACTAAGAGAAGGTCTTAGAAATCCACCCCTGATGGGGACAGCAACAAACACGACTCCCGAGTGGCACAGGGGATGAAAATAAATCACTCTTACCAAACCTGGAGGAGACAAAAAGAGAGAAAGGAGGATTATGGCTGCCTCAGCGTGCTCCCCAGAACATCACCTTTTGGGAGTGAGTGACAGGACAAGGAGCTTTGAGTCCTTGGGGTAGGGGGCCAGACTGGCTGAGTGGGGAATCCCTGAACTCTCTAAGGGGACATATCCTCAATGGGAAGGATTAGAAATGCCCTCTTTGGGTCCTCCTAGTGGGCCCTGAAGCTACACCTCAACACATTAGCTTATCTCAGGTCTGCTAGTTCCCCAGCATGGCAAGGAGAGGTCTCTCTACTTCACAGCTGAGTCTCCCAAGGTCGTGGGCCCATAAATGGGGGAGGAGGAGCCTGCCCAAAGCCCTAGGAGGAGGGGATGCAGGGTCCAGGCAGGAGAAGGGGTCAGTGTGTCACAGAGGATGTGGCAGGCGGGCAAGGAGAACAGTCTGAGAGCATGCAGGTGGTCCCCTAAAGAGGGGCTGGTGGGAACATGCCCTGAGCAATGCCTGGGGGTGAGGGCTACCGTCCTAGGGGTAGACAGCTGGGGAAAATCCCGGCCTTCCAGGCTGCCCTCAGGGGGACGCCAACTGGGTGGCCTGAGTATCCATGTGAGAGCTGGTTTTGGTGGCTCTGTGAGGACCCGGCTCAGAATCCCAGGGTCTGAGTCCAGCTCAGCAGTTGCGGGACCTGAGGACTGGTGTGGTCTGTCTGAGGCACTGCTCTGTGCCAAGAGCCAGAATGTGACCAAAGCCTTCCTGATGCTCTTCTCAGGAAAAAATGAGAAGGAGATGCGCTGGGTTTCACCTGCTAAGAGGCCCTCTGACTGACCCCAGTCCACGTGTCTACACAGTGTTCTCTGGGAGAAGAAGATCCAGAGGGGGAGGAAAGCTGCAGTCTCCCAGCAGGCCTCTTTTTCCCATAAGGAAACCAGGAGCGCCTGCACCGGGACAGGGCAAACAAGTCCACCCAAGACCAGAAAAGGGGTGTCCATGTCAGGAGAGAAGCCTGGTGTCCCAAGCTCCAAAGGTACAACAAGGTGGGAAGCACAGAAATAAAATTCATCCCTGCCCACAAGTGTACACTGATGGGGGTGATCTTTATAATAACAAAAATAACTATGAACTGAAAGTCTATCAAGAGAGAAAAGCTAGTTCAACTATACACTGAAATGATATTGAAAAGTTTAAAGACAAGGTAGTTGGAATATTTAGCGATAAATACTGACTGATAAGCTGTTGGCTCCCGAAAGAGGAAATGGGTTACTGAGGAGAAAGGGTAGGGGGTTAAGTTTATACCGTATCCCCCTGCAAACATGAACTGCAGGAGCTACAAAGTTTTTGCATTTTGGACCCTGTGCCTGTTACACCTACTAAAAATACAGAGAGAATTTTAAAATAAAAAAAGAGTAAGGTATTTTAGAATATCCCGGGAGGTTGGTCGTTACTGCAGCATAACCTAGCCTGTGCTGACTGATAAACTGTGTGACTGCATGTTTGAGTGTCTGTGTGTAAATCAAGAAATCTAGGATTCAGCCCCCAAATTGTAAAGGTAATTTGGGGAGTGGCCTGAGTAGTTGGGATACCTTTCACTTTTTACTTTGCATATTTCTATATGGGTTGCTTTTATCTGGTCTTTTTATTTTAAGCCCATATTACCTTTACAATGAGAATATCACAGTAAAAACTTAACGGTAGATGGCAAGCTCAGCACCTGCTGGCAGGAACGCTTACCTCATTGGGGAGACCTCATCAATGCGGTTCCCCAGCTGAGACTCGTGGGACTTGCTCCGTGTGAGCGTGGGGAAGCTGGGAAGCAGCTGGAAGACCTTGCGGCTGGGTGGGGGCGGCGTCCGCGGAGGCTTGGGCTTGGTGTGCCGTCGCAGCTGGGGCGTGGTAGGGGGGGTGATGAAGTTATGCAGGGCACGGGGAGTCAGCCGGCCACTGGTGTGCAGGGGGAGACAGGTATCTGAGAGGCCCTCAGTGAGACCAGGGTTTAGAGAGTCCGAGGCAGGCAGCGTCGACACAGAGACAGAGCGGGGACCCTGGGCACTGCTACCCATTCTGCCAAGCTGGGAACTCCCCAGGGGCCAAGGCAGGCTGGCTGCTGAGAAGGTGTCCGAGGAAGACCCTGAGCCACTTTCCCGCCGAGCATCCAAAGAACTCCAGCCTGAGTCTTCTTTATGCTCCCCTCCTGTGAGCCAAGAAGTCAAGTCACAGATGGCTGAGGCTAGAGGTATTTACAGGTGAGGTGGTTAGGGCCCAGATAGGCTAAACAGCTTACCCAAGGTTGTACAGTTCCTTGGTGGAAGGCTTCAACTACTAGTTTCTACCTTGTTTTCAAAGGCCTGTCTCACACATTATATTCTCTGCTCTTTAGTTGACCTTAGGCTACTAGCACAGATATACTGTCCCACTTCATACAGACAAAAAATGAGGCAGAGAGAATAGCAGGTGTGTGGGGTGCATGCCAGAAATCCCTCCAGTCCTCCCTGTCAAAGTGGACAAATTAGGGACCTCAGAGAGGGAAGTGATGGCTGATCTTAATCAGTTAGGAAAAGGAAGCTGGGGTGTGTGAAGGAAAAGGCCACTTCAACAACATTCAAATGTCAAGAAAAGGGGCTGTCTCAACCTTCCAATAGAAAACAGCCTTGAGAATTTGCTAGAAAAGAGACCCAGCTAGAAATTCACTTCCAGGCCTCCCTGGTGGCGCAAGGGGTTAAGCACCACACTATGAAGCAATTCGCAGCCTCTGCAGCACGAGTTCAATCCCCAGCCGACCAGGGAGCAACCCACATGGCAAAGCAGACCTCTCGGTCTCCCCCGCAGCTCCCCTTAGCAGTGTATTTCAGTCCGTCTGCCTGTTCTGCTCCCCGCCTTGTCTCTGGTGAATCCTCTCACCACCCTCCCGCCCCTCAGCATCTCTGGCCTGTACCCGAGCTCTTGTATGCATAAATAAATACATCTTAAATAAAAAAAAAAAAGTCACTTCCTTCTGAGAGGAGCCTGTCCCCGCCATGACCCTTTGTCTGAGCCCCCAGGACCTGGAGGATCTGTGTAGTTCCAACTCAATGGCACAATCTGTTCATTCTTTCAAGTGTACGCTGGATGCTTGGAGGGAAGGTATAAAAGAGATGTACGGGCTGCATCCAGAGAGCCCAATGAGAGTGACACTCACTTGGACAGACGTCTGGTGACTGAGGGACTGCAAAGGAGGAGGACCTTAAATAGCCTGGGGACTCAGGAAGGCTTTTCAGGGGAGGTGGCACCTGGGCTGAGCCAGTTAGGGAAGAAAGGTGGAGCAACTGAACTGGCAGAGTGGATAGCACATGCCAAAGCAGAGGGCACGGGGCACCTTCCCACAACTGCAAAGAGCTCTGTGTCCTTGAGAGGTCAGGATGAGTCAGGGAGAAGCAAGAGATGAAGTTGGAAGGTCAGCCCATGAGGGGCCAGCTCAGAAGGGTCTTGCAAAGGATTTTAGGTTTGACCTTACCAAAGAGGCAGGGGAAAAGAATCCTATCTGCAGACCCACTCATGGGGAAGAAGACATCTCCCCTTCCTCATACTTGCCAATGAGCAGAAACTACAGAAAGGTAGATATTGACTGAAGATAAAATGTACTTCCACACTACTTTATTCTTTGTACCTCAATCTTCCCAGCACAGCGATGGTACTGAGATTCAAAGAGGCACATACATTGCCAAGGTCAGACAGCTAAGCCCCCACTACTGCACAGGGCCTCCTCCCACAAGACCATCAATTTTGACTACCCTACAGTGGCACAGCATTGAGAGGTAATGAGTTCTCCATCATAAGAGGTGATCAAGCCTAGCCCACTCAGTCATCCATCAAGGACGATGGGGAAGGATTAGCCTTTACAATTCTTAGGGTTCCTAATACATTCCATCCATCCAGCCTTCTTCCTACTTCACTGCATGGTGAGTTTTCTATTCATTGATCACCTTGGTGGAATAAATTGCTCAGACTTTGTGTTCCTTTTGTTCTTTGAGCTTGCTCCTTTAGAACTGCAGCCAAGATTTTTACTTTAACTTATATATTAGCTATAGAAGGCACACATTTCCTATTGAAGGGATTAAAAGATAAGTTCCATAAATCCACAGGTAAGTCTACCATCAAAGGAAGTAAGCCCCAATTTTCCAGATTGCCTATTCAATCACCATTGCTTCGAGCCAGCTTCATACTATGCATGCCAACACCAGACAACTGGGAGAGGATGCCCAAGCATGACTCTCAGGTCACTCAGTAGGAAAAGCTCTGGGATTGATTAGTGATGTCTGTCACTGATGAAGCACAGGAAGTATCAGCAGGCATGATTTTTCCCCTATTCAACCCCACTGGCACTGAGAATCACCCTTCAGTCATCTTTTTTAAGACCACAAGGGAGATGACATCAACATTTTCCATCACCCCACAGTCCTAATGCTGGCAGAGTACCTAATGAGGGCCAGGTTCTGGTCTAAGCACTTGACCTGAATTCATTTCACCTTCACAATAATCCTACAAGGGAGTTGTCATTACTACCATATACAGATGAGGAAAATGAGGCACAGTGGGGTTAAGTAACTAACCAAGAGTTCAAAGTGGCCAAGCAGAGTGGTTCCAGCAGTCTGATTCCACAGTTCCTCTTTACGACAACCAGACTGCTCTCATCAAATCCTGTTGAATGCAAGGAAGATTGTGACTGCATGACCTAAGACTGGTGCTCACTGGTGCCCACTTTGTGCCTAATAGGTGTCCTGAAGTATGACCACCACTGGGTAGACCCATCTGCACACATCCTGGCCTGTTGGGATGTAGGATACCACAAGCTGATATCAAATGGGAAGGCTGGATCTGGCAATGAGCCTCTCCCAGGGGCCTCCTCCAGGCAATAGTGGAAGAAGCACCTTTTGAAGAAGGAGCCTCATGCCAGGGGTAGGACCCAGCAAATCACCCAAAACCTTCTTGTAGCTTTACAAAATGAGCTTACCACTATCTCTAAGGGATGTTGCCACATGTTTATCAAGTGCCTGGCACTCAATAAATAGTGCTTAATAAATTAGTGACCTCCATGTCCCAGCATCTAGAATGGGAAGACAGCAGCCTTCCAAACACAAATGGGTCACCACCACTTGACAACCAGCTTCTCCACAATTCCTTATAATTCAGGCATGGGAGGGGAGCTGACAAATTACCCCAAGATTAAAGCTTGGGTGCCAAGTGTTTTTAAACTTCCACAACATGGAAACAACTCAACCACCTTTAAAACCCAAGATTCAAATCCCAACTCTGCCATGGGCAGCTGTATGTCCATGGCTCAGTCCCCTCCCTCCCTGGCCCAGTCTTCTCCTCTGTCAACTGTAGGGACAAGAATGCTGCCCATGTCTTCTTCATGTTTATTTTATTTTTTTAAAGATTTATTTTATTTATGCATACAAGAGCTGAGGTATAGGCCAGAGGTGTGGGGACGGGGTCGGTGAGAGGATTCACCAGAGACAGAGTGGGGAGCAGAACAGGCAGATCTACTGAAATACACTGCTGAGGGGAGCAGCAGGCACAGCAGAAGAGGTCTGCTACGCCATGTGGGCAGCTCCCTGGCTGGCTGGGGGATCGAACTTGTGTTGCAGTGGCTGCGGACAGTTTCATAAGTTGTGTCTTAACCCCTTGCACCACCAGGGAGGCCCCTTCATGTTTATTTTTTGGCACAGGTTGGGAGACATGGTGTGTCAAGGTTTTCTGAACTGAGTGAAGCTCTCTACCTTGAGCTTTGTGTTCAAAGACAGACTAAGTACAATGGGGCCAGGGAAGAAATTTAAGCCCAATCCTCGCTGGGGAAAAAAAATCAAGAGAAAGATCAAACTCCTTAAGCCTCAGGCTGCCAGAGTTAAGACAGGTGGCTCAGAAAATTAAAAAACAAGGCTAATTCCATTCATTAGCTCATTTTAAAGCCTCATCTGTGAGGTAGTGGGAGTTAAGTCAGGCATTTAAAGCTGTTTCCAAGGCAAGATTTAGAAAGCCTGCAAATAATTCCCAAGGAACTCGTCATAATGTCCGGATTACACACTTAGCCTGGGGCAGCCGCATACATGCTCAAAGCTGAAACACCGCCCAGTTTCTCTATCACGGTTGACTCAGGCTAAGCCGACATCAGTCTGTGCCAGCCCATGGGGACAGGAGGGTGGAGGGCTGGGAGGAGCTGGGAGGGGGAGCTGGCATGCAGGGAGCTGGCAGTTTCATAGAGCTCACAGATGTGTGCCAAAGAGCAGGAATCATGAGGGTCTGGCCAATAGTAAACCAGCTAACAATGGCTAAAGCTTCCCTGGGCTTGTACTGACCAAACCAGTCCAGATTCAAGCACTCTGTCTGGGGGAGCCTCTGTGGCAGCTCAGGTCCATCACACACCTTTGAGAGTCAATTCTGGCTTTCCAAGCTGCCCCAGAAGCCTGGGCCCACCCTCACCCATCCCATCATCCACTTCAGCAAAGGCAGTGGCCCCCAGAAAACCAGGCCAGGCCTGGGAGAAGGCCATCATGGAGGCCACCGGGGTGGAAGAGAGGGAGCCGTTGGGCTCTGGTCTTGGAGCTGGAGAGGAGGGTGCTACCTACCCAGGCCTGTCACCTTCCGCAGACAGGTGAGGGCATATTGTAGGCGGCTACACTCCTCGGCGTTGGCCCCACAACGTCGCAGTGTCTCCTTTACCTTGGCCTCGTTCATCTCCAGCAGGGCATCCAGCGTGAGCTCTCGGAGGATCTCCTGAGGAAGCACAGAAAGACAGCCAGGGAGCGGTGAGCAGCCAGGGGCCCCAGCAGCCTCCTCATCCTCCTCCTGGCCAGGGCTGGCCTGTGCTGAGTGGCAGGGGCCAGCTGCTGGCAGGGCGGGCCTCCAACAGAGGCCACCACTTGTCTGAGGACACAACAGCCAGTTCTTGCCCCCACCCCCAGTGCCCCCAGAGAGCAGCTGAAGCAGATGCCAAACCCTTGGGGTTGGGGTTGGGGTTGGGACTGGAGTAGGGGGAAGGAAGGACAAACCAGAAAAGTTTTGATGGGGGCATGTTGACCCTCTTTCTTTTTATTCCTCGGCACAGAAAAATGATGAATCATGACAACTTTCTAGAATGACACGTACTTGAGATAAAGATAGCCCTTTACATTTTTGTTGTATCTGAATCAGACAAGATAAAGTTCAAATAAAACTGGTTTAACAAGAGAAGGATTAACAGGAACAACCCTCACTAAGCACTGAACAGGCAATAACTCACCTGATGTGATTCTTAGTCAAACTTTACATCCAGCCCCCTTGACAACTGGGGAAAGAGGTCCAGAGGTCATGTGACTGGCCGAAGGTCATTCAGCAAGTGAGAAGGGGGAAGAGCATAACAGGCATGACTACTTCATCCCCTGGTGCTACTCCTGGACTGTGTGACATTACAAGGCAAAGGGAAATTGTCTGAGCAGGACGAAACTAACCAGAATGTTTTCTCTGGCTAGAGAGGAGATAAGGAGGTCAGAGACCCAAAACTTGTGTGCTTTGAAGATGGAGGGGACACATCAGAAGGAAGGCAGGGAACCACTAGGAAGGCGTCGTCCCCACTGACCAGCAAGGAACGAGGATCCTCAGGCCTCTGGCCAAAAGGAGCAGATTCTGCCAACAATCTGAAGGACATGGATTTAATTCTCCCCAAAGCTTCCCAGTTAAGATATCAGCCGGGCTGATGTCTTCCTTGGCTTCGGTCCCTGCTAAGCAGGGAAGTTGGCTGAGCTGCAGGGACTTCTCCATCTAATCTTCACTTACTGAACCATGAGCCAATAAATGGGGATGGTTCTAAGCCCCCAGGTGTGTGGAAATTTGTTATAAGGCAACAGAAAAATAATACAAGTGGTGAATATTTGAAGCAAGGCCTGATACCAAAGCTTGTGCACCTCAGGGAGGAGGGAGGAACCGCAGCTCTGACTGAGCCACAGGTGATGCCAAGTCTGGTGTACACACGCATAACCATGGCGCACAGCCCTGGCCTCAAGGGGCGCGCAGTGCAGCAGGGCAGCAAACATGAAAACAAGTCACTGCCATGCACACACATACCAGAGAGAGCCCGGAGCCACGGGGCCAGTGTCGAGATAATGTTCCCCCTTCTTTGGCCCTTTTCTGTATTTCCCAGATTTTGTGTAGCAGGGAAGACCAGACATCCCACAACAGTTGATTAATATAAAGTTCATAATATATGAGGATCTAAGCTGATTTTCATGGCTTTTTGGCAAGCTGTGCCTAATTTTATTTTAAGAGTAGTGTTATTGTCAGTCAATGCATGCTCCTGTAAATCTTAGGCTGTCCAAATGAACATGATGATACTGAGAGTCCTTAGGGCAACAGTTTTGGGGGTTTTGAGATTCTTGGGGTCACAGCCCAGGCCTGCCCCTGGTGTCTGGCCATGTCCCTCCCTCCCCACTTTGTGTCTCATCTGCATATTCTTTAGTCTTCAGGGTTGTGGGTGATAATCTCTAGCTGTTTAAGACAATTCATACCAAAAATTAGAAACAAACATCTCATAGCGCCATTATTGCCGGTCATTGGTTTTTGTCATTGGTTGGACAAACCCTTGGTTGTCAGAAATCCTTCCAGATGATAAAACTAAAGCATCACAGGAAACCGTTGTAAGAACAGCACAGAGAGGAGGCTGACTAGCTAATGGACTCTGGGCAGCTTTTGTTCAATCAGTGCATCTTCCTTTATTGCACTCAGTAACACCTTTCACCATAATGCAGTTTTGAATCATTTTCCCACTGTGTGCTACGAAACACCATTTGCCACCTGTCGAGGCAAGAACAAATGGTGGTAACAGTGACCTTTACACACCTGCACAAACCACCTGAGCCTTCCCTGGAAGCTCCTTGGTTCTCACCTGTACTTCCCAAAGTCATGAGGACTCAGTAGTTCTCCCAAAGATGAGATTCCTGGATCTGGGTGATTAGGGGTAGGCATGAGGATGGGGCAATCATGAGCCTAGACCATGAGCCTAGAAACCCAATCCCCAAACCATAAAGCAAATAGGATTGTTTGTTGGCATTCCTATCCTCGCCACCCACACCACGTTTTCAGTTTTTCAAACATAACTACATTTATCACTGTTTGTCAGTACAAGACTCCAGGCTTTGGATACCGTCTCCACGCAAAAACAATTCAGAGAGGAGATGACATTAAGCCCATTTACTGAAGCTTAAAGTGACCATGAGGGTAGCCAAGTGGACAACCAGGGCCCAGAACTGAAGCCCAGATATGCCAGAGCTTCAGTTGCCCCACGGTGTCACTGCAACCTTGACAAAGCCTCAGGGTGCAGCAGCTACCTTTTGAGGGGAGTATTTTTCCCAAAGTAAATTAAAGGAATTACTCTCTACCTGTATTCTGGGGAAAACAAAAAGTTATATTGTAAAATACAATATATTTTTTTTCTCTAGCAAGTGACAACCCCTGAGAAAAAAGAAGAAAGAATACGTTCAAATTCATTCTTTAAAAAAAAACAAAAAACGAGGGCCTCCCCAATGATGCAGTGGGTAGAGCGTGCGCTGTGGAGCTGTCGGCAGCCTCTGCAGCACAGGTTCGATTCCTGGCCAGCCAGGGAGATTCCCACGTGGCGCAGGAGACCTCTCCTGTAGCACCTGCTGCTCCCCTCGGCAGTGTGCTTTGGTCGGTCTGCCTGTTCTGTTCCTTGCTCTCTCTGGTGAATACTCTCACCCTCCCATGCCTCTGGCCTGTACCCCAGCTCTTGTATGGATGACAAATGAATCTTTAAAAAAAAAATGAAAGAAAGGAATTTCCTTATAGCTTCAAATTAGTTGGGACATTTCTCTCATTCTCCTCAGGCTTCCAAGATTAGTCCACTGTGGGGATAAGGTGATCCCTCCCTCCCATGATTTCTTTTCATGCTCCAATTCAAACCAGGGGTTGGGAAGGCCAACATGGGGGACAGCAGGGGTCAGAGTCGATCCAGGGTGCCTGTTAGACTGGAGTTGTCTCTCCCAGAATAAATGCAGAGTCCTGGGGCGTGAGCTGGGCAGTCAGTGCTTAGTACACCATCGTCACCCTATTTTTGATCATTCCTCCCACTTTCTAGTTCCACCTCCCTGAAGGGCTGGCTCACGGAACTGGGGAGAGGGGTCACCTGTTCTACCTAAAGCTTCAGTCAGTGGAGCCACCCTCTAGTCAGCTGGTTACCTCGTAGAATAAGCACCTCAAACACAGGGTGCAGAGCCCCATCTTGGAGAGAAAAGAGACCAGCAAGGATGAGGCCTCCTTGATCTCTTGATGAGGTATAGTAAGTCCTCACTTAACATCACTGATTGGTTCTTGGAAACTGGGACTTTAAGTGAAAATTATAACGAAACCAGGTCCTTGACGAGCACTGCATTTGTTAACCAAGGATCTGTTATAGAAGTACTAGAAATACCTCTCTTGCCTGTTTACTAGACAGGAAATTTGACAGAAGCAAGGCAATGTTAATCGAAACCTACCCTCTGCTCCCCACAGCATTAGGGTAGGAGGGGAGGCTATGGGAGGACCCCAGATTTTCTGGTTTTAAAGAAATCTCAGTATTTTTAAGTGGTTGATTTTTCACATGATGGCAACTAATGCAGATCTGTGCAGACTAAACAATCACATCTGTGGGTGACATGGAGCCACCAGACTCCAGAACAGAGACCCTGGATGAACACCTTCCAACGGTTTCACTGATCAGTGATGTCTAAGGCTCTTTTTCTATAGGCAAGTGGGGAGAGGTCGGGGCTCAGCAGCAAATGTGCTGGGTGACATATCACAGGGTACACAGGTCTCAGTGAGATACCCACCCAAGAATTTACATGTCAGCAGAGTACCCTTTCAACTCCTATGACTGACTTTAGAGGGGAGGGTGCCTAAGGCATTGCAGTACACCAGTACACCCTAGTAGCCCGCTCTCCCCTGTGTGGCGTTACACCACAGTCAGGCTGCTGGTGCCATGCCGGGCTCTCCTGTATCAGAGCTCAAGCAATGCGCGCCCAAGCAACTCAGAACTCCCAGACCTCATACATGGGTGTAACTTGCCCACCCAAGTCTGAGTTAGGAAGTTATTTCTGAGCAATGGCTGGCAACTCATGTGCAAGTTTTCTAGATATTCTCTTAACAAGAAGCGAATTAGGGATTCAGTTTTACCACCTGCTGAAGGTGCAATCACGGGCCTGCTGACAACCAGGCAGGTGAAGCCACTCTGGGGTCTCAGCCCCACTAGGGTGTCCCATTTGCTTAGAAGCAAATAGAAGGGCCTCCCCGGTGGCGCAGCAGTTGAGCACTGGGTTGCGAAGCAGCTCGCGGCCTCTGCGGCACCGGTTCGATCCCCGGCTGCTCCCCGGCCACCGGAGGAGGATCCCACATGGCGCGCAGACCTCTCCTGCCGCCCGCTGCTCCTCTCAGCGGTGTACTTCGGTCCTTCTGCCTGCTCTGCTCGCTGCTCTGACTCTGGTGAATTCTCTCACCCTCCCGGGTTTCTGACTGTACCCAGTGCTTGTATAAACAAACAAATAAATAATACATGCCTCTTTAAAAAAAAAAAAAGCAAATAGAAGATGATAAATTGTCTCAAAGCCAAGGATAGTTGAAGTCTCCCCTGACTGCCATCACAAGTATACCCTGGAGTTCTGGAGGAGGGATGAAGGCTGAATCCATTCTGTTTCAATGAGAATCATTGCCCACCCACCCCAGCTTCTGTCTAAAAAAGAAAATATTAACTGGAGGCCAAGGAAGGAAGACACCGCTGCAGAGCCCACTGAGGGAGGGCCAAACCCTGCCTCCACCAAGTCTCAGGGTTAGTGGGGAGCATGGAAGTGGGGCAGCAAGAACATGGAGCAGGAGCACCATAGACCGCTGGACCCCTCGAGGAGCAGGCTGCTGTCTGTCTTCACCAGCCACGCTTTTTATTCACCAGTAGGTAACACAGTTATTCTTTCTGGTAATTATTACAAACACGGTAAGCTGAGCACTGAGGTCACTCCCAGCCTGTGATAATTAAATTTCTGTTCTCTCCTGTCTACAGTGACGGTGGGGATGGGTGGCCCAGCACGGCTGCCACCTCCCTTCAGCAGCTGGCAGCCACTGGTGTCACAGGCCAGTCTGCGTATCAAATCCTGGGACTTCCCAGCAGCCACGGGGCTGCCTGGGGTCTATACTTAGAAACCTGTGCGGCTGACACCAAGAGCCGGCCACACTTGCTGTGGTCAGTCAGGTGGATGATAGAAATGCCAGGGCCTCAACACCCGTGTGGGCCACATACAAGAACCCATCACAAACTCAGGCTAGAATTCAGGTAAAAGTGGATTGAAGGAAGACCAAGAAGCAAACCCATACTCTGTACCTCTGCTGAGCTGTGCCAAAGCACAGGATGGGTAGGTGAGTCCTGTCAGTAACTGCCTCAATCACAGGTGCTAGCACTCCATTTGCAGAACCCAAGTTCCTGGTGTGTGAGGGCAGAGGTACTCCCCAGCTTCCTTGACTGTGGCCTAAGGGCCAGGATCCTTACTACAGACACTGCCCCAGGCATTGGTCACACCAGAGAGGCCTGGGGTAGACCCCTAGACCCCCAAGGGTGGTGATGTAGGACCCTGTAAATTCTCGGAGGCCAGGGCCTGGGGATGAGGGGAGGAGCAGGAGGGGAGGACAGCAAGGGGATCTCCATGGCGGGCCAGGTAGGAGCCACACGCCTTGAATTAGCAAGGGAGCACCTGGCAGCTATTCCTTCCTGCTGTCTCCTCACCACTGGGACTGAGGGGAGGTGGTGCTCAGACTGTGAGGGCCTGGGTAGGGCAGTCTCCTGGGGTTTCCATGGAGATCAGCAGACAGCTTGGGGTTCTGGGTTCAGCCTCATTACTAACCCATCCCTGAGATACTAGGAAAAGCCCTTTCCTGGGAGAAGGGCAAAGACATTTCTCTACACCACCTCCCAGTCAACCTAGCATAGCCAAGGAAGGGCTAGATTTGGTCAGGGAACCCCGCACCTGGGGCCAGTGCCTGTCCCTCCAGGCTTTGGTTATATCATTTATAAAATGAGTGGGTCTGGCTGGATCCATGGCTCTCAACCCTGGCCCCCACCATTGACCCATCAAATCAGAATTTCTAGAAAGTAGAGATCACTAGGGCAGACAGGCAGTGGGGCCTTATGTCTGGCCACAGTAGCCCAGGGCAGGAAGGGTCTAAGAATGTCAAGTTTCAAACGAGATCTGGCCCGGGCAGGGCTGCCTCCCAGGACTGGGCCTCCCACCTGGAGGCATGCACCACTTCCCCTCCACTCCAGCTGAGACCCAGTTCCCAGATATCCCAGGAGATGTCCTCTCCTATTCACTGGTGGCCCCTGGTCCCCACAAGGCAGGGTAGGGCTCACAGAGTGGGGAACCAGTATGTACTCCTCAGGGAATAGCTGTCTCTGGCCTAAGTATTGGTAGATCTGGGTTTGAAAGCTTCAAAAAGATAATGCAGTGATGCAGATCAAAAGTGAGATGATGAGAGAAAAAAAAAAAGTGAGATGATGAGAAAGGGTCAAGGAAGGGTGAGTGAGGGGTCTTTCTTACAAATCTCCTGGGTGCCAGGACCCAGAGGTCTGGCACCACAGACCTGAACCACAGAGGTCTGAGAGTGAAATCCTCCTAACTTCCTGAGATGGGTAATAAAGCCCAGAGAGGTAAATAACATACAGCCCAACTGGCAAGGTGGAGGCGTGGCCACCTCTAACTATTAGCCAGCCAGCCTTGCCTGCCTACCGGCTTGCTCTGTGAATTGAGTTCTTCTTCCTAGGACAGACTTTACCTGGCATCACAGGTCACACCTGGCTTTCCTGGCTCCACATCCTGCCCTACCTGCTCCCCAGTTGGGATGAGTTCCAGGGGGATGTCGTCAAAAGCAGCTGCAAGAGGCCTCCCAGGGGGTCTTCTCTCTGCTTCCCTTTCAAGCCCTCAGTTCCTCTCTCACCTCTGGAGGAGGCTGATGCTTCCACCTCTTCCCAGGAGCAGATCTCCAGCTTCTTGGCAGCATCTGCCACAGTCACCACCATCATCCCAAGGGGCTGCCACTGGGCTGGCTACACTCTCCTGACAATCAGCCTGTGGCTGCCTCCGAGACCCACTCTTCTGTAAACTCCAAGCGATCCAGTGCAGGAACTAGCAAACTTATCCTGAACAGTCCAGAGAGTGGACATTTTCAGCTTTGCAAGCCAAGTGGTGTCTCTCCCAACTACCGAACTCTGCCATTAAGAGTCCCAAGCAGGGCCTCCCTGGTGGTGCAGGCAGTTGACTGCAGTGCTGTGAAGCTGTCTGCAACCTCTGCAGTGCCAGTTCCATCCCCATCAGCCTTGGAGCAACCCACATGGCAAGCAGACCTTTCCTGTTTCACCCGCTGCTCCCCTCAGTAGTGTATTTCGTCAGTCTGCCTGTTCTGTTCCCCGCTGTCTCTGGTGAATCCTCTCACCCTCCCATGCATCTGGCCTGTACCCTGGCTCCTGTATAAATAAAATAAATATTAAAAAAAAAAAAAAAAAGGAGTCCCAAGCAGGGCCTCCCTAGTGGTGCAAGGGGTTAAGCACAGTGCTATGAAGCTGTCCACAACCTCTGCAGCACAAGTTCGATCCCCGGCTGGCCAGGGAGCAACCCACATGGCGAGGCAGACCTCTCCTGTCTCACCCTCTGCTCCCCTCAGCAACAGTGTGTTTCAGTCATTCTGCCTGTTCTGTTCCCTGTTCTGTCTCTGGTGAATCCTCTCACCCCATCCCTCCCCACACCTCTGGCCTGTACCCCAAATCTTGTATGCATAAATAAATAAAAATCTTAAAAAAAAAAAAAGAGTCCCAAGCTGCCACAGACAGCATGTAAACAAAGAGGGGTGGCAGTGTAACAACACAATTGTATGGGCACTGAAACCTGAGTTTCAGACAGTTGGCATTTGTCATGCAGTATTTTCCCTGCCAGTTAAAAATCTGAAACTGTTTGCAAGGCTATGCAAAAACCAATGGTGGCTGGCTTTGGCCTGTAGGCTATAGTTTGGCAACCCCTGGTCTCAGGGGTCAATCAGTCGATCAATAAACACAACAAACTATGTTGGGCTCCATCTCCTGGCCCTCTCCCCACCCAAGGCATGGCTTCCTGTCCAGTCCCCTGCATACAATTAGAGGAGGGGAACTCAGAGCACAAGCTGCAGGACAGCAGTGGCCACCAAGGCAGCCTGCACTGTCACCTTTCTCTGTCATCAACATACATTTCCAAAATTGCTCCTTCGTAATGTTTGAAAATGGTCAGAAAGGTCCAGCATTATAGAAAACACACACTCACTAGCCATGGGGGTTTATTCCCAATACATGCTGCACCAAAAATAGAGCAAGGAAGTAGGTAGGCTTTTAAGGGGGTGTTTGCTGATTGTGAGGGGAAAAAAAAATCCACTATTGTCCACCAGACTCCATGGTAAAACTCAACTCAAAAATTAAATACTCTAAAGCAAATAAAAACATTCGAAAGTGAAACTATGTTCAGGCCGTGAAGGGAAGGATTTGCCAGCAGCCAAAGAGCACACTCACCTTTGGGTAACACCTGGTATCTGGGAAAACGGCAAACAGGAAAGTCCCTCTCTGAACAAAGTAGGTCAGTGCAGAGGGGATGGCACTGAGTCAGCAGGGGTCAAGGGCCAGACCTGCTCACGACAGAGAGACTGGAGGCCCCCTGACGCCTCTCATTCATGTAGCAGGTAGCAGGCATGAGGAGGACCAGCAGGATAGCAGTGGGGACCAGGCTGACACCTGGGTGAGGATAAGGCACTATGGCGGGAGGGTGAGCATATGGTATACCATCCCCCAAAAACACTGGTAAGAAGGGATCTTCAAATAACTGCCTGGCAAACTGGGGTGCCTGGTAATCCTATAAAGAGGAATCAGAGAGCAGGGTCTGGTTGGAAATGTATCTCTCCATGGGGAACTCCTGCTTTCCTGATGGTAAAGGTACTGATAGAAATAAACTGGGGTTCTCAGGTGTGGTTACGTCTGCCTGCTGGTCCTCCAATTCTTCCCCTTCTACTTTGGTCTCCTCTGTATCCACAGGGAGAGCGCTGAATTCAGTCAGTGAGGCCCACTAGGCCAAAGACTACCCAGATGGACAAAGGCCTCAGGGATACCTGGCTCATGCCTGCCTACCCCCAATTTTTGAAGGCTGATGGCCCCCACCTTGGAGCAAAATCACAGACCCTTGCCCAGAAGGGCACTTCCTAGGGCTCAGCATGCAGTCTGTCCTGTGGTGCTGTCTATCTGGATGGGGGATGAGCTGGGCCACAGTAAGTGAGCCCAGAGCTAGAGACCTGAGAACCAGGTCACTCTTCTGAGGACAGGGGCTGCATTGTTTCGGAGCTACCCCACGGGTGTCCTACAAGGAGACCTAAGGCCCACACAGGCTCTCAGGAGAGCCTACAGGTTGGGAGAGCTCATCTGTAGTTTTCCAGAAACCCTGTAAACAACGCCCTGCCCCAGTGGGCCTCAAAGCTATGCGAGTCTGTTCAAGCCCCCGGAAGACAGCCAGGATTCAAGAAGGCCACTTCCAGAGCCACCTGGTCTGAATGTAAGAAAGGGACCAACAGCTATTCAGGAGGTTGGGATGAGAGGAGAAGAAAAACTCTTCCTCTGTGCAGGCTAAAGGCAGAGTTCAAAGGGAACTAAGAGACAACTTAGCCTGATACTCATTTTATGGAGGAGAAAACTGAGGCCAGAGGAGTGGAGGGGTCCTGTGGGAGGGGAACTGAAATCACCCAGAACAGCCCAGGACCAAGGCCTAGGCTTCCCACCACCACCACCAGTGACTGACATCAGGACGCACCATGCCCAGGCAAGATCATGTTCCCTGTGGTGGGCGTTCCTTACCCACATGGAAATGCTTCTTTCTGGCCAGGTTTTCTGAGCTGCTGCAAGAGGTGAGTCAAGGGGAGGAATGCCCCGAGAATCATTTTCAGCGTGCTGGCCTGAGGAATACCAAGCCACGTGCTCCCCTCCTGGGCCCAAAGCCCCAGGGACTACAGAAGTAACAGGGTACTGGGCTCTGGCCCTCAGTGGAGCCTGGCAAGTCCCTAAGGTCCATGGCTCAAAGACGCAGGCGGGGGACTCCACGTTTGTGCCCATCCTACCCTCACCCACTTTAGTAACTGTGTACACTTCTCTTCTTTGTGAAAAGCAGCAGCAGATCCCACCTCACCAAACACCCAGGGTCTGAGATGAGACTTAAGACCCACACAGGGTCTGACACAATGATTCTTGCTCAGCCTCTTGATAAGCTTCTCCTCATCACACCAGGCCAATTAAAGAAATGACAACTACTGGTACTATTGCCACTCACCAAGTGGCCTGGCACAAGTGCTTAGTAGTGAAGAAAGGGAGGTTCAGAGGGAATAAGCTACTTAAGACACAGCAAGTGAGTAACGGGGCCTGGTCACCGCCAGCCAGCTCACGCACAGCCTCTATATGGCTGGACCTCCTTGCCCTGGTTGACCAAAGTACCGAGAGGCAGGTTTGATCAGCCTATAAATTCCAACTTCTTAAGTTCCCTGCAGAAGGAGCAGGCTTAAAACAAGTATGGATTTTATTCAAACCAAAAGCTAGAAGAAAGGGTAGATCCATTTCAGGAAGATTCTGAGAGTTCCCAACCATTTTGCTTTCATTCCAGGGAATTAAACAATGAAATGGAAGTCACGTTCTATCCCACATGCAGATTTCTCCAGATGTGTTCTATAAACAGCAAAGCAAGGACTCGGAGCTTGGCCAAATATACCCATTCTGGGGACTCACAGAAAGGCTGTCCAATCCCAGACCCACTCCTTGCCTACCTCACAGCCCTCCAGTCCAGGCCAGTCCAGATCTCGTGCTCCCCGCAGCACCATGGTAGATGGGGGCCCCGGGCCCCTTGCAGCCCTGGTTGGCACCCAGCTCCACAGGCAGCTCATGGTGAGGGGCTCGAGCCAGGGCGCCCCACAGCCCCAGTGCCTGGTGTGGTGTCCCAAGGAAGGACGAGGCAGGCAGAGGAGCTTCTGTTTTCATGACTGTAGTGAACAGTCACTGCAGCCAAAAATAGTCTGTGCCTGGGAGCTAGGGAGCCAGCACATACCTCGGGAGCAGGTGCTAGTGTGAGACAGGGAGGCTCTGCAGGCCTCACTGCAGGGCGCTGGGACCCAAGCACCCCAGATATCGGGTCACAGACAGAGGCTTTCCCTGCCTCGCTGCTTCCCCCCTCCAAATAAAGTTCCCCCTGAGTCAATAAGGAGCACTATCACCTCCCCCTCCCAGTGAATCATCTGGGGAACCCCCACCCCCACATGAGCTCCAGCTGCTCCCAATCTCCCTGAACTCTCACACATTCAGGGCTGGGTAGTTTGGATACCCGTAGGAAGAGCCGCTCCAACCACCAGTATCAAAACTCACAGAGCTGTACACCATGAACGTAAACTTCACCATATGTATGTGAAAAAATAAATGCAACCAAAGTTATGTGGGCCGGCTGGGTACTGGGGGATTTTACTTCCTTTTTTGAGCTTTTCAGTATTTTCAAAATTTCCTACAATGAAGACATAATTAGACTTAGAAAACACTACTCTGAAATTAAACTTTTAAAAAGCCTAAAGATACTCAGGCCTCACAGAGGGAATGCAAAACATGGCCCTGTCTACGAGACTTTAAAATGTGTGTGTGTTTCAGCTTTGAAGCCAGAACCTCTGGCCCCACCACTGACAACATAGGTGACCTGGGTGAGTGACACCTTCTACTCAGTTTCTCTGTCTCTATTACATACTGGGGGTGGAAGCATACAGACTAAAATGGTGTGTCCCTCTCTCCCAATTCATAGGCTAAAGCCTCACCACCCCCCGCCCCCAATGTGGTGGCATGTAGAGATCATAAGGGTGGAGTCCTCATGACTCTGGCCCTGTCTGCCCTGTGAAGACACAGAGAAAAGACAGTCAAGCGTGAACCATGAAGCAGAACCTACTTCCCAGACATCAAATCTACCAGCACCTGGATTCGAGGCTTCTAGTCTCCAGAACACAAGTAAATGGATATGGCTTAGAAGCTACCCAGTCTGTGGTGTTTTTGTCACAGCAGCTTGAATGGACTAAGACACCCCCTCCGAAGCTTATTGGAGGAATGAGACACCCCATGTAAGATCAGCTAGGCTCCAGGCACACCGGGGAACACCCGCTAAAGAAGAAGAGTATAACCCATGAGTAAACCATGTTAAAAAAACAAAAAAACAACAAGAACACTAAGAAGAAGAAAGCCAACAACCTTCCTGTCTGGAAGGAAATGTACTAAAATGTTTACAGCATTTCTTGTGAGTAGCAGGATTATGGGATAAACCTTCAATAAACAATAGTTCTTACTGTTTTCCTTAATTTGTATACTTTCCACATTTGGAAAATGAACATTTGTGTAAATGACTGGAGAGTAAGGGTTATTATAAAAAGCCAATATCCAAAGATCATCTCTGTGTAGAATTATAGGTGACTTATTTTTTTTTTCTAAAATAAGTATTTTCACTTTGATACTGAGGAAAATGAGAAATGTCAATACAAGAATTAAGAGACAGGCTTACCTACTATATTCCAGAAGTGTGATCTCTTCAGACTACCCACGATCTAGGTCTTTGACACAGCACCTCTGAGCCAGTGGCCCTTCACCTCCCGCACAGACACAGGAGTTCTACTCACTGATGGGAAGTGGGGACACAATGGTCACCCTGAAATCCTTTGGAGGAGGTGGGTTACTTGCTACCTGATGGAGGAAGAGAGTTGGTGTCCGCATGCCTCCTCTGCCGCTGGCTGGGCTGTCTACCCAGGGACCCATTTCCTGAGTCCTGGAAAGGCCCTGCCCCTTTAGGCCTTCCACACAGCTCCTGAAGGGCAGAGGCCAGGACCCAGTTGGGGCCAATTGGAGTTCTCCATCTTCCTAGCTGTGATTGTTTCTGACATGAGCAAAGCCAAATCCATCAGAGCTTTCCCTGGAATTCTTCAGCTACAGGTCCAGGGGAGAACCTTCTCACAGGTAGGCACCAGCACACTTCTCCGGAAAGAAGGGAGGTATAGCTGCTTGTGCCCTTCATGCCACAGGGAGCAGGCCTGTCAGAGTGGCAGACCCTAAAGCATCATCTGAGTCCCTGTATCCAGACTTCCCTGGATTTGTAATACCTACACTGATAAAAGTTTCTGTTTTGTTTCAGTTAGTTGGTATTGGAATTTACTAAGGCTAAGTTATAACTACCAATAGGGGAATAGAATAGCTTTTATTTACTAAGTGCTTACTATATGTCCTGACACATGTCATCCATCCATCCATCCATCCATCCACCCAGTCAACAGTTACTAAATATCACCTGTGTATCAGGCACTTTACTTGGCACAGGGATCAAGAGCAGACAAAATTATATAATAGTGTTTTTTCTTAAGAAGCTTAAATTCTAATAGGAAACATGATCTAAAAAACAAATGCAAAAATAACTAAAACATGTAATTGAAATTTATGAATAAATGCTAGAAAGGCAACAACATGGCGAAATAAAGTGGTGGGCACTGGAAGCATGTGATGTTCAACAGGCGGCCTCTCTGAAGAGCTGACATCCAGTCTCCTGTCAAAGGATGAGGAGGTGCTGGCATGTGGGTACACACATTTCCAGGCAGAGAAACGAGAACCCGCAAAGGCCTGCGCTGTGGCAGCAAACAACCTGACGTGTTCTACCACCAGGGCAAGAGTGACGTGGAAAGGGGAGGCATAGACTTCAAGGCCTTGAAGGTAACAGTGAGGGGTTTAGATTTTATGCTGAAGGCAACAAGACACCAACGAAGAACTGTACTTTAGTGAAGTGTGGGGATCAGATTTGGGTTTTAAGGAAAACCACTGTTGGTTCACAAAGAATGAGATGAAGGGGAGGGCTGGTGTGGGTGCAGACAGCAACATGGCTGCTGCACACATCTGGGCAGCAAGTAGCAAGGACCGGGACATGGCTGTTATGAAAAAGAGATGCAGATGGGATGGGGAATGTACTTGGAAAGAGAGTCAGTGGGATTTGCCAGAGGAGTGGGGTGGCTGAGGAAGCAGAAGGCATCAGAAATGACTCCTCAGTTTGTACCTAGGGCAAGTGACAGGTGGGTAAAAAGCCCCAGAGAGGTAAGGGGCTTGTCAAGGCCACACCATTGGCAAGTGGCAAAGTTGAGACTTTGTCTGTCTCCCAGCAAGAAGTTCTGGGTCATCTACTTCGAGAGATCATGACCATAAGCCATCTTGCTATTCAATACTGCTGTCTGCCCAGAGGCATAGAATTGGAGCAGAAATTTATATACTGATTTTTAAAAAGACAGGTGATGAAAGAAAAGTCTTTGCTTTATAATAATTAAAACAGTGTGGTGCTGACACAAGAAATTCCCAATATGTAGCTGTCAGATCTGTTCCAGAGCAACGTTGCCTTTGAGGTAGTCCCAAAAGAGGGTGACCCCAGAGGTGGCACAGGACACATTAAGCCAAAGCCATCTCATGGTGAGGCTATAAGTACAGTCTTGCCCAAGTACAGCCCTTGGCCAACAGAAACCAGAGGTGGCTCAAGAACCCCATGTCTCGGTTATAGCCCCCTTGTAATTCCCACCGCACTTGCTTTGATCCTACTCCCTTCTTCCCTCCACCCCGGCAGTATGTCTCTGGTTTATAGTTGCTTGTTGATTTTGCTTTTTACTTTATTATAATTAGTCTTTTTCCTGGTCCCTTATTTAGGTTTTCTAAATTCCTGCTATGAGTGAGACCATCCAGTATTTTTCTTTTTCCTTCTGGCTTATTTAATTGAGCATGATCCCTTCCAGCTCCATCCATGTTGCTGCAAATTGCATGACCAAGATGAAAATGCATACATTGTGCAAAAATGAAAAATGATGTAAAAAATAAAATAAAATCATTCCACTTAAAAAAATAAAAGAACCCCAGGTCTCAGCAGGCCATCAGCAGCACCCAGAAATCCCTGCAATTCAATCTTCACTAGCCCAGGTGCAGAGATCCTGAGACCCTGAAGCCCAAGAGACCCCAACTCTTTTTTTTTGAGACCCCAACTCTTTGGGTAATCAGTAATAAACACCTACCATACCAGAGCAATGAATAAAACAGCCAGGTCCCTGCTCACAGGGCACTTCCAGTTGAGACAGTTTTCACTGGACTTGGTGGCCAGGAAACTCATAGGATTGAGGAGACAGGCTCACTCTTCAAAAATGCCAAACAGTACAGGGTTAGTCAGAATAGCCAGGCTCATGATTTTTCACATTTTTAGAAACCAGGAGCACCCCCACACTCAAAGCTTCAAAGAGGGCACTCTGGTTCAAGATCAGAAAAATAGACCATTTTCTCAATTGGGGAGTGTGATGTCTGAGAGTTCCATAAGGACAGGAACACACGCGCAACCCCAGAACAGGACCTAGTACATGCCAGGAGCTAAGTAACACCCCCTGAGTGCAGGCCTGACTGGATGCACGGGGAAAACTCAGGGAGACCAGTAGCTCTGCCTCTTGCCAATTTTCAAACTCTCCTCCCTCAGGCTGTCGGTCAATTTCATATCATTGTTATTTGTAAACATGTATGCCCCACTGCCCTGTAAGAACCCCAACCCACCCCAACACACACCTTATTTATTCCCTGTGATAATGGATCTGCTGCACAAGGCCAGTGATCAATGAGTGTAGAATGAAAGGATGTAAAGGAATGAAGGAAGGAGCGGAATGAGCAAAAAAGGAAAGCAGAGGGGGAGAAAAGAGAAAAAAGAGAAAGAGATGGAAGATAGAAAGACCAATTCAATGACACAACTACACACGGGAGCATCAGGCAGAACAGCTCCAGAGCTATTCTGGATAAGCTGTCAGGGGAGAAAACTGAGAAGGAAGCCTGGCTTTGGAGTCACAAGGACCCAAGTTTGAATCCTGACCCAGCTATTAGTTCCTGGTATGATGCCAACACGTCACTAACTTCTGAGCCTCAGTTTGCTCAGTTTTAAAATGGGAATCCCACTTTCCACCCTCCCCAACCCCCCGCCCCCCGCCTCAGGCAAAAGGATTGAAACTGCCACTTTGCAGTTTACCCCCTTCCTCCCATATCCTGACTTCATGCTTCTGCCTGGTTGGGTGACACAGGCCTGCACCCACTGCCCACATCTCCCATTCCCCAACCAAAGTGGGGTGAGCAGCATGGCTGAGCCTGCACTGGGCTGGTCCTGAGAACCAGAGATGGAGACCTCACTTCCTCAGTACCAAGGTGGTCCAGGCGCTGTAGTAGACACGCGGCCTGGTGAAAGCGTGTGCTACATGCTGCGGAGGTTGCCAGTTGCCTAAAAGCAAGGCTATGGAACATCAAGGTCTCTGGCTCCCAAAGGGAGAGGGGGGGGACGAGGGGAAGTAGATGGGAAGGACAGGCCAGGAGCGAGGGCAATAGGAGTCACGTTGATCAAAGCTGTGCCCAGGAGCCAAGCACGAGTTCATTTCTGGTTTAACCTCACGCAGCCTCCCCACCTCATCCAGCTCACACTCTGAGGCCTGCACAGATCTATGACCACTCCCAGCCAATGAGAAACCGAGGTGGGGGCAGAAATCAGCTCCCCCACAAAGAAGACCTGATATTAGGGCCTCCCCTGGTGGCGTAGTGGTTGAGCGCCGGGCTGCGAAGCTGCCCTCAGCCTCCGAACGCCGGTTCGACACTGGAGGAGGGTCCCACATGGCGCGCAGACCTCTCCTGCCGCCTGCTGCTCCCCTCAGCAGTGTACTTCGGTCCTTCTGCCTGCTCTGCTCCCCGCTCTGGCTCTGGTGAATTCTCTCACCCTCCCGCGCTTCTGACTGTACCCAGTGCATGTATAAAACAAACAAATAAATAAATAAAAAAAAAAAAAAAAAAAAAAAAGAAGACCTGATATTAAACATGGGGAGGCAAAGACAGAGGAAAGGGGAAAGAGAAACTTGCTCAGTCAGGGTCATAATAAAATCCTCTTACTGGACCTGCCTGCATCTTTGGTTCAAAAAGCACCGCCAGCGAGAGCTTATTCAGAGAACCTGTGGTCAAAGGCGCCAGCCCGACTCTGTAACACCCACCTCTCCCTGCTAGAACTGATCTCAGCAAGCGCCTGCCACTCCCTTTAATAACCTCCAACAGGGAAATTGCTGAAGGAAAAAAATAAGTGGCTCCTTGCCAACAGGCTTTGAAATTATTTCCCCAGCTGCAGTCAGAACATGAAGCTGTGATTTTTAGTTTTTAACCTGGTGGGGGAAGGAGGTGGGGTGGAACAGTCATAGTGTGTGACTCTGGGGGTCTGGGAAGGGAGGGCCGTCCCTCAACCTCACACCAGCCAGCCAGGAGCCCAGGTCACCTTTCACCCATCCGGGGACTAAGCCTCTTCACTGGTAGGAGTTTCGTTTTCCTTAAAACAATTCTACTCTTCTGTCTGTGTCTCTCTCTCTCTCACACACACACATACACACAGACAGACACACAAACAGACACACACCAGAAAACGCAACAGCCTCTATGTTGCACACAGGCCCATTTCCATGCATATACTGGTTTCCTTCTCGGGTCCCTGTCAGACCAGGCCCTTCCCAGCCCTTCCTGCACCATGACACCAGCTCTCTCACACCTCAGGGTCTCTGAGGTCCTGTTCCTCTGTTTGCTGTGCTCTGCCCCCGCCCACCAAGCCAGTCCAGGGTCACAGGGAAGCTTTTCCTGGCCCGGTCCTCCCCTGACCTCCAGGTTGAGTTTGCCCCCTGTGCTCTCACAGACCCCAGGTGGCTTCTGGGAGGGCACCCGGTGCCAGCTCTCAGCATGTGTCTACCATCCCAGCTGTCAGCACAAGACCCCTGCAAGGCAGACTGAGAACCTGCTCCGCCTAGCACACATCAGCAGTTTATCTGTTTAACTTGAAATTCATTACGATATCGAAAAATTTAAATTTTGGTTTCTCAGTTGCACTGCAAACATATAGATCTATTTTCCCAGAGCCAGGTGTGGCTGGTGGCTACCACACTGCCTGGACAGGGCAGTAAAGCACATGTCTGTCATCAGAGAGGCCTGTTGGACAGCATCGCTCTAGCAGGACTGACGCTGGGTAAGTGGTCTCCAACAACCCCACAGGAGGGGAAGGAGGAGGAATCAGAGGTCCCCTAGGTCAGAAGCACCCACTTGCAAGCTCTGGAGCTGCAGAGGGCTGTGAGCTGACCCACGAAGAGGAGAGTCCCTTCACCCACACCAGACTACTGCCCTGTGGCCTCTTCTCCATTTGTCCTCTCCTCATCCAGCACAAAGGCATTATTTCCTGGAGACTCTGGCCACTAACTAGTGGTTACAATCTAAAGACAAAAGCAGTAATATTTAGTTAACCCTACAGGGAGAGACGCCAGGAAGGCAATATTGAAAAGGAAGAGGGAGATTACACACACACATATGGCTATTCACATGCAGGATGCGTGTATTTTCATGAAGGAAAAGTCAGGACCCCAGTCACATAGCCATGGAGGGTCGAGATCATCAGAGAATTCAGAGGCTGAAGGAACAAACTCCACTGCACAAAGACCATCCCCCAGGGCCTGGGAGCAGCCCCAAGGCAAATCACCTCTGGCAGATACTGACTGCACACCCGCAGGTGCCCTTCAGCAAAAGAAAACTGCCAGACATAGTAGATCTGGATCTCTCCCTCAGAACAACCAAATAAAACAAAGGACAGATAGATACAGGCATGTCCAGTCTCCAGCCCACTGTGCAACCTTTTGTCCTAAGGCACTCCCCTCACCCAGAAAATATTTGCCAAGGGCTCCCATTTGCTGGGACATACAGGCTCTTCTGGGCACGGCCTCTCAGCCTGCTCTCATCCGGCTGGCCCACACCAAGATGCCATCTCTGCTGTGCCTCTGTGGCATAATGGGCACCCCACAAAATGGTCATTCTTAGAGCATCTTGAAGAAATCTTAACTCTTACTGTTCTATTATTAAACAAGAAGGAGATGGATTTGTGTGGACTAACAGAGAGACGACAGTAACACTACAAACCTGCAGGAGGATAACTACTGTATGATCCCATCTTAACAACTGAAAAGGGGGGAAATAAATTTGTATGTAAATAAAAACAATGTGATACCCTAGACTGGATCCTAGAACAGAAAGGTCATGGGGAAAAGGATAAAATCCAAATAGAGTTCTGGAGTTCAGTTACTAATATACCAATGTCGTTCTCTTAGTTTTCACAAAGGTACTAGGTGATATATGATGCTAACGATGAGGGAAGTTGAGTGAGGGTGGTGTATATGGGTGCACTGTGCCCCTCCTCAGCCTCTCCGTAAATCCAAAAAATTACTCCTAAATGAAAGATTTACTTAAGAAAATAAAGAATGGTTGATATGGCATTCAGAAGCCAAGGGACTCTGCCTCTGAGTCAGCTTTGGAAAGGCATGGGTTTGTATGCTATTTGGCACTTTTGTTTCTGAAATTTGCATGTACCTCTGGCAGGTAGGATTCTAGAACCAATTCTGGCTGAAAACACACAGGATCCATCAGAGTTGAGGGTGAGTGGGGCAGGGTGGGTGTCAGAGTCCAAATAACTGTCTAGTTTAAGAAACAGAATAAAGCAGGCCTATACCCGCAAGCCGGTATTGAGCTGGAGTACCCCCACCCCACCCCATACACATTCAAATAGAAATGCCAGGAGCAGAGCAAAAGGCAGCCCTCACCTTAGCGGGGCTGGGTTTACTAATAGCCCTTTCTTTCCAACCTGCACAATATTCCAGACCAGGCCCAAGAACCTACATGATTGGGGGTAGGGATAAGGAAAGGCAGGGGAAACAGAGCGATCTTGAGAAAAATGGTCTGGAGACTTTGGGGAAGACAGAGTGACACGCAGTTCCTTATGGTTCTTAAAATCCAGGCAGGTTCAGGCCTCAGCACCCTCAGGCTCATTTCCTCTGCCTCGCCACTGAGGATGCTTTGGACGCGTGGCCTGCGGGATCAGCTGCAGTCCCAGCCTGTCTCAGTGCAGCTCTGTCTCAACTGGGCAGACTCCCACCACCCTCAGATTCAGCAAGCAGCCTCAGTCCAGCTCCTGTTCCCAGCCTTCCACTCACTCCCTGCTTCCTTTCACTCTCCAGAAGGCTATTTAGAGATGCCTGCCCCATGTGCAAGGCTCTAGCCATCTCTTTGGGCCTGGCTGTCACCCTGGAAAAACAGCAGCTGAGGAGGCAAGGTGAGGAAACCGCTTTAACGTTTCCCTCTTTCACCCTGGTGAATACTATGCACGTGAGTTATTCTCCCACTTTAGATAGAAACAGAAGTTTAGGGGGTCAGATTCCCAAAGCCTGGCCAAGAACCCACGTGTTCCTGACAAGAAGAAAGAAGTGGCCAAGAACAGGCACTTAGTCGGTCAGGCCTGGATGGGCACCAGCAATGCCCCTTAAGGCTCTGGGATCCTAGGTGCCACTGCACCCCAGCATCCCCACCTGTGAAGTGGTGGAAATGTTACCTATTCCATAGGGGAGCCAGAACCACTGAATGAGACTGGTGGGCACAGGCATGCTGCTGCCTTTATGTCAGCAAAGTGAGCAGGAGGCTCTGGGGCCCTGTGAGCACTCTATGGTCATGGTACAGTCCCAATACCAAATCAGAGACACACACATCCCCCCCCCGCCCCCCCAGTGAGGGGCTGGTCAAGCACAAGCTGTAGTGAACAAAGAGGTGTGGGCATGGTCAGAAAGGGAGCACAGCAAGGCGCAAAGGCACCCTCAGGCACTGGCCTTCCTGGAAAAGCCCTGCTTCCCTGGAAGCACCAACTCTCCCAGACTCTGTCCAGGGCAAACTCAGGGCAACTGGGCATTGCTGGGAAGGTGGCTCTCTGGGGTTATGATCTCAGGACCTGAAGTGAAGATGCACACCTTAGAGTAAGTTGTGTCACCATTTCCTCAGGACCAAACCCCTGGCTCCTGGAGACATCCATCATGTCACTGAGTTCATGCTCCTCCCTCTCAAACAAGCTGCCATTGTATCAAGTCCAATCCTCCCTGTGGCTTTTGTGGCACACCACCTGGAGCAGGTAGGCCCCTGTCTCACAGATCATGTATTTCAGAAGAGAACAGACTGATGATACACAACAATAAACAAAGAACTTCAAACAGTGCTCAGTGTTGAGAAAATCACAGAAGTGTACTGGTAGACAATGAAGGATGGGCGTGCTCTTAGACCAGAAATCAGGAAGACCGCTTGGAGGAAGTAACAATGGACCTGATATTAGACTGATGTCCACAGAATGAGCCAGAAAAAGAGCACTCCAGGAAAGGGAAGAGCAAGTGCAAAGGTCAGACCATAGAACAAAGGAGAGGGTGACTGAGATGAAGTCAGACGGAGGTGGACAAATCATGTGTCACATCTGGCATCTATTCAGAAAAAAATGGGAAGCACTAGAAAAACGACATGGTCCAATTTGTGCTGCAGGGGTCTGGGCAGGAGAAGATGGTGGCCTAGACCACATAATGGCAGCAGGATGGCAAGAGGTGGACAGGATGTCTTGGGGCAGCGCCCACAGACTGCATGTGAAAAGTGGTAAGGAAGCATTAAGAATGGCCTCTTGGGCTTGTGGCTTGAGTAAGTGGGTGGAGGATTCTACCAGTTACTGAGATTGGGGGATGCAGTGGGAAGGAAAAGCTGTCTGTGTGTACGGGATAGGAAGAATTAAGTGCTCTGCTAGAAGGCTAGTTTCGAGTCACCTCATGATCTCTAAGGTCACCAGGCAGCTGGAGATGCTCCCAGTCTCCTGTCCCAACCCTCCATTCCTACAGTGCCCTCTGCTCAGGCTGCCCCAGTTCTCCATGCCGGGTGGCCTCCTGGTTCCCAAACCACATCCAGCTTTGGGGCTGTCCTGTCTGCTGACCCCTGTGAACAAATGAGCGTGCCCCCTCATTTACTGAGTCATGACTTGGTGACTCAAACATCACTTGACTCAGTATCTACCATGCCTCAGCCTGGCAAGAAGACCTCTATCCCCACTGCCACCACAGGCTCTCCAGGTGCTAAACTGCCCCTGCAGTAGGCCTTCAAGATACTGGTCTCTGCCCCCCTGGTGGCTCTCTCTCAGACTGAGGTGGATGGAGCCAGGTGGATGGAGATCTCTGGAGATCTGAGGAAAATCCTTCTGGGAGCTGAGCAGAGCCTTCTATCTGCCACAGATGTCTTAGGTCAAGAAAGGAAGTTAGAAGCAGACCCAGATCTGAACTGTGAGTCTGCCCAGTAGTGGTTCTAGGAGAGGTCTGAGGCCTCTCTGAAGCCAGGGGTCCTCATCCATCAGGTAGAGATGATGTTGATCAGGTGCCCGATAGGTCACTATCTTGCATTTGTTCTTCCCTCTTCTGGAGTGCTCTTTCCCTGGCTCCTGTTGACATCATTCTAATGTCAGGTCCATTGTGACTTCCTCCAAGCAGTCCTCCTGCTTTCTGGTCTAAAGAGCATGCCCATTCTTCCTTGTCTACCTCAGTATACCTCTGTGATTTTCTCAACACCAAGCACTGTTCAGAGTTTTCTTTCTTTATTTTTAACTGTTTGTTGTATATGATCGGTCTACTCTCCCACTGACACACATGATACAGGTAGTATGCCACAAGCAGTGGCTTATCTGGCATCTGATGGGCCTTGTGGTGTCCTCAACTATAAGCTATAGACATGAGTGTAAGGAGAAGGTGCTTTCTACCTCAGGTCTCAGAAAGGGGGGAGGTAAATAAATGGTGGGCTGATCGGGGGTGGGAGGGTGGTTGGAGGGATCATTCAATGCTTCATCATCTCTAAGTCCGTGAGTTTTGACCTGTCACCATGGAGGAAGCACTCCATGCTCTGGTCTCCTTCCTGATCTGGCCCATCAGCCTTCACATTAGCCAACTTTCTTCCAGCTTCTTAAAAGCTGGAGTAGGCCAAAAATATGAAGGCTGCTGGGGTCAAGGACAAGGCAAGGGCATGTAAGATGCCAAGAGCTCCTCCAGCTCACACCTTCCTCTTCTTCCCCTTTTGTCAGAAACTTTATGTCCGCATGACATCCAGTCTGGAAATCTCTCAGGAAAATTCCTAAACCTACAAGTAGCTTCATAAATATTAACCTGTGCGTTATATATAATGATCCACGACTGGAATTAACGTCTGCCTGGGAAACTCCATCACATATACTCAATCAAACATTATGTAGCCATTAAAGCAACGGTTTAGTAAGTGTGAAAATATGAAAAACATGTTAATAATTAACATGGTCAATAAGAATAAAAGAAAACTGTTTATTCAGCATGGTTTCAACCAGTGTTGTCCAAAAGGAATATAAGATAATTCACCATTAAATTTTAATTTGAGAGTAGCCACATTTTAGAAAGTACCTGTAAAACTGATTCTAAATGCAGTTTATTTAGCCTACTGTGTCCAAAATCATCATTTCAACATATACTAGATACAAATGTTATTAATATTTTACTTTGCTTTTTCTGTACCAAGTCTTCAGAATTCAGCACAACCTCAGATTTGTATCTTTGAAATTACAGCAAATCTCAATTTGGATTTGCCATGTTATAAATGTAGTAGCAACTAATAACTGGCTGGTAACTATCTGACTAGATAGCGCCCATCTAACCCATTAGAAAATTTTAAAAGACTTAAGTATAGGGAGAAAAACAAACTAAAAGGAAATACCAAAATGTTGAAGATCACATTTTGAAGGATGGGCGTTCTCTTAGACCAGATTTTGAGTATGTGTGACTTTTTTCCTTCTCTGGTTCCCAAAGTGTCTGTATATAATGAATTCACATTACTTTGAAAACAATAGCAACAGTCGCTCTTATTGATTTTTTTTAAGGAATTATTTTTCTTTATTTATGCATACAAGGCCAGAGGTGCTGAAGTGAGAGGATTCACCAGAGACAGAGTGGGGAGAAGAGGCAGATCTACTGAAATACACTGCTGAGGGGAGCAGCGTTCAAGACAGGAGAGGTCTGCTGGGCCATGTGGGTAGCTCCCTGGCTGGGTATTGAACTTGTGCTGCAGTGGCTGGTGACAGCTTGATAACACTGAGACTTTAACCCGTGTGCCACCAAGTAGGCCCTCTTATTGATTTTGAAATGAAATAAGGGATTCAAAAGATTCACTGGGCACAATGTACCTCCAAGCATTAATTCGTTTGTGCTGCACTAGAGGTGCCCTCCACCCCAACACCTGGCAGAGAGCACCTCTCGAGACACACATACTGGTTGGTAAGTTGGTGAGTTTGGATGGATAGGAAGACAGAACAGAGATAGGAAACGAGTGTGTTGTAGCAGTTACAAGTGAAAACCAAACTCAAACTCTTGTTTACAAATCCCAAAGCTATCACTGGCTGTATGATTTTAAACAAGTTATTTAACCATTCTGCGCTTTAATTTTCTCCAATATAAAATGGCAATAACAAGAGCAGGTCCTTCACAGGGTTTTTCGAGAACTGAAATTAGCTATCCAAGTGTTCAACACAGCATCCGCTACACAGCCAATGACTCCACAGATGTCACCACAGCCACCCAGTGAGAGACCAATGCTGTCAAGCTGTCTGGCTTCTAAAGCAATGGCACCCAGGCACGTGCTGGAACCACACCAATCCTAGGTCCCTCCTGCAGGCCGTGGTTCCCCCCACCCTCTTCTGAGAATAAAGACCATTGTTCTTTGGGCTCAGCCACTGTGGAGCTAGTCCTCACGCTGGTGAGGGACACCTCCATGCCCATCCCCGACCCAAGTCTCCACGGCCCATGTACCTGCACGACCTCTGGCCTCACATTGAAGGTATACAGCCAGTCACTGAAGCGAGGGTAGCTGTTGAGCTCTGAGGTCCTCTTGTCAGGAGCCACGCTCAGCTTGCACTGCCGCTGCTTGCAGATGTACCGGACCAGCTTGGCCTGTAGGGAACCCAGAAAAGAAAAAGCAGTGTTCATTCTGGGCCTGTGCAGATGGCAGGGGAGCTCAGGCAGACACAAGCTAAGCAGTGAAACAGACCATGGGGGAGGAAGGAGGCGACGAGAAGGGTTTGGGAGAGCCAGCAGGGAATCTGCAGAACCCGCTGCCCACCCGAGGCTGGCCGACACTCTAACCCTTGAGCCATGATCCCCGGAGCGTAATGGGCAAGACTGGCCAGAACAGAGAATGCTCTGAATATAAGAAGTGCTCGGCAGGGTAGGACAACAGTAATTGTTGATATGGGAGATGTGGGTAACCTTCCATGTAGTATAGAATCAGACTGCCTGGGTTATGACAGGGGTAGGGGCTGGCAGTGGTCAGTCACACCCCAGCTCTGTGACTTGGGACAAGTTATTAAACACCCCTTGCCCCCTGAAAGTCTCAGTTTCCTCCTCCTCCAGAAAATAGGGATAATAACAGACCTTCCTCTCAGGGAAGCTGTGAAGAGATGAAGCACCTCACGCAGGTCCAGTGCACTGTGATCACAAGAAGCTGGAAACACCCTTTGGGCTGTGGCATTATTGGTAGGGTTCCTCGCCTTGGGTCTGCCAGTAGCTTTTCAGGGCCCACACCCAAAACTGTATGAGAATTTCAGATATGTGAGTCTGCATTTTCCAGGGAAGACTGTCCAGTTTTCCAGAGATTCTCAAAGGCTCAAGCCTCAAATAAAATAAGTTTAAACAAGGACAGCCTGGCGTTCTCTTTGACAAACACTAGGCTCAAACCATGCCCAGCACTGCAATGAGGAACGCAGAGGCAGGCTAGATGTGCAGGGAACCCACAGCATGGGGCTGATTAAAAAGAAGGGGCGCAGGGCCTCCCCTGGTGGCGCAGCGGTTGAGCACTGGGCTGTGAGGCTGCCCGCAGACTCTGCAGCGCCAGTTCGTTCCCCGGCAGCCAGCGAGAATCCCACAAAAAAAAAAAAAAAAAAAAAAAAAAGAAGGGGCACAGACTCAAATAGACACAAGTGTATACACAGCCCAAAGAGAACCTGGAAGCCTGGCATGGATGAGATCAAGTGACCCAGGGACCCAGTGAGAGCACCTGAGATGTTAACGAGACCTTAGAGGCCTCATATTGGTGACTTTCAAGTCTCCCCAAAAGGCAAGCACCACCTTCAAAGAACTGTACAGGAACCCTGCCATCCCTGAGGTCCTGCCAGCCTCAAGGGTTTGTTATATTAAATTCATTCCCTTGGGCCTCCCTGGTGGCGCAGGAGGTTGAGCCCAGCGCTGTGAAGCTGCCCGCAGCCTCTGTAGTGCCGGTTCGATCCCCGCCAGCCTCAGAGCAACCCACAAGGCGAGCAGACCTCTCCTGCCTCGCCCGCTGCTCCCCTCAGCAGTGTATTTCGTCAGTCTGCCTGTTCTGTTCCCCACTCTGTCTCTGGTGAATCCTCTCACCTTCCTGCGCATCTGGCCTGGACCCCGGCTCTTGTATTAAAAAATAAATCTTTAAAAAAATAACAATAAAAATAAATAAATTCATTTCCTTTCTTTCATCTGTAAAGCTCTCAGTATATTTTCTCTAGAGGGTAAGAACTGTTAGTAGTCACAGTACCAAAAAAAAATAATAATTTGAAATTTCAAATCTCAAATCTCTAAAAAGGCTCTCAAGATCCATTAAGAACAGGAGCTCTTCACCGCTGTTGGTCAAAGGCTGCCTTTGGCAGTCTGGGAGGTCATGATCCCTTTCTGAGAATAACGCATTTGAGAGGAAAAACAAAAAATTTAGGATTACAAAGGAAATCTATTTAAATATATTTATCAAACTATTCCTTAAAATTGTGACAGTACTAAAAGCTTCTCTATGAAAGCATTCAGTAATATCTAACACTGGGTCAAGTGACTACAGCCACTTTGAAGTTCTGACAAATGGAAGCAGTGTTTTCAGACCTCTCCACTGTAATGTGATATGAAAACAGCTGTGATTTCTACTGTGACTAAGTTACATGTATTTGCGAAGATGACCATGCCTTGTTACCTTCATCCCAATTGAATAACACAATAATTTCAGTTAAGATTAAGGAAAATAAAGGCCTCCCCTGGTGGCGCGGTGGTTGTGCGCTGGGCTGCGAGGCTGCCCGCAGCCTCTGCAGCGCCAGTTGGTTGCCCGGCCGCCGGCGAGGGTCCCACAAAAATAAATAAATAAATAAAGGAAAAGAAAAGTACGATTTTTTCTCCTCCAAATTCGTGGACCCCTGAATTCTATCCACAAATGCCAGGTAAAGAACCCTGTGGTAAGAAAGATGTGAGGCATGAAACAAAAAGACTCGTAAGAATAAAACCATTGCTTCTATATCACCCTTCCGATATGTCCCCCAGAAACTCGTCTGGTCTTAGGCTCACAATCTGCTTGGCTCACGAGCATGGCCTTTCTCATGTGGCCCAGAGCTCTGCTAAGTTCTGCTATCAGCTGGGAGCTCAGCAGCAAGTGGGGACAATTGCTAAATAATTCCATTCTACTGTAGAGTTTTCAGGTTTGGTGAACCCTAGACAGAGGTAAACCCTAGGCACCCCTGCACCACAAGCCCTTCAGGTTCACAGGGCAGACAAGGCTAATCCAGTGCTCTGTGCTGATGCCTTACTACTCAGCAGGCATTGCTAATCGAGGAGCCTCTGCTGAGCCTGGCAACTCATCACACAAGTGTATTTGCTGACCTGTTATGAAACCCAAGTCCCTGGGAACATCTTCAAATAGAAAGTTCACAAACATCAAGGCAGGAGTACTGATTTTACCCTACAGGACCAAGGAGAGGCACTCAATCCTTGCTCTGACCCATCCCTCCCAGTGTCACCAGAGGTAAATCCCAAAATCAGGACCCCAACCTTTTTAAGGCTCTCTCTGCTCCACCCTGCCTTCCAGTTATGCACTTACCTAGGAGCTTTTCCTCAAATAAGTCCTATACTTTGCTAACCCTCAGGCCTCTGCTCAGACTGTCTCAGAAGCCTCTCCCTCCTCCAGCCAGTGTCCCTGGCGTGGGAAAGACTCCCCAGGTCTAATCAGAAGGCCCCATCTCCCCTTCCGAGGGCTGTTTGTGCTTCTGTGGTAGCCCCTATCATAGTGGGCCTCAGCTTCAGCTTCTGACCCAGTCTCCCCCAAAAGAGGTAAGCTCCCAGGGCAGCAAACATAGCACAGACATAGGTGCCGAATAGAACCTAGGTTCCATGTGACCTTGGGGAAGTTAATGAATTTTTCTGAGCCTTGGTTCTCTGATGTCTATAACACGAACATCTATATCTATAACATCTCACTCCCAGGCTGTTGGCAGATTAAAGTGCAGCATGCAAGCCCCTGAGACTAGGTCAGGCCTCCTCCTCCTACTGAGACTAGGTCAGGCCTCCTCCTACAGGCCTGTGTCCATCTCATTCGTGACTGTCCCCACACTCCTGTTGCTCCATGTGGCACATGACATGTACTCAAAAATTTTGCCTGAGGAAGGAAGAAAGGAAAGAAGCACACGGGCCTTATCCTCATGTTAAAACGGTTCTCACAGCCAGCCCTCCCAACACTCTAAACTGCTTTCCACCACACTGTCAAAGGCCTGGCCAAAGACAGGACAATAAATCAAGTAACTGTGCAAAGTCAAAAACATTCTTTTCCACATCCACCAAAGAGGTCAGGCTATTGGCACCAACAGCAGCAAAGCAGTGGCATCGTGACGTTTCGAGGGCCCCATTTCAGAGGTCCATTCTACAGAACACTCTGCCCATTGCAGGGCAACATCAAGGTTAGTCTGCCTGGCCATGGCGATGAACCAGGGCTTGCGCTTTCTCTAGTAAGCCCCTCCAGTACATCCAGCCCTTTTCAGCCCTGTCCTCTTCTGGGAAGGCCCCAGTGAGCCCTCAGCCTCAACATGGCTTACACATCCATTCCTCCAGGAAGCCCTCCCATACCCCTCCTCAGCTCCTTGCCCTGCTCCCTCCATCAGATCACACATCACAGTTTGTTTAACTTGTCCGTTTCCTTCCTTAAACTGGAAACTACGTGATGCCACATGCCTGTCTATGTTCCTGGTCCCCAGGAGCCAAGCACAGTGCCTGACACCTGGTTTGCTATTGTAAAACCTTTGTTGAATGAATGGACAGATGAACACAATACATTTCATGGCCCCAACAGGCACACACATTTACTGAAATGACAGTGGAAAACAAATGCCAACTGACTGAGGGATGACTCAGGAGCCAGAGAGTCTCACACACCAGGGCAAGTCCCCCACAGAAGGAGGAGTAGTTTCCTTTTTTTGAAGGCTGTTAGAGATCCCCCCTAGACAGCGCGAAACAGTCCGTGGGCAGGACAGTGCAGAACTGGAAGGGACTGCTCACTGAGCCCATGAACAGCCCACACTCCTGGCTGACAGGGCTGAGACCAGGAAAGGGAAGACATGCCGTGGCCAGCATCCATTTGCCAGCATTTGCCTTCTGGAACTCCTAAAGTTCTTATTCACACAGGATGGAGGCACCCGGCAAGCAGCAGCTCCCATTTAAGCAAAATGAGGCTGCTCTCCCTTTCCAGAAAGCTGGTCACAGTGACAACAGCAGAAAGCAGCACCCCCAGGCTAGTTTCCCAGACAAACCGCAGTGGGGCCTGCCAGCCCAACCCCAGGGGCCAACAGGGGGCCTTTTATGGGTAGCAACATTTTTCTCTTAACCACAAAACCGCAAGACAAATTTTCCAGAATAGAAAAGCACCTGGGTTTTCAGTGATGGGGCCAGCAGCAAGAGGGAGAGTCATCGGCATTCTGACCGCAAGGGAGGACCCCGCACTAGAACGAAAGCCTCACCCTAAACCCCATCCCCAGTTTTCTGTTGCCCCTTGGTTGTGTATCCGGACCCTGCCCTGGTGCTCAGCCTGGTTTACAGAAAGACAGAAGAGCATCAATCAGCTAGAGACAGTTGGTGGGTCCCATGAGGTGCAGGGCACACGCCAGGCACGAACTGTCCTAGGCTGAAAGACCTGGGCCCTGTCCCAGCTCTGCCATCTACATCAGGATCTCAGGGAAATCCCCCTTCTCAGCCGCAATCTCACCACCTATAAAAACGGCATTATCTCATGGAAACTGGGGGCAAGTGAGTCACTAATACACAAAAGTGTTTGGAATAAGAACAAAAAAGTACATGTCCATGTTGGTTACTCTAGCCATATCCAGGAGGCCATGTAGTTCAATGAGAAACAAGTCTAAGCCCCTTGCCATGACACCTCTTCAGCAGGGAAATACAGATTTAACCTTGGCTTCCATTCCCCACCTATAAAATGGGACTGATTTGCCTCAAAAGGCTATTAAAAAGACTTGCAGGCAAGAAAACATGGTTATAAAGTGCTGGCAGGATGCCTGGACTAGGAAAACAGGCACTAGGTGTTAACTGGGGTGGGTATCGTCCTCATCAAGCTAAGCCTCCAGGTTCTCTTAGGATCTGTGGGCAACGAGGAGATGTGGGAGGGGTGGTGCCCATTTTGGAGATGGGGCTTCTGAAGAAGGCCTTGGAAACTAGTGTCGGCCTCAGGATGATGCTGAAGAAACTCATTTCTTCTGAAGGTACATTTCTTCTGAAGGCATGAAGGCCAAAACTCCAGGGAACCCTCACCTTTACCCTCCCCTTGGACTGCTGGTACCTCCACTGTCAGCTCCAGAGGATGACCAAAGCTACATCCACTCCAGAACACCGGTGGTCCCAAAGAGAACCTGCACCCCTACTTGGATATCCTGATCAATGTCAGAAATCATCTACCGCCCCGGCTGCTCCGCTCACCACTCCGACAAGTCCTCCCAGTGGAGGCTGCTGTGGGCATCACGTCCATGGAGGTGCTGCCTGCCAGACACCCCTGAAGAGCAGACACTGGTCAGATGTCCCAAAGCACATGCCACTGAAGAAACTTCTACAGGAAAGGGAAGCACCTCCCAGAACTGCAAGGGATACAGGAGTCTTACACACCTGCTCTGCCTCAAGTTTCCAAAGAGGGGGCAGCAGCCTCTCCCGGAAGTCTCTTTCCTCCTCACTTGGGGGTGGCAGGGGGAGTAAGGAGGGCCCAAGCTGCCTCCCTGAGGCTGGCAACAGCCAGATCCAAGGTCTCCCATTCAGTGGGTCAAGAGTATCACGGGGGACACTTGGGCTAGGCTGAGCGAGGACACGGGCCTCCTCCAAGGCCATAGAACAGAAAAGCCTTGGGAGAAGACACCATAGGCCTGGAGTAGCCTGCCCTGCGCCCAAAGGAAAAAGAGAGAGCAAGTGGCTTTCCAAACAGAAACCTTTCCCGGGCCTCCACCGGGTGGCTGGAGGGGGGGCCCGTCATTGTGCCAACCAGCCAGGGGTGCAGTGGTAATGAGCAGGCAAACCTTCCACCTGGGGACAGGGCTGTGTCCATGCCTCTTGTTTACCACTAGCACCTGTTTCAACTGGTTGGGGGCCATGCTTACCATTAATTAACTGTTCCGTCATCGCTAGCGGGAAGCAGACACTTGGCAGCCAAGCAGACCGAGCTCTGCCTCTGCTGACCTCACTCGTCAGCTGTGTGGTAGGGGTTGGTTTATTTCATCTTAGTTTTCTCATCAGTAAGAGAAGAAATGAATCCAAGACTCCACAGCATTACTGAAAATTCACTGTGGGGTTCATGTGTGCAAAGTGCTGAGTCCAATGTCCAGAATACACGAAGTACACACTGAAAAGAATGCCGGGATGCATTGCTGAGCAAGATTTCAGTGAAGGACCACATGTAAGATGGTGGTCATAACAGGCTAGGACATATAAGCTGGATGTTTGCCACATCTAGGTTTGTGTAATTATAGTCTATGATGTTTGCACGATGACAAAATCATCTATAGATGCATTTCTGATTGTATACCTGTGGTCAAGTGACAAATGATGTGCTGGTTCTGCTCAGCCTGCAAGGATGACCGTGACAGAGAGGAGCTGGTGTTGTTTGGATTACACTTTACCCAGCTTCTTTGCACACAATTGACTTTGCAAACAGAGTCAGTTGCACACTAAAATTGCAGGGCTTGGGGTATGGAGGTCCCGTCTGCAGGGAACCCCCAAATCTGTGATGAGGGCTATGGATGAAGTAGATGCCAAGACATTTTTTGTCACCCTAACACCAACTCAGATGTTGCCTGCTGCAGAATCCTGAGCCAATCGTTGCCCCTCTCAGTACACCAGGTCCCTCTCAGAACACGAAGCCTTCATGTCTCAAGAAGGGCAGGCAGTTCAGTCCATGAGACAGATGTGAAAGATGCTGCAATGCAAATGGACAAGTGAGTCTCAGGCATAGGCTGAGGTGGACACCATTTTACCATAGACAGCAGTGGACACTCTCAATTATAGAAATCACTCAATTATCAATCTAGTAGTAAGAATGATATATTTATCTAGTACCTTATCTTCTCTCCCAGGTTTCTTTTTTTTTTTTTTTTTTTTAAGATTTATTTATTTATTTATTTATACAAGCACTGGGTACAGTCAGAAGCGTGGGAGGGTAAAAGAATTCACCAGAGCCAGAGTGGAGAACAGAACAGGCAGACTGACGAAATATACTGCTGAGGGGAGCAGCGGGCGCAGCAGGAGAGGTCTGTCGAGCCATGTGGGACCCTCGCCGATGGCCAGGGATCAAACTGGTGCTGCAGAGGCTGCGGGCAGCTTCTCAGCCCAGCGCTCAACCACTGCGCCACCAGGGGAGGCCCTCTCCCAGGTTTCTTGATGAAAATTCCAGAAGTTTGGAACTACAGATGATCCCTAATCACCCAGGGGTGATGTTCCGACCTTCACACATTCCAAAGCTCATGCTTTCCCTACAGAATATTGTTCTCCCAACAAAATACGTCACAGACCCTTCCAGACTCTTGACAGGAAGAACTACGCACCCATATCAAGTAGGGAAAACACACAGCTACGCTGAGATGTGGGTGCTGGGTAGCCTAAGTGGCTCCCTCACTGGCAAAGGGACACCCATCCTGCAAACAGCAACACTCAACCCTGAATGTGGCCTCAGCACAATGACAAGCTTGGCTGACAGTCACTCACAAACAGTGCAAGCGCACATGCTAATAAACCCATGAGGCGTCAAGTGAAGTTCTCACTTAGGTTCTTGGAAATCATGACTTCAAATGAAATGACTGAGAATGAAAGCAGCCCCTCAAATAACACGGCTTCATTCAAACTCAGCAGGGATTTGAGGGCGTTATTTGAGGACCCACTGTATTTTATCATCCCCCGCTTACATTCCTATCTTGGAGACAGAAAACTTTGTAACTTTCTGGAAATGTGGTTAAAGAAGGGATTTAGACCTCAACCCAATGCTGTAGAGTATGCACCATACCACCTTCCAGAATGGCAACTGCTGTTACCCACTGCTTAGCCCATCTAAGTTGCCCTAACTGGTGCAGACAGGATGGCAGCACAGAGCCCAAAGCCCAAAATCCAGCAAAGTCCAGACTGTTCCAGGTAGCTAATCCTCTGAATAAAAGCTGTAGACTGTCTCACATAGCCCTAATGTCACATAGACGGGGCCACCACCTCTGGTCCTGATTTGCAATAACCTATTTGCTGGGCTATACCAGATCCCTGGCTCCCAATCAGCTTTGATTTCTCTAAAACTAGCCACCACACTGTAGGCACTCAGGGTCATGCTTTTCAAGGAGATCCCAGGATGCTTTGCAGAGTGAGGTGACTGGACGACCATGTCACACTTCGGTGTCCTTCCCCAGGGCGCCCTCAGCCGTCTAGCAGCAGGTACAGGCTTTGGACCAGCTTTGAGCTCACCAACACCTACAGGATCCTTACTCCTCCCAGCTGGACAGCCCTATAATCTTTGCAGGATGTTCACAGTATTCTTTACTACTGTCAAGCCCACCTGCCCCACCCCAAACTGTAGGGAGTCGCCATCGCCCTGAAGACTTGTCCAGCTTCCCTCAGGGTGCCTGAAGCTGCAGGTCCTTCCCTGGTGCCAGCCTACTCTGCTGGGGCCTCAGGACTGTAGCCCTCACTTCTCCCACCTCCTCCCCAAACTGGACTGTGCTTCTGGGGACTTGCTGCCCTTCCAGCCAGCTAAGCAGTCTGGTCTGGCTGCCATGGCCAGCGTGTTGCAAAATGATTTCTGAGAATGTAAGGAGGCTCTGGAGGTCATGACGCAGCTGACAGCTCCACACACAGGCACAGGCCTGCCACAGCACTTGGCTCTTGAGTCCAGAGGCGGTCCCTACCCTTAACACTTGCAGAGTTCTAGGGGGCATATCATGGGGCTGCCATGAGTGGGCAAGGGGCACAGTAAGCAGGAGTGCCAGGGAAAGTGGGGTGAGGAGAGGAGAAAGTGACCTCAATCACCACACCGGGCATTTCACAACCAGTCATCCTCCGCTGGCTCCAGCCGGCGCCTGTGCTCTCCTGGGGAAGCTGCCAGACTTGTGCATTTGTGCAGAGACAATCTCCCCACCAAGCCTCCCACTAGCAACTCTGGCTGACGTCAAACTCGGAGTTGGGGAACTTCAAACACAAACAAACAAGTCTGCCCCAGACCATGATGGAGCCATTCCCAAAGAGGCTGGGCGAGAGGGCCACAGCTGGGAATTCAGGCTTCCCGTCCTTCCTTGGACTCCAGGACCTGACAACAGTCTGCAAACGGGAAGTTTCTCCCTCACTACTGGATGTGAGTGGCCACTGGGGGGCTGGCACTGCCGTGGGTGCAAGAGACCTGCCCAGAGGCACTGACGAGGCAGTTAACTTCCTCTGTACAATTAGCACCCTCATTAGATAGCATTACCCCTCCTAATTGCCCTGGCACTTGGTATGAGCAGGCAAGGGAAGGAGAGACTAAACTGGCTTAGAAGCACTCACAGAGCATCCTGGGGAAGATGGAGCACGAGGTAGGTCAGGCTGGACAACCCAGGACCCACATTTTCTTAGGACACCTACTGAGGCTGTGAGACTCAACAGGAGAGATTTTTGAAAAGAGGGCTTTTCTCTGACCTAAATATCCTAAGACAGTTCTCTCCAGAGAAGCCAAGGATGAGTGCAAAAACGTGCTTTTCAGAAAGCCATCTCCCTTGAAAGGCCAGTGAAAGAACAGTCTTGGGGCTGCCTTCCAGTTCTGCTTCCTACTTCAATTCAATTCAAGTCACCCACATCTGCCAGCGGTCCTCGGGGGCTATGGAGACAAACTGGACTGAGCTGTGAGAAAGCAAGACAGTGTCTCATCCTCTCACCACCCTTGGCCTGACACGATTTCTGGGGAAGCACTTCCACCCATCATCCATGGACTCAACAAGTGGTCAGCAGCTGGCTCCCTGATGCACCGGGCCAGGGTTGCAAGCAACACGGTGCACACACAGAGGAACCCGTCCGTGGAGGTGAGAGAGGTGTCCACAGAGGGACGTGGCCGGAGGATGGTGGGAGACTAAACAGCATCCTTAACACGCCCCAGTGCTCAGTACAAGGGTGGAAGCGGAGCCACAGGTGTGTCACCCACAAACCAGATCCTTAATTGACAAGCCTTTATCTCAGTTCACTGCTCCACCTGCCCATCTAAAGGTCACCAGAGTCCACAGAGCACAGCTCAGCCCTCAACCTCTCAATTCCAAGGGATCCCAGAGGATTCTGGATACTGCAACACTGGACAGGACTTGGGTAAAATTACTTAGGGGAAAAGGGCAGAGGCTACATACTTGGCAATGGTGGATTTCTGCCAATGAGCCCACTCCTTATCTGTCCTTAAGACCTGGCCCCTGGGAAGCCACTAGAAGGGAGGGTGCTCCAAACTGATCAGAAAGTGCCTGCTATGACAAGAAGATTGTACCTGAGAGCTAGAGGGACTTCCTTTCTGAGAAAATGACTACCTGGCAACTTAAGCCATCCCAACAAAGGATAAAGGAGGTACAGGGGGCAAGGTCAAGGGCAGGTAAGTGCCTTGGATAACAGAGGCCAACTACTGCCAAGGTCAGCTCCCCAGAATGCCCAAGGGTGCTGCTCACTGTCCACCTGATGTTCATCCCTGACTTTGTCCTTGCTCACGCTGGTGGGGCAGCACTGCGCCTGGCCAACTGGTCTGAGTCAGTGGCTCTCAACTCTGACTTCACATCAATGTCATTGATCTGGGTGAGGACCCCAGCGCAGCGATAGTGACTGGGACACGGCTCTGGTGAGGAGACCTTGAAGCCAGTTGTGTGTGACCATTCTGGCCAACAAGACCAGAGCACGTGCCACTGTAACTGCTGGAAGGTGTCTGCTTGCCTCACAAGCGCAGAGATCTCTGGGGCTGCCCACTGCCCACTGCCCCACTTCAGAGACTTAGGTTGCTAAGAGTTGTTGCCAGAATCGCGTCTAGACACCAGCCCTGCTTATCTGCTTCACCAACATTTGAGCCTGCAAACTCCAAACCTGTAATTGTAGCAGACACACAAGGCCTATTTGTTGAAGTCACATTTTCTGTTATTTGCAATAGAAAGCAGTTCTTTCTGCTAACCTTTATTAAGCCTGCAATGTTTCAAACTCCTCCTAAATCTTCTAAAGCTAAGGTTCCCTGGTGATTTCCCAAAACAACTTCAAAAGGAGAGGAAAAACAGGTATTCCTTCATTCTCCTTGGGAACACAAGCCATCTGACAGCATTTTCTCCAATAATTCTTGCAAATTTCAAAGAGTAGAGTAGTTTTCTTCTGAAGTCCAATTTACCCATTTTTCTTTTTTGATTTGTGCCTTTTATTTCCCACCTAAGAAATCTTTGCCAAGCCCACATTCACAAAAATGTTTTCCTATGTTCTACAAGCTTTATAGTTCCATGTTTTTCGTTTAGGTCTATGATCCTCTTTGAAGTAACAAATATTTCAGGATTGTTTTTGCCAAAAATTGTCTATTGGTTTTTGGTTTTGCCTTTTTCTTTTTTAAACTGGATGTTCCTCAGTGCCGTCTCACCTAATGCCCACATCGATCCTCTTTGGTGTTGTTAATCTCAATTACAAATGAGGAAACTGAGGCGTACATATACTTGAAAAGGGGCCCTCGTGGACTGTAATCCTTACATAATACCTTGGGGAAGGAGGCAAAGGAAGAACAGTGATCAGATTTGCATTTCTAAATGATCATCATTCTGGAAACCATGTGGAAGACAGATTGAAGTGGGTGTGGAGAGATCAGAGACAGGAAAATCAATTAAGAAGCCACCACCAATTCAGCAAATGATGAGGACAAAAGGTAACTTCCTTAGTGGCAGTGTAGGTGGAAAGGAAGGAGCAAATTCTAGAGAACTTTTAATAAATATCAGACTTGCTTGTCCAGAGAATTTCTGGCATCCCAGAACCCTGGAATGCAGGAGGCGAGGAGCTGAATCTCTCCAGCAAAGAAGCCAACAGGGCTCTGCCCTGTTTGTCTGATATACTAGGACTTGGAACATCACGGGCTGGCGGGGAGGGAGGGAGGTTGGTAGGAGGAGAGGGTGTGGCTATCTGTCAGACGCTTTCCACTGAAGGTCCAACTTGGCTAAGGCATCTCAGCCCACAAGTACTCCCTGCCAACTGTCTCCCCACTTCTGAGTTCTACCCTCCCACTCCCCAGGTGGAGGGGAGCCCTGCATCTCCAAAAGCCACCACTCCACCAGCTCCATCTCCAGCCCTTCCTGGCAACCCCCAGAGATGGACTCAATAGAAAGCAGCTGGAGAGAAGCAGCATTGGCCAGAGTGGTCAGACCCCAGAGGAGCTCCTGGTTTGTCCACCCCTGCCAACCCATATGCAGGCAGGAAGCATTCTACTCCATGGGGAGACTGGGCCCAGGTGATCCTGGACAGAGGGAAGGGGCAGAGGAGGAGGGACAGCCAGCTCTTCTTCTTCCTTCATTGGAAAAATCAGTGAGACCCAAACTCAAACATCACCTCTATTTCCTACAAACTAAGAGATCATGAGCAATTGACAGAATGTCTCTGAGTCTTTATCCTGTGTTGTAAGGGAGAAAGATCAGCTTGAAAAGATCACTGTGAAGACAAAACAATGTAATACATCTGGAGCAGCTGACTAGCTATATGCACCCAGCAAATATCTGTTCTCGTCTCCGCCCTCCGCAGCCATCATGGTGGACAAGCCCATCCTAACAGCTCATAGCACACTGGGACAGGGGTTGGGGGAGCACGCAAAAGGCAAACGTCCAAATGTGGGTGTTGATTGTTGATACTACAGACGTGTCTTCAGGCTCCCCATGAAACAAGAGCACCACCGGCTGTGGAAGTGGCTCTGAGCATGGGGGAAACTAGCACCCATGCCCTTTCTACAATCCGTTTTGTACAGTTTTGTAAAGGTCCATTTTGTAAAGGTCTAAGCAACACCTGGCTGAGTTCCCAACGAGGCCAAAGTGACCCTCAAGGGACACAGCTGGCCATTCCTCCTGGGAGGCACGTGACCACACAGCTATGAAGTGGTATGCAGAGACTTCACACCTCGTCACAGCACCCAGTTTACAGAGAGTCTCCATGGTCGCTCACTGCAGACTGGCTAGGACAACCTGCATCCCGGCTTTACAGAGAGAAGCCAAGTCTCAGAGGTGAGGGGATGTGTCCAAAAGTCAGTGTTTTCCCATCTCAGAGTAGACAGACCATTTTACGTTAACAGACTTAATCCAAGCCTTCCTGAAACACTGAGTGCCACTGGGGTCACTCCCCATGGGGACCCCACAGGTGCCTATTAGGGAGAGTGGCTGGCAAGGACATGTACCCCTCTTCTCATCAGGGATCTATAAAGGCCACTCATTACCCACAGTCTTGTCCATTATAAATCCCTCAAAGTTCTCTTCTTAAGGGACCATTTTACGGGGACCGAGGGAGATAAGGAAATACGGGATTTGGGTGGCATAAAAAAGAAATGAGACCTAGAACCCAGATATGGATGTGCAGTGGGGTTGATGTCAGACCTGGCTGGGAGTGAGAAGGATGAGAACACCCTCTTGATAAGCAATGGTCACTACAACTACAGGACTCCTCCCCTGCAGGCTGTTCACCTCGGCTAACGCAGTGGGTTCACATTACCACCATTCTCACTGGGGGAGTGAGGAAGGGCTCAGATAACAGAATGACCCTGATCAACCCCAGGAATGAATGCCACCCAGAGGTGGTCCAGGGTGAGGGGTGTCGATGCCCAGGCCCAGAATCCAATCCCAGCTCTATAACCATCCAGTTACCCTAATCTGGGTTAAGTGACTCCACCTCTCATGCCTCCTTTTCCTTATCTGTAAAATGGGGGAGTAACCGTACTACCTTCATAGGAGGGAAATACGAGTGTTTAGCACCAGGCCTGGCAGATTATTATGAAAATTCCAGTATCTGTTATCTTTGAAAGCAGCTAAATTCTGACAGGCTTACTGCTTTAAGATTCTTAAATCTGTTCCTTAATGAGTCCACTTATACATGGCAAATCCCAAGCTTCTCCCGTGTGTTCCTTCCTTGATAAGGGGCAAACACAGACGAGGCCAAGTGAGGCTGGGGCACACTCAACCCTAAAGATGGCTTTCATTGCCTTTGATTTATTCTTGGGAGGTCAAGAGTAGGTCAATGCATGAGCCAGACTGCATGTGGACTGAGCAGATGAGCAAGGCAAACCATAGGACAGCTATGAAGATGCTGATAAGGCAGGAAGCAAGCGGAGGGAGCCTAGGGGGGGTGGGCTTGGCGGCTGCCATGCCTGGCACAAGGCTGTAACAGAACCTGAGCTCCAGGCCTCAAGCTAGAGTAACACAGCTCAAACACACCCACATCCCCACCCCCCCCCACACACATTTTCTCTCTTTTTTTCCTCTCTCCATCTCTCTCTCTCTCTCTCTCTCACACACACACACACACACACACATACACACACACACCCCACCCCACCCTGGATAAGCTCCAGCTGAACAAAGTGGCTCCATTTCAAAATAAATAGCATGTGGACTGCCAACTTCCCAAGAAGTCAACTGTCCACAATTTATTGAAGAAAATTAGATAATAGCATAATTGGATAATAACTCTGACAAGGTCATTATCATATGTCAGGCACTGTTTTAAGTGCTTCACATATACTAAGTCACCTTACCCTCATAACAAACTTGTGACAAAGGCCTTAACACTAACCCCGTTTTACAGAGCGGTAAACCAAGAAGCAGTCCCAAGTCACACAGTAAGTGGGAGAGCAAGGATTTGAACCCAGGCTTCCTTTGAACAGCTGATAACCACAGTCTGTGTTACCTCCTTGAGTGATTCAGATGTCTGGGCACTTACTATGAACCAGGTCAGTGCTGGGCATTGAGGTGCAAGTATTCTCATGAACACGGACCCAGGGGCTAAGGTAGCCAACCCAAGGTCATGCAGTTGGTACATGCCAGAGGCAACTTAAACCCAGGAGGGACCAGTGCCCCATGCTGCCCCTCCCAGATCAAGACACCAGGTTTGACCTTAGAGTAGGGCACCTGACCCAACCCCTTCCACTGTCTCCATCAGCATTCATGCAGAGGGACCCATTATACTGACATGCAGCACACAAACCCAGGCAAGGGTCTGCCACCTGGCCAGGAGGAGGTCTGCACCTTCTAGAAAGCCTTGGGGGATCAGTGCAACTTGGAGAGAATCCACTAAACAACCCCCTTTCTCAGACATAATCCTGTCCTCCTCAAGGGCCTGCCTCAGACCTTACTGTCCGTAGAAAGAACAGAGCATAGAAAGAACTGCCAGTTCCCCGAATGCAAGAGCTATGTGAATTGAGCCTTCTGATGTAACAGCTTAAAGTAGACACCCACAGGTTCTTGCATAAAACACAATTTCACTCACACACTGACCTCAGGGCAAGCAGTAAGCTCTGTGGGTCTGCAAACATATGCAGCCAGTAGCCCATGCTCATGCCTGGCTCCACCTAGCAGGACAGCACCATCTCACATTCCCAAGGAGGCTGGTTCCCAGGTGACCCCACTACTCTACTCAGCCTCCAGGAAAGCTCACCTGTATAAAGAAAATTTCAGGTAAACCCTAACAGGCTCTGTATCTCCTGCCCACCAGTCTTGGCAGTCAGTCTCAACTGAGGCCAAGAACCACGCTAACCTGGAGGGGCTACCGACAGGACTGAACCCTTCTTAAGATATCTAAATGCCTTTGAGTCACAAAATTCTAGAATGTTCTAAGATGTGAGGGACCTCTAAGGGCATCTCACATAGACAGATGAGTAACTCATGAGGAATCTGAGGCCCAGGGAGGGACAATGCCTTAGTCAAAGTCACACAAAATGAAAAGGTGCTGCCAAGTCAGAACCCTGGCCCCTAGCTCCTGCCCCACGCTCTTTCCCACACTGGTGGCCAGAAGGCCCGTTTAACCTGCTGCATGATCAAGAAACTCAGCTGGTTTCTGGTTCCCTATTTTTACTTAGCAAATCGAACAATGTATAAATGCTAGCTCATTTCGCTGGAAGAGGTAGGTGTTGTTAATCCCCATGTGGGGATAAAAGAAAGACGGAGACTAACGGGGCAGGATGTGAACTCAGGCAGTGTTACCCCACAGTTCAACTCCTGGACCACAGGGTCACGCTGCCCTTGTAACTGCAACCCTGTGGGGTAGTTGGTTTCAGGAGCTCCAGGGCACGCCCCAGCAGCTCTTCATAGCAGGGCTGAAGACAGGACTGTTCCCCTCTCAGCTGCCTCAAAGGACTCCCCCAGGAACACAGGGAGCAGGTCTGCCCTGAGGATTCAAGGCAGGGGCCAGCCAGAAAATAGACTCAGATATTCACCATAAAATCCTACAGAGACCTGGAGAGTATGACCAGAGCTTCCAGTCAGCGGCATCTGCTTTGCAGGTCCAAAGCCTATGGCCCCTCCAAAGGCTCAGCCTCACCTCCCCAGCATCCTCTGCAAACCTGGGCCTAAGAGGGGCACGGAGGGGCTTATGGGGCAGCACCCAGGCCCTGATGCCTAAGTTGCATGATTCTGCACTCCTCGGTGGCCTCCTCAAGGCTCAAAAACTTGGGTTTTCTTCCAGAAAAAGGAAGCCATTTCTCAATAGGTTGCTACATACGGGTACTAAGAAACACAAACCAAGAGTCCAAAGGGGCACAGGCCCCAAAGGAAGGAGAGTGAGGGGGAAGGGCTGGTGTGGTCCGTCGCCTGGGGTGCAGCTGAGGAACAACATGGAGGCCATGTGTGCCGCATGCTCCACCCAGGCTGCTCAGGGGGCGGCTGAACACCCCACAACAGAAGTGGGGCTGGGTAGGCAATGGTAAGTAAGCCACTTAAAATATAACAAAACCCCTGAACAAGTTTACCACAGCATGGGACATTTTTGTCTTGTTCCACTGAGAGATGACGGGAGGACAAAGGAACTGCTACCTACGTAGGAAAAACACTCAAAGATTTTTGCCCAAGAAATGCAATGAAAGGCCAACACAAATCGCTCATCATTTTCTTGTACTTTTTCTGTTTTCCAAGTGTTCTATAATTACCAGGTACTGATTTTATAAGACAACTAATGATAATAACACATTTTAAATTGTCAAGAGAGAAAAGGCCGGGGAGCTGACCTTTGAGTGCACAATGCCCGGCCTTCCACGGAGCCTGGTGTGGCTGCCCTTCCACCTGCCCTGCTGGCTGCTGCATGCAGCAAAACTTGACTGATCCAGAAGGGTAAGGGGAGGAAAGGAAGAAAACAATTTAATGCAATGGCCTTAGCTCCATTTGGCCACACTAGAAAACATGTTTAAGAGGATGTGTGGCCACCTGTCTGTCTAAGGATAGTTACCCAGCACTATGTGGGGTGTAACAGGTAATAGAAGTGCGCAAGGCCCATCGCCCACCCTAAAGATGAGATTTGAGTAGGGGTCAAAGAGATCGAGTTATGATGCAAAGGGGAAATTTTTACAAAATGTTTAAAGATACAAACTGCTGTGAGAATTCAGAAGTGAAAAAAAATAACTTCCAACTTCAGAGACATGACAGAGAGCAGAAAAGGCTTCATGGAAAAGATAGACTTTGATTCGGTCTTGTAGAATATGTGGGGGTTCACACAAGGGCCAGGAAAATAGGTCAAGGAAACAGACAAGCTCATATCAAAGGAAAGTTATAGATAGAACCCAGCAATCATAGCAAACCTCTCCACTTTTAACAAGCAAGGAGGAAATGCAAAATGAAAACAATTGGGATTTTGCAACAGGGTAGAGCACTCCAAAGGGTTGCTGGCGTGGGCTGTTGGGGGCGGGGGGGGCGGGGGGCTGCGCTGAGCAGAGTGCAGCCGAGTAACAGGACCCTGTGGTAGCAGCTTTACAGAAGTGGCATACACGCACTGGACCAGAAATTCCACTTCGAGGAATGTATGCTAAAGATATAACTAAGCATGAGCAGCCAACTGAGGGGAAGTGGGTTACTAAATTTGGGGGGTGTGTGTGTGTATGTATGTATGTAGCAAAAAACAATGCAGCAACTTTAAAAAATCCATTTTCAGAGATTATTTATTGAAATGGGCAATACCCATGATGTTACAGCAAGTTAACAACTCAAGAAAATGATATTTACAGTATAACTCCAATTTATCTTTATTAAAAAAGCATTACTTTTCTTTTTTCAGCTTTGAGGGCAATTTCTATTTTATAGCGAAATAAACATATCAGCATATAAACACTGGAAATATAAGATGTGATTGATGTTTTTACTTGATAGTATTTTCTACAAAGAACATGTGTCATTTTTATAATCCCAAAATAAAGTTATTCAAAAAGAAAGAATAATAGGTGGGATACTTCAATGGGATGAGAGGGGACATCACAGACATAGAAAATAGCAGAAGTCAGAAGTAAAGAAATACAAGCCTATTGTGTAGAGAAGAAAGAGCTGGACTTCCGAGTCAAGTAGAGCTGGGCTGGATCTATTATTTTCTAGCTGTGTGACCTTTACCAAATTGCCAAATCATTCTGTAGCCTGAGTTTTCTTCAAAGAGATACACTGGTGCCCTTCGGCTCTCTCTCTCAAGAGTTGATAAAGTTAGAGCCCTTTCTACCGACCCTGAAAACAAAATTCATTCTGGATGCACAGGTGAAGTGGGTAATACTCATCTATTAAATTTGCCACCAACATAATATGAGCATCTTGGGAAAACAAAGCATTACGGTAAAGTCAGTGTACAATGCATTCAAACTTCAGAAATAACAAGCTGTGAGAAAATATCTGTCCTGAAATCAAAATATGAAAACTGATCTCTTCTAAAGTGATGGCCAGAATGAAGCATTTGGTCATAGCCTAAGACATTAGTGTTGTTCTCATGCTACTATATAACCTATTTGTGTCCAAAATGAAGAAATGGACAAGAAGTCGGTCACTAGTTGCTAAGCAGAGACCTGTATGCTGCAGGGTCAGGCCACCGTCTATGGATACAATTCTGGATTCAGACGGTGCTGCTCAATCCAATACCCGTTATTTCTCAAGTCTGACGTTTAGTGAGGGAAATGTGATGAAACTGAACAGCAAGTCCTGACAGCCTACTTAGGGTGTCCTTGGCCCCAACTACCCCATCTTCTTTCAGATAAAAAAAAGTACCAGAAATGCCAAGATCTGTTGTCTTAAGAGTAAGCAGCTATACCCTGGAAAAGCTTTAATTTGGGGGGAAAAATTCATAGGGAGAGAAATGCAAGCTCAGTACCAAACTGTAAGCAAAACAGAACTCCGGCCCCTCCCAAATGCCAGGCTTTGGCAAACCCAACAAAATAAGCCCTCAGAGAAGGAGACTCAGGAAGTCCGCTCACTCCCAATTTTAGCTAACCGGGCAGCCTAGCTTTCCCTGTGCTTAGCATGTGCCAGGCCTCATTCCAAGCAATTTACATGTGGTAACTCGTCTATCCTCACCAGTAAAGAAAAAATCTAAACACACTAGAGTTTAATATTAACACAAGCTGGCATGTATGGAAGCACTTAAAGTATCAATTCTGTGTGTCCAGGATGAACAGAATTTCAACGATGGGGAAATACTCTGATATTTACAATTTCCTGGCCCAAGCCTTTTTAGAGTTTTCATCATTTCTAATGGAATATTTCTAAAATGTGCCCCATTCTTCTCTGACGTTTAGAACAGAGTTCACCAAATATAATTTAACCTTGCTAGAACTCCACAGCCCCTGACTCCCACCCCAGGACCCCCGGACTGATTCAGCTTCCAGAACTGCTACTAGAGAAAACTGGATGTGCAAGTAAATCGAGGCCATTCAGTTTTGGGTTTTAACAGCCTTCTTTTGGCTTAGCCATTCTTTCACTTGCTCCTACCTGACTGTTTGCTCTTTCCCAATTCCTGGGGCACAGGTCACAATGTTTCATGCTCTGCAAGCCTTTAGGCAGACACAGTGGAGACCACAGGCCTGATTTCCCTCAACTTGCCTCCACCCTCCTCTCAAAAGCATCACCTCCCATTGTCATCTCCTTCCCTCTGAAGAAAGTTGAGGATTTCAGGGGTCTAGCTGTCCTTCAGCCTCCAAACCCTCATTCAACTATCCCTCCAGCTGCCACTTGCTCTTCCCTTCAGGCCCAAAAGTCTTGAAACTTCTCTCAGCTGTTCAAGTATAACTTCCCCATGGATTCAGTCTCTCCACTTCACTGAAACCACTCCTACAGAAGCCCCCAGATCCAGTGTTCCTCTGCCCTTGTCCTGCCGGACCTCAGCGGGTGTCTGGCACAGGTAGTGCCACCTCCCAGACATGGCCACCCCAGCTTCCCAGTGGTTCTTTCACCTCTCTGACCACTTAGCCGCCTCCTTCTTGGGGCTCACACCAACACCTATACAATGATACATTTTAAACTTGCATCCCATCCTCCTCTTCAAAGCTTCACCTCCCATGGTCACCTCCTTCCCTCTGAAGAAAGCTGAGGGTTGCGGGGGATCTAGCTGTCCCCTCCACCTATTCTGAACCCCACCCCCTTCCACAGCTCCCAGACCCTGTTATCTTTCCAACCCCCACATGGAGGGCCTACATGTCCCAGAGGCGCCTCACATGCAAGTCAGAACCACACTCATTCTCTTGCCTTTCATCATCTGGTTGCATCCCACTTCCCATCTCCATTCTTCCTTGCACCAGAAAGCTGGTGTTTAGTTGGCCCATGTCCATTCTCCCTTGCAACTAGATGTAGCTGCATGACTAATGCCTGGCCAAAGACAATAAAGGTGTCGAGTGGTAATTAAACAAAAAGTTTTTTAAAAGTACACATCCTTCCCCAGCCCTCCAACCATCCTGGTGCTGGAAAGTTAGTGTAACAGCTGGAACTCTGGCAGTCCTCTTGGAACATGAGGAGAGGAATGGCAGAGAGCTGGAAGGAGCCTGATTTTCTTATGACTTTGTAGATACACCACACCAACCCCTGAGCTACTCCAGGTTACTTTTATTTATTTTTTTTTAGAAATTTTTTTTAAAGATTTATTTATTTATGCATACAAGAGCTGGGGTACAGGCCAGGATGCAGGGGGTGAGAGGATTCACCAGAGACAGAGTGGGGAGCAGAACAGGCAGATCTACTGCAGTGGGTGAGACAGGAGAGGTCTGCTGCATCATGTGGGTCACCTCCCTGGCTGGGGATCGAACTCGTGCTGCAGTGGCTGTGGATAGCGTCATAGTGCTGCATCTTAACCCCTTGCACCACCAGGGAGGCCACTCCAGATTTCTTTTATATGTAACAAACTAACTTGTTTGAGTCACTGTCGTTTTACTTTGTTGATGTCATTGTGAATGAAGCTAAGCTTAATTTTACTAATAGTTTATCCAATTTCAACTAATATAACTAACTCTTGCATTCTTTGTCTGAGTCAATAACATCAACATTCATTATCTGGAAGCCCCTGGCTATTTGTCAATTCCTCCCATTCAACTGTAACCAACTATGACAAATGACAGGAACACATCTCCCGGTTTTTTTTATTAAAATATTTCAAGCATTCCAAAAAATAGAGTATGTTCACCATACTTAACAAGCATTAACATTTGATTTTTTAATGAAGATCAAATGGCGTAAATAAGGTTAAACTGACACTCCTTCAGAATCTTTACCCTCTCTCTCTCCCTACAGGCAGCCATATTAGTGGTTCTCCTTCCTGTCTAGGATTTTATACTTTTGTAACATTATTTTGCAACTTGACTTTCTACTGATCTTTTTTCTTAAATTCAGCTGGATTGATACATGTAAGTTAGTTGTAATCTCTGGATAATTCACACTATGTAAATACACCATCATTTACTGATATAGTTCCCTGCTGCTAGGCATTTAGGTTGCTCCCAGCTTTTCATAATTAAAAAATGCTGCAATGTACATTCGTATCTATTTTTCCTTGAACACCAAAGTGGTAGTATTTCTAGCACAGACACCAGAAGTAAAAATTCTGGTTGCAGGGCCTCCCTGGTGGCACAGGGGTTAAAGACAACACTATCAAGCAATTGGCAGCCACTGCAGCACATCCCCTGCCACCAGGGAGCAACCTACATCGTGTAGCACACTTCCCCTGTCTCGCCCGCGGTTCCCCTCAGCAGTGTATTTCAGTAGATCCGCCTGTTATGCTCCCCACTCTCTCTGGTGAATCTTCTCACCCTCCCACCCCCCGCCACACACACACCTCTGGCTTATACCCCAGTTCTTGTATGCATAAATAAATCTTAAAACAAAAAATTCTGGCTGCAGGGTATGTCTATCCTTAACTTTAAACAGAAATGGTCAACAACTTCTTGACCATTTCTGTACCAACTTATACTTCCCCAGACCCTGCGTGAGAGTGGCCATTTCCACCAACCCCTCCATATTTATTTCTGAATCACCATTTTCTATGTAACATGATGGTGGCAGATAGCTGGATTCTCTCTCTGTGTTTCTTAATACTCTGAATTAACTACAGTAGAAACAAAGAATCCCCTCATTCTGAGCTCCTCTCCCCAAAAAGCTGCCTGGCTGCTACCCGATGATGGGCCACCCAGCAAAAAGCAATCTAGCTGGGCAGCCAATGTTCAGAGCAGGTGCCCTAATCTGTCCCTAATTAGTCTCCCCATGTCACATCACCCTGAAGGATGGAGACAGATTTTCCCTTCTGCAACATTACAAAACAATAGTCCTCTGTATCCACCTTTCTTAAATTATTTCATATCAAGCCCTCCTCAAACAATATGAAAACAGAAGATCAATTTAGGTGTGTGACCCTCATAAACCCCTCCCTTTTCCCGAGTTCTCTGACTGCTTTGGAAAGAAGCAGCTCATCTCGGGTGGTGGCTAGTGTCTCCTTATAAAGGAAAATCCCAAGCAGAGAGAGGGGCCAACTTGTTTATTTCCAAACACAAACCAGATTCCAGTAGTGACATGTACTTTGGGTCTGCCCCCCAAGAAAGGGAGCTGGAGCTACAAGGAGCAGCTGCAGTTGTTTTAGGGAAGCCAGTCCTCTAGGGATCAAGGGCAAGTACCCAACCCCCTTCCAGTCCTGTTTTTCCTGACTGTCTGGAGTGCTTTTTTCATTTGGACTTGCCTCAAATGCAAAAGGATAGTTGCCTTGCCCCACCTTAACTCAGGGGCTCAGAAGAGCCACAGAGTCCTTGCGGATGGACATTCAGTCTCCTGTTCCACATTTATGGAACCCCATCTGTCCCAGCACTGGTGCCTAATAATGACTATAAACCAGAATCTGCCCCAGGAAGCTCACAGCCTAGAAAATAAATACTTGTGATGCTACCTGGACAGATGCAACACTAAATAATGTGTGTGATCAACGGAGCATGGAGAACAAGAAGAGTAAACGTGATGGGAACTTGTGGCAAGTCTTCCTGAACGAGGTGACCAAACCCTTGCACCCACTACAGCATGCGGGATAAGCGGACACTTTCATCATCAATATCATGATCCCTACCGCCTTCTTCTCCAGTGACTGTGACCATGAGCAGCCAGGCAGCAGTCGATATTCTCGGGAAAGCCCTGTGCTTTCCACAGCAGCAGACGAGCAGTAACCTAGCCTCCTCCATCAGCCCCTCTGCCCCCTCCTCATCCTTCTTGTGGATCAAGTGCAGGGAGGACAAGCGAGGAGGGGCTCCACTCAGCTCCGCATCTGACCTCACCCTCACTGTGTGGGACTTACTGGTACAGGAGTACAGAGTTGCCCAGACCATGACACCCCTCCCCATGATGTTAAGCAAATGGTCTGGGCTGTGGCCCTGATATCAGTTCTGAAAACATCCAGGCAATTCAGACTTGCAGTTGGGGTGCAGAATCACTGTGGTACACAGTTTTGGCTGCTGGCAGCACACGGTGCCTGGGGATTGGGCATCCCCTTTCACGGATGAACTCAGAACTCTCGAGTCAGGAAGCAGACAGAGGCCAAACAGTCCCTCCGTGCCTCTCCTCTTCTCGCAGGGAAGCCAGGCGTTCAGCCCCAGGCAGGGACTCACAGGGCATCAAACCTCACTCTCCTCTAGTCTGCTCTCAGCCTCCAGCTAGAGGGGCAGGTCTCCCACTCTTCTTTTGTCCAGTAGACAAACAGGTATCCCCAGGGTGAAGGGGGTGTCTCCTCTATCCACTGAACAGGGGCTCACTGCCCCCTAAGGGGAGTCCTTGGCAGAGAAGCGCAGGAGTTGGAGGTGGCCAGGGGCCTAGGAAATTCAGGCAGGCACAGTGGGCCTCCTGCCTGGGAGTCAGTCAGCGAGAGGCCTCTTTCAGACAAAGGGGCAGAAGAACAAAGCTCTATTAAGCAGGTTTTGCCTGGAAAAGCCAGTTGAGACTAGGAAACTTCAGGGCCAACGGGGGTGGGGGGGGGTGTCATTAGCATTTTACTTATTTATTTACTCTCATCTTATCTACCAACCGCCTAGCGGGCACTGCACTTTCTGTGTGCCAAAAACAGTCCAAAGCATTTCCAATATTAACTTGTTTGGTTTCTGCTCATGTCATTGGCCACAGATTTGGAAGGGAAGATTTTAATTCTCCCTCCTCCACAGGCACATGAACTATCTAAGGAAGGCACTGACCCCTGCATTCTGCTAGTGGCTGGCCTGTAACAAGATACAGACACCACTTGGATCCAGGAATGTGTCCCAGGGTGTGACCTAAATCCCTTCACTGCAATTTATGGCAGGCCATCTTCCCTACCCACAGAAATGCTCTCATGGTGAGGTGGAAAGAATTTGAGGGTCCAACTTCACATGCTCCGTGCACTTGGGGAGGTTTCATAACCTCTCAGAATCTCATCGCCATGTCTGTAAGTTGGGAACTGTGCCACCAACCTCAGGAGGCGTCATGGGGTGAGTGAAATAATCAGATAGCAAGAGCTCAGCAAAGGGCCTACCTTCAACTGTGGGTTCACTTCCTCCTCCCATCTGCAAAGCACCATCGCTGCCATACACCCATTATCCTCAGTGTTTCTGTTGTCATTTCCAGATGGGGAAACTGAGGCTCTTCTGCAGGAAGAGTTTCTCCCAAGATGGTGGATCTAAGATTCAAAACCTGTGCCACAGACTACCCCTTCCTTGGTCCTTACTCTGCACCTGGCCGCTGCCCTCAATTCCCCTCGAAAATCTAGGGTTTAAACAGTCATGAAGCTCAGTAGCTTCTGTTCGGTATAGTTTGGCCTTAACAATGTCAAAAAGTGCCCACCAACCTGGAAATTCGAGATGCTTACAGTGTGGGCGCCACAGCGCAGGAACCTCAGTTCTCACCTGGACCAAGAAAGGAGTGTGTCTCTCGGGGACAGTTGGGGCCCTGTGACTTTCAGTGTGGCACCATCCTTCGCATCAAACCTGCCTCAGCCAGGAAGTCACAGAGGAATCCATGCCCAGAAACACCAAATGCATGCGGTTCCACAAACCTCAGTCTCCTCAGCTCTAAAATGGGGGTAGGAAGGGGAGTTGCCGAACTCAACAATCTTGAAGGGCTTTCCTGTCTTCTTGCCTCTGGGAATCCTGGGGGAGCAGCTGACTCAACACCAACATTGCCCCACTCTTGAGCCCTGAGTCTTGGGGCAGGCCTAGACCTGTGCTGGGAGAGTGGGAAACCAAGGCCCAGAGATGGGGAGTGGCTTCCCGATTCTCACATCTGAGAGTGCGGAGCAATCTGTGACTGTTAAAGGATGGGGGCTGTATTGGTAATTTACCATTTTGCTGTTTTGTTGAGACAAAATCTGCATTCCCAAGGCATCAGGGTGGTCCCTCTGCAGGGGAACCAGGTTTTCCAGTGGTTGCCCACAATCAGGGGGAGGCCTCTGCTCAAGCACTGTTAACCACCACCATCACCATCATCACCAGCAGCAGCAGCAACTCGCAAGGCTCAGGAGTGAGTCCCAAAGCCCAAGAATTCAGATCAAATAAAGCTGGGGGTAAAAAAAAGCCAGCCCCCCACTTGTAGACAACATGACCCAACATCTAAGCAGCAATTTCCTGGCATCAAAAATGCAAGGTAGTGACACACGTGCCCTGAGGCAGCCCCATTGAGGGATGGGGAACTTTCCCAGCACTACTAATAAGACTGGCCCTTTGGAGGGAGGTGGCCAGTGAAGCGTCCTGATACAGTCTTCCTCCTCCTTGAGCATCCCAGCCTTAAGCTTTCTCCAACCCTACAGACCTTGTCAACACAGAATGTTAATTTTTAACACAGACACCCACCTCCCCACCGGGGTGTGATGCCCTACAAGGGCAGTTCTGGGTGCCCAGCACAATTGGCACTCCATGATGGAGGGACGATGGGTGGTGGAAGGACTACAAACACTGGGGTTACTAGAAGCTGCTTCTATGGTGTTCAGGAGGAATTTCTACGCTTCCCAGAGAAAGCACAGGGAAAAAAATCCTTCAGGTGCTTTTAAAACAAGTACTTTCAGTCTTTTCTTTGCACTTTAAGAATTTTAAGCTCATGCCAAGTTTCACAAGTTTAGCTTTTCCACCCAGCATTAAATGGCTTGAACAAAGAAATGGCGCAGTGATTGCTTCTACTGGCAGGTAACCTGGTCCAGCTTGATGTTTCATACATCGAGGCCTGCTGGTAGGGGTGCCTCACCGCAGTGTGCTTTGTGCTCCCAAACACCCCACCTCCTACTTCCTGGGAAAGACTGGACCCCTTCCTCAGGGCTCCCTCTGGGGGCGTGTCCCTAATAACTTATTTTCCAGTTTGATTTTCTAAGTCTTCACCCAGAGACTGTGACTCTAACACTGAAGCTCCTTGAGGACCCTGTCCCGGCCTTACATATTTCTGTGTCAAGAACACTGGCCTGATGTACTGGCAGGCTTGCAGCAAGTCCCCAGTATGACCAAATGAACAAATGTCTTGACTGTAATTTACAATGGCCCTCCTTCCTTAATTATGCCCCTGCCTATATCTGACATCATTCCAGGCCCCCATATCTTCCACTCACAGTCCTAGCACGCCACAACCACATTACAGAACAGAGGGACCCATAATTCACAAGATACCTTGCAGGGATGAAAGCCGGTCTAATAATATGGATGTGGGGCAGGGGAGAATCCTCTAAGATGACCCAGGAATGCCAGTCTCCAATTCCAATCTTCCAACTGCAAGTAAAAATCCACCCTAGGAAGCCTCCTCAGGTGTACTTAGTAATCAGAATCCACCCATGATTTGCCCTGGTTGAAAGCAGGTTACAGAGCAGAAGGCAAAGAAGGACCCCACCTTCCTAAAGTTTTCTTTTTCTCTCATGTGGGTATGTGTGTATATACATACAAGCATATATATTATACATACACACACATGCACATGTGTATGTTTGTAGAGTTTTTAAATTTTTGTTTCCCAAATTAGGCCCAGTGAACATTATTGTTTTATAATCAGATATAAAAACTGTTACTGAAAGGGAAAAAGACAAAGAGATTCCACTCTGCAAAGACTTACTGAGACATCTGTTCTTGGTTCCCCAGTGTTGTCTCAGAATAGCACTTTCCACCTACGGGGGTGGGGGGGGGCGACCCCCATCTGAACACACTTCCATCATGATAATGAAGATAATCTTTTTTTAAAATAATTTATTTATTTATACAAGCACTGGGGTACAGGCCAGAGGCACGGGAGGGTGAGAGAATTCACCAGAGACAGAGCGGGGAACAGAACAGGCAGAAGTACACTGCTGAGGAGAGCAGCGGGCAAGACAGGAGAGGTCTGCCCCGCCATGTGGTAATCTCCCTGGCCAACCGGGAATTGAACCGGCGCTGCAGAGGCTGCAGACAGCTTCACAGCGCTGCGCTGAACCCGCTGCGCCACTGTGGAGGTCCAGGATAATCTTAATAAATTTTCTTGAGTATTTAATATGTTCTAGGCACTAATCCACCTTTTGACTCATTCATTTTCATTTTTTTATGGTAACTCTAAGACATTATTATTTTCCTTTTACAGACCAGGAAGTAGACCCAGAGATTAGATAACTTGCCCACAGACACACATACATACCTTTTCTTGATTTTCTCTTTTGGTTACTGTCGGGTGGGGTAGATTTCTTAGACAAAGCTACTTTTTATAGTTTGAGAAATGGACTTTACATTCCCCGGGACAGATGAAACAAGGAGGGAGTTATTTTGGGTGGTAATGGGAAAATCAACATTAAGTCAGCTCTATAAAACCACCTGCCCAATAGCATCCTGATTAGGAGAATATGATCAGGAACTTCCTTTGTTGTTGTTGTTTTTAGGTATAATAATTAATTACTTTATCTGGTAGGCCAGAAGACAGCAAATTCCCCTGAGCTGATAAAACAGACTACACAGTCTACAAACCCAAAGTCCTTCATGCTCTCACAAAGGGGCCCTCCCCACCCACGTGCATGCCTGTCACTTTGGGTTACCTGGCTTCTCCCATGCATACAACACAGAAACTGAAGGTGAGAGGAACCACAGTACCTAGAGATAAGTGCACAGAGACCACAACATGTGACAGCAATAATGGAAAAGTAGATAAAACTACAAAGCAGACCCACAATTCAAAAAATCTCATTTTCTAGGATGAGTATGGGGAGGGGAGAGCAGCTCTTCAAGCTAGACCTCAACAGAGGTGCCCAGGCTCCCACCACAGCAAAAGTGAAACATCATTAGGTGGTTTCTAAGAAAATGTCTGAGCCTTCTTGGGCCATTTTAAATGATTAAAATATATCTGATGTTCACAGGTGTTTGTTCCTGAGGAAATTTACTTTATATGAAATGACTTGTTCCCCCTACTACCTAATAAATCATGGGCTATTCACTGCCTTCCCTGGCCCACTCTTCCCTTCTTCCTTAACTCTGGGTATCCCTGATTTTTTTTTTTTCCCAGAACAAAAATATACTTGGAGTACAGGCTGTCCTGCAACCAGTAGATGCCACATGACCCAGTTGTAATCAGTGAAATGTAAGGTCAAGCCCACCGCTTGGCAGGTATTTCTAGGAAATTAGTTTTCCTCATTAAAATGGAAACAAGTCCGTTGGCAAAAGCCAGCTTCGCTCTTCCCTTCTTCCTGCCTGGAATGCAGATGTGAAGTCTAGAGATTCAGCAATCATTTTGAGAGCATGAGGGCACAAGGCACATGCTGAAGATGACAGAACAAAAAAGACAGAGGGAGTCAGCATGGAGCCCTTGCACTGTCTGCTTCTGAACTTACTGTTTCACAAGAACCCCCTCTTGGTTCAACCCAGTGTTACTCAGATTTTCTACACATGGAGCCAAATGAATCCTAATAGACACATTAACATCAGATTATAATTCCAAAATGATAAAAAAAAAAAAAAAGACTCCTTCTATCTTCCTGTTTTTCTTCAACTATCCTGCAAAGTATGTGTGTATTGCTGGGGTGCCCCTATAAAACAGATTGGCCAAGCGTTACTCAGTAGGCACTGGCCTAGCTGCTGCAAGTGGCAAACAGCCATTAATTGGTATTGTGTCTTTGCTAAGCTGACTTGCTTTTGCAACTTGGAATTTTGTTAGGAAACAAAAAGGGCTTTATGGAAAAAGCGTTAGTGCCACAATGGGACCTTTCTGCTTTGATTATGAAAACACATTAAGAGCTTAGTTGCACTGTTAGCAGTGGCCAGGAGACTCAGCTGAGGCCTCGGCCTTTCTGACCATTCTCCACACAATATGCTGAAAGTTACCAAAGCCATTCAGGAGACACCACAAGCTGACACCCAAGATCAAAGTGGCTGGGCTTTGGGTCTACCTGGAGGACTGTGATGAAAAGTTTGTGCCCTCAACACTGCCCTCACAACCTTCTGAGCAGGCTCTCACCTTTGCTATGCAACACTCACATATTCCTCCTGCAGAGTCATCCACAAGCTTGAAAACTAACTCCCACAACACCTGAAGAGGTAATGTGGCCCCAACAGGAGCTCAAAGACAACCCACAGGGTACGGAGGTAGGATGGTCAGCATAGCTTCCCACACATGCTAAGCTGAACAAATCCTCCTCATCAGCTGACAAGGCCAATGAAAAGAAGGCTGGAGATGCCGTAATTCCACTGACAGGTGCACCCAACACACACATACACACACAGCGCACGCACAGGCTAACGGAGAGCAGTGCAATAATAAAGCTGCAGCACATTTCTGTATTACTCCCAAACTATAAACAAACTCAGTGTCCATGACACAGAACAAATTGATATGAAAGGTGTGCTAATTATTCAATGGAATAATACAGAGCAATGAAAACCAACGAAGGACAGTTACATACCACAAAAAGGCACAAGTTTCATAAACATAATGTTAAGACAGAGAAGACAGGTACTAAAGAATACATGCAGTGTGCTCCTCCCCACAGAAAGTTTTTAAAAAATGGGCAAAAACGCAGTGCTTAGGGATGCACATCAGCAGTGAAATAATGGTTTTAAGCAAGGAAGTAACTACTCTTAAGTCAGGCTAGTGTTACTTTTGGTAACAAAGGAAGAGGTTTTGGTAGGGGGGACTTCTGGGTGGCTGGATAGGTTCCACTGACTTAAGACAGTGGTTACAAAGGTGTTGACCATGTGACAGCTCACCCAGTTATCTGTTATATTTTACAATATAAACAGTTAAAAGTAAAAACAAAGAGAACAGTGTCTAGATAGCAAACCCAGCCCACTGCAGGTACTCAATAAATCCTAATTAAACCTGAATCTCATGCTACCTTATTCCTCACCCTGCCCCCAGGTACCTGGCACCCTTCCCTTCAGCGTAGGAGGGGGCACTCACTTTGTGTTCAGACTGAAACTGAGAAGGGAGAGTAGTTTATCCTTCCCTGGAGACTCAAGTATATTCATTTCTTTGTCTCAAAACCAGAACTATAAGTTCCTTGGAGGGCAGAAACAACTGGGGATACAGGCATGAGCTCTCTGGATTTGTAATGGACACCCCAAGATGGAAATTCAGCAAGCACTAGAGAAGTCACCACAGGAGAAAGAAGTGGACATTTTTCTGGGAGGGACAGAGGGAGCTTGACCACAGCAAACACAGAATACAGGCCAGGGCCCAATCTGTGGTCAGGGCCTCCATGAGGAGGGATGGTCGGGTCCTGGTGCAGGCCATGCTAACTGACAGCACACAAGACTGCTATAGATGCACCAGGCCCTTGACATTCACAGTGAAAAATCGCCGACTCGGGTTCTGTTATCTCAGAAGTTCACATAAATCAGTGTCTTCTGGCAAGCGGGTTGACAGGCAGACATTTGCTGAGTGTGCTTGTCCTTACCGAATACCTTGCTTGAGAACTGCCATGTTTGGCAGCACTGAGTAAAAACCAACAAACAAACAAAACCTGGATGCTTTTGCAGTCAACCGCAGGAAGGAATGCACAGCAGCCTGAGGGCTAGCTCCCCTGGCCGGTCTTGCTTGGGCACTATCAATGTTTGACTTAGGACACCCCCCCTTCCCAAACATTCCGTGGCTGACAGAGCTGCCTTTAAATCACACATTCTCTCTACAGAGCTACCTTATTTGAGCCACAGGCAAGCCCTGTTGGCTCAGGAGTCCCCAGGTCCTGCAGGAAACTTTGTGCAACCCTCCACAGGCTCCTCGTGTGGAGACCGAGAGTTCTTCCTGAGTTCTGGCCCCAGGTGCCCACTGAGGCGTCCTCCCCTTGGTGGGTGATAAGCTTCTTCCCAGCCGAGTGCAGGCAGCCCCCATATCCCTGGACGCCCTCCACTGCCCAGCAGTAAGGGAAGTTATCCCAGGGTCTCATCTGCCACCGCCCAAGAATTCTCAAAGCCCTCACACTGGGAGGGAAAGAAGAGCTGAGACCCCTCCAGGCTCTGAGTCATCACATCACCATAATGACTACACCCCTCAGTCCCCCAAAGGCAAGGGATTGATCCAAGACAAGTTTGCAGCCCAAGCCAGATATCCCCACCCCATATTTTTTCTGCACCTCTTCATAGCCAACCACTTTGCATGCAAGAGCAAAACATACTAAAATGTCTCTCCAAGAGTCTCCTCCCCAGTCTTTCTGACTTTTTTCTAGCAAAGACGCAAACAGCAAAGAAACTGTCAGCAAGGTCCTTTAGAGCTTCTAGACTGGTTTCCCAAGGCTACACATGCACAGGTCTGCTCACCCCCACTTTCTGAGAGCCCATCTTCTTTCTTAAATTGAGGTAACACTGGTTTACAACACTGTACATGGTCCAGGGGCACAGGGTCACACCTCCTCAGAGGCACATCACCACACCCACCACCAAAGCACCCACTGTCCTTTACCATAAACCACTGGATTCCCTCCCTCACTTTGTTTCCACCCCATCCTCCCACCCCTCTAGTATCTTCCATTCTGCAGTCATTTTGCGGGATTTTTTTGGTTTTGGTTTAGTTTTGTCAGTTTCTGCATTTTATTTCTCTATATTCCACAGGAGTGAAATCATCCAGTATTTGTCTTTCTCCTTTTGACTTACCTCACTTAGCATAATCCCCTCCAGTTCCAACCATGCTGTCAGGAATGGCAAGAGTTCATCTTTTTTTTACAGCTGACTAGTACTCCATCGCATATATATATTGCTGGCCCTTACTCGGTTATTGTAAACAGTGTTGCGTAGCTCCCGGCAAGTTGCCTCACAATCTTCACGTAGATACCTAGGAGTTGAATTGCTGCTGAGATTCTGTCTTCTAAGACAAATACGATGCCTGTCCCATCAGTTCTTAGGACAGCTGTGAGGGCCACACATGAGCAGGCACTCCGAAATTTACTGAGATGCCACCTCTTTGCTAGGCAGGTCGTAGCGCTGCCGACGTACTCAGGAAGATAAAGAGTTCACCAAGCATCAACCATGCACAAGCCATGCACAGGTCTCCTTCAAACCCTCTAACAAACCTGTTTTACAGACAAGGGAGCTGAGGCCTGAGAGGTTACGTTACTCAAGTTATCTTAAGCCAGGGCCGCTCAGCAGTTCAGTGTTAGGACTCAATTCTCTAGCTCCCAGGTTCTCGCCAATCCCCCAAGGCTATAAGATGTCCACGAAATCATATGAAAAGACTTCTCACTTGTGTCGGTATCACAAGTTTTACCAGAACCTCTCACAGTTCTCCTTTAATGCTTACACTCTTCAGGGTGTGTTTTAATCATCACCAATATCCCCCTTCTACAGATGAGGAAACTGAGGCTCAGGCAGTGCAGTGACTTGCGTGGGGTCACTGAGGCCAACAAGAGCAGAAGTGGAGGGCACCCCTGCCACTTTCGCAGGCTAATATGGTTTGGTTTTCCTGGATTGTTGGTTTTGCCACAACTCAGTCCTCTGAAGGAAGGATCAGAAGTCCAGGAAAAATGGAAAACCACAAAGGTCATCTCGGGTCAGAGTAGAAGCAGCAGTGAGGAAGTAGCCCTGGTAGATTTACATGCAGAGATTGCCCAATCCCCTGGTGCTAAGAGGAAGCTGAGGACATGCTGGTGCTCGGGGTACTGTCCTCCTCAGGTCCCTAAGATAAAATTCTGCCATGACCCCCACTACCTTTGAGCCATGCCTGCCCTACCCCTGGCTCCAGGACAAAACGGATGGAAGCCAAAAACTGGTTTTACCCTTCTTCCCAACACACACCTAAAAGAAATCTCTGGCCCCTTTTATCAATGTTTATTCAGTGTTTATTTTTTTAAAAAGATTTTATTTATTTATGCACACAAGAACTGGGGTGTAGGCCAGAGATATGCGGGAAGAGAGGATTCACCAGAGACAGAGTGGGGAACAAAACAGGCAGATCTACCGAAATACATTGCTGAGAGGAACAGCAGGCGAGACAGGTGAGGTCTGCAGCGCCATGTGGGCCACCTCCCTGGGCAGGGATCTAACTCATACCAGAGTGGCCAGCAATAGCTTGATAGCACTGAGACTTTTAACCCCTGTGCCACCAGAGAGGCGCTTATACAGTGTTTAAAAGGCACCTGGCCTAGGAAGCAGGGTTGTGTCCCAATGGGTAAAACACAGAGACCTCATTTCGTGGAGGATCCACCTGGAACCTCAGGACTGGCTGCCCAGCCTCTGGGTGCCTGGGTCTTCTGATGGGGGTGATAAAAATTCAAGACAAAACTCAATTAACACAGAGAAGGGCCAGTGGAGGGAGCAAGCATGTCTTCTCTCCAGGAGGGGCACCGTGACTCAAAGGCCTGCCCTCTCCCTCTGCCCTTTCTCCACCTCCCTCCTGTGAACAAATATCCAGACCCTTTGTTCTCTTCCTCCAGGCCAGTGTGTTACTTCCTAGCTCCTTAGTGCCCCTCATCTTCAAAAAGGACACCATGGCACCCATTGGACAGGTTGGGAAAAGTGCCCAGCACAGGGGATGGGACGTTACAGGTACCCAGTTAATGGCAGCCATTATTCTAACTACCTAGAGCCAGGAATTCAGCCAGGTCTGACCCCCTTGAGCCTACATCCGAAGCCCACCCTAACTGAGCCCCTTGATCCCACAATAAGTTCCTGTGCCCAAGACCCAGAGATATTCCCAGGGAAGCCGCCACAGTGGGCACTGTCCAGGGCACTTGCTCTCTCTTTACCCCGACGGCAGGACCAGGAGCAGGGGGCTCTAGGGTTCAGCAGGGAATAGGGTTGCCCAGTTGGGATCCACTTCTTCACTCTCCAAGCCAAGTCAGCCCTTAGCAGGGCACGGTAGCAGCTGCCAGTCCACAGCTAGAGCAGTCCTGTCCAACGAAAGTGCAAAGCCAGCCCCTTAAGGAATTTTCTATTTTCTATTGGCCACATAACAATACAATGTCAATGATACATATTTAGCCAAATGTATACAAAAAATCTGCATGCAATATACAAAATCAACAGGAAAAAAGATGAGATATTTTACATTCTTTCATTCATATTCTCTTCTAAATCTGAGTGTATTTTTAGAGTTAGTCACATCCCAATCCACACCAGTGAATTGGGGCTCAACAGCCACATTGGCTAAAGGCTGCCAAACAGGAAAGAAGGGCAAGAGGAGACAGAATGTGCCCATTATCAGCAAGATCCATTGGACAGTGTGGCCACTCATCCTCTTTATGAAATCCTGGGAGTTGCTGGTCCTGGAGGGGTGGGGAGTGGCATGGCTGGGGCTGCTCTTTCAGAATTACCAAGGGGGCTGGTTTCTCTGACAGCTGGGGGCTGACAGGAAATACCCGGTTGTCTGGCTGTGAAAAGGTTTTCCCCTCCTCCTTCCTCAGGCTTGGGCAGGACTGGGGGGTTTCCATGACACCTGCAGAACCCACAGCACCATCCCCCAGGGAGTGAGCCAACACCCAGATCACAGAAGAGAAAAATCCAGCCTGGGGTTGGGGGGGAAGACAGAGATAAGCGCTGACCCTCCGCAGGGCTTCAGGCAGGCTCAAAGCTGACAACCCCGAAGAACACCAAGTTACCAAGGGCAAAGGGAAGGTCTGTCAGCTCCCAAAGATGGTGCTCCCTGCAGAGCGATGGTCAAGAGAGAAGAGACACAGAAATAACCAAAATGTCCAGCCCCCACACAGGTTGGATCCACCTGGCTGCATCCACACAACCGAATACCAGGCAGTTCTTAAAAGCTCAACAAAAACGTGGTTTTTCTAATAAAAGGTATGCTTTGGGGCCTCCCCTGTGGCGCAGTGGTTGAGCACTGGGCTGCGACGCTGCCCGCAGCTTCTGCAGCACGGGTTCGATCCCCGGCCTCCAGCGAGGTTCCCACATGGCGCGCAGACCTCTCCTGGCTCGCTCGCTGCTCCCCTCAGCAGTGTGTTTCGTCAGTCTGCCTGTTCTGTTCTGTTTCCCGCTCTCGCTCTGTTGAATTCTCTCACCCTCCCGCGCTTCTGATTATACCCAGTGCTTGTATAAATAAATAAATCTTTTTTTTTTAAAAGTATGCTTTGTTAGACAATGACACTAAGCTAGACTTTTTACCTACACTGCCTCTTCATTACTACAGTAAAGTCATGAGTTAAGATATACCCAAGCTACCAGAGGGAGAGCAAGTCTCCCCAAAGTCAAATGAACTTGTCCGAGATGGCCACTGTGTTTATGGGGACTAGCTCTGTTGTAATGCTTTGCATAAACTGAATTTCATATAACACAACAACCCAATTAAGTGAGGTACTATTATCACCCCCATTTTACTGATAAGCAACTGAATCACAGGCAGGTTAGTAACTTGCCCGAGATCATACAGATAGGGTGTGGCTGGGATGCAAACCCAGGCTCTCTCCCTTCCAGAGAATTCAGCCTCCATGCCATATTGCCTCACTGAACAATAATAAAGCTCTGCTACCTGAACCTGAGTGAATCACCGAGCTGAGGTGGAGACTGCTGGCACCTTCTTGGATCACAAGCCAATCCCTCCTAGATGACCAAAGGCAGTGCAAGGGATAGGGGAGGGGCAGACTTATCAGAAGGACAGGGTTCTCCGGCAGGCTTGCTGCGCAAGTGAGGTGTTTAGTGGAGCTCACTTGATCCCTAAGGGTAAAAGAGCACCTGGAGCAGAGAGGTCAGAGCTGCTGAAGCTCCCCTCCGGGTAGTTCCCAGAGGACACGAATAGACCAGTCCACAGAGGAGTGTTCTGGCACAGTGGCCACAGGCAGCAGGGGCCGTCCCAAGGCTCCCATTCCATCCCCTCTTGGCAAGAGTTTCTTGAGGACAGCACTGAGTGGAAAGACATCATTCTTCCCTTTGTGACCCATAAAGGCATTTCCCTGGTTTTACAGGACAGAGCCCTCTTGACACGCCTACTGTGGTGGAAAGTGGGCTATAGCTGGGTCTCCCAACGATGCCCCTTTTATGCATGGGAACACTGAGGTGCCTGGAAGCATGAGTCAAGCTGATCTGTTTTGTGCTGCTGGGAAGGGCTCTGGTACAGAGCCACATTAAGCCTACTCCTGGCACTAAAATGGTCATTTCCCACACCTCGGAGGGAGAAGAGCAAAATTAATGAGATTTTGAGCAATTCCTGTACAGATGCCGAATCCAGTGTGCTCAGGCAAAGCCACAGAAGGCCAGAGGCCCTTTCCAGGACCAGCTCAAGGAGAGGATCCCTACAGAACGCTTTCTTTCTGAGACCTTGAGATAGGGGTGCTTCTGCATATCTGGAACCCAGAGGAAAGTCAGAATGCCCAACCTCCCCCTTGCCCAGGCAGGACATGTCCTCACTCAGTGCCCAGCCCGAAAGCAGGCCCTGTGTCCTGCCAGTCACCTCAGACCATCTTCCCCCAGAGACCACCAAGCCTCTAGCCAATCCCCTCCTCACGACACGGCTCACTTTCCATCCTGTCCCCACACAACTCACTCAACAAACATTACTGGGTCAGATGCTGCTGGAGGCTCTAGGGAGGTAAAGATGGACTTTGCCCTGGAAGCACTTGCAGACCAGTAACTTTTAAAAGCAGTGATAGAGTTGGGTGAGCACAGCCTAGCTGAGCCACAGTCTGGGTGAGGTTTCTGGATCCCAGCAGGGGCCTCACAGCTAAGTCACTTAGATCTCAGAGAGGTCATGCTGGGCCTGACAGGATCGTCTAAACTCCCTTCCATGTCTTCTATGAAACAATGGCCAGCATCTCTAAGCCTCCCCAAGGCCGACCACAATACCTTCTCTAGAGTAAGCAATCCACAAATACTGGATGCTTGCGCTGCTATCCCCAGAGTCCAGACAGAAACAAGAGCGCATTCCACCTGCCTAATCCAAATCTTAGCTTCTGGGTTTTGCTCTATTTGGAATGCATCCATCAAGACTGGCCAGACAATGCCCATGGTAACAAACAACCTCAAATCTTAGTGGTTTAAATAGCAAAGGTTATTCTCATCCATGCTGTATGTCCAAGCACATGGGCCAGGAGTTCTACCCTGGGCCTCCTCACTCCAGGACAGACTGGTGGTGCCTGCACCATCTACAGGCAAGGAAGGTTGCATAGGAAGTGGGAAGGAATGTGGAGAGCTGCACCTGAGCTCTCAGAGGTTTCCATTCACAGTGCCACGTTGCTTCCTCTCACAGTTCACTGGTGACACAAGTCAAATGTCCACCTAACTCAAAGAATGTAGGAAAATTAATTCTTCCACATGCTCAGTAGGAGAACCAGAAAAAGATGTGAACTGCACCAAAGACCACAAGCAGGGTTTGAGCAGAAGTTAACAATATCAAGCTGGATGAAAAACTGAATACTGTTTCCTTATTCTCTTTAGATCAGAGTTTTTCAACCTCCCACCATGGACATTTGGGGTGGATAATCATTTGTTGGGGGACTCTCCTGGGCATTACAGGATGTTTAGCAGCATCCTGGCCTCTACCCACAAGATGCCAGCAGCAAACCCCAGCATTCCCTCCTCAATCAGAGCAACCAAAAATGTTTCCAGACACTGATAGATGTCTCCTGGGGGTCAGTTGAGAACCTTTGCTTTAGACTCAGAAGTATCACCTCTTTTCAAGAGAAAATCATAACAGAATCCTCTTCACTCAAAACATGCTACACGAAACTTGCAAAAGAGACAGTTTTCTCATTCATAACATAGAAATAATAATCATACCCCTCGAAGCGTGATGAGGATTGAACCAGCAAATATCAATAAAGCACCCAGCACAGGGCTTGGCACATGTAAGGGAGAGCTGAGGAGGGCACTGCCCACAAGTAACAAGGCCTCACTGTACTACTACTGCCAGCAGCTGTGGCTAGCATTGCCCTGCCCACCAAGACCTGGGGATGGTGGAGCCACTCTCTGGGCCCAAGGTCATCCCTGCCCATGGCAGGGGTCCAAGCCTGGGAGACTGCTGCTGCCATTTGCATTCCAGTCCCCAACATCTTAAGTCAAACAACATCTGTGTCATGATTATGCAGATGGTTGAGGTAGAACGTGCTGACACTGGGCAAGCAAAGGTGATAAATAAGCAGCTGCCCACTGGCTTACAATGCGAGCTGCCCTGCCCCTCCCAGTGTCCACGCCCCTGGCCCCTGGGAAAGTCACATAGCCTTTTCACCCAGGACTGGAAGAGAAGGTAGAAGGAGTTGATTTTAAATTGCACAAGGAAAAGGAAGGGAATGTGGAGGGTAAATGTCAGGTTATAAGCGTCAAGTCTATATGGGTATCTCACTGGGATCACAAGGCTCTCAGAACCAGCAGAGGGATGTGTCACTGGCATCAAGCCCACCCTCCTCCACCTGACAGGCAGCACCTGATCTCGCAGGACCCCTGCTGGGTGCCAGTCCTAGAACAGACCACACAGAAAGGATCTAATGGGTGCACCGCTCTCTCCTGGGACTGGTTAGGAGCACCATCTCTGGAATCTGCAGACATGGTCTGAAATTCCAGCCCTGCCAGTTGCTCACCATTTGGCTTTGAGAAGGTCCTCAGCTTCCACATCTTCAGGTCCCTCGCCTACAGCTGTGCAGTCCCAGGCCTGCACTAAGGTGCCTGCCAGGCAGCAGGCAGGGTGACTAGGGTCCAGTCCTACAGTCCTCACAAGACCCAGCACCCTGACCTGGTCCACCCCAAGGGACACCTCTAAACTGCATGAAATTTACACATATACCCCATGCCCCGCCCCACAGACCCAGCCTCAACTCCTCCACCTCAAAAGAGGGATGATCATCTTCACAATCATGAGGCAGATCCATGTACACAAAGCGTTTAGGGGGGGCTGGCACAGAGACAGTGTTCAGTGACCTTTGATCTCAGTGTTGAAAATCACGATAGCCACCAGTGATGATGACAACTTCATTTATTGCCTTGGTCAATGTCCTGCCTCCCCAGCAACCGGAACAAACCTAAACGCTGCCTGCGGGGCTGCACTGAGGAGGGCTAAATGATATGACACATGAGAGTAGCTGAGCCTAACAGGAAGGGCTCACTCCAGGGCAGTAGTTACTGCTACTTGCCTTTGCTCTGAATTCTACATCCTGGAGCTCACAGGATCTTAGCACAATGCCTGGCACATAGGAAGGGCTCAAAAAACGACAGCCACTATTATTACATAACTTGCGTATCCTTTGATCCAAATTCTGTGTCCTGGAGGTTCACAAAACTGTGATCTCTTCCCTCCTGACAAGACTGTGCCAGGGATTTACTGAACGTTTGTGAAGATGCTGGTGCCAGGCCTGGCAGGGTCAGGATCAGGCCCTCCTTTGGCCTCCTCCTAGCAGGTGGCCTCCAGATGCCCTAGGGCAATGAGGCACCATCCTCCTGCTACAGCTCCCTCACTGTTCCTCATACCTCCGGACCCTGGTCACCCACTAACATCCCTTCCAGAATGTAGCCCCCAGTTCTCCTAAATTTTCAGTTGCTGCAACATTACTTCTAGAACTTTAATTTTTTTTTTTTAAACAACAGTTTCTAGCTAAACCAAGTAAGTTCAAAAGAAAGTATGGTACCCAGAACATCCAGAAGAGACCTGGCTGTGTAGAGCCCCCATGACAGCCCCCATGACGGCTGAGCTCCAGACAGACTGGCGTGGCCCGAGCTTCATTTGCTCTGCGGGTGGTCACGCCTTTCGTCAGGAGGACAACCCTGAAATCTGAGTCTTGTCCACACCGTCAAAACCTGCACTTGTCTAGTCTTACGCTTGTACAGAAGCCACTGACTGGGGAACCTTGGGGACGTACCTCTCCTGCCGCCTCTTTTGCCACCTTAGATCACCAGGGCCACTCCGCACCTTATGCTAAAAGGCAGGCTTCCAGGGTGTCACTTCTCAGCACCTTCTGAACAGATATGAAGCTTTACACCCATTGCAAGACAGGAAATCTCCTTATATGGTGGACGCACCGACCGAATACTCTAGGTCCATTGGTCAACCATCCTGGCTCAGTTCACCCAGTGTGGGCCTTCGGGAGACATGCCTTTCCCAAGTACTGCTGTGATGCAGGATGGGAAAGGCCAAACTTGCCTTCCCCAGCCTGACACATCCACCAGCAAGATGAGGACAAAGGGAATTTCTGCCCCTTCATCTCCCCAGTCCTCCCAGCAGACCCCCCAGTAACAGGTAACTAAAATGAGCTACACACTTGCCACACTGTCACATCCCCTTTGCCACCCTGTCTCTAAAGAGAAAGACTCACGAGATCCCTTCGTTGTCAAATTTCAGGGGTCCCCTCTGCTTGGAGGGTGATCGATATTGACTCTGAAGCCACACTGTCTCCCCTTACAGCAACTCTCTGTGAGGATCTCCACATACACATATCCGCATACCTTTGCTCAGCGGAGCCCAAGAAGAAACACCCCAGCCCTCCACCAAGCACCCTGCTCAGAGGCCACAGGCACTCCCCACCAGGCAGTCAGCGACCTACCCAAACAGGAAAGGTCAGCCTGTCATGTCTCATTCTGAAAAAAGAACGTGGCCATCACCTTCAGACTGGGCTCCACACCTGCTCACAAAACAGCAGGTTGGTAATGCTTTCTGAAACCAGACAATGGTTTCTGGAATTCACTTTTTCCTAACTTCTTAACGTTGAGGCAACTTTTGCCTCCCTTTAGTCTTCAGGACTCCTTCAACTGACCACTAACCATGGCAACGACCAGGTTCCCCCAAGCCCAGGGAAGTTAGTCCCGGGGAAGAGCTGGCACAGGAACTTGAAAGCAGTCAGGTGCTCTCTGTCCTCTCACCCTTGGCTGGGTTGCCCTTGCTGCCCAGGGGCCTAACAGGAAGAGGCCACATGAGCAGCAGCCCTGCTTCCCTGGGCCTCCTGTGCTCCTACTGCATCACCTGGGCAGAGCAGCAGGCCCATCATGCCCGTCCCTCTCACTCTGAACACAAGAGCTCTTTTGATGCCCTTAGCATTTTTTTGAGGCTAACACTCCTGACTCTATTCTAATAGGTTGGTGCTACTTTCATATTCACTCAGGGTCACTTACCTTCCACCAACCATATTTTTGTGTATGCTGTTCTCTAAGACCTGAACTCAGATCTACAGGTTTCCTCTGCAGCCACACTCATTCATTTCTTTAACTGCCTCAGGCAGTCCCTTCATCACGAACATTCCCAACTATGCTTAAAGTTCCTCTAAGTCTCTATCAAGGCCAGTGAGTCTCGATCTGTCCACACAACAGAATCACCTGGGGAGCTTTTACAGCTCCTGAAATCCAGGCACCACCCCCCAGATTGAACTGGGCTTCTCTAGGATGGGGTCCAGACCTTGAAATCTCCAGCAGATCTCCAGGTGACTGATGGGTAGCCAGGGCTGGGACCCAAGACCTACACCCTGAGCTCAGACACTGGTTGGACAGGGATCACCTGGGGCATGCAAAGGTCCTTTTGGGCTGGGTAGGCAGGTCCCACCTGGGCTTTTGTCCCCATAGAGGTCCTCAGGTGATCCTGGGAACAACTAACATTTGGGAACCACTGGACTGTCTGAAAAACAGAACAGCAGGCACAGCTTACAAAGGGATTTAGCCAGTTGGACTTTCTCCTTGAAAATTTCTGGGCTTCTTCCCACAACAGAATCATCACATCAAGCTGCATATAAGAAGAGCCAGTCGGGGAACATACACAAGGGTAAAGCACTACTCTGCTGGGGGGGAGAACAGCAGTCTCGTGGGCCCACACTCCCCATCTTTGCAGCAAAACCTGTATGAACCTGTCTCCCCATTCCAGAAAGAAACTGCCACCCGACAGTCTTGTGTGTGTGTGTGTGTGCGTGTGTGTGTGTGTGTGTAGCACACACATCAATTCTGCTACTTTCAACTCTGCGACTTCCCAGAAAAATGCATTTCACCTCTCAATCACCTGCTGAGCTTCCTGGTGGCAGGCGCCTTGCTCCAGCCAAGCACGGTTTTTCAAAATGTTCGTTTTTCAATTTAGTGTATGCCGTGAGTGCTATTTTCTAATATTCTTTTCTTCAATCTACTCACTCTTTTAAAAAAGAAACGTTCTATCATTATCATAAAGGAGCTACCATTACCTGTTTCAGAAAGATTGTAAAAACAAGTATAACTGAAACAAAGCAGTGTTTTAAAATCTAGCAGACCCTGGTATCTGCAGAAGGCTGGGATCCCAAGGCTATTTCCTTCCCGTCTCCTCCCCCTCTTTGCTTTTTAAACAGGGAGATGTTGTTCAGGCCTTGTCCTAGAGGACCTTGAAGGACTGGAAGGAGGCTGTAAGGAAATATCTCCTTTGTTACAGGTAATTAGTGCCACATCTGGACATCCCTCAAATTGTCTGGAATGCCCACACTGCACTTTTTCTCAACTGAGTTTTCTAGAAAGGACTGCAATACTGAGGAGTAAAAGATAATGGGATTGCCAATCCAAGGATGCTAAAACAAACCCCATCCACAGGCCTGGGCAGCCCACTCCCTACCCCTTAAGCTGGTTACTTAACCCTCCACCTTCCCCACCCCAACCTGCCCCTTCAGCATCTCTGCAGGGGGCTGATGGTCCTTCAGGCCAGTGGAGATGCTAAGGGGTAGTGTGGGATTATGATGTTCCAGCAAGTTTTGGAAAAATGTCCACTGTTCCCATATAAAAATGACCGTGAGAGTGAAAGAGCTGAAGACCAAATATCTATTCCTCTGCTGACCTCCAGGAGCAGCTCCGCACCCCCTTCTCCCATGGGGAGGGAGGAAAAGACCACTTACTGCTAACCACCCCCACCTTCCCCACCCCCGGAAAAAAACAGATCAGTTAGGATCGGATGCTTCCTGTTTACATAAAAATGAAAACAAACACAGACTTTTAAAACTCTCTGAACAGAAGCTGAACTTGAGGGCAGGCCTGGGTGTCCATGTCCGGAGTTCTAACCCTGCCTGCCCACATGGTCACCTTTGGAAGACGACGTGGCATAAGGCTATGAGGCCCAATGACACTCACGTTCCCAACCCCACTGTATCCCTCCAAGGCATTTTTCATCTTCATGCCATCGTAGAGGCTAAGAGAAGGAAAAGCCACCGAAGTTGGGCTGGGGTTGAGAGCCCTGAGGGCCACTGACTCATCTGAAATGGTATGAAGGGCATTAGCCTGAGGTCCCCCAGGCCTTGGTCACTGATTACCAAAACACCTATAGGTTCCCCAAGCAGCTCTCACTCTCAGCCACAGGCCCAGTGAGGCAGTACCCATGGCACACCCGGGCCTCGCCTCTGTCCAAGGAGAGGGAGGAAAGAGGACCAAGAAATCTGACTGTGACAGACTTCAGACTTAAAATCAGGCAGAGTCAGACACAAGGGAGGACAACAGGAAGACAGCAAATGATTTTTTTTTTTTTTTTTTTTTCCAGTTAACCTATGGGTTTCAGAGTTTCTAATGTTAGGGAGGAAATGGGGGTCCATTAACTAGTAATATCTTCCACTCACCCTTCTCCATCTTATTCAAAATAATTGGAAACAAAAGCATCATGGCTGTCCCTTTCCATTCACATTCGGGTGGTTAGAGATGAAACATCCCCTCAGGCAAACATAATACCCCACCCCGGGCCTCAGTCTCCCAGTTAGTCTGAGACCAGCCCACACTTCAGTTAACTGAAGAACAGACAGGCCAACCCTGGGAATGTGGCCAAAGCGGATTCAAAATGCCACAAAATGCTGCCTGACCACTGGCCCATGAGATCCTACTAGCACAGTCTGGGACTCCTCACAGGCAGGGGCAGAGCCCAGAAGGATCCAGAAGCATCTATATCTGCCTATCCAAGACCCACCTATCAACTAGGCATATGGGCAAGGGCAGCTCATCCCCAAAAGGGCACATTTTCCAAACTGTTCCCTCTGGGCTTCCAGGCTATACTAGAAAACAAATTTACCAACCACAACAGACAAATATAATCCCATGTTCACAAAAAAAAAAAAAAAAAAAAAGATTCTTTGCTTTGGAGGAAAAAGTCTGCTCTAGCTCAGTGACAGTTTCAAGGAAACTGAACCTACTATAAACCCACCATCAAGTCAGGTTCCTGGGGACTGCATGACCAACAAGGCAATGAACCCTCTGTGAGAACTGGTCCTGTTCTGAAATCAGTAACTAAAATACCCACTTGGTAGTCTTGGTCACCCAGAGGAGTCAGTCTCACTGGACAACATTGTTCCCAGGATTTAAGAGCTGAAAGGGGTGTTAGAACCTATTGCCAAGCCTCCAGCTGCTGCCCATCCCTATCCTTGCGGGCAAACGAGGGGGCTGTGTCCAAGGGAGACCCAGGAATTAGACCTGAGTCATCACAGAGACGGCCGGAGGCGCCACACCCCCACTCCTGGTCTGGTTATCTTCCCCCACCCTATGTGAGGGGTCCCTTGCGTGTGTGTCTCTCACAGCCACACGGAGACAACACATACATAAATCGAGACACTAGGCAATGCCAGGGGGGTGAGAGATGAGCTGTAGAAATAGGGGGAGGGCCTATAAGGAAAAGGACTGCTCCTGAATACATCCCAGATCCCCTCTGCCTCTAAATTACACTTTTTTTGCAAAAGCCTACCAGAGCCTGCCAGCTAAGACCAACTCCCAACAGACACCTTCTCCAAAACCAAGCGCAAGTTTTCCAACTGCTTTCCCAGCCCAACAGATAAAGGCAACAGCCAGAAACAACCCCCAGCCTCCAGCTCTGAGCCACTCGGCACACGCGAGGCCTCGCCCAGAGGAAGCCCTCCCTCTCTCCCCACCGGCTCCCGTACAGGCTTACCACCCGGCTCGCCCAGTTCCTGGCTCCGGCCGCCTGGGAGCCTCACTGCCCCGCAGCCCTCTGCTGTCTGTCTGGCCGCAGAACCAGAGCACAATCACCTGGAGCACCTGCTCCTGGGCTGGGCCCAGGGACACTGCCAGGGCCGCCTCCCTGGCGCGGGGAGCCACCCAGCAGGCCACACTGAGTCAGCGGCCAGGGTCCAAAATCGGCTTCCTGGAGGACTTGGGAGGGACGCTGCCCAAAGGTGCTCTCAGAGAGGGGGCCTCCATGATGAGGACATCAACAAGGAGAGAGCCGCGAGCCCGATCAGGAAACTGCTCCATCAAGATTTTTTATAAATAGGTCAAATGCCAGAAATCTCCTTCCTGCTCCTTCCTGCTTTTAAATGTAATTTAGAAGACCTGTTGATTCTTGTCTCCGGAATCCAAAATATCAGTCCCTCCACTGATCTCTAAGAAAACACTACCCCTGTAAAGTTCAGGCAGGGTGGAACAGCCGCAAGTCAGGGGCCGTATCCGGGTCCAAGTAAGGCACTGGCCAGGCACGTGACCCAGGCACATATAATCCACCCCTTTCACTTGCTTTTTAATACCTGGGAAAATGCATTCTAGTTAACCTCACTCAGAGGTTAGTGTCCAAGTTACTGCCACCTGCTGTTGCCTTCCCTTCTTCCCTTGTGACAGGCTCACAGTGCTCAACTGCTAGACAAAACGTGCTTCCTCCATCTCAGCACGGCACTGGCCCACCTCCCCAGGCACAGTCAACCTACATCTCTAAGCTTGCCCCCAACTAGTTCAGTCTCAAATTTTAAACACATCTTTATTGAAGGGCCACTTGTTCCTGGAAGCTCTGTGTACGTTTCCCTGCTGTCAGGCAGAGGAGGGGGGGAAAAGGAGTCCTGCTTCCAGTCCCCACCAGCCCCAACATTTCTGGGCCTCTGCTCCAAACTCTGGCAGGCATCAAAGGCCACCGTTGCTGGAGGACACCTGGAGTGGTGGGGACAAAACCAAACTACCTCAGGAGCCCCAAGTTCTTTTCTGGCAAGGCAGAGGAAGAGGCAGGGAGAACCTAGATAATAGCTCCGCACCATAAAAGGGGAGCCTCAGATGCCCCAAATTAAAGGGAGCAAACGAACAGCCAAACAAACATCTTGGCTGAAGCAGGGGCTGTTTTGCTGTTTAACTTTCCCAGCAGCAGGCAAAAGTCTCCAACCCTGCTGCTGAATATAACCATGCAACTTAGAAACCTCTGACGATCGCATTATTTCCTATCCAGTGCCCCTCCCTCACCACCCTACCCTGTAATTACTGAGAGTTTAGGGTTGGGATTTTTTTATGATGCTGCTCTTTAAGCATGTGACAACACAGAACGAAGGGTTATTTAAATCTGAGCTACAGGGGGAAAAAAATTAACACTGTTAAAAGGGCAAATTAAGAACACATTTCCCTGGGTTTTAGGTAATTCAAGGTCACTTGCAATAAACAAGACAAATCTGAATCATCTGGCCAACGTGGGGATCCACCACCTCAAAGGGTTCAAGAAGCCATAGCACTATATAGAGCTGATCATTAATGTCTTTGATTTAGAAAACCTATCACATAAAGGAATTCAAGTGCATGATTTCCTGTTTAACTGTCCAAGGGCTTTATTTGTCCTCTAATGCACATACCCCAACCCTTCTGAACAAGCACATATTAAGGGTCTCTAAGATCTGAAAGATGTGGCGCCAGTCCCAGCTTCACCATTCACTGACTGTGATCTTGAGCATGTCACTTGGCCACCCAGAGCCTTGATTATTTATAAAAAAGGGACAATGGTCCCTGTTAGTTCTTGGGATTTCAAGAGGATCAAAGAAGATTAGCACTGTCACGTGCATCACACACAGTGAATGCTCAGTAAACGTTAACCATAATCAGATTGGTGAAGAAACTCACATTGCTTAGGGAAAAGTTGTAAGTCATAGCAACGATACTTTCTAAGAAGCGGCTTATATTAAATCAGATAATGCCCATTCCTCTTCCTACATGGAATATATTTTTCAGCTAAGACAAGAAGCAGGGCTGGGAATGCCAAGTACTAAGTGAATAATGCCATTTCATAAGCATCTACCACATGCCAGGAATGTAACCCCATTTTCCCAAATCCTCATGATCCTACACAGCAAGTACTATTAGCCCCACTTTACAGGTGGAGAACCTAGGCTTAAAATGTCTCAGTGCGCATGAGTTTGATACCTGGCCAGGGAGCTACCCATATGGTACAGTAGACCTCTCCTGTCTTGCCTGCTGCTCCCCTCAGCAGTGTATTTCAAAAAAAAAAAAGTCTCAGTGCTCCCGACTGCACGCTAGGCTCCATGCAGATAAGTGACAGATCAGGTTCCTACCAGGTGTGCCTGGAGCATGCTGCCTGACTTCTGGGGCCTTCTGTCTAGCTCTGTTTAACTAGCAAATAGCACATATAGGCACAGAATGTTCAGAGAGACCATAGGACTAGCCTCACCCAACCCCTGATTTAGGAGTGTTAGAATTTCGGCCCAAGGGAAGGGAAGCAGCTTGTCCAAGGTCACATGACAGGTCAGAAGAGGGCTGGTATTTGGCTCAGGTCAACTGACTCTGGAAAAGAGACTTGCCAGTGGATGCCTGGCAATTCCCAGAGGAGGAGCTAGCACTTGGGACAAGCAGGTGTAGCTCTGGACAGATGTCAGAGCAATGCAGAGGGAGCTAGGCAGACCCCTTCCCTCCCCAGTCTGACAGGAAAGCAAAGTCGGTCTGATGGGTGCAGCAGGGCTGGCGGTGTGTTCAGCTTTGTTCACCTCTGAGCCACAGCCTCTAGATTATCAGTGTTTAAAATTACCTCCCTCGATGCTTCATGAATTTCTATTTTGAGGCCACCCACTCTTCGCTATTGCATGCACCCTCCTCGAATCGGCTCTCCTCCCCACTCGCAACTCATCTGCCTGTCGGGACCGTCTGTCTCCAGAGACAGAGTTTCATCAGGTGGCTGACCTCTGTAAATAATTAAGGGATGATCCCATCGCCTGGGTGAGGCCTATTGAGAGACGGGCGGCTTGTTAAATGAGACATGGGAGGAGGCACTGCTCACAGCCTAACAACTGCTTCCTCAACAGATGGCGAGCAGAGTGTATCAGGAACGCAGCCCACAGAGCCAGCCTGCGAGGGGAAAAACAAGGCCTCTGTGGAGCACGCCGGCTCCAGCGACAGCGCGCATGCACCCGCAGCCCCACTCCCCGAAGGGACCTGTGCCACCTGGGCAAGCCCCCACCGTAGAGTTGTTTCCTGACCTCGGAGAGGATCTGCCTTCTGTCTTTTTCATTTGGAAGAAAACACCAACTAGGAAGGAAAATGCCCCTAAGTACCAGTGTTGTTGGGTAGAAGAGAATGTCATAAAGTAAGAAATGCCAGCTTCCTCGCCATCCCTGAAAGTTAAGTCCCATTAGTAGGCCAGCCGTGCACACTCCAGCCAGTGAGCAGCTAGGGAGCTCTGGAGTGCGACTGCGTGTCTGCACAGAGATGTAAGTGCATACACATAAACTTTAGAAAATAGGAACATGACATATAATCGTGCTGAATCTGATTTTTTATATTCAACAGATAGAAAGCAACTCAAGACAGCCCACAAATCTACCTTGACATCTTGTCCATTTTACGGCCATCAAGTTGACAGACGATTTGGTTTTCCACTTACGACTGAATACTGAGGCATCTTTAACCTTTGACATATCTATAAACAACACTACAATGACAAGCCTCACACCTATACCTCTAGGTGTACAGGCTACGGTTTCTACAGGTGTCAGATCTCCCAGAGTTGGATTGCTGAATCCTAAGGAACATGTTTTCAGTGTGAATAAGTACTTTCAAGTACCGTCCAAAAAGGTATGCCAATGTGCACACCCCGCTTATGTCTGAGAGTTGCAAATTACTCCCTACACCATAGGAAAAAGGGCCAGGACACACCAGAAAGACCCCCGAGTTCCTGCTGCCCATGTTCTACCACCTCCATCTCACCCTTTCAATCAGTGCTGCTTTCACTTCATCTTCTTCAGACACTGGATTCCCACCAAGAACCTGGACTGCTCTGGTTGAAATGTTTGAAAGCCACCAAATGCACGCTAAGGTCCCTTTAACAGGAGGGAGGATAGAACAGTTATTTCCACATAAAACTCCCAACAATTTCACAGCAAAATCCTATTTTCCAGTGATAAATAAACTAGTCTATCATAGTCTTTGACAGGGAGCTTCAACAAAACCACCTAAAAGACAACTCATAATTGCTAACATCAGTGCAGCCTTTCTGTATGCAGTGTGCTTAACACTTGACAAGGATAATCCCACTTAATGCTCTCAACAGTCCCTTTAACTGATGCAGAAACTGAGAGAAATGCTTTTTGTAACGTCCCTCCAGCGTGCTGATAAGAGGTGGTCGCCGTGTGGCCCAAGACAACCGATGCTGTGTTCACACAAGAGCTCAGCACTTCGCCATCCTCCGATAGCAAGGCTGACCACACAGACACAGAAATGTAAAGAGGCTTCCAGATCTCGGCCTACTGGCCTCTTTGAACCAGCATTATTTGACAAGCTTTTGGCTCATCCCCCTTTGCCTAGACTGGGGAACCCTGTCCCTAGGAGAAGGTGTCTGCAACTCCTGATCTCAGACACTTGCCCCCACCAAGAAAAAGGCCATCATTCCTATTGCTAATGCTTCGTGACCCCCTCCTGGGCAGTCTGCCCTCCCATTTCATAGTCACATGCCTGAAGGAGGGGGAAGTAAAGAAACCAGTGGCAGAGATTTCTATGATATATTGAGTATAAAAAAACAGGAAGGAGACTCACTGGTAGCACAGCAAGTTGAGCACAGCGCTGTGAAGCTGTCCGCAGCCTCTGCAGCGCAGGTTCAATTCCCGGCTGGCCAGGGAGATTCCCACACGGTGCAGCAGACCTCTCCTGACTCTCCCACTGCTCCCCTCAGCAGTGTATTTCAGTCCTTCTGCCTGTTCTGCTCCACTCTCTGTCTCTGGTGAATCCTCTCACCCTCCCACGCATCTGGCCTGTACTCCAGCTCTTGTATAAAAATGAATAAATCTTAGGGAAAAAAAAGTTTGTTTAAAAAAAAACAAAAACCCAGGGAGCCAAGCCCTGATGCTTCCAATTCACTGACTTTTAACCTTGATGCCCACCACCCCACATTTCTACAGTGGGGACCATCCACATGCAAAACAGGAAAAGAAAGGAAAAAATCGCCAGAACTTTTGCATGTGTGGGTAGAAGAAATAACTATCAAGAATTTTTGTCCAAAAGGATAGGTGTGGGCATGAAGAAAGAAAAAAAGGAAGAGAGAAAAGAAAAAGAGGAAATGAGGAAGAGGCAGAAAAGCAGGACCTGGAAAGTAACGAGAACTGTCTCCAACATAAGTGGCCTGGCCTTGAACCCCCAAGCCAGCCCTCCTACCTAATTTCATCTGCAGAAAGATGAAGAAAAGCAGAAGAACAGATCCAGGCCCCTCATGGGACATTGCATAATCAAAAGAAAAGGAACTTTTCTGCCTGGAATGAAGCTTGCAGCTGAGTTCCCATCAGCACACTTCTCCAGCACCCATGGCGGGTGAGCACCCAACTGGGGTTCCCAGAGACCTGGACCGAGAGCTTTCAGGAAGGAGTGGCATCAGACAGGATGCTGGCTCCAGGAAGGCACGAGCAGAGTGGCACAGGTCATCCATGGGTTAGGGGACCTATGCAGGGGTGCCCTGCTTTGAGTGTTTCCGTGTTGTTCTGGAAATGATTGACAGGCCATGGAAGCTGATGCAATAAGACCTCTTACAGTGTATTTTGATTAGTGTCATTTCCTGGAAGCCAAAAAAATTATTGCAAAAGACTGGAAACACCCTGGATATCCAAGAAAAGGAGATTGGTTTAAAAAGGAAAATAGGATAATGGTGCATCCACACAAGAGAAATGTTACATAGCTATTAAAAAGAACAGAGAGCTCTGTAAGCACTGAAATGAGCCAATCACCTAGATAAAAGCAAAAAAAAAAAAGTACAGAAGAGCATAAATACATGTAAATAGGAGGCAGAACACAGAGTTCTAAGGCAGGAGGAATTTTCTATTTCTTTACCTGAGTAGTGAGCAAACCGGTTTATCATTTTATCATTCTTCAAGCTGGACATATGTTTTGTATATGCTTTTGGATGGATGATATTTCACAATGAAAAAATCATTAAAGGTAGAAACGTGGGTGAGGCTAAGGTGCACATGCACAGAAAATCTCTAAGAGTTTAAAATTGAATGCTTCTGAGCAGAAAAACTGGGAGCCAATGGGGTGAGGCACAAGGAAGGTGTGTTTTGACTCTATATCCTTTTATAGCTTTTCAGTATCTTTTACCACATACATGAATTGCCAATCTTAAAAAAAAAAAAAAAAAAAAAAAGCAGTCACTGGCAATTCTTCAGGGTGTTTTGGCATCGTAGATTGGGAAAGTACCCATGAGGCCAGTTTCCCCATTTTACAGCTGAAGAAGCTGCAGCCCCAAACATCTGAGTGTCCTGTCCAAGGTCACCCAGAGAGAGCAGCAGACTCAAGCCCCAGTGTGCAGACCAGTGTCCTCTGCCCCTGCTCTCTCAGCCAGGGGCTCCCATGCTGCTCAAACCCAAGGACCACCTGTCTGGTCAGGTCCAATCTTCCTGCAGTCCCTTCCCCCACCTCAGTCACAGATGGGGCAGGGGAGGGGCCACAAGCCCCAGCATGGGCACTGGGCACCAAAGTTCGTGCCCCTGGCTCTGGAGCCTCCCATCCCCATGTCCCCTGGGCTGCTGCCACCAGCCTGTGGGCACAGGGGTGGGTGGGTGGGCAGGTGGGCTCTGAGGCTCTCATCTCCCTGCTCAAATGCCCCAGGCACTGTCAGCAGCCTGGCCATCCTGCGTCCTAGAAGGCATCCTCCCAGTACACTGCCGCCCAGCAGACCTGCTTGGGGATTTCCACATGCTGGCCACTTTGCAGTCAAAACCACATCTGGGGGGGAAGAAAGCACTTACCCTGATGTCTTCAAGCCAGCAACCAGACACCAGACCCACCCGCTCAACAGCCTGAGCCCAGACCCAAGACAGTGGTTGGGCACCAGGAGCCAAACCAGACTCAGGTTGTAAAATACCACCCTTGTTAGCATGTTTACATTGAAGAAAATCCTTAAGGGCTGTGCAGAAGAATCATAAAACCTCAGAGTCAGGGAGAGTAAAGAAAACTGGTTGGTTTTCCCAGCAGTAAAAATCCACCATGCCTATTTCATTTATTAGAGGCCAGAAACCACTCAGTCCAAATTTTAAAACTTCCCTATTTAACAAATGCTAACCAACCTGAGTGCATACATTCTTTTCAACAAATATCCCACTGTGTGCCATGCAGTGAGAGCAATGAGGAGAGCTGGCTTTAAAAAAAAAAAAAAAAAAGATTTTATTTTTATGCATACAAGAGCTGGGGTAAAGGCCAGGAGTGTAAGGGGTGGTAGCAGGGGTAAGAGGACTCACAGAAATAGAGTAGGGAGCAGAACAGGCGGCCTACCGAAATAACACTGCTGAGAGGAACAGCAGGAGAGACTAGAGAGGTCTGCTTCACCATGTGGGTTGCCCTGGCCAGGGATCAAACTCATGCTGCAGTGGCTGCCGATAATTTCACAGTGCTGAGACTTAAAACCCCTTGTGCCACCAGGAGCTGGCATTTGAAGAACACTTAGTATATATATAAAATACACACCAGACATGCAACTAAGCTCTTTGCACATAGTATCTCACCCAGTCTCACAGCAGCCCTGGGAAAGAGTCTGTTATTATCTCACCTTACGGAAGGGGAAGTCAAGGCTTAGGCATTAAGTAACCTGTCCAAGGTTACAGAGCTGGCAAGTGGCAAATAGGTGTGTCTGGGTCCCAAGCCCACTCCCAATGAATGAGCACAACACAGCCCTGTCTATGGGAGCTCTCCCTCCAAAGGGTCCTCTAAATCCACTCTGCCTGAAGAGGGCCAGAAGCCCCATTATCTCTGGTTCCCAGGCTCTGAAGAGGAGCCTGGAACTAAACTTCAGAAAAGGGAGCTTCCTGAGTGTTCAAGCCAAGCAGCCAGGCAGGGCAGGGAGCATTTCCGAGGAGCTCCACATAGACCAAGAGCCCAGGATCTATCCATGGCACTGCCGTTTCTGCTTCAGCTGCAGACCAAGAATCCCGGAGACCCCAAGACAGAGCAGCCCGGGTGAAGGAGGTTTGTGCAAAAAGGTACCTGTCACACTCACCCCTGCGTGATGAGGGCCAGCTCTGCAATGGCCAAGGGGTGGGAGAGCCCTTTTGAAGAGGATCCTTGCTGCAAGGAAGGACCTTGTTGCAAATGCCAATGCCAGCCCTGGGCCTCCCTGGTGGTTCAAGGGGTTAAGACTCAGCACTATCAAGCTATCACTAGCCACTGCAGCAGGAGTTCGATCCTCACCCAGGAAGCTAACACACTTGGCAAAGCAGACCTTACCTGTCTCACCTGCTGCTCCCCTCAGCAGTGTATTTCAGGAGATTTGCCTGTTCTGCTCTCCACTCTATCGCTGGTGAATCCTCTCACCCCTCCCCCCACACCTCTGGCCTACACCCCAGTTCTTAGATGCATTAATAAATTAAAATAAACATTTTGTTTAAAAAGAGCCAAAGCCAGTCCTCCCTACAGGCAGGGGCAGTACTGTCAGGTTGGGGATGTGAGCTGGGCATGAGGAGTGTTTTCTAATCCAACTCAACCACTAGCCCTCTGGGAAATTCTCTCAATCTCTCTGCGATGTCTCCATTCTGTAAAAAGTTAGAGGTAAATCCCTAAACCCCACAGAGAAGGGAGTACTGCTAAAGGGGCCCAGTCACATGAACTTCTTGAATATTTTGAGAGCAGGAGACATTCTTATAGAGGCAGGTACCAATGCCAGCATCCCAAGCTGGGGTAAACAGCATGCAGCAACCAGGGTGTCCCAGGATGCCCAAATCTACCTGGACTAACCTCTGTGTTCCCCTCACTGGGAAATTCAAGGTTCAGGTAGAGCACCCCTCCTCTGACCCCATTCCCCTCACTCATGTCACTCATAGGCACCTGCATGTTACACTGCATAGGCAATGCACATCTACCAGGGCAAACTGAGGTGATGTCCTTCTGTACCCCCAATACGGGCTACAATGTCTGGCATACATTAGGTGCTCAACAAATGTTTTTAAAGTAAATGAAAAGTATCAGTTTGGTCATCATCACCCTCCAGAATTCGTAAACAGGATAAAATCCCTCCTGGAGGTGACCCTGTGGGCCTCCATTGGGGGGCTGACTTGGACCATGAGAACCCCAGGAACTTCCTGTCCTGTCGGCTTGCCAGTAAATGCGTCTCCTATACAAAGACTAACTTTCCTCCATGAGGCAAAGTTGGTCTCACGTGTACCAGGTACTGAGGATGCAGGAAAGACACAATCTCCGATCCCAGCCCAGGAGTCCTCCATCTAGAATTCCAATCCAAAGGCCTCAAATGTCCACTTTTGTAGATGTATCATTATAATGGACATGATATAGAAGTGCAGCAGTGCACAGAGGTAATACCAATTTGGGAACACAAGAGCAAAACATCTTCCAGAGAAGTATGCGAGAGCAAGCCTGGAGGTCAGAAGTCCCAGGGGGCTGGGGAGGCAGAAAAACAAAGACAAGGGAAGTCTCAATAACCAGAGGCTCAGGACTCAAGGCCCAGCACACTCCCTGCTGGGCAAAGATAGGACAGGAAGGAGAAAGGAAACAGATGAGCAGAGCTATCTAAGCAGACAAGGAAGAATTCCGGGCATTCCAGGGGGAGGAGGCCGAGGCATGAAACAGCAAAGCACCGGAGATCACAGTTCGGTTTGTGGGGCTGTGCAGGATTCGAGGAGTGAACAGGAGGCTGGAGAGCTGAGCAAAGGCCACGCTGAGGAGGAGCTCTGTCCTGCAGGCATGAGTGGCCCCCAACCAAGTGCAAAGAATTGCTGTCCTCTACTTTCATACAAAATGCCACCCGGTTGGGTGACATTTTGAGAGCTGGGAAGGTAGCAGGAAAGCTCAGTGCTTGGACAGCACCATGCAAAGAGCCACCAAAGATTTTGGCCTCAGCAGAAGCACAGGTCTGCTGTGGGCACCAGGGGAGACCCTTCACATCAAGACCCACAAAGCCCTGTGGGTGGGGCTGGCGACTGGCAACCTGCCCATGGTCAGGGCCAGTGTCTAGAAGCAGCTACAGTAGGAGGCGCAGGAGGAGAAGGAAGCACTGGGCCCCACTAAAGTCAGAGACCCTCAGGTTTTACTGAGGACACTAAGATTTTAAGTCATGTGCTCTGAAGGAGTGAGAGGGCAAAAGAAATCAGACTGCAACCCAGAGAGCCAATCTCCCTTCTTCCAGAGTAGAGGGAAGGTTTTCCCAAGAAGCACTCTGAAATGGAGTCTGGGGGACATCAACACCTGTGAGGAAAGTAGGCTGTGCAGAGAGACAGTTGGACCATCACTTTGCAACAGATGTAGGGGCCTCAGCCAGCCCCAGGGAGAATTCTAGAACAGGGCTGGCCCCTCAGGGTTGTCCTAAAGGGAGGCAAGGAGGCTAGCTTTTGGACCCCATTTTGGATAGGGGGATACCTTGGGAGAGGAAGAGCCCTTCAGTTGAAGGCAATTCCAGGGAAGAGACTCAGTGATAAGCTGTCGGTAGTCATAACTCAGGGCATCTGTCATGGGGGAGTGAGCTCTGAAAGGGTGCTAGAGTACACATCTCAGTCTCTGCAAATGGTTCCCTCAAGACCACTTTCAACTAGAACAGAAAAGCAATGCAATGATCTCAGAATGAAATGACACATAAAGTCACAGAGAAAAAGCACTTGTCTCTTTTATGTCACTCATCACTGAGCTGATAGGATCTAATGTTCTCTTTCCTGGTTTTAGATTATTTTTAAGAACACATCATTTCACTTCAAAGACTCCCTCAACGAGCTGCTCTGTGAATTTTCCATTTTATCCCTCATCATTCTCAAGCTCCTAGTTCACACATTTGAAAAAAATCTATTTTTTGATCTGTAGACTCAAGCCAACATCACATGAGCAAATATTCACATTAAGTTGAGGACAAGATCTGGGTGATACAGTGGTTAAAACTTGAGTGCACATAAAAATAAGACATGAGCTGTTTATCATATTTTAAAGGACATAATAAAAATCCATCCAATATATTTGTAAATATATGTGTGTATACATACATACATGTACCTATATATAATGATTCTCCCCATCTTACTTGAAAAAAATACACGTATACTAAAAAAAAATACCTGGGAAAGAAAAGTGCTAAGAAGAAAATAAGCTAGCAATTACGCCAATAAAGATCAGTCACCCGGGGTGTCCCTGGTGGTGCTGGGGGTTGAGCATAGCTCTGTGAAGCTGTCCACAGCCTCTGTGGCATGGGTTCAATCCCGGCCAACCAGGGAGAAACCCACATGGCACAGCAGACCTCTCCTGACTCGCCCGCTGCTCCCCTCAGCAGTGTATTTCAGTCAGTCTGCCTGTTCTGTTCCCCGCTCTGTCTCTGGTGAATCCTCTCACCCCCGCCCTCCCACCCCCACCCCATGCCTCGGGCCTCGGGTTCTTGCATGCATGAATAAATAAATCTTAAAAATAAATAAATAAATAAATAAATAAAGCTCAATCACCCACCATTAACAAGAGTGTGACAGCCTTCTTTTCCCTCCAGGTATTTAATTTTTAATAATTCACGGGAGTCATACTGTTTAGGAACCTATTTTAGTGACATTATGAACGCTTTTTCAAGCAGTGATTACTTACAGCAAATTTTTGGTGTTTTTAAAGGTCGTAGACCTAGATGTGCTTTAGTTTTACTTACACGATATTCCAAGGTTGTACATTTAGTACACTGGATATTTAGGTTACTTACAATTCCTCATCAGTAAAATTAATGTTGCGATTAACATCCTTGGGGCAAAATTCCTTCTGAATCCTAATTGGTCTTTTTAATTTTCATTTTTATTGAGATAACGCTGGTTTACAACACCATGTAGGATTTAAAGGTACAGGTTGACACCTCCTCAGATGTACATCACACACCCTGCCCACTACCAAGGCACTCCCACCACAGTCCACACCCCCTTCCGCCTTCCTGGTTGCTCCTTAATCCAAATCCCAGCGCCAGTGTTCTGAAACGCCACTGAACTGGCACTCTAGGAACTAACAGTTTCCTCATGCCCCAGCCCAGAGCTACCAGCCCAGAGAAGAAGTGCCCAGGCCCCCTCTCAGCCTCGGCAATGACAAGAGACAGTCCTCCTCTTTGCTGGTGTCTTGCAGCAGGCCTTGCTTGTCCTATAATAATCTCAGGATGGACCAATCCACCCCAGGCAAGTGTCCCGCTGGTTGCACAGACCCTGATGTGCTCTGCCTACATAGCAGGTTTCCTTCGAATCCCACCTGACATTTGACCTCCTTTACAGCCAAGTCACATCAATTCAGCTCAAGGTCTTTCAAATGTAAAAATTAGTATTATAGATTACATGTTTCCCTAATGTCTGTTATCTCTTTTCAGTTTTTGGAGACAGTCTTCACCCGAACGTCACAACAGCTCTTCTTTATCATCACCACCATCAACAAGATTTACACTTTTTACTAAGCAGTTTATGTGCATTGTCACATTTAACCTTCAAAATCATTCTGAGAGAAATTACTGACATATTTGATGAACAAGAAAACTGAGATTCTACATAAGGAATCTACTCCATGCACACAGTTAACTGACAGACCTCAGGATTCAAACCAAATCAACTCCAAAGTTGAACATCATCAGACTCAAGCTTTGGGGATTTATAAAATATAGTTTCAGTAAAGGCAGGAGACTGAAGCTAAACCCAATGGCTGAGCTATGTGGGATGGTGCTTGCCAGCTCCCCGAATACCGGTGGCCTTAGAACAACATCATGCTGTGGTTACCAGGCCTCAACAACACTGACAGGAAAGCATGAGGCTGATCCATGATTATGGGAACAGACAAACAGTACCTGACACACAAAAGATAGCAAGCCTTTACTGGCTAGAGTAAGGTGCATGGTTGCTATGTACTTAAATCTGTCAGTTCGGCCCGTTTGAGATAGAATTAACAGGGTTGAAAGGGATCTCAGAGGAAATAGGCCAGATCAAGGCCCTCAACCACACAAACAAGGAAACTGGGGTTCACAGAAGCTAAGTCACAAAACCAGTCAATGAAAAATGCAGTTCTCCACCCTCCGAGAATACAGCAGTATGAAAGGCACCGGAAAGAAATCCATTGAAGACCCCAAAAGAAAACATAACTTAAGAAAAAAAAAAAAAATCTTGCTTGGATTTTAAACAAGTATCTAATTTACAGGACTTGATCAGGCATTCAATCCAATGTCTCTGGTCTATTTGACAAAAGGTCAAGAGATGCAAATAAAGTCAACAATGATAGCTGAATAGGTGACAAACTATCAATCAAAGGTTATTTTCTTTTGGAAACTGACATCACAGGATTATTACAGCCTTAATCAGAGAAGCCGGAGACACACCCAGCATTATCCTGTCAGACACAAAGGAAACACACACATACACACAATCACACACAAGAGAGGGCTCTCATCCAGATCCACTGGGGGCTGGCTGGGAACAATGACTCCATTTTCCAACTGGAATGTTGTTCAATGGGCCCCTCTGGGCCCCAACAGCCAAATCACACTAGGCAATGGGAGTTTTCCTTACACTATCTTCTTTCTTCCCTTCATTTGAATATTATTGCAGAGTCAACTCTGTTAAGGTGTTGAAGATACATCAGTGAATAAAACAAATAAAAATCCCTACCCTCTGGAGTGCACATCAATGGCGGTGCATGGGGCAAATAAAGCTGATGGGGACAAAGAGTGGGTCAGGGACGCCACTCACCCAGGAAAGGGGGGCCCGGTGGGTACCTGCGGAAAGAGTATTTCAAGAGACAAAGGCTCCAAGGCAAAAAAAAGTGGGCAGCCTGGTGTGTTTGGGGAGCCTGTGTGTTCAAGGGCCGAGAGAGAGACTGGGGAGAAGGAGAGAAACCATGCGTGGCCTTGACTTTGGCTTTTACACCTCGTGGAATGGGATCCCCTGGAGGTTCCTCAGCAGAGGGCTGACATGAATGGACTTACTTTTTTTTTTTTTTTTAATTTTTATTTTTATATTCCCCATACAATTGCAACCCCGACTTTTACCCCAATCCCTCCTTCCCCCCGGCCCCAAGAGTGTCTCTGGTTCATAGTTGTTTGTTGATTTTGATTTTTTTCTTTCTTATAGTTATTCTTTTTCCTGGTCCATATTTAGGTTTTCTAGATCCCTGCTATGAGTGAGACCATCCGGTATTTTTCTTTTTCTCTCTGGCTTATTTCACTGAGCATGATCCCTTCCAGCTCCATCCATGTTGCTGCAAATTGCATGTGTTTATCTTTTTGAATGCTGAGAAATATTCCATGGTGTATATGTACCACATCTTCTTGATCCAGTCATCTATTTTTGGGCATTTGGGTTGTTTCCAAAGCTTAGCTATTGTAAACAGTGCTGCTATAAACATAGGGGTGCAGGTGCTCTTAAGAATTAATGTTTCTGTGTCCTTTGGGTAAATACTTAGGAGTGGAATTGCTGGATCATATGGAAGCTCTATCTTTAGCAGGTTGAGGAATCTCCACACAGCTCTCCATAGTGGTTGGACCAGTTTGCACTCCCACCAGCAGTGCAGGAGAGTTCCTTTCTCTCTACATCCTCGCCAACATTTGTTGTTGCTAGTTTTTTTAATATGTGCCATTCTCACTGGTGTGAGATGGTATCTCATGGTAGTTTTGATTTGCATTTCCTTGATTACAAGTGACCTTGAAGATTTTTTCATATGCCTGGTGGCCATTTGTATTTCCTCTTTGGAGAAGTTTCTCTTTAGCTCTTCTGCCCATTTTTTGACTGGATTATTTTCTTTGTTTTTGTTGAGTCTCATCAGCTCTTTGTAGATTTTTGTGATCAGTCCTTTATCATTAGTGTTGGGTGCAAAAATGTTCTCCCAGTTGGTGGGGTTTCTCTTTGTTTTGGTTATTGTCTCTTTTGCTGTGCAGAAGCTCTTTAATTTGATACATTTTTAAAGGAGCCATTTATTACTAAATCTTTCCCTAACTTCAAGAATCTCTATTGATGTTCAGATCTGTACACATAAAGCCACACACACACACCAAAGAGACTACAAGACTCCATTCTCTAGATTCCTCTCCATGGTACCCACCCCTTGTTGGCACCGCCAGCATCCTGCAGAGTGCTGTGACCCCCAATGCCTCAGCAGCACGAGTCACCTCAGCAGGTGACCCCAACCATCAATCAGGCCTATCAGCGTGGCTGCTCCTCTATTAGTGACCCTCGCACCCCAACACTGATGTGGGGTCTCACCGCACTGCATTTGCAGATGCCTAGGATCAATCCTTTCAACTCTTTGGCTCCATGGCTGCCACTCTCTCCTGCACCTGCAGCTCACACCTGTGAAGTCCTTCCCCAGCCCCTCCCCACTGAGGGCTTCATCAGGAAACCACGACCTTTGAAGGGACAGCTGAAGGGCATTCCAAGCTGGTGCTCAAAGGGCAAGGAGGGGACCCAGAAGTTGGAGGAGGAAAATTATTAGGGCTATCTGGTTCCGAATGGCAAGTCTTTCTCCTGCACCAGAAGACTCTTCCCACCTCACCTGCCTCAGAACCAACAAAGGGAAGAGCAGAGGTGAGGTAGGAGAAGAGGTTGGCTCATGTCCAGGAGCTGAGGCTAGAAATAGCGACCAGAGGGGCACTCACCCCCTACCTGCTGACATAGGCTCTGGGGAGCTCAGGCAAGGTTGAGAGTGGCCCTCTGCCCTCCAGAAGAGGAAGGGATCCCTGCTGGGCCCCACGATGCCTCGTTTCATGGCCTCGACCCCGTTCTTGTCGTCCCTGCCATGACTCCATGAAGTAGTTGTGACACTTGGTCAGCGATGCTGGTGACATTCAGAAATGGGCTCCTGAAGGTGAGGGGACCTGTCCAAGGTCACAGAGTGACAGAGCTGGGTCTCAGACCTGGCTCTGCCCAAGACTTTCTTGCCTCCAAACACATCCAGTCTTCCTGGGGAGATCAGCCCCCACCATCTCACCCAGTCCATAGCCACAACTTCAGAAGATTGGCGGCTTTCAGTCACAGACAGGGTCAGAACCCAAGTCTGGGAGCTGCAGGGTCTGGCTCTACTTAACGTATACATGCAGCGACAGTAAGCAATAACGGCCACGTTTACTCAGGGCTCACCACGCACACAGCCCTGGCCTCTAGCCTCACCTCTTTGCACCTGTCACCCTCTAATGGCCCCGATGCAGAGGCACTATGACTGACCTGCTTTACAGATGAGGAAACAGACTACACAGAAAAGTCAAATAACTGAACCAAGATTGGCAACAGTCCACACAGGAATGGATGGCGGGTCCCAGAGACCATATCCCGAACTCCAACACTAAGTCTCCTTCTTCACTGAGTCAAATGATTCCTGCAGGGACATTCTGAGGTTAATTTAGCACTGACTACAACACATTCTCTTAACTACTCAGCGCTTACCACATGCCAAGCCCTCAGACTTTGGGATAAAGAGGTCGCACGCAGTCTGTCTTTAAAGAGAAAGGAAACCCTTCTAATAAAGCGAAGGGGCTCAGTCACCCTTCAGAGAGAGCCCAAAGCTGTCCTGAAGCACTTGGTGTGACCAGTGGAGGGGTGGCCAAGGGGAGAGGCAATGGCATTCTGGGAGGGGTGGGTGGGAGAGGGAGTGAGAGGCAGAAAGGGGTCCACTGGCTGCACTTTTCCCCACAGCCAGATCTTGCACATCTCCACGGCTAAGCAAGCTGCAACAGAAACTGCAAAGGTGTGGGCTTTAAAACCAGCCAAACCCGATTTGAATATCACACCAGTGGCCGCTGGTGTGACCTCAGGAGCTAATTCACTGGGCCTCAGTTCCCTCCCAGGCAATGGCGATCAGAACAATCTCCCAGGGCGGCAGGAACGACTGGAGGGGTAGAGTATTCTTGATGCCATTTGAGACCCAGAACATAGAGAACATTTAATGAATGTTTGATCTAGTCATAGAGTCCTCCTCACCACACCACTGACCAAACACCCAGAGGACTCTTCTCAGAATGTGGCAGCAAGAACTATAAGTGGTGCCCAATATTTCCACATGAGTCTCTCTGATCCAACCACTGGCTCCCCGGGCAGCAGGAAGGGCAGTGTTTACCCTTACTCCATGCCAGCGAGTGTTTGGCACCTAGGAGACAGCAGGGCCCATAGCAGTGGCTCTCCTTCCTGGGTCAGCCCCTCACCAGAGGACCTGAGGTCAGGACAGCGATGTGCCTTTGGAAGGTCTAAAAGTATCTCACTTATTTTCATTCATCCACTTATTAAAGTGATGAATTTCCCAGTGCTGCCACATCTAAGGACTGGAGCTGGTGCTCAGATATGGTGTGGGCCTGACTAGAGATCAGGCATTGATCAAGTTAGCACCCAGGCACCCAGGCATTGATCAAGTCGGGCAGCAAGATTTGGGGCAGGCTCTGCCCTCTCCAGCACTGTTTGCTGGGAACAGCACTAACTTCAGGGGGCTGGGGGATGAAGGTTTTGGAAACTTCCCTGCTTCCAATCTTGGAATCCAAGATTGACTCAACATAGACCTGACACCCTGGGGGACCTGCAGGAGCAAGTCTTGTTTTTAATCCAGAATTTTGAGTTTTGAATCACCCCCTCATTATGAGACTTTGATCCTTGAGGACTGAGAAGGGAAGGGGCTGAGGAGTCAGTGCAGCCTGGGGAGGAGCAGGGTCTCTAGTCAGGCCCACACCATATCTGAGGACCAGCTCCAGTGCTCAGATGTGGCAGGCACTGGGAAATTCATCACTTTAATAAGTGGATGAATCAAAATAATGATGATAAAGGAATTGATCCAAAAGTAGTCCCTCCCCCCACAACTCATTTCTAGTTTTTTTTTTCGTAATCTGCAGACATATGCTTATATATTTGCAAATATTGCATATGCTTAATCTTGCATTGGATTTATTTTCACTTCATGTGAAATTATAAATTCAGTCATGTTCTTACTCTGTCTCCCAATGAACAGCTAGCTGTGTTCCTCTAACCCATCCTGTGCTATCCACAGCATGCCACCATCCTCTCGATGCCAGATTTCAGCTTTTCACTTTTTTCTGTATTACAGACAATGCAAATATCCTTATAAATTTTGCGTTGCTTTTCTACTGAATGACTTCCTTAGGATAACTCCCTAGGGAGGATGGAATGAACCTCATCTGGTGTTACATATGAGGCGATGAATATGAGGAGGCTACAGGCATGACCCACAATCATGGGTGTTCAGTAAATGAGTAAATGCTCGTGCATGAAAAGAAGTGGTTCACCCACATGACACCCTTAGTGGGTGGTAGACCCACTTCCAGCATGAACTGGGTCCTGCCATCCGCCCACATGGTCCAAAAAGGAACTTTCAGTTTTGTGTGCGCTTTCAGCAGGTCAGCAACAGGGCTTCGGATAGCAAGTCCAAGAGAGGACCAAGCCCCAAACTCCATTCTTTAATCCCAAGTGAGGCTGAGCTTCAGATCCCTTCTGGATTCTACAGGATGGAGGCCGGAATGAGGAAGAGCCCCATATGGCCCTGCTACCTCTCTTGACCTTCTGTTCTCTTCCCTCTCCTAGCTCCCAGGCTCCAGGCTCAGCTCTATGTGAGCACAGGTGGCACCTGAGGGCTGCACCTCCTTGAGTTTCACCAGGGACATCTGGTCACCTCACTTGGCCCCAGCTCTCCACCCTCCTGGAGGGTGTCCAACAAACCAGGCTCACCCCTTGGACCTCTGCAAGTGCTGAGCCTCGGTTTCCAACATTCCAGAGAGATTCCCCATAGCATACCTCTCCAGCCTTTCAAGGTTTTTATCCAAAACACTGCACTCTCTGCAAAGCCATCCTGACCCCCTTGTTAAAATTATGCCGCTCCTCACTCCTAGCGCTCTCCCTGATTTCATTTTTTCATAGCATGTTCGTCATTTAACAATGCATTTTATTTATTCACTTACTATCTAACCATCTCTTAGCAACATCAAAACCTACACTCTACAAAGCTGATGTTTTTGTGTATTTTGCTCACTGTCATTTCCCCAACATTTAGAAACACTTACAGTTCCCAGTCCCTAGTGGGTGCCCAATCCCCAGAGGGTACTAATTAAATACTTGCTGAAAAAATAAACAGTAACATAACACACAAGAGTCTTACTCTTGCCAGGCCTCCCTGGTGGCGCAAGGGGTTAAGCACCACACTATGAAGCAATCCACAGCCTCTGCAGCACGAGTTCGATCCCCAGCCAGCCAGGGAGCAACCCACATGGCGAGGCAGACCTCTCCTCCCTCGCCCGCTGCTCCCCTCAGCAGTGTATTTCAGTCAGTCTGCCTGTTCTGTTCCCCACTCTGTCTCTGGATCCTCTCAAACCCTGCCCCCCCCCCCACCGCATCTCTGGCCTGTACCCCAGTTCTTGTATGCATAAACAAATAAATCTTTAAAAAAAAAAAAAAAGTCTTACACTTGCCAGGCATTGTGCTTTACATGGTTCATCTCACTTACTATGCACAATAATCCTATTGTAATTCCTGTTTTTACAGATGGGGAAACTGTTGCTCAGACAGGTTAAGCAGCTTGCCAAAAGACACACAGCTAGTAAGGAAGGTAGAAAAGTTTGAACCCAGGTCATCAAGCACCTGAACCTGTGGTAACTGCTTATAGAGGGTGCTGCTCACCCTCTGGCCTTATATGCCAATACAGAAGCAGCCCATGGACCAGCAGTTTTCTAGAACAAATGAGGAAGAAGAGGCAGAAGTCTTAAGTGTGGCCAGAGGTTCCCAGGAACCCACTTCTGCTCCACTTCCCCAGGGGAACAGCAGGTCTGACTTTCAGAATATAAGCACTATCTAGTTTGACAGCCACAGAGTGACAGGGGCCAGTTTGCTGTGACAAGTGGGGCTGGGGCCTTGACAAGCTGGGTGCTAAGTAAACAAATCCTGCCAGACCAGGAAACTGCTCAAACCCAACAGGGCCAGAGAGGAAGTTTAGTTTAAGCTGCTAGATGCCCAAGACATGGTCTGGTCACTTGAGGCCTAAGTCATTTTCTAAGAATAGACAGAAGACCCCTCTAGCTTAGGGGTCAAAGAAAGAAAGGGCAGCCAATTTGAAGCACACATGGCTGTCTGCACACAGGTACTGCAAGTAAATGACATCTTTGGCTTTTGGTTTCTCTCTCTTTTTTTTTTTTCAACTACTTCCTAAAACTCTCTAAATCGTCAGAAGCAGTTGCAAGAGTGGCCCTGAGCTTTGTCTCTAATGCTCACCTCTCCTCACAAACCACAAGGCCAACCACACAGAAAGTTTCCTGTCCCCTGAAAGAACAAGTCTCCATTCGCTGATGGATTCTTCCTTGCTCTGTTCTCACCCTCAAATAGGGTGAGTCAGGGCTACCAAGGGAATCTTTCTCCTCGGATTTGCCACCAACACAGAAAGCCCAAGTGTCCGTGAGTTCCGGGTGCTAGCTGCCGTGCTGCCTTCTAACCAGAGTGCTTCGGAACAGAAGCCACACTCTCTGAGATGGATTGAGATAAGAACCCATCTCTCCACCCCCACCCCACCCCCACACAAGGATGCTTCTCTCCCCATCTTCCTTCCCCACCAGGAGCCATCCTCCGCTCACTTCATCTCCTTGCTTCTGCAGATGGTCATCTACGAATCCCAACTCCGATACCCTAGTCTAGTCGTTTCCTCCTGATTACACCTTTGAGGGAAGCCCATTCAAATGGTGTGAAAAGGAGAGATTTTTCAAATCCTTTTTTACACAGCATTATTTCTTCCAAAATGCTGAGCATAATCAAAGCCCTCTCTCTGCTTGACAAGGTCCAAAGGCAAGTGGATTACTGAGCGGGTGCAATGAAATGAACACAAATATAATTCAGACCACACTAGATTTGAGCCTCAGCTCCAATTACTATGTGACTGACTATAAGTCTTATTTCCTTGTCCATAAAGTGGGCTAATAAGGTTATCATTGCTGAGGAGCTAACTGAAAGAACTCACTTAAAAAGCTTTGTGTGTTTAAATTGCGCGAGTCACTCTCAGGTTAGCTATAACTAAGAGAAGAGGGGTTGGGGAGCCCCAGTTGTATTCCTAGGATCTGGTCTTCCCTTCCCATTTGGCAACAAGCAACCATTGGTCAGGCAACCAAGGAGCCAGCGGTCAAGGGTGGCTCCCTAACTCAATGGCATCGGAGCCCCTGTGGCTTAGGACACTGCCTCATCCCAAAAAATGGCAGCCGTCTTCCATCGGGTCCACCACTCACTAAGTGAATACCTTCTAGGCTGTCCCAAAGTTAGGTATTTTAAAGTGTTTGCTCAGATCTCACACCCCTGCTCTTTGCCCCACCTAAGGGAAGAAAATGATGAAAAGTTCAGTGTCCCCAAGTCTATATTCCCAACAAGTCACAAACCAGAGTTCCCAGTCAGGGAAAATTGAGGCAGTGCAAAGCAGCTTGGTGAGAAGGGGGTTTCCCATGTCTATTTCTCAGACTGGTTTCCCATAAGTGGGTGCCTAGATACTCATACCTGGTGTCAGCAGCCCCACTTCTGAGCTGGCAACCTCAGTTCTCAGGGCCCCTTCCCTGGCAGAGGTCCAGGGTCCCCCCCACCAGGCCTAGACTGTCAGGCCTTACAGCAGAGAATGGAGTTTCAGTTAACACGGAGAAGGCTGGCAGTACAGAGTACAGCTTGGTTCAAATCAAGAAACATTTCCCAAGTCCCTGCACACCTCAGGATGTAGAGATGACTCAGCCGATGGCACAACGGGCCTTCATTCACACCTCACCAGCACCTTCTATCGGCTTACTCATCTACAAACTCCCCCTCTAAGCGTTCTTATTCACGCTTACACCCCAGAATAGTGCCTGCCACATAACTGGGGGACAACTATTTGTTGGATTAGTAGGTGATTCTTTACCATAGCCCAATTTTAGGGGAACAGCCCCAAACCCCTGCCTGCCTACCTGATTTCTTAGCCAACCACGGTCCTCATGTCCACCAGTCCCTCTGTGTTTCAGGCACGCTGGTCTACTTTCTGGTCCTGGAACACACCAACCTTGTTTCTGCCTCAGGGACTTTGCACATGCCAGTCCCAATGCCTGGAATACTCTTCCCCAAGGTTTTCATGGGCTGCTGACTTCTCACCTCTCAAGATTCAATTCAAATTCTATCTTGTCTGGAAAGGAGACCTTTCCCGACCACCCAGTCTAAAGAAGAAAACTTCTCCTCACCCCCATCATGCGAACCCACTTCTAGTTTTCTTTTTCTCAGGCTACCTTTCTCTGTCTGTTGATTTTTCCTTTTCCTTTATCATTCTCCTTCCATTAAAGAAACCACTCTATCTTCTTCACTGCTCTTGTACCAGTGCTTAAAACAGTGTCTGGTACACAGTAGATGCTCAATGAATAATCAGTGAATGCATGAACAGAAGAGAGAAATAAATAGCAAATTCAAGATAAGGAATGACTTGCATCTTAATCTTCAGTTATACCTTGGTAAAACTGTTGAAAGACAGGAGGAAAGGAATTTAACAAGGCCCAAAAAAAGGGGGTGGGAGAAGATGAAATGCACAAAAGCCCAAAAGGATTCTAAAGGAAATACAAGCTATCAATACTCAGCCAGGAGTATAATTTTTAAGACAGCTATCCTTTAATACACGTAAAGGATAGTTTAGCAACTCCTATCACAAAAAATATCCATGCTCTTTGACCCAGTAATTTCATTCCTGGAAATTATCCCAAGGAAATGAATTCAGAATAGGAACAAAAATAAAGAGATGGCTGAACAAAGATGATTCCAGTCACGTTGTTTATAATAGCAGAAATCTGGAAACAACCGAAATGTCCAATAACAAGGGAAATGCGTTGGCAAATTACACCATATGCACTGGATGGAATATCACACAGCAATTAACATGACCAAAAGGAAAATAAGAGAGGAACACAGAATAATGCTAAGTGAGAGGAAATAATAGAGAAAAATGCTGAATTCCTTTAAATACCAGGCACTGTTCAGCATTCTTTCCATAGCTCAGCATGCCATGTGTGCTGAAAATAAACCTAATTCTTATCCCCTTTGAACCAATAAGAAAACTGAGGTTCAGAGAGCTTAAGAAACATGCCCAAGGGCACAGAGCTAGCAAGGAATAGAGTCAAGATGTGAATGTGACCTCATCCCAGAGCCCATGCATACCCCAAAAGTCATGACTGTACCCCTAAACATGCTACTAAGTGCCCCAGAACAAGCTTTCCTGTAATGACACCATGAGTGTGTTTGGGAGGCCAAACTCAGAGATCTGAAGCAGCTAGCAAAAAGTGACAGGGTATCTGAGAGAAGACAGCAAAAAACAAAACAAAAAAAACAAGAAAACCACGTCTGTTGGGGTAGAAGACAGAGACCACGGAGAAAAGAAATGAAAGTAGTCAGCAAGCCCAGGCTGGGGAAAGGGCTTAGCAGAGCTGCAGCAAGGAAGCCCCTAGAGGATGCTGGATCCCATTTCAAGGCTGCAATGCTGAGATGAAGGCTCTTTGGGAGCTTCTGGAGGAGGAGGTTGGCCTGTGCTCATCAAGTCTCCTCCCAGGGCCCCCATAAGTGGTGTTCAATAAATGTAGGCTGAAATCAACTCCTGGCAAGTGGATAAAGTGACAAGGAATGTAGAAGAGGGGATGCAAGCGTCTTGGGGAAGAGCAGGCTGTCCCCGTATGACTGTGGGTTCTGGTGGCCCCATCCACCGAAGCTGCTCATCTCTCCAAGCTGCACATCTTTCCAGGCTGTAGGGTAGGGAAGGTGTGGACCATCCCCCACTCCGCCATCTGAGAACAGGTTTCAGGTGCAGCAGATTCAGTTTAGATAGTGAGACACCTCCCTGCATTCGGACTGCCAGAGCAGGCTTGCCGGAGGAAGGGCCAGGTAACTGCAATGGTCACCTCGTTGGGAAAAGGAAAAGAGATTCCTCCCCACCTGCTGGGATAGGCACAGTGCTGCATGAAGGCTACTGGAGACCTCCCTGGGTCCTCTGCTCCCCTAAGGCCATCTGCCCAGCAGTACCATTCTCAAAAACCGGCTTACTAAGAGTGTAAACATGGTAGATGACCCAAGTTTGGCCGGAGGTGAAGTTTGGGGGAGGGGGGAGGGACATCACCACAAGGGGGTTGCTCATACCATTCTCTCCGAGCTTGTGCATGTTTGTACATTTTTTTTTAAGATTTATTTTTATACAAGAGCTGGGATACAGGCCAGAGGTGCGAGAGGGTGAGAGGATTCACCAGAGACAGAGTGGGGAGCAGAACAGCCAGATGACCAAAATACACTGCTGAGGGGAGCAGCAGGCGGAACAGAAGAGGTCTGCTGCACCATGTGGGTATCTCCCTGGCCGGCCGGGAATCGAACCCACGCTGCAGAGGCTGCGGACAGCTTCACAGCGCTGCGCTCAACCCGCTGTGCCACCAGGGAGGCCCTGTTTATACATTTCTATAATAAATTTTTAAAAAATGTGAACTCAGACCCGGGCATTTCACCTAAAAATCACCACTATCTGGCCTTCTGGAGCCCCAAAGCTACCAGTCTTAAAAAAAAAAAAAAAAACTCTGCTAACAGATTTTCCAGTTAGAAGAGAGTTTACAAATATAAGTCAGGAAGTACACACTGTCCGGGTTCAAGGCCCAGTCCTGTCTCTCCCCAGTCGTGTGACTCTGGGCACACCAGTTTCTTCGTCTATAAAATGCGGGTAACAATAGGCCCTTCTCACAAGGCTGTTATGTGGGTTAAATGTCATAAAAATCCTAACCAGGGAGCCAGGCATGGAGGAAGCTTGCAGTAGAAATCCAGGTTGGCTCTTAATGACATAGCCATTTTTGTAATTATTTTTGTACAGCTCTTCATTTTGGAAACCACACACCCATTCGATGACTTATCTGGGGAAAGTGAAGAGGGGTGGAAACCGGGCTCCACCTGAGAGACCGCAGGCAGCAGTGTGGCAGCCGCGCTCTGGCGCACCCGAGTGGCCCCCTGTCCTAGACTCCTCTGGTCAATGAGCTAGAGAGCTCCTCCTTTGAAAAAGCCAGCACCAGAAACAGGAAGCTGCTTCCTTTCCTTTCCATTCTGAGCCAGCATTTCCTTTATTGTTTGAAAAAGCATTCCTTGTCTGCAGCCCAGCCCTTCCCCTGCCCTCAGCAGCCTCGGGCTCAACATACCCACAGACATCTGCATTTCTCTAGGATTGTTTTCTGCCCACCAGCAAGGTCATGAGGTTTCTGGAGGACTGTGAATGAGCGTGTCCCTGTTATCAGGCTAACTGGCAGACCAGGCCAGGAGCAGACAGGACACAAGGACCCCAGGCAAAGAGCTCTGTGTGCACTTTCCCTTACCTCCTTGCAAGGATTAAGTGAAAGACATCTTTTAGTGCTAGCACGGTTGCCCAAACACTCACCTCCCTTCCTCCAGTGCCTCTCTGGGCGAGGTAAGTCTCCAAGGTCCCCAGCCTCTCCTCAACCCACCCAACTTTAACTGAAACCTGAAATGGACCCTCAGTAGCCTAAAAGCATACACAAAGACAACAGTGGCTGAAACTAAGCCTACAACATCTGATCTCTTTCCTGCTCATGGTTTATGTCAGACTTTCCCAAATATGTTCAGTGGAAAAAAAGATTCCTTTGGACAAGAAACCCTTGCTGCGGAACTTCTCAGAGCCTTTAAAACACAAATCTTCATCCTCAGGAATCTCCAGGAGGTAGGTGGGTAAATGCAGCTCATTCTCAACCCCCTGAAGACTACTTTCATGCGAGCATCTTGCAGAATACAATATGGAGAAGACCAAATTAATCCTTTTCAAGCATCCCAGACCTGGGGGTAGGGAGCCCCTTAAGTGAGTGCTTTATAAGTGAGAACATTCAGGTCACTTCTTAAACCTGACCTATAACTTTTTTTCCAGCCAGCAAAACTCAGGCGCACCCTGACCACAGCTAGTCCTGCTTATCCATAGCAAAACCAAACCTAAATAATTGTCTAAATTGAAACTCAAGACCTCCAGATGCTCTGACAAAGAAATGCCACCACTCTCTTAAGTGTTACTGTGTTTGTGGAGTTTGTTCAGGGCATCCTTTCCCCGCCCCCCCAGCCCCCCAACTTCAGCAGCTCACCTCATTAGATTTGCAGAAAGCAACACCCCAGATCAGTATGTTGCAGATTCAAGTCCATACTTTACGCTTCATGAAGTTATTTTTCCTAAGCATAGTTGGTCTCGTCCATATACTGCATTATGCTTTCCCCACCCACAACACCTCTGCCTTTTAAAAATGTTAAACACAAGTCTTAATTCATTCATGCAATTATTCTGAGGGTGGAAAAATGAAAGGGGGAGGGAACAGCAAGCAAACAGGATGACTTCAGCACCATTATTTTGAAAGGCAATCCGCCCAGTTAAAACACACTGCCACCCACTGAGGCCTGGGCAACAGAGAAATAGAGATGTATGTAAATGTATGTTTTATACATGGCAGCACTGTGAATTGTGACTTTTCCAATGCAGATGAGAAACAGTCATGCCTGGGAATAAATGACAAAGCATTTTTGATCCCACGTCTGTGACCGGAGTATGCCTCTGCATCTCACCTGCGGTCCAAAATAGGGGAGAAAGCCAAGACACAAAGACCCTTAGATTAAAAGATTATGTCTTCTAGAAGCAATATAAACAATTGATAACATTGTCTTGACATTAAAACCAACAATGTATGGCGGTATACACACAAAATCTGCACAAACTTAAGACTTTACAGGAGCAGTCCCAGGCGATCTTTCAGTGGAAGAATGAGAAGCTCTTGAACGTACAGTGAAGTTTAAAGATTCAGAGAGTCCATTCAAATTGACCCAGCCTGTAACAGGAAAAGGGGAGGTTCCAGGTTCCCTGCTCCACCCAAGGGAGGGTGGAGCTGAGTAGGGAGAAAGAGAAGCTGCAGAGGAGACTGGGGAAGGAAGGAAGCAGGATGGAGAGCCAGAGGGAGAACTGGAGGAGGCACGTGGAGCAGAGAGACATGTGAAGAAGCTGCACTTGCTTCTTGGTCCTGGACTGGTTGAAACAGATGTGGGTGAGAGGCTCGTGGGGAGGTTATCAAATGGCAACGTTTATCTTGATTTTGATTTTGTTCTTTTTCCACCCAGACTTGTCTGGCTGTTTCTGACCCTTTTCTATGGGTCTCCACCAGAAGGTGCTTTAGATTTGTGGCAGTCTTTTGGGCCTTGCTTTGGGTCAACTCTGTTAGGCTGGACATTTACTCACAAGGGGATGGGTAACTTTGGGTGCTAGATTTGGAAACTATAGTCTATATCTTTTCTATATTGCACACTACTTGTATAAATTTCCTTTCCATTAAAGGTCATATGTTTTGTCTTGATGTGGCAGATGGCAGAACCTATTTAGAGCAGGCAGGTTTGGGGGTTCTGGGATGCCCCTCTCCCGGCCCTATAACAAGCCCACTGGACAGACTGACCTTTAACATAGACCCCATCCATACATAGGACATCCAGACTGCTCCCCAAGAACCTCTCCTTTTGCCAGGTTCCCTAAGACACCGAGATGAGGCTGGGAAAGCAAACCTATTTGCTTCCTCTTATGGCGAGCTCCTCAAGGCCAAGGGCCCCACCCCCAGCATAGGATGGAATGGAGGCTGCTCTTTGCTGTCAGTCAAGGTAGTATATGTCTCACTCAAATAAGTGACCCCAATTCAGTGCTCCTTTATGAGCCATTTGTTATGATATGTTAATTCCCTAATAGGTACACTGACAAATCACTTCCTATTCAGACCCTCCAGTTTCCTCACCTGAAGATGAGAGGGCTGGACCAGATGGAAATCCCAAGATCTTTTGCAACCCTTTTTTACCTTAGCAATCCAGGAGTCTCCTAAATCAACCCCAATGTCAGGTACCTCAAATAGCTCTCTGACCAATATGTTGTGTGGTTGGTGAAGAAACCTAAGCTACCTTTTTGGTGCCTTTTGTAAGCCTCAAGTAATGAGGACCTCACCACACAGCTTTGAACTGTCCAGTTGAGTTCAGTCTCCGGACACAGAGAGAGACTTGACCCCAGCCCTCCCTCGGCTGTCTTGGAGCAAGGAATGGTTGTTCTTTTCATTGGTTGGGGTGGGGAGGGGAGGGGAGGGAGGTTGCTGCAGGCAACCACAAAACTGGAGCCCACATTCCCTAACATATAACCCTGAACCTCAGTTCAAGGCCCTGTCTCCTGTTGACATTCCTTAACCTTGGGGTGGATACTGATGCAGCTACAATGGGATAAATGCAAAAAGGCTGTCATTTTTTAAATCCTGCATTCCTGCTGCAGAGGGGAAGTGCAATATATTATGCCCTAAAGATTTTCAAGAATAGTACTGACACTAAATGTGTTCATACACTTTGACCCTGCAAATTCCACTTCTAGGGGGAGACTGATCCCTGTATGGTTTATGGTAACAAGACTAGGAGAAAGCCTGAGTGGCCAACACTGGGAAACTGATTAGATAATTTTAGGGTATGATCACACAATGTAGCCACTAGGATGCTTATCTATACATACTGATACACACCAAGGGCATTTATAAAGCAATGCTACCATGTGCTGCACAAACATGTAGTGTACATTTGTAGGCAAAAACAGAGAATAGAAACACTGGGGAAATATACAGCAAAACTTCATTAGAATCAACTCTGAGAAGTGGCATTATGGGTGATGTTTTTCTTTTTTATGTCATTATCTGTATTTTTTATTTTTTAAGATTTATTTATTCATACAAGAGCTGGGGTACAGGCCAGAGATGTGGGGGGTGAGAGAGGATTCACCAGAGACAGAGTGGGGAACACAACAGGCAGACTGACAGAAGTACACTGCTGAGGGGAGCAGCGAGCAAGACAGAAGAGGTCTGCTGCGCCATGTGGGTTGCTCCCTGGCCGGCCGGGGATCGAACTCATGCTGCAGAGGCTGCAGATTGCTTTATAGTGCGGTGCTTAACCCCTTGCACCACCAGGGAGGCCCCCATTATCTGTATTTTTTAAATATTTTTTTAAACCAGGAGGTTAAGGGGTATACTGTTGATCGGAGGAATTGCTGAGAAAGAACAAGGCAGGTACCCATTTAAAAAATTATGAGTAAGGTGATCTCTAGGCAGCTTCTCATTTCTCAGAATGAGACCAACAAAGAGCTGGTTGCATCACAGTTTGCTGACAGAGACCTGTCTTTGAGGGCGTGCTGAAGTTTTGCTGTATATTCTAATGAAGTTTGGTTGTATATTTCCCCAGTGTTTCTATTCTCTGTATTTGCCTACAAATGTACACATACATGTTTGTGCAGCACGTGGTAGCATTGCTTTATAAATGTCCTTGGTGTGTATTAGGCCAGACTTTCAGGAAGCAGGCACAACCCAGCTCAGAGGCTGTACCACCTGGGGTGACCAGTGACAGGCATGGTCGTCTAGAATTGAGTCACCAAGTGCCCCTGCCTGATGCTTTTAGTACTGATGACCCGGACCAGAATCCCCCGGGCATGGTTGGTAGAAGCAGTTGTGAAATTCAGAACTTGAGTTCCAAAGACCAATCAACCCAGCTTCAACCAGCTACTAACTCAATTCGGTCTCTTAATCTCTCTCTGAGCTGCAATGTCCTTACCTGTAAAATGAGGATAAAACCTCATCAGGTCCTTCTTGTGTCTGTCAAATGGGGCAACATGTGCCCAGAACTAGCAAGAGAGCTCAGCACAGAACAGGAACCAGGGATGTTTCTTGTGCAACACCTGCCCTCGCTGTGCTCAGCAATCATCCCCATCACCCCAAAGGCACCTACACAGATTTCCCTTTGAACTGAAGTAGCAAAGATTTCAATCTGCCTATACTGAAAGGATGTCCTTTTCTAAAAGCACAGCTTGAGAGACTTGGCCACAAGCTTGGTTACTTCCCTCGCCCTGCAGACACTGCCACCCAGGAGAGGGCTTTTGCAATCCCTCTCCAGACCACAGCCAGCCAGTGGGTCCAGAATGTCTGTGGTTTTGAAATGCAGTTTTCCTGGATTTTGAGGCAACCAGCGGGAAAGATGGCATTCCCACCACTGTTCCCAGCAAACCAGTGGCCGGGTGGCACTCGCACTCACCTGGGCTACAGATCTGACAGGGCCTCCCTCCAGCACCTGGGAGCCCAGGCTCACAGCTTTTGCAAACTGCAGGCCCCTGTGAGGGCCACCACTGAAGAACACCAGAGGCAAGTGTCAAGGGGGAAAACACTGTCAAGACAACAGTGGGCAACAAAGACAGTGCCCCAGCTCTGCAGCCCTTCAGGGATGGGCAGAGGTAATCTTGTAGCCAGTGGGTAAAACTACGGCAGTGGAGCAGAAGCAGAGAAGCACCATGCTCTGAGACTGGGTGGCTTCACTCTCAGTTCTGTCAGAGATGTGTGACTCGGGACAAGTCACCATGACTCTTGGACAGGTCTACCTCTCCCAACTCCTCGTGCTCACAGCAAGTCACTGCTGTTCACCTGGCTGGCTCTCCCCGTAGACTAACAGTGTCCCTGATGACCAGGGAAACACCCTACCCTCAAGAGAACCCTTGCCAATGTGGCAGTCAGCAAGGAAAATTCATAACTGAAGGTTTGTGAGTGAATGCAGGTCCATGTGTTAGGGGAAAAGGATGTCCTGAGCAAACTCCATACAGGTCTTGTGGACTCCACTCCCCACAACACTGGGAACTACAAATCCCATGAACACCAAAGGGAGGGTTGCAAGGACTTGAGGGTGGAGTTAAGCAGCCATGTTTTTTTTGTTTGGGTATATAACCAGCCATGTGAGTTGGGGTCGCTCTCTTGGCCTCCTGGCGCTTGGCTTTTCGCCAGCTCTCAGCCAGTCATTGGGATTCCAGGTCAGTGGAACAGGTAGGATGCATACACTCATTTATCTCCCTCTTTTTCTCCCTGAGTTATTCATTTCTTCATTTCCCCTTCTCTTGTAAATAAACCTTTTTTGTGTGTCTGCAGTTTAGCATTAATAAATCCCTTTTAAGCATGAGGGTGAGGACCCACAGTCATGCAACCCATTTCATATCAGGCTTGCTTTGTAACACATGCAACCCCCCCCCAAAAAAAAAAAAACCCTGATATGTAAGAATGAATGACACTCCCCTCCTTTCCCAGCAGTAACATTATCTGGGTGCTGGGGGTGGCAGGGCGCAGGGCTTAGAGCTCAGGTCCACCACACAGCCCAGCTGAGTGAAGAGTATGCCTCTTGGCTCAGGGCAGCTCCTCAGAAAAACAGCCACAGTGCAGGGATTGTCCCTTCCTGGCTCCTCAGTGTCCTCTCCCCAGCAAGGCCCATGGGTAGCATCCTTTGGGGATCCCTTTCTCTAAGTCAGCTTGCTTAGGATGGATTTCTCTCTATAAGAGCATAAGTAAAGAGACTTGGTGTGGCCAGGCTGTCAGGAAAGGTCAAAGTTTCTGCAAAAGGTGAGTCTTCGGGAGGGGTCACAGTCTCTTCAGCACCCAGCAGACACTGCCCTCAGGGGTGAATACTTGAGGGAGGTAACTGGTGTGGGCCTCCAAGCCCAGGGTCATGTCTCTGTCCTGTGTAAGCATCTGGCGAATAAGCTCCTGCCTCAGTGGCGTTCTCAGACCCTTAGGCTAGTCTGATGGAGACAGAGAGCCAGGTTCTGCTAGAATGAAGTAGCCCCTCAACTTCTGCTTATAGATTCAGCCACTGGATTCAGATTCGTCTCCCTCCCTTCCCACATAGAAAGAAAAAATGTGTGTGTGATGCAGGTTGGTAGGTTGCCAAGAAAGGCTCTAGCATGCTGCCTGCAAGCAGGAAAGCAGGAGGCAAACAGAAAACCTTGGCTCCTTCCCTCTTTGGGCTCCAAACTAGATCACTCCACAGAGAAAGTTGTCACAAGACAGCCACACATGCTGCCCTACACACAACACCCCCCCCCACACACACACACATACCATCACAACCTGGAACCTCAACCTTGGTATCAGCAGCTGGCCCAAGTCAGGGACTTCACCTCACTTGCTATTTCTCCCACTGAGTGCTTGTTTAATAAGCCTAAGATTCTGGGAGAGTCTGTCATGGAGATGTAACCCAAGCCCACTGGTCAACCCTTTCTTCAAAAACCAGGAATCCAATGTTGCAAGCACAGTCTCTGGGGACCCCAGCCTAGTGTGAGAGGAGCCCGCAGGACAGGAAAGAAAGCTGCTCCAGGTCTGGTCTCACCACACACTGCTGGGGGCAGGCCTCCCCACCCAGGCTGCTGGCATTGCTTCCTGACCTGTGTCACCACCTCTTGGAAAGAAGACTAGCTATAGAAGAAGTACCTTCCCCTAAAGGTGATGTGTGGCAGTAGGGTGCACCCAAATCCACATTTCAGAGGAGAGGGCAAGGAACTGGGTATTGGTTCCCCTTTACACTGCAAATCCTCTCTGGGCCTTTGGATGGGTTTCTGGCTGCCAGAGAAGATCATCCAATAAACACCCAGAAGGGAGACCACAGACTAAACCGGCTCAGAGACCAAAATAGCTGGCTGATGCCACACCTTCAGAAAGAGCGACTTTGCAAGTCAGGATACCTAGAGGGCAAAGCACCATCTCCACAGAAGGATGGGCAAACTGCTCTCCTGTATACACTCTGGAAGCCAGGAGCACTTCAGAGCAATGTGGAGACAATCTGAGAGAGGCCAACACTGAGAAGGTTCTCTCATCCCAACAACACTGCGGTGCAACCACATGCTGCCGGACAAGGACCCCTTCTCTGTGATCTAAGCCACACAGGCCCCCTATTGTGTCTCGGTTTAAAAACTGAACTTTGCTGGGCAAACACACTCAGCTGTGTTCAAGAAGTCGGTTTCTCAGGCCACTTGGGAAACAGCAGCATGCATGCAGAAGGGACAGTTTGGGGGGGGGGGCGGTGTTGGTTGGTTTGTTTTTTAAGCAAAGCCCTGGTCAGTACTGCTATAGCAACCATAACAAAAATAATAATAGCCAGCACTGACTGGATGTTTCCAATGTCCCTGGCTTTGCAGCTTTCAAGAAAATAAAACTGAAGGAGAGAAGTCACCCCTGAGCATTTTGGATCAAGCAGGGATTCATGCTTGTGGTCTGCATGGCAGAGAAAGGACTGGGTCTTGTAATAATTACCACAAATTAGGGGCTGGCCCTATGACAGCTGGCAGAGGTAATTAGCAATGGGGGGTGGGGGGGAGGGGAGGGAGGGAGGGCAGGATGACAAAGTAAGGTTCTAATAAAACAAAACATCCCCCCAGACCTGCAAAAGGCCAGATGTGGCAATGCAAGGTAGAAAAATATCCCTTCTTCAAGACAGTGTAACTATGGACAGCCCCTGGAATGTCACAGCCATCTCTGTTTCCGGACAAAAGCAAGTTGGAAACGTGCTGGTGACCCTCTATTGTATGGGGTGGGAGGGGGGCGGGGAGGGGGAAGCCCCCTTCTGAGAACCCAATAATCTTTTTGGCTGATTCTTCCAAATGCTTTAATACCGCACTTTCTGGGTTTGCATATCTTTTGTCTTTACACTGCAGGCTGTCCCCACCAGCACCCTTTAAATAGTGGCACCTTCCCACCAAAGGCTTCCTTGCCCAGCACCATCCTTCCTAAGCCAGAACCCAGCGTTTGGGGGAGTGGGGTGGGTCCACGGCTAATGACATTTGGCACAGTGGAACGCCGTGGCGGTGTGAAAAAGCACCAAACGCCTGAACAGTGAAAATGCAGTTTCAGCAAACACTTTTTGAAAAGCGGCAGACAAGAACCTGGAGGAGAGGAGAGGAAGAGACGAGACAGAGTCTGGAGCGTGAGGGGAAGCAGAAAGCGGCGGGCCCCAGACACGCTACAGGGAGCCCTACTCCCCGCCCCGTCGTCCCTGCCCGCGGCGCTCGGTTCAGTCACACCGGGACAGCCCGGCGTGCGACTCCGTGCGGGCAATGGCTCCTGCGGCCCCGCACCCAGGAAACCGGGTGCGGCAGGAGCGGGAGGCCGGGGATGTCCGCGCGCTACCCGCCCGCCCTGGGAACCCAAGAGCCGCAACCCAGTCCCCATGCGCCCCTCCCCCAATCGCCCCAGGTGAGGGGCTGGCGCTGGGCGCCCCCGCTGCCCGGCGGCCAGTGGAGAGGGAGGAGGAGCCTCAGAGGGCGGCCCAGGCTCGAGGATGCAGCCCGGGAGGGAGCGCCCTGGGGACGCGAGGGCGCGTGCGGGGCAGCCTCCCCGCCGCGGCTCCCGCCTCCGCGGGCCCAGCCCGAGCCCCAGACCCTCCGGAGCCGCAGCAGCCCCTTACCTCCAGGGTCCGGATCTCCTGCTGGGTAAGGTCGTTGGACACCGCACACTTGGTGCGCAGCCCCCGCAGGCTGCCAATGGAGATGTCGATGAGCTTCTGGAGCTGCCCGCACTGCTGCAGCGCCCGGCTGGCCGCGGCCCCGGCGCCCCCATCCGCGGCCGCCGGGTCCCCCTCGCTGCCGCCCTCCTGCTTCTCCCCCATCGCCGCCGCGCGCAGCCCCGCTCTATGCATGCCTCGGCATCGGGCCGCGGGGGGCCGGGGCGGGAAGCCCGGGGGCGCGGGCGCCTCGGAAGGGAATCCCCACGCCGGGAGGGCTGGAAGAGGAGCGACCCTCGGTGCAGCCGGGGCCGGGACCCGAGCGCCGCCGGCAGCCGAGCCCGCCGCTCCCGACCGCCCAGCCGCGCCGGCAAACCGAAAGGCGCGGCGACCCGACGGCTTAGGCTCCGGAGCCTTTAAGTGGCAGCGGGGGCCGGGTCAGGGCAGCTGGGCATGCTGGGACTTGTAGTCCGCCCCGCGCACCTGCCGCCGGGCCCGCGCCCTCGGGTTCCCAGCCCGCAGCCCGCAAGCCGCACCCGGCGCCCGCGGTCTCCCGGCTCCCCTGCGCCCGGGAGCGTGCGGGGCGGTGCGCCCCGCCTCTGCCACCTGGGAGTGGCTGCAACGCGCCAGCTCCTTCCTCCGGCGCCGCGAGAGCCTGCAGAGCCTCTTCACCCCGCCCACCCCCTCCAGCCTGGGGGCTTCCCGCGACCCCCGGATGCGGCAGGGCGGGGGGAGGGAGGTCTGTAGCCCCCTGGACGTGAGCAGAGTGCGTGTCCTGAAAATTTTTAACTGCAGTCGAGCCCCGAAAAATGGGAACTGTGGAGGTTCCACAATGTCTCTGTGGGTTTAGGGGCCGCCATCTAGTGGGAAGGGGCCTACAGTACTTGTCCTGTAGCTGGTTCGACAAACCCTGGACTCGGGATGATCTGACACCAGAGGGAATGCTCAGGCTTGGGAAAAGAAGGAAGGGCTTTCTTCTGCACCCTATTTACCCACCTACGTAAGTGTCCCATTCTTTCACTATCTCCAACCTGGCAGGCCAGCACAGACGCTGTATCGGGTGAGAGGAGGGGCTGTGGGGCGGCCAATAGGGCTCATTGATTTGTCTTAGGCTTGGGAGCGCTCTACAGCAAACAGCCTGCGTGCGAACCACCGCCTAGTTGTGTGACATTAGGCAAAGTTAGCTCAACTCCAAGTGTGTCAGTTTTCCCATCAGTAAAAATGTGATAATGCGTATACCATGAATAATGAGTTAATGCATGTGAAGCACCTAGATTGATCACTGGCACGTTAATTCTTGGATAAATACCAGTACTTCTACTGTCTGACCTCAGCGCTCCTAAATATGGCCCCAGACCCTGCAGTGGACATGGGTGCATGCTGCTACTGGGCTGCTAGTTGTCTGGGCTCTCTGTGCCTCCTAACTCAACAAACCCCAACCCATCCCCCACCACCCCCTCCTTCCTCTCATCAGCTCACATGTGCTGTTATCTGGCTACACTGAAAAGCTAAGACTCTGATCAAAGGTCCCAGACATCATACTTCCAGCATCTGCCAACCAGAAGAAATATCTGTCCTCTGAATTTTCTCTTGTAAGCTCCTTGACTGCAGAAGCTCCTTGGCTAATTTAGGTTTGTGTCCTTTTCACAATGCCAATTTCAGTGCATGGCATGCAGTAGAGGCTCCATCAAGAAGTTGTGCAACCCATTTCATGCATTCTTTCAGGCAGGTCCTATGCCCGGTTTCTCCTATCAGGACAGCTTACCTGTTCTCTCTCTCTCTCTCTCTCTCTCTCTCTCTCCCTCCCCCCCCACCCCCCCCCCCCACCTGAACTATACATGTAGTCAGTGCTGGGTGACAAGTGGTACTATACCTTCCTTTAATGTCTTTTGAAATTTCAAAATAAATAAAATATCACATTTAAACAACAAAATTATGATAACTTTAAATATGCTTTTGCAAGCATACCCCTTCCTTGTGTATTTTCTGAAATATTAGGGGCTTCCTCCCCAACTCCTGACCCTTCCAAGTAAGAATCACTGATCCAATCCTCACTTCCTGTATCACAGGACTCTGTGCTGTCTCTGTGAGCCCCCAAACCTGTCACCTTAACTGTGCCCCCACCCCAAGCACAGAGTATTAACTGCCCTGAAAGAGAAACTGTAAACATGGCTCTTAAACTTGAGCCAGATCAGAATCTCCGGGAGGCCTTATTAGTACAAAGTGATGGGCCGCTGCACCCTTTCCCATTCAGTAGGTTGAGGACGGGGCTGGAGACTATTTCCAACAAGCTCTCAGGTCACCCTGCTGCTGCTTGTGCAGTGAGGAAGGAGGGAACAAATTTTGAGAAGATTTGGCGCTGAGGAACAACAGTGGGCCAGGAGCTCTATCTCGCCAGATCGACCATAGTACAGTCTGACTGCTCCCGAACCTCCATTTGTTCATCAGTGGGAGCTGCCAGGCTTGACTGACTGAGTCACTCTAACCTAATTCCCAAGAGATTTCCTGATAAGGGCCTATTTATGAATTTACATCAAGCTCATCATTGCCGCTGAGGCCCAGTGGACACATATATTTGTCCAGTCCCTCTTAATGTGGGAAGCCACGTTAAGGTTACTACCAGCCTGTGGCATCCACACCTACCCATGCCACCGTGGCCATGGTATCAGGCTGGAGACTAGACAAACATCAGCTCCCTGGCTACTCACCCACCATGCTCCCTGTGGCCAGTCCCTCTTTTGTGGACAGTCTTCCTTCTGATTTCTCGAATGTAAGATACAGCTTTCCTTCCCTGCTCATCTCAGATGCACTCCAGTCTTCTCAACTAAGTTTGGGTATCCCGTCAGCCGCAAGTTCACAGAACCGCCTCTTTGAGATGGTGGAAGCAAGGCTTTTAAGATATTCCCTTCATTTACCCTTTTAACATTCAGTAAGTATTCATTAAGTCTCCACTTAGGTGGCAAGCCCTGTTATGAGTTCTGGGAAACTATAGTGAACAAAACAAAGAGCCTTACCCTCCTGGGAGTTCTATTCTGGTGAGAGATAATAAAGAAGTAGACAGCACAGTGTGTTAGGGGGTAACAGCTGCTTGTGGCACAGCATAAATCAGGAATGGGGGACAGGGAATATGTCTGGCATTTGCAACTTTGCATAGAGCTATTTCAGGAGTGGGTTCTCAACCCTGTCTCTGAATTGTTATATGACTTTGGACAAGTCTTCTAATCTCATAGTCCCTCTCCACATTTGCAAGATGGGGATTATATATTGTGAGGATGAACAGCGATAATTGTGTAGTGCTGGTCACAAAGTAGAGATTCAGCAAATGTATTTTTTGAACAAATACATTTTTGTGTGTATTTATTGTTCCAGGCACCACTCCCGGTACCACTGGCCTTACTTAACTCATTTAACTGTTAGTTACTTTCCTTCCTCACCTTCCAGAGTGAATGTCTTCTAGTTGGATGAATTTATCTATTATGTGTTTATTCTTAGGTTCAACTTCATCTCCAGGTTCTGGCAACTTTTTCTGTGGCGGCTGCGGTACGGAGAGTTTGTGCCTTCCTTCTCCCCTCCCTCTCCCTTCCCCCCTGCCTTGGGCACCTCCATCAGCTCTGAATTTCCCCAGTTCAGACTCCCCTGCATGCATCTCAGCACCACAGCGGTCATGCAAACATGTTCATGGTGCAGACCCAACAGACATGAACACAGTGTATACTTCTGCCAGGCCCTGGGATAGGCCCAGAGTGAAGAAAACCAAGTCCTTATTCATGCAAAGCATACTTGAGAGTGGAAACAAGAAAGTAACAAGTCAACAAATGTATTACCAGAATATATTCAGAGAATAAGTGCTATGAAGAAAAATAAATAAATAAAATGCAAGAGCTAATAGCAAGTCTGTGGGGGTCTGGAGAGGGAGAAGGTATTTCATTAAATGAAGTGGTCAGGAAAGTTTCTCTGACTGATCATTGAACTAAGATCTAAATGCAAAAAAGGAACAAGTCATGTGCTGGCATTTTCATAAGGGAGCATTCTAGGCAATGGGGACACCATGTGCAAAGGCCCTGGGGCAGAACACTTGGCACACTCCAGAAACAGAACGAAGACCAGTGTGGCCACAACATGATGAGAGATCAAAACTGGGATTGGAGATGACGTGGGGTTGCTGTACAGGAGCCAAAGAAAGTAGGGCATGGGCAGGAAGTTTGGATTTTTCTCTAAGTCTTTGTTAGTCCTAATGTGGTCCAAGATTACTGCATGGTCTTGGAGCTTGTTAGAAATGCAATCTTGAGACTGTCTCAGATCAACTGGAGCACAACCTGGATTTTAACAGGATTGCCCTATGAATTGAGTGTGTGTTTTAGAAGCACAGTTCTCTAAGTATATGGGGAGAAGCCACGTTATTTGTAAGGGAAGTGTTTTAAAAGATCCTTCCCTCTGGTCACCCCATGGAGAAGGAGGCAGGGGCAGAAGCAAGGCTGCTAGTTCGAAGACTGCTGCACTGGCCCAGGTGGGATAGGGGAACAGGAGCAGGGTGCGGATAGAGGAGATGGAGCAAATAGAGGAGACAGAGGACACATTTGGGAGACACAGCCAAGCCAATGAAAGGAGGAAAGAAATGATTTTGGCCATCCAGAGCACTGTGGGAGGACCCCTGCCCTATGGTCAGGTATGGCCACACCCTCAGGTGCCACATCCCCTTACCTCTGTTCCCACTTCCACCACCAGCATCAATTCAGGACTCTTAGAATGAAGGGCAGTGCAGGGAAGCTTTGGAGTCCTCGAGTTCACCTGCAGTAAATCACCCAGAAAATGCATGGAGCCACCTAGAGAGACAAACTATGATTATTACATATCTCTGGGTTCATTCATTCATTCATGACTCATTGAGCTCAGGACTGCGCTGGCTCCTGGGGACAGAGCACCAAAATAGTATGTCACTTTATGCTTTATAAAAGAACTTTTCTTGATTTGAGCTCACAGCAAACCTGTGTTGTCTTCCTGAGGCCTGTCCCACATGCTACCGCACCAGAAAGACACATGGATTTCCTGATGACCTTGGAGTGAAGTACAAATTCCTGAACAAGGCCTCTGAAGCTCCTTTGTTCCCAGGTCCTGCCGACCTCTCCAAGCTCATCTGCTACCCAAGGTTCTTTCAAGTTTATGTCCCAGTTTAAGAATCTGATGGAAATAAAAAGCCTGTCTCCAGATAAGAATAATACACAGATACTCACAATGGTGATACAACTCTAGGGGGGGTTGCAGGGCCCCCTCAGGAGACCCATGGTCTCCAGGGCTGTAGACAAGTTCGGATCCCTCCACTGCTGCCTTAACTGACGTTCCCCGCTGCCCTGTGGCGCATCCGGGCCTGGTGCCTGTGCTTAGGTGGTCACTTCTGCTGTGGTCCTTTCTCTCCACTCCCCGCGGAAACCTCTACACATCTTGCAGATCTAGCGCATATGTCCCCCCCCCCTCCCCCACAACAGACTCAATCCTTCTCACTTCTCATTCCCACAGAAATTTGCACACACAGCTTGCTTTGGGTTCTCTCCTGCCTGCTTCCCTAGCTGGAGAGAGCCCTCTAGGACTCACACAGATACTCTACGACCTTGGGAAAGTCACTTATCTCTCTGAGCTATTTCTTCATGCATAAAAATGAGTATAATCATCTGTCCAGATTGGCTGAGAGGGCTAGAGGAATTAAAGTGACCAGGATGGCATGCAGCACATGTTTAAGTGAACAGGGGTGGTATGCATTTGACCAGTGAAAAAAACAGGGTTTCCAACTCAAGAATCTGACCCTGGGGTGACCCCAGGTGCTCGTACTAAAAGATGCATCACCACCTGTGCAACGTGGTCAGACCCAGCTCTGGGTCAGGCAGCAAGAAGGACTCTTCTCAGCCCTGACACTGAAGACTCCCAGTCGTCCTGGCCTTTTTCAGATAATGTGGCAGAGAAGAACTTCTCCGAGAAGTGCAAGAAGAAACTGGCCCAGGGAAGGCCAGGAGGTGATATGACTTCTCTCCTGGTTCCTAGTTCTCCTCCTCCACTGTCAAATCCTTGCCCTTCTGAAGTCACCAGCGGACCCATGTGTGCCCCCATCTTACAGTTTCTCCCCCAATCTCACAATCACGCAGCAACTGTCATGAGCTCCAGCTTCTTCTCCAACCCTATGCTGTGTCAAACCTCCCATCATTTCCATGCGTGTCACCTGCTTGTGTCCCTCCCTTCCACGCCCCAAGTAATGTCCACACTCCATCATGACTACTGCTCCCTAGCGAACACCCTCCACAAACTTGCCCTTCTCTCCCTACTACCTGGACCGGCTAAGCCCCAGCCATCCCTCCTCTCCTGGCTTGTGTCAGAGCCGCTGGACCACTCTGGAGAAAAGCACACAGCCCCACTGACGGGTCATGCTTTAAATTCATGACCACAAACCTCAAATTGGCACTCCTCATGCCTGGCAAGTCTACCTACCTTTCCTAGAAAGTTCATCTTCCTGTTTTAAGAGATGGTTATTTCATACTTTCTTCTGTCGCCACAAACTATTCTCACTTCTCAGCTGAACTTCTTGGCCCATCCTGCATTGAAAAACTAGAAGCTGGGCCTCCCTGATGGCACAAGGCTTAAAGTCTCAGCTACATCAAGCTACCACCAGCCACTGTGGCTTGGGTTTGATCCCTGGCCAGTGAGGTGACCCACATGGCACAGCAGACCCCTCCTGTCTCGCCCACTGCTCCCCTCAGCAGTGTATCTCAGTCAATCTGCCTGTTCTTCTGTCTCTGGTGAATCCTTTCACCCCTGTACCCCACCTCTGGTCTAGACCACAGTTCTTGTATGCATAAATAAATAAAATAAATCTTTTTTTAAAAAAAGAAAAACTAGAAGCTGTCAGACCCCATCCACCAGCCCTGCTGCCCTGTGCCCACGTGTCCTGCCTCTCCTGCTCCAGCCATAGAAGAGACAGCTAAGGCCGTCTGCCTTCTGCGTGGACTCAGAGCCCACCCCGTCCAGTGGCCTGAGGTCTCCCCTCCAGCAAGTGTCCTGCTTTTCTCTGCATCTTTTTCTTCCTCTCTGCCCCTCTACTCTTCTAGTATCTCCCTCCACGAAAAGAGAGCAAGAGAAAGGAGGGAAGAAATGAAAATAATGAAGAGGAGCAAAGAGAGGAGGAACGAAAGAAGCAATGGGAAGGAGAGAGGAAAAACCCAGCTCTGTATCAGCTAGGATCCTAGCGGGAAAAGAATTCACTCAAATGGCTCAACTCACCTCAAAGAAGCGGCTACGTACAAAGTTCAGAGAACCAACGAGGATCACAGGTAACTGAGAGATAAGGGGTGGCGTGTGGGAGTGGTCACTCAGCTCAGAAAGGCCACGGGGAGACCCAGCTTTGTCTCTCCTGCCTTTGACTCCCCTTGACTGAACCCGCTCTCTGGCACCTGGAGTCCAGGTGATGCAGTCCAGAAGGGTCCCAAAGCCCCAAGGGGACCCAAACCTCCCAGGACCAAGTGGAACACAAGTGGGCAGAGAGTGGATCTTGAATGGGAGACTGACCCGCACACCTTCCCTTGGCCCCAAATGTGCTCCCAGCTTCTGCCCCCATCTCTGTTCTCCTTCCTAACAAGTCTTCCTGTAAGAGTTGTCTACGCTCAACTGCTTCACTTCACGTGCTTTTCCCCACCTGCTAGCCTGGCTTGTGTCTCCATCATGCACCTGGTCACCTTTCCACTGACATTCCTCTTTTCAAGGTCCCAGGGGTCCCCATGCTGCCAAAACCAAGGGTCAGCCTCTCGACGCAAACACAACCTCCTTCTTGAAACCGATCTCTTGACTTCCTCAACCCTAGCACCTCTGCTTTCCCCCCACTCCCTCTAGCTGTTATTTCTTGGTCTTCCTTGCTGGTCCCTCATTCTCTACATTGGCTTACATCCTCTACATTGGTCAGTCCAGAGTCTCTTTCTGTCCCCACATGGACTGTTGCCTTCATGCCCCAGGCCTGGCGGGAAGGACGCCTGGTGTCTTTTCACTCTTCAGCTCACAGCTCACTCAAATGGCACCTCCCCAGTAGGTTTCCTTGGCCGTTGATCAGAGGGGCCGCTCCCTGACCCTTGCTGCAGTGTCTTGCTGCTCCAATTCGTTCCTCCTTGAGGCTGATTTGTCATTATTTGGCGACCTGGTTGGTTTATGGATTTGTTTCCTTGTTTCTCCAAGGACTTGCTAGCCAGCAGTCTTGCCCATCCTTATATCCCTCGTGCATGGTTGGCTCTACCTAAATTGTTGAATGAATGAGTAGGAAGGAACTTTGCAAATGTCACATAGCAAGGTAAAGTCAGTAATTTAAGAACATTGTTTTGGTTTTTACAAGATTGAATTTCCTGATGGGCACTTAAATATTCTGCTAGGTCTTTTGACAGAAACCTCCTTTCCTATTAAATTTGTACTCACATGGCCTCCCTGGTGGCTCAAGGGGTTAAGTCTCAGCACTATGTAGCAATCTGCAGCCACTGCAGCAGGAGTTCGATCCCGGCCTGGTTGCCCATCCACATGACGCAGCAGACCTCTCCTGTCTCGCCTGCTGCTCCCCTTAGCAGTGTATTTCAGTCAATCCACCTGTTCTGTTCCCCACTCTGTCTTTGGTGAATCTTCTCATCCCCTTCCCCCACACCTCTGGCCTACACCCCCGCTCTTATGTGCATAAATAAATAAAAATAAATCTTTAAAAAATAAATAAATAAATTTATACTCACATATAGCACACATATGGTGAAAGTAACCTGAGCAGAATATCTGCAGTGTGAATTTAGGAGTAGATAAGGTCCCATATTACTGCTATATCATTCTATGAAAAGAAGACTTAGAACTGAGATTATCATCTTGACCTATCTGGTTCCAACCTCCCCTCAGCAGCAGGAGGAATGGTTAAGGGCTGTGAGAATGAGACAGGACTGGCTGTAAATTCTTTTTCTAATCCTCATTCCCAATGGAATAACTTCACCTCTCCAAGCCTCAGGGTCCTCACGGGTAAACTGCCTGAGAAGGGCTGTCGCAGGGGTTAAGTGGACATGCAGGAAGCCCCAGCCTCTGAGCCAGGCCCATGCAAGAACACCCTGCCAGTACCAATCACTTCCAGAACCATGAGATGATTTTCTGATTCCAGGAGCTTTTCAACCATCACAGGCTGCCAAGAGCAGTGTTGGACATGAGTCGTGGAGTTGAGTTGACGGTTGGCAGTTTCTGACTGGTTGTTCGGGAAGGGGTGGGAAATGACTAGAAATGAAGGATAATGAAAATCCTTTACAGGGTCAAAGCATTGAAAAGATGATGATGCCCACTCTTTTAAATATGAATCAAAATTATAATTAAAACCTCAAAACACAAATTCTGTTCATATACTAAGATGAAAAACAGCTTCTTGCAAGATTTTCTGATTGCATACTTCAAGATAAATCCATTGAAGTGAACTCTTGACTTTTCCAATGGCCTTGCTCCCTTGCCTGCCTCCAGGTAATGTAGCACACATCTGACTCCAGGTTCAAAAATTGCTAGGATCTGCGAGCACCAACAGATACTTCTTACCGGGCCTCCCCGGTGGCGCAGGGGGTTGAGCACAGTGCTGTGAAGTTGTCCGCAGCCTCTGCAGCACCAGTTCAACTCCCGGCCGGCCAGGGAGATTCCCACATGGCGAGCGAGGCAGACCTCTCATGTCTTTCCTGCTGCTCCCCTCAGCAGTGCTTTCAGTCCATCTGCCTGTTCTGCTCCCAGTTCTGTCGCCAGTGAATCCTCTCACCCTCCCACGACTCTGGCCTGTACCCCAGCTCTTGTATAAATAAAATAAATCTTTAAAAAAAAAATTTACTTCTTACACCAGCAACATAATTAATGACAATTTTGATTATTCCATTGTTCTTGAAACCCTTAGGGAGTTCTTTCGCCTATGTTAGCTTGAGTTCCTCATCTTCCAGTTGTGCTTATTAGCGCCGTGGGCTTAAATTCAGAAAAATTAAGTGACTGTGTGGTGTTGCACCCCACATACCAGAAACAGAGCTTAGATCCCAGGACCTATCAACTCACAAACCAAGTGACCTTCAAATTTCCTTTTGCCTGGAGATACCCACTCATGTGTTACTCCTACAGTCCGATGCACCACTCAGGACTCAGGTGCTACCTCTTCCTAGAAGCTCTGGAAGCCTCCTCTCACCTACAGGCTGTCCCTGCTTGCTTCTTCCAAGCTGCTAATGTCCTCAGTGCTTGCCTCCAGCTTCACAGGACATTCCTGCCTTGAAATATTTTGTTTTCTCATCTGTCTCCTCCATTGGACCATGAGGTCTTCAAAGGAAGGGACATTCCAAAAAGTTGATGGTTCATTGTTGAGTTAAATGAGTCCATTTAAGGGGCCTCCCTGGTGGCGCAAGGGGTTAGGCACCACACTATGAAGCAATCCGCAGAATCCGCAGCCTCTGCAGCACAAGTTCAATACCCAGCCAGCCAGGGAGCTACCCACATGGCGCAGCAGACCTTTCCTGACTTGCCCGCTGCTCCCCTCAGCAGTGAATTTCAGTGGTTCTACCTGTTCTGTTTCCGCTTTGTCTCTGGTGATCCTGTCACCTCCTGTACCTCTGGCCTGTACCCCAGCTCTTGTATGCATAAATAAATAAATCTTTTTTTAAAAATGAGTCCATTTAATTATTACAAAGATCTTTCACAAGCAAGGAGAGATTCCTCCCTCCCCCCACTAGAAATATAGGCAGCAGACAAAGACAAAGACTTGAAAAGGTTTCCTTTTGTCACTTCTGCCCCCCATAACACAACACCCATCCCGATAACTGTGGCCCCTGAAATTCCACCATTTCAGAATTGTTTCTTGTCTTCTTCCGCTGACATTCTGTTCCCCTAGCCAAATGGGACTGGGGTGCTGTGGGTGGGTGGTTAAGTGCCTGGGGGGAGAGATGCCACTAAAGATATTAGTTCCTATCCATATTTGCATACCCATAGCTCTCTTCCCCATACTGGAGGCTGAAATGAAGCCAAACTGCACCTACTCCCCGTGCCCTGGGCATATGAGAGGAATGCCAGCTTGACCAGAGCCAAGCCCTCTTGTTCCAAAATTTTGGTGACATTGTTCTCATTATCTTTTTTAAAAAGTCATATTGTTCTTTTTTTTATCTCTGAATATCAAAGACAGTATGTGCCAGAGCTGCTGGTGAGAGTTTGGGTCAGAAACAACTCTGCTTCCCAAGCTGCTGTTCCCAGAGGGCTAATCCACAGTGCCAGAGGGGGTTATGGTGGCATCACGCTGCTGTCAACAGGGAGAATCTATTTTCAAGCCCCATACCAACAGGAAAATTCCCTTCCCACCAAAGGGAGTGGAATAAAAGAAAATCTATATCCCAAAATGGCAGGAAACCCCTCCAAACCTTCCCCTGCAGAGAAGGTGAAAATGGCCCAGTGAGCAGGGCAAGTGGAGGCCCAAGCAGCCTTCATCCCCTCCCCCACTGAAGGGGGGAACTCTAGTCCATCTCAGCAGACAGTCCCATCTGGCCGTGACAGCCCTGCACACTGCAGTCAGAGTGGTCTCCAGGGTCCCCAGAGTGTCCAGAGTATCCAGTGCCTCCAGCTTCACATCCTCCGGAGCCCCATCACTGTGGAATCCAGGCAACACCTGCAGTCATACAGGGCCCTACACTGACAGCCTGCACATGGGCTCATGCCCTGCTACAACCATCAGGAAATTCTTCACATTTGCAGAAGAGATACACTGGGCTCTTCAAATTATATAACCAGTCCTGGTACTGGCCTCAACCACTGAGGAGTACTCCTTAAGTCCAGGCTTTGGGACTCAGGAGTGTAAAATGAGTTCATTTGTTTAATAGAAAAATTACAAAGATTTAAAACGCTCACCAGCCTTAGTCACAGTCTTTCAGCAGGCCCCAGTCCTGAGGTTGTGTAGGCCTCCCCTTTGGGAGGCAAACTCATTGCACAAAGCTTCTGGGTCAGTGATTTGGCTCAGCCAGTGCTAGGTGCCAAGCTTGTGGGCAGCCTGGTGAAGGTGGCCTCCAGCCTTCCACAGATGCTCTCACCAAAAGCTGAGACCAGCCAGTCCAGGCAGTAAGGTTCGGCAATTCAGAAGGTCAGAGACGAGGTACCTGCCTATGAGGTGCTGCTGAAGACAAGTGACGGTGGCTGACTCCCTGAGGAGAGCTATGCGTCAGTCCTCTGCCTGCTCTCACTTGGGTGGACCCTGCTTATTTCCCAACTTTGAAGTAGGGGTGGCAGGAGCGATGGACATAAAGAGACAATCTGAGGTCAATTTTGAGCTAAAACAGGCTGATCACAATTGCAAGAGGGTGGCAAGAGGGAGAGAGGAAGCCAAGGAGACCCATAGGTGTTAGGACAGTGGGCCCCTTTACTGAGATGGAGGTTGGAGGAGGACCAGGATGGTGGGGGCAGGTAAGAGTAAGCAATTGGATTTTGATGTGTCAAGTCTGAGATGCCTGCTAGATGGAACTTTCAAGGGGGCAGTCCTGTGCCTGAGGCTGTGCTCACAGAGAAACAAGCAGGGGGAGCAGAACGGGGAGTGGGCCCCATGAAGATGGCTGCTACAGCCAGGAGCACGCATGAAATCAGAGGGAGAGAGCTTAAGCAGAGAACGGGTAGGCAGACTGATCTGAATTGAGGCAGGGGATGGGGTCTTCATTCCCTGTTGCCCTCTGGCCCTGTGTATCAGGCAATGGATCAAGGTGGCCCCAGGCAGCTCTTTTCAACCAGGTGCTTCCCAGAGAAACTCCTCTGTAAGTGTCAGCCTCTGTCTTTCCCAGCAACGGGGACAGTAGGGCCCTGGTCCCGAATGGGATTTCTGGGTGATGCATCCCAACATGTACCACAGAAAACTTCTCTAAAGACATTATATGGGGGCCTCCCCGGTGGCGCAGCATTGAGCGCTGGGTTGCGAAGCTGCCTGCGGCCTCTGCAGCGCCGGTTCGATCCCCGGCTGCTCCCCGGCCACCTGAGGAGGGTCCCACATGGCGCGCAGACCTCTTCTGCCACCCGCTGCTCCCCTCAGCAGTGTACTTCGGTCCTTCTGCCTGCTCTGCTCCCAGCTCTGGCTCTGGTGAATTCTCTCACCCTCCGGCGCTTCTGACTGTACCCAGTGCTTGTATAAATAAATAAAAAAAAAAAGGACATTATATGGGGGGGCCTCCCTGGTAGTGCAAGGGGTTAAGCGCAGCACTATGAAGCTATCTGAAGCCTCTGCAGCACTGGCCAGCCAGGGAACTACCCACATGGCACAGCAGACCTATCCAGCCTTGCCTGCTGCTCCCCTCAGCAGTGTATTTCAGTCAGTCTGCCAGCTCTGCTCCCCACTCTGTCTCTGGTGAATCCTCTCTCACACCTCCCCCCGCCCCCACACACACACCTCTGGCCTATACTCCAGTTGTTGTATGCATAAATGAATAAATCTTAAAAAAAAAAAAAAAAAGACATATGGGCCTAAGCATGGCGTGGAGTGAACCAGGCACAGAGAATGGGGAGCTTTTTCCAGGGGCAAGACTTGACCACGGCCCCGGGAGAAGCCATTGTATGGTATAGCAAGAAGCCTCTTGGGAGACCAGGAAGAGGCCCTCAGGTGAAGAGAGTCACATGACACATTAAAAACTGGGTCTGAATGTATGAAATAATGAAAGACAGAAAAGGCAAGTCTAGTAATCTGAGCCCTCAGAGACAACCACTGGGAATGTTTTAGAGTATGTCTTCTACATCTTCCTTCTCTGCATAATTTATCAAAAAACTAAGATTTTACTGTAGATGTGATTTGGTTTTATGCTTTTTTTTCTATAAAGTTTTTCCTATGTCTTCATTATTTCTTATCACAAAAGCAGTGCCTGCCAATTACAGAACTCAGAAAATACAGATAAATTTTAAAAAAGAAAGTTGAGACTGTCTACAACCTCCCCCTCTCCCGCCCTACCCCCAGCTTCTTCATTGTTGGCATGACCCAGACTCTTTACATGTCTGCAGCTTGCTTTTTAAAGAAGGGTCTCTCTAGTCTCTCCCACTGATCCCCTTAGCAATGTATCTCAGTAGATCCTCCTGTTCTGCTCCCCATACTGTCTCTGGTGAACCCTCTCACTCCCTGCACCTCTGGCCTACACCCCACTTCTTCTATGCATAAATAAATAAGTAAATCTTTTAAAAAAGAAGGAGAAGAAGAAGAACGGGTCTTGACAAAACTTTCAGGCAAACCATAGCTCTGAGGCTTACAGCAGGAGAGAAGGAGGGAGAGGGGGGCAAAACAAGGGAGGGAAGAGCACAAGGGACTATGATGATGGTCACAGTAACGTCGTGGTAGAATTATGGGAGCTACACATGAGAGGAGAAATTAAATACTGTACAAAAATGAACAACAGTGTAAGGAAAGTTAAAAGAAAAAAAGGAATGGGTCTTAGACAATGGAGGGTGAGGGAATCATGTGCACAAATGGAGGAGTAAAAATGCAACCCCAAAGTTATAGACACATGTAAACGACTAACAAATTTAATTGTAAAAAAAAATTCTTAAATACTTTATTCTTTTGAATGTTACTGTAAAATAAAGCTATTTCTTTTTTTTTTTTTAAGATTTGTTCATTTATGCAAGCAAGAACTGGGGTACAGGCCAGAGGTGAAGGGGATGAAAGGGTTCACCAGAGACAGAGTGAGGAGCAGAATAGAGGGATACACTGCTGAGGGGAGCAGCAGGCAAGACAGGAGAGGTCTGCTGCGCCATGTGGGTAGCTCCCTGGCCAGGGATTGAACTAGTGCTGCAGTGGCTGCAGATAGCTTCATAGTGCTGTGTCTTAACCCCTTGCGCCACCAGGGAGGGCCCAAATAAAGCTATTTCTTTTTTTTTTTTTTTAAGATTTATTTATTTTTATATGAGAGCCGGGGTACAGGCCAGATGCACGGGAGGGTGAGAGGATTCACTGGAGACAGAGCGGGGAGCAGAACAGGCAGACTGAAGAAATACACTGCTGAGGTTAGCAGCGGGCGAGATAGAAGAGGTCTGCTGTGCCATGTGGGTTGCTCCCTGGCCAGCCAGGGATAAAACTTATGCTTGAGAGGCTGTGGATTGCTTCATAGTGCGGTGCTTAACCCCTTGTGCCACCAGGGAGGCCCCCCAAATAAAGCTATTTCTAATAAAAAATAGAATGAGTCTTGAAATGTGTAAAAAACAATCTATTGGTTTTCTTTGAGAGCCCTGGATTGGGGGTTAGGAACCCTGGGCTCCAATGCAGATCAGAGACTGAGAATTCTAAGTCTTTTCTCCTCTCCATCCTGAGTGTTGACCCCATCCTGTTTGGTTTTTTTTTTGTTTGTTTGTTTGTTTTTTAGATTTATTTATTTTTGCATACAAGAGCAGGGATATAGGCCAAAGATGCAGGGGCGGGGAGGGGGGTGAGAGTATTCACCAGAGACAGAGGGGGGAACAGAAGAGGCAGACTGACTGAAATACACTGCTGAGGGGAGCAGCGGGTGTGTCAGGAGAGGTCTGCTGCACCACGTGGGTTGCTCCCTGGCTGGCCGGGGATTGATTTCGCGCTGCAGAGGCTGCAGATTGCTTCATAGTGTGGTGCTTAACCCCTTGCACCACCAGGGAAGCCCACCTTCCTGTTTGAACTTACTATAATCAGGAAGGGTGAGGGCCCACCGTGGGCTCCAGGACTGGAGGGAGGGGTCATGGAGAGAAGAGAAGGCTCAGAAAGGAGGCCTGAAGCATCCAAAGGAAAGCTTTGCTGTCCTCAGCCTGCTGAGCACCCTCTAGACTGGGAAGAAGCAAGACCCCAGAGCTGTTTTTGTTACCGGGAGTTTCCCATAAGCCTTTGCAAGTACACAAGTATGACAGGCACTCTATGACCCAAACTGATTCTCTGCCTGTGTCTTTTCACTCCTCCTGATCCAAACTAGTTAGCTACTGCTGGTCTTACAGAATGTAGCAGCAGAGACACCTCTTCCCGAGAACCTTCCCTGCTTCTCCAGGTCAACTTTGACTCCTATCCTCTCCATACAGCACTTTTCACAGGACACCGTGGGCTTCTGTTTGGTCTTTTCCCACCTAGACTCCCCCACCCCCCATCTGTGAGCACCTTCAGGGCAGGGGTCCAACCTCACTCACCTTGTACCCCAGGTGCCAGGCGCAGGCCTGGCACTGCTGAGCTCTCCCCCAGTAAACAGTCAGTGAAAGTGACTGAGCCTTCCAAGCAGGCTGTTCTCCTCACAGCAACCACCTTGAAAGAGCCCAGTTCACAAGTTCCCTGAGAGAGCAAATGCTCCCTGGGTGTTCCCCCAATGAAAGCTCCCTGGCCGAACAGCCTTCCTGGAAGGTACAGAGTACTCCAGAGGCCAAAAGATGTGGAGACCAGAGGCATTGAAGGCTGGCTCTGTGGCAGAAGCCAGGTACTTCTCTAACTCATGCCCAGCAGGCAAAGGATAAGCCAGGACCCTAGACCCCTGGGCGCCTCACTGCAGCACCCCTAAACAGACAGACTCATTAATTTGTACCCAGGCAGCATCCCAACAGCTCCTGGCTCATTCCTTCCCCTCTAACTTCCCACACCCCCTAATCACCTGCCTTGCTTTCCCATCTTCTGAGTTGTGGGGCTTTTTAAGTGGGGGATGGAAATGGCCTGGATTGCACCCTGAAAGGCAAGGCCCCGATTAGAGGATGGAGAGAGTAGATTTGACTCAGGGAAGATAAGCAACTGCCCCTCCCCCTACTGTATCTTGGAAGGACTTCAAGAAATGAGCTTCAATGGCAATGAAGGTGAGCTAGCCAAAACAACTTCCAGACAGACAGACGCAGGGGCGCTGTCCTCTCCCATCACGCTAACAGCTTTACATCCAAGCCCCAGCTACAAGTGGAGTCCAAGTGGTAGCATTTAGAGACAGGAAGGCCCTCCCCCACCCTCACCCCCGGCCAGGAACACCTTTAGAGGGATGCCAGAAAGAACTGGACTTAGACATGCTTTGAAGATCCTCTGACTCAAAGATTTAATGATTTCAATAGGAGGAGAGTTCAAAACAAAAGGAGGCTTCAAGGACAGTTCCTTAGGGTTATATGGGTCAAGATGGGGATGTAAGAGGAGATATAAGAAGGGCCCTACTTGCCCCAATAAAGCCGTTCAGAGCTGGCAGCACATGGCTTCCATCACCACCACTTCTTGGTGTGGCCCAAGGATCTGGGAGGTGAGACAGGTGTCCAGAGCCGGGCAAGTGGGGCTGGGCAGAGAATTCGGTTGGGTGGGGAGAGAGGCAGCAGGGGCAGTCCGTTACCCACAAAAGCAGAGTGACCCACACCACGAGCTAACTACACCAGGGCATTTTCTGTTCTGGGATGGCAAGCTGGAAATTGCAAGCAAACCCATAAGTACCAGATCTGGATGAGGGCTTCACTTCCACAGAAGAGCACAATGTAGAATTAATATCAAAAGCCATAGTGTAGCCTTTAGGCCCTGCATGATTTTGCCCCTGTCCACCCCAGCCCAGTCTTGAGCTGAGTACCCTATTTTCTCCAGACACTCTGGTCCCCTGCACCCTCCCCTCTGGCCTCTCCATGGCACTGTTTTTTCTGAGGGAACCCTCACTCCATTCAACTCCACAATCAGTCCCTTTACTGGTTAACACCTATCTATTCCTTTTTTTAAAGAAAAGATTTATTTATTTATGCATACAAGAACCGTGGTACAGGCCAGAGATGCAGGGGATGAGAGGATTCACCAGAGACAGAGTAATCCTTATCTATTCTAGGGAGAATGACAAAGTTCAAATGACACCGCCTCCATGAAGCCCTTCCAGACACACTAGACCAAGCCAAATTCCTTTCTCATCGCCCTGTGTGTTCCTTCTAGCACCCACAACAGCTGTACTTAAATGGCTAAGTCATGTAAGATCTGAAACCCTGCTACACTCTACGCACTCAGAGGTAAGGCTGTGTCCATCTTCACCGTCAGACCCTTGGCATCTAGCCCAGATCCTGGCACAAAATAACCACAAAGGGAGTATTTGTGGAAAGCTGAAAGGGAGGGGGAAAAAAAGGAAAGGAGGGAAGGAAGAAGGAAGGTCCCTGAGAAACAGCATTCTTGGTAATAGAAAGATGATGGATCATGGAATATGATTAATTATACCAGGCACATAAATAGAGGCCCATATGTCAAGGTTCTATTTGTTCTGTGACAGTGTAATACCAGCACATTTTTCATCCAGATGGAAACAACAAACAAACACAAAACCATGTGCCCTGTCTCCTGGTAAGACCTTCTGCCATTTCACCAGAGGCAGCCCCTCTGCAAATTCAGCCCAGGCAGGAGGAGCAGGTAGCCCCCAAGTACAGGCACACCTGACCAGGGTCTGGGAGTTGAGGCCAGAAGCCACTGCAGAGGTCAGAGAGCGAAGGCAAGGAGCTCAGAAGTGAAGGAAGGGTCTCCTCCATGCCAAGCACTGGCTTGTGCCTGGCTTGTCTTATCTTTCCAGTAAGTCTGTGGAAAAGGAGCTCTTACTCCTGTTCTATAGGTGAGGAAACAGGGCTTCTGACAGGTTGAGGAATTTGATTGGTGTCCCACGGTGTCTTACCTGCAGTTTTGGGTACAGAGCTACCACTTGTGCCCAGATGCACCAGACCCCACAACCATGTCTTCCTCCCCGTGGTATCTCTGAACTAGAGGCAGAGGCACTGCCAATAGCTGTGAGTATAACAGAGGCTTTGGAAGTCAGGGCATCGAGGGGCGATGCCAGCCATTTTTGTCTGCCCCACAACCCTCCCTTTCTGGCAACACACCCCTCTCTCCAGAAGGAGATCCATTCTGTGAAGTTCTTGGGAGCTGATCCTACCCCTATCTAGACAGGCCTGTCAGAACCCCCATTCCTACATCCATAGTGACTGTTTCCCAGCAGGCTTGAGGCAAGGCCAATCAGAGGCCTTCCCTGGGTTTTTGTGCTGAATTTCCTGGGAAAGATGGTCTTTCCCACAAAGGTTCCAAGTGAGAAGGAAGCAGGATTGGGATTGCCACAGGACATCTTTCTTGGCCCCTGAAGGCCGGTGGTGGACTCAAGCCAGTAGAGCGAGGGAAACAGAAGAGACACAAGACAGAGTCCTGTGGCCCTCTGGATTCAGCCATGCCTGAGTGGCCCTGGGACTTCCCAGACACACCAGCGAATCAGTGCTCTTTTCATTTGAGCAGGGGTAAGCTGGAGCTCAGTGGGCACACCTGGGTGGAGAACATGAGTGGCTGGGCTGGGAGCTCAGCAAGGCCTGGAACTATCCAAGTCAGATGGAAGGGGATGGGGTGGTGGGGAGGCAATCTTCCAACTCGAGCTTGAGTCGCCCACCCACCAGCCTGCCACGTGGCTTTGTACCATGGTGTACTTCTCTGATCTTAGGTCTGCCATCTGCAGAGGGATGTACTAATTTGCAAAACCACACCAGAGACGGCTTGTTCCTGTGGAATTTCAGAGAATTGGGAACTTTTCCAGCGCAATGCATATAGAGATCATTCCTGGTCTGGAGAGGGAGGAGGGAATACTCATTTACTGAGTACCGGGTATATGTCAGGCACACACACCAGGGGCCTTACCTGCCGAGGTAAGATACTACCCTGAAGGCAGGAACACGATGCTTGAGACTTAGGGCATGTCACTCACTCAAAAGGGCAATATTCTTGGAATGAGTGAAACCTTTGTAATTCCAATTAATCCTCACAAAACTCTAAGGAAAAGAGTTAGTGATGAGAAAACTGATGTCCCCAGAGGACTAGAAATCCCCTCAAAGTCATAGAGTTGGTAAAGGGCCAAGACAGAATTCAATACACACCACCAGGCCCGAGAACAAGCTTTCTTGCTTGACTAACAGAAGCCATCACTGCTATGGAACAACATCATGTGGGAGCCTCTGGGAATCTTGCAAGGGGAATGAATGGGCTGCATGATGTGACTTATGTAAATGTGATTGAAAACACTAGATGACAGAGGATATGTAACTGCTAACAGAGAAAAACAGACTGAGAGAGGGGCGCAGAAGCAACCAAATCAGGGCTCTGGGGACTCTGGAAGGAGGTGAAGAGAAGGCGTTGAAACAAAATGAGAACAGGGAAAGGTTTGGAATGAAGCCTTTTATCTGGAACACCCCCCCTTAGGAGGGAGTTCTTGCTTGGGTAAGGAGAGAGATGGCTGCAGTCAGAAGTACACAAGGGTTAAAGGAAACTGGCCAGAGGAACCACAGGGGAGACTTAGTGTGGATGGGGGAAGCTTCCCTGGGGACTAGCGTAAGGGAGCTAGGGGCTGGGTGGACGAGAAAGATGCATAGATAGGAGAGGCCGCTGGCTCCACAGGCTCTGAGGTCAGCCAGCCCCAAGGTGGAATCCTGAGTTGCTGGGTTCTGAGCCCCCACTGGCATCTGAGAATCAGCACAGCTCTTCATTGAGACTGGCACAGAAGTGAGTATAATAAGAAAACAACAGGGGCCTCCCTGGTGGTGCAAGGGTTTAAGACATAACCTAGGAAGCTATCTGCAGCTACTGCAGCATGAGTTCGATCCCCAGCCAGGGAGCTACCCACATGGTGCAACAGACCTCTCCTGACTCACCTGCTGCTCCCCTCAGCAGTATATTTCAGTCAATACGCCTGCTCTGGTCCCCACTCTGTCCTTGGGGAATCCTCTCACCCCCCAACCCACACCTCTGGCCTGTATCCCAGTTCTTGCATACATAAATAAATAAATCTTTAAAAAAGAAAAGAAAAGAAAACAACAAACAGAGGAGCTTAAACCTTACACCCTGCGGGAACAGCTGTCTGCTGCATTCAGTTACCCTATAATCATGTAAAAGCACAAAGCCTTTGACTCAGTAATTACTCTCAGTAATCTTTCTAAGTAAATAATTCTAATATGGAGTGGTAGAAGTTTTATACTCAAAGATGTTGGTTCCACTGTATGGAGATACTTTTAAAAAATAAAAATGGGGCCTCCCCTGGTGGTGCAGCGGTTGAGCACTGGGTTACGAAGCTGCCCGCAGCCTCTACAGTGCCGGTTCAATCCCCAGCCGCCAGTGAGGGTCCCACATGGCGCACAGACCTCTCCTGCCCACCCGCTGCTCCCCTCAGCATGTACTTCGTCGGTCTGTCTGTTCTGTTCCCCGCTCTGGTTCTGGTGAATTTTCTCACCCTACTGCACTTCTAACTGTACCCAGTGCTTGTATTAATAAATAAATAAATCTTTTAAAAAAAATAAAAATAAAAATAAAAATGGTGCTACCAAATGTTCCAACAACACTACTAGGTTTTACCCAAAGAATATGAAAACTCTAACATAGAAAGGTAGATGCATTCCTGTCTTCACAGCAGCATTAGCCACAACAGCTAACTTGTGGAACCAACAATAGAGACTGGATAAAAGAAATTGTAGCATAGATACTCAATGGAAAACTCTCAGTTATTAAAAAAGATGTAGTGCCTTTTGGGATAAAATGGATAGATATTAAGGTGGTTATGCTAAGTGAAATAAATCACAAAGCAAAAGACAAATGACTAGATGATTCCACACATTTGTGGAGTATAAATAACCAAAGAAAAACTGGCAGAGCACAGCAAAATAATTCTTCGACAATGAAAATTTTATTGGGCATCAAAAATAGATGACTGGATCAAGAAGATGTGGTACATATATACCATGGAATATTACTCAGCATTCAAAAAAGATAAACACATGCAATTTGCAGCAACATGGATGGCGCTGGAAGGGATCATGCTCAGCGAAATAAGCCAGAAAGAAAAAGAAAAATACCGGATGGTCTCACTCATAGCAGGAATCTAGAAAACTTAAATAAGGGACCAGGAAAATGAATAACTATAAGAAAGTGAAAATCAAAATCAACAAAAACTATGAACCAGAGACACTTTTAGGGGGGCGGGGGCGGGAGGGGAGGGATTGGGGTCAGAATGGGGGGGGCTGCAATTGTATGGGGAATATAAAAATAAAATTTATTCTTTAAAAAAAATTTTTATTGGGCATTAGAGGGTCTTGGACAGTGTTGAGGGGAGGGGACAAGGTAGGAAAGGAAAGGAGAAGGAAGGGAATAGGACATTGGCACAAGAGTTTTGTGGGGGGAGAATGAAGCATGTGCACAAATGGAGATGTGAAAATGTACCCTCAAAATTACACAGATATGTAAACAATGCCAGGTTAATACAATTGGAGGGGAAATTAATGAAATAATTAAAAAAACAAAAATGATGTTTTCATTGTTATCTATTATACTGAAAAACTAAGACAGCAGGGTCCCACTGCGGAAGAAAGGCCAAGGAGGGCCTCCCCAGAGGCGCAGCGGTTGAGCGCTGGGTTGCGAAGCTGCCCGCAACCTCTGCAGTGCCGGTTAGATCCCTGGCCACCGGGCGACAGTCCCACATGGTGCGCAGACCTCTCCTGCGGCCCGCTGCTCCTCTCAGCAGTGTACTTCGGTCCTTCTGCCTGCTCTGCTCCCCGCTCTGGCTCTGGTGAATTCTCTCACCCTCCCGTGCTTCTGACTGTACCCAGTGCTTGTATAAATAAATAAATAAATAAATAAATAAATAAATAAATAAATAAATAAATAAATAAATAAATAAATAAATGAATAAATAAATGAATAAATAAATGAATGAATGAAAGGCCAAGGAAGGCTGGCCCATTGCAGGGTGGCTGACCAGCTCTGAGGTCACAAGCACAGAGTCAGTGGGTCTCTGGGTACCTTCCCCACAGGTCTCCACCTTGTCTGATCTTGTCTGATCATCACTGGGTACCTTCTGGCAGTAGCCGCCAGCCCCCTCATGCCACGCTTACCTGCCCTGCTTCTTCATGTATGTTCAGGTGTTTATCTCGGTTACACAGTGAGCAAGGTATCAGGGATGTGGGCTCTGTGGTCAACCACTCTGGCTAGACCCTAGTGCTGTGATCGTGACATGAAAGCAATATGCTATCATGATTATCATGGTGGTGACCATGGTGATTATAAAATTCATTGAATATGAATCATAGCAGACTCTTGATGTGAAATATGCCAGGCTTTCATGCACTGATTCATTCAGTCCTTATACTATCTCTACAGCTCTGGCCGCTGGAAGGCAATGCAACCTGGACAATGAGGGAGGCTAAAACTGAACAAAATTACAAATGGGTAATTCGTGTTTCCTTTGCTGTTTCTGTTCTCAATCTAGGAAATTGCTTCTTTTGTCATCATCACTTTATCTTCCAAGCATATTCAGAGGCTTTATAGGAAGTTGGGTAATCAGTTTGGGGAAACTGATTGGGAGACACAAAAATCAGTTTGTGAAAGATTTATAACTTATCCAGTATAACTTAAGTGTAAGATTCAATCAAAAATGTCCCATGTTCTACCGGTGTACATCAATATGAAAAACAAAGCAGAACAGGGCTTTCCTGGTGACACAAGGGGTTAAGCACAGCACTATGAAGCTATTTGTAGCCTCTGAAGCACAAGTTCGATCCCCTGGCCAGGGAGCTGACCCACATGGCACTGCAGACCTCTTCTGTCTCCCACACTGCTCCTCTCAGCAGTGTATTTCAGTCAGTCTGCCTGTTCTGTTCCCCATTCTGTCTCTGGCTAAACCTCTCACTCTGCACCTCTGGCCTGCACCCCAGTTCTTGTATGCATAAATAAATAAATCTTAAAAAAAAAAGGAGGACAAAACTGAACCTTTATCCCTACCTCAAACCACACATAATTTATTCATATGAAATTAATTCAGGATGAATCACCAAACCTATATGTGAATGATACTACTATAGAACCTTTAGAAGAAAGCATAGGAGAAAATCTCCTTGACTTTGCCATAGGCAAAGATTTCCTTCCACAAGGCAATAAAATAGCAACCATAAAAAATGTGCCATCATCCAAGTTAAAAACATCAAAAGACACAATTAGCAAAGTAAAAAGGTACACTATAGATGGGGAGAAAATACTCACAAGGGATAAATCTGACAAACGATGCATAGCCAGAATATATCAAGAACTCTAAAACTTGATGATAAAAAGATAAACCATTCATATTAAAAAGTTGAATTGATGTTTCGCAAAAGAAAATAGATGAATTAGCCAGTATGCAAATGGAAAAGGTACTAAACTTCTTTAGTCATCAGGAATAGCAAACTAAAATCATGATGAGTTACCACTTAATATTCTTGCAAATGTCTTGAAATAAAAAGACTGACAATTCCCAGTAGACGGAATACTACTGAACAACAACAGGGAATGAATTACAGATATCGGCAACAATGTGATTGAGACCAACTTTGTACCTGAAGCCTACGTCGACCGGATGCCACCGGTTCACTCTGATCCTATATGGGGTATTTCAACAAAGCCAGCTAAAAATTGCTGTTAGTTATTTCTGCCCTGTAATTTTATACAAAAATAGGAAAAATGGTTTAAAAGTACATTTAGTTTGCAAACTTTTGCTATGCTGTTAAAAGTTTGGGATCAAGGTTGAGAAAATTTGTGTTTTACATCAGTTGAACCATTTTAACATTTTTTCCCTGTGAATTTGATATATTTGCTATCTTGTTTTAGCCAATGCTCCAAATTTTTTTCTTTTGGCTTGGATAATGGACTATTTTTAAGTAATGAAACTGTCATACTGGACATTCATGGACAATGCTGCTGACTAATTGTTGCTTCTCTTACACACATTGTAACCCTGAAAAAAGACTGTCTCCTAACATTACACCATGAGATCTGTGCCACCATAGATATAGTGGAATAAAAATTAAAAGGGGGGATTGTAACAGGGTGGTCCCCAGGATAGGGGGAAGTTCCAGGTTCCCTGCCCCACCCAAGGGAGGGTGGAGCTGAGCAGGAAGAGGAGAAGCTGCAGAAGAGACTGAGGAAGGAAGCAAGATGGAGCCAGGAGACCTGGAGGAGGCGCATGGAGCCTAGAGACACGTGAAGAAACTGCGCTTGTCTTTTGGTCGTGGACTGGGTGACACAGATGTGGGTGAGACCCGTGGGGAGGTGACCATGGCAGCTTTTATCTTGATGTTGATTTTGCTCTTTTCCTTCCGGGCTTGTCTGCTTGTTTCTGACCCTTTGCTGTGGGTCCCCACTGGAAGGTGCTTTAGACTCATGGCAGGCTTTGGGGCCTTGCTCTGGGCCAATCCCATTTGGATGGACTTTTACCCACGAGGGGACGGGTAACTTTGGGTGCTTCACTTAGAAACTAGACTCTTTGCCTTACCTGTATTGTGTCCTAGCTTTATTAAAGTTCCTTCCCATTAAAGTCTCCTATGTTTTGTGTTGATGCGGCGGATGGCAGAACCCATTTAGAATAGGCAGGTTTGCGGGGTTTGGGCTGCCCCTCTCCCTGTCCTATAACATTGGTATCCAAAGACCTTACTGGAATCTCTGTCTCTCTCCAATCTCTCCTGCTACCACTTCTCTCCTGGTCCCTCTGTTACAGCCCCACAAACACTTGCTGTTCCTCAAACAAGCCAAGCCATTCCCCACCTCAGGGCCTTTGCACTTGCACCTCTCTGGAATGCTCTTTTCCCAGAGTCTGACTTGCTCCTTTACTTCTCAGAACTCTGCCCAAATGTCATCAGAGAACAGCCTGTGGCCTCTCACCCTGCCCAGTTCTTCCCCTCTCCCTCCCTTCATTTCCTTAACCACCACTGACACAATACACATTTATGTGCCTATTGTCCGTCTCCTCTACTACAAAGTCAGCTCTGCGAGGCAGGGACTGTCTTGTTCACTGTTATTTCCCTAGTACCTACAATACCAAACATTGTTGAGTATTTGGTACGAAAGGGCTCTCTCAAGCAAGCTTAGGAGAGCCTTGGAGATTGTAAAAGTTTAATAAGGATATTGATAAACAAAAGGCCTGGCACAGAGTAAATAATTAATAAATATTCATTCCTTTATCTTCCAAATGCTGTCAAAGGTGTGTAGGCACAGATTCATCATCTCTTCCAATTTTTAGATTAGCAAAGTTTCAAGTGGTTTAGTGACTTTCCAGAGGTCACCTTACTAATGGCAAATTTTAATTTTAAGTCTAGGCCTTTTGATCCCAAATGATCCTTTATGCAAACAGCAGCCATCAGTTAAATGGCCAGACCCTGCAAAGGAAGGTGGAGATGTCAGCAGAGGAAATAATTTGCTGACCACGAGTGGATACCAGCCAGGTAGAGGCTCCCCTCCCCCAATTCACACCCTGAAGACTTACGGCAGGACACATGGACTCTCTAGTAACTTCATGTAGAAGAAGGGAGGACTTGTGACAATTAAATAAGCTAACTGTGACAGGCATTTGACACCTGAACACATCACTTGTTTTCTCTTGACAGCAGCCTTGCTTTCCCAGTTATGTAGAGTCTCGGCTACATGCACATGAATTTTCATGTCAAGGCCATATTCACCACATTTGCATAAAATATGGTTTGGGGCAGTGGGACTGGGAGTGGCAGAGAACATGATTGAAGGCAGCCAACAGAATAAGCATGTGCCATAAACTCTAAAGAGCAAGTTCTCCAGGATGGGAGACCTTGTGTCACTGTGAGTTGAATCAGTGACGGTGGAGGGGTGGACAGGCCTGCTTGGCCCTTTAACCATTAATACCGGCCCGTCTCAGCTGTCTGATTTAGCTGGTGGTAATCCCAGCTGGCCTCTCACTTGCTACCTTCTTAATCCTGAATCCCTTGTCCTGACCCATCTGACCTACTCCCCAGATTCCCCTATCACCTCACTCCCCTCAGATGGAATGCTCAGACCTCTCTTCACCTCCACCTCTGCCTACCCTGTATCTGGGGTTCTCCTTGCAGTGCTGTGTCAACATGCCCCAGCCGGACCCAGGGACTGCTGTTTCCAGGACAGGTCTAGAGGGGTCACCTAATACCTAATTGCGGAAAATTGCAAAGCTGGGAAGGACTCCATGATGCAGGTGCAATGTGGTCACTTTTCACTAATCTAAGAGTTATAATTTTTAGCAGCATCACAACCCCCTTTGGGAATCTGATCAAAGATATGGTCTCTTTCCCCAGGGAAAAGCACATTCACACAAGAATTTGGGGGTTCCAGCATCCCATGTAGTCCAGCCACAAAAACGAGTTAAGTTTGTCTTTATGCTTTAAGAAGGCAAGCATCCTATTTTTCAGTCTTTGTTATATTCCTTGAAACATTCCAGTGATCTGAAGTTTTTCAACCTTAGGTTGATTAGGGGTATCCTCCCCCCACTTAATTACAGAGGAGTTTGTGTAAAAGGAGGCAGATCTAGTGGCAAATGAAGTTTAGGACTTGTCTGAGAGAATGAAGATGAAAAGAATAGCTCAAGTCTCGTGTTTTGCCAGAAGGAGAAGGAACACGGCGTCCTCACGCTCAAGGCTTGTTCTAAACTTAGCCAGTTCCCGTGGTTCCAAAGTTGGCAAAATGAGCTCCTGCGGTCCTAATAAACACACTGTAGAGCAGTGACTCACTGAGACAGCAGCCATGTGCGGGTTGCGGCTGCTTCTAGCCAGCCAGACGAGGGTCCTGAGACAGCCCGCCCCCCAATTCAGCAGAGATGTCCAGTGTAAGGATGAGGACAGCCCAGGCACCGGGTTGCCCTGAAGAACTAGAGAGGCTTACCAGCTGCAAAACCCAGTTTCTCATCACACAGGGAAGGAAGTGAAGGGGGACTCGTGAGCAAGGGCGAGGACCTGGTGAGGTCACACGGTGAGGGAGGTAGGGAGGGGGCATCGTGTGGTGGATTTCATACACATCAGGGCATGGAACAAGGAAGACACTTGGATACACCAACCCACCTAGGCAAGATGGCATTCCTACATGCCAAGCATTTGCCAAAGCTTCCCCATTCACACCTGGGCAATAGTAGAAAGTGAATTCTAGAAGAAGACCCAGGTAATGCTTCTCTGTTCTGCCTGGCCCTGCTGTGCCAGGTTTCCCTGCAGGATTCTGTTCAGTTCAAGGAGCTACACTTCTGGGGAGGGTAGGCAGTCTGGAGTGGGGCCGTGGATGGATTTGGGATTCACCACTGGATGGCATCACTGAGACATATGGGCACGGTCACTATCTCCAGAGAGTTGGTGGGCTGTCTAATATGTCAGACTGCCTCTACAGAGGTGGGGGTAACCCCCCAGGAATTCCAGCCACAGTCTCTGGAGTGGGAGGGGCCTTTGGGGGCTCCTTGTAGAGGTCAGGAAGAGTGTCATCTAAGCAGCTAGTAGCAGCTGCAGCTGGAGAAGGGAGCTGCCCAGGGTGGCATATAGCAGCAATGATGGGAGATGGGGGCAGATGGCACAGGCCAGGGAGGGAAGGACAGTAGGAGGCTGGGGCTGGAACAGTGCAGGATGTTGGTCCTGAGCAAGGCAGGGACGTGCAAGCTTGCTCTGAGTGGTGTAAAGCCTCCTGGAACTTAAGGAGGTCAGAGGGGCCTAATGAAGTGGACTGTTCTGGGCATCCCAGCAGAGGTGACATTTCATGATGCCCTTAGGAGAGAAGTAAAGATGCTGGGAGGAGCTTGTAGGCGTCAGTCCAATATGAGGAAGGGCTTCTCAGGGACACAGCCACAGTTCCTCGCAATGAAACGGAAAGTAGTAAATCTCCCAGAGCTGGAAAGCTTCAAGTAAGTCCTCTTGGCGGGAAGGATAATATCAAAGTCCCTTCCAACCTTAACTGTCTTTGGCTCGGATTCCTTCAGAAGCCTGTTGAGGAAGAAGAACAGAAATTCATTTCTTCTTTTTCAAGTGGGAAAGCTAAGACCCAGGCTGAACACTGCACCCAAGGTCACACAAAAGACGGCAGAAAACTGAGAACAAAACCCACATCTGCTCTTTTCCAAGCCCCAGACTTTCCCATCTGGTTTCCCAACTGGTGTCCCAGCCTGAGCTATTCTGGGCTGGCTCCCCCACCGCCACCCTCTCGCCAGGACAGAGGGCACACATGGAACAACACAGCACTGCCTGCTGGCTCCCAGGTGAGGTCCTCTCTGCCCAGATAATGAAGGGACATAAAAATGTGCAGCACATGTCCCAGCCCTGGCTCCATCCCTGCATCCTCAGGAAGGAACACAACAGGCACCTTGACATCTCCAAGGAAAGCGCAAGATCCACAGATGAACTTTGTCCTCCAGGCCACCAGGGGGGCCCAGTTAGCCTGACTTAGATCTTTGGTTCCCAAATAAGTTCCTTGGAATGCCAGTGCTTCAAAAAGACTTGAAGAAAGGCTTTTGGGTTTTGTTTTGTTTTTTTTTTTTTTAACAACTTCTATTGAGCTATTACTCACATTTCATACCATCCACAAATTTTAAGTGCACAACTCAATTGTTTTTAGTCTAATCGTAGTTGTGCCACCATCACTGCAATCAATTTAAATTATTTCCATCATCTCTAAAAGAAAGTGTGTCCTTCAGTCCCTTCTCCCCCAAGCCATAGGCAACCACATTATTCTTTCTGTCCTTCTAGATTTGCCTGTTCTGGGTTTTTCATATAAGTGGAATAATAAAATACATGATATTTTGTGTCTGGTTTCTTCAGTTTGGCTTAATGTTCAGCTGTGTTGCAGCATATATCAGTAGTTTTCTCCTTTTGTTGGCAAAATAATGTTCCATGGTGTGGCTACACCATTTTTGATGACGAATTCAAAAGTTGATAGACATTTATTTCCACTTCTGACAATCTTGATTGAGGAAAGGTTTTATGTTCAAATACATTTGGAAAGTGATGCCAGTTCTACCTCCCTTTTGGAGGTTCAAGGTATCCCTTAGCACATTAAAGGCTCTGACAAGTCCTGCAATAAAGGCAGTCGTTTTTATCGTTACTTGATCTAGTACTTCCCCAGACTTCCCTCATAGTCCTTCACACAGAAAAATCCCAGGGATTGTGTGTTGAAATGTACATTTGGGAAACAGTAAATTGACTAAAGAGAAGCTTCTAACCTAGAGTCTCAACTGAAAGAGAGTAGGCTATAAAAAAATTTCTAACTCCCTCCTGCTGTTGCCACTTGAGGGATTTTTTTTTTTTTTCTGAACTGAAAATGCCATGAATCCTGACAAATGCACCTGATTGGAGACCTCACTAGACCATGGCTACCCCATGTGTTTTCTTGTTTGGTCATCAAATGTTCATAGTTCATAGTTTGAGTACCTTTAGGACTTGAGCAAATGCTTTCAGACATTACGACCATGGAAAGAAACCCAGTATTGCACACAACACACACACACACACACACACACACACACTTGCAAGTGTGTGGGGCAATCAAGTGTATGAGTCTTACTGTGTGCAATGTCAACTGTCAGTGACTTTCTAGTCTATCCCACTTTGCTCCAATAAATATATATGCTTTTCACTAAACTGAAAAGACAACACAACTGTGACAAAATGCAAATCAATGGCTGCCTTGGGCTGAGGGAATGAGGAAGGAGATTGACTGCAAAGGGAACTTTTAGAGGATGGCAATGTATAAGAACTGTAGACAATTACCAAAACTCATCAGACTCTACACCTAAAATGAGTGGATCTTATTATATATAAATTGTACGTCAATAAAACGATTTTTTAAACCTTGCAATAGACTATACAGGGGAGAGAGATGGAGGAGAGAAGGACCAGGCTTGGTGATGGTGGGCGAGGTGAAGGAGTTTGCATTGGACCAGGGGGAGCCCAGCAGGATTTTGAGGCAGCAGATTATCCAGTCTTTGTTGAAAGCCGTCAATCAACTGCTACCTGGAGAAAGGATCTGGCAAAGGGAAATTGGAGCCTGAGCTAAGGAGGTGGAAAAGGAGCTGAGCAGAGAACTATTTGGGTAATAGAAAAGCTCTGAAGACATATTAGAATGCAGTGAGTGGGGAGCTGGGGAGCCATGGGGGGACAGAGGAAGACTTGATGCATCTGACACTTCTGCCCAGGTGACCAGGTAGGTGGCAGTGCCTTCAGAAGACAATCAGATTGGGGGCAGAAGAGGGTGAGTTCACGTGACATCTTGAGTCTGAGGGGCTGTGAGTCACCCTAAGAAAATGTTGGGAGGTCAGAATTTCTTCATCCAGGGCTCAGAACAGTGAAATGAATTGAACGTAAAGTCTTGGGAGCCCTGGTTAAGTCAAGAGAGACTGGGAGTTTGGGGGAGGTTGGGAAGTGCAAGGAAAGAGTGGAGAGCACGATCTTGGGGAACACCAACACGCAAGAGTAAGGGGGAGCGAATAGAGAGAATGTGACCAGTGAGATCGGAGGAAGATAGGAAGGTGGGATGTGCAAATCGTGACCCAGTGATGAGAGAGGTGAGCTGTCACAGTGGTCATGGGGGATAAAAACTGAAAGAGGACAGGAGAGTCTGGGGGAGAGCTCTTTTGTAAGAGGTGGAAGGGTAAAGGGTGAGGAAGTAGAGGCAGAGCACAGGCTGTCCTTGGGCAAGTCTGCCTGAAAGAAGGGAAAAGGTGGGTCTGTTCCTTGAGTAAAATCAAGCCATGACATGAAGCTGTGGGAGATGAGCAGGAGCAGAACAGAGTGGGCAAGGCCTCCGGTCCGGTCTCAGCGCGAGCCTCCCTCACAGCCTTCTTGCTACTCTTGGAGCGGAAGCAGCCTCTTTTGGCAGCTGTTTTGTCCTTACTCATGCTTGGATTAATAGCAAATTCTAATTTCCTTCCCGACTCACTTCCCACCCTTTAGGGAGTCTGGCAGGAGGCCCTGCTCCTTCCCTGCCCCTCCCCTTCCAAAAGAGAGTGAGGCTGGGATAACTGCAACCGCAGATGATTCCAGCAGACTCATCACGGAAGAGCCCAGGAAGCAGAATGAGACCCCAAAGGTGAGGTCTCCCTCCTCCCCCATTTGTGGGATGAGTAAAAAATGAGAAGAGACTTTGGTTTGCCAAGGTCACCGAGCTGTCCCCACAACAGTGCACAGACACTCCAAGGCAGACATCCAGCAACACTTGTTGGGGAGGTGGTCCCCTACCAGCCTCCAAGCCCCAGTGGCGACCTTCCTACCTAGGAGGAGCTCTAAATGCCCTCCAGCTGGAAGGCCGGCCTCCTGGCTATGATGGCTTCCTTGGGGAGGTGTGAGCCCAGCCCTGGTCCCTTAAAGGGTGGGAAGTAACTTGCATGAAACTTGGACCTGCAGTGATCCTCGGTGTGGTAAGGGCAAAATGGTTGCCAAAAAGAGGCTCCTTCCACTCCAAGTAGCAGGAAGGTTTGTGAGGGAGGTCAGCACTGAGACCAGAGCCAGGACGCCTTATCCGCTCTGCTGCTGCCTGGCTCTGTGACCTTAGACAACCTGCTTAACCTCTCAGGGCTTGGAAATTCCACCCATCACCACCCTGCATGTCCATTCATTCATTCACTCATTCACGATGTAATTCTTAGCATCTGCTCATTTGAAAGGGGGTGGGTCAATTGGGAAGAACTGAGGCTTTGGAGTCAGAGACTTGAATTCAAATGCCCCTTTGTCACTGACTAGCCACGTGACTTAGGACAAGTCATTTGACCAATGAGTGCCTCCGTTCCTTCACCTGCAAAATAACACTAAGAATAACTACCTTACAGAGTGTAAGGGTTAAGTTAAACTAGACAAGTGCGAGACTTTAATAAATGCTAAACTCAGAAGCTGTAAGCAGACAACAAATGGCAGCCTGATGGTGATAATAATAATGGTGGTCGTGGTGATGGTCGCAGTGGTGATGGTGGTGGTGGGAAGGATGATCTATAAGACTCAAGCCAGGGCCTCCCTAGTGGCGCAGTGGTTGAGCGCTGGGTTGTGAAGCTGCCCGCAGCCTCTGCAGTGCTGGTTCGATCCCCGACCACCAGCGATGGTCCCACATGGTACACAGATATCTCCTGCTGCGTCAGCTCCTCCCATCAGCAGTGTATTTTGTCAGTCTGTCTGTTCTGTTCCCTGCTCTGGCTCTGGTGAATTCTCTCACCCTCCTGTGCTTCTGACTGTATCCAGTGCTTGCATAAATAAATAAATACATCTTAAAAAAAAAAAAAAGACTCAAGCCAATTCCTGAAGCATAAAAGTTGCTCAAGATATTGCAGTTACTGTTATTGTCAGTTGATGTGAATAATCAAATGCAACAATATCATTATGTCATTGATTATAAAGTACTTAACAGGCTTTCTGATGTAGCAACTACTTACAAAGTGGTTGCTAGTAATATATTGATTTAAGTGATGGCATCACAACACACCCAGTGCCCAACACATATCAGGTGCTCAATGCATGAGTTTTCCCCATTAATAGAGACCTCAGAGCATCCTGACCCTGTCTAGGATGGAGTTGACCACCTTTGGATCCCCAGAACAGAGTATGTGACTCCCCACGTCCTGTGGAGACCTCTTCCCTGGGGCAGCTCAGGACTCAGATCTCTCTCAAAGCTGCTATTGCAGGAGACAGATCTTTCCAGCAAACTTCAAGTCTGGTTCCAAATTAGCCACTATCCCTCCACCCCCACTCCCTGTTTCTCAGCCCAAAAGTGAGCTGGACTTTTTCTCTCCCAGCCCAAATTTATATTCCCAGCTATTTATAACAAATGCTTAGAGCAGCCCTGGCTAGGGCTGAATGGGTGGGAAGGAATCTGGCCCATCACGTGGGCAGCCCCAGAGGTCCCTGGCGCCCAATAGAGCATTCCATTTTCCAAACCATCTCTTGCACTTTCTTCCTCTTCCCCTGGCTCTCTCCAGTCTCCACCCAGCATCTGATAGGTTGGGCAACGTGGATCAATGAGAGCTCATTTCATCTATCCCAATTACTGGTTTAAAGTCAGCTGGACCAAGGGGCCCCTGTCCAACTATGGCCTCAAAGTGTTGAACTTCTCTTTCAAAGCATCCCAGGCACCAAGGGGGAAGCCATTCCTGACTGCCTGCTCTATAGTAGAGATGAGTAGTGGCCACAGGGGTGAGAGACAGAAGGAGGGCATGGTGCTGTCTGCCATGCCAGGGAAGCAGGTGGGATGACCAAAAGCCACTGCAACATGGCAAAAGAGCAGGAGCATAGGCACTGAAATCCCAGATCTGCTACTTCCTAGCTGTGTGCCCTTGGACAAGTTACCTAACCTCTCTGAGCCTCTGCTCCTTTCCCTGTAAGATATAGAAGATAGTCCCACTGCAAGGTCACTGTGGGAATGAGAAGATGTTTAAGGAGCTCCTGCAGCACAGCACTTGGCACACAGTTGCTTTGTCTGTCTTCCTTTTACCTCTCCCAAAACAGAGCTTCTGAGGCCAAAAGATGTTAATCCATTGCTTTCCTCAAAGGATCAAGTTGCAGAAGAGAGGCTTAGCTTTAGGTTCAGCCGATGGGGACCCCAAGTAAATCACCTGCTTTGGAGCTGCTCTGTTATCAAGAGCAGCAGCCTGTTAATCAAATCCCATGGTAAACCTGAGTGACCACAGACACTCTAGCCTTGAAGAGGAGGGGTGGCCAGGGGAGATGGATGTGTCGGTGTGAGGAACTCTGGAGGCTCACAAGAGGAAACGTATCCTAAGCTGGGAGAGGAGGCCCAGGCATGATCTGAGGAACTCCTGGCAGATACGTTGAGACAATGCCTCTAAGTGGCTCTGTGACAACATCAAGACCTGGCATCATGAAGGTGAACAGTTCCTCCGCCACAAGACTGGAGCAAGAGGCTAGCATGAGGCTCAGTTGTTGAGTCCAGAAATCCCAAAGGGGCACCGCAATCAGGGCTGGAGATGCTGCCATTGCTGGTGGTGCTAGAGCCCACAATCCTTACAGCGCCCCCTTGTGGCCAGGCAGTCTGGGAAAGATAGTTGTCCCAGGCTGAGGGCTAAAGTAGGTTCACCTTTCTCTGTAAACTTGAAACACAGCTGGACTCTCTCTCTCTCTCTCTCTCTCTCTCTCTCTCTCTCTCTCTCTCTCTCTCTCTCTCTCTCTCTCTCTCTCTCCTCTCTCTCTCTCTGTGTATGTGTGTGTGTTGGAGGAGGGGGACTAGATTTAAAATGTACTGCAAATCACTGAGTCTCCCTAGGGAGCCTGCTGGCTGTAAGCTCTGGGAGGGAAGGACTGTATGTAGCTTTCACAGGGTGGTCTCCATCGGGCTCAGGACACAGCCTGGAATGCTCAGGAATGAATGAATGAATGAATAAATAACGAGACAGGATGGCTTCAGGGAGAGCCTGAACAAGACTGAGAAGGATTTGAGCAGAGGTCCCCATCCACCCCTCCCTTGGCCATGCACAACTTAGCAGGGTGGAGTCAGCGGGGGTAGGGTGAAGAGCATCCTAAAGAGCTGGGTGGCCTCAGGTTCCTAATCTAACTTCTCTGAGCCTCTTGATCCCTCTTTATAAAAAAAAGACCCCAGGAGTGTCTAGTCAGGTTTCTTGAGACTTAAACCAGCTAGATGGATAAAGGGCATAACGTGGTCATCTCAACACATGGGCACTGGGACTGGAGGGCAGAACCCATCACCCAACGCCCAAACCCGCCTTCTCTCCCCGTTGCAGTGAGGTGCCCGCTCCAAAAAAGGGCTGGCAGCCCTGCACTGGCTGCTGCCTCCTGGCCTGCATCCAGGCCCAAACCCGCTGAGCGCCGCCCCCGTGCCAGCACCAGCCGCTCACTTTCTTCCTGCCTCCCTGTTCCCACTCAGCAAACCCCCTCTTCCACCCCCCATTCCCTGCCTTCTTCCTTCAGCGACTTCTTTGTGTTCTTTCTTGATAGAAAAACAACTTTTCAGTCTGCTGGAGAGAAATAAAAGGGCAACCTCCTCATCCTCCCTCTTCTATTGTGACAGTGCTCACAGCCCCTCCCCTCGGCCTCAGAGAAGCCCCCTGGCCCCAGAACCCTGCGTGCCTGTCACCCTGTGAGGAGAACAAGGCTGATTCAGAGAGCAGTGCCCAGGACCTGGCCTGACCTCTGGCTCTGTTATAGAAGGCAGGTGGAAGCTGAAGCTTTCTGGGCATTTCTCACAAAACATGGACCCCCTGCTCCCACTCTAGGCCCTCGTCCACTCAGGCTGAGAAGACAGAAAAAGTCTTGCCTGACCAGAGCTAACACCCCAAGAAAAGCAGCTCTTCGGCACTGTCCTGTGCTCAAGCCCCTGTTGAGCCCTCCCTTTTGGGAAAATACCTAGTGTAGCAGCCCCTGTGACCACACCCCTTCCACCTCAGGGTAGGAAAAACGCCCAAACAGGTATCAGTTGGTAAGTGCGTAGTATATGTCAGGCACTGCTTCAACCTTTACGTGAAGTATCTCATCTCATCTCCACCACAACCTTTGAGATCAATACCATTTTTTCCCCCATGTTAGCCATGAGGAAACTGAAATGACTTGCCCACGGTCACATACATGTCAGAGGCAGCACTGAAACAGATATCTCTAACTGCAAAGCTGATGCAATTGATGGTCATCTTCTCTCATGACCTCTCCCTCTAAAAAAGATAATAAATAAAATCACCTTCTTAATTTGGATGGATTTTATGCAAAGGGCACATCAGAGTCTCTGAACACCATTGTCACCTGAACAGCAAGATGTTCTGGGACACTCAGTTTGTTCATAAGGGGCAGAAGAAGCACACGCAAGGTCTGGAGTTTGAAAATCAGCGTTTCAATTTGCTAGCTGGGTAGTCATGGCTGGGGATGTTACCTCTCCATGCTTTGGGTTGGAGGGTTTCTATTCTAGTATAACCAAGTAAGGTATAACCAGGTAAGGTTCACCCTTCAGGTAAAAACCCTGATGACCCACACACACACACACACACACACACACCCTCAAGGCAATGGAGAGACTCAAGTTACTCAAAAGCAAGTAGACTCTGGATGAGAGTCAACATTTAGAAGAAGGGAATAGTCTGGGGGAAGTTATCCATTTTTTTTTAATGATTTATCCCTGAACCACATATGCATGGAAATGGCTTCAGATGAGAGAAAAAAAGAAAACTGAAGTGAGATTTGGGCTGCTATCCAAGAACAGAGTTTGAAGTCAATTGCCTAATAAAACAAAAAATCAACATATTTTGAGGATGTAGCAGAATGCAGAGCCCCCAAAACATAGCATGCACAATGTCCAGGATATAATCCTGTTTATGTATATCCTTAGGCCACAGTGGAATTAAACTAGAAATTATTAACAGAAAGCTGATATTTTTCAACAGAGATTTAGCAACACAATTCTAAATAGCACATAGATCAAAGAGTTACTGAGAGTAAATTTAAAATACTTTGAACTATATGAAAATGAAAACACAAATTATCAAAATGTCTTGGATGCAGAGAAAAGCAGTGTTTGGTAAGCTTACAAAAAATTTTAAAAAATAATCTGAGTTTGCCTCATAGGAAACTAGAGAAAGAAGGGCAATGTAAGCCTTTAGCAAGATGAAGAAAAGAAATAATAAGAAGAAGAACAGAAGGAAGGCCTCCCTGGAGGCACAGGGGTTAAGTCTCAGCACTATCAAACTATCACCAGCCACTGCAGCATGAGTTCCATCCCCAACCAGGGAGCTGACACACATGGCACAGCAGACTTCTCCTCTCACCCACTGCTCCCCTCAGCAGTGTATTTCAATCGATCTGCCTGTTCTGTTCCCCACTCTGTGGCTGGTGAATCCTCTCACCCCACCTCCCACACCACTGGCCTACACCCCAGTTCTTGTATGCAAAAATAAAAAAAAAAATTAAACCAGAAACCAAATGAAACTGAAAATAAAAAATAGAAAAAAAAAAAAGTAACCCAAGCTTGGTCTTTGAAAAGATCAATAAAAATGATAAAACTCTATCCAGGCTAACTGAGAAGAAAAAGGTACTAGCAAGAGTATTAATTGGCCCCATAGATATTAAAGGGAACAAAATAAATATTGTGAACAAATATGATAACCTAGCTGAAATAGACCAAGTCCTTGAGAGCTATAAACTCCTAAAACTCAGCAAGAAAAACCAGAAAATCTAAATAGGGGTCTATCTATACAGAAGTTGAATTAAAATAATGAATAATCTTCCAAAAAAGAAGACACCAGAACAACAGCACTAGCAGACTGACATTTCCTGACTTCAAGATTTACTATAAAACTACAGCAATCAAGACAGCTTAGTATTGGCAAAAGAATAAACACATAGATCAGTGGAATGAATGGAAGGCCAGAAATAGATCCACACAAGAGGAGCAAGGTAATTCAATGGAAAAAGGATAAGCTGTTCAGCAAATTGTGCAGGAACAATTGGATGTCTATATGTAAAAAAAAAAAAGGGACTCTAGAGACAGATTTTATTCCTCTTACAGAAATTAACTCTAAATGGATCATGAACCTAAATATACAAAGCAAAACTAAAATTTCTAGAAGGGATCACAGGAGAAAAATCTAAGAAACCTTGATTTTGATTTTTACATAGGACACCAAAAACATGACCTACGGGGGAAAAAAAGCAATAAGATGGACTTTATGAATATTAAAACCTTCTGTTCTATGAATGGATGAAAATATAGGAAATACCAGCAGAGAAATTAAAATCTTTCTCTCTCTCTCTCCCTCCCCATCCCTCTCTATACCCTCTTTTTTTTTTAAAGATTTATTTATTTATTTATTTATTTATTTATTTTTAAAGATTTATTTATTTAATTTGGATGGATTTTATGCAAAGGGCACATCAGAGTCTCTGAACACCATTGTCACCTGAACAGCAAGATGTTCTGGGACACTCAGTTTGTTCATAAGGGCAGAAGAAGCACACGCAGGTCTGGAGTTTGAAATCAGCGTTTCAATTTGCTAGCTGGGTAGTCATGGCTGGGGATGTTACCTCTCCATGCTTTGGGTTGGAGGGTTTCTATTCTAGTATAACCAAGTAAGGTATAACCAGGTAAGGTTCACCCTTCAGGTAAAAACCCTGATGACCACACACACACACACACACACACACACACACCCTCAAGGCAATGGAGAGACTCAAGTTACTCAAAAGCACACAAGAGCTGGGGTATAGGCCAGAGATGTGGGGGGTGAGAGGATTCACCAGAGACAGAGTGGGGAACAGAACAGGCAGACTGATGACATACACTGCTGAGGGAAGCAGCGGGCAAGACAGGAGAGGTCTGCTGCACCATATGGGTTTCTTCCTGGCCGGCCGGGGATCGAACTTGTCCTACAGAGGCTGCGGATTGCTTCATAGTGTGGTGCTTAACCCCTTGCGCCACCAGGGAGGCCCACCTCTCTATACCCTCTTTCCCTCCTGAGGTCCCAATCACAGCATAAGTTTCTGCAGGCGCCTCTCCTCAGCCCTCAGGATTCAATCGGGTGTGTTCATTCATTCATTCACTCATTCATTTCTTCATTCCATCTTATGGAACTGGGAATACAGATAGGAAAGTTGTTACCTGCCTGTACTGGCCAGGCAGTGGCTAAGGCTGAAGGTTGGAAATATTTCAAAGACATTCCCGCAACAAATGCCACAGGATTCCATAGTATGCGGAAGTGGGAATGATAAGCAGGTCAGGGTGAGACCTCTTGTGCTTGCAGAGACGTGGGAGAGGCTTAATGTGAGGGTGGCTTTCAGGCTTTTTGAGACTAAACCTGCTAGACCTCACCGTGCCACCAGCCCTGCAGACCTCCCTAAGTGGCAGACAGGTGGACAGGTAGACAATCCTTGTGGCTTCAAGCCCTGTTGTGCTTGTCATCAGGCCCCAAAGCAGGGCCACTTGGTCCCCAGTGACTCATAGAGACAGTGGGAAAGCAGTTCCTTTGGTTTCTGCCCACAGATCCACCTATCTTTCCAAATATGCCTGAGACCCAGCAGGAGACTCTGCTCAGCACCTAGTAGGTGACCAGCTTGTCCCTTAGTCCCTGGCAAACTGGAACAGTTGGTCACCATAGGACAGAGGACATAGGAAAGGAACAAGACAGGGTATGACAGTGGGTCAGCCACCCTGCTGAACTTGCACCCAGGGAGACCCCACTAAGCGTGAGAGCGGGGAGAAGGAGCTGTGGTTCAAGCCTCTGATGGGTTTCGGGTTTCTAAGCGAGGTCTGAGAAACCCAACAAAGGTTGTTTCTTAAGGAAATTTACTCCCAATTCTAAGTAGCCAAACTATCCATGACCAGGGGAAGAAAACAGAGGATGCCAAAACATGGAGAACTTCACAAGAAAAATCCAGTTTCAGAGCTAGAAAGGACCTGGGCCATGGACTTTTCACCAGGTCTCTACCCACCCAAAAGGCTAGAAAATGAGCTTTGTCGTACAGAAAATGAGCCTTGAAGTCGGCCAGCTCGGGTCTCATGGTGGCTGAGTCACAGAAGAGGGTCCCTCTAGGTGGTGAGCTGCTTTCCCCATGATGGTCCTCCAGTCTCGTCATTGTCTCCCAGCAATCCCTGCCTCTGCCAGGCAGGTCTTCTCACCAGGAAGTTCTTCCCTGCTTCAGCCCTATTCTTCCTTGGTTTCACTTCTTCCTCCAGTTTGTCACTGAATAGAACAAGTGCCTGTCCTCAAATGTTCAAAGTCAGTGTTTATCTGACTAACCCCCACTCCCATCTTCTCTTCTCCCACCAAAGACCCAGGTTGCTAGAATGTTCTGACAACCCCATGGAGAAGTGCAGACTCAGAGAGGTGAGGGATCACACCCAAGCTCACCCAGGTAAGAAGTGGACAAGCCATTTATCTGGGCCCATGATTGTTTAGCTCTTCTGGGGTTCCATGCTACCAGCACCCCTTTGTTAACTCTGTCTCTACCCCTGCATTCATTTCCTGGGGATGCTGTAACAAATTACCACAAAGTGGGTAGCTTCAAACAGTGGAAATCTATTCTCTCATAGCTCCTGAAGCCAGAAGTTTGAAACCAAGGTGCTGATGGGCCTGCACTCTTGCCTCTTCCTGGAGTCCTGTGTTGTTAGCATCACTTGGCTTATAGAAGCATCACTCTGCTCTCGGCCTCCTTCCCAGAGCCTCCCTGTGTATCTGTGTCCTTACACATCCTCCCCTCTGTACCTGTCTCTGTGCTCAAATTTTACCCTTCTTTAATGCAGTTCCTGGATTTAGGGCCCAGCCTCATTCAGTATAACCCGATCTTAACTTGATTATATTAGCAAAGACCCTATTTTCAGATCAAGTTACAGTCACAGGTATCAAAGCTTAGGAGTTGGACAAAGGTTTTGGGGAGGCCCTCCCCGGTGGCGCAGCAGTTGAGCGCTGGGTTGCAAAGCTGCCCGCAGCCTCTGCAGCACGGGTTCGATCCCCGCTGCTCCCCGGCCACCGGAGGAGGGTCCCACATGGCGCGCAGACCTCTCCTGCCGCCCGCTGCTCCCCTCAGCAGTGTACTTCGGTCCTTTTGCCTGCTCTGCTCCCCGCTCTGGCTCTGGTGAATTCTCTCACCCTCCCGCACTTCTGACTGCACCCAGTGCTTGCATAAATAAATAAAAATAAATCTTTAAAAAAAAAAAAAGGTTTTGGGGAGACACAATCCAACCTACCAAACCCCATACCGAATGTGGTAGAAGTTAATTCTACCAGCAGGCGGAAGCTGCACAGAAACCATCATGTGTGGGTGTGGGGAGGGGCAGAGAGGGCCCCAGGGAGCAGGCCTGGCCACTCCAGTTCGGGGACAGCGACCCAGACAGCAGGCTGCTCTGCGCCCATCACCAGACTGTCTCATGCTTTTCCTGGCTGCTCCATCTGCCTTGCAGCCAGCAGAGGGATGGTGCGCAGACAGCAGAGGGAGCCCAGGAAGAGAGGCAGCAGTTCCAGGCCTAAGCTGTTGCTGAGCGCGGAGACCTGGGCAGGTCACAGTGTTGCTCTGCGAGACACCCCGCTTCTCAGTCAACCTCATTTGCCCAGTCAACCTCATCTGTGAAGCAGCAACTCGGTCTCGAGCCTGAGGAGCCTTGGCCAGGGCTGAATGACAGGGAGTCAGAGGAATTTTTCTTAAAAGAGGAGAACTCTTAGGACAAAGAGTGTAATGCTTTCCTCTTTCAGAGCCTCTGGACCACAGCCCACTTGTGGGCAGGACAGTCTTGACATTATATAATTTTAATAAGGCCTTAGAGGAGGACCTGCAGGACTTTGTCAAAGTCCCAGCCCTACCAGGAGCCAGCAGTGCAGCCTTGGGTGCCTGTGTCCTTTCCAGTAATGCAAAAAGGCTGGTGAACATGTGTTGTCTGTCTTTGTGGTTTCTACTCCCTTTTCTGACAGTGATACCACTTGATTTTGACTCAGAGGGTCCCCTCCTCTCAGTGTGTGGGATCTGGGAAGTCACAGATGAGCCTGCTGTCTAGGGCACTGTCCTTGGGCCCAGAGTGAAAAGGCCTGCTCCTTGGGACCCTCTCAGCCCTCCAGGCCCTCTCTAGAACCTTGTTTGTGGCACGGAGAATTGGAGGGCACCTCAGTCATTGGGACAGTGTGCTCCCCAGTAGCCCCAAAGGCTCGGTGTGAGAATAGTGATTCTAGCAGATCACGAGGGTGCATGATTGGGTGTTTACAGGGCTGCTGGGAAGATATTTGCACTCCTACTGCCCTAGGAGCTCTGGAGAGCTGAGCCTGCAGCCACCCACCACTGAAAGGAGAAACCAGAGCTACTGGGTGGCAGCATGGGACCAACCTCTAGGGGGGAAGAACTAGAGACCAGGCACTGTTTGATCTAGAATCCAGCCTTCCTGAAGCTCGGTGAACCATCCTTGAAGGGGGCTTAAGTCACAGAGCCCAGGACATTCACAGTCTTTCTTGTAGTCATTTTGAGTTGGATCTTATGTCACTTGGAATAAAAATGTCCTAATTAATCCAGATTAATAATCTTTGTGTCACTAGAATCTGTAGGTCTCAACAGAGTTAGATAATTAGATGAGGAGATTTTGAGGACAAGCAGGCCTTATGCACAGGTGTGTTCAGAGTAGCTGATCCATGGCAGATGCTCAAATGTCTGTGCAGTAAGGGATTTGTGTGACAGTGGCTAACATTCAAGATCCACAAAAAAACTCATACAACTCAACAACAGGAAAATAAGGACGGGAAAGCTCTGGCTTGTCCATCGTACTGCTGGACTTTCAGGGCAGGCAGGAAACTGCTGTGGCCACAGCTGGAATTCCCTGGAAAGTGCTGAGCTTGCAAGGGAAGGAGTAGGGAGGTTTGGGCAACAGCTGCCACACATGCAAAGATAGAAAGAGAGAAGGAGAAACACAGAGCAAGACAGAAAAGAGAGAGAGAGAGACATGAGTGCAGGCCTTTGACAGTTTGCTATTTTAGCAGTGTAATCCCCTGGGTGGGTTTCCAAGGGCTGCCATAGCAAATGACCACAAACTGAAAGCTTGAAACAACAGAAATGTGTTCCCTCGCAATTCTGGAGGCCGGAAGTCTGAAAATAAAGTGTCAGTGGAGTTACACTCCCTCCAAAGCCTCCAGGCAAGCATCCTGCCTGTCTCTTCCTGCTTCCAGTGGCTCCTGGGCTAACCTAAATCTGTGGCCACATCTCCAAGCTCTGGCCCTCTCTCCTTTGTGTTCTTCTAAGGACACCTGTCACCAATTGAGGACCCATGTGGGCAACCCCGGATGAGCTCATCTTGATATCTTCAACCTAATTACATCTGCAAAGGGGTCATTTTTCCAGATCAGGTCATGCTTGCAGGTGCCAGGGGCTGGGAAGCAGGTGCTTCTTAGCACAGCCATCGAAGCCACCACATTCCCTTCCAGCAGCTTCTCAAGAGACAACAGGAAATATTTTTTTTTTTTTAAGATTTATTTTATTTATTTAGGCATACAAGGGCTGGGGTGTAGGCCAGAGTTTGGGAGGAATGAGGAAAGAGGGCTCACCAGAGACAGAGTGGGGAGCAGAACAGGCAGATCTATTGAAATACACTGCTGAGGGGAGCAGCAGGCAAGACAGGAGAGGTCTGCTGTGCCATGTGGGTCATCTCCTTGGCTGGGATGGAACCCCTGCTGCAATGGCTGGTTATAGCTTCACAGTGCTGAGACTTAACCCCATGCGCTAACAGGAAGGCTCAACAACAGGAAATATTTCAATCACTTCTTAATTATATTTTATAATCGCATTATTGAGACAAAATTCACATGCCATCCAATTCATGCATTTAAAGTATACAACTCAGAAGCCGGGGGAAGGGCACCCTAAGGGAGAGGAGAATGTGAGGCGCTGTAGCTGGGGAAAGTGACGAGCTGCTCTTCGTTGTCAACCAGGGACAAGGACACGGCCACTCTCCCAACTCGGCTGTCCACGAACTCTAGATCTCGAAGATGTCAGCAGCCGGTGCCCGAGGCCTGCGGGCCACCTACCACCGGGTCCTAGATAAAGTGGAGCTCCTTCTACCAGAGAAATTCAGGCCTTTGTACAACCACCCAGCAGGTCTCAAAACAGTTTTTTTTCTGGGCTCCAATTATGAAATGGGGGTTAGTGTGTGCTAGATTGGCTGACATGGCCAGACCTGCAGAAAAACTCAGCACAGTTCAATCTGCTGTTTTGATGGCTACAGGGTTAATTTGGTCAAGGTACTCTCTTGTAATTATTCCAAAAAATTGGAGTCTGTTTGCTGTTAATTTCTTTGTTGGGGCAGCAGGAGCCTCTCAGCTCATTCGTATTTGGAGATATAACCAAGAACTGAAAGCTAAAGCAAACAAATAGAAGTGTTCCTGATCACCTGAACAATCTAGATGTGGACATAGCCTCTGGGACCTACTTTGATATTATTTGGTTATTGATAAAGTGATGCTAACTGTGCTAACATTTGGAACATATTATAAAAATAATCTATCTATAATTGGTAACTATACTTGATTCAGTGAACAGAAAAATAAAACAAACTTTTTTTTTTAATTTATTTATTTTTATACAAGAATTGGGGTACAGGCCAGAGATGTGGGGGTGAGAGCATTCACCAGGGACAGAATGGGGAAACAGAACAGGCAGACGGACCGAAGTGCACTGCTGAGGGGAGCAGTGGACGAGACAGGAGAGGTCTGTCCCACCATGTGGGTTTCTCCCTGGCCGGCCGGGAATCGAACTCGTGCTGCAGTGGCTGCAGATTGCTTCATATGTTGCATCTTAACCCCTGTGTCATCAGGGAGGCACATAAAGCAAACTTTTAATAACAAAAAAAAATGAAGTATACAGCTCAGTGGTTTTTAGTCTATTCAGGGAGCAACACAACCATCACCACGATTTTAGACAGTCTTTTCATCTCCCAAACAGTGTTTAGTACCCATATCTGTCCTCCCCAATGCCCCCAAGCCCCCTCTGCCCTAGGCAACCACTGTTCTGTTTTCTGTTTCTTTAGATTTGCCTTGTCTGGAGATTTCATATCAACCACGTGGGTCTTTTGTGACTGGTCACGTTCACTTAGGGCGTAACATTTGCAGGGCTTCAGTAGTTCACAAGGACACTATTCTACCACGTGGAAGTCCCCATTCATCAGCTGAGTTGTTTCCACCATTCGACTATTATGAATACTATTGTTATGAACACCCATGTGCAAGTTTCGGTGCATACCTATGCTTTAGTTTCTCTTGGGTGCAAACCCACAAGTGGAATTGCTGGCCCAGATGGTGACTGTGTTTAGCTTTACGACCAACTGTCACATTGTTTGCCAAAGTGGCTGCCCTGTTTTACATTCCCACCAGCAATCTATGGGGGCTCTAATTTCTCACTAACACTTGTTATTATTTGCCTTTCCTAATACAGCCACCCTAGGGGGTATAAAATGGTAGTTTATTGTGGTTTTGCTTTACAGTTCCCTGATGACTAATGGAGTTGAGCATCTTTTTATGTGACCACTTCACCAGTTGTATAACTTCCTTGGAGAAATGCCTATTCTGATCAATTTCCCATTTTTAACTGGGTTATTTGTCTTTTCATTATAGTTCGAATAGTTCTTTATAAAGTCTAAATACAAGCCCCCATGACATCAATGATTTGTGAGTTTTTTCTCCCATTCCATGCACTGTATTTTTACTCTCTTTGAAGCAGAAAAGTTTTTAATTTTGATGAGGTCCAGTTTATCTATTTGTGTGCATATGTGTGCCTTTGGCATCATGTCTCATCACCCCCAAGGTCAAGAAGAATGACCAACATGTTTTCTTCCAAGAGTTTCATAGGTTTTAGTGTTAAAGTTACTTATTTTTATGCCTATTCAATATTTCAAGTATAACTTCTTTTTAAAGATTTATTTTATTTATACAAGCACTGGGGTATAGGCCAGAGGTGTGGGGGGTGAGAGGATTCACAAGAGACAGAGTGTGGAACAGAACAGGCAGATTGAAATACACTGCTGAGGGGATCAGTGGATGAGACAGAAGAATTCTGTCACGCCATGTGGGTAGCTCCCTGGCCAGCCAGGAATTGAACCCGAACTGCAGAGGCTGCTGATAAGCTTCACAGCACTGCGCTCAACCTGCTGCACCACCAGGAGGCCCCTCAAGTATAACACTTAAGAAGGGTCCAAGGTGGGCAACTAAGTAAGCTGTGGGCATGGGAGGGACCTGCGGGGGTTTGAAGACAAGCTTTCATGTGCCTGTCTATCCCCTTCCTGTCCTCCTTCTCAGGGTCCATGTTCTATGAGGCATAGCCAGCTGAGGCTGGAGTGATCCTCTTGGAAGGACTAACTGCTGTGAGGCATGTCATTGGTCTGCACGGATGGAAACCAACTACAGATCAAAACTACAGGTCTGGGCCTCCCTGGTGGCACAAGGGGTTAAGCCTCAGCACTATGAAGCTATCTGCAGTCTCTGCAGCACAAGTTGGATCCCCAGCCAGGGAGCTTCCCACATGGCACAGCAGACCTCTCCTGTCTCACCCGCTGCTCCCCTCAGCAGTGTATTTCTGTCAGTCTGCCTGTTCTACTCCCCGCTCTGTCTCTGGTGAATCCTCTCATCTTCCTCACCTCTGGCCCGTTCTTGAATGCATAAATAAATAAATCTTTAAAAAAAAAACAAAAAACTACAGGTCAGAGTTGAGGACCAAGAAGCTGGTTCTCCAAAAACCACCCACACCAAGAGAGCCAAAGCCGATTGCTGATAAGATGCAACATGGAGTCAAATGCAGCATCTACTCACCCAAATATCTGAATGAAGAAGAAAGACATAACCCGGAGCATCGGCGAGAATGCAGGATAACAGGAACTCTCACCCCTGTTAGTGGGAGTGGAAATTGTCATGACCACTTTGGAAAATGGCAAGTCTACTATAGTAGAGTAACACTTGGCATTCCATACCCAGGTGGATCCCCCAGAAGCGGGGGTGTGTACATGCTCCCCAAAATGTGTACAAGAAAGCTCACAAAAGCACTAGTCCAGATAGCAAAAACTGGAAAAACCAAATGTCTGCCAACAACAGAATGAATAAAAAAAACTAACATATTTACACCATGAAGTATCACACAGCAAAGAGAATGAATAAACCACAGAATGAATAACTCTCACAAGCATAGCATTAAGTAAAAGAAGTCAGGTTCAAAAGAGTACGCATTATGTTGTTACATTTATATAAAGTACAGAGCAGAAAAATTCACAGTGACAGGAACCAGGGTGTCGGTGACCCAGCGGGAGGAGTGCTTGGAGGAGGGCCCAGGGGGCTGTTTACATTCTTCTTGATCCAACTGTTTATATGGGTGCTTTTCACTTTGAAAATTCATCCAACTGTACATCGATTATGTGTGTCATATCACAAAGCCTACAACAAAAACCCAGCATGAGCAGGAGCTGGGTATGATTCTACGGCCAGGGTTGGGGAGATGACTGTCATGTACCGCCACCCAGACCAGTGTGTGGGATGACACACGCTCAACAGACAGGCGTGTGAGCTTAAAGTGCCAGGCCCTTGCCAGATCAAATTGTGGACGGCAAAGAGCAAATTAATTAACAAATTATATAAAAAGTCTCTTCCTTGGGACCTCCCTGGTGGCGCAAGGGGTTAAGTACCTTACTATGGAGCAATCTGCAGCCTCTGCAGCACTAGTTCACTCCCCCGCTGGCCAGGGAGCAACCCACATGGCGCAGCAGACCTCTCCTGTCTTACCTGCTGCTCCCCTCAGCAGTGTGTTTCAGTCAGTCTGCCTGTTCTGTTCCCCACTCTGTCTCTGGTGAATCCTCTCACCCCCCACATCTCTGGCCTGTGCCCCAGCTCTTGTATGCATAAATAAATAAATCTTTAAAAATAAATAAATAAATAAATAAATAAATAAAAAGTCTCTTCCTTCTCTCCCTCCTTCCTTCCTTCATTAAGTCACCCATTCTCTTATGAATACTTTCAGGACCCATTAATTGAATACCCCCATCAGCAAAGCTCTACATAAACAAAAATAAGTAGTTCACAACCCTTATCTTAAAGAATCCATAGTCTGGTGATGGAGGCATATTCACAAGGACATCAGTGCCATCTAACAGGGAAGGGAGTCCTGATGCATGTCTGTGTAGCAACTATGTGGTCAGATCAGGCTGGACAAGGACCAGGGCAGGCTAGGCGGACAGTGAGGAAAGGCTTCTCAAGAAGGCAAGCCATGGAGGCAGGATGCTCCCAGCAGAGGGAACAGCCAATCTGACTCCCCTCCTTTTACAGCTAAGTGGACTTGATTAGGAAGTGAGAAAGACAATGAGGAGTCTGGGATGCCTCTGAGGTTTGAGATGAAACAGGCTGCCATGTTCTTACTGGCCGGCTGGATCCAAAACAAACCCAGTACTGAGGTAGAGGTGGTTTCCAAGAATTCAACTTCTTGAAGACTCTCACTTATAAAGTGTGTAGGCAGCCTCCTGAGGAATACAGCAAACAAAGTGAGCATGTGATCGGACTGAGTGTGAGGCAGCAGAGAAGGTCTGGGGAACATGAGCTCTCCCAAACTGTCCATAGGCATTCAGGTGCTGTTGTTTTCAAAATGTGGTACTGGTCAAACAAAATAATCTGGCCCCTGAGCCCCATCCAGCACTTGGCTGCCAGTTTGCAGCCTTCAGAGAAACTTGTCTCCAAGGTGTCCCCAGATAAAGAGTGGCTTCTGTAATTTAGTGTGGGGTGATATGGTTATTGCTAAAGAGCTGTGGCCACATGAGGTGAAGCATCCTCTGAGTTCCCTCCTCTCCTGACAGAGTCTCTCAATGGATAGGGCCACCCCGATGAGACTTTTTGCAGCTTTCCAACTCTCGGGGCCAGAACTCAGAGGGATTGGTTTTTCACTGTGGAAAAGTACTGACAATCATAACAGATCTTGATCCAGGTTCTGGAAAAATCCCAGACCAATAGCTTTGGATTCACAGTTGCCCCATGATCAGGGTAGGAAGCCTTTTAAAGTATGCAGAATGAGGCACCTTCTTCTCCATGAAGACCTACTATGTGCCAAGTGTTGGGTTAGCCCCTAAGCTCAGCTCATCCTCCTAACAATGTCTTAAGATATTTATTATGATTATCCTCATTTTATAGAAGGGAAAACCAAGGGGCAGAGAGGTTTAGGGACCTGTCTGAGGACTCATCATGGTAAGTGGGAGAGCCCCTGAAGCCAGAGCTTCAAGCAGCCCCCAGTCTGGTCTAAGACAATCATATTCTTGGGTATGAACCTGGGTCTGGTCACATAGAACCTGTGCTCAGAGAAGGGTGGTCACTCATTAATGCCACACAGTTGGTCAGCAGTACATTATCCTCCATCACCCCTCATCTAGGCTTTCAAAAATTGTTCTTGAGGGGCCTCCCTGGTGGTGCAAGAGGTTAAGCACTGCACTGTGAAGCTACCTGCAGCCTCTGCAGCATGAGTTTGATCCCTGGCCGACCAGGAAGCAGCCCACATGGCGCAGCAGACCTGACTTGCTTGCTGCTCCCCTCAGCAGTGTGGTTCAGTCAATCCACCTGTTCTGTTCCCCACTCTGTCTCTGGTGAATCCTCACACCCTCCGCATCTCTGGCCTGTATCCCAGTTCTTGTATACATAAATAAATAAATCTTTTTTAAAAATTGTCTTGAGTACCTGCTATTCATTCAACAAATATTATCTGAGGTCCTGCCAGCACTGCCCCAGGCTCTGGGAGACAACAGTGGGCAGAACAGAACACAACCCCAACATCATGTTCATTTCCAGAGGAGGAAATAATAGCAAAGAGGCAAGAGTGGAATGAGCCTGGCACTTGGAGCAGGCAGGTGTGACTGGAGTTAGAGAGTAAGGAGAAGAGGGAGGAGATGAGGGTGGAAAGGATGTATGGATAGGGATCTGGGGGCCACATGATGCAGTGCCTTGCAGATCACTGTGAAGATGGTGGGAGCTCCGCTGGGGTTCGAAAGAAAGATTGATATGATCTTACCTGCTCTTAACAGTATCACTGGCTCCTGTGTGGAGACAGGAGAAGGGGGACCCACCAGGAGGCAAAAACTCGGGCAAGAAAGAACGGGGGGTGGGGGGGCCTCCGCTGGTGGCGCAGCGGTTGAGCCCTGGACTGCAAAGCTGCCCTTAGCCTCTGCAGCACCTGTTCAATCCCAGGCAGCCAGCAAGGGTCCCACATGGCATGCAGACCTCTCCTGCCGCGCCTGCTGCTCCCCTCAGCAGTATGTTTCATCAGTCTGCCTGTTCTGTTCCCCCTCTGGCTCTGGTGAATTCTCTAACCCTCCCACACTTCCGACTGTACCCAATGCTTTTATAAATAAATAAATAAATCTTAAAAAAAAAAAAAAAAAGAAAGAAAGAATGGGGCCTGGGCCTCCCTGGTGGCTCAAGGGGTTAAGCACCACACTATGAAGCAATCCGCAGCCTCTGCAGCACAAGTTCGATCCCCAGCCAGCCAGGGAGCTACCCACATGGCGAGGCAGACCTCTCCTGGCTCTCCCGCTGCTCCCCTCAGCAGTGTATTTCAGTCAGTCTGCCTGTTCTGTTCCTCACTCTGTCTCTGGTGAAGCCTCTCATCCCCCCCGCCCCGCCCCCCACATCTCTGGCCTGTACCCCAGCTCTTGTATGCATTAATAAATAAATCTTTTAAAAAAGAGAGAGCAGAGCGAATGGGGGCTCAGAATGGGTTCAGGGGCAGAGATTGTGAGAAGTCGGTGGATTCTAGATACGTTTTCCAAGTTGAGCTCACAGGATTTGCTGATGGATAGGATACAGCAAATGAGACAGAACAATGATATCTAAGTTTTGAGCCGAGTAAGGGTAGAATTGCCACTTCTAAAATGGGAAAATGTGTGAGAGAAGAAAGGTTTGGGGAAGTTCAGGGTTGGGCATGTTATTTTGAGCTGTCTCTTGGATTTCCGAGTACAGATGCTGAAGCAGCACAGTTCTGGGGAGCAGGGGAAGTCAGGATGTGGAAGCCTGTCCATGAACTTGAAGGCTCTGCAGATAGCTGGGGGGTGAGGGGGCAGGGCAGCTCAGGAAGGCTCTCTGGGGTGTGTGGATTCCAGCAGCACCCTGACGTCCCTCGTGATGGGCGGTCTCCAAGAAAATCCCAGCAATCCCATTTCCTGGTGTTCACACTCTTCACAGTCCTCTGCCTCGCTGAGTAGCACTCAACAGTGTAACAAAGGAAATACTGCAGAAACAATGGTCTGTGACGACCAAGGCTGGGTCATAAGGGAAACACGGCTTCTGATGTCCCTTTCGGGTCACTTGCCCTGGGGGAGGGACACTGACAGGAAATGATGACCTTCAAGCAGCTTATGGTGGGTCCACGTGGCAAGGACTTGAGGCCTCCTGCCCCCAGCCCAATGAGTGAGCCATCCTGGAGGTGGATCCCCCACCCTCGTCAGGCCTCCATGTGGTGCAGGCCCAGCTGACAGCTCATGTATAACCTCATGAGAGACCCTGAGCCCAAACCACCCAGCTAAGGCAGCACCAGATTCCTGAGCCGCAGAAACTGTGAGATCATTGATTTATGTGGCTTTGGGGTCATTCATTACAAAGCAATAGGTACCAATATAGATGTTTCGTAAGCTCAGAGGAATAGGGCAAGATGTTGAAACTCACACAAGCTCTCACGTATCTGCTGGCTCACCCTGCTGTGAGGGGCAGCTGCCCAGCCTGCCAGCGCCCCACCTTCCCTGGATCCTCCTGCAGCTGCTGGACCAGGTGTGTGTTTAGCCTTTCAACAAAGAATGCCAGCTTCTCCTGCAGGACACGCCACCATCAAGGTCAGAGGCACAATAAATAACAGGGTTTCGTCCATCCTCATCCTCCACTTTGCACGGCCCTCCCCACTTTCCATCCAGCTTCCCTTCCAAATGCCTGCCCTGCAGACATATGGCTCCAGCATGAGACAGGAAGACAACAGCTTAACAGAGCCTGTTTACACAATCACATAATCTCAAAGGCCACAGCAAATCCCTTTAGAGAGCTGAAAGGGAGTCTGCTCCTCTGACAAGCCTCAGAGGGTGCAGAGGCAGAGCACCCCACAGAACTCAGACCTCAGGCCAGGAGGCCCCAGTCTTGCCAGGAGTCTGTCCTGAGCCCTGTCCAGGAGAAGCACCAGGCCTCCCTGTCCCAGGGGAGCATAGCAGCAACCAGAGTCTAGTGGCAAATGACTTTGGAATCTTTACACCAGGGGCTGGAGTCCCCACTGGGCAGTTTCTGGCAATATGACCTTGAATCACTTCACCCAGCAGACCTCAGTTCCTTAACCGTAAAATGGGGATCCAGTGCTGACTTAATAGGACGACTGATACTCGGCAAAGCCTATGAGCCCTTGGCACATAGGGATGTCCAATAAATCGTGGTGATTATTAGATTGTGACCTCAGGGCTCGCGACTGGCTAACTGGGGCTCACAAGGGGAAGCCCCAGCACTTTCCATGTCCCTCTGCTTCTTTTTTGTAAATTCCAATGACTAATCTTTATCTTTACCGCCCTTCCGGGGCTGTTGGAAGGATAAAAATAGCAGTTTATGTGAACTACTGTGTTAAAGATGCTATCACAGAGGGGTCTCGGTGACAGTTGGGTGGTTTGAGCCAAAAAGATCTCTTTCAAACTCTTCAACTTTTTGGTGAATAAGAATCATCTTTGATAGTCCCCAAGCCTTGAATTCCTTCCTGGGGACAGAGGAAGTTGGGGCCAGACTAGGAGGGGAGGAAGTAGGCAGACTTTTCAGAAGAATGGGAGGTGTAGGAAGGGAAGCGCTCTCTTCAGCTTCCATCTCTCTATCTATATATGCATCTACCTATTTACAAGTCTGTTTTCATCTATCTACATTTCTACTTGTTTAGTAAACATTTATATAGCATTTACCATGTTCCAGGCACCATTCTAAGCCAGGAGTGGGCAGGCTCAGACATGTCCTCAGCTTCACTATTTCTGGGGCAGGCCAGCAACCTGAAGTCCATCTAGCCTAATTTCCTGTCCTTTTGGGTGCTTCCCATATGCCCTCCCCCAGGAGTGGTTCAGCCCCGGCTTAAACACTTTCAGGGACATCAACCCACTCCCCCACAAGGCAGCCCCGACAGGGCTACCCTTCTAAGTGGGGCTACCTACATCCAAGCCAAATCCAAGAGACCATCAGCCATTGACAGAAATAGAGAAATATTCTGTGTTACACAGAACAGGAATCAGCTTCTCTGTCCCTCTAGGGGAGTTCCTGCAGGCTTTCCTGGGAATGTCCAGCAGGTGTCTCTCAGACGCTCTACCTCCTAAGGTCTGCATCTCAGGACTCAACTCCCACATCAAAAATATTGACTTTTTTTTTTTAGTTAAACAATGATTTTATTGCTTGAGCACATGAATAAGTGTATGCAACCAGGGCAGAGGTTGTAGATGACTCATATTTCCAGTGAGGGGAAAGGACCCATTTGGTCTTGTAATAATGAGCCAATAGGTGAAGACAGCTCTATCATAATCAGATGTAATTTAGCATCTTTACCCTTTGTTTTCTCAAGATGTTTTTGAACAGCAACAGCTTTCTTAATTAACTGGTAGGGATTCTCAGGGGATCAGGAACAAGTTCCTTGGACTTAAGAATTCACAGTATTTTACTGCCTTACTTAAGAATTCACAATATTTCACAAAACATATTTGTGCAAGGCCAGCTTTGAAGCCATTAGATTGTCATAAAACTAGCCTTGCCCCACTGCACTGATGCTGGCTTGAATGTGTCCGGAATGTGTCCGCTCCTTTTTGCAGTGCTCCCGGGACTCAGGATCTACTCCCCAGTCATCCTCCTCTTCTTGGCTAGTTCTTGAAGGCCTCCTGCTCTTCAACTCTCCTTAAATGACCACTTCAGGAAGCCAGGATCCCTCATTCAAATGCACCCAAGAATCTTCCTCTCTGAATCTGTCAGAAAGTGAAAGACAGAGACCAGATGGTTTCATTCATATGTAGAATATAAATAAACAAAACAAAAGCACTAACATGACACAACAAAAATAACTCTTAGACTGCAAAACATATGCTGGTCACTGAGGAGTAGGGGGTGTGTGGAATGGGTAGAGGGGGTCAACGTGATAATGTGACTGGCGATGGTATTTGCATGTATCGAAGTGTGAAGCTGTGCTCCTAAAACTGACATAGTACTGTAAGCAAATAAGGAGTCAATAAATATTTTGTTAAAAAAAAAAAAAGAATTTTACCCTCCAGGTCTGCTCCATTAGGCCTAAATCTTAGAGGAAAGTCAGCCTAGGCAATAATAATTGCTAATGTCCATTCATTCTGTTATAGGACAGGGAGAGGGGTAGCCCAAGCCCCGCAAACCTGCCTATTCTACATGGGTTCTGCCATCCGCCGCATCAACACAAAACATGAGACTTTAATGGGAAGGAACTTTAATAAAACTAGGAAACAATACAGGTAAGGCAAAGAGTCCAGTTTCTAAATGAAGCACCCAAAGTTACCTGTCCCCTCGTGGGTAAAAGTCCATCCATATGGGATCGGCCCAGAACAAGGCCCCAAAGCCTGCTACAAGTCTAAAGCATCTTCCAGTGGGGACCCACAGAAAAGGGTCACAAACAACTGGACAAGCCCAGAAGGAAAAGAGCAAAATCAACATCAAGATAAAAGCTGCCATGGTCACCTCCCCACGGGTCTCACCCACATCTGTGTCACCTAGTCCACGACCAAAAGACAAGCGCAGTTTCTTTACTTGTCTCTAGGCTCCATGCACCTCCTCCAGGTCTCCTTGCTCCATCCTGCTTCCTTCCTCAGTCTCTTCTGCAGCTTCTCCTCTTCCTGCTCAGCTCCACCCTCCCTTGGGTGGGGCAGGGAACCTCCCCCTTTCCTGGGGACCACCCTGTTACAATTCAACAAGCTTTTATTTGTGCCATTAACTATTCTAGGTGCTAGAGATACAGCCATGTGCAAAGAAAGATGACAGAAACCCCACTTCATGGGTCAGGGTCTGTGGGTTCTGGGGGGCTCTTTGGCCCTGGCCCTGCTACAAGCAGAGTTCATTTTGATGTAGTTTTGGAGTTGTTGGGTTTGGAGAGTTGGGGCCTTGGGTTCACACTGGGAAAGGTGTCACCAGATCTCCCCTTTTACTGGTACTGGCTAGTTTCCCAGGCGAGTTTCTCCACGACACAGAGATGTTAGTTATATCAAAAAGGGCAGGTTTATTATAAAGGGAGAGAAGAATAAAGGACACTTGCATAGACACAAAAGGGCAGAAAAGGCTAAGGGAGAGGTCTGCATGGCCACATGCGGGCAGCCTTGAGGAAAGCTGCCTCCAATGACAGAGGTCAGTGCAGAGAAGCCCCGGCATGGTACAAGTTATGGGCAGGCAGGAAGGCTGCTGCCCTGCAGAGGGACAGAGAGTTACTGAAAAGAAGCACCTGCATAGGCACAGGTGGGCAGAAATACTGGTGCCTTGTATTAGTGCAGAGATTGCCCTGATACAGTCTTCTCTTTGGGAGGGGCCCACTCCTTTGTGAAGTGGTTTGTTTGCTGTTGATTTTGGGTAACTATGTAGAATTTGAAAAGGACCTGAGATTCTACAATGGCCCTCAATTTCCATATCTCTACCTCTGGTCTGCACCCTAAGACACTAACAGCATCTGACACTTTGCTTGGTGCCTAAGGATTTTAAGATTTAACGACTATGTTAATCACTTCTATTCCCACCTCCAGCTCTTGGCATTGTGTGAGTCCGGTTTTTGATCTTGTGGTGTCTCCTTTCCAGTTTTTCTCTTTATTCTGCATCAATTTCATCCTCACAGTAATTCCTGGGGTACACTACCACCACACCCACCTTACAAGTGAAGAAACTGAGATACCAAAGTTTTAGGTAACTTGCAGAATAATAATAATAACCACAATTTTCTGAGTCCTTTCACCTGGTCAGGCTGATGAGGTTTTATAGAGTGCGGGGTTCTTGGGTTCACTCTGGGAAAGGTTTCACCGGAGCTCCTGGTTCAGCGCCATGCAGCGAGTTCCCCAGGTGAGTTTCTCCATGAGACAGAGACGTTAGTCATATTTAAAGAACAGGTTTATTAGGGAAAGGGAAAGGGACAGGTTTGCTAAGAGATGCCTGCATGGTCACAGGCAGGCGGCCTGCAGGAGAGCTGCCTCCCCTGAGGGAGGTCAGTAAAGAGAAGTCCCGGCATGGTACAGGTCACGGGCAGGCAGGAGGCTGCTGCCCTGCAGGGAGAGAGAGCTGATGAAAAGAAGCACCTGCATAGTCACAGGTGGGCAGTGGGAGTGCTGCCCCGAGTCTGTGCAGAGACTGCATTAATATAGCCCTTTTCTCTTTGGGAGGGGTCACTCCTCCATGGAGTGGCCTGCTTGTTGCTGATGTTGGGTAACAGGCCAAACTAGAAAGGGAGGGCGTCCCCAGTGGCGCAGCAGTTGAGCGCTGGACTACATAGCTGCCCGCAGCCTGTGAAGCGCCGGTTCCATCCCCGACTGCCGGCAAGTGTCCCATATGGCGCGCAGACCTCTCCTGCCACACCCGCTGCTCCCCTCAGCAGTGTACTTCGTCAGTCTGCCTATTCTGCTTCCTGCTCTGGCTCTCACCCTCCCGTGCTTCTGACTGTACCCAGTGCTTGTAAATAAATAAATAAATAAATAAATAAATAAATAAATCTTAAAAAACAAACAAAACAAAACTAGAAAGGGACCAGAGATTCCAGGGTGGGCCCTATCTCTGTATCTTTACCCTCAGGCCTGTGCTCCACTCCCTGTAGCATCTGATCCTGCTGGGTCTCATACCTTGTGATAAGGCACTGGTGCCTAAGGGTCACGACATCCACAGCTGAGTTAATGGTCATGTTATTCCCCCGACCCCCACCTCCTTGTGTGAGTCAGGTTTTAGTCTTGCGAGGCCTCCTTTCCAGTTTTTCTATTCTTGTCCTCCATCATTCAGGCTGGAGGGACATTTTGCATATCTGGGCAGCATGGGAGGAGGCCAAGAGGCCTGAGGTTCGACAGTAGTGGTTTGAACCCCAGTTCACCGCGTGGCCTTCACATGACTCCTTCTGTGGTTCCTAAAGGAATGCACCCTTGGGTGGCTCTGGGTTTCTGAAATACTTGAAATGCCAGAACTGGAGTGTTTCCTTGCCTCCCTGAAACAGAAGGAGAAGCAGATGGGAGAGGATAGGGGTGGGGGATAGAAGATGGGGGAAGAGTGGGGAGGGCGGTGTGCAGAGGTGCCAGGAATGCGGGTCCTGCAGGAGAACCCCCTGACAAAAGCCGGAGGACACCGCCCACTAACTCGGGTTCCTTTCACTTTCCCAGAGGAGCCCAAACTGTCCCCAGCTTCCTCTAGTTCCAGGGGTGATCGCATTTCAGGATCTACAAGTGAGCAAAAGTTGGGCAATAAATATTGTCTGCAAGCTTTGTATTTGAAATACCATGGGGACAGGGCGAAAACAAAAACAAAAATTTAACTATGGACAAACCACGGGTTTGGGGGCCAAGAGTGCTAAATCCATAGAGCCCCCCGCACTTCCCATGGTGGGCTGCTCTGCCTCGACAGGGGCTCGTAGTGGGTCTCAAGTTTCCCACCGTCAATCTCCGGAGCCGGCGGTGATGGGAACAAAGGATTGCGAAAACCAGGGCCAGAAGCCGGGTCGCGGATGCTGGGTCCGGGCGCCCAGGGAAGGTGCCGCGGGCTCCGGCGCCCCCTGCGGGCCGAGAGGCGCAGCGCCCCGTCCCCGAGCGCTAGTTGTGGGGTGGGGGGGGCGCCACGCCGGGGCGAGATTATGTCACTGGGGAGAAAGGAAATGAGTCACTTCCCCGGGGCCGTGGGGCGTCCCGGAACGAGTGTGGACACCGGCCACAGGAATCCGGGACAATGGCAGGAAGTGAGAGGAATGTGGGCCTGGCTGCAGAGGCATTGCCTCCCGCCAGCCCCTGAACCCCGAACCTGTAGAGGGGAGCAGGCCAGGGCGCGGGCAGAGCCGGGCGCACAGAGAGGGCCCGGGTCGGTGGCTACAGAGCCAGCCAGGGACGCCCAGTTCGAAGGACAACCCGGGGCATCTTTGCAACGGCCTAGCCAGACCCCTGGGCAGCTCCCATTACCGTTAACACAGTGTTTAAACTTGACTATCAGAATAGTTAAACCGAGACCGACCCGCCTCCACCCCAAAGGTAGGTCGAAGCTGGGACAATGTAAATTTGTATTTTTAACCAAGACTACGGCAGGGTCCTGGAACCACCCTGGGAGTGCTGGCCCCTTCCAGTGAAGTCTAAGCTACCTAGCTGGCCTGTGAGGGGACCCCTTTATCATGAGGTTCCTCCAGCCTCTTCTCTCCCACTTCAGGCCCCCTCCACACATGGGCCAGCAAGATTCAGCTACTTACATGTTCCTGTATCTTTCCTCTGTGTGTTTACACAGGCTGTTCCCTTTGATTGAAACACCTTCCCTTCCTGCCACTACTGCCCAAACTGGCTGACTTGTCCCCCAACCTTTTATATTCTCCATAGTGTGCGTGGAAAGACCCAATCAAAAGAGTGAAAAGGCAACTCACAAAATAGACAGGAGGGGAAGAAAGAGAAGAAATTGCATACTCCATACCTGATAAGGGGAATATCCTGAATATGTAAAGAACTCCTTCAATTCAACAACTCAAAAACCACATTACCTGGGCCTCCCTGGTGGCACAGGGGTTAAAGTCTCAGCCCTACCAAGCTATTGCAGCCACTGCAGCATGAGTTTGATCCCAGATTCCCAGCCAGGGAGCTAACCCACATGGCACAGCAAACCTCTCCTATCTAGCTCATTGCTCCCCTCAGCCATGTATTTCAGTGGATCTGCCCGTTCTGCTCCCCACTCTGTTTCTGGTGAATCCTCTTATACCCTCTCTCCCCTCCCCATCTCTGGCCTACATCCCAGTTCTTGTATGCATAAATAAATAAATCTTTTAAAAAAACAAAACATACTGCTACCTGACTTTAAAATGGGCAAAGCGGGCCTCCCCAGTGGCACAGGGGTTAAAGACAGCACTATCAAGCTATCGCCAGCCACTGCGGCATGAGTTCGATCCCTGGCCAGGGAGCTAACCCATCTCTCCTGTCTTGCCTGCTGCTCCCCTCAGCAGTATATTTCAGTATATCTGCCTGTTCTGCTCCCCAATCTGTCTCTGATGAATCCTCTACTGGTCCCCACACACACCTCTGGACTACACCCCAGCTCTTGTATGCAAAAATAAATAAATCTTTAAAAAAAATAAAATGGGGGCCTCCCTGGTGGTACAAGGGGTTAAGAAGCAACCTATGAAGCTAGCTGCAGCCACTGCAGCATGGTTTCTATCCCTGGCCAGGGAGCAACCCACATGGTGCAGCAGACCTCTCCTGTCTGGCCCTCTGCTCCCCTCAGTAGTGTATTTCAGTCAGTCTGCTTGTTCTGTTCCCCACTCTGTGTCTGGTGAATCCTCTCAACCACCCCCCCACACCTCTGGCCTGTACCCCAGTTCTTGTATGTATAGATAAATAAATCTTTTAAAAAAATAAAATAAAATAGGCAAAGGACTTGACTAGACATTTCTCCAAAGAAGTTTTACAAATGGCCAGTAAGCACAGGAAAAATATTACTGTCATTAATCACTAAGAAAACGCGAATCAAAACCACAATAAGATACCATCTCACACCCATTAGGATGACTACTACCAAAAAAGAAAGTAATAAGTGTTGGTAAGGGTGTCTATGAAGTGGGGATGGGGCAAGGTGCTAAGGTTTTACCTCTTCCAAATCTTAGTCTTTTATTTTAAGTCGGAGGTACAGAGGTGAGAGGATTCACCAGAGACAGAGTGGGGAGCAGAACAGGCAGGTTGACTGAAATACACTGCTGAGGGGAGCAGCGGGTGAGACAGGAGTGGTTGTGGATAGCTTCATAGTGCTGTGTCTTAACCCCTTGCACTACCAGGGAGGCCCAGATTTATTATTTGTAACAAGTAATGAGATGGGGAGATGCATCACCACAGACTGCTTCTCTTAGCTAGGGATTTGGGGAGCTTCTTATATGGGGGAGAAATGAGGAAGAACATTTTGGTTGGACACTGTGTTACTGGCACTGAGGCAATGTGTGCTAGACATGACTGGCATGTACCTGACAGAAACTAACTCTGTTTGTCTTAAGGGGAAAAAAGGCTGCTTAGGAGATACCCAGAATCCTTAAGAAGTTTGGAGAACTTAGATGGAGAACTTAGGCAGGAAAGAAAATTCCCTGGCAGTGAGGTGGTAAAGAAACTATCTGCGTATCCTAACCTTGTTTCAAGGCCCTGGAAAAGTCCTTCCTGACTAGAAGGACTTAGGGGGTACATCCAGGCTTTGGTTTCATTGAAACAGGGAGAGGAAAAACTATGGCTAAGAAAACCTTCAGACATCCCCTTTTGCTTCCAGAAGGGGAGGGTGAGTTTCCCTAATTCATTGTCTCACCAAGGCTGTGTTTGTGGGGGGCAAGTCATGGGAAAGGAAACTAGAGAGCTGTTAGGGGAAATGAATGCTGAGTGGCCAAGAGCCAGCAAATGTCCACTCTGATTTCCCACGGCTAGGAAAGCACAGAGGTATTATGAGCTGTGAACTGAGAACAGTGGATTGTGGACTGTGTCCTGTGGGGGAGATGCATCTTCCTTTTTGCCATTCCTGGAGCTTAGCACAGTACTGAACTCAGTAGGCGCTCCGCTGACTGAGTGCATGCATGGAGTGACACACTCTGGAAGCTCATGGCTGTTAGTGTCTCTTGAAACATCGATTTTATGAATCAAAGGGGTTGAGATGGTAACAGCCTCAAAGAAGAGATGATTGCCAAGAAGAAAAAGAAATGCCTCAGGGTACAAATTGTAGCCCTGTTCCTTCTGGCCCTTCTCAAAGGTCCCATTAAAGCAATTGGCCCCGTGCATCGTTACTGATTGCACTGGACGCATAGAAGAAATTGGCAGCAGGAGGTGGGCCAGCCTCCAAGCCCTCTTGGACGCCATGGCTCTGGCTGTGACATGGCATCAGAGTGGGTCCCAGTAGCCTCAGGGAAAGAACCAAGTGGGTAGTTTCCATTGCATGTGCCAGGAAGCCAGTATCTGCTAAGGAAGCCACTGGTGGGAACGAAGAAGTATCCCAATCCAGGTCTGGGGTTGCTGTTGAGCCAACGTGGAGGTCACACAGTTCAGAGGTCTCCAGATGTGCTCCTGGGGACATCTGGAAGTACCTCAGGTGCCTCCCAGGGCTGAGAAGAGGGAGGCAGCTGCACCCTGAGCCCCTACCACCCAACTCACTTTCACCCAGAGCAGATACACACTTAGATTTTCCATGGGAGAGTCTGTTTGTCTTAAGACTTCTGCTGTGACAACCAGCACAACAACAAAGTTGGGGATCTGATTCACTGACCTAGTGCACCCCCATTATACAGTCATTTGGATATATGTATGGGAAGGACTCATATCATTATGTGACCTTATTTTTTTTCCCTTTGGGTTTTTGTTTTTTATTATATGACCTTATTAATTCTATTGTCTTCATTTCTAAAATGAGGATGACATCAAAGTGTGTATGAGATTAAATGGGATCATGTACATGGCTATATATTGTTTTATTTTGAGACACCATTGATGTTCATTCTGTTAGAGGTGTGCCAGTTCCAGCTGGGTGGCTGGGTTCCAGCTGGCAGGTTGGCAGCAAAGGTAGGCTCTGGACTCTGCCCCACCTCCTTGACTGTGACATAATTACAACTCCCAGCCTGCCATGAACTGGAGTTTCTGAATAGAAGGAAGGAGGACAGAGTGGCATGGGCGTGGATGGAAAGTGGACCTAAGGACTGACAGCTCTTCTGGTCTTTGATGTTTGCAGCTTCAGTGATTTGGGGGGGATGGGGGAACCCTGCCCTTTTGAGATACTGGCAGCCATCTTGGCCCTCTGGTGGACTCAGCTTGTATGGTACATTCAGACTCTCCTCTCCCAGCTCTCTGGGGGCCTGGCTAACTCCTTCCTTGTGGTTCTGCTGGAAAGTGCCTTGGACTATCTCCTGGCAGCTTTGCTTTTGGGTCGTGGCAGCTCTCCTCTGGGCCCTGCCTGTTTGACTGACTTGGTGCGCTCCAGGGGAGGGGTGATTTAGGAGTTTGTGGAGAGTCTGTGATTTTAAATCCTTCCTTTTCTCTCTCTCCTCTTTCTGTGCCCTTTGGACTTCTTAACAATTAAACATGTTGGAACACACTTAGTAATAAGTAATATTACTGTCCCTTTCGGTGTGGAAGTGACACAAACCCCTAGGGTCAGCAACAGGGTCTTTTCCCCTTAACAGCTGGGCACCCTTTGTTTCCAACCATTAGTGGTTTTTCTCCCTGTATTTTTCCATTTCCTTTCCCACATTGAAACCATTTTGAAGATTGTAGTGGAGTGGGCAGAAAGAAGAAGGGAAGCAGAAGTGACCTTAACATATTTTTTAAGAGCTTGAAACTTTAGGAGAACTGAGTTGGTTTCTAGATGCAATAAAATGGGGAGAAGAGAATCCATACCAGGTTTCCAGGTGCCTTGGCAAGAAGCTGCAGGGAGAGGAGGCCCCTCCAGAACCAGGAGGAGAGCTCCACACTGGAAGAGGGATGACAGAGGAACGCAGAGCGGGAGGCTGGGACCAGTGGTGTGGGGAAGTGCCTAGACCATGAGTGTGACTGTGGTGGAGGTAACAGGAAATTATCAGGGATTCTGGATGGGAAAAGGAAAACCTCAGAAGTGGTTTAAGGATTGTTTGAGGCCAAACACCACCTTCCTATCCTGTGGCATTACATTAAGACCTCAAAACTCTCACATGACTCCTGAAAGAATTATATATTTTTCCCACTGGCCTGTTGGAAAGAGAACTCTGTCAGAAATGAGACACATAGAAAACAAAGAAAGTTCTGTGGGGACCATCCTGTTTCATTGTTTCTGACCCCTGAGGCACTGTTTCTACCTATGCAGAGAAGCCTCAGCTTGTGATCTATGGTTGGAGCCAAGAAGAAAGGTTGTGGTGCTCTCTCTGTCCCTTCTCCCTGTTTCCTCTGTGCTTCTTCACTTAATGGTCCCCCTGCCTGAGCCCCATCTATTCTGAAGTTATGTCCCAACCTTGACTTCCTCTGAAGGAACTGCATTTCATGACCTCTGTGAAACATGGGGAGAGTGTTTGCCTCTTCTTAGGGGTAGTTAGATTCTTAGGGGAGCTGGGGGGAGGGCTGTGAGGAAAAGGTGGGCAGGTCGATTTTTCTGAGGTTCCCCAAGCCTCAAGCCAGATCTCAAGAGGGAGAAAAGACTTGGCAAGGCAGCCACCGACATTTGTAAAGTGACAAAAGGAGAGGAGGAGCCTAGGAAGAAAACAGCTTTCACACATGAAAAGGCCTGGGAATGCTTTCCAGATGCACTATTCTTCTCTGGGCGATTTTCAAGGGCAGCAGGGCCTGGGGCCTATAGTTCCTGGAGGTGACTCAAGTGGGCGGAGAAGATAGGCAGATACTTCCTCTCTGCAGTGCGCCTGCGAGCATCTGTGTGAGTGGGGGCTTTTTGTGTGTGCACACACATATACACGTGTGTGTGTGCGCGTGTGTTCATGTGTCCATCAAGACAGGGTCACTCCCTAAATCTTTAGATCTCGCAGGGTATTTAGCAATCCCACCAATCCACCCATTTCATTTCAGAGATGTGGAAACAAAGACCGAAGAGACAGGCCTGCCTGAGGTCACGCAGTTCTCCAGAGATAAAGGAGGAAGTGACCTGGAACTCTGCACCCCAGCACTGGCCCCACTGCATAGCGAGGTCATTCTTTCCCCTAGCACAGCCACCTGATGGTCAGCACAGTTGGCATGGCCAGCACCAGTCCTCACCTCAGGCCAGGTGGTGCACTTTGGAGTTTACAAAGGTTATGTTATTCCTCGTAGTCTCAGTCATCTCCCAAAAGAAGCATGTTAAGTTACATTTCACACGTGAGGAGTGTGAGCTGGGAACATTAAGTGAAGAAGCACAGAGGAAACAGGGAGAAGGGACAGAGAGAGCACCACAACCTTTCTTCTTGGCTCCAACCATAGATCACAAGCTGAGGCTTCTCTGCATAGGTAGAAACAGTGCCTCAGGGGTCAGAAACAATCTATTCACATAATTATAATGGGCATTTTTGAGTAGCTGCTATGTGCCAGGCACTTTTCTAAGTACTTTGCAGATGTTAGCTCATTTTGCCCTCATCATGGCAGGTACTACTACTATCCCCATATTATAAACCAGATTACTGAAGCACAGGATTTAAGTAATGTGCTTAAGACAAAAATAAACAACAAGGGACAGAGTCCAAATCCAAGGCTTGATAGGGGAAGGTGAGCCTGGAAGGAGGAAATCTGTGAAGTCTGTCTTCATAAGCGAGTTTTCACTGGGGAACCAGGCCCCCCACCACCACCACCACCATGAAGCTGAGGGATCACATTCAACATATCCCAGGATTCAGCAGTGAGGTGAGGATGTTCTTATTAGCTGAGAATTGTATCTGGGGTACTCGCATCTCCTTGGCACTGAGTTGCCCAGGAAGGGCTCCACATCCGGGATGCATCTCCGCACCCTAAGACAGGGATACAAGAAGCACCTTCCTAAGAGGACTGCCCACAGGTGACTCCAGGGGGCCGAGGTGCACAGGCAGGGTAGCACCTGCTACTGTGAAGAGGGTCAGCTTAATAAGTGCTCATTTCTTCCCCTTTCTCTATAGTACTTAAAAAAAAAATCTATATGTCCCTGGAAATCATTAAAGTTGATTCATTCCATGTATGCCAAAATATGAATTGCTTTTATGAAACCATGAAATTTTCATATTAAAAAAACTCGATTAGGAAACTTGCTTTGTCAGTTTATTACCCAGTGGTCACATCATAAAAATCATAGTCTCTTGAATGTTCACAGCAACACTAGTCACAAATGCCAAAAGGTAGAAGCAGTCCAAATATTCATCAATGAACAAATGCATAATAAACAAACTGGTGTAACAGTGAAATGTGATTCACCATAAAAGGGAATGAAGTATTGATATAGTTATACTGTGATAAACCTCAAAAATACGTTAAGTGGGGCCTCTCCTGGTGGCACAGTAGTTAAACGCTGAGCTGTGAAGCTGCCCGCAGCCTCTGCAGCACCGGTTCGGTCCCTGGCCGCTGGCGAGGGTCCCACATGGCGCGACAGACCTCTCCTGCCACACCCACTGCTCCCCTCAGCAGTGCATTTCATCAGTCTGCCCGTTCTGTTCCCCGCTCTGGTTCTGGTGAATTCTCTCGCCCATTCGCGCTTCTGACTGTACCCAGTGCTTGTATAAATAAATGAAAAAATCTTTAAAAAAAAATACATTAAGTGGGGCCTCCCTGGTGGTGCAAGGGGTTAAGCCTCAGCACTATGAAGCTATCAGCAGCCACTAAATCACGAGTTCGATCCCTGGCCAGGGAAGTTGTCCACATGGTGAGGCAAACCTCTGTCTTGCCTGCTGCTCCCCTCAGCAGTGTATTTCAGGAGATCCGCCTGTTCTGTTCCCCACTCTGTCTCTGGTGAGTCCTCTTACCCCCATACCTCTAGCCTAAACCCAGCTCTTCTATGCATAAATAAATAAATCTTTTAAAAAAATCAATGTTGGGGCCTCCCTGGTGGTGCAAGGGGGTTAGCACAGCACTATGAAGCAATCCTCAGTCTCTGCAGCACTGGTTCGATCCCCAGCCGGCTGGAGAGCAACCCACATGGTGCAGCAGACCTCTCCTGCTGTGCCCACTGTTCCCCTCAGCAGTGTATTTCAGTAGATCTGCCTGTTCTGCTCCCCACTCTGTCTCTGGTTAATCCTCTTTCACACACACCCCCCACAAACACCTCTTGTATGCATAAATGAATAAATCTTTTTAAAAAATGTTAAGTGAAATAAGTCAAATACAAATGGTATATAATACATAATTCCATTTATATAAGTTGGAAAAGTTGACATAATTGGAACCATTTTAACATGGAGACTGGGAAAGTCCTATCAGATAAATTGTCTTAAAACAAACAGGGCCAAATATCCAGTATTCCAAGAAGGCAGCAAGAACAAGAATATCCTGTCTAAAAAGTCTGATAAAAGTAAACTTTTTCCTACTTCTACCTTGTGACGCCTCTACCTGATCATTTTACCTTGTGACTCCTTCACCTAACCATTACCTCATCCATTACCTCCCCCTTCTTGTTCTCCATTAAAGAAAGAAAACAGAACCCTGACTTTTGTATCTCCTGGAGATACAATTTAGGTCTCTACCTAAATCTATATACCTCAAATTGCTTTTCTCTGCTATTCCTAAACAAACACATTTCAACTTGCCTGCTAAGCTTGCTATTCTCTTATTAAAGGTTTACATGAAATATTCAAAATTATTAAATCTATGCAGATAGAAAGCAGATTCTTGGTTGCCAGGTTTTGGGGAGAAAAGAATGGAGAGTGATTGCCTCGTGGCTGTAGGGTCTCATTTGGGGGCGATGAAAGTATTTTACAACTAGATAGAGGTAATGGTTACACATAAATATACTAAAAAGTCAATGAAACTTTAAATGGTTAATTTTATTTTATGTGAATTTTTTAAAGATTTATTTTATTTATTTATGCATACAAGAACTGGGGTGTAGGCCAGAGGTGTGGGGAGGTAGGGTATGTGTGTGAGAGGATTCACCAGAGCAGAGTGGGGAGCAGAACAGGCAGAGCTCATGCTGCAGTGGCTGGTGATAGCTTGATAGCACTGAAACTTAACCCCTGCACCACTAAGGAAGCCCTATTTTATGTGAATTTTGCCTCAATTAAAAAAATATATATCATGGGTCACATTTTCCACAAGAATAGAGAGAAGTGTGAAAAAGCAGTTCTCAGATGAGTCACCCAGGGAATGTGGGAGCCACCACCCCTATCCAGATGGTCCTACCCAGAGGAGTCACCCCCAAGGTCTGAAAGTTGGGAGAGAACAATGAATTGGTATTTTTCTTGTCTTTCAAATTGGGATGTAATTTACAAATAATATTCAACATGAGTGTAGTGACAAGGACATGCTCCTACAACTCTGGTGGGCTAGAAATTAGCTGGCTATTCTGGAAGAATCTTGGCAGTTTTGAATTATAAGAATTTTAAACGGTCATGGCTTTTTCAATGAAATATTTCCCATCCAGTTTTCACCTTTCCAGATGTTTCCCGCAAGACTATTTTTAGCTGGACCTAAAAGAAGACTATGAATTCACGCCCATCTAGACCTCAATGGTCTAGCTTTTTTTTTTTTTTTTAAAGTAGTTCATACCCTTTGATGTAGTGTGTAGGTCAGGGCTGTGAATATACTATAAAATGTTCTGGAAAGACTCCCTTCTCCCCTGTTAGTAGGGTCGTAGCCAAAAATAGGCCCAAGCATTTAGTCTATAATTGAAGTGAGGGAAGTCTATTTAAAGAGAAAAGCTGGTAACAGTATTTGGGAAGTTAGCTAAGGGGAAAAAAAAATTAATTTAGATCTTGCCTCTCACACCTTATATGAAAATTAATTCCAGATGGGTTTAAAAGCTAAATGAACAAGGAAGAGAGAGAAGAAGGGAACCAGGAAGAAGGGGGGTGGGGGGGTGGGAAGGGAGCTCTTAGAAGATATTTAGGGAAATCTTTCCTTGGCACTCAGTGGGAAGAATCCTATAAGCAGAATGTAAATGGAGAAAGAATAAAAGAAAACATCAAAAGGTCAGACCACATAAAAATGTAAAGGATATGTGCCCCAAACAACCAAAAACAAAATCAAAAAGGTAAGAACTAAGCTTAGAAAAATATTTGCAACACATAAGCCAGATTTGACATTTTTCAGTGCTTCTATAAATAGGAAGGGAAAAAATAGAAAAAAAAAAAAGGACACAAGATATGGACAGGCAACTTGCAAAAGGAGGACAGATGTTCTTCCTATCTATTTTTAAAATGCAGCAAACACGTGATCCTAGGCACGCAGAAAGCAGGAACCCATCCTATGCTTTCAACAGAAAAGGCATTTCCTTTTTTTCCAGCTAAAGGGCAGTGACACAAGCCCCTTCTCTGAGAGAGGCCAGGGAGCAGGGGCCCCGGGATGCTGGAATCTGCCCTTTCTTGGGGTTCCCAAGGGCTGGGAGGGACCGCGAGCTGCCAGGCCCTGGAGAAACAATTCCATCCTTTGTTAACGCTTTGCCCACAGCCCCTCCGGGAGGCGGTGAGTCCTCTCCCTGTTTTCCAGTGCGTGCAAAGGATCCAAGGGGGCTGGCCTTCCAATCGCCCAGCCGGCACGTCGGGAGCTGGGCCTCCATCCCCAGCGCAGCCTCTGGGTTTGTGAGTCCCGCTCGCTCCCGCCCGGGCGCTGCGGCCACCGGGGGGCGGTGCAGCCCAGGAGACGCACCGCGGCGGTGCCAGTGCTGGGAGACCACAAGGGCCCTTTCTTCTCTGGGAGATGAGTCACGGCCAAGCAAATGTCAGACAAGGCCACGGATCCAACACTAAGGCAGAGAAGCGCGGGAGGGGGCCGGGCAGCAATACGACGCCTCTGAGTCACCCTGGACTCCTGCCCTGGACTCCTCTGCAGCTCCCTGGGCTTGGCCCACACTTGGGGAAAACTGGGTCAGTCCAGTGGCCTACTTTGTTGCTTCACAGCAGTGGCCAATGGCAGGAGGTGAGTGGGAAGGGCATCTCCATTTACTCCCTGGCTCATTCATGTGACAGACATCAGGAGGTCCTACTGAAGTGCCAGGCAGGTGAGGACACACTCGGATAGGCAGCTTCTGGGGAACGAAAGCCGCAGGCCACATAAGCTCAGACTGCAGTCTCAGGATGGATCCATCTCAGCCAAGGGAGGCTGGGCTTGCCTGGGCTGGTGCCCAAATCACTTCTCCAGTTCTGCCTCAATGGGATTATCTCATCCTGGCATTGGATTCTCTTGGGATCTAACCCCGTCCCACCTCTCTGAGTGGCTCTACCAGGTGGTACACACACACACACACACACACACACACACACACACACCCCACCCCACCCCCTCTCACACCTGCTCAGCAGAGGCTGGGCCTGTGTTTGCACCCAGGCCTGTGTTTGCACCCGAGCCTGGGATGGCCACCTGTCTCCCACGTCTACTCAGGCCTGTCTTGTCCCGGCTCTGCTTCTGAGTCTGCCCTGGGATAGGTGAGGACTGCTTGTCGTTTTTGTTACCAAGTTCTCACTTTGTGCTAATAAAGAGGGCTTTTGTCTCCTGGTCCAAAAGTAAGAGTTGCTGAACCCCAGTGAAGCTGGCAGCCTGTATAGACCAGATCTGGTCAGCTGGAAGTTAGACAGAGAGACAGCTGGAGAGGACTGGGGAGACCCAGGAAGGATGGACCTCTCTGGAGAAGGAGGGGTGAGGGTCTGGGAAGGAAGGGATAGGCCCAAGAGGTATGAGGACGGTGTGTGCTAGGAGGGAGGTCATGGTGTCAGATGGAGGAGGGGCTGACTCCAGAAGAAACTAGCTCTTCTGCCCTCATCCTTTCCCTTTCCTCTCCCACCCTCTTGAGCTTGGGTCTGACACTGCCCCACACAGGTGGCCCTGGAGCTGGGCTGCTCCAGGGCCTCTCAGGATGTTTTGTTAACATGCGTCTTCTTACCCATGCCCTCCCCTCACCACCCCTGCATCCCAGCAGCTCCAGAGCATCAGAGATGACTCCCTGGAGTCTGGGCACCCGTCCTGAGGTGCAGAGAGCCATGTCTTGCCAGGCAACACGGCAGAGTGGCAGAGGGGGTTCACTTCCAGGTCCTTTCACACTCCCCACTTCAGAGGATTTGGCCCAAATAAATGGGAAAGCCGGTTAGCCTTTCCTTTGCTGGGATAACTTGGTCATACAATAGAAGGCATCAGTTGCCTTTAGCATTAAAAAAAATGGTTTTAATGTTTGCTGAAGAATGTCCAAGTAATACAAAAAGGTATAAAATAGAATCCAAGTGTAAGTTCAATTCTCCCCGAAGTTACATCTCACAGTTTGATGTAAATCTTTCCAAGCTTTTTCAAGTATAAATATTTAAATTGTGTATGTGTGTGTACAACAGAACAAATTCTAGGGTGATATGCTCCTTATATATAGAATACATATTATATAGATATACAAAATTATAGCATACCACACACACACACACACACACACACATACACACACATCTATGAGCCTGTCATTCTAGAACTCGCTCTGTTGTCTTCCTTCAGTTTTATCTTTTTCTTGTAAAGTTCTCCTAACAGGGCCTCCCACGTGCCTTTGGGGATAAAGTCTCAGTTCTCAAGTTATCACCAGCCACTGCAGCACAAGTTCGATTCCCAACCAGGGAGCTACCCACATGGTGGGGCAGACCTCTCCTGTCTGGCCTGCTGCTCTCCTCAGCAGTGTGTTTCAGTCAGTCTGCCTGTTCTGTTCCCCACTCTCTGGTGAATCCTCTCACCCCCCTCACCTCTGGCTTACATCCCATTTCTTGTATGCATAAATAAATAAAAATAAATCTTTAAAAAAAAAATAGTCTCCTAACATCCCACCATTGGTTAACCTGCCTCCCACCACCTAGATGGACAATACGGGTATTTCCTGGTTTTCCCTTTACAAGTCCATACCTGTGATGCCCAATGAGAGCAAAGGAGATGGCCGCGGTCTGCTGGCCTCTCTTTATTTTGCTAGTCTCCTTGTAAGTGTGTGACAGCAGGGGCTGACAGGCACAGGGCAAGCTCCCTCTAGTCACCCAGAGAATGTTCCAGACGTCAGCCTTCAATTATCCTTCCCTGGTCACCTGCTGCTCCGGTCCCTGACCTTGCCTCTCACCCCCAAGTCAGGAAAAAGCCCAATCTAAATATTTGCCTTTCTGCGCAGCCTCTGGGGGCCTTCTGGTAGCCTCTTTATTTGCTATAAAATACCCCCTCCACTGTCCACCTTTCTCAGAATGACAACTGTCTACCAGGAACCACCTGTCCAGCCACAGACCTGCAAGTCTGCCTTGTGCCACCTAGCAGCTCTGCCAGCTGGCTTTAGTAACAAACCCCCTTTTTCCTCCTTTTAAGGCAGCGACAAAGATAAACAATTGTCTCCAAATGTAAATCAGGCCATCTCCACACAGTGACAGAGCTCCGCCTGCAGTGTGTCTGCTTATTGTCTTCATGTAGAGTCTGGGGTCCCATCTGGGGGTATCAGGCTGGTGGGGGAGCCAGGCAAGCTGCACAGTGTCAAGGAGGACTTTGTGCTCTCAGCGCTGAGCCAGGCACGGGGCTGACAAAAGAGAAACAGAAGACAGTGCCCTGGTCGTTTTCCGCCCCCAGTTCTACGTTCACAAAGACTCATGCCATGTCCCTAAAAACCCCAGTATGGTTTCAAAGAGTTTTGCCCCCTCCTCACGCCCATCTTCCCCTCCAAGTGAGTTCCTGAGATTCTTCTTCCACACAATTAACCCTGCAGCACGAGGTTAGTACCGGCACCACCTGAGGCAGCTCAGACCTGCAACGGGCTTGCCTGCTGTGGACCTTCGGGTCTCGCTCCCTCTTGTCACTATCTATTCTGGGAGACTGATGAGTCCACAATAATAAAACAGCGAGAAAGTGCAGGAGGAGATGGAGGTAGGTGTGATTAAATAATGATGTGGAATATGTGTGAAACTGATGGAAGCTTAAAGTAGAAAAGTTTAGGATGGAAGGTCTCACAAGGACAGATACCAGAGGCGGGGCCAGGGGTGATTAATGAATCTTAGACTAAACCTGGCTATGGAAGGTTCCAGGATTCTATGGTGGGGTCAGAAAAGATTATCAGCCAGAGGTGGGGCAGAGAGGATTATCAATCTTAGAAGACCAACCCAACCTGATTCTAAGGTGATAATTTCCACAATAATTCCACCCAAGAACTTTATAAAAGAACGCTCCTTGCTCTGGCAGACTGCAGTTCTTGTCTGTGTCTATGCAGGCGTCTCTCTTTCCTTTTCTCAAAAAACTTGTGGTGAATCTCCACACAGCTCTCCATAGTGGTTGGACCAGTGTGCACTCCCACCAACAGTGCAGGAGAGTTCCTTTTTCTCCACAACCTCGCCAACATTTGTTGTTGCTAGTTTTTTTAATATGTGCCATTCTCCCTGGTGTAAGATGGTATCTCAAATCAAAATCAACAAGCAGCTATAAACCAGAGACACTACAGGGGGGTGGGGCGAGGGAGTAGGATCTAAACAAGTGGGGGTGGGAATTGTATGGGGACTATAACCAGGATGAAAATGCATACATTGTGCAAAAATGAAAAATGATGTAAAAAATATATAAAATTAAAATAATAATAAAAACTTGTGGTGTGCTGATGAGTGGGAAGGTCTGCTGAATTCTTTCTCAGAGGGACCCAAGAACCCCACACATAGAACCTCATCATCTGAACCCCAACAAAATGTTGGGGGTGATGTTACATTTGTCCATTGCAGCTTCTTTCCTTTCATACTTGAGATTATATATTCTCAGGCTGTACCTCTTGTTCTTGAAGTCCTGTTGCCTTGAGGAAACATTTTCAGTTTAGACAAAGGAAAAGCAGTCACCTTTCCACGCTAAACAGTCAGACTCTGACCTACCGCACGGGCCTGCATGCAAGCTCTGTCCTCTCCATGGCTTCCTACTTCACCCACCTTTTGTCTGGGTACCATTTAATAAGGTTAAAAACTGAGTCCCCTCTTCCCCAGCAGGAAGGTTTGGGAGGTTTGAAGATAGAGTTGATAAGGTTGCTGTGGGAACCAGGCCCTAAGATGGATCACTTTGACCGTGAATGCCAAGGGGCCTTCCAGGTGGTATAAGGGATTAAGCACAGCACTGTGTAGCTATCCGCAGCCTCTGCAGCAGGAGTTCGGTCCCAGGCCAGCCAGGGAGGTGACCCACATGGCGCAGCGGACCTCTCCTGTCTCACCCGCTGCTCCCATCAGAGTGTATTTCAGTCAGTCTGTCTGTTCTGTTCCCCACTCTGTCTCTGATGAATCCTCCCACTCCCCGCCCCACCTCTGCACCTCTGGCCTGTACCCCAGTTCTTGTATGCATAAATAAACAAATTAAAAAAAAAAAAAGCAGGGCCAGAGCAATTCTGTGTCAAAGGTCAATGACCAAGACTAGCCATCCCTGTCAGTAACTGCCCCAAACTGACTCCCCAGTCATGAAAACCTGTAAACCCATTATAAAAGGGAGCTCCAAATCCTTCTTCACGAGCAGACCTCTCCTGTCTCACCCACTGCTCCCTTACGGGGTATTTTAATAAATCTGCCTTTTCTGTTCTGTCTCTGGTGAATTCTTCACCTCTGGCCTCACCTTGATATTTCTCCACACTATATACCTTTCACAAGTTTTTCCTTTAGTCCTGACTGGGTGGAGGGTGTGAACCCCAAGGAGGAGAGGCTGCTTGTTGAAGAAGCTGGGTAGCAAACCTATTTTTGTCAAGATAGTACCCAGTGCTGGTGAGCTGGTGGTGAAACTGTCACGTGCCCACTCACACTGCTGCTTGTGGTTTAAATGGACTCTACACTTTTGGAAAACGATCTGGCAGCATGCATGAGGGCTGCAAAGTAAAACTGCCCTATCAGCCCCTCTGAGATTACAAATACATGTTCCTCACAGAGTTATTGTTAATTGGAATGAAGCAGCATCTTTCAATGCCTGGTCCCAGGGAAATTGTTCATAGATTAAAACTCCTTTCATGTAGGGTGTTTGGACTCTGCATGCAGCCCAGCATAGGCTGTGGGTAACAGCAGTAAAGGCTGATGAGGCAACAGGACTGAGCTGCAGCACATGGTTAGAGCTACCTAGAGCCAGTCTGCCTGATTCAAGTCCCAGCTCTGGCTCCAGCCAGCTGCGTAAACCGAGAAGCTATGTCACCTCTCTATGCCTCAATTTCCTCTTCAGTAAAATGATGATCAGAGTAGGAGTGTTAGAGGATCCCTTGGATCTAGATCTAACTTGCCTACCCCTCCTGCTACGGAGGCCCCAGGCCAGTAGAAATTCAGCTAATCACTAATGAGAAGCTGATCCTCCACCCTGCAGAGGCTTCCCACTTTTGACAATGGCTCCAGAGCCAGCTGAAACCTAATGGCCTTGCAGATGCAGGTGGCAGAAAACTGACCTAAAAGTGACTTAGGACTCATTTGCATGCTACGATGTGCACCCCTGAGTGGAGATTTAAGATACTAATGAGACATTCAATGCATGAAGAAGCAGGCAACATATTTGTGCATGCCCCAGTGAAGCCCAGTTCAAAACATGCTATGATGCTATTCCCCACTACCTTTCCCGGGTGTCCAATCCCATAAAACCAGGATCCCCACCACTCTCAGGTGCAGCTATGTCTCAGGGACCTTGCTCCTCTCCTACTGGGTGGTCCACAATAAATCCTCCTTGCTCAAAACCCACTGTCTCTTTCAAAATTTGTGGGGGGGCCTCCCTGGTGGCACAAGGAGTTAGACACAACCTATGAGGCAATCAGCAGCCACTGCAGCACGAGCTCGATCCCCGGCCAGGGAGCTATCCACATGGTGCAGCAGACCTCTCCTGTCTCACCTGCTGCTCCCCTCAGCAGTGTATTCCAGTAAATCTGCCTGTTCTGTTCCCCACTCTGTGTCTGATGAATCCTCTCACCGCCCCCCTCCCACATCTCTAGCCTGTATGTATGCATAAATAAATCTTTTTTTTTAATTTTATTTATTTATGCATATAAGAGCTGGGGTACAGGCCAGATATGCAGGGGGTGAGAGGATCCACCAGAGACAGAGTGGGGAACAGAACAGGCAGACTGACTGAAGTACACTGCTGAGGGGAGCAGCGGGCAAGACAGGAGAGGGTCTGCTGCACCATGTGGCTTTCTCCCTGGCTGGCCGGGGATCGATAGAACTCATGCTGCAGAGGCTGTGGATTCCTTCATAGTGCGGTGCTTCACCCCTTGAGCCACCAGGGAGGCCCTAAATAAATCTTTAAAAAGAAAATTTGTGGAGGATTAATTGGCGAGTCAGGAGAGGTCTGCTGCACCATGTGGGTAGCTCCCTGGCCGGGGATTAAACTTGTGCTGCAGTGGCTGCAGATTGCTTCGTAGGTTGCATCTTAACCCCTTGCGCCACCAGGGAGGCCCATGACCAGTCTTTTAGATAGGCATTAACAAGTTTATCTTTTCCCTATTTCTTACAATTTCCCCTTATTTAGCATTAACAAGATTAATAGTTTATCTTTCTCCACTTGTTGCAGCTTCCCCCTCCCCTTAAGAAGAAAAAATGAGCTGCGCCCAATGGTCTCCCAAAGGATCCCTTCACAGACCCTTGCTCATCTCCCCCTTGTATAAATACCCCTGCATTTTGCCATAGAGCAGGACAGTGGTCTTTCAGACATGAGTCTGCCGCCTTCCTCATTTGTCGACAAATAAAACTGCTTTCCTTTTCCTCAAACTCAGTTTCCTTTTATTGACTGAAGGAAACTGAGGCCGATGTTCTGTAACAACTCCACCTCCACACAGATGAGATCTCAGGTGCCAAGGATTACAACTCCCAGCACGTCATGAACCTGACTTCCTGAGTGGGGTGCTGTTGGGAACTAGGGGTGGGGTTAAGCAGCTATGCTTGACTTATAACAACACATACATGCTCTTGCTCTCTTGCTTCTCAGGCTTCCACTTGCACCTTGGTCCTACTGCAAGGAGGCAAATAGAGGAGAAATGGAGGAGACACTTGGAATAGATGAGTAGGCAAGAAACCTGGGAAGTCTGCTCTTGATCCTTGGTAGAGACAATGGCAGTCATTAGCTTGTGCCTTACTTCTTTCTAGTGGTTCCCCACCAGAAAGTACCTCATATTTATGGCAAACTTTCAGGCCTTAGTGGCCCCCCATTGGGTCATTTTGTTTTGCTGGGCACCTGCCCATGAGGGGATATATGATTTGGGGAGTTCTACTGGGAAAACTTTTATTTGAAATTCTTCTCTCTCTGTCTCTCCCCCACCGCCCCCATCCCCACCCCACCCCAACACACACACTTATTCTATTAAAAATCTATCACACTAGGGCCTCCCTGGTTGTGTGGGGGTTAAAGGCAGCATTATCAAGCTAGCACCAGCCACTGCAGCAAGAGTTCAATCCCTGGCCAGGGAGCTACCCACATGGCACAGCAGACCTCTCCTGTCTTGCCCACTGCTCCTCTCAGCAGTCTATTTCGGTGGATCTGCCTGTTCTGCTCCCCACTCTCTCTGGTGAATCCTCTCACCCACTCCTCACCTCTGGCTTACACCCCAGTTCTTGTATGCATAAATAAATAAATCTATCACATTAACAGTATGCTTTCTTTGCCTTTGTGCATGTGGATCACTGAATCCCTTTTAGAGTATGCACCCTTTAATGGTTTTTGATCCCCGGGTACCCCTCAATTATGTGCTAAAAGTGAGTAGAGAACTGGGGTGTCTGCCCTGGCCCTTTGGCTGCAGACTCTGCAATCAGCTATCTCTTGCTTGCCATGATAAGCCCACCTGATGATGCCATGATTTACCTGCAGAGAAGCGATTCTGCATGTGGCCATTCTAGCAATTATGAGGTTGTCTTTCCTTAGCTGTTTAGTGGTTTTCTTCCTCTTAACAGGGATTCCTTCAGGGCAGGAACTGTCTTGGTATCCCCAGCAGCCACATGGTTCTGGCATATATCAATTGGTCTGGCATATATCAATTGCCCAGATGTTACCAACTGACTGAGTGCACAAATGAAGGAAGGAAAAAACAGCAGGAAGGTATGTGTGAAGAAATGAAAGAAAGTACTCAGGGATACATGCCGGGATAGACAGAGTCTCAGAGTGCTGAGGAACCAGGGCAGGGCAGCCACTGTCTGGGCAGGGGTGGGAATCAGACTCCAGGGGGTAACTTTGTGCCCTGGTGGGTCCATAGCAGAGGGCTAGCTAACCCATGCCTTCTGACAGTCTCTGTTCACACAGCTTGCCTCTACAAGTTGGCCTGAGTACTGGCTCCACAGCCCCCAGTTTCTCTGCTTTCCACTCCAGTGGAAGGAGGCTCCTCCCTGGGCTCCAGGGCAGGAAGCCAAGCTCCATTTCCTTTCATTTCTCCACCTCCCCTGCCACCCCTCCCTGATCATCTGACTGCTCACATGAGGCCCAGAGTGGGGTGTGGCTGTTTTAAAGGCCTTTGGCATTTAGCACTCATTTCAGGAAAACAAAATAAAATAAAACAAGTGCTTAACACACTAAAAGTATTCTTTGACTTGTCTCAAATTTGTGTGGGGGGAAGGAGCAATCATAAACACCCAAGGCGCCTGCTGCTATGGAGATATGATCTTTTAGGGTAATAACATTCCCCAGCTTAGACTCAGCCTCATGACAATTTGAGGGATTGATCACATTAATCCTGATAACCCTAGGCTTTAAAGATTATGATGAGGAAGAGGAGGTTCAGAGAGGTTAAGACACCTGTCCAAGGTCATGTAGCTACAAGTAGTTAGAGCAAAGATTTTTAAACCAAGTATTTCTTGACTCTGAAGCTGATGGTCTTTCAGGTCTATAACCAGACTGCCATGGTTTGCCTGAGGATATCAGTAACCTCCCAGCATTTATTTAGTGCCTGGAAATCAGGTCAAAGTGACCCACTTCCACAGGAAAGCTCCAGGTGCCGTCTCTCTTTCTCATTTGCAAAGATACCACAGACATCCTTGTTGTTTCTGAGAGAAGGAATAGTACGCAGTTTTTTGTCACCTTGTACTTTTCCATATAACTTAAAAAATCACAAATATTTATCTTTAAAAACAATAGTCATGACTGTTCAAAACACACGTGGAGATTTTTTTTTTTTTTTGGCGTGTATTTTCTTTTAGGTCTTATTTTACTCTGCCTGCCAGAAAGCTCAAAGTTGAATGTTGTGCTCAATCATACGTTGAGTGTTTTACTGTCTTTATTCCAGTACATGGAGTCAGAAAGCCTAGGTTTAAATCCAAATGATACCGGAATTGTCAGGTCTAGTCTCCCAGCCAGGAACGGATCTCAGGCTGCAGGGCAGTGCTGAGCCCCAGCCTCTAGACCCCCACGGGTTGGTGTCTCACGAAGCCGCAGCAGGAACTTCGGAGACGCTCAGGCAAGCAAGCGAGAAGAGGCAGGTTCGTTTATAGAAAGAAAAAGTTTATTGAGGAGGAAAAGAGCAGAAATAAAGTGGGACTCCCAGGCCAGGGAACCAGGCCTGGGAGGGGCAAGGAAGCCAAAGTAGAGTCGTGTCTCAGGGAATATATACCTTTTTTTCCTCATTATTCTAAAGCTGCCCCAGTCTCTTTGTGATTGGTCAGTTCTCGGCTGTCTCACTTAATTTGCTACTGAGTAGGGGATTTTCACATTCCTTATCTAACAGGTTTCTCTTTCCCCATTTGTTGCATCTTTAAATTTATGGCCCAGTCTTCTGGATGGGCATCCCTGCATTGAAGTTAAACAGCTGCCCTTTTAATGTGACCATAAATTAAACCACCCTCCATTTCTCCAATCTCCGCCTCCCTTTATCACCTGAAGGAAACCAGGACCAGCATTAACAATGTTGTCCTTGGTCCTGGCATGTTTGTTTTCCTAATGGAATGGGTTACTTTCCCTTGCTTGTCCTTATCTCTGAAGCCTCCCTAAATTTTTCAGAGGTCCCCTCCTGCACTATCCCTAAAACTGCCTAATAACCCTAGCTTGCCCTGTCTCACTAACTTCAACATTTACTATCAGGTGGCTTTTTGGCAAGTTTGTGAACCCTTCTATGCCTCAGTTTCCTCACTTACAAAATGTGGACAACAGTATTATTATATACATCAAGCCAGTGAAACAGTGCCTGGAGTTTGGTGCCAGATATTTTTCTAATTTAGTAGATTGGTGTGGACTCGATTACAATGTCTAGCCATTTTCCAGAAAGAAATTAAGGATGTTATATCCCTTCTCTGCCTCATCTTACCACACTTCATTCACTACCTGCTCCTGGCGTCTTCCACTCCTGACATTATCTGTCACTTCCCACTGACCTTTTAATCATATAAAATTATATAAAATTTCTCTTAGTATTTCATCAAATCCTAGATGCCCCACTATTTTAATCTGTAGCATTACAGGGTGTGACACTTAAGAAAGGAAGAAAAAATAAACACTATCAATTCTAAAACACATCCCAACTTCAGAGATAGTCACTGTTGCGGGGGTAAAAGTGTTAACTTTTAACCAATGAATGCGGTAAGAATGATCTGATCCTTTAGTCCTCACTTGGCCCCATTCTGGCCACGAATTGTGTCTGCTCTTTCTATGGCACCTTATCAGTTGACCTGGATTATTTTTCCTCCTCATCCAGTCTGGTCTCCAGGACTCTGGCCCAGTGCCATCCTGGCAGCTGGTATCCCTGCTGGATCAGCTCCAGGCAAACTGAGTCTGACCTTGTCCAGTCCAGCTGTGTAAGGAGCTCAGGTTTCCCTTAGATTGCGCTGACCTGGCATTGACTTTCAAGCCAGTGGCTACTGGGTTAGCTGATTTCCACACTCCAGTGACTGCTTTGCAGCTTCCTGCTTCAGCCTGTCTGAGATCGTTCACATGGGCAATAACAATGATTTGTTTTAGATACATTCCTAAGGAGAGCAATGGGAAGGGAAAAACTAACTAAGTAGCCAGGGTTATTTTCCAGGCAGTGGGCAAAGGACAGAGCTCAATAGTCATTTTTTTGTTTGCATGGGTTTCAATCACTGTATTTGGAGTGATTCTATGTTCATTTTCTCCATGATTCAGTGAAAAGAGGGCAGGCATGTTGGGAAAGGTTAGACTGACATCATGTGTGACCCCAGGAGGTTGGCAGACACAGCCAGGAACTAAGGAGTCTGTTGTCTCCTGAGTGCCTGTCCTAATGCAGTGTCCCACCATGATCATTAGGAAAGAAACAGGGCTCTGGAGACAGAATAACCTGAATCTAAATCCTGAATGCCATTTCTTAACTTTGAGGATAAGCTGGCCACTCCGAAGCCTCACAGCTATGAATGGGGATAATACAGAGCTGTTGGAAAGCACCAGGAATAGCAAAGAGCATAAAGCCCATGTTCAACAAAGGGTAGAGACAAGCATCGAATGCCTACCATGTATCTGGCACTATGCGGATAGAAAAGGTAAACTCGACTCGTGTAGGGGGAGGTGTGATTACATTTTTTAATACCAATGCTCCAAAAGTTATAAGCTGTCAGGCAGCCAAGTCAACAATTACCCGTCTTTCTTGGGACTGCTGCCTCAGCTGGCACTTCTGCAAAGCCCTCTGGGCAGCAGGCCCTGGGCTGACATACTGGGCCAACGGGCTATATGAACATCCTCCTGATCTGAGGCCAGACAGGACCAAGCCTAGAAAGCTGGCTATTTGTCAGATGTTGAGCAGTGTGACCCAGACTGCAAGGGAGCTGCTTTCTCTGTGCAACACAAGCTGGATGGGCTGCCCCGGGTCCTCGCATCTGAACTCCCCAGCCCAGGGTTACTTCCACATCTGCTGATCAGGAGCCAGTCTCATTTTTTTTGAGTCCTGTTGGGAGAAGGCTGCAGGACCTCCTCAGGTGTGAGGCATTTGCCTTCTCAATGAGGCACCAACATCTAAGGAGCAATAATAGCAAGCCACAGGGCATATTTGTAAGGCTAAAGGGCAATGTGGAAATTAAGATCGAAATGGGGCAAGGCCACTTTGGACGGGGGCAGTTCTCTGTGACTCCCACAAAGAGGCCATCTAGTAATGGGTAATAAAATCTAATAGCTAGAAGATTTGAGATGCCATGAAATTGAGTAAAATAAGGGAAACAGGCTCATTGTCACAAAATAAGGGATGGTGGGGATGTGGGAGTGGCACAGCACAGTAGGCCCAGTGACGTTTGCGGTTTCTCTTCTAAGCTCAGCTAGAATCATTCGAGAACTTGAAGCCCATGTAATTCCTACTATATCATCTTTGGGGTTTTAGAGGTGGGAAGATGACTGAGGAACACAAAGAAATGGGTACGTGTGCGCCCTAGCAGAGCTTGCATCTATGGAAGAAGCTCTAAGGAAATAGTCCTGCTGGTCCTACAGTAAGCTTTAACTGCCCTTTTCCTTGGCAATTGCTGAGAGAGGGACACTGCATCATGACTTGTTGCGATGACTTCCCATTTTGTGTTAGTTTAGAACCATACATATATTTGGCTCATTTAGGTTAAAAGTATGTCTTTATGGTTTCCATTTCCTTAGGCTGATTCTTTTTTTTTAAAGGTTTTTTTTTTATTTATATTTATTTATTTATACAAGCACTGGGTGCAGTCAGAAGCGTGGGTGGTGAGAGAATTCACCAGAGCCAGAGCCAGAGCAGGGAACAGAACAGGCAGACTGACGAAATACACTGCTGAGGGAAGCAGCAGGCGCGACAGGAGAGGTCTACTGAGCCATGTGGGACCTTCACCGGCCGGCCAGGATCCAACTGGCACTGCAGAGGCTGCAGACAGCTTCACAGTGCTGCGCTCAACCGCCTGAGCCACCAGGGGAGCCTTTAGGCTTTAGGGGAGCCTTTAGGCTCCTTCTTGGCTCTATTCTTTATTATCATCATTTTCAGGTTCTTTAAATACTATCATCCCTATTAACAATTGGAGATGTAACTTCAGACCTTCACCACCGCCACAGAACCTGCCAGTGTGAACCCACCAGCACGGGCAAAAAACGATCCATATCAACATCACGGTGCCCCTGGGATGGCTCTGCTGGGGCGCTGGGCTCCATCCTCTTAATTACTCATGCTGTCAACAAGCCCCTGCAATACTTCGGCAGGATGTGTACAAAATCAGAGGCACTGGCATGGTGCTTATGAGCCAATGGAAGTGGGCTTCTTGAAACCCAGAATGGTGGTAACCTTTGCCCCCAACCTCACCACAAAGATCAAAGTCTTTGGAGTAGTACCTTCCAAAGCCCTGACTTTTGGCTAAAGGTAAGCTTTATACAGCAAAGTTGAAATTGCCTAATCTTCATTCCATCAAATAGCTTGCCATTAACTTAAGCCAAGTTTGTGAAGACCATTTCTTCAGGTTGAACTGAATTGTTTACTACCAGTAGCTCTTACTTTCAAGGGGAAAGGATTTAAAAACAAAAACCAGTATATTTCAATTGATCTTAGTCTGATTTTGAAACTGACATACCATAGCACACCCATATGTAACCAGTGTAGCTATCTGTTTTATAATGAATCATCCTATAGTTTATATGCACTTAGATCAGAAGCTGATCAGAAATATAGACAAAAAGCTTGTCACACAAAAACTTTCATTCTGATTAATCTGGATTCACTGTCCCAGTTTGTGGCTCATGAGAAAATGTTTTGCTTCTCTTATCCTAGTACTGACTAGCTCTCAGGCAAATCCTCTGCACCCATCAGTTTCAACTCTTCTGCATGCTAGTGTAGCCCCATCTTTTTTGGTCTTTCTACCCCAAGGGCAATGCAAGCCAAATGAATTCCATTTTACCTAATCAAAAGCAGGTAGGGAATGTCAAGAATCATAAACTTAAGTACTGCCAACCTAAGATCAAGTTACAGGTCTTAAAGTGATTTCAAATCACTTTAAATCTGCAATTGCGGAAGGATAGCTTAGACTCCCGGAGGCATCTTCCTATGTTCACATGCCCCCATATAGGCACTAAAATAGGAAATCAAATCTGATCATAAGAACTCTCTTGCCAATTCTCCAAATGATATCCTTATAAGCAAAACAATGGAAGAAAGCAGGGGTCTCCCTAGTGGCGCAAGGAGTTAAGTCGCGGCACTATAAAGCTATTGGCAGCCACCACAGCAAGAGTTCATTCTCTGGCCAGGGAGCTATCCACATGGCACAGCAGACCTCTCCTGCCTCACCTGCTGCTCCCCTCAGCAGTATGTTTCAGTCAATCTGCCTGTACTGTTCCTTTCTCTGTCTCTGGTGAATCCTCTCACTCCCTGCACCTCTGGCCTATACCCCCAGTTCTTGTATGCATAAATAAATCTTTAAAAAAACATGGAAGAAAGCAGTATCTTAAAATCATGAAGCTAGAACCCGACCTATTGTTAATAACCCAACTACACCCTACCTTTCTTTGGTTACTCAGTCTAAAATATTGTCATCCTGTTATTACCTCCTTCACCATAGACAAATAATATTAAAGCTTATTTTTTCCTGACTTTTATCTACAATCTACCTTTCATTTTGTATTATGTTTTTCATGGGAGCATGCAGCAAGCAATTCTGGCCTTCTCAGAGAACTTATCTTCCCAAAGTGCTATTTTTACTTGACTATATGTGTTGGTTGGAGAGTAAGTAATTTAATGGTGTGAAGATATGGTATCTGATTTTAAAAATTATAAAGTAGATATAATACAAAATGAAATGCTAAAGGATCACCTCAGGTTTAAAGATGTGATGCTTTTGTCCCTCTTTTTGAAAAATACATGTGATTAAGAACTTCCAATTTATTTCTTCAATGAAAACAATTATATTCTGAGCATATAACCATTAAAATGTTTTCCTTCTCAAAGGGCTTACACCACTAGATTTTTCTTATGACTGTAACCAGACAGATTTACTATAAAGCCTATAGGCCTCCCCTAAAAGATCTTCTTTTTCGGGGGCTTTCCTGGTGGCACAAGGTGTTAAGTCTCAGCACTATGAGCTATCAGCAGCCACTGTAGCACAAGTTCAATTTCCGGGCAGGGAGTTAACCCACATGGCACAACAGACATCTCCTGTCTTGCCTGCTGCTCCCCTCAGCAGTGTATTTCAGTCAGTCTGCTTGTTCTGCTCCCTACTCTGTCTCTGATAAATAATCTCACCCCCTCCCCACACCTCTGGCCTACACCCCAGTTCTTGTATGCATAAATAAACAAAACAAATCTTTGAAAAAAAATCTTATTTTTCTTTGCTCAGTAACTTTCCTTTGTTCTAGTTTTTCTATGCTTTCAAAGTAAACATTACAGCAAGTTTTCCCAGTACAAACCCATGCAAAAAAGTTGTTGCGTGCATTAAGTCTAGAGTAGTGTCTTATACTTGTGCTATTTTTTTATTACCCTTCTTGCTTACTTTGTTTGTGATGCTCCATCAACCTCACAATGAAGACAGACATAAAACATTAAGTCTTCCAGCACATTTAAGAAACAGTCAAATAGTGATTCTTTTAACAAGTCTTTAATTAAAAAATTCAACAAAAATATATAATGAAGCATTTTATATAATATATACATCATTAATATCTGCAGGTAAGATAAACAACAGAAAGCAAAAGCAGTTATACCGTATTGCTTCTCTTTGTCAAGTCACCAATATTATCTATCTCCTGCAGAAACATAGGATACATGTAAAAAAAGCAAAACAAAAAAGTCTTAAAAAATATTTGTCCCTTAGTACAAACAAAATATTTAGCAATGATACAGTAGATGGATTTTCCAAACTAAGATTTATAATACTTTATACCACAAAGGTTAAAGTAGTTAAATGTTCCAAAATTAAGGTCCATAGCAATATTCAGGAGGAAAGATATCTTTTTTTTTTCTAGTTACAGCCTGGCTGATTTTAAAATAAAACTCTACAAGCTTAGAGGCCATTCCTAAGGAAAACAAAATCCTTTCCCTATATAAAAACTGTATCTGATTTGCAGGTCAGTTGTCTGGCACCCACCCCCAACCCCATACACATTTTTTTGAGGCAATTCAGCTTTTTAAGATATTTACCATCTAGCTCAGTGTCCAAGAATAAAAGAAATTCCTTTCACTTTACAGCAAAGATACATACTTGTGGCTCTACTGAAGCAATATATATACATGTCAGAACTAAAAAAATGAAAGGCAAAACGGTCCATTCAACACATAGCAGCTTATATCTAAAATATACATGTATGTATATGTTTTCACAGTTAGATCTTAGGAAAAAATTTACACTTGATATGTGCAGAAATATTTCTCCTACAGTCTATAAATAATATTTTAGAAGTTCAACTGATCAAAATGCAGTACAAGAACATATGAAATTAAATAAATCTAAACCTTGAAAAAGACAGTTGAAGTCAGTAAAGCTTGAGGTTTGTGTGAAGTGTGCTGTCAGTCCTAATACAGGCGAGGCAGAGGCCTCTAAATACGATACGAGAGAAACTCCAAAACTTTGGAAGGAATTGGCAGCTCCTGGACTTCTTGGGTGGGCATGACTCTCCGGATTGACATACGACACAAATGTTGAAGACTAGGGACCTGCCTTGGAGTAGCCCAAAAATACACACTTCCATCATGTGTCCTAAACAACAACGACAAAAAAAAAAAACCAACACAAAAATCACAAGCTGAGTCACCCAAGTACATGTATTTCAGCATCCTATAAATTAAAACTATCACCCACAGCGATATATTATTTGTAACCAACTGCACATTAAAGCATAATTAACCAAAACCCTACTCTATGACAAGGTAATAGAGGATTTACTGCCAATAAAATACTGGCTACTTTGACTAAAAGCCACCTCAAACTGCCTCTCAAAAGAGAAAATTCTACTTACCCAGCAGCTAAAACACTGCCATCAGTAGAAAAGGCACAACAAAGACCATTGCTCAAAGGTGCAACTTGTACTGGATAATCCTCATCAATTCTCCAGAACCTCACCATTCTGGAAAACAAATCATCCAGTGAGTATCTAATAGGACAATTAAGGTATAAGCAACTTTTAAAATTCAGACACACACACACCCACACCCACCCACACCCCCAACGCAAAAGTGTTGCTTTATTAAATACTTTAGGATCTACATCAATTGGTAATTTGTATCCCCCTATACTTAGAGACTATCACACAGTGCTGCCTTCCCTTCCCAGTGTTCAGATCTATAATGCTCACCATTGGACATTCTCTCCTTCCTTTCTTATGCTTAAAACACAACCAACAATATGGTCTCTTTTTACTCTCTTTCTAAGACATTTGTAAAGCCTTTATAAACAGAATGTGTGTAGGAAGAAAGTAGGTAACAGCCATTCAGAATTTATTTGAGCAACCAGGAAAACAAAGACTGCTGGCAAATAAAATAGAACTCTGTGTATGATTGCTGACATTCTGGAAAAAGATAAGTTGCTTTCTGATTGATGTGACCAAATTGCTTAACGTAATACCCATGCATATGGTATGATAAAAGCATGAGAAAATGGAATGACTACAACCAGTTTCTGCTTCTTGTTAATAAAAAACACAATCTTACCCACATGACATTTCATCTTGTAGTTTCAATTAATTTGTTTTTAATCATCTGGCTTTGAAAATGTCTTTCTGCGTCAACCTTTATAAGATATTACTGAGAAAAAAAACCCATGAACTGGGCTAAATGTTCATGAAAAATCCACCCAGTTTGCCCAGACTAGTAAACAAACAAGGAATAATGAGAAAGGGCATGCATTATCTTTTGTTTTCATGGGTAATGCTCAGGCCAATATTTAGATATACCAACATCTCCCATGGTCTTGTCTCAAGAAAGAGACATTAAAACCCAAACTGTTGGAAGGTTGAAAAAAAAGCCTCAAGAATGGTTTCATTAAGTGAAAGGATGAAAAGACAATAAGTAGGTCAAGCTGTAATTCATACACTTACTTATCATCAGCAAGGCTTGCAATGTGTAGGCCATCATGACTAAAAGATACAGATCGTACCCATCGGTCATTTGCTCCTCCAGCAAATATTGGAGTAGGTGGGGGAAACAGGTGCCTACGGTCAAGTACATTTCAGCGGATATGAGAGTCACTTCAAGAAACAAAACAACTCATGTACAAAGTACATCCAGTCTTTAAATAACATTAAAAGAGGTCTTAATGAACACAACTGAGAAAACTAAGTAGAACTGGTATATCCAAATTAAATGAAAAGAACCTTAAAAGAATTACCAATGTTTTTTTACAATCTGGTTTAAAACATTAAGTTCAACTTTGGTTTTCACATTTTCCCCTCAACATGAAGCTATACATAATTACCACTTCTGAGCCATGTACTAAAATAACAAGAGCTGTACTGAGAGTCAAATTCATTTTTAGAATTTATGTCTAAAGGTTTGTAGTATTTATGGGCATAAACATCAAAGTTTTAAAGATCATAGAATTATAATTTTTGGTTTCAGGTGTTAGTGATTCTAATCATTCATGTAATTTCTTAAAAGCTATATTGACAGCCAAAGACAAACTACAGACTAAACTAATTCATGCTACACTCACCCAAATTCTATCAGAATGTCTCCAGTATGTGGATCCCAGACATATACTCGAGTATCATAAGATGCAGTAGCCAGTAATGCTCCATCAGGAGAAAAGTCACAAGCTACAACATCATGGTGATGTCCTTCAAGTTTCCGTATCATGGTGTACTTATCCATATTCCAAAGGAAAACCTGCAATAAAAAGGCAAATGTTATAGTTTCATTCAGACACACAGAGGACAAAATGGCACATCTTAACTAAAACAGCTAAATTTAATTAAATTATATTAAATTTAAATTATGAATAATTAAAAGGAGAATATGCTCAGTGTCACAGATTAAAATCAGTCTTTAAAAGTTAATTAAAGTAGACATGCAAATTCTATTTCAAATGTTTCTGTTAAATGTTAATTTAAAAAATAAGCCTAAACATAAAAAGGCAATGCAATTTAACCACAAAGTTATACTGAAATCCATTTATTCCAAAAACTAATTAACTAAAATATACAGAAATAAATAGGGTTAAGTACTACAAACCCCCTTCTTTTTTTTTTTTTCCAGAAACTACCAAGTTTTTTTTAAAAATATACAAACAGAAAACGTAAGGTTAACAAATTGTTACTCCATTGGCATCTCCCTTTGAGATAATCACTTGTTTACAATAGGCTTGGGTCACCAACGTGAGCCTAGGAAGAGAAACAGATACTGCAAGCAAAGAGAATTTTCACAGCCAAATGAAATTTCTTTGGCAAACAATAAGGATGTTAAACCACATTACAAAACGAAAATGCAATTTACGAAAATAATACAATTAACAACATTTCTGTGAATCAAGATTTGCCAATCTTATTTTTCCCAAACTGACCACATTACTCATTTTAAATACAAAGCATTTAAATTACTTAAGGATAAGTTTACATATAGTTTAGATTCTAAAGATTAATAGACTGTGCAGAATAGCTCTAAACAGGATTCTATTGTTTATTATATAACCTGTTATATTAAATTAAATGTTATATTAAGTTTGGAGGTTTATAACAATCCTAGTAAAATAATCTCTCCACGAGGAGTAAAGCAATCATTTTTGCTACTTTTTCTGCACAGATACAATGTATTATCCAAAGAAAAATAACACAAATTTTAAATTGGATCAAAGACTTAAGTTATCTCTAGAATCTCAATGAATTCCAAAAAACAGCACAGAGAAACCATCTGAAAGCCAATTACATTGCAATAAATTGGTTTCACATGTTAAGACTCCCAATTTCATCAGACTGGAAAGTCAATTTACTTGGAGGAGTCAGTGGGTTTCACTGTGGGGGAAATCATTTTAAAAAAGAAAAAAAGAAAGAAAGAAAAGCAGAAAGTGGACATCGACCAGCACCTGTGTACGTACAGTACACCTTGCAGCCGAATGCAAGGTTACTTCATCCTATGGTAAAGGTCGCCCCCAGCCCGGTAGCCAGAGATGCCACTCTTTCTGCCCAGCTAACACCATTGTGCGCCTGTGTGCGAGTGGTGCCAGCATAACCTCAATCACACCAATATTGCTGCCACCACCTGTGACAGGGAAAGCAAGAAGCATATGGAAAACACACAGCCTAAAATAGCAATGTCAACATCTAGCTTTGTTCTTCTTATGATTTTTAAAGAACTAAACTGAGTATTTTTTTCCTAAACTAGAAACATTTGCAACTATCATTAACATTACTCCTTAGCTAAGTAAAATACATTTTAACCAGCCACCCACCCCCTACAATTCAAAGTGTGATCAACACATGTACTTGGAATTCAACAGTTTTCCTATCTACCTGCAACTAGTAAGATCTCTTTAACCATGCTAACTCAGAGCTGGTAGATAACTAAGAGTTCATCAGTAACTGTAACCCTCTTAAGAGTCATTTATACTTAATCTGTCTGCAAGCACACTATGAAAGACAGACCACATTAAATTTCACCTATAATTCACTCTAGGAAATACATGAGTGCTATTTTTAATTCTAATTAGACTTTTAAGTTACTTTTTTTCAGTTAAATGTCCAGGACCAGCTGGGACTGAAAACTTTAAAACAGCAAACTGGACAAAAAAAAAATAGAACAACAGAGAAGAAAATAATTAGCAAGGGAATGTCTTAACATTGGACTAAATCTCTTCTATAGCATATAAACTTTTCTAGATCTTAGAGCAAATATATGACATACCCCTTATTTATATTATCACTAACTAAAAACAATCCAATCTCTCACTTCACAATCAATAGCTATATTTAATTTCCCTCATGCATTCTCCCCATCATGAAATAAAACATTTAAGATGTTCATGACACCGAGCACAGACTTAATAGGTTACTTAGATTTAAAATGATTACACACACATTATTATAATCCACTTCACAAGGAATGTACAAGAACTTTGACACATACTGCTTTACTGGCTCCCACTGAACACAGCATAGACGAGTCAGGAGAGAATGCACAGCTGTACACCCAGTTCTGATGGCCCCTCAATACTTTCATCATGTTTCCTGAACAAAAAGAAATACTTATGTTAATCCTAGAATCCAAATTAATAGCATTTCAAAATGGCAGAGTCACAGAATCACAAACTTCCACACAGAGTTTCAGCCAATTATTGTTAAGTACAGTTTTACTGCAATATAATCATGCCTGTATGCTGATGCTGAGCTATAATGGCAGAGCTGAGTAACTTTGAAGAGCTGGCATGGTCCACAAGACTGAAATATTTACCAACTGGCCCTTTAAGAAAGAGTCTGTAGACCTTTCATCTGTAGAAGACAGAATTCTTTCAGTAAACCCCTTATTCTAGAAATGAAGGAAATGGAACACAGCAAGGTTGAAATTGGATGAACATCTTCAAAATAACTTCTCATTCTTCTCCCTTTTTGATACCACATATAATACTGCAAAATCCCTATGTTTTATATTCAAAGCACACAGGTTTTAGTTTTAAAGTCATTACTGAATGCCTACCAGATGCCCGGCACTCAGATATAGCTGTAAATAAAATAAAGTCCCTACTCTTCTGGAACCTACATTTTACTAAGTCTACATTCTTAAAACATGCACACAATTGAACATATGTTGAGATAAGCAAGCACCACCTGATACACAGAAGAAAAATTTAATTATCAAACTTTTAGTTAGAAGTTGAATCCATTCACTTAACAACTGAGTAATCCAAGAACTGATAAAATGCAGAGGAAGACACCTTCACAGTTCAGTAATAATTATGTATTATTTTTTCAGGCAATGGTTACTACCCATCAGCTGAAACAAGTCTCCAAATTTGAAAGATTTTTCCAACTATATTAAATTTAAACTATATTATCCCCAACAAGCCTGTCAAATTTCAGCTTGAGCACCAGCAGATATTATTTAAATATAAGCTTTTACTTAAGACGGCACTTCTTTATTAGAGACTACAAAGGGGAAAGAGATGCTTATCTTCGGTTCTCTAAAAACAAGGTAAATCTCTCCAAAAATGTAAACATCACAATTACGTTTTCAGAAAAAGCTAAGTATATTATATTTGGAGGGCAAATCTTTCATGTTTTATGAATTTCTTACTCAAGCGCTCCAATTTATAATTTATGCTTAACATTTACATGTTATAAATTCTTGCACATGAATAGTGTTTTAATCTAAATCCTGCTATATTAAATACTGAAATCTTGCTATATTGAAAACCTGAATTTTCACTGAGCAGATGAAGCTAACAGTCTTCCCTAAGAAAAAGGGAATAAACATAAGCCAGTTCATATAAATTCCTAAAGCTGGTTTTGTCCTCAGTGAGTTAATATAGATCCGTATGATTGCTTTCTGAATAATATCCAATTGTTTACTTAGAATAACTATTGGCTACTATTCTGGGTCGTATCTATGGTTTTGTTTGATCTACACAGGAAATGAACCAGAGGATAAAGCAGAGAAAAGATAACTTTGACCACATGCCACTTTTAAAGTCAAATGCCCCAAATGACACCCCAATTCCTCTTAGTGATAAGATTTTTCAGTTGATAAAAGACCTACCATCATCTTTCAGGTCCCACACTCTCAGAGTTTTGTCTCTTGAAGCAGACACTAGGATCAAGCTCCCATCTGGAGCAAAAGTTAAATCTCTGACCACTTCAGTATGATCTACCAGGTTAAGGAGGAGTTTTCCTAAAAGCAATGGAAGGGCAATAAACAACAATGGTGATTTTTAACAATTTAAAAATTTTTAAATTCACCATTAAAAAAAATAGCAGGAATAGTTGCATACCTCCTTAGTTTACCAAGTGTAAAATCACTTTATTTATTATTAGGGCTTTTATTATCACCTTTAAAGACTATCTACATTGTTCAAAATCTTTCCAGGGTAGCAAAGCCTAAATTGATTAGGAAAATCAAAGGGTCCTGAAAAATAAACTTCTGGATCATTACTATTATATCAAGAAAAACCCCTACACTGTTGTTATTTTTTAAAGTTTGGATAGTATGATTTTGAAATATAAAACCAAACTTTTCCCTTTTTTCCTCTTGGCCTTGAATTGATTACTAATGAACTGTCAGCATCCCCCAAACATATACATTATTCCATAACAATATGAAATTTCAAACAATCTCAGTGAAAAAATGTGCTTTATTCAAATATTTTAAGAGTTTTGTTTTCTGGGCCTCCCTGGTGGCACAAGGGGTTAAGAGGCAACCTATGAAGCGATCTCCAGCCAGGGAGCTACTCACATGGCGCAGCAGACCTGACTCGCCTGCTGCTGCCCTCAGCAGTATATTTCAGTCATTCTGCCTGTTCTGTTCCCCATTCTGTCTCTGGTCAATCCTATCACCCCCTGCACCTCTGGCCTGTAACCCAGTTCTTGTATGCATAATAAATCTTTAAAAAAAAAGTTTTGTTTTCTATAAAAATCTATGTGCTTAACAAATTTTTTTTTCAAGAATCCAATTTTGCAGACTTCTTATCCCCTCTATCTCTTTTATGTATTTTTTACATCATTTTTCATTTTTGCACAATGTATGCATTTTCATCTTGGTTATATTCCCCATACAATTCCCCCCCAAAAAAATTTATTCATTTATTCATTTATTTATGCAAGATCTGGGGAACAGGCCAGATTCACGGGAGGGTGAGAGGATTCACCAGAGACAGAGTGGGGAAGAGAACAGGCAGACTGACAAAATACACTGCTGAGGGGAGCAGCAGGTGCAACAGGAGAGGTCTGCCGTGCCATTTGGGACCCTAGCCAGGGGCCAGGATCGAACCAGCACTGCAGAGCTGCGGACAGCTTCACAGTGCATCGCTCAACTGCCTGTGCCACCGGGGGAGGCACCCCCTCATTTTGATCCTAATCCCTCCCCACCCCACATCCCCTCCATGTCTTGCAGCATTCTAATGTATAATTTTAATGTTCTTTAAAAATAATTACACTTCTTAGACATGCCCTTTTTGCTGTAATGTTCTCTGGAGAGTGATCAAAACTAGTGATCTATCAAGTAGAACTCTATTTTCCTCAATTAAAACCAACACAAACTGCTGCCCAGGTGAACTGTAAAGATACATTCATAGCGCCAATTCTTGCCTTTCAGTAAGTTAAAATCCTCAAATAAATTCTAATGCCTACAAGTAATGCACTCATCAAAAAATAATGTTTTGCTTTTACAACAATGACTCTGTACCTGTATATACATCCCATATTTTGATACGCCCATTGTTTAACCCTGTGGCAAGGAGCAGCTGATCTTGTCCAAATCTGAATCGATGCCATTCTATATTTACACAACGACTCTGTTTTTCTGGAACTGAAGATCCAAAAGCAAGACTCCAAACTATATCTCCACAGTCTATGATATGTTCACGAGGCTTATTTTTCTGACCACCATCACTATTTTGTCTTGACAACCTCAAACTGCTTGAATTGGTGATATTCTTGGTGCCATGCAAGAGACTGGGGAGAAAAAAGGTCAGATTAAAATACAGTTTTTATTTATTTTAAACCCCATACTAAATAATAATAAATGTTTGTTAAAATACCTTCAATATTATTATGGTGATACTGAATAAAATAGAACCCTATAGATGGGAAAGGGAAAAGTTGCTATCAGTATAGGAGAACATGCCTAAATAATTTCAGATGAGAAGGAATTCTCAGTGGCTGGGAAAAAGTTCAACAATAAAGTAATTTAAAATCTGTTTCTATAATTTACTAACCAAGGTATAATTAACCTACCCTTGAATACAGAGAAAAACTTAAGACACAAAAATATCTGAGAAAGTCTTCTGTGTTGTATAAGGCTAGACAATCCCATAAACTTTCCAACAAATGTCTATATCTCCATATATTCACTGTACGAATAAAATGCATTTATAACTGTATATAAAGGAAAAATTAAGTACTAAATGTTTTTATTACTCCACAGAAAATAGTATACTCCACAAACAGATACAAAATACATTTAAAACAAATTCTTACAAGTTCTTAAGGCACTGGGACCACGGAACAAGTTTTACTGTTCGATGTCCTTGTGACCAAGCAAAGTATGAACCATCTGGAGCAAAGGCAACAGTCCAATTTTCACGGCCACATTTCTTGTCAAAAGGAGCTGCTGGAGCTAAAAGTTCACCTATAGTGCGTGATCTCACTAAAAGGAAGAAAAAAAACATATATTATAACCAACAATGGATTTGAGACTGCCCCCATATTACTTTGGAACTCATTCAACTCCATTGAGTTTTCCGGGTTTTTTCCTATGCAAAAAAGGTATAGTGAGTTCTGCTTTCTACCCTTTGAGGAGAAATATAAGGTGTAAAGATCCCTTCATATTTATCTTCAAGTTTTGGTAATGTAATTTTCCTAAAATTTCCCAATGCAAGTATTTTTAAAGAAAGTCAAAAAAAAAAAAAAAAAAACAAACAAACCTGATCAATTAACAATAATGCAATGATCAATCAGGGCTCACAATTAATGAAAGTCCTGCCTTTTGTATTGCCTTATACTTTTCATCAAATCACTATCATTTAGAATGCAGGATACTCAAGTTACTTTGCAAAAGAGTATCATATAAATTAAGTTTTGTAGCTTTCAAAAATCATTAATGTGTCAAATTTATTCGACTGAAAAAACATAAACCTCTATAAAATACAATTGAGGCTACTGGGGGCAGGGATGGAGGAGAAGGATGCAAAGGGAGAAGGGGGCACACAAAGGACTATGGTGAAGGAGTAGGGGTTGTTTGGTGGTGGGTGTGGCATGGTAACATAAATCTGAAGAAGTGTGAACCTGTACCTCTAAATCATATAGAATTATAAGCCAACATTACCTTAATAAAGAAATGCAATAGTGTATCATAAGTGATACACAATAGTGTATCATAAGGCAAAGGAAAGCACTATAAAATGGCACAATCAAATATGAATATCCTTATTTTTTTTAGGCCCAGGCCACAAAAATCACAAATCACTCAGAACTATAAGGAACTTAAAAGTTATTTAGTCCAATCTCCTGTTCAGTGCTTTAAAATACATCACATTAATGACTCTCAAATACTGACTCAAGCAGTGTTCTCATGAGCCACACTGATCCCAAAAACTGAAATAATTTGTTTTTCCCCCCAAAGATTTATTTATGCATACAAGAACTGGGGTGTAGGCCAGAGGTGGGGGGGGCAGTAAGAGGATTCACCAGAGACAGAGTGGGGAGCAGCGTGGAGAGGGGAGGTCTCCTGTGCCATGTGGGGTAGCTCCCTGGCCGGGGATCAAACTCATGCTGCAGTGGCTGGCGACAGCTTGATAGTGCTGTCTTGAACCCAGGTGCCACCAGGGAGGCCCAATTTCTTTTATTTTTAAGGACAAATATGGACAATTTCATACATCTTAAATTTGGCCAAATACTTCTTTAATCATTTTAATTTAATCATACTAAGAGTGCACAAAAAAACTCTTCTTCCATATTTAACAAGAAGCATGATCAACAAGTTCCTTTGGACACGTGCATACAAACTCAGGTAAAATCACCTCCATTTTGAGCAAGGATCTTTTTTATCATCAGCATTGTCTTGGATTGCTCTTTATTTCAAATTCTGCTATTCTCACTTTTTTGGTTACAAGTTGTCACTTTAGTTTCCTGTTTTATATTATGTTGTTGGATTGCCTTGTCGATTCTACAGTGTATTTTTATATCGCATGGCTTATACATTCTAAAAACTGAACTTAAATATATCCTGTGTTCTGAAGTTCAAATAAGAGCTATTTATACTTCTACTGCTAGAGCAGTTAAACACATACAAACCCTCAAAATGTACTCATTTAGTGACATTTCCAGTTTCAGTGTGTGCTCCATCAATAGCTAATACAGGTTAAACTCTTTATACCCTTCTTAATCATTCCTTAGATTACATGGTTTGAAGTACAGTCCCCATCTTTACCTTCATACTTTTCTAGATAAACTCCAGTTAGCCAGCAATGGTCCTCATAAAAGGGGCACCCAAATGTAAACACTGGATTTCTAATGAAGTGCTTAGAAAAAAACTGTTTTAAGTTAAACTTTTATTACATTACCTGCAGCAGTTTAATGTTAGTATCGTGAGAGATTATAATTTAGTGACCTTGTATAAAGAAAGGCTGCCTGACAGAGGAATCACACTATAAGATACCACACTACATTATCTGTATAGTAGAAACATCATCTGAGTCACTACTGAACCAAGCAAACCAAATCTAGTTCCTTCTTCACACTCCTCCCAGCAATTTCATAACCAGAAAGGGAAGATCTGTGGTCGTGCCTTGCGAAAGAGAACTGTAGCTCAAGGTTGTAACTCCCACTCAGAAAGACTTCTCTAATCATTCATAAAATCTTGCCTCTCTTCAGTAGGCACTAGAGAAAACCAAACAGCTGGAGTTAATACCCAAGAAAAGGGGAAAGTAACTCTTGATATATACAAAGCTACACTAGGAAATTAGTGTGTAACTTTGTAACCAAATGATACTTAAAGAAACAACAACAAAAAACCCTGGGTTAAAAAAAAGACACAAAACTTAAGAAAAGGCTAGGGTCTTTCAATTTATCTGGCACTAGAGATGTTATGCTATACACCAAGACATAACACTGAAACCTAATTAAAAAAAATTTTTAATTGAAATGAAAAGGCTACTTAGTGGATGATTCTACTTATGAAATAAGATACCTACTCATCCCTTAGAAGAGAGGTCTGTAAAGTTTTCAAAATGGTTCATTAAAGTTAATTAAAAGAGAAAAATGAAAATCAGATCACTCAGATTGAGATGAAGAACTTCTGACTTGTATGTGGACTTCTAAATGTACTTAAAGTGGTTAAAATTGCATATGAAATGTGTGTTCTTGGTAGGTTTAAAAATGATGCGAACTAGGATTAAAGTCCCCTCCTAACCAATCATTCATTATTACCCTAAGAGTCCAAAATCCTAGAACAGCTATCTCCAAGATTAAAAAAAAAAAAAAAAAATCACCCACATACAGCTTAGCGGGTTTTTTGGCTTCTTCAGTTTCTTTCTCCCTTTCTTTAGAAATACCTCGTCCATACATTTAGCAAAGGCATGCAGCATTTACCCGAAGACCAGGGAAACAAAAAGGCTCACTGGTCAGCTCCAGTTCTGAATTAACACAGTAAGTTAATTCAAACACATGTTTAAATAAAAACTATATAAAGTTCAGTACAATGTTCACTAAACATGATTAATGCGCAGCATCCAACTCCCTCCCCTCCAGTCATTCGTTATTTTATCTTAAGACCGGATTTAAATAAATGTGCTTTCAACGGAACCCCTGAATGAATAGGTCCCGCAACGCACGATCTTAACATGTGGCTACTACCCCCCTCTTCTGCGTGGCAGAGCTAGTCACTCCACCAGGCTTTAGAGAGCCTTTCCAGGACTCGCCCTCCTGTACAAGTAGCTTTTCTTCTGTCACTCCACCCAGTTACACTGCTCCTCCCTGCGCCTATGTATATGAAAGATAATTCTGAGTCTCCTCCCTTGAACCGCGCTTCCTCTCCATGAGAAAAAGAAGGCACCACTTCGGTCCCATTTCTTCAAAAAAAAAATCGTTGATATACACGAGGACCGCTGTCACTCAGCTCCTCATACAGGGGTTCAGTTGCCCAATGGTAAACCTGACTTACGAGTCACGGAGACTTAAAGAGTCCGCCGCCCACTCGACGCCCCAAGAGAAGCCACCACCACAGCCCCGCCTCGACGTCCTGCGACAAAACTAGGGTCCGGACGGGTAGAGATCAGCCCCCCGCTACTCCCCAGGGCCCTCGCCACGCGGCGCCCAGGTCCCCCTGGCCCTAAGCCCCGCGCGGTGGGCGCTGCCGGCCTCGGCGCGGGTCCCGCTCCCCGTCGGGGACGCCCACCCGCGGGGCCGCTTCCTTCCGCGGGGCCCAAGGGCTGGGCCCACCCCCCGCGCCCCTCAGCGAGGAGTCGCCCCGAGTCGTCACCGGGGCGTCCCTGCCTCTCCTCGCCCCCCGCGAGCGCCCCAACCCCCCCCGCCCACCGTCCCATTCCTCACCGATCTCTTTCTCGTTGACCCTCGGGGGAAAGCTGGCCATCTATGGGGCACCGTCTGATTCCGGGGGACACGATGCGGACTCAACGACAGAGAAGGATCGGCGAGCGCCGAGGGGCGTGACGCGGGCTGGGTCCCTCCCGGTCCCGGGGACGAGGGGAGGGGCGGTCGCTGCGGCTTCTGCCGAGGGCCCCGGGAAAGCTCCGAAGGCCTCGGACCAAACTACGGAGTCACACACAAACAATAGACCTGGTCCCCTGCCTCGCGCCGACGGAGCGGGACTCTGCCCTCAACGCTGCCGACTGCAAACCAGACACTAGAGACAAAATGGCGGGCGGCGCCGTTGATATCAGGGCGGTGGGGGCGGGGCCTCGTGACGCTTGGGCCGAGGCCCCGCCTCCCGACGCTCGAGACGTGACGGGCTCGGCCAGGCTCCGGGCCCGCCCGCCGGGTGCGCGCGGGCGTTGTCTGCTGACTGATGGGGGGGAGGGGGGCGCCAGGGGGCGGTGAGAGCGCGAAGGCGGAACAGGAGCTGCAGCCCAGCCCTGCCCAGGCCTGAACGCCCACTGGGAACTCCCTGGCTGTGCGTTTAACTCGGTCGGGGGCCCTGGCATGCTATTTATAAACTGAAGTGCCTTTGAAAAGGCAAACAGAGAATTGTATAATACACATTACCCCAAAGCTTAACGATTGCTTGGAATTTAAATGGGTTGAACCGAAAAGAACAAAAAAGACATTGCAGATTTTAACTCCATGTGGCTGCCCTTGTGCTGGGTAGGTAACTGGAGGGTGCACTGATGAAAAAAGTAGAGTGAGCATGAACATCGCAATGCACCGCTTGTCTGGCCACGATTGTTCTGATGTGAGCCAGCAGCTTTTAGGAAGGGTCGAGGTGACCGCGGTTGGAACAGGGAGACCTGGACGCGAAGGCTTCCCGCACCGCCAAGGCACCTCGCTGGGCAGCCGCCTTTGTCCTGGCCGGTCCCGGGCCAGACCGGGGCTGCAACGAGGCTGGTGGTCGACGGTGTCCTGGCCTGTAGCCCAGGTCCACTCCACCTTGTCGGCTCAGAAGAGGCCCTTTTGCACCCTAAGTCTAGACCTCTGGTAACATAGCAGGGCTGATAAATATGTCAGTGCCTGAGGGAAGGCAAAGCACTTCCCGTTTTTTTCCGATGACATATCTGCATTTTAATGGGCCCCTGTGTGGACTCTAACCTTATACCCAAGGAGGACTTCTAAGACTGGGAATTTCAAATATGCAGCTGATACTGTTGGGAGGGGAGCTGCATAGCCAAGTTCTTTTGAGAGATCTCAAATGACAACGCGAATGGTATGTCTACTTCACCTCTTTCTTTGCGGGAATGATGATTCTTCCAGTAGTGAAATATATGAGAGTAGGTATAAGAAATCATCCCCTCTTCTACCCCCACCTTTTTTTTTTTTTTTTTGCGTAAAGGAACCGGGGTGTAGGCCAGAGGTGCAGGGGTGAGAGGATTCACCAGAGAGAGTGGGAAGCAGAACAGGTAGATTGAAGGGGAGCAGGAGGCGAGACAGGAGAGGTCTGCTGTGACATATGTAGGTTAGCTCCCTGGTCCTGATGGAACTCAGGCTTTAGGGGTGATAGCTCTGAGACTTAAGCCCTAGGCCACCAGGGAGGCACCCCTTCTCCTTTTAAAATAAATAAATAAATAAAACACTTGTTTCCTCAGTCAGTTCATTTCTTGAGGATTTACTTTGTGCCATGACCTGAGGGTAGCTGCTGAATATTTAGACTAAAGCAGAAGAAAACTTTTTAGTGTAGACTTGTAGCTCATACAGCAACATTTCTATCAGTTCCCACTAGTTCCCTTAACTACTGTAAACTGTGTTTACTTGTATTGCACCATACAAAAAGTGTGGCAAGTAGAATGCAAAATAATTTTATGCTTTGTATAGTCATTAGTGATAATATCTAATATTTATTGGATCTACAATACGTGCTAGGCACTATACCATGGCAGTGCTTTTGTGGATTAATTCACTTAATGCCTATATGAGTCGCGTATTAGTCATTTTTACATTTCACAGATACTTAGCTACCTGACAGTAGTCACAGAGTTATTAGATAGCAAGTCTAATTAGAACCTAGACTTGTCTTGACTGCCCTGCCCTACATCCATGCTACTTTGTCTTTCATAAAAGAAACCTAGCTTGAAAAGCAAATGCACAACTGGCATTTTATATTTATGTTTGTTATTTTAATCTGAAATCTGAATCACTTTCTTCCCAGCATATCCTGTAAAGTTCGAGTTCTTCAGAATTCTGTCCTTGGCCCACAGCTTTTTTTCTTCTGTGTTCTCCCTGGATTTTGCCATCTTTCTTTGGGGTCTAACTACCAACAAGCTCTACCCTAAGAGTCTCAAGTCTACACATGACGTCTCTCTTGAGCTTAAAGTTTACATATTCAAATACTTCTTCTCCTAAACCTGTTCCACCTTTTATATTCCCTACACTAGTAAATATCTCCACCTAGTCTCCTAAGGTAGAGACTGGAATCTTCATAGACTCCTCCTCTCCTTCAATACCACTTCAGTCAAAACAAAAGCCCTGCCAAAACTTGTCTGGAGTCTCTCCTCTCTCTTTCAGCTCGGCTTCCACTGTCTTAGCTCAAAATCTGGTCATGTCATCTCTCTTAACCCTACACCCTGAGAAACTACCAACACCTCAGTATTTCTTTCCAGACTTCTTAAAATTTACTAGCTGTGTGTCCTTGGCCAAATTATTTAGCATCTCTGTGCCTTAGTCTTCTTATCTATAAAACGCGGATAGTAATGTTACCTAATTCTCAGTTTTGAGTATTGAGTTAACGAAAAACTTTCAGAACAGGATCTAACACGATGTCAGATATAAGTATTACATACTACTTTTACAAACAGAATTAAAAAATATAATTCATCTGAATAAATTTAGAGATCTAATTGGTGATTAAAGGATTCATGAATCAGGCAGCCTGCCATCTAATGTAGCAAGTAGAGAGTTTGCACAAATGGAAGATCTTCATAGTGAGAAAGAAAGTAGGATAAGGTTTTTAGCAAAAGAAAAGATTGTTCCAGGGCCTCCCTGGTGGGGCAAGGGGTTAAAGCTATCAACAGCCACTGCTGCAGGAATTAGAGCCCTGGCCAGGGAACTACCCACACGGCACAGCAGATCTCTCCGGTCTCACCTGCTGCTCCACTCAGCAGTGTATTTCAGTACATCTGCCTGTTCTGCTCCCCATTCTTTCTCTGGTGAATCCTCTCACCCTCCCCACCTCCACACTTCTGACCTACACCCCAGTTCTTGTATGCATAAATAAATAAAATAAACCTTAAAAAAAAAGAAAGAAAGAAAATGTTGTTCTAGGTAAGACTATCCTCCCTGAGGGGGTAGGCAGGGCGTTCTTATCCTGTAGATTATCTGTTTTTGAGTGGACTGGTCAGGATTACATTCCTGGGAGTGATGGAAACTGCAATTAAATTAGATATTAAATCTTGGGTTGGTGGTATGAGTGACTCCATTTTGGGCCTGTTGTTTCTTTTTTAACAATTCCCCTCTTTTGATCAGACTTTCATCCTGAGAAAAGATGGGAGCAAAATTTAAGGCCACACTCAGTTATTGCTCTGTTATTGCTCTGAAGTTCTCTGAAGTTCTGATCCTCTATCTGCTTTTCTCAGGTCATTTAGATCATGACTTCAGGTTCACATTTTCCAATGTTATCATTCTCCTTGTTCCTTTTCTGATATTCCAGTTTTAAGGAGATCATTTGCTTAGTGGCTAGTGGCTGCTAATGTGTATTCAGAGTCTTTGAGAGACTACAATTTATCAGGAAAGTTACTGTGATAATGTAAACAGGATAATTATCAACGTTTGGAGTGCATTTAGAGCCCCCCCCCCACAAGACCCAAACCAATCAAAGAAAGACCCCTGTTGAAGTAATCATCCTTTTAAGTGAGGGTCTTGTGAAGAATAGGCTCCCCAACATGTACCACTTTGACATGAAGATTATTTTGAGTGGAGGTCGATTGAGGCCCTGCAGGCTCACAAGAAACATTCACGACTCCCTTAACTACCTAAAAGAATGAAAATGGATGGCCTCCCTACTAGTGCAAGGGGTTAAATATCAGCACTATGAAGTTATTGGTAGCCACTGCAGCACAAGTTCAATCCCTAGCCAGGCAGTTAACCCACATGACGCAGCAGAACTCTCCTGTCTCACTGGCTGCTCCCCTCACCATCTATTCTGCTCCCACTCTGTCTCTGGTGAATCCTCCCCCCCCCCCCACACCTCTGAACTATATCCCAGCTCTTGTATGCATAAATAAATAAAACTTAAAAAAAAAAAAAAGAAAATGGGGGTGAGGGTCTTACCCAGAGTTAGGGTTACTATCAGAAATTGTTTCTGTAGGAAAAAACCCATTACCAAGGCAGGACAAATGTCTAATTACAGAGCATCTGTTCTTCCTCATGTGAGTCACCCTGTTCTCTCCCTGAAGGACCAGAACCCTACCTCATTTTTTAACTCAGGATATCTACCCTTGTTTTGCCTCACTGGTTTTGGAGTCCGCTTATCTGTGTGGATTCCCCATAAGTACCTATTTAAAATTAATTTTCCTCCTACAAATCTACCTAATATAAATTTGATTATTCAACTAGCCCAAGAAGAACCCTGATGGCAAGGGAGAAATTTCTCTTCCTCCCCAACATTTGTTGGTGGTCTTATGTAACTGGGTTGCAAATTCCCTAGAAGTGTTAATCCAGGTGCAGCAAGTGTTGTTTTTATAAGCAGATGCCTCCTTGTTTAGTTAAAGCACCTTTGGCCAGAGAGTCTAAGAATTTTGTTGGGCAGTTATTGTTTTAGCAGCAGATTTTGCAATATCTTCAAAAGTTAAGGCAAGATTACAATAAAATGTAAAGGTCTGTAGTCTATACAGGTGGTTCATTCTGATTCCCCTTATCGTGTGTCCCTTTCTTTGTATAGAACCAGAATCAATGTTCCTGGGATTCCAGTTTGTTAACCAGAGACAGGGAAATGAACTTCCACGGTTAGGGAGTCTGACATAATAGAGAGAGTAGAGTTTGCTTGTTTCTTGGTTGGTTGGTTGGTTGGTTGGTTGGTTGGTTGGTTGGTTTTAAAGAAAGCAGAACTTTAGAAATTAGGGAGAAGTTCGTGATGTGTAGAACTACAGAATCACCAGCACAGTGGCAAATTCAACAGTATGAGAGATTACACTGTCCCTGCACCCCGCCTCCCCACCAGCAGTGACCTGGGGCTATGGATAAGGACACTATCTTGCTGGACCAATGCCAGAGTAAAGGAAAGAAAGAGGAAAAATGAAGTCTGGGTCTAGCATCTTGGGTGAAGCAGTCTACATTAGTGTCAGGTGGAGACTTCTTTAGCTGTAGGAGATGTCCCCAAGGTTCAAGTCCCTGAAGTTTGACTGTCACCAGAGTAAACAGGACCTGTATAGTTCCTTGCAAGGAGGTAAAAAAAGGCAGTGTATGTTCTCAGTAATTCCAAATCAAGAAGGTGGGAAAAAATTGGAAATTATAGTTTGGGGTGAGTAGTGTGGATAGTTTAGGAAACTAGAAGAATTCAGGATCTAGCCTAATTTGCAGGCTTATGACAGAAACTCAAAGACAACCATGTATGTATATGTAATTAGCATTTGGGAATGGATTGTAATATCAAATTTTTTGTCTTCCCGTTTTTTCTTTCATATTGTAAAATAGTATTTCCCTATATTAACAAACTTTCTCCACACCATTGTAGATAAACTTACTTTCATTTAAGGTGACTTTTTCCTTTCTTCCCCCAGAATATGTAAGAGTACAGAAAGGTGATCTCCTGTCGTAACTTTTCATTACTCATATGGTTATTATAAGTGTATGTCCCTTGATGGTATGGCATTTGAGTATATCCAATTCACAATTATGGCTGTTTTTTTTTTTTTTTAATAAAAGGCATATTCACCCAAATTCAGAGCAATTCAAAGCAGTTGTTGTTAAGATATGCATCCATACAGGTCTCTAAAGTTGTGGAAAAACCTCTAAATAAGCTTAAATTGGGAAGGATTCCTGCAGGATCTTATTTTTGGACTTATATCCAGGTGAGAGTAGAAAATACCCCTCCTGTAACTAAAGGGAAGCAATATCTACTTAAAACAGATACCAAATATGAATAAGATTTAGAAAGAAAAAGCAAGTGAATTGTACAACAAAGATTTTCAGCCCACTACCACCCCATTGGGGGGTGGGGGGGTGGACACATCCAACTACCAAAATGCCAAATGTTTTATTGATCCCTGGTGTGGTGGTGGTGAAATTTCAAACATGAGAACTATCGCCCTGATTTTTTACAGTATTGATCAAGACCAAACAAAACCAACAAAGTTAATTACAGCTTGGAAAGCCTGCATTGTTTAAGCAATAAGAGAGTTGCTTGTTTGTTTATTTGTTTTTGCTTTTTGGACCTCTTTGCTATTGTTTTAGTTAGTAGAGTTCCTTTGTTCATTCGCATGATCATCTGACAAGATGGAAGTCCTTCCATCTTTAGACAATAACTGCTTATAGAAATTGTAATTATAAGAAAGCAGTTGCCCAAAATTCAGATTTTTTTTTTAAATGTTTGCATAGAAGAACTGGGGTGTAGGCCAGAGGTGGGGTTGGTGTGTGAGAGCATTCACTAGAGGCAAAGTGGGGAACAGAAAAGGCAAATTTATTGAAATACACTGCTGAAGGGAGCAGCTGGTGAGACAGGAGAGGTCTGGTGTGCCATATGTGGGTCAGCTCTCTGGCCAAGGATTGAACTCAGGCAATAGTGGTGATAGAGCTGAGACTAAACCCCTAGGCCAATGGAGAGGCCCAGTTCAGAACTTTTTTTTAATGGAGCATGCATAGTATGTTGCCAGTGTTTTCTTTCTGACTTGGTTATGAGACTAAATGATTCCTCACTACTCCAAGATGCTGAAGAAGCCATCTGAGGGATAGGGAGAGATGAAGGATGCTCAGTGGTCACAACAAAGGAAGAACATTGTTCTAGCAGTGTCCACTCTTATTTAACCTTCCACTGTCAGAGATCTGAGGTCACATGATATACCTTATGTATATAACTGAAGAAGCTGTAGAATTGGTATTGAATTTACAGAATCAGCAGAAGGAGGAATGTGATGTTTACATACGTGTCAATAAAGGAATGATCTGTTCTTGTTCAAAGAATGGAAATTGAAAACCAAACACCCAAAATAGGGCCTCAAACATTTTGTAATTTTCATTTAAATTGTTAGGAGGCATGGAGCTATTATTTAATCAATCTTCCAAAACACTGTTTAACATAGCACTTCATAAATATGCACGTTGTCAATGGATGAGTGATCAACTAACAGTTCAGCTCAAATCAATTTATTTCTCTTCAATAAATTTGCAAAAACTGATGGGGAAATAAGAATGAGAATGAGATTCAATTTTCCTCAGATAAAGTCCAGCATTTTTCCTATTGCATTGTGGCTCTTTTAGCATAACGTACTTATTTATACATGTGCCCTGTCCCTGAAAGGATCATAAGGTAATGGAAGACTGAGGTCATGCCCTTTTCATCTTATTCTTTATGAAATATAAAAGGGTAAAACGCCTGGCAAATATGAGCGCCAAACAGCAGGTGCTCAATGAACTCCTTTTGAATTAATTGAATTTTTACCTGATGAAATGTGATTGTTCTTGCTGTCATTTTATGAGAAGCTACTCGATTTATTAAATATTTATTGATTACTTCTTATCTCCAAGTACCATGCTAGTGTCAAAAATGAGAGTTAAGTGAACATCTCCTTTCAGCTTTGAGTCTATATTAAAATATTACCCTTGGGTGTTAAATATCTGAATTAGAAAGGAGAGGAAATGAATTCTTTCATCATTTTCTTTTTTATAGGCTCATTTGCATTTCATAGAATTTTAGTGCTAAAAGGAACTTAAGGTTACTTAGATCACATGGCCCATAAATGGCAAAACTAGGAACAAATGTCATCATTCTCAAAATCCTTTGTGTAATTTCCTTTGCAAAGAATTCCTTCCTTTCCTTTGCATCTTTGGAATATCATATGCAATGGCTAAATTTATGACTATTAAACCATATTTCTTCTAGAAGAGATATGAAAATACCTGAAAGGGGTATGGAGAAAAAAGAGGGTAGGAAGACAGAGCAACTGAGTCTTCACCCAAAGAGCAGAAAATGCCCAAGGCATCTGCTTCAAATTATATTACAGTAGCACTAGAAACATCCCCAGAGACCTCCTAGCAAGGCTCAGAGGTTAAAGTTACTTTACCAAAGTAAAGATAAGATTGGGATCTAGGTATCTTGACTTTCCATCCATGAGGCAGCATTTCCTAAACTGTAGTCATTTGCAATCTACCCTTTAGTTTGTTCAAATCCACATATCACCCATATTAGCTCTTAGCATTTTCTTTTTCTTTTTCTTTTTTAAATAGAGGCATGTTTATTTATTTATTTATTTGTTTGTTCGTTTGTTTTGTTTATACATGCACTGGGTACAGTCAGAAGCGCGGGAGGGTGAGAGAATTCACCAGAGCCAGAGCGGGGAGCAGAGCAGGCAGAAGGACCGAAGCACACTGCTGAGGGGAGCAGCGGGCAGCAGGAGAGGTCTGCGCGCCATGTGGGACCCTCCTCTGGTGGCCGGGGAGCAGCTGGGAATCGAACCGGCGCTGCAGAGGCTGCGGGCACCTTCGCAACCCAGCGCTCAACCGCTGCGCCACCGGGGAGGCCCACTCTTAGCATTTTCAATTATCAACTCATCTTTAGAAATTTCCTAATATGTAATGTATTTTACAACTTCAATTTTCTTTAAAAAGAAAATATTTGCCATTATCATAAGTGGAAAAATCGGTATTGTTTTTCAATTGGAAAATAAATGTAAGCTAAAAAGAAACTTCTCTGAAGAGGAAATGAAAATGGCCAACAGGCATATGAAAAAATGTTCAACATCACTTGTAATCAGGGAAATGCAAATCAAAACTACAATGAGATACCATCTCACACCAGTAAGAATGGCACATATTAAAAAAACTAGCAACAACAAATGTTAGCGAGGTTGTGGAGAAAAAGGAACTCTCCTGCACTACTGGTGGGAGTGCAAACTGGTCCAACCACTATGAAGAGCTGTGTAGAGATTTCTTGACCTACTAAACATAGAGCTTCCATATGATCCAGCAATTCCACTCCTAGGTATTTACCCAAATGACACAGAAACAGTAATTCCAAAGGGCACCTGCACGCCTATGTTTATAGCAGCACTGTTTACAATAGCTAAGCTATGAAAACAACCCAAATGCCCAAAAATAGATGACTGGATCAAGAAGATGTGGTACATATACACCATGGAATATTACTCAGCAATCAAAAAAGATAAACACATGCAGTTTGCAGCAACATGGATGGAGCTAGAAGGGATCATGCTCAGCAAAATAAGCCAGAAAGAAAAATACTGGATATAGAGCAACCCCGATATTAAACTGGCTGTGGGTCCTGCTTTAAAGGGACTTATGAATTACAGACACACGCAAAAGGGTTAATAAAAGGTTTATTTACAAGAGAAAAAGAAATAAGGAAAATGTACAACTCAGGGAGAAAATAGGGAAATAAAGTCTTTAATGCGTCCTACCCGATCCGACGACCTGGAAACCCAAAGTCAGTCTCAGAGCTAGACGGACGCCGCGAGCTGGCCGAGGGCCCCAAAATGGAGAGAGCCCCCAAAGCCCACGTGTCTGCCTTTGTAACTGGCTGCTTAACCCCACCCTCAGGAGCCACCTTCCCTTTGGTGGTGATGGGATTTGGAGTTCCCAGTGTCTTTGGCTTTGACCTGGGGTGGGGGTGGAGTCCACAAAGCCTGTATGGAATTTGCTTTGGGACTGCCTTTTCCCCCTAACAGTCTCACTCATAGCAGGAGTTTAGAAAACTTAAATAAGAGACCAGGAAAAAGACTAATCAATGCAAAGTAATAATCAAAATCAACATGCAACTATAAACCAGAGACACGAGACACTCTACGGGGAGGTGGGATGGGGGCGGGATTAGGGAGGGGCGGGGAGAGGAAGAACTAGAGTCAAAATAAGGGGGGGGGTGCAATTGTATGGGGAATATAACCAAAATGAAAATGCATACATTGTACAAAGATGAAAAATGATGTAAGAATTATATAAAATAAAATATTAAATAAAAAAAAGAAAAGAAATGTAAAAATTAAAACTGGTAATATTTCTAAATTTTACTTATTTCTCTTGAAGGAGGCAAGTTGTATACCACTAACAACTCATATACCCCATATTTGGGGAAATATACTTTGTCCAATAACGTTTACTGAAACTGTTTTGATTCTGCACTTTCATCCTTGAGTAACAATGTATTTTATTACTGATAATTGACTTTTATCTAACCTGTGTCTTAAGGGCATAGATTATTATTTCTTCATCCCACAAAGGAATGAACTGAGTTCGAGAGAGGTCTCCATAGTTAGCCTACCAAGTGAAAGGTATGACTGAGCCAGGGGCAAATAAACCAGAAGCTTAAATTCCTGATAAGGGGGCCTCCCTGGTGGTGCAAGGGGTTGGGATGCAACCTATGAAGCAGTCCGCAGCCTCTGCAGCCTGAGTTCCATCCCGGCCAGCTGGCAAGGGAGCAGCCCACAAGGCACAGCAGACCTCACCTGACTCGCCAGCTGCTCCCCTCAGCAGTGTATTTCAGTCAATCTGCCTGTTCTGTTCCCCACTCTGTTTCTGGTGAATCCTCTCACCCCCCCCCCCCCACACACACACCTTTGGCCTTTACCCCAGCTCTTGTATGCATAAATAAATAAACCTTTAAAAAAATTCCTGATAAGGATTTGGTCACCTTCCACCCATGATAAAATCTGGAGATCTAGAGGTTGTGCAATCCCCATGGTGTGCACCAACTGTCAAGCTAAAGGCTAAATAAGCTAGGGAGAAGGCTAACTTTCATTTGGCTCTGTCTGGACCTAGCCAAGTTAGCTCATTTAATGCTCCCAGCAAATTTATCCCCATTTCACAGACTGGGAAAAAGAGGCTAAACTTTGGCAAATCCACACATTTATGATAGGAGGCAGAGGTAGGACTCGAACTTCTCCTAAGCTCATGTGCTTCATTGGCACCCTGAAATTGTGAATTCAGACACCTGGTTCCTAGGTTGTTTTGTCACCAAACTGAAATAACACTGATCAAAATGTTATAGGACAGGGAGAGGGGCAGCCCAAACCCCGCAAACCTGCCTATTCTAAATGGGTTCTGCCATCCGCCGCATCAACACAAAACACATGAGACTAATGGGAAGGATCTTTAATAAAACTAGGAAACAATACAGGTAAGGCAAAGAGTCTACTTTCTAAATGAAGCACCCAAAGTTACCCGTCCCCTCATGGGTAAAAGTCCATCCATATGGGATTGGCCCAGAACAAGGCCCCAAAGCCTGCTACAAGTCTAAAGCATCTTCCAGTGGGGACCCACAGAAAAGGGTCACAAACAACCGGACAAGCCCGGAAGGAAAAGAGCAAAATCAACATCAAGATAAAAGCTGCCATTGTCACCTCCCCACAGGTCTCACCCACATCTGTGTCACCCAGTCCACGACCAAAAGACAAGCGCAGTTTCTTTACGTGTCTCTAGGCTCCATGCGCCTCCTCCAGGTCTCCTTGCTCCATCCTGCTTCCTTCCTTAGTCTCTTCTTCAGCTTCTCCTCTTCCTGCTCAGCTCCACCCTCCCTTGGGTGGGGCAGGGAAACTCCCCCTTTCCTGGGGACCACCCTGTTACAAAAAGATCAAAGTATCCTAAGTTGTGATCATCTCACTCCTTCCTCAGTCAAGGTCTTCCTTGGTTTTATCACCTCATACAGGAACACAGGTGGATTCACATAGTAGGCCTCTCCCCTCCATCTCTCTCCTTGACATAAGCACCTATGTAAGTGCCACTGGGCCCTTATTTTATATTGCACCACACTGTTATATTATTAGAGCAATAGCAACATTTGAAAATTTGGCTTTAAAAATTAAAATTCCAAAATTAATGTCAAGAATCAATACAGGGCAGGGCCTCCCCGGTGGCGCAGCGGTTGAGCGCTGGGTTGCGATGCTGCCCGCGGCCTCTGCGGCGCCGGTTCGATCCCCGGCTGCTCCCCGGCCACCAGAGGAGGGTCCCACATGGCGCGCAGACCTCTCCTGCCGCCCGCTGCTCCCCTCAGCAGTGTGCTTCGTTCCTTCTGCCTGCTCTGCTCCCCGCTCTGGCTCTGGTGAATTCTCTCACCCTCCCGCGCTTCTGACTGTACCCAGTGCATGTATAAACAAAACAAACAAACAAATAAATAAATAAAACATGCCTCTATTTAAAAAAAAAAAAAAAAAAAAGAATCAATACAGGGCATCCCCGGTGGCGCAGCGGTTGAGCGCTGGGTTGCAAAGCTGCCCGCAGCCTCTGCAGCGCCGGTTCGATTCCCGGCCGCAGGGGAGGGTCCCACATGGCGCGCAGAACTCTCCTGCCACCAGCTGCTCCCCTCAGCAGTGTACTTCATCAGTCTGCCTGCTCTGCTCTCCGCTCTGACTCAGGTGAATTCTCTCACCCTCCCGGCACTTCTGACTGTACCCAGTGTGTGTATAAACAAATAAATAAATCTGAAAAAAAAAAAAAGAATCAATACAAACTGAGATAACTTTTTCATATGTAGAAAGGATCCACACTGAAAGATAATTTATAAATCCTTGGACTTGACTATCTCCTAAATCTCATCAGGAAGGGGTGAGGGAAGGTGGAACTGCTTGGAGGAAGGTCATTTAAAGGGAGACTAAAAAGGCCTCAATATGGGGGAGGAAAGGGATCTTAGTTACCAGAATTCAGAGGACCAAAATGTGGGTGGGATAGAGATTTTATGGTGAGAAGTGGGGGTACAGGCAATGACAAAGGAGTCAATGACAGAGATGTTTTTCTCCTTCTCCAGCTCCTTAGGCTGGATGCTCTACCTGCATATTATCTAGGAGCTTTCCACATCTCTCGAGTTGGTGGTGCCCTCGGCCAGAGAAAAGACACAGCCTTGTTATTCCTTTTTGTTCCCTTTGGAAGCACCTCCTCCAACATCCTAATGCCTTGAAGAACATCCTCTCCTTTCCCATCAGCATCCATGGATGTCACTGCCCTTCAGTCTCACACTGCTGGAACCATCGCGCTGCCCTCTCTCTCCAAGGTAACTCCATAATTTATTTTAATGCATAAATTTTGTAGAGCCTTGGGTATAGCCTTCTGTCAGAAAGTTTCTATCTTTTAATTGTATTGATTGAAATACAGCCAAAAGTTAATGGACCCATATTATACAAGGAATCAGCAAGTGGAATGCCTTTTATTTCTCAGTGACCCATCTAATACAATTATTGATTTTAGATAATTCATCTACCATTCACTTTGTCCACAAACAGGCAAACATACATACCATTTCTAATAATTTAATTTTTTGTCAATAAACACAAGGTCTAGGGGCCTCCCTGGTGGCACAAGGGGTTAAGATGCAACCTATGAAGCTATCCACAGCCACTGCAACATGAGTTCATTCCTGGCCAGGGAGCTACCCACATGGCACAGCAGACCTCTCCTGTCTCACCCGCTGCTCCCCTCAGCAGTATATTTCAGTCAGTCTGCCTGTTCTGTTCCCCACTCTGTCTCTGGTGAATCCTCTTCCCTCCTACACCTCTGGGGTAGCACACCTCTGGCCTGTATCTCAGTTCTTGTATGCATAAATAAATAAATTTTAAAAAATAAAATAAAATAAACATAAGGTCTAAGATAGTAAATGGCATTTAAGAAGCTAGGCTCCCCTTTTGTCTCAATGTCCTATATTATTTTAAAACTAGTAGTTATTCTTCCATTAGAGAAATCCCAATTTTATTGATATGGATATGCAATTTGAAAGCACAAAGAAATTATTTTCAGAGTCAGAGCAAGGAATAGTGGAAATTCCTTCAGTCAGTGATTACGACAATAATCAAAATCTCTCTTTGTTTGCTAAGCTCTTGATTTGCTGTCTTGTAAAAAGGTTATTTCACATAAATGATTTCAAATAAACATCTCTAAAAGGGAATTAAAATCCCAGGGTAAGTGGGAAGGAACTAAGAAAACACATAGTCCTAGAAAGGAATTTGTCTTCAGGCCCAGGCAGTTTCCTCCCTGGGTTCTAAAAAACCCCATGAAGGTGATCATGAAACCGGAATAAAAACTTGATGAGAAGTCAGGAAGAACAGGTGTTTACTGAGTTTGTAACTGATTGAGGAAGTGACCTCCCTCCATTTGTAACTTCTATAAGACATTTCATAGAAAATTAGGAATCAGAAAGATTCCTAACAACCATCCATCAGAAGGAACCCACCATCTAGAAATTAAACAGTTAGATCTAGAGACATGGCATTGTTCAGTGGGAAAAGTCCAAGAACCTCCAGTCTGGAATTTGAGCCTCTTCCTGACAATTCCTGTGACTTGCAGGATACAGCTTTCTCTTGCAGTTAGAAATGGTTGATGAATAACAGAGAAAGTATTGGTGAAATGCTTCTGTCTCCAAAAGGGAAAACTAAGAATCAAGGTGGCATGGTATACTTTTTTTTAAAGATTTATTTTATTTATTTATGCATACAAGAAATGGGGTGCAGCCAGAGGTGTGGGGGAATGAGAGGATTCACCAGAGACAGAGTGGGGAGCAGAACAAGCAGATCTACTGAAATACACTGCTGAGGGGAGCAGCAGGCAAGACTGGAGAGGTCTGCTGTGCCATGTGGGCCAGTCAGGGATTGAACTGGTGCTGCAGTGGCTGCGGACAGCTTCATAGTGCTGAGACTTAACCCCTTGCACCACCAGAGAGGCCCAGCATAGTATAATTCTTTTCATTTAGCTCTCAGATTTCATTGGCTTCATTAGAAAAATGTAGCTGGAATTACCAAATAATTCCAGCAAATAAACTACAAATTATGAAGGAACAGGCCGTTCTAAAATGAATATAAGCAAATCAGAAAGAAAATAATTATTTTTTTGCTTTGAAAGAAAACTGCTGAATATATAACTTGTTTTTCTTCTGCCAAGAAATATTTCCCCAGAAGATTTCTGCATGTTTTTCTTGCTGATTTCATTCTAAGTTCCCCCCTTCTATTTTTTTTTGTTTGTTTTGATTTTTCAAAGAAGAATTGGAGTCAGGCGAATGTGATAACCACTGCACTACAGAGGGTTGCAATTGTATGGGGAATATAAAAATAATAAATAGATAGATAGATAGATAGATAGATAGATAGATAGATAGATAGATAGATAGAAAATAATAAAAATCAAAAAAAAAGAAGAAGAAGAACTGGGGTGTAGGCCACCAGGGAGGCCTCCCTGCCCCTGGCCCCAGCTTTTAAACATCCATGATCTTCTTTAGAGGGCATTTATATAGGATTAACCACCTAACTTTTCTCACCATTGTAGTGACTTAAATTAGTCCTGATACCTCCAAACCATGTCTTTTTGTTTATATACTGGGTAGAAAAGAATAAATACTGAGATAAATGTCAAATTGAGGATTTAGAAGAATTGGCAGGGAGTTGAAATTCAAATCCTTGAGTCACAAAAAGGAAATGAATGATGCTACAATATAATCAAACGCTACGAAGGAGTCAGAATTTTTCTTAAGGGAATTTTTTTTTTTTAAAGATTTATTTTTGTTTATTTATACAAGCACTGGGTACAGTGAGAAGCACGGGAGGGTGAGAGAATTCACCAGAGCCAGAGCGGGGAGCAGAGCAGGCAGAAGGACCGAAGTACACTGCTGAGGGGAGCAGCGGGCGGCAGGAGAGGTCTGCGCGCCATGTGGGACGCTCCTCCAGTGGCCGGGGAGCAGCCCGGAATCAAACCATCGCTGCAGAGGCTGTGGGCAGCTTCGCAACCCAGTGCTCAACCGCTGCGCCACCGGGGAGGCCCAAGGGAAATTGTTTTTTAGGGTCATTTCTATACCACTCCCAGAGTGCAAGACTCCTCAAGTCCATGAAACAGGAATCTTGTTTCATAACTTCTTAGGTTTGGGTTCATTTTCACACTGTTGGGGTGGGGGAGGTAGAAAGGTGGGAAGGAGAATGAAGACTGAGAATGCCAAGACTTTCTTTTTGTAGCAAATGACTCCTAGAGAAGGAAGAGCTCATTCTCTTATCCCTTTAAATCTCACCTTTTCATATTCCTTCCCAAACATGATCTTCCTTTCAACTTGTGTTGGACTCTCTCAACTTGTCTTGGAATTTACCAGAACTAAATTAGTCTACTGTCCTACTCTCAAGGTAACCTTCCTATGTCCTTTCTTTTTGTCTGCCCTATTACAAATAGGGGCATGGTTGTTGGTTTTTATTAAAATGTTTTTGCAACCAATGTTTACTTTGATCGAAATAGTTCGTACAAAAAAAAAAATAGTTCATACAACTAATTAAAGGAGTTAAAGCTAAGAAAGGCTTATTCCAAAAGGAGGAACTCCTCAATGCCCTCTGCTCCAACTCCTCGCAATCATTTCCTCCCACTCAAAGGTGATACTCAACTGGTTAAATTGATCTTTTCTGACATTTACTGCCATATTTCTAAAAAATGTGGTTATTATATCTTTGATAAGACACATAGCAATTTTTATAAGGCAATTGTGAAAAGCTTACATTTGGGAACAAGCTGTTTATCTGATCAAATTTATCATTTTTCAGACTTCATTTAGTTAATTTGTTTAGTTTTTAAAAGTATAAAATGTATATAACCAACCTACACTATGCCATTTTGAATAATAAAGTTTTTGGAAGTACAAACCCAAAGATAATATATTTACCCAATTTTAAATCAATAATATATTATCAGTCAGGATTCAATCACAGAAATTCAAAGAAGCAAAACCCACTAGGCACACTCTGTAAATGTAACTATAAGCATATCTAATTATGGAAACCTTATCAGCAGTCTCAATAAAGCTATTGTCTTCACACCTATTTCTGGAGCTTGAAGACTTCAGGGAAGACACCCAACAAGGGTAAGAGGGACAATAGATATAAAGCAGGGAAAAGCAAGTTCAAGCTGGGACCTATAAGCATGAGCTAGAGACCACAAGGACAGGTAGAAATCATGTCAGTTCTCACTGCCTCTAACCTTGATGGTATAGATATCTTTTTTTTTTTTTTTTTTAATGCTTACAAGAACTGTGGTATAAGCCATAGGTGCAGGGAGAGGGGTGAGAGGATTCACCAGAGACAGAGTGGGTAGCAGAACAGACAGATGTACACTGCTGAGGGGAGCAGCAGGTGAGACAGGAGAAGTCTGCTGCACCATGTGGGTAGCTTCCTGGCCGGGATTGAACTCATGCTGCAGTGGTTGTGAATAGCTTCATAGTGCTGAGACTTAACCCCTTGCACCACCAGGGAGGCCCAATGGTATAGATATCTTGCAGGAAAAGTTGTTCCCATTTCACCATATTATCCAGATGAGGAGTTGGAAAAACTGGAGGAGGATTCAGGGAATGGTGGAGCAGTTGTAGGCCTAGCTGCCATACCATGTCAATGAGGGGAACCATTGGTGAGCTATAAAATGGCTCCCCCTTCACTTCCCCAAACTGCATAAGAATACCTCTTGTGGTGCAGCCTAGACAGACATGCATGGAAAGAATTCTGGGAAATATAGTTCAGCCTAGCCAGATTGACACATTACATTGTAAACCACCATAATTTACCCCTTCTCATACATTATTTTTATTATAAAAATATAATACAGGGTTCAAGTGCCTAACCTGCCACCTTACAAGAGAACAATGGAAAAGTTATCTAATGTACCTGGGACCATTAGTACTTGCTTGGGAAAAATTATTAAAGAGAAGAAAAGAATAATTGTAGTATTTAATCCCTGGAAACTACCTAAAAGTCCATCATGAGGGGTATTCACCCAGTTCCCTTTTTTTACTGTCCAAATTAAAATAGCTGCTGGATAAGGCAGGTTTCTGAAATTGCATTCCTTAAACCATGAAGGAGTCAATTGTAGTAAATCTAGGCTTTTAATTCAGAGCCCATTCATTTCCAATCCACATCTTATTTGAAAGAAAATAAAGAATTTCAAATGAATCATCTCTGTAGTAGTGTGCATCTATTTGCTTATTGCTTAACATTTAAATGAATTCTATTTTTTCTTTTTCTAAAGTTTCTCTCATCATCACAGTGGGATCTAAGAATTGCTGTTTTAAAATGTTTAACAAGTGAAAATAGTACATGTGGTTCAGTAGAGGGTAGATAAAGCTGCACACATTAAGTTTTGAGAATTAAGAAAAAGTATTCTGGTGGAGCCAAATAATTCAATGTGTGTTTTTTTTGTGTGTGTGCTAAACAAAATGCTACATTTTTTTTTACTTTACAATTTTTTGAATTTTATATATTTTTTACATCATTTTTCATTTCTGCACATTGTATGCATTTTCATCTTGGTTATAGTCCCCATTCAATTCCCACCACCCTTGTTTTGATCCTACTCCCTTCTCCCCCCTACCATATTACTCAGCAATCAAAAAAGATAAACTCATGCAATTTGCAGCACCATGGATGGCGCTGGAAGGGATCATGCTCAGCAAAATAAGCCAGAAAGAAAAAGAAAAATACCAGATGGCCTCACTCATAGCAGGAATTTAGAAAACCTAAATAAGAGACCAGGAAAAAGATTAATTATAATAAAGTAAAAATCAAAATCAGTAAGAAACTAATTCAATATTTTTAAATGAACAAACTCAATATGACTCTCTTTTCTTCAGGGAAATCTATATTAAAGGAAGGACTATGCCTAAATTTTAATTATAAGGTATATTTAGCTCTTTCTTCTAAGCTATTCATAGAAGAAATTTGTCACTCTTTGTATTGTATGACATGGCAATAGAACTAAAACAAAATCCATAGTACTGTAGCTGTCTCTTTTTTTTTTTTCCAAAGATTTTATTTATTTATACAAGCACTGGGGTACAGGCCAGAGGTGCGGGAGTGTGAGAGGATTCACAAGAGACAGAGCAGGGAGCAAGAACAGGCAGAAGGTCCGAAGTACACTGCTGAGAGGAGCAGCAGAGGAGGCAGGAGAGGTCTACCCCACAATGTGGAAATCTCCCTGCCCGGCCAGGAATCGAACCTGTGGACAGAGGAGGCTGCAGACAGTTCACAGCACTGTGCTCAACACGCTGCACCACCAAGGAGGCCCTCTGTAGCTGTTTCTTACCAGCCTTCTCCATGTCATCGGAAGTTAAGGAGCAGAAGATAGTCACAACATTTTCCATGTATGCAAAACTTTTCAGAAAGAAAGTATATCTTTATAAAAATGAACTTAGCAGAAATTGATCATAGCAAACAGAAAAAACTGGCAAAACTTTAAATTGTATAAAGGAACTCAATCTAACTTATAAAATGGAATTTTCCTAATCCAAAATACTACTTGGTATACAAATAGGAAAGTTTTAAGAATTGCAATAATTGTGTCACAAAGGCAGAGATAAGATGTTTAAATTATAGAACATTTAAAAAATGATTTTTTGAGTGTTTCTGATGCTCACAAAAACTATCAATCCCCTTTCACATATTTCTTTTCTCTGGATCCTAAGATATGCCCCATCTGCTTGCCTTCTGGGGTTCTTTGGACTCCAGCAGGACTCAGTCACATAGCTCCTTCTCTCAGCGAGTTCATCTTTCCATCTTATAGATATTGCCTCAATCAGTCCTTGCCTGTGATACCCGCTCCTCCAGACCCCACATCTCTGTGAGTATTTCTAATTTTTACAATCAATGCCATCGGAGATCCATGGGGCGGGGGGTAGGAGGAAAGGAGAGATTCTTGACTGTATAGGTTTTCTGTATTTAGAACCACATTCTTCATTTATCCATGTACTGTACTCCTTACCTAGTATGGCAAAAGCTTCTACTGGTTTCATAGTTTTTGTAGACTTCATTTAATGAGCTCACTTTCAAAAAGCATGTAATTTGTCCTTATTTATTATGTTAAAAGTAGTTGAAAATTAGGAGAGTTTTTGGTGATATTTTTCAATTTGCAATACCTAAAAGAGTGCATATGAAATTTTAAAAAATTAACAAAATAGTTGGGTTATTATTTTTTGGTGATTTTTAAAAATAATTGACAGTGCCTGAAAGAGTACCTGGGAATAAAATAGCCACATTTACTAGACAATTTAGTTTGTATTCTACAATAGCAAAGATAGCTATAATTTTACCAATATTACCAATAAAAATTTACACATTTCCAATAAAATTTCTGAATGTCTCACAAATATTGGTATATAATCTTAAATGTACTCTGCAGAGTATGACATCCAGGCTCTCAAAATTCAGAACAGTCTGCAGTTAGGATCTCAGTGGAAAGGTCACCTTTGGAATTCTGCTTAGAGATGGTCCCCTATGGTAGCTGGCCTGCCCTGCTTGGTTCAGGCAGGAAGAGCCAAAATGGCAGTCCCATTTAGTCAAGGGTAGAGATAGTGAGGAAAAATCAACAAGCACTCAGGGAAAACCTGTATATTCTATTGTGGCCTTCACTTCTTGAGTCCTGTTTGGGAGAGGAAAAAAAAAAAAAAAACCAAAAGAATAGAGAACACTTTCTCCATGTTTCTCTACTTTTTTTTTTATTGTGCTCACTAAAACAACTATATTGAAAATTCTTATGCAGGATATGATCAACCCCCCAACATTTTCTTTCATTTGTGGCCCTTAATGCATAAACAGTTTGCACAGAGACTTATAGATCTATGATTCTCCATATTGTATGTGACATCTTTCTCTGCTCTGAAGCTTTAGATTTACAAAGTTGACTTTTCAAACACAAGATATACTTCTCAAGGAGAACATTTTGTTTAATTTTGTTTAAATATTTACACTGGCACCTTGAAAATGTGCTGCTGTCTTGAGGGACATTGTTGATGAAGGCTTGGAAAGCCCAGGTAACACCACCATTGTTCTCTCTTATTCATGTTCCCTTTTTATGATGTACAAAAGAAGTTCCATGTGTAGAGCAAGAAGTAGCTACAAAGGTGAGAAAATTTGTGTGTCAATCTTTTTTTTTTTTTTTTTAAAGATTTATTTATTTATTTATACATGCACTGGGTACAGTCAGAAGCACGGGAGGGTGAGAGAATTCACCAGAGCCAGAGCGGGGAGCAGAGCAGGCAGAAGGACCGAAGGACACTGCTGAGGGGAGCAGCGGGCGGCAGGAGAGGTCTGCGCGCCAGGCGGGACCCTCCTCCGGTGGCCGGGGAGCAGCCGGGGATCGAACCGGCTGCAGAGGCTGCGGGCAGCTTCGCAACCCAGCGCTCAACCGCTGCGCCACCGGGGAGGCCCTGTGTGTCAATCTTAAGTAAATTATTTTGTTTTAGGCAGTCATAAGAAGAGACTCCTTTTCCCCTCCATTATTACATTCTTTTCCAAGCAGCTAAGTCCCTAGGCCAAGAAACTGTAGGCTAGAGCTGCTGTGTTGCCATTTTTCCCAACAGACGCCATTGGGAGCTAAGAACAGAGCTTAATAAGAGCTCTCTTGTATGTTCTCTGCTGCCCTGGCATAGCATTAAAAGAGTGTGGTTGGTCTTTAAATACAGAGGTAAAAAATAACCTTGAGCTAATTCTACCTACTGCCTGAAAAAGTTACTAAAGGGTGTATATATACAAAACAAAGAAAGATGAAGATACTAACAGGAGTCACAACACTCCCTCACAAGCAAATTTTATAGTCTAGCATCCTTGACCAATAGCATTTTAACCAACAAGAGGCTATAATTTTGCGTAGTTGTTTGTGTTAGACCAGTGGGTATAAAACTAGCAAGTGATGCCTCCATAGTTATTTCTGAGTTAGGGAATAGTTATTCTATTGCTCATTTTGTGTTGTTTGAGAATCCTCCAAGTCTAGCTTCAAGAATTAAAGTCAGAGAGGGTTGAAAGAAATGCTTCAAAAAGCTGCAGCAGATTGCCCCAGTCTAGCTGCATTTTGTCCATTAGAGGATGGCCTGTCCATTAGAGGATCTCAATTAGAATACGGATGATTTTCTTAGTCCAGGGGATTGAATTTTTTTTTTTTTTTTGCTTGTGACACTTTCTCTGCTTTGTGATTTGGGCTTCAACACAATTCAAAATGATTGATATAAAGCAAAAAACCCTAAAAGGACCAGGACAATGGTGGATTCCTACAGCAGAAAGTGGGCTAACAGTTTCCAGGCCATTACATTCATCAACATCTGAAACTCCCTGACAACCAGCCATGGACATATGGGAACAGCTGCTGCTGAGCCTACCAGGAGTCCCTCAGCATAGGGACTTGAAAAAGCAGTAAACACATATCAAAACACATAAAAAAAAAAACAAAAAAAAACTACCATGCATGGAAACTGAGGACTATTATGAAGGTCACAGTTGCCAATGGTGGCATAATTTGACACATACAAACATATCTAATGAGGAAGAACAGTGGAAAGTTCTGTTGGAAATATGTTAAATTCCTCATTAGTCCATGGTTGAGATGTATATGTTACTCACTCATCTGGTACCCACATTGTGATGGCTAGAACAGCTTAGGGCTGGGCAACATTTGCCACCTCTCTTCACATGCCTAGTTTGGGCTTCCTCACCACCTGGCTGTCTCAAGAGATTTAGATTTCTTATAGGGTGGCAGACTTTCCCCAGAGCAAGTATTTCAAAAGAGCCAAGAAGAAGTGCAAAGCTTCTCCTGACCTGTTCTTGAAAGTCCTAGAACTTCCTTTCTGCCATATTCTACTGATCAAAAGTCACTAAGGTCAGTCTAAATCTAAGGGGAAAGGAATTTGATGATACCTCTTGAGGAGGTTGGCAAGTTCCCATTGCAGAAGAGCATGGGTATGTGTAGGGGGTGGTACGGTGGGGGAATATTGTGTGACATCTTTGAAATATCCTCAGGACTCCAAATTTTCTAACAACTCTCTACTGTTGGAAATTTTAGTGAACTGTATTTCTGTAGGAAAGCCCCTCAATTTTGTTCCTGGGGATTCTATTTAGGAAAGTTGGAAATTTACTAAGCTTTCCAACCAACCAAATTTCAGAATTTCCCATATTTAATTGAATTTCCCATATTTAAGTGTTACTGTGATTTTAAAGAAGCTATTGATAAAATAGTGGGCTTTGAGCTGACTTCAGATGTAAACAACATTTGGATTTTGAATGTGATATATATAGACATTGTTGTAATAAGTCATGGTTTTCTACTGATTATTTCTATTCTGGATAATAAATTCAATGAATGTAATAATCACAGCCTGAAAAAGAACTGAGAACAAGGTAAATACAAATAAAGCAGTACCCAGAAAATCCTTTTTATTAGACCCTGTGAGTTCAGTTTCCATTGTTGAACTTGAAGGACTAAGTCCAAGAGAGACATAACTCATTATAGCCAATCTCCTTCTCATCATCTTTTGGGGTCTATTCAACAGAATGGGACCTGCATATAGAAATAAACCCCATCACCAGCGTAGAACAATGATCATAAGTGCAGTGGGGGAGAAGGGGAGGAAGAGGAAGATCCAAATGTAAATACAAATAGAGGAGTTTCAGTCTGGAGAGTAGTCGTCGAATTAGCAGTCTCCCATGAGACAGATATCACAAAGCAATGGAGTGGGACATAACAGGACGTCCATGCAGGCAGGCAGCCCATTAGACATGAATGGGATCCTCATTCAGCAAGAACACCACAGAAGCTCAAGAGTCAGGGACAATGCTTACATACCCAAGAGTGATTAAACACTCTAAAGCAAAGGACACAGTTGTTTGAAATAAAGCAGGATTAGTACTGGTTAGTGTTCTATTCTAACTAAGGTTGTGATGGATCCTTGGGAGCTGAGATGGAGCTAAGCTGGAGATCAGCTGATTAGTTGTGGAGATCCTAGAGGTAGAAACTAAGCTTATTTGGCCAAAAATGAACACACTGACTCTCAAAAATTACTGTGCATCAGAATAACCTGGTTGGGCTGTTGAAAAGTCATATTCTGAACTCCACCCCTAGAGTACTGCGTCTGGCTGTGGGGTGCAGTTCAGGAATCTGAATTTCTACAGCCACCCCATGTGATCTGCTGGCCCACACTTTGAGAACAATCAGAAGTCTGGTCCTTTTCTCTTGGTTGCAGGCTCCAGGATGACGAGGACAACTGGGCTTAGGTTTCAGTCCACAAATAGCACTGTTAGGACTGGAGAGGCCTTAGGAGGGCCTTCACCACAACTGAGCTTAGTGAATAATTAGTCAGAAATGATCCTATTTCACAAGTTTTGCTTTAAACAACGCAGGGGAACTGCAACCATCACCTCAGGGGTTTGAAATGTAACTAGGAGCATTTTGCAGCATTTAAAAAGCTAAGCATTTAGGAAGCTTGACAGCTTGATTTTAAAAGCTTGACATTTGAAAATAAAAATCTTTTTTCAACAGAAACAATCCTTGTTTATTGTAGAAAGTTAAAGTCTTGATAAACAAAAGTAATATTTTTAAATATCTATTATCCCATCACCCAAAGATAACCACATTTAACCCCTGGTGTGTAACTTTCCAGCCACTCTCTGGAAAATATTCATGTGTGGGCTTATTTTCTCCTCGTTGGTTTGACAAACAGATGGTGCTGCACCTGCCTTGGTATGGTTGTTTTTAAAGTTTTTGTTTTATTTATTTTTTTTAAGATTTATTTATTTTTATATGAGAACCGGGGTACAAGCCAGATGTGCAGGAGGGTAAGAGAAGTCACTGGAGAGAGAGCAGGAAACAGAACAGGCAGACCAATGGAAACACACTAATGAGGGGAGCAGCAGGAGAGACAGGAGAGGTCTGCCATGCCATGTGGGTATCTGCACCGCCAGCGGGGATCGAACTGGCACTGGAGAGGCTGCTGACAGCTTCACAGTGTTGCACTCAACCGCCTCCGCCACCAGGGAGGCCCTAAAGTTTTTGTTTTAGAACCAGGCAGTGGGGTCACTCTTGATTCCTCCTAGACCTTATGGTTTCCCATCAGTATTTCCCTCAGCATCTTGTCTCCATTCTTCTTTATCTACTTACTGGCTGTTACTTAGTGAGCAAAACTGAATAATCTACAAATTGCTGATAGCTGCAACACCAAGCATAGTCTCACAGGCATTGTGCCAAATGATAGAAGTCAGACTCTAAGGAATACATGCTGTATGATTACATGCCGCGGACCAGCACAGCAGTAGACGATGAGGCCACCTCAGGGTTGAGAGAAGCGTGCAGGGTGGTCAGGGCGTCGGTGAAAGAAATGACAAACAGACACACTTCAAGAGTGAAAATCTGAGTGTAATTTTCTTTGAGTTTGTGACCAGTATATATATGTTTTCCAAAAGCACAGGAATGAATATCAATGAAATTAGCTTGCTCATGGGCTCAGTCTATCACCATCAGGGAGGTGATCTACATAACAAGCAATGACCATTATAGAAGAAAGAAGGAAGTTTAGAAAGACAAATAAGGGATTAAAGTTTGTAGTTCTAGAAAGACGGGATAAGATTTTTAGCATTCTTGTAGTGGTTCTTGGTGGTCGTTATTTTTTGATAAGCGTCTGCCTTTTCAGGGAACTTCCGCTGTACTTCCTCTGCTTCAGGGTGTTATGCTGTTTTCCCCCTGCGCGCTGGTTGCCCAGCCGGACCTAGGGACCGAGGCGAAAGCCATTCCTAAAGGTCACTGCGGGGGGAGGTGCAGCAGGTATGTAGGGTTTTGCTGTTCTCCCCAGCGCGCGCTGGTTGCCCAGCCGGGAATGTTAACCCTAAAGGTCACTGCAGGGGGAGGTGCAGCAATTACATTTATACAAAATTCTAGAAAAGGCCTAACTAACCTATAGTGGCAGGAAATACATGGATGGCTGCCCGGGTAGAGGGTGAAGGATTCAACTGCAATTCCCTCACTCCATGAGAGCATGAAGGAACTTTGGGGAGTGATTAAAATGTTCTGTATCTTAATCATAGTGGTGATTTTGTTATAGGACAGGGAGAGGGGCAGCCCAAACCCCGCAAACCTGCCTATTCTAAATGGGTTCTGCCATCCGCCGCATCAACACAAAACACATGAGACTAATGGGAAGGAACTTTAATAAAACTAGGAAACAATACAGGTAAGGCAAAGAGTCTACTTTCTAAATGAAGCACCCAAAGTTACCCGTCCCCTCGTGGGTAAAAGTCCATCCATATGGGATCGGCCCAGAACAAGGCCCCAAAGCCTGCCACAAGTCTAAAGCATCTTCCAGTGGGGACCCACAGAAAAGGGTCACAAACAACCGGACAAGCCCGGAAGGAAAAGAGCAAAATCAACATCAAGATAAAAGCTGCCATTGTCACCTCCCCACGGGTCTCACCCACATCTGTGTCACCCAGTCCACGACCAAAAGACAAGCGCAGTTTCTTTACGTGTCTCTAGGCTCTATGCGCCTCCTCCAGGTCTCCTGGCTCCATCCTGCTTCCTTCCTTAGTCTCTTCTTCAGCTTCTCCCCTTCCTGCTCAGCTCCACCCTCCCATGGGTGGGGCAGGGAACCTCCCCCTTTCCTGGGGACCACCCTGTTGCAATTTCAAGGATGCGTATATTTTTCAGAACTTATTGAACTTAAAGTGGGTGTGTTTTATTATCTGTCAATTATGCTGCAACAAAGTTGATTCACCCTTGTAATTTATTGCTCAAAATTTTGAGAGTGGAAGCTGTACTGTGTCAGTTTGGGTCAGGTAAACTTTCTGAGTCCTATCAGTCACGGTTGAAAGACTCCTATAAAAGACACAGATTGGGGTAGTTTCTCAGCTCACAAAAAATCTCCCTCCTCCAAAAACATCAATGGTCGTGCTGCATTGTGGGGCCCAGGATACCTGCCACAGCCAGCTGGTATGGGGGAACAGATGACACAAGCCAGGCTAGTCCTCCCAGATGGGAACTTAGGAGGGACAATCAGTACCTCTTTGATGGTGGCCTCTTTGGAAGAGAGACCCAGGAACTGCCAGGAAGCAGGTCTGCTATGTTAGGGGACAAAATCAACTTGCATAAAGCAGCAAAACAGAGCAAAGCACTGGTAGAAAGGATTTTTCTGCAAAGTCAAGTGCGTGTGGAATCGGAAGCAATCATTTCAATCAGTTTAAATGTTCAAAATCAACCACACATTAGTTTTCTTCTTTCAGAGCTAGAGAAAATTCCAGGGACAGGATTTAATCAGAGTGGTTCATCAGAATGGCCAGAAGCAGGTGTAAGTTGAAAGGCAGCCTCCATAGCTGGAGGAGTAAATGCAGGCATGTAACCCAGGCAGCCTGGGAGATCACACATAGGAGTTCACGAGCTTTCCATGCATGTTTACTGAGGGCCTATTGTGTTCCCAAAACTGTAGTAAGTGTTGGCAATACAGTAGTGAGGTCTCTGCTGTCATGATGCTTTCATTGTACTAGAGAGATGCAGGCAATAAGTAAACAAACAAGAAACAGACATGGAAATTCTAGATACTAACAAATTCAATGAAAATATAAAACAGTCCTGTGATCAAAAGTGACTTCAGCAGAGAGCAGAACCCATTTGGAGAGCTCAGGAAACACATGGCAAAAGAGGTAGCATTTGAATCAACAAAAGGAAGACCCCAGGCTCTGAGACAGGAAAGAGTTCAGGGTACCTGAGAAAGACAAAAAAAATTCCATGTGGATGAGTGAAACCAGCAAGAAGTGCTATAACAAGTGATATCAAAGGGGTCTAAAATCCACATCACACAAGACTTATAGACCAGGCTGAAGGGTCTGCTCTCTGCTAAGGAGCAGAAGACATTAGAATATTAAGATGATTCCATTTTAAGTTCCTTCTGGCTTTCAGGTCGAGAGCAGGAGGAAGGCATGAACAGCAAAGACCCCAGGCAGGAGATTACAGCAGTAAATCCTGTTGGAGACAAGTAGAGTAAGTAAAGATTTGAGATATGCATGACATCTGGAGCTGAAAAGAAACAGAAAAAAAAACAGGTGTTGGACAAGAGTTTACATGCACAGACTGTGAATGGAGAAAATTCACATGACACAGAGGCTAGAAAGCCTGCTTAAAACAAAATAGAGACAGTCCTCCCTGAGACGCAGGGGTTAAAGTCTCAATGCTATCAAGCTATCACCAGCCACTGCAGCATGAGTTCGATTGCCAGCCAGGGAGCTGACCCACATTGTGCCCCAGACCTCTCCTAACTCTCCCGCTGCTCCCCTCAGCATTTCAGTAGATCAGCCTGTCCTGCTCCCCACTCTGTCTCTGGTGAATCCTCTCACCCCCCGCATCTCTGGCCTACACCCCAGTTCTTGTATGCATAAATAAAGACAAAATAAATCTTTAATTAAAAAAAATAGCCCAGGAGGTTGGGGTGCTCAAATAATGTTGCTTCTTTCAGTGCCCAGAGACTGGCACTTTGTGGCTGCATGGTGGGGGGGGACTCCCTCTTCTATTTTTTTTTTAATCACACTTTGATGTCACCTAGGCATCCAAACAATGGACTTAGGGATAAGAGCTCTTTCAGCATTTTTGGAAACCCCTCTCTCCCTGGCATTCTGGTCAACACTGATCTCCCATGACACTGTCCTCTGATATGGACAAACATTCATGTTTCGTAGCAATAGCTCTTGTACAAATGGAGTCTCAAGAACAGACTCCTTTGGAGCTTGTACTTATACCCCCAAACCTCCATGGCCATCTATGTCTAAATAGTCCTGTAATGGATACTGTTAGGTACAAGTCAAGATTGCTACAGTAGTAGTATTTTAAAGCTCCCTAATCAATCTTTCTTAACATGTTGAAAAGTTAAGGTAATCTAAATTTGAAATAATACCAGAATGCCCCTAATCTGGGCTTTCTGTTGGACTCTTGAACTTTCTGTTGGACTCTTGAACATTTCCCTCCAATTTAAAAAAGAGAGGCAAACCAAATGGGACTTCAGACATGTTATTATAATATGTAGCCTAAGTGTGAGGACTAAACTGGGTCCTCAGAGCTCTCTTCTCTCTTCCCACCGAAATTCATTCTTTCTAATTTCTGAGTCAGAAGGATTGTAAATCAACTTAGGTTATTTGGGATTAGATCATTAGGAATTAATGATTACTCACTCTTCTAGTCAATTACTCACTCTTCTAGTCAAGAGCCTGTTGCTAAAATTAAGTGCATATATGCGGGGGGGGGCAATAAACCTAGGTTTAAGCAAAAACTCTCTCATCTTTTTCTCAACCTCACTTCCGTGTGGGCCTGTGTATCCACTCCATTCCTCTCATGGTCTGTTCTAGCTGCCTCTTTCAGCTTACTCATTGCCTCTATTCTCTCATACCTTAGGTATGCACATGGCCCATTAGGGGCACAAACTTTAACTTTTTATAACTTGTCCGAATCCTTTAACCATCCTAAATTCCACAAAGAGGACTCAGATGACCCAGCTCACATTTTCAAGCCAGACTACAAGTCATAGGTCATTGGTCAGGCCAGGAATTAGTTTCCTTTGCCCTTGAGTTCTCCAGTGGTATGGGTTATAGTCAGGGGTCAAACAGTCCATGCCATGGTCACTCAAGGACAGCTGGACCGAGGGCCAGGAGTCTCCCAGAAAAGGGAGTGGATGGGCAGACATCCTAAAATATCTTTCAATGCATCCTCCCCATGGTGGTATCCAGGGCCCTGGTCGTAACTCTTGGCTTCCTGTGCTGCTGACCACGTCTCCTTGGTAGCAAGCAAACTCAGGACCCAGTATCTTCTTTGAGCGCCCTCTCTGGGCTTCTAGCTGTTCTGGAGGTGCCTTTCCCTCCCTCTTCCTAATCTTTATTCTTCTAACTGTCCCAGTCCGGATTTACAGAAGAGCATCTCACATTTTAGAGGACCCAACAATCTACTAGGAGTTTGTGAAAACACAGATTCATATTCAGTCTATCTGGGTTGGGACCTGAGGTTCTGAATTTCTAACAGGCTTCCAGGTGACGCCAGTGCTTCTGCTCCAAGGACCTCACTCGGAGCAGGCAGGCACTGGAGTTTCCAGCTCTTTACTGCTAACTGGGCTTTGTTCTTTGTTGTTTTGCTCTTTTTAAAGGCTCCAGCCCTGGCATAACAGGAGGAAGCATCAAGTTGTATAAACAAATTATGTGAAAGCTAGAATCTGAGGGCCAAGAGACTGGAAATAAACTGTCCTTTATGTGTAGAGGTGAAGGAAATTATATTTCTTTTTTATTTGTTTATTTTTGCATAGAAGAGCTGGGGTAGAGGCCAGAAATGCAGGGGGTGAGAGGATTCACCAGAGACAGAGTGGGGAACAGCACAGGCAGACTGACGAAATACACTGCTGTGGGGAGCAGCGGGCAAGACAAGAGAGGTCTGCTGTGTCATGTGGGTCACCTCCCTGGCTAGGGATTGAACTCCTAATGCAATGACTGCTGATAGCTTCATAGTGCTGAGACTTAACTCCTTGTGCCACCAGGGAGGCCCCTGTAAGTTATATTTTTATTTCATAAGGTTTATTTTTCTTTCCCTCATTTCAACACAATGACTAAACAGTTGGGGTTATTAACATTTTCACATAATTGGGTTTTGTGGCTGACAATAATGATCAAAGGATTTACAAATATGTTTAAATATATTCAAAGTATAAAAACGTGAATACAGTTTACTAAAAATTAAACTAATTGTAAAATCAAAATAACAATTTGCATGTTTTCAAAATATTTCGTTTACTTCTAAAATGCTTAACACTGCCTATTACAATTAAAAACAACACAATGATAATTTGCAAATAACATTTTCTCTAAAGATTTGTTTTTATTTATGCATACAAGAACTGGGCTACAGGCCAGAGTTGTGGGGGGTGAGAGGACTCACCAGAGACAGAGTGTGGAACAGAACAGGCAGAATGACTGAAATACACTGCTGAGGGGAGCAGTGGGCAAGTCACGAGAGGTCTGCTGTGCCATGTGGGTAGCTCCCTGGCTGGGGATCGAACTCATGCTGCAGTGTTGGTGGATAGCTTCATTGTGCTGTGTATTAACCCCTTGTGCCACCAGGGAGGCCCAAATAACAATTTTTAAATGAAAAGAACTAAGGTTTTGAAAATTGAGCTGTTTTGTTAACTATTTTTGTTTTTAAAATATCTGCATTTCTTTTTTTAAAATTTTTTAATTTTTAAACAATATTTGCTTCTCCCCACCCCCTCAGATTGAGTACCCCATAGAATTTCCTTCCCCAAGGCACCCATGCACCATCACCACAGTCTCCTGTGCTCCTCCCTCCCTCCCTCTGATCCCTCTACCTCCTCCTCCCCTGCAGGATGTCTCTGATTTATAATTGTCTGTTTTTGCTTTGTTGTGTTTTGTACTGTTATTATTATTTGTTTTACACTGATGTCTTATTTGGTTCCCCTATATTCCTGCCATAAGTGAAACCATCCAATATTTTTCTTTTTCCTTCTGGCTTATTTCACTGAGCATAATTCCTTCTGGCTCCATCCACGTTGCTGTGAATGGCATGAGTTTATCTTTTTTGATTGCTGAATAATATTCCATTGTCTATATATACCACATCTTCTTGATCCAGTCATCTATTTTTGGGCGTTAGGGTTGTTTCCAGGTTTTACCTATTGTAAATAGTGCTGCAATAAACATAGGGGTACAGGTGTTCTTTTGAATCAATGTTTTTGTGTCCTTTGGGTAGAACCCTAGTAGTGGAATTGCCGGATTGTATGGAAGCTCCATTTTTAGCTTTCCATAATGGTGGACCAGTTTGCACTCCAGCAGCAACGTAGGAGAGTTCCTTTTTCACCGCATCCTCCCCAACATTTGTTGTTGCTTGTTTTTTTGATATGTGCCATTCTTACTGGTGTAAGGTGGTATCTCAGTATGGTTTTGATTTGCATTTCCCTGATGATAAGGGATGTTGAACATTTTTTCATATGCCTGTTGGCCATTTACATTTCCTCTTTGGAGAAATGTCTTTTGAGTTCTTCTGCCCATTTCTTGACTGGATTGTTTATTTTGTTTTTGTTGAGTGGTGTGAGTTCTTTGTATATCTTTGTGATCAGTCCCTTATCAGTTGGATGGAATGCAAAGATTTTTTCCCAATCAGTGGGGGATCTCTCTGTTTTGGTCAATGTCTCATATGCTGTACAGAAGCTTTTCAGTTTGATGTAATCCCAGGTGTTTATCTTTGCCTTCACTATCACTGCTTTGGGTGATGAGTCTTTAAAGATGTTTCTGAGATGTATGTCTTGTAGTGTTGTACCTATAATTTCTTCTATATATTTTATGGTTTTAGGTCTTATGTCCAGTTATTTTATCCATTTTGAGTTGATTTTTGTGCACGGTGAGAGGTAGTAATCCAGTTTCATTTTTTTGCATGTGGAGGTCCAGTTTTCCCAGCACCAGTTATTGAACAAACTGTCTGTGTTCCATTGCATATAAAATATCTGCATTTCTAGAATAACTCCTGTGTTGTCTCCTTTGTCAAGAAGCAACATTACACTACACATACTATCTATTTCAATGTAACTAAAGAGTGAATTATTTAGTGTTGTGAAATCCTTCCAGTTGGCTCTGCACCAAGTTGCTGCTTTGAACTTGGAAAAGTTTCATCTGTTTGGTAACTAAAATCCAGGAGAGAGAGAGAGGAAAAAAAAAAAAAAACTGCTTCCAAAACTCAAGTAAATGCCATTTGTAGAAATGTTGATAAGATGAGGCTGCATTTCGTAAGTCAAGTGCCACACATCCAAGTCCTGGGCACACCCCACAGTGGAGAAGCACTCTGGCTGCCTGCATGGGCTGAGCACCACCTCACACCTGAGTGGTCTTGGGACTGCACTAAAGCTTTCTTAGTATTTCCCTGAGGGTCCTCTCCAATATAGTTACTGAACCTTTGCGTGCCTGTGCCAACATGAGCAACTTTTGTTTTTTCTTTTTTTTTGAGATTTATTTATTTATACATACAAGAATTGGGGTACAGGCCAGAGTTGTAGGGGTGAGAGGATTCACCAGAGACAGAGTGGGGAACAGAACAGGCAGTTTGAAATACACTGATGAGGGGAGCAGTGGGTGAGTCAGGAGAGGTTGGCTTCACCATGTAGGTAACTCCCTGGCCAAGGATCAAACTTGTGCTGCAGTGGCTGTGGATAGCTTCGTAGTTTGTGTCTTAACCTCTTGCACCACCAGGGAAGCCCAACATGAGCAACTTTTGAATTCTGCTTTGTTTTTGCTAAATTGAGAGTACCTGTAGGACCACAAATTAGAACACAAAGAAGAACAAGAAAATGGAGCTCAGCACTCCTGAGAGTTGCTACCTCATTAAGCAAGAATCTGTTGCATCAATGATGTCTGAGAGGAAGGATTTGACAAATTAATTACCTGGGTGTTTCTCTTACCTAAAAATCTCCCTGCACTCTAGGAAGCATCTGGCTCTAATGCCAGCTGTTGCCCAATTCAAACACTGCACGGCATTGTTCTTAGTCACCTTTTATGCTGAAAATACTGGGGCTTAAAGGGTGTCGGTGGATGTTCAGGATTAGAGATAGCTCTCGGCCATGCTGAACACCAGATCCCAAGTGAGAGGGACAACCCTGTGTTCTTCGGGTGATCTGATCATCAGGGAAGTCTGGAGAAACTGGCAAAGAAAGGCGCTAATGGTCAACAGAGAACTCTCAATAGAATGCCTTAAACAACTGGAATTAGCAAAGCATATTGATTTAGCTAAAGAAATCATGATGAAGGGCCTCCCCGGTGGCACAGTGGTTGAGCGCTGGGCTGCAAAGCTGCCCGCAGCCTCTGCAGCACCGGTTCAATCCCCGGCCGCCGGCAAGGGTCCCACTTGGCGTGCAGACCTCTCCTGCCGCCCGCTGCTCCCCTCAGCAGTGTACTTCATCAGTCTGTCTGTTCTACTCTCTGCTCTGGCTCTGGTGAATTCTCTCACCCTCCCGCGCCTCTGACTATACCCAGTGATTGTATAAATAAATATTTTAAAAAAAAAATCATGATGAAGAGCATTACAAGGGTACTTAAGATTTGTTGAATGGATAGAATTTATTTCATTTTTTTATATTTTCACATTTAGCTTTAAAATTTTCTAAATATGCTTATTTAATAACATGTTGGTATTCTTTAAAATGATGCTCTTTAGTTATTAACAAAATAATGTTCTGAAGTATGACAAAACAAAATATTCTAGTTTATGGAACGGGTTGGGGGAAACAGGAAGACCTCACAGAGACTTTCCATTGGAACATTTAGACTAGCTATGCCACCAATCCTAGGGTGTCACACTTCTATTTTAGTGACTTTTTTGTTAGCGGTAACTTGGATTTTTTGTTTTCTGGCCCCCACACACAATCTGTACCCTAAGTTCTCCAAATTGAACAACAAAGGGGGAGCAGGGATGACCAGAGATCACACTTCCTACTTCAGCTTATGAAATTCATAGAAGGATGAAATGTGCTACATGATTAGAACACTACTTAGCTGTAAAGAAAGATGAAGTCTTGCTATTTGTAGGAACATGGATGGAAATGAAAAGAACTATGCTAAGCAAGATAAGGCAGAAAGAGAAAGACAACTACCAGATGATTTCAATCCTATGTGGAATATAAAGAAACAAAAGAACAGACAGAACCAAATCAAAACATACCCTTGAGATCTGACTACAGAGCTGGGGTTCAGGGTGGGGTATGAAGAGGGGAAGGTGCAAGGGATCCAGTGGACTGTGATAGAGGGTTATTAGCACTTTGGTGGTGATGTGGCAGCATGACTTGAAGATATGTGAACCTGTACTTCTAAAACATGTACAGTGCTATAAACCAATGTTACTTTGATAAAAGATATATATATATATATATATTACAAATAATTGTGTGTGTGCATGTGTGTGTGAGATAGGTGTGTGTGCTACAAATAATGATGTCGGAACCAGTGGGACCAACCAAAGAAATGAGGCACACAAAGTTTTAGTGCCTATATGGAGAGGACCACCAAAGTGCTAATAACCCTCTATCACAGTCCACTGGATCCCTTGATGCTAAGAAAGCATCTTCAGAGTACCCCAAAGCTCACTCTGAGGCATGAGGTGGTGTGGAATTCTGGAACTCCTCCTGCTGCTCAGCCCATACAGCAGCCAAAGTACCCCTCCTCCATCACAGGGTGTGCCCAGGACTTGGATGTGTGACACTTGACTTACCAAATGCAGATTCTCCTTATGTATATTTCTACCAATGCCAATTAACTTTAGCTTTAGAAGCAGTTTTTGTTTTTTTTTTCCTCTTCTGGATTTCAGTTACCAAACAGATGGAACTTTTCCAAGTTCAAAGCAGCAACTTGGTGCAGAGCCAACCCTGGTCAATGTTCCAGCTATAGGGCCTCCATGTAAAAGGTGGCTGCAGTCTCTTCCACTCCTTAGATTGTTTTGCTTATTAGAGTCTGATGTTCCCAGGGGATCTAGGGGCTGATGAGAACAAAAGCAAACAAGATGCCTCTACAAACAGTCCCTGTTCTTTTGACCTTGGAGAGACATGCTAGGAAATGGGAAAGTCTGCTCTGTTTCCTGCGAAAACTATAGCAAAAGGCATTTTCAGCTGGATATTATTTTTGGGAAGTGTTCAAATTTCTCTAAGTTGATTTTCTCCCTAACAGAACAGGAGTAAAGAAACCAAAGATTGTCCTAACAAAAGTAGAGGCCAAGCTATCTTGTTTCCTGTGAGCTAAAGCAGTTAGTTTATGATAATATATTCGAGTAGGTCCTTTCTCTGGCCATATTCAAAATTCTAACTGTTAACACTATCTGGGCGTCTCCCTGGTGGCGCAAGGGGTTAAGCACCGCACTATGAAACAATCTGCAGCCTCTACAGCACAAGTTCGATTCCCGGCCTGCCAAGGAGCAACCCACATGGCGCAGCAGACCTCTCCTGTCTCGCCCGCTGCTCCCCTCAGCAGTAAGTATACTTCAGTCAATCGGCCTGTTCTGTTCCCCACTCTGTCTCTGGCGAATCCTCTCACCCCCGTACCTCTGGCCTATACCCCAGCTCTTGTATGCATAAATAAGTAAATCTTAAAAAAAAAAAAAAAAAAAAAAGACCATCTGATTTAAACCTAAAGAGCTTTTCTATAAATTAGAAAAAGGAAAAAAAAAAAAGAAAGTTATTAGCACTTTGGGGTAAGATGGCAACTTTGAATGCTAACATCTAATTTCGTCCCACCTTGAAGTCCCAGTTCCTGAAAGTATTAAAACATTGTTTAAAAACATAAAAAATACATTAATTAAGGATATTATCTACATTTCAGAAATGTTAAGGAATTTCTACTGGACCATAAAAAGGATTCCACACTGAAGGAGGAGCACTAGGACATTCTGATCCTCCTTCTCCCACCTGGAAGCAGTCCTGGGACAATCAATGGAGATCCTGGGCCCGCTAATATCTCCTAATTATGAACAACAGAAATAAAAAGTAATAATAGATTCTGGGCCAACCACTCCACTTTCAATCCCTTTTACCTTTAAAAAAAAAAAAAACCAGTTGAGCTAGGGCCTCCCTGGTGGCGCAAGGGGTTAAGACACAACCTATGAAGCTGTCCACAGCCACTGCAGCATGAGTTCAGTACCCAGCCAGGGAACAGCAGACCTCTCCTGACTCGCCCGCTGCTCCCCTCAGCAGTGTATTTCAGTAGAGCTGCCTGTTCTGTTCCCCACTCTGTCTCTGGTGAATCCTCTCACCCCCCACACCTCTGGCCTATACCCAGCTCTTGTATGCATAAATAATTAAATCTTAAAAAAAAAAAAAAAAAAACAGTTGTGCTAGAGGCATAAGATAGCAGAAGGACTACTCCTTCCTTAGTTGGTGCATACAATAAGCTAGGCTTCCTAGACTGGTGTCCCTGTCACTTGGCCATCAGAGAAAACTGGCCCCAATGCTTCATCAAATACCCACAATCACAATCTCTGCCCATTAATTTATAGCTGTGGAGCCCTTTCTTCTGAGAATCAGAGAGGCCTTGAAATTAAGATAAGACTATCTTAGCACCATCTGGAAGGGGGATGGAGGATAGTGATAGAATACAAAGACAATCATTCGGGTCTTAAACAAAGTTTAAAGAAATCTCTTATTTTTCAGAGATGGAAAGGCAGGAGAAAGTCACCACAGAAACCATAAGAATATTCCATATCATGAAAGGAAGGAAAAAATATTACCTTTGTATATTACTTCATATATGAGCTGAATATGTAATGTCTTACAGGGGTTGAAATGTCTTAGTTTAAGAACATGCCTTGTAGACCATGACTAGCTTTGAAGATGAAGCCTTCTGGGCATAGTCAGGATGGTCTGGTGAGCAAAAAGATGGAAACATAACAAATGAATTAGAATCTGAAGGGGTTGGAGCAGATTGCAGGGGGGACCGGAGAAGAAGGGCTAGGAGTTGAACAACCTTGAAGACAAAGTAAGTAGGCCATGGGCAGAGAAGAGAATAAGCACTATACAAAAGAAAAAAGGGAACTCTAGATGAGCAAGAACAGGAAACTGGAGAAAGCAGTGAGCACAGGGATCCCTAGAAAACTGGTATGTGGTGCTGGCCTTCCCACAGGACCTACGGTAAAGGGCACTGGGGTGACCTTCCCACAGGACCTACCCATGAGGTAGTGGTCTCCAGGGTCAGGTTGATTCTAGCCACAGTAAATACATGAAGTAAAGTTTAGAAGATGAATCTAAACTTCCATCAAGATTCTAACAAAATTAGAAGATGGACTCTGTGAGACAATAGTGGAAAAATAACATTCTGAAATAACAGTGACATGAAAAGATGGCAAGGTGAGGAGAGAGCCAGGGAAAGGTTTTTCAAAAAAGGAATTGGATAAATAAGAAAATAATATAAATATACAAAAACAATACAAAGGAATTTGAAAATATATGGGAAACATTCGAGTCTCAAGAATCAAAAAGCCATTGGCCTCCCTGGTAGCCTAGGGATTAAGTCTCAATGTTATCACCCTGATGGCTTGAGTTCGATCCCTAGGCCAGGGAGCTAACCCACATGGCACACCAGACCTCTCTTGTCTCACCCACTGCTCCCCTTAGCAGTGGGTTTCAGCAATCTGCCTGTTTTGCTCCCCACCCTGTCTTTGGTGAATCCTCTCACCTCCTATACCTCTGCCCTGCACCCTAGTTCTTCTACACAAAATAAATAGATAAATAAAATAATAATAATAAATAGAAATATTTTAAAAGAATAAAGAAGTCAGAAAGCTGAATCCATAACATGGAGTTCAAAAGTCCTCCTAAAATGCTGAGGAAAAGAATAAAAATTCAAAATGTTGAGAGATTGGATGATAGATATAGAAAGCATGAACAATTACAGACATTGCTGAAGACAGAAAATTAAAACTGACCTAATAATCAAGGATATAATTAAAGAAATTTTCCTGAATTTGAAAAAAAAAATTAAACAGAAGGCTTATGGGCATTCTAGGCAAAAATCAATAGAAAGAGACCAGTATTCATACTCATTCTGGCTTTTAAAAACAGTAAAATAAAAACTCATATTAAGAATTAGACAACTGTTCTTTGTAACTAACCCAAACTAATACTTGACTAATGACTAATACTTGGGATATTCTCATTTATATTAGCCAAAGCCATCACTACTACTGCATAACATCATTCCCGAAATTCAGTTGTTGCAGAATGATTAAAAAAAAGAAGTTAAAGAGAACTATTAGAAAAGCATTAAATTATTGTCATTTGCCTGTCATCACAAGACCATTTATACAATAACCCAAGTAAGGAATCCGATTACCAAATAAATACCTAAAAGTCAATAACTTGGGCATCCCTGGTGGTGCAAGGGATTAAGACGCAACCTATGAATCTGTCCGCAGCCTCTGCAGCACGAGTTCAATCCCCGGCCAGGGAGCTACCCACATGGCGCAGCACACCTCTCCTGACTCTCCTGTTGCTCCTCTCAGCAGTGTATTTCAGTCAGTCTGCCTGTTCTGTTCCCCACTCTGTCTCTGGTGAATCCTCTCACACTCACACGCCCCCCCCCCCACGTCTGGCCTGTTCCCCAGCTCTTGTATGCATAAATAAAAAATAATAATAAAAAATAAAAACCCATAGGTTGTATGTGCTAGTAAAAAACCAGATCATATAATATATATATAATATATAATATGTATTCTGCTAATATATAATAATATAAGGCAACATAATAATAGCAATATAAAAAAGAAACAGAAAACTACATTCCTTCCAGGAACACATAAATGAAAGAATACTTGCAAAAATAACCCATGTCCCATGAGGGAAGGACTGGATATTGTCAAGATGCTGATCTCCTTAAATAAATTTATCAGTGACTGTAATTCCCATCAAAGTGAAAATGGAATTTTTTTCTTGGAATTTGACAAGATATCTGGAAAAAAAATTGAGAGGCCTGATGAAGACCAGGACTGGTGCTGCAGAGCTTGAATGGACCTTGAAGCCACACTAACTTCCCGGGAGCTGCTCTGGGGATAGACAGACAGTATCGGGAACATGACCTTCAACACACACAGGCATGTTAAGGAGTCAATGTGAAGATGAAGGTTCTCATTTTTTTCTAATGAGCAATTCACAAGAGCAAGATGACAGCTGGCCAATAATATATAAGAATCTTTTTTTTTTAAGATTTACTTATTTTTACACAAGAGCTGGGGTACAGGCCAGAGGCATGGGAGGGTGAGAGGATTCACCAGAGGCAGAGCAGGGAGCAGAACAGGCAGACGCCAGAGATACACTGCTGAGGGGAGCAGCAGGCACGACAGGAGAGGTTTGCTGCACCATGTGGGATTCTCACCCGCGGGCCAGGATCGAACCCGCACTGCAGAGGCTGCAGAGAGCTTCACAGTGCGGCGCTCAACCCACTGCGCCACCGGGGAGGCCCTATAAGAATCATTTTTAATGCAAAATAGAATGGCATCATGTTCACATTGGTGAGGGTTTGGGGTGAGGAACCCTCTTGGGCAGTGCCACTGCGAGTGATGACATCTGCATGCCCTCTTCCTCTGCTAACAGCACTTCGACTTCACTGTAATGAATCTCTGCTCCTTCTCAGAATCAAGGTGCTTCCAATAGGCTGATCTCACTCCCCACCTCCTCTTCCAGGAGAGGCAAAAGACACAGAAATGGTCAAGGGCTACATTTTTGTTGTAACCGGTGGAAAAGAAAGTTCCCTTTGCACTCACGTGGCTGTGGTGGTGGATTGTAGATGAAATTCACATCTTTTCCAGGACCTGGAGAAAGCATAGCTCTGAGACCAGCAAGACAAAGTTCAGCCTCAGGATCCAACCATTCTCGAAACAGATATGCCTTCCTCCCCGCAGAGGACCCAGCCTTTTAGGCCAATACATTCCTTTTGTTGTTGTTGCTTAACCTGGTTTCACTTAGTTTTGTATTGTTTGCAATATTCTGACTAACCCACCTATTGATCCTGCCATTCCTTTTCTAGGAAATGGGCTGAGGTAATAATGAGATACGTGGACACAAAGTTTATTGTATAAGGGTGTTTTCCATGGAGTTATTTATAAAAGTGAAAAATCAAAAACAACAGGGCATCGATGAAGTAAATTTTAGTATGTTCAAAAGATGAAAGTGGAATGATTTAGAAACTTAATTAAGGGATTGTTTTTTGTGATCTTATAGACATATCTGTGTACTGATGTTCATCTCATTTTTTTATGAGAAAATATTATTTCTATAGTTAGAGGGAAAAAAACTAAAGGTGTGTATATTTTTTAAAATATACAACTACAGAAAATTACACTTGCCACTGGTTAATCCATCACTTTTTCCTACCATGATATCTTTCAGCACCACTAATTCTCCTTATGATTTGTTAATTCATCTCACAAGCATGCAGAGCTTTGGAGAATGGGAACTGTTATTTCTCTGTTCTGTACAGTCACTAACACATAATAGACATTTAATAAAATAAGATTGCAATTGTACCTGGAAATTACTCCCTTCAATAATTTTGCGGTGATACTAGAAACCAAGTGGTGAAATGAAAAAATTACATCCAGGTCACCCAAAAAAGCTCCAACCCTCCAACTCCCTTGCACCTCCCACCAAAGCTATCTTTCTCAGCAAGGTATTTATCTCAATCCAACACTTGACATCATTTGTGCAGACTCAGTCCAGGCATGGGAGTGAGGATGGGGCAAAGGATTCTCTTTTCTTATCATTTTATTTACTTCTATTTTTATAAAAATCTGAAGCTATAGTATCCTGTTGCTTATCAGCAACTAACTCCAGTTGTGTCCAGAAATTGTAATGATGGGAATCCTGAATCAGGAAGACCAGGCATCTCTTAGCAAAATAACACTATGAATTAGTCTCCTTAGACCTGCAGTATCCAATATGACAGCTACTGGAAGCACATGGGTATTTAAATTAAGATTAATTAAATTCAATAAAATTAAAAACTTCAGTCACACTAGTCACACATCAAGGGCTCAATGGCCACACATGGCTAGTGGCTTCCATATTGTATGGCTCAGATATAAAACATTTGCAGCATTACAGAAAATTCAGCATTGATCTAGAACAACCCTTAAGCTCTCCCAACTAGTGAAAATTGAAAGAATAGGAACTTGTTCTTAGGGTTAGCCATATTAGCCCTGAGCAGAAATTTCTTTTCCTGCCAAGTCTCTGGGAAATTCCTTTGCTTTAAACTTTCTGTACTCTACTAACTTTGGATGCTTAGAGGTCCTTATCAGAATTTATTTTAGGAAGGGAGACAAGAACTTGAAAAAAAAAATCTATCTGATTAAGTCCAAGAGAATTCTCTGCCAAGATTCTTTGTTATTTTCAATTTTTCATCCAGTCTCTTTGGAGATCTCAGGCCTTGATTTGGTGGGTTTGCTTTCTAGGGTATATATATCATGGTATTTTCACAAGCTCTCTGACAACTAGTTACTTCTCCACAAAGTCAAGGAACTTCTTTGTTTACTATTTTAACCTATTAGATTGACAAAGGTGGAAATGTTTAATAGCATGCTTTATCCCTTTTATATTAATGATGGTAATATAAATTGTAAAACCTCTAGGAGAGTGTTAAGGAACCCTATCAAAACTACAAATGCACAGACCATTTGATCCACCAAATCCTTTCCATTACAAATATATTGGTGCAACATAAAATGGTGCATGTCATTCATTGCTGCAGTGTAGAAACTTAGGGACAATCGAAATGTCCATAAATTGAGGTCTACTTGAATGTTGTATCACCTGTATTATGATAAACTATCAATAGGAATCATATAAAAGGATAAAGCAACTTTTTATGTATGAGTTGGGAAAAATTTCCAAGATGGCAAAAAAAGAACAGGTGATGATTTGTATTTTTTAAAAGGGGATGGAGTGGAAGAAGAATATATACATTTAACAATTGAATAAAACATGTGTAAACTGTATGGGTTCACTTATACACAGATGTTTCTTGTAAATGACTCATGGTATCAAAAAACAGTACAGTACTCTAAATGTACTTTTTTTTAAAAAAAGATTTAGGGCCTCCTCTGGTGGCGCAGCGGTTGAGCACTGGGCTGCGAAGCTGCGCGCAGCCTCAGCAGCGCCGGTTCGATCCCCAGCCACGGGGCGAGGGTCCCACATGGCGCGCAGACCTCTCCTGCCGCCCGCTGCTCCCCTTAGCAGTGTATTTCGTCAGTCTGCCTGTTCTGCTCCCTGCTCTGGCTCTGGTGAATTCTCTCACCCTCCCGCGCTTCTGACTGTACCCAGTGCTTGTATGAATAAATAAATCTTAAACAAAACAAAAAAAAAAAAAAAAAATTAAAAAAAAAATAAATAAAAAAAGATTTATTTATTTATACAAGAACTGGGGTACAGGTCAGAAGCACAGGAGGGTGAGAGAATTCACCAGAGAGAGTGGGGAGCAGAACAGGCAGACGGACCAAAGACACTGCTGAGGGGAGCAGCGGGTGAAGCAGGAGTGGTCTGCTGCACCGTGTGGATTTCTCCCTGGCCTGCCGGGAATCAAACCCGCGCTGCAGAGGCTGCGGATCACTTCACAGCGCAGAGCTCAACCCGCTGTGCCACTGGGGAGGCCCTAAATGTGCTTTTCTTATGATTTTTTTTTAAAGATTTATTTATGCATACAAGAGCTGGGGTATAGGCCAGAGGTACAGGGAGGTGGGGGTGGGTGAGAGGATTCACCAGATATGGAGTGGGGAGCAGAACAGGCAGATGTACTGAAATACACTGCTGAGGGGAGCAGTGAGAGACAGAGGAGGTCTGCTACACCATGTGGGTTAGCTCCTTGGCCGGGGATAGAACTCATGCTGCAGTGGCTGGAGATAGCTTGATAGTGCTGAGATTTTATCCCCTGTGCCACTAGGGAGGCCGAACTGTTAAAATGATATTTACATAACAAATATAATTTTGATCACTAAGGTCTTCCTCATCACTGAAATAAGTGCTTTTCTTTATCCTTGGGCATCTGGAACCATCTGATGTTGAGGACCACCCCCCCCCCCGAACTGGTTTCCATTTATTTTGTTCCTCAATTCTGGTTTGCTATGATCTGACTTAGAAAGCGTCAAGACCAGGATCTTTCCCTTCATCTTCCCTTTCTTCTATTTCTTCAACTTTTCTTCTGTTTTAGGAATTTTCTTTTCTTTTTCTTCTTCAGGGGTTCACATTCTCCAGGCATATTTTTAAGACAGACATAACTTCAGTGTCCATTTTCCCCACATTCACACCATTCAGATTCATCAAAGTAGTTCTGTCTTCATATGAAAGGTGCTCTTCCAGTGTCAATAGCAACGATTCCTTTTATCACTCTGCCAGATAATGTTGGTTGTTTATTGCCCTTGTTCAGCTTTGTGCAGAATCTTTATCCAAAAACAAAATAAGGGCCTCCCTGGTGGCACAAGGGTTAAAGACAGTGCTATCAAGCTATCGCCAGCCACTGTAGCACGAGTTCAATCCCCAGCTGGCCAGGGAGCAACCCACATGGCAGAGCAGACCTCTCCTGTCTCGCCCACTGCTCCCCTCAACAGTGTATTTCAGTAGATCTGCCTGTTCTGCTCCTCACTCTCTCTGATGAATCCTCTCACCCCCCAAACCTCTGGCTTGCACCCCAGTTCTTGTATACATAAATAAATAATTTTTTTTTTTTTTAAAAAAAAGAAAGACAAAAACAAAATGAATGCACCCCCTTTACTCTTCGTGGTATCTTTATCTTTCATTATAGAAGCCTTGACATCTTTTTCAATGCTATTCCAATCAAAATCTCAATGGCATTCTTCAAAGAAATAGAACAATTATTGATGAAATTCATATGGAATCACCAAAAACCCCGAATAGCCAAAGCTCTACTGAAAAAAAAGAAGGAAATGGAGGCATCACACTCCCAGACTTCAAACTATACTACAAAGCCATAATCATCAAAACTGCATGGTATTGGAACAAGAACAGACATACAGACCAATGGAATCGAATAGAAAATCCAGAAATAAACCCACAGATTTATGGTCAACTAATCTTTGACAAAGGAGCGAAGACTATGCATTGGAGCAAAGAAAGTTTGTTCAATAAATGGTGCTGGGAAAACTGGGTCGCTACATGCAAAAGAATGAAGCTTGACCACTACCTCACACCATACACAAAAATCAACTCAAAATGGATTAAAGAACTAGACATAAGACCTGAAACCATAAAATACATAGAAGGAAATATAGGCGAAACACTACGGGATTTGCACATCAAAGACATCTTTACAGACACATCACCCAAAGCAGTGATAGTGAAGAGAAAGATAAACAGCTGGGACTACATCAAATTAAAGAGCTTCTGCACAGCAAAAGAGACAATAACAAAAACAAAGAGGAACCCCACCAACTGGGAGAACATTTTTGCACCCAACACTAATGATAAAGGACTGATCACAAAAATCTGCAAAGAGCTGATGAGACTCAGCAACAACAAAGAAAATAATCCAGTCAAAAAATGGGCAGAAGAGCTAAAAAGAAACTTCTCTGAAGAGGAAATGCAAATGGCCAACAGACATACGAAAAAATGTTCAACATCACTTGTAATCAGGGAAATGCAAATCAAAACTACCATGAGATACCATCTCACACCAGTGAGAATGGCACATATTAAAAAAACTAGCAACAACAAATGTTGGCGAGGATGTGGAGAAAAAGGAACTCTTGTGCACTGTTGGTGGGAGTGCAAACTGGTCCAACCACTATGGAGAGCTGTGTGGAGATTTCTGGACCTACTAAACATAGAGCTTCCATATGATCCAGCAATTCCACTCCTAGGTATTTACCCAAAGGACACAGAAACATCAATTCCAAAGAGCACCTGCACTCCTATGTTTATAGCAGCACTGTTTACAATAGCTAAGCTTTGGAAACAACCCAAATGCCCAAAAATAGATGACTGGATCAAGAAGATGTGGTACATATATACCATGGAATATTACTCAGCATTCAAAAAAGATAAACACATGCAATTTGCAGCAACATGGATGGCACTGGAAGGGATCATGCTCAGCGAAATAAGCCAAAAAGAAAAAGAAAAATACCGGATGGTCTCACTCATAGCAGGAATCTAGAAAACTTAAATAAGGGACCAGGAAAATGAATATAAGAAAGTGAAAATCAAAATCAACAAAAAACTATGAACCAGAGACACTTTTTGGAGGGTGGGGGGCGGGAGGGGAAGGATTGGGGTCAGAATGGGGCGTTTGCAATTGTATGGGGGAATATAAAAATAAAATTTAATATTTAAAAAAAAAAAAAAAAAGAAGCCTTGACATCTTTGCCGTACTTGGAAAATACCCAGTATAAGTCATTGTTGGTCAGAGGAAAGGGCAACTTAGATACACCTGTTGGGCTTTTACTCAGGGCCAATCCACCACTCATTTCTTCATGTGGAGTGGACGTGGGAGACCAGAATAGAGCAAACCCTAAGCTCAGTTGGGGCTTTGATCCCTCCACTCCCAGGCATCGGCCATGGGATTACACGTCCCGAGAGGGGTCAGGTGTCAGAGGGCAGAAAGTAACAGCAGTAAGGCCTCCTCTCCCACTTCTGTAGGGGATAGATGTGACGAGGTCAGGAAATTCTCAGTGTATTTGGATGAGTGCAAGAAGGACTCCCCAGCAGCTGAGGACACCTCTCTTCCACTTGTCCTCTCACTGGTCTGGGGGGTTTTACTCCTTGGAGGCCATGTATACTGTAAGGTCTGCCACTCTGTTGCCATAGCCAAATTTACTATCATACCAAGAAATGAGGTTGACAAAGTGGTTGTTGAGGGCAGTTCCAGCCCCCGCATCAACAGGGGAGACAGGGATGTCACTGTTGAAGTCCAGGAGGCCACCAGGTCCTAGCCCAGTATGCCCTTAGAGGACCCTGAGATGCCTACTTGAGCTCTTTTCTTTTTATTTTCACCATCAAAACTTATGATAGTGGTCTTTCCTTCTTGCCTTTGTATAAGGCCAAAAGAGAGACAATGGCTACTTTAGCAACCTTAAAGCAAACGTAAGAAAGTCCTCCGTAGCATGACTTTTGCAGCACGTCCAGTAACCAGAACTTCATCATCTTCCTCCATAAAATTCAAACAACCATCATTGGTTACAAAAGCTGTCATTTTTTTTTTCTGTCCTTTATCAACTGGACTTGACACACTTCCGACTGGCAGGACTAGGCTGTTTGGCTTCAACTCCTTCCTTTTCCAGCGTAATTCCCTTTGTGTGGGAAGTGCCTTCAAAGGGTTGGCCTTCAGAACTATGACCAAATGGCTTTCTTGCCTGTTTATCTTGACATTTCTGATTTCATCAGTGGCTACAGAGATTCATGGGGGTAGAAAGACCATGATGTTTGGCCCTTTTGCTGGTGCCACAGACTTGAGTCAAATAACCTTACCCCCTTCTCAATGTCATTGTATTGGGCAGCTTTCTCCAGGCAACAGGTCAGATGCATGAACAACACATTGGAGGTGGGAACACAAAAGGCCATGCCAGTGAACTTGCCATTCAGCTCAGGGATCACTCTGCTCACAGCCTTGGTGGTGCCAGCAGAAGAGAGGATATGCTCTGGGCAGCCTCTCAGCCATCATGCCACAGCTTCCCAGTGAGGCTGCCCATGGTGTTCTGGGTGACAGCGATGTCACGGACCATGGTCATGAGCGCCTCCATGATGGCAAAATTGTTGTGGATGCCCTTTGCCAGGGGGGGTCAAGCAGTTGGCTTTACAGGAAGATTGCTGACAATCTTGAGGGAGCTGTGATACTTCTCATGGCTCATGCCCATCACAAACATGGGGGCATCAGCTGAAGAGGTAGATATGATGACCCTTGGCTCCACCCTTCAAATGAACCCCAGCCTTCTCCAAGGACATGAACTACCAGTGGGCTCCACAGCATATTCAGCACCAGCATGACCACATTTGATGTTGGCAGGATCTTTCTCTTGGAAGATGGAGATGGGTTTTCCATTGAAGACAAGATTCTTGTTCTCAACCTTGACTGTAACATTGAACTTGCCATGGGTCAAATCATACTGGAACCTGTAGAGTTGAGGTCAATAAAGGGTCATTGACAGCACAATATCCTCTTTACCAGAGTTAAAAGCAATCCTGGTACCAGTCCCTCAATCCGGCCCAATATGTTCACTCTGACCTTCACCATCATGTCTCCAGGATCTGGCTGACACTGTATGAGAAGGGACAGCTATCTGTCAAAAGGGGAAGAATTGAATGCCTCGAGTGTTTATGTTAAGGGTAAGACTTCTGGTCAATCCAGCAGGCTATTAGTAGTTAAATTTTGGAACTCAGATTTTTTACTACATGGGGGGTTGGCCCCCCAAATCTCCCATTATTCAAGGGTCAACTGTCTAATATTTATAGGTATAGAGACCATCTCTGGAACAGGAAAGGAATAGGGGACTGCTGGGGATGAGGGATAGGAAGGAGATTTTAACTAAATGTCTTATGGTACCACTTGAATGTTATACCATGTGGACCAATTTATGTATGTTTTTAATAAGAGATAATTGAGTTTTGGGGATAGAGTTTTAGAATCTTTCTTTAGAGTTTTTGTTACCCCATGAATATGAATTTTGAATTAGAAAAATTACTTCCTGCTCTGGTAACATGACAGACTAAGTAACCCTACCTACTTTTCCCATTAAGAACTGCTAATTATGATGGTTAAAATATTAAAAGTGTCTACTTGAATATATCTATGATCTGGCTAGAGAGCTAAGGAATCATCAGACTAGCGGCAGAGATAAGTGAGCTCAGAAGGCAGATTTTGCCTTACAGGCTGCCAAACCTGGTAAACTTGACTGATTTCATGGCCTACCAAGACCCTGAAGCCTTCAGACCATGAGGATTTTAATAGGCGATCCCCTATTAAAATATGAGGCCCTAGAAAATGGCTTCTCATAAATTTTGGCTCTGAGGACAGTGGGGAATGCCTTCCTTACCCACACCCCCAAGAAATCTTAAATGCAAGCTTAAATCTCACACAGGGTGGCTACTGAACTTCAACACGTCAAACTGAGGACATAGAGTGGTCCCTGGTTCCTTGTTTCTTCAGGGCCTAATTGAAACAAGAATAGATCCTTTCTGGAAGAATCCACTTTTATCTTTGTACTCAAAAATTTTTCTACAGATATATTAGAAAGAAAATTTAAAAAAAAAAAAAAAAGCACTAAACACATAAGGAAATCAGGCACCACAAATGAGAGACCATAGAACATAAATGTGAAATCAAACTTGGAGAACACCTCATATAGCAATTACCTAGAGATTCAAAAAGTAAAAAAGACCCTTAAAATCCTATCAAAGAGCAATGATTGTTGAAAAACAAAAACAAGAACTCATGGAAGTGAAATAGATTGACTTTGTGTGTATATAAACTTTAGTGGAAGAGTTTGTCCTCCAGCAGCCTACAAAGCACAGGAAATGCCCACCAGACACCTGTGTATGGTAACCATTGTTAGTTAGTTAGATTCTGTCACCTACCCAACAGAACGCAGCTTTAATTGGGCATCAGGTGGTCCTAGTTTCAGGGGACACTGACCTCCTTTTCAGCCCCAGGGAATGAATCCTGATTGTTTGAACTCTAAGTCAATCATGATTTTATATGGTCCCTTTGCCTTTGACTGTGAGACAAAGCAATAAAAAGCCATCCCAGGCATTAATATATGAGGGGAAATTGATTGGGAGCTTTTGGAAAGGTCTTTTTTGCTCCTGAAAAGATGTGAATGACTAGAAATAACACTTTTCTAACTTCAGTTGCTGTTTGCAAAGTGAGGCAGCTATCTTAGCACCCTGAGGGGAGCTGGCCTAAGAAGACAAGCCAGTACACTGAAGATAGAATAACGAGAACATTCAGTCCTTGATGACCCAATTTTGCTGATAAATTAACTCACTCTGGAATCACCTGATCTCCAGAATTCTTGCTAAGTGTGATGATAACTTTCATTATCATTCAAGTCATTCTGAGTTGACCTTTCAATGGCTTGCACTAGGGAACCATTTGACTGATACTGCAATATACACCAGGGTTATCAGGTCAAACCCAAACCAGGCAGCAGGATTAAATTTACAACCAACTGGCAGCTTGCCTGGAGCTTCTAGGAAAAGTGTGATTGGCCTCCCACCAGCTTCCCTAGGACAAGGGTCCAGGGGCAATGCGATGTGTTTTAGGACTGAAGAAGAGTAGCTGTTTTACACCAAGGTTCATCTTTTGATGTCATTCATTTAGTTACTCATTACAAGTCTGTAGACACTAGGTAAGATGTAAGAATAAACAGAGGTACAGAGAAACAGAGCATGTCTTCTTCTGTGTGCCCTCCCTCCCACTCTCACCAAACCTCTTTTTGGTGTCATACCCACCCCTGTCCACAGGTACTGGTCCCTCTTGCTGAGCCCACAGGAGGAAGAAACGTGCACCATCTGAGAGTTTGTGTATGGGCTGGTTCAGACTCAGTGTGGACCCTGAGAACTAAGGAATCAGAATGAACTCTTAGTAAGCCCCCTTCTGCCACTTTTATTCCTGTCTTACTTCTCAACATGCCCACTCTGAATCCAAAGGCAACTGGGGGCCTCCTTGGTGGCGCAAGGGATTAGGAGGCAGCACTATGAAGCTGTCTGCATCCACTGCAGCACGAGTTCAATAGCTGGCCAGGGACCTACCCACATGGCACAGCAGACCTCTCCTGTCTCTCCCACTGCTACCCTCAGCAGTGTATTTCAGTAGATCCACCTGTTCTGTTCCCCCCTCTGTCTCTGGTGAATCCTCTCACCCTCCCTGCCCCCACACCTCTGGCCTATATCCCAGTTCTTGTACGCATGGATAAATAAATCTTAAAAAAAAATAAAATTAAGGCAACCTGGAAACATATTGCCCTGTGGGAATTCATTAACTAACTCAAATGCCATTTATTATAAAAACACAAGAGGGGTTCACCTTCATGTTTAAAATTCTATCATTTTGCACATGCCATTAACTCTCCTTGTTCATCTGATAAGCTTATACCAAGACCAGTGTAAATATCTCCTCCAGGAAGCTACCATAACTCCCTTCTCACCTATACTTTCAAAAGAGATGGTCTCTTCCTCCACAATCCCAACATGCTTTGGGTATGTCTTTTTTCCCTTGGTGTTGAAAATCTTATGCCTGTATATCTATTTCTCCCTCTATGACTTATTTGTTTTTGAATCTCTGTTTGTGACACATAAGAAGTCCCCATTAAATGTTTATTAAAATGAAATGAGAAGAAATGAAATAATGAAATTCTTTGTGGCGTCATGGTGTCCATCACACTTTAATCTCTACTTTACTGGTGACTGCAGAATCACCTCCTCTATGGATTTGAGGTGGTAGAGAAGTTCTTTTTCTTTTTGTCTGAGGAAGGTACAGAAACAAGTCAAGGAGATATCTTTACTGAGATTGAAGAGATCCTTTTAAAACTACTAGTTGGATCTCCTGGATTCCAGAAGCCTCTGAAGTCCATATAATGTTGTATCAGCTTACAAACACTTTCATCTTCTGAAAACCCATAGTTCTGTATGCTTTGGATTAAAACACACTGCTGTTCTAATGTGACTATGTGTATGACTGAGAAAACAGTAATTTAAAAAAAATTAAAATAAGATCTCCACTAGAATAGAAAAAGAGCTCTTACAATGAACAATAAAAATAACAAATACCTAATTAAAAATGGACAAAGGATCTGAACAGATATTTCTCCAAAGGAGATATACAATGGCCAATGAGCATGTGAAAAGATGCTCAACCTTATTAGTCATGGGGGAAATGCAAATCAAAACCACAATAAAATACTACTGCATAGTCACAGGATGATTGGAATGGAAAGCATAGAAAATAACAAGTGTTGGCAAGGAGGTGGAGAAGTTGAAACCTTAATATACTGCTGTGGATGCAGCACTCAGGAAATGTAAAATGGTGCAGTCACTTGGGAAAACAATCTGGCATTCCTCCAAAAGTTAAACATGGAGTTACCAAGTGAATCAGCAGTTCCATTCCTCACTATATACCCTAGAGAAAGGAAAAATTGTCCACACAAAAACTTGTACATAAATGTTTATGTGGGGCCTCCCCAGTGGCGCAGAGGTTGAGTGCTGGGTTGTGAAGCTGCCAGCAGCCTCTGCAGCGCCAGTTCGATATCTGGCCACCGGCGAGGGTCCCACATGGCACGCAGACCTCTCCTGCCGCCTGCTGCTCCCCTCAGCAGTGTACTTCATCAGTCTGCCTGTTCTGTTCTCCGCCCTGACTCTGGTGAATTCTCTCACCCTCCCGAGCTTCTGACTGTACCCAGTGCTTGCATAAATAAATAAATAAATATTCAAATAAATAAATAAATAAATAAATGTTCATGTGGTTTTATTCATAATAGCCAAAAGGCAGAAACAAACCAAAAGTCCACAACTGATGAATGTATAAACAAAATGTGGTATATCCACATGGTGGAATATTATTTGGCAATGAAAAAAGAGTGCAGCACTGACTATGATATAACATAGATGAATGCTGAAAACATTAGTCTTAAGTGAAAGAAGCCAGTCACATAAAAATGCATTTTATAGGATCCCATTTATATGAAATGTCCCGAATAGGCAACTCCAGAGACAGAAAGTACATCAGTGGTTGCTGTGGACTAAAGCAGTAGGAGTGAGAATGGGATCCAAGCGGCTGTTAATAGGTGTGGAGTTTCTCTTATGAGTCATGAAAATGTTCAAAAATTGTTAGTTTCTTGGTTACATAACTCTTGAATATAGTAAATACCACTGAATTATACACTTCACACAGTTGAATTTCATGGAATATGAATTATATATTAATAGTGGTTTTATATATAAAATTAAAAAGTAAAAAAATATACAAGTAAAATTACAATTTCCAAACAGAGTCAGCAGCCAGGCTTCTTCCTGTTTCCCTGGCAGGGATTTCTTTCCTGTTTGCCTTTAATCAGTTTATTTTCCTGCTGACTATATTCCACCCAGTCAGAAAACTCATGTTTATTCTGCAGTGACACCCATGGAATGCCCAGACCTGACATTTCTCTGCAGTCCTTGCCAACTAGATCTGTCCCAGGGAAGGCAATCAGTCCAGGCTAGCCTGGTGGCTAATTTAGAGTGTGACAGCATGAGGGCAGGAGACGCTGTCAGAAAGAATCCCTCAGGAAGATTCTCTGGGATAGGACACTGGAGCCCTCTCTTCCACCGCTGCCCCAGGAAGTGAAGCTGGATACCAACTGGAAATAGGAAAGCACCTCCCAGGGCAGGGCCAGTGCTGAAGAGTTGTAACAGTGGAAGGAAGAGAACAGACATTGATCAATCTCTGCCCCTTGAGACTCTTCTGGCTGCTTTCCATATTGATCTCGTTTAATCCAATGATCCTGTGAGGTGCCATGGAGGGACTCTTTATTCCTGTTTTACTAATGCTGAGGCTAAAGTTCAAAGAAGTTAAGTAACTTGCCTAAAGTTGCATGATTAGTATAGTACTTGAGCCAGATGCAACTCTAAAAAATTAAAACAGTCTATATATCCCATAATAGAGGACTAGTTAAATTAATTGTGCTTCATTCATACTTTTTAAAAGTACTATGTAGCTTTTAAAAAGAATTAAGCTTGCATTAAGTACAGATATGGAATGACCATTAAGATATATATATATTAAGATTTATTTATTTATGCATACAAGAACTGGGGTACAGGCCAGACGTATGTGGGGGGGTGAGAGTATCACCAGAGATAGAGTGGGGAGCAGAACAGGCAGATCTACTGAAATACACTGCTGAAGGGAGCAGTGGGCGAGACAGGAGAGGTCAGCTGCACCAGATGGGTAGCTCCCTGGCCCGGGATTGAACTCATGCTGCAGTAGCTGTGGATTGCTTCATAGCGCTGATGCTTAACTCCTTGCACCACCAGGGAGGCCCCCACCAAGATATATTTTTAAGTAAAAAAAGCAGAAGAGAGTGTGCAAACATGTGCAAACAAGTGCAAACATGACAGCACGTCAGAAAGATCCATACGGCTCTACGTGGTGTTTTGAAATTCACCCCAGCTGTGGGCTGGGTCACCTGAGGTTGAACAGGTTGCCAAAGTCCAGTGCTTCCACTTGTCTAGAAGAGGGAAACAAACAACACATGTATTTGAAATTACTGGTGTCTGAATAAAACATCTTGGGAAAGTACATAAGAGACCAGTGACTTTGTGTGCTTCTGAGCAAGGGCCCATTGTCAGGCTCCAAAGCCCCGAAATTCTAGCCTACTGGCAGTCACACCCCGAGCAGGCTGTGCTGACTTGTTGATCATGCTAAATGGACATTGCAGAAATGATGGTGTGTGACTTTAAAAGCAAGGGCATAAGACTCAGTGACTTTGTCTTGTTCACTCTGGGGTAATTCACGGATGTGAATTCAAGCAGCCCTAGAGAGAGATTCAAGTGGGGAGGAACTGAGGCCTGCTGCCCACAGCCAGCTTAGAAGTGGATCCTCAGCCCTTTCAGACTTTCAGATGATGGGATCCCAGACTACATTTGATTGCAGTCAGAGACCCAGAGACAGAACCACCTGCTAAGATGAGTCCCAACATTCAGGACCTACCACAAGTGTTTGAGCTCATATTAAGCTACTTAATTTTGGGTTAATTGGTTATACAGCAATAGATAACAAATACAGATTAGGTAAATACATAGGTAAAGCCTATGGTGCCTTTAGCAGACTATTTGACAAGTTTGATGGCATTTGGAGAGACTATGGACTTATAGGAAAATATTACTGGGATCTTTTAACTAAGTCTAAATTCTAGGGGTGGGGGTAGTTCTATAAACTTTCCATTAATTCCCCTGTATTTACTGTCAACCTCCCTGTACTGAACCTCATAGCCTTGACTCCTAAGAGGTTCCGAGTGGAAAATCACCTGATTCTCGCCCACACCTCCCTCTGCAGGTACTCTCATGTTTACTTTCCTCTGCCCTGCCAGACCAGTTATCACTCCCCTACCCTTCCCCATGACATCTTTGTTGTTGGTGCCCACGATTTATTGCAAACATGACAGCACATCAGAAAGATCCACACGGCTCTACGTGGTGTTTTGAAACTCACCCCAGCTGTGGGCTGGGTCACCTGAGGTTGAACAGGCTGCCAAAGTTCAATAGCTTCAACATTTCCAGTGTCAGAATCTGCTTCAGTGATCTCCTGACCCAGGGCAGAGACCTCAGCACGCCACTGTCTCTCCTCCGCCTCTCTCCTCCTGCTAATGGAGGCACCTCTCTGAATCTGCTTTATCAGATGTGTGAATAGCCTGCATTCTCTCTGCAGAGCTTGTCACTGGGGATAATGGTCATCTCCTCCCAAACGAGCTTGTTGGGGCGGAGTCGTCACCCAGTGTGCCAGCCCCGCACTCCTGATGATGAGCCAGGCCACATTCTTCATGGTCTTGGTGCAAACGCAGGCCATGTTGGTACGTCCTGGGGAAAAGAGTCCCATGACATCTTGAAATTTCTTTTTTTAAAAAAAGATTTGTTTTATTTATTTATGCATACAAGAGCTGAAGTGTAGGCCAGATGTGGGGGGGGGGGTGGTGAGAGCATTCACCAGAGACAGAGTGGGGAGCAGAACAGGTGGATCAACTGAACTACACTGTTGAGGGGAGCAGCGGGCAAGAGAGGAGAGCTCAGCTGCGCCATGTGGGTCAGCTCCCTGGCCAGGGATTGAACTCCTGCTGCAGTGGCAGCCAATAGCTTAATAGTGCTGAGACTTAAACCCTTGTGCCACCAGGGAGGCCTGACATCTTGAAATTTCTTAACTGTCCTCTTTCCCATTCTCTTAGTTGTAGGGTTTCTTGACTTGTTTTAATTCCTTTCCTATTGCTTTAGTGTTATCTCTATAAGAAGGTAAGAAAATCTCATCATCTTTGCTGCTTAACTTCAAGTAACTAATTTCTTAAAACAGAAATTACTGGTAGGGTTTGGGGGAGGTGGCGCTGTTAGTGAAGAGCATCCTTTTTTCTTGATCTAAATCCTGAGCTACTGAGGTATAAAGGCATAAAACAGATGTGGATGGCAGTCACTTTCTGGCAGATGAAGCCCAGAAACAAAACTGTGGCTTCGGAAACAACCCAAATGCCCAGAAATAGATGACTGGATCAAGAAGATGTGGTACATATACACCATGGAATATTACTCAGCATTCAAAAAAGATAAACACATGCAATTTGCAGCAACATGGATGGCGCTGGAAGGGATCATGCTCAGCAAAATAAGCCAGAAAGAAAAAGAAAAATACCGGATGGTCTCACTCATAGCAGGAATCTAGAAAACTTAAATAAGGGACCAGGAAAATGAATAACTATAAGAAAGAGAAAATCAAAATCAACAAAAAACTATGAACCACAGACACGTTATGGAGGGTGGAGTATGGGGAGGGGAGGGATTGGGGTCAAAATAAGGGGATTTCAATTGTATGGGGAATATAAAAATAAAATTTATTTTAAAAAATAAATAATAAATCTTTAAAAAAATAAAATAGAGTAACATATTTAAAAAGCAAAAAAAAAAAAAAAACCGTGGCTTTAGGTGAACTAAGCAAAACCATCTTCTTAATGCCACATATAGATTTAGACTACCTGCTTGGTCATAAGAAGTTGGAAAGTTCCAGGTCTGGCTCCTTTAAGGGCTATGCTGGCAGCTGGCCAACAATTAGGGAGACCCCCACCAAAAGAAAAGTAGGAGGTGGCTGTCCCCCCACTATTGCCAATCTGGCTAATTCTGCCTAAGTTGAGTTTGTCCCCAACTCACCCACCTCCTCGTCCCAAAAGAGGCTGGCAGAGGGGGAGAGAGGCCAGGAAAGTTTGACACTAAACATTGAAATAAGTGAAGTCTTTTCCCACCCTCACCCCCTCCTCCAATTTATCAGTCTTGACCCGGTTCCCTTTCTTGCTCCAGGTTGCTTCCTTGCTCTGTGTTAAAGGAGAATATGTGAGTCCAGTGCCTGCCTGGGACTCAAAGATAATAAGTGCTTCTTATGAGTTAGCCTCTTTCTCCTCCTCCCCACTCTAATTATCTCTTAACCAAAGTGGGAAGAAAATGAGCCTTTCCTTCCTCCCTGAACATATTTAGACTTAATTTCTCCTTGGGATTGCTCAATTTCCCTTCCTGTGTTTGCAATTTCCCCAAGCATGTGACTTTCATTTGGCAACTCCTGCCTTGTGGCAGTGGGGACAGTGGAATTATGCCTCACACACCACGGTCTTATGCTGGCTGGCTAGACCCCCTCGTCCCCAGGAGGCCTGAGAGCTTGCCAGGATGAAGATCCATCCTATCTTCTTTGTGCCTCAGTTCCAACTAGTGGACTAGGTCTTTTTTTCCTTTTTTTCTTTTCATCTGCCACCAGCATTTGGACCCCTTTCTTATGTTAGGAGGACTCTCACTTGGTGGTTTATTAGGGGGTGACATCCATTTCTTACTTGAGAAATTGAAAATGTTAGATTTCCCCTTTCCTATCCTCCCCTTTGCAACTAGAACCTGGGCATGTGGTCTAGGATCACCATCCAGAGGGGCTTGCATCAGACTCTGATGGGAGCAGGGGTGGTCTGGGCAAGGAGGGACGCCCCAGAGAATGTCTGCCCTGGTGGTTTAGGCACAACCAATCTGAATCCTGGCACAGCAGGGGAGGCAGAGCTGGCTGTGGCACATGAAGCCTCCATGCGCAGCAAAGTCCCTGACTTTGTAGCTTTGAGTCTAGTTCTTGGGTCTCCCGATGGTTCTGTGAGCCATCCATTAACCTTCTGAGACATTTTCTCCTTAATTCACTCATTTAGCTCTATGGCTAATAGCCAGGAACTATGGCTACAGTGATGTGTAGTGAGTCCATGAACTGTTCTTCCAAGCCTGACGTTCTCATCAGTCCTCACTTAAAGTAAGACAAAGAGGCCACAGAATGTATTAACAGAGGCACATTGTCCCTTTGCAGGCTTCCTTTCCCCTCCCACCTTGGCATGGGGGAGGCAGTGTTGCGGAAAGCACACTAAACTCAGAGCAGAGCCACGAGCTTTAGTCAAAACCTAGCCCAGTGGCCTTTGGTAAATTTCCTTACTTCTTTGGGTCCCCTCATTTGACCATGGTCTAGGTGGAGGTGTGATCTGAGATGACACATTTTAACCCGATTCCTGTTCTCCAAGTCAGAGTCTCATTACAGTGCTTCAATTCAATGGAGTGTTTCTTTATTTGTTTGCTTTTCCTATAATAACTGGTAGCTCTAGTGCAAAAAAGCTTGACGGGTGATTCATTTTATCACCTTGTTTCCTGGTTTCCAACCCCAGACTCAGATATGTCCCAGTTTTACAAGCCCAAGGATCAGAAAACTTTAATGTAAGGATTAAAATATGTGTATTCAAGCTAAACATTGGGACTGGGGTTTGGGAAGTATGTCTTGATTCTATTTATGGGTGGCATCCCCCCTCTTTATGATTCATGGATGGCTTATCAAAGGAGCTCATGTTGGGGCTTGAATCTGACTCTTAGTGGCCTTGAATAAGGGATGACAATCAGGTTCCCATGTACTGCGTCAGTTAGCAGCCTTAGTTAATGGGTGGGGCTGACTTACTTTCCCAAGATGATTGTGATTTTTTCAGCAGCAGGAGTCATGTCTTTCATATCCCCCCTCATTCTAATTTACACACACACACACCTATATATGTATGTCTAGAATATTCCTAGAAAATGCCAACAAAGGATGTTTCAGGGAAGACTGGTGCCAAGAGGAAGAGGGAGACTTACTCTTCACTTTGTACTCTGAATATTTCACTATGAACATAATTATTTTTATTCTTTAAATAATAATTTTTAACTGATTAATAAAGAAATAAGAAAATTCATGTCCCCACTTTTATTTCACTTTATGGTGAGCAATCACGCATTCAACTCCCTATTTGGGGCATTCTGACTTCTCCATCTTTTTTTGACACGTCACCAGGGTCAGCCTTCCAGAAACAGTAAGTTCTGACAGATGTGTAGGAGTTAGTCAGGTGGGGGGAAGGTATTCCAAGCAGAGGGAACATCAGGAAGGTGTGAGGGTGTGGGACTTCTGAGCCAATGAAGTTGGTGGAAGTGGAATTGGTGGAGATAAGCCTGAAGTGCTAGCAGAGGTCCTCTGGGGCTCCCAAGGCAGGCTAGAAACTTAAATCTTGGACTTTATCCCAGACACCATGGGACACCATTAAAAAATTTTTAAGTGAGTGATCAACTCTACTAATCAATAACTCCCAGACAATGAGTAGCTTCTGATGTCTTGCCAGGAGATAGCTGGATTCTCATCTCCTGGGATTCCCTACCCCTAAAGCCTGCCTAAAGGTGGGAGAAGGGGGCACCAATTCCCTAGGACTTTTCCTCCTGAGTGTCAAGATGGAGCCATTGCCACCACACAGAAAGAAGACAAAGGGGCAGCCCTGGGATCCAGAAAGCTAAGCCATGCCAGAAATCCGCTATGGGCTTGTGATTATTCAACACTGGCCAGACCTATGACCGGTGACCCCCAACTGCAGGGGAGGTGAGAGCTCTGTTTTCAGTAGTGGAGTAAATCAAAAGATGAGGAGGTGAAAGGGCATTGGTCAAGCCTACAGGGTATCTACACAGGCACGAGGTGGGAAGCACACAGAGCTGTAGGGACAGAAGAGGACACCCCTAACTCCATCAGAGATAACAGGGCAATAGAAGAAGTTTTCCCAGGCTGAAAATCCAGCCTCAATGGGCTTGATGAATGAGAACTTGGCAGCCAGAGTGGGGAAGGCTGTTTTAGGCAAAGCTAATGCGGGAAACACAGCGTGCAGCTCAGGAACTAGGCCCAACAGATAAGAGCGGGTCACATGCTCATGAGTTTGATTTTCAACTTTCAGATATTCAATGAGTGCTCTGGGGTGCTTCCAAAACAGACTTCAGATTTTCTCAAGATCTACCTAAGTAGAACCTCCAGGGGATGACTGCAAGCTTAGGAAAGTTGGCTCCATCTCCACCGGGGTTTCTCAAAGTGTAGGTGTGGCTGAAGTTGCCCACGGGGGCCCCACCCAGACCACGGATAGTTTGGTGACCCAGCAAGTGAGGGAGCTGTGTGAAGAGGGGCTGGTCACTGGGTCACAGCTAACCTGTTTGGTGGAGCTGGGAATGAAGGTGGACGAGTTCTGCAGGCTACATGGAAACAAACCCTGGGGGGGAAAGGCAACAGAGAGTTACCCAAGTTCTTTCTGGGCTGCACCTCCTCAGCCTTTGGGCCATTCCTGAAGCCATCCCAGTAAGGACCTGTCTTCCAGGGAGCTAGGGAGAAGTGGAAGAGAGGTGAGTCATGGGAAAATAAGGTCACTCTCTCTTTGATCTGGGCTTCCAGCTCTCACCTACCTGAAGGCTTCCCCTACTACTTAGCCCACATCTCACCCTCTAGGAATGCTAACTCTCACCCTCCAACTTCAGGGTTAGCCTGAAGTAAAGGGACAGCAATAAGCTGTTGCCTCTGGGCTGGCCGGAGTCTGCTGCAGGGCAGCCTGCTATCAGCAACCCTGGTCTTGCAGGGCAAAGCATCATTGGTTTTGCATCACTTGTATAGCCTAAATACAATGTAGTGACCTTTGGGACTCCAGCCTGGCTCTGGCATTTGTAACTAGAGAAAACACACAGTGCTAATCTGAAATGTGTAGTGCCAGTCCTCAAGATGTGAAATCCCTTGCATTTGTCTTTGGTTACCTTCCCATCTACCCATTCATTTCTGGAGCATTTACTTGAGGACCTGCCATCTGCCAGAGGCTATGCTTGTCCTGGGGCCAAGAGGAAGTAAGGTCAGATCTCCAGCCCTTGAGGAAAAGTATGTGGGCACAGGCATAGGAGGGGGTAGAGGTGTAGGCCATCAGGCCTAAGTCTGAAAAAGCTAACTTCAATAGATCAGCCAAAAGTAAGTTTCTTCCTCAAGAATAAACTAGCGGGCCTCCCTCATGGAACAAGGGATTAAGCATCACACTCTGAAGCAATCTGCAGCCTCCGCAGCTGGGGAATTCCATCCCCAGCTGACCTGGGAGCAGCACACATGGCAAAGCAGACCTCTCCTGACTCGCCTGCTGCTCCCCTCAGCAGTGTATTTCAGTAGATCAGCCTGTTCTGTTCCCCACTCTGTCTCTGGTGAATCCTCTCCCTCCTCCCCCGACCCCCGCCACTCTCTGGCCTACCCCAGCTCTTGTATGCATACATAAATATATCTTTAAAAAAAAAAAAAAAAAAGAATAAACTAGCCAGAGGGAACTAGCTGGAATAAAGTAATCAGAGATCACAGTGGACTTTCTTGAATAAAATAGGAGTGTTCACAGACTTCTTTCCTCCTCCAGAAAATCTGGCTTTTGTCATTCTCATCACCACCTTCATTTCCATGCCCCAACCCCAGTTAGCTAACCTTTAGTACTTTGCCATTCAGAAAATCTGGAGAAAAGGCCCAAAGAGGAGGTATTTGCTTGGGCCTGGGGCAGGGAGCACATCAAGCTTCTGATAAGGGTGGAATGGGTTAGAGGCAGGAGGGTGGTGTCTGTCATTCCTTGCTGAACACTGCTTCTAGAATCAGGTCTTGAACAGTTAAATGAGGACTTGGAGGTGGCCTTCCCTCAGATCCTGGTGTCTAATCTATTGCTGTTCTGCCCACCAATCGTGCTCATCAGCAGTCACTTGTTCACTCATTTATCACTGATGCTGGAGATTCAGGTATGGACAAAACAAAGGGACATCTGTCCTAGTGGGGGACACAGGAAAAGACCAATCAAACCAGTAAGGAATAAAAAGAAACCAGATTGAGGAAAAGGTGACAGGTGGGCTGAGGCCCGAGGGAAGAGGGGTTGGAGGAGCCTTGTAAATATCTGGGGAAATTGCATTCCAGGTAGTAAGAGCAGCATCTGCAAAGGTCCTGAGGCAGAATTGCTGGCGGAACCTCTAGACTGCCAGTACATCTGAAATAAGGTTAGAAAAGCTGGGATTTCACTGTAAGAGGAGAGACCCAGAGGGGTCCAGAGGGGTTTAAGAGCGCCAGTGATGTGAACCTGGGAGCCACTGTTTATTCTCTGTCTACATTGAGGCAAATTATTTAATCTCTCTAGGGCTCAGTCTTCTTATCTGCAAAATGGGAAGAACAGCATTCTTGTCCTTACGGTTCACTACATAATTTCTCTAAATGAATAGCAGCTATTATTAAAGTTATTAAAGATACAATGTTTAGTGTGAACACTTGTAAAGCAATTATATTATAAAAATACAATATTTAGTATTAACACTTCCTAAAGAGGTTTTTCACCAAGATAGAAACTAGATTTTTTTTGTCGTCATATTGTTTTTTCCATTTTTTTAATTGTGGAAAAAATATTACATAGTATAAAATTGACCATCTTAACCATTTTTATGCCCACAGTTCAGTAGTGTTAATTACATTCACATGTTTTTGTCCAACTTTTCCCACCATCACCCCAAAACACCTTTCATATTGTGAAATGGAAATTCTGTACCCATTGAACAATAACTCCAAACATCACTCTTTGCCCCAGCCCCTGGCAACCATGATCCTACTTTCATTATCTTGTATAAATATATAAATTTATATATGTGGAGTCCTATGGTGTTTGTATTTCAGTGACTGCCTTCACTTAGCATAGTGTCTTCCAGTTTCACCCGTGTTATAGTCTATGTATAGGCCATATTGTGCTGATCCATTTATCCATTGTTGGATACTTGGGTCGCTTCCGTCTTTAGTTTGCCGTGACCAATCTTGTGATGAACATGGGTGGGCAAATCTCTCTCTGAAACCCTGCTTTCAATTCTCCTTGGTGTATACTGACAATTGAAGTTGCTGCATGATATAATAATTCTAATTTTGGGGGATCCAAAAATACTTTCCACAGCAGCTATACTTCCAAGAGTATACATACATACAGGGGTTCCCATTTTTCCACATCCCCACTAGCACTTGTAATATTCAGTGTGTGTTTGTGTTTGTGTGTATTTACAATAGCCATCCTATTGTGGAACTGGAAGGGATCATGCTCAGTGAAATAAGCCAGAAAGAAAAAGAAAAAATACCGAATGGTTTCACTTACAGGAGGAATATAGAGGATCCAAATAAGGGCTTTGGTGGGGGAGGGAGTAATTATAATAAAGTGAAAATCAAAATTAACAAGCAACTATAGACCAGAGACATTCTGCAGTGGGGCAGAAGGGAGTAGGATCAAAACAGGGGAGGGAAGAGCACAAGGGACTATGATGATGGTTCACGGGTGAATGTGTGGTGGGAATCTCACAGGGACTATATCACAGCTGAGAAAGCATACACTGTACAAAAATGAAGAATGATGTAAAAAATCTATAAAATGAAAAATATAATAAAAAAATAGCCATCCTCTTGGGTGTAAGGTCTTTGTTTTATAAGAGCATCTATATTACATGTCTGCTGTGTTCAGTTTGGGTTATGTGGGGGACACGCACCAGCCATCCCACATTACACTTACTGCTTCCCCCGTTTCTCAAGGTGGGGAGGGAGGTCAACATTTTCACTTCAGAGCTCCAAGAGCAAGGCCCGGAGGGGTAAAGAATGTGACTGAGTCTAGGCAAAATGGTGATCAGAGTCAAAATTAGCCTCCAACCATCCTCACACGGAAGTCAAAAGTTTCTCTCTGAATCAACACTTCCTTCCACTTGCTTTACTTTTGAGCAAACAGAAATCCTCGGAGCTTAAATCTTTTTTCTGGAAGTTCTCAGCTGTGATCAGCCTGTTTGGCTTTGAGTCTTCGATTTGGAACATCAGGAGGTGTCTCAGTCACTGGTGGGCTTCTAGGCCTGGTCTTTGGCTTGTGGGTAGGTTGATCCTGCTTCTGCCAGTCTCAGCTCCACGCCACGCCTGCCTGCTCACCCAGGAAGCCGTATCCCACCTGCTCATTTCTGTCTAACTCTCGCAGGAGCCCGCACCCCATCTCCCCAGCCTCCACTATGTCCCCTGCTTACTCTCCTCTCATAGAAGCACTGCCCCCATGGCTTCCTCTCTCCTGGAGACATCAGAGGTGCCCCTACAATTCTTGGTCCCCAGGTTCTTGCTTGTTCCTCTGCATAACCCAGCCCCTCCTCCCTGATTGGGCCGTGGGCCTAGGATGGTGGGAGAGATGAGCACAGGCCTCACTCTGGAGGGCTTTGTCATAGCAGCAGGGAAAAACAGGTATGACATTTCTGTCACTAATTGTGCTATAATTGAGCTACAGTTGTCTAAGTTTATGATGTACGAATAGTCTATACATGTATACATGTGAACTGATTACTTCAATAAGATCAGTAACACAGCCATCACCTCCTCCAGTCACATTATGAAAAATTCTTGTCACAATGGGACTTGACCAATATTTTTTGGCAGGAGTGAATTAAGTGTTGTATAAAGAAAATTAAGTGTGTGTGAAAAGATTAAAACTAAAGGCCCAAAGGTTGAACACTGGGAGGAACAGTTACCTCTGAGCAGGGAGTCAGGGTCCCAGCACAGGCCTGGGCCCTGCAGGTAAAGTTCCAGAGGGGACCGGTACCATGGTCCCTGCTCCATAGAAAAGGCAAGACTGTGGTCAATGGGCTGGCAGCAAGTGTGTTGGGCAGTGGGCACTCAGCAGCCTCTGCTGCCCCTATGCGGTGCCCAAGATGGGATGTGGCCAGTCAGCAGGCCAGGCCGCCAGCTTGGGGCCTGTCAGCCACTGTGACTGAAGTACATCAGAGTCAGAAAAAGGCATTGTGATTTTTCCTGTTTGTTTTTCCTAAAATCACTAGCCCCGCAACAATGGCTCACACCATTGATCATTTGGCATGTGGCAGGAGCTTTGTTAAATTCATTATATGTTTGGCCTCATTTAATCCTCTAGCGGTTTTATCGCTTTCTTCATTTTTGTAGATATGATGTCTTAGTCAGAGCTCAAAATTTTAACTCCCAGATTCTGCTACACTATCTTTAAACAACTGGGATGGGCTTCTCTGCAAGGCTTCCTCCAAATCCCAAATCCTTCAATTCAACCCACATTTAAAACCTATCCTCCAGGGCCTCCCCCGTGGCTCAGCGGTTGAGCGCTGGGTTGCGAAGCTGCCCGCAGCCTCCACAGTGCCGGTTCCATCTGCTCCCCTCAGCAGTGTACTTCGGTCCTTCTGCCTGCTCTGCTCCCCGCTCTGGCTCTGGTGAATTCTCTCACCCTCCTGCACTTCTGACTGTACCCAGTGCATGTATAAACAAAAACAAATAAATAAATAAAAAATGCCTCTATTTAAAAAAAAAAAACAAAAAACCTATCCTCCAGTGTCTGACTAAAAACAATACTTACCATATTTATTAGAAATCTCGGGCCTCCCCTGGTGGCGCAGCGGTTGAGCGCTGGGTTGCGAGGCTGCCCGCAGCCTCTGCAGCGCCAGTTCAATCCCCGGCCACCGGCGAGGGTCCCACCAAAAAAAAAAGAAATCTCTATCTCTCAGCATCCCTGGTGGTGCAGGGATGAAAGTCTCAGTGGTCTCAAGCTATCACCAGCCACTGCAGCATGAGTTCAATCCCCAGCCAGGGAGCTACCCACATGGTGCAGCAGACCTCTCCTGACTCACCCGCTGCTCCCCTCAGCAGTGTATTTCACTCAATCCGCCTGTTCTGTTCCCCACTCTGTCTCTGGTGAATCCTCTTACCCACCATACCTCTGGCCTATACTCTAGTTATTGTGTGCATAAATAAATTAAAGAAATCTTTAAAAAATAAAAGAAATCTCTCTCTCTATAATAGTGTGTTTCCCAAATAATTTTTATGAGACTAGAAGAGAGGAAAAAAATATTGAACAAACAAGAATTTTTCAAATTGTGACTAGAGGAGGTGATGGCTATGTTAACTGGTCTTATTGAGGTAATCAGTTCACAAGTTTACAGAAAGAATGTATTAATCCTTTATGTTATACATCCTAAACTTACACGTCATTATAGTTCATTATATCTTGGTCAAACTGAAAAAAATAAATTAATAAAAGTCTTGTTAAAGAAAATATTTTTTTAAATAAACAGGTCATTTTAGTAGGTTTAGGAATTCTTCCTTATTAAGAAAGTTTTGATAAAATGGAATTTTCTGTAGAAAATTTGTTTGTTTACATTTACTCTTGTATAAAGGTGATCCTACGTATCACCTCCTTCAGAAAATTTATTTTTACTCCTAAGACATTAACCAGTTGGGAAATGGTTTACATTGACACAAAGTTCCCGATACAGACAATTTATCTATGCTTTAGTATTTCAAGAAAAATACCTACCTTTATGCCTGATTCAACCTTAATAAGTTACACGGACAATAGGAACTGCCATAAAACTGTATTTATGACACCAGTAAATAGGATTAAGGCAGAATTTAGTGCTTTCAGTGACTTCTTCTGACCTCTGCTGGGCACATTTGGGATTGCATGGCCCTCAGGTCCCTCAAAGGAACCAGCAAAGTTAGAACTTTAGGATAGAAATTTATGGAGATGAAGAAAATAAGGCTGGGACTTCCCTGGTGGCGCAAAGGGTTAAGCACCGCACTATGAAGCAAAGCGCAGCCTCTGCAGCACGAGTTCGATCCCGGGCCAGGGAGCAACCCACACAACGCAGCAGACCTCTCCTGACTCGCCTGCTGCTCCCGTCAGCAGTGTATTTCAGTCAGTCCTCCTGTTCTGTTCCTCACTCTGTCTCTGGTGAATCCTCTCACCCGCTGCGTCTCTAGCCTGTACCCCAGCTCTTGTATACATAAATAAATCTTTTTTAAAAAAAAAAGTAAGGCTCAATGGGTTTATGAGACTTATTCAAGATCACTCAGTTACATAGTAGCATATTCAGCACCTAGAAATGTATTATCTCCCAGTAGAATATAGATATGCCAACATTAAATCTATTGGGACAAATCTAGATCATCTGTAGAGAACCTTCGTTATTAGAAGTGGTAACAGCTGACACAAAGTGGTTGGTAATCAAGAATTAAAATTAGGATTGGGGCCTCCCCAGTGGCGCAGTGGTTGAGTGCTGGGTTGCGAAGCTGCCCGCAGCCTCTGCAGGGCCGGTTCGATCCCCGGCTGCTCCCCGGCCTCTGGAGGAGGGTCACACATGGCGGGCAGACCTCCCCTGCTGCCCGCTGCTCCCCTCAGCAGTGTACTTCGGTCCCTCTGCCTGCTCTGCTCCCTGCTCTGGCTCTGGTGAATTCTCTCACCCTCCCGCGCTTCTGACTGTACCCAGTGCTTCTATAAATAAATAAATAAAATTTTTAAAATAAATAAATAAAATTAGGATTAAATGAACAAGGTCATAATTACCTTCGAATTCCATATTCCAATGTCATAACCATCTTTAGTCACTGTTTAATGATATATGTAAAGTAACAAAAGAGATTCAGAGAATTCATCTTCACAGAAGCTCTTTCTTAGTTTCAAATTCTTCTTCCTGGTTATGGTTTAAAATTAGCTTGCATTCCCAGAGGAAACTTTAGCCGACTTCAGCAAAGAAGACTGCCAAGAGTTAAAAGGATTGCTCCTTTGAAGAACTAACTTTATTGGTGTGTCTGAAAATGCACCTGGGATAGCAAAGAGGTGTCCAGAGGTCTCTGGTGCTCTGGACTTCCAGGTCTCCTCTTTAAGAAGTATCTACGTCAGAAAGTATAGTGACCACTGAAATACAGAATCGGCATATCACATTTTAGAAGACCCAAATGTATAGCATTGTTTGGATAAGAGAATATTTGGATTGAAAGAGCTTCTTTGGAGCTATGCAGTTACTGCCTATTTACTAGCTGTGTGAGCATAGGTAAGTTACTTAACCTCTCTGAGTCTCAGGTTCCTTGGCTATATAAACCAAGAATCATAATACCTTCTTAGAAGGTTGTTTGAGAATAAATGAGACTGTGCAAATCTTTAGCACAGAACTTGGTACAACAGGTCAAAGAGAAAGAATATTAAGATCTCTTACCACACGGGCCTCCCTGGTGGTGCAAGTGGTTAAGCACAGCACTATGAAGCAATTCGCAGCCTCTGTAGCACGAGTTCGATCCCTGGCCTGCCAGGAAGCAACACACATTGCCAAGCAGACCTCTCCTGTCTTGACTGTTGCTCCCCTCAGCAGTGTATTTCGTCAGTCTGCCTGTTCTGTTCCCCACTCTGTCTCTGGTGAATCCTCTCACCCCCTTAACCTCTGGCCTGTACCCCAGCTTTTGTATGTATAAATAAGTAAATCTTAAAAAAAAAAGATCTCTCACCAGATCTTAAGAAAGTTATACTATTTTGTTTACCCACAAAAGTACTAATTTCGGTATATATTATGAAAGAAAACAACGTTATCCCTCAAAGACATAATAAAACATGGACAATATTAAGACATATATTCATAAATACTTTAAAGAATAGCAAAAATTCCTACTCCAATATTTCTTTGTTGTTTGCTTTTTGTGGTTTTGTTGTGTCTTCTCCACAATAAAAAGTGCTCTTAAAAAACCTGGTGGTTAAATTGAGTGTGGTGTGTTTGTGTGTGTGTGTATGTTTAAATATTTCACAGGCCTTTGCTTTGCACATTTCTTCAAGAAGAGAAGAAACGAGTCTTTGTCAACGGGAGACAGCGGATATGATGCCTCTCTGAGTTAATGAATTCCACCCAGGCCATCTTTTGTTGAAATGACAGGGGAAGTGCTACACTTCCCATTATGATATTAGAGGAAAAGTCACAGTGGGGTGCTATTGAGGAAGAGCTACGAGGGCAGCATCCTGGAGCTTTGAAATCCTTTTGCCAGAGCAGCACTGCATTTGTCAGTTTTATGATCTAGCTCCTCCCAGAAAGAAGATTTTGCTTGCAGTGTGTGTGTGTGTGTGTGTGTGTGTGTGTGTGTGTGTGTGTGAATGTGTGCGCGTGCATATGCACATGCACACGTTTGACTCACCCCCTAATTTACATATGAGGAAACTGAGGCTTTGGAAGTGAAATGACTTTTCATTAAGTTAGAAGCAGAGGCCAAGGATCATGTATCAGTCAGGGATCTTGATTGCCTGTTGAAGCCCATCCTGGACAGTGTGAGCAAAGACTCAAGGGGGCAGTCAGACTCGATGGGGGCCTGAGAGTCAGTCTCGGAAATGGCAGGAAACAAGGTAACTCTGAAGGGTCACAACACTAGAAGGAGTAGACAGAAAGTCCAGAAGTCATCTCATAACCAGAGAGCCTGTTCAAAATATTGATTCCTCTTACTCCTTGGCTGCAATGGAGGGCACCCATCTTCCCCACATACTCTTGTATCTCTTGCTTAAGATTCAAAGCACCAGGAGAAAGTACCTGGAGCTGTAGTCACTGATATCCAGGCTGAAATGGAGCCAGCAGAGACAGGTCTGGCCCCTTGAGCTCCTTTATGAGAGCATTACCACATCACCCATGCACAGAAGGGGTGGGGCCTCCCTGGTGATGCAAGGGTTTAAGTCTCAACATGATGAAGCTACCTGCAACCACTGCAGCACAAGTTCGATCCCCAGCCAGGGAGCTACCCACATGGCACAGCAAACCTCTCCTGGCTTGCCCGCTGCTCCCCTCAGCAGTGTATTTCAGTCAATCTGCCTGATCTGCTCCCAACTCTGTGTCTGGTGAATTCTCTTATCCCCCCTACCTGTGCACCTCTGGCCTGCACCCCAACTCTTTTATGCATAAATAAAGAGATCTTTTTTTAAAAAAAAGGAATAAAGATTTGTCAGGGAAAGCATTATGGTATATCAGTCAGGGTTCTCCAGAGAAACACAGCATGTGTATATAATAGATGGAGAGAGGGATTTATGCATTTTAAGGAATTGACTAGTATGACTGTGGTGACTAGAAAGTCCAAAATCTGTAGAGTGGGCCAGCAGGCTGACAGCCAGGGGAGAGGTGCACCTTGAGCTCAATACAGTCTGCTGGAAGAATTCCCTCTTCTTCTGGGGGTCACTCTTTTTTCTGCTAAGGTCTTCAACTAATTGGGTGGGGCTAACCTACACATTGGAGGGTAATCTGCTTTATTCAGCATCTACTAATTTAAATGTTAACCTCACCTAAAAAATATCTCCTCAGTAATATCTAGAATTATGTTTGACCAAATAGCTGGATACTATGACTTAGTCAAGTTGACACATGAAATTAAACCTCACAGATGAGTCTCAGAAAGACAGCTGGAAAGGTTTCAATGACTTTACATCCAGCTGTGGCCTTGGGAAGCCACTTTGTCCTCTGAAGATCAGGGGGATTTTTGTCTGTAGAATGAGGGATTTGAGTTGGGCAGCCTCTAAGAATTTGAGGGTAAAATAGCAAGATGAGTATAAGCATCAAAGTTATGCCTTTCCAGATTCTCATGAGGGAATTTCCAACAGAATTTAAAATGATAAGGCCATGTGTCAGATATAGAAAGCTGGTAAAGGACTCTTTTACCCACAAAAATTCCTACCCCACATCTGTTTTCTTCTTCTTCTTTTTTTAAGATTTATTTATTTATGCATACAAGAACTAGGGTGTAGGCCAGAGGTGGGAGGTGGTGAGAGGATTCACTAGAGATAGTGGAGAACAGAACAGGAAGATCTACTGAAATACACTGCTGAGGGGAGCATTTGGTGAGACAGGAGAGGTCTGCTGTGCCATGTGGTTCATCTCCCTGGCTAAGGATCAAACTCATGCTGCAGTGGCTTCAGATAGCATGATAGCTTTGTGTCCTTAACCCCTGAACCACCAGGGAGGCCCCTGTTTTCTTTTTGCTGCTAGCATCCCAGCTTTAATCCAGGTTCCTCTCTCCCCTAGCCTACATGCTTCAAGAACTGACCTCGGGCCTACCTGGTGGTGCAGGGGTTAAAGTCCCAGCTATCAAGCTTTCTGCAGCCACTGCAGCCTGCTTTCCATCCCAAGTCAGGCAGCTAACCCACATGGCAGCTAACCACAGCTAACCCAGCAGACCTCTCCTGTCTCATCACTGCTCCCCTCAGCAGTGTGTTTCAGTAGATCTGTATGTCCTGCTCCCCACTCTCTCTGGTGAATCCTCTCAACCCCCACGTACCTCTGGCCTATACCGTAGTTCTTATATGTATAAATAAAAAAAAGTAAATCTTTAAAAAAAAAAAATAGAGACCTGACCTCATGCCCAGTGCCAGGCACTGTGTTGTTTGACCCAAGGGATTTTTATCTTCCTGTCATTGATTGGTGAAGAAACTCAATCAAATTACACACAGTATTTCCCTGGACATGCTTATCGACACCAACTGGAGTCAATAGGACCTAAGGAGTTTTCCAGAAATTTCTGGGATCATTGCATCATTCTGCTTGAGAAATACCTGCCAGAAGAGACCACATGTCTTCCTTGGGATGTTGTCAGGTGAAGCTTAGAGTCGTGGCAGCCATATTGCTACTAGCATTAGATGAATCCAACTCAGGAGAAAGATGAACTAGGGAATCCCAAGGATCAAAGCTGGAGCCTGATTAAATCACACCCAACCACCCCCTATTGATGGAATTTTCTAGCTATGGGATCCAATAAATCCTCTCTTTTTAAAGTCAGTTTCAGTGGTGTTTTGGTTACTTCTAATAAACAAACCTAACAGACACACCATAATGGATGCCATTGAAGTGCTTCTGGAACTGGTACTTGGCAAGCTCTGGCAGAGTCCTTCTCCTTTCCTACCTGGGGAGTGTGAAAAACAGCAGGCACAGCAAGCAGGAAGCTTTCTGAGCAAACGGTTGCACCTCGCAGTGCAGTCACCCAGTGGGACTTTCTATCAAATGAGCAAAAGGGAAGCATCACAGTATCTACAAAAGATGTTACAAATCAAAAGAAGATGAAGACCCTGGAGAATCAGAAGGAATGCTCCAAATTCAATGCAACATTGTAAAAAATGCAAAAGTGGATGTTATTGTTGAATCTGCTCAACATCCCTCCTTGGATTATTGGTCTCATCCAATGGAAACAGATCTGGGAATAAGACCAGATTTGAACAATAAGTATGTTCCTGAAATGTTTCCCTGAAGCCAGAATAGAGAATTTGTATAGCCTCTTGGGTTACAGAGCTGAAGGGATATGAAGCTGGTGTCAGTAGTGTTTCTAACCTGGGGCAAAAAGTGAAGTCAGTGAGATGGGGACTAGAGTGGGAGAGGGGGGGAAAGTGGGGGTGGGAAAGGGAGAGAGAGAGAATATTAACCTGACAGCATGAAGCAGCCCTGGTTCCTGTCTCTGGAGGTGTCTTAGCTCTAAGACCCTCCATTCAGTCTATCAGTTTCCCCTGTGTCTCTGCAATAGTCACCCTTTCGGTCAAGCCATGTCCAGCTGGTTCTCTGTTCCTTGCATGTGAAAGGGTTGTGGCCAGCAGCTTCTGCTCCGTGTTCTGATCCAGCCAAACTGAATGGACCCTTGACTGGCACAGTCAAGATGGGGCGGGGTGTGGGGAGGGAGGTGCGGGGGAGACGGGCTGGGGCTGTGAGGGCAGGAAATATTTTCATGAAGGAAATTACAAATGCAAATGAAAAACCACATTTGTAGAGCTGCTAAACATTAATTTACTGAAGAAGACAATATATGGTATTCACTTAGAATTCCGAGCAGGAATATGAAAGCTGTGAATCAGTGTGATGTGGAGGACTTATCCAGTGTAGCGGCACCGGCAGGGAATTCTTTACTCAAAGGCCCTGGTGTAGACGTGATTCAGGATTCAGCTCTTGGGGAATTTAGAGAAAGAAGAAGTTGTGTGCACGGGGAATGCATACCTCCCCCCCACCCCCGCCCCCGTGGAGTGTCTTAAGTCAGCTCTTTTTTTTTTTTTTTTTAAGATTTATTTATTTATTTATACAAGCACTGGGTACAATTAGAAGCGCGGGAGGGTGAGAGAATTCACCAGAGCCAGAGCGGGGAGCAGAGCAGGCAGAAGGACCGAAGGACACTGCTGAGGGGAGCAGCGGGCGGCAGGAGAGGTCTGCGCGCCATGTGGGACCCTCCTCCGGTGGCCGGGGAGCAGTCGGGGATCAAACCGGCGCCTCAGAGGCTGCGGGCAGCTTCTCAACCCAACGCTCAACCACTGCGCCACCGGGGAGGCCCAAGTCAGCACTTTTTGATCCACTTTACATTTCTGTCCTAAAACATTGAGCAAGATAAAGATGATAAAAAAAAGTCTCTAGCCTGTATAAGGGTTTATTGTCAGTAAGTGTTACCAGTTCATGAGAAAATGTTTGGTTTTCAGAGGTTTTAGGATTTTGGAATTGTGATTAAAGGGACCGGGGATAGGAATTCCAGAAGGAGAGTACAGAACTGACAAAATAGGAGCCATAATCAAAAAATCAAGAGGGGGAAAACATTCAAGAACTGAAGATAGTCAAATTTTGAAGTCCAAAAAAATTCACAGTGTCAGGAAAAATTAAACAAGACCTAAATGTAGTCAGGTCACACTTTTAATTTGAAATTTAGCGATAAAGAAAAAACATCTAAGAATATAGAAAATTCTAACAGACAATTTATTGCACCAATCTCATGTCTCCATACCAAACTTTTTTTTTTTTTTTTTAAATTTATACAACCACTGGGTACAGTCAGAAGCACGGGAGGGTGAGAGAATTCACTAGAGTTAGAGCAGGGAACAGAACAGGCAGACTGACGAAATACACTGCTGAGGGGAGCAGTGGGCGGCAGGAGAGGTCTGCGCGCCATGTGGGACTCTCACCAGAGGGCGGGGATTGAACCGGCGCTGCAGAGGCTGTGGGCAGCTTCGCAGCCCAGCGCTCAACTGCTGTGCCACCAGGGGAGGCCCTCCATACCAAACTTTTTACCTTATACAGTTACTACTATTTTCTTCAAACATTCATTTTACATTTCTACATATTGATCATCTACTAGGCCACAAAGGAAAGCTCATTTAATTCTGAAAAATAATTTGACCGGTGTCATCAGCTGGAAGATAATGGAGATGGGATTTCAGTCCTGAGCGCTACTTCTTTACTTCTCCCAACATCTTAATATTCTCCCAGGACAGCAAGACAATAGCCATTCCCTTCCAAGTACAGATCACAGAGATAAGAATTTTAATTTGGGGCCTCCCTGGTGGTGCAAGGGTTAAGCAGTGCACTGTGAAGCTCTCCGCAGCCTCTGCAGCATGGTTACGATTCCCCCGCCAGCTGGGAGCAACCTGCATGGTGCAGCAGACCTCTACTGCCTCCCTTGCTGCTCCCCTCAGCAGTGTACTTCAGCCAGTCTGCCTGTTCTGTTCCCCATTCTGTCTGTCCCCATCCTCTCAAACCCACCCCACCCCACCCCCTGCACCTCTGGCTTATACTTCAGCTCTTGTATGCATAAATAAATAAATCTTTAAAAAAAAAGAATTTTAATTTGGTGAGAAAGACTCCACCTGGCAAAATGCCTAGAACAGTATAAATATTCGGTGTTAGTTGAATGAATGAATGAATGAATGAATGAGCTAAAGAAAACATGAAACAAAAAAGGTCCACCAAGAAGTTTTGCACTTTATAAGATCTAGAAAGGGGGGCGGAGCAACAGAAAGGGGGGCGGAGCAACAGAAAGGGGGGCGGAGCAACATGGCGGCAAGGAGACGCTGCAAGTAAGATCTCCCATTAAAAAAAAGTTAATAGGGAGGAAAAGCGGCAGGTCCCAGTGAGAACTGGGACACGGAAGATTAACGGGTGACTCCAGCAAACTGCCCGAAGAAGAAAGTTGCCATAAAAGAGGACCAGAAGGGAGGAAAGCGCAGAACCCTGCTCCCCTCCCCCGCCCACAGAGGCGGCACTCTCCGACCGGCAGAGAGGAGGAAAACAACAAACTAAAACGACCCACAAGAACAAACGACGCAGCAAGCGGGACTGTGAGTGGAAAGGAACTATTGCAGCCACCACACCCCGTGAACGGGAGCTGTGGAGAATCCTGCAGGATTCGCCGAGGAGGTGAGCTCCAGGCGCCATTAAAGAGAGACCCTGCCCCCCAGGAGGAGGCCAGGACCAGCACACAGCCCCGGCCGCCCGGTAAGCTTGCGCGGAAAAGCGGCACGCGCTGGAAAAGCAAACGCGGATCGGGATCGGGATTGCGATTGCACGGAAAAGCGGCACGGATCGGAATCGGGATCGCGCGGAAAAGCAGTGCGGTTGAAAAGAAAACGCGGATCCAGATCGCAGCTGCCCAGGTCCCCGCGCCTGCGACCTAGGCTTGCGGGGAGACGCGCGGAGGCCCTCACTGAGTGAGCAGGAACCAGGCGCCCAGGCACGGGAGCGGGGTTCAAAAGGCACCATTCCCGCGCCACTGAACTGGGCTACAGCCTGCGTCCTGGAACTGAGGGCTTTGGAATTGAGGCCCGGGGCATGAAATTAGGGGCGTGGGTTCCCCACGACGGTGGGGCACAAGGCAGACACAGCACCCCCAAAGCCGTTGAGGTTTACCCTACCATTCCCGCTCTGTTCCCTGTCCCATGGGGTGGAAAATCAGCTCCCCAAGGGCTCTAGGAGAGATCTCTGGCGCCACCTAGCGACTTGAAACCAGCAGAGGCTCCTGGAGGAGCCAGTGGCCAGCTGGGGAGTTAGCCCACGCCGGGCCCCTTCCGACCAGTAGTCTGAGCCCACAGGGGGAGCGAGCACACACAGCCGGGGCAGACCAGGCACACAGAACAGTGTGCCTGAGACCGGACGCGCAGGGAGTGTGTCCCACATCACCATCTTAGAACAGGGACATTTCTTCAGTAAAGACTACCTGCAGAAGGCTTCCTCAGGAGCCAGAGGTGAGCGGGGGAAGTTCGCCCACGCCAGACCACCTCTGGCCTGCAGTCCAAGCCCAGAGGGGGAGCAGGAACCCACCGCCGGGGCAGACCAGGCGCACAGGGGAGTGTGTCCCCACATCGGCATTTTAGAACAGGGACCTTTCTCCAGTAAAGACTGCTTGAAACTGACATATGGCTCCTGGAGGAACCAGAGGGGAGCAGAGAAGCTCACCCAAGATGCCGGCCAGTCCCAACAACACAGTGTCCCAACGCATACGGCAAATTAGAAAACAGACAGTAGGGAGTAGAAGAACCACACGCAACCTAGCAACTCCCCAGGGAAAAAGCACACCACAAAAAGAAAACCAGCCCCCAGATTGCAACGACAGTAACTTGGAAGAACTTCTGAGCCTTCCAGAAAGAGAATTTAAAATTGTCGTGATTAAAAAACTGACAGAAGTCATAAAGGAAAACAATGATAAGGGAAAAATAATCAACGATCAGAAGAATGAAATTGAGTCCCTAAAGAGGGAAAACAATGGTCAGAAGAATGAAATTGAGTCCCTAAAGAGGGAAGTAAAAGAAATGCAGGAGATCAAAGAATTAATGGAAGAACTAAAGAATTCTGGGAAAAGCAATGAAAGCAGAATAGATGGAATGGAAGAACGAATAAGTACTCTTGAAGACACAGAAATAAAAAGACCAAAACAAAAAGGAAGAGAAGTACGAAGGAAAAAGAATGAAGAAAGACTTGGGAACTATCTGACTCCATGAGGAAAGGAAATATAAGAGTTATAGGAATACCAGAAGGAGAGGAGAGAGATGTAGGAACAGAGAAAATATTCAAAGAGATAATTGAAGAGAACTTTCCAAATGTGAAGAAGGAGCTGAAAATAGATATACAAGAAGCAAGAAGAACACCAAACTTCCACGACGAAAGGAAAAATACAGCAAGACACATAATAGTAAAGCTCCCAAGAATCCAGGACAAGGAAAAAATAATGAAGCTGGCAAGAGGGAAGAAACAGATAACATTCAAAGGAAAGCCAATCAGGCTGACATCAGACTTCTCCAAAGAAACACTACAGGCAAGGAGAGAGTGGAGGGACATAGTCAACAGACTCCAAGAAAACAGATGCCAACCAAGAATACTCTATCCCGCAAAGCTCTCCTTCCTCTTTGAAGAAAGAATATGGACCTTCCCAGACAAACAGAAACTCCGGAATTTCATTACGACTAAACCCCCACTCCAAAAAATACTACAAGGAGTCCTAAAGCCAGAACCTCAGAGGGACGAATAACAATGAAAGAAGGCCAAACAAAAAAAAAAGTTATTAAAAGAATAATAAAATCAAAGGAAAGACAAACACAATGGCAAATACAGATGCTAACATATCAATATTAACTCTAAATGTAAATGGACTAAACTCTTCAATAAAAAGACACAGAGTTGCAGCCTGGATTAAGAAACAAAACCCAACCTTTTGCTGTCTCCAGGAAACACATTTAGCTACAAAGATAAAAATAGGCTCAAAGTTAAAGGATGGAAAACAATCCTACAAGCAAATGGACCAAAAAAGAAAGCAGGAACAGCTATACTTATATCACATAAAACAGATTTCAAACTCAAAAAGATAAAAAGAGACCCCAGTGGTCACTACATTATGATCAAGGGGACAATACTTCAAGAAGAAATAACACTCATTAACATATACTCACCAAACGAAGGAGCACCAAAATATATCAGACAACTGTTGTCCTCTCTGAAAACAGACATCAGAGAAACACATACATAGTGGGAGACTTCACACACCACTATCAACAATGGATAGATCAACAAGACAAAAAATAAGTAAAGAAACCAAAGCTCTAAATAAGGACCTAGAGCAATTGGGCTTAACAGACATCTATAGAACACTAAACCCCAAAAAAACGGAGTACACATTTTTCTCAAGCGCACACGGATCATTCTCCAGGATCGATCACATACTGGGGCACAAGACAAACATCAACAGATACACCAAGATTGAAATCCTGTCAACCATCTTTTCTGACCATGAAGGCATCAAACTAGAAATAAACCATAAAAGAAGGCAAGGAACTTTCCTACCTCATGGAGATTAAAAACCACACTACTGGAAGACCACTGGACTAATGAGGAGATCAAAGAAGAAATTAAAAAATTCTTTGAATTGAACGACAAGGAGGACACCAATATCCTAAATGTATGGGATGCAGCAAAAGCAGTAAGAAGAGGAAATATATAGCAATAGAAGCTCACATCAAGAAACAAGAAAGAACTCAAAGAAACAACCTAATCTCGAAGCTCAAAGATCTAGAAAAAGAACAACAAAAAAAACCCAAAACCAGTAGAAGAAAGAAATAATAAAAACCAAAGCAGAAATAAATGAAATTGAAACTAAAAAAACAATCCAAAAGATCAATGAAACCAAGAGCTGGTTCTTTGAAAAAATAAAATAGACAAACCCCTAGCCAGGCTCACAAAGGAAAAAAGGGAGAAAGCACAAATAAACAGGATCATCAAAAGAGGAGAAATCACAACGGACACAGCAGAAATCAAAAGAATAATCAGTAACTACTATGAACAGTTATATGGAAACAAGTTTAACAATCTAGAGGAGATGGACAAATTCCTACAACTCTACAATCACCCAAAGCTAGATAAAGAAGAAATAGAACACCTAAACAGACCAATTACAAGCAGCAAAATTGAAATGGTAATCAAAAACCTCCCCAAAAACAAAAGCCCAGGACCTGATGGATTTACAAATGAATTCTACCAAACATTCAGAGATGAATTAGTGCCTATCCTTCACAAACTCTTCCAAAAAATTGAGAAGGAAGGGACAATACCAAACACGTTCTATGAAGCCAACATTACACTAATACCAAAACCGAACAAGGACAACACAAAAAAGGAAAACTACAGGCCAATCTCCCTAATGAACACTGATGCAAAAATACTCAATAAAATTTTAGCTATCAGAATCCAACAATGTATCCATAAGATAATTCACCACGACCAAGTAGGATTCATTTCAGGGACACAAGGATGGTTTAACATCCGAAAATCAATCAACGTTATCCAACACATCAACAAAAAGAAATATAAAAACCATATGATAATATCAATAGATGCTGAGAAAGCTTTCGACAAAGTGCAACACCCATTCATGATAAAAGCCCTTGAAATTCTTGGGATACAAGGAACATACCTCAACATCATAAAGGCCATCTATGACAAGCCAACAGCCAGTATCATTCTCAATGGTGAAAAGCTGAAAGCAATTCCATTAAGATCTGGAACAAGACAAGGATGTCCACTCTCACCACTGCTTTTCAATATAATACTGGAAGTCCTAGCCAGAGCAATAAGACAAGAGAAAGACATCCAAGGAATCCAAATAGGAAAAGAAGAAGTTAAACTATCACTATTTGCAGATGATATGATAATATACATAGAGAACCCCAAAAACTCCACAGAAAAACTAATTCAACTCATCAATCAGTTCAGTAAAGTGGCAGGATACAAAATCAACACGCAAAAGTCAGTAGCCTTCCTATACACAAACAATAAATCTGAAGAAGAAGAAATCAAAAAACCATCCCTTTTTTTATTGAAACAAAAAAAATCAAATATTTGGGAATAAATCTAACAAAAGAGGTAAAGGACCTATACAAAGAAAACTATAAAACACTGTTAAAAGAAATAGAAGAAGACACAAAGAAATGGAAAGACATCCCCTGCTCATGGATTGGAAGAATAAACATTATTAAAATGGCCATCCTTCCAAAAGCAATATACAGATTCAATGCTATTCCAATCAAAATTTCAATGTCATTCTTCAAAGAAATAGAACAATTATTGATGAAATTCATATGGAATCACAAAAAACCCCGAATAGCCAAAGCTCTCCTGAAAAAAAAAAGAAGGGAATGGAGGCATCACACTCCCAGACTTCAAACTATACTACAAAGCCATAATCATCAAAACTGCTTGGTATTGGAACAAGAACAGACATACAGACCAATGGAATCGAATAGAAAATCCAGAAATAAACCCACAGATTTATGGTCAACTAATCTTTGACAAAGGAGCAAAGACTATGCATTGGAGCAAAGAAAGTTTGTTCAATAAATGGTGCTGGGAAAACTGGGTCGCTACATGCAAAAGAATGAAGCTTGACCACTACCTCACACCATACAAAAATCAACTCAAAATGGATTAAAGAACTAGACATAAGACCTGAAACATAAAATATATAGAAGGAAATATAGGCGAAACACTACGGGATTTGCACATCAAAGACATCTTTACAGACACATCACCCAAAGCAGTGATAGTGAAGGCAAAGATAAACAGCTGGGACTACATCAAATTAAAGAGCTTCTGCACAGCAAAAGAGACAATAACAAAACAAAGAGAAACCCCAACTGGGAGAACATTTTTGCACCCAACACTAATGATAAAGGACTGATCACAAAAATCTGCAAAGAGCTGATGAGACTGAACAACAACAACAAAGAAAAGAATCCAGTCAAAAAATGGGCAGAAGAGCTAAAAAGAAACTTCTCTGAAGAGGAAATGCAAATGGCCAACAGGCATATGAAAAAATGTTCAACATCACTTGTCATCAGGGAAATGCAAATCAAAACTACCATGAGATACCATCTTACACCAGTGAGAATGGCACATATTAAAAAAACTAGCAACAACAAATGTTGGCGAGGGTGTGGAGAAAAAGGAACTCTTCTGCACTGTTGGTGGGAGTGCAAACTGGTCCAACCACTGTGGAGAGCTGTGTGGAGATTTCTGGACCTACTAAACATAGAGCTTCCATATGATCCAGCAATTCCACTCCTAGGTATTTACCCAAAGGACACAGAACATCCATTCCAAAGAACACCTGCACCCCTATGTTTATAGCAGCACTGTTTACAATAGCTAAGCTTTGGAAACAACCCAAATGCCCAAAAATAGATGACTGGATCAAGAAGATGTGGTACATATATACCATGGAATATTACTCAGCATTCAAAAAAGATAAATACATGCAATTTGCAGCAACATGGATGGCGCTGGAAGGGATCATGCTCAGCGAAATAAGCCAAAAAGAAAAAGAAAAATACCGGATGGTCTCACTCATAGCAGGAATCTAGAAAACTTAAATAAGAGACCAGGAAAATGAATAACTATAAGAAAGTGAAAATCAAAATCAACAAAAAACTATGAACCAGAGACACTTTTAGGGGGGCGGGGGCGGGAGGGGAGGGATTGGGGTCAGAATGGGGGGGCTACAATTGTATGGGGAATATAAAAATAAAATTTATTATTTAAAAAAATTAAAATAAAATAAAATTAATCCAGAGGACAAAAAAAAAAAAAAAAAAGATCTAGGCCAAAGCACCACTTATTTTTAGAACATGCCTGGGACAAAGTTAGGGAAGGCAGCTATTTCTTTAAAAAGCAAATGACATAGCCAAGTTGCCATTAGGTACCATTAGAGAAAGCATTAAGACAAGGATGTACATGTGACCAAATTGCAGTAAAACTTCCCTAGGGTGAGAGGGGTCATGGAAGACAAGGCCTAGAGAGACTTAATGGTCTTCACTTACTGTCCCTCAAAACTTTTTAAGCTTCCTTTATCTGACCAAGCCCAGAGTAATGCACATTTAATTCAGTTTCTAATGTAAGAAAATCAATAGCATTGTACCACAGACAGTTTATTACACGTAATCTGAAGTTTAACACATAAATAAGTAATATACACAAACCATGGCACTTAAGAGTGCAATTTGGGGGCTCATCTTCTCCCACAAATCAAAATACTTCTTACAGCCTATTAAATATTTCACATTAAAAATAAATAACTTAAAAATGTTTTCGCAATCTTGGCTTTTATTTCAATAATGCTTTACAACTTAACAGTTGTTTTCAAATACCTTTCCCTATTTTGTTCTTCCTCCTCAAATTCTTGTGAGTTAGCTAGGACAAGGAAACCCATTTAGCAGATGAAGAAACTAAGAGATGAGGAAGAGTTCAGCTGTTAGAACCTGGAGTCCAACACCCAGTGGAGGGTATTTTTATTACCAAAAGGGACCTGGTTCCATTTGAAACTGTGGGAGTAGGAAGATAGAAGTGGTTTGACCCTGAATTGTGTCTACTGCTGGAATTCACACATGCCTTGACTTGGTAAATAGGCTCACCAGACTCTTCATGTTTTCTGTTTGTTTTGTAGGTTTTTGGAGACCTCAAGTGTAAATCCTTGACTTAATTATATACCCCTTAATCATGGCTCATCATCATCATCATCATCAAGGAACTGCTCTTATTTTATTCAATTATACTCTATCCTTTTAAACCCCACCCACCACTCCATTATGTAATGTTCAAAACAGGGAAAGTTATTTTCTAGTTACTGAAGGGGGATCTGGAATTCCTGAGGTGCTAGAACTGCTTTACTTAGTTTTTTTTTAAAGATTTATTTATTCATTTATGCATACAAGAACTGGGGTGTAAGCCAGAGGTGCAGGAGGTGAGAGGATTCACCAGAGACAGAGTAGGGAACAGAACAGGCAGACTGACTGAAACACACTGCTGAGGGGAGCAGCGGGTGAAACAGGAGAGGTCTGCTATCTTTAATCACTGTGACACCATGGAGGCTCTACTTAGTTTTCTTTAAATCTGTGTCACTTTTATATAGAATTTTTTTTAATTCATTGTGAATTTTAAAAAATTCACTGATGACCGGTATAGTTTTCTGTATGTATGTTACACTTCAATAAAAAGTTACCTTAAAAATATCTGTTGGGGGCCTCCCCGGTGGCGCAGCGGTTGAACGCTGGGTTGCGAAGCTGCCCGCAGCCTCTGCGACGCCGGTTCAATCCCCGGCTGCTCCCGGCCACCAGAGGAGGGTCCCACATGGCGCGCAGACCTCTCCTGCCGCCCGCTGCTCCCCTCAGCAGTGTACTTCGGTCCTTCTGCCTGCTCTGCTCCCTGCTCTGGCTCTGGTGAATTCTCTCACCCTCCCGCGCTTCTGACTATACCCAGTGCATGTATGAACAAAACAAACAAACAAACAAATAAATAAATAAACATGCCTCTATAAAAAAAAAATTTAAAAAAAAAATATCTGTTGGAATTTTAAATGGGATTACATAAATATATAGATTAATTTGGGACACAACTGACACCTTAGAATTGTTAAGTCATCTTATCCATGAACATGTTGCTAAAATTTTGTTAAGAGAGATACTTTTCATGCAGGATGTTGACTGTGGGGTGTATTTTTTTTCCTTGCAATGTTGGGGTTTAGTATCAGTAATGCTGGTCTCATGGAATGATTTGGGAAATATTCACTCCTTTTCAATTTTCTGGATGAATTTATAAAGAATTGGTTTCTGTCTTTCTTCAACATGGAAGAATGTATAAATGAAATTACCTGAACCTGGAGTTTTCTCCGTGAGATGATTTTTAACTTCAGATTCAATATATTTAATTGATATAGGGCTATATATATTCTTGAGTGAGTTTTGGTAGTTTGTGTCTTTCAAGAAATTTGTCCAGGGCCTCCCCAGTAGCGCAGAGGTTGAGCCCTGGGTTGCGAAACTGCCGACAGCCTCTGCAGCACCAGTTCCATCGCCCGCCACCAGTGAGGGTCCCACATGGTGTGCAGACCTCTCCTGCTGCCTGCTGCTCCCCTCAGCAGTGTACTTCGTAGGTCTGCCTGTTTTATTCCCTGCACTGGCTCTGGTGAATCCTCTCACCCGCCCGCGTTTCTGACTGTACCCAGTGCTTGTATAAATAAATAAATAAATAAATCTTTTTTTTTTTTTTTTTATAGAGGCATGTTATTTATTTATTTATTTATTTATTTGTTCTGTTTATACAAGCACTGGGTACAGTCAGAAGCGCGGGAGGGTGAGAGAATTCACCAGAGGCAGAGTGGGGAGCAGAGCAGGCAGAAGGACCGAAGGACACTGCTGAGGGGAGCAGCGGGCGGCAGGAGAGGTCTGCGTGCCATGTGGGACCCTCCTCCAGGGGCCGGGGAGCAGCCGGGGATCGAACTGGTGCTGCAGAGGCCGCGGGCAGCTTCGCAACCCAGCGCTCAACCACTGCGCCACCGGGGAGGCCCTAAATAAATAAATCTTAAAAAAAAAATTTGTCCATTTTATGTAAGTTGTCAAATTATCAGCATAAAGTTGTTCAAAGAATCCCCATATCATTCTCTTAACATCTGTAGAATCTGTAAGGATGTCAGCTCATTTTTATCTTCTGTGATAGTGCTCATTTTTATCTTCTCTGGTTATTTTTTGTTTTTGTTAGGATTTTGTTTTTGTTTTTGTTTTTTCCTGAATGGTGTGACTAGAGGATTTTCAATTTTTCTCAATGGGCTACAGCAAAATTAGGAATTTCTGCTCTTTGAGAGACGTTGTTAAGAGAATAAAAAAGACAAGGCCTCTCTGGTGGCCTAGCAGTTAAGTCTCAGCTCAATCACCACTACGGCCTGAGTCTGAGACCGAGCCCCGGCCAGGGAGCTGGCCCACATGGCACAGCAGACCTCTCCTGTCTCGCCCGCTGCTCCCCTCATCAGTGTGTTTCCGTAGATCCACCTGTTGTGCTCCCCACTCTGTCTCTGATGAATCCTCTCACCCCCAGGATCTCTGGCTTTTTTTTTTTAAAGGTATATTTGATAAAGGACTTGTATCCAGAGTAAATCCAGCTGTCAAAACTTGTAATAAGAAAAGAAACAACTCAATTTTTTGATGGGCAAAATATTTGAACAGATGCTTCATCAAAGAAGACATGTGAATGGTCGATAAGAACATGAAAATTTGTTCAGTATCTCTAAGGAAATGAGAATTAGAACCACAATGCTATAGCACTACATACCAATTACAATGGCTAAAATTAAAATGACCAAGTTACTAACTGTTGATAAGGTGGCAGAGACACTGAAACTCACATGCTATTGTAGGGAAGGTGAATGGTACAACCCACGGAGGAAAGCAATTCAGAGAGTTTCTTAAAAAGTTAATCATGTGCCTATCATAAAACCCAGTCATTCTGCTTCTAGGTATTTAATCCAAGAAAAATGAAAGTATAATTCCATACAGAGTTGTACATGAATGTACATAGAGGCTTGTTTATATTAGACCAAAACTGAAGACAGCCCAAAAGTTGATCAAAAGTGAATGAATCAGGCCCCGGTGGCGCAGTGGTTGAGCGCTGGGTTGAGAAGCTGCCGGCGACCTCTGAGGCGCCGGTTCGATCCTCGGCTGCTCCCCGGCCACCTGAGGAGGGTCCCACATGGCGCGCAGACCTCTCCTGCCGCCCGCTGCTCCCCTCAGCAGTGTGCTTCGGTCTTTCTGCCTGCTCTGCTCCCCGCTCTGGCTCTGGTGAATCCTCTCACCCTCCCGCGCTTCTGACTGTACCCAGTGCATGTATAAACAAAACAAACAAACGAATAAATAAATAAATAAATAAATAAATAAAATGCCTCTATAAAAAAAAAAAAAAGTGAATGAATCAAAGGAAAATCAGAAATCTATACTCAGAAATCAAAAGTAACAGTGCCTCCCTGGTGGCGCAAGGGGTTAAGACACAACCTAGGAAGCTGTCCGCAGCCACTGCAGCACAAGTTTGATCCCTGGCCAGGGAGCTACTCACATGGCGCAACAGACCTCTCCTGTCTCCCCTGCTGCTCCCCTCAGCAGTGTATTTCAGTCAGTCTCTCTGTTCTGTTCCCCACTCTGTCTCTGGTGAATCCTCTCACTCCTGCACCTCTGGCCTATACCCCAGTTCTTGTATGCATAAACAAATAAATCTTTAAAAAAGAAAAAGAAAAAAAGAAATGGAAAAAGAGGGATGTGAGCAGCTGCTGAGTGCAGGCCTCCACATCTCTGGCCTGTACTCCAGTTCTTGTATGCATAAATAAATAAATCTTCTAAAAAAGAAAAAAAGTTCCTGTGGTCTTATTTAAAAAAACAAAGAAATAAAAAGAAACAATTTATTAATATATGCAAAACATGAGAGAATCTTAAAAACATTATGCTAAATTAAGGAAAACAGATAAAGAATATTATTGTATGATTGCATGTCTATAAAATTCTAGAAATGCAAGTTTATTTACAGTGACAAAAAGATTAGTGTTTTGGGGGGCAAAGATGTAAAGAGTGGTCAGGGGGAAGGATTGCCAAGGGACACAAGGAAACTTTTGAGGGTGATGGATACGTTCATTATCATTTTGTGGTGATGGGTTCACAGGTGCATATATGTCAAAACGTACCAAATCACATACTTTAAAATGTGTATAGTTTGTCAAGTGCATGTCATTTAAACTTCAATACAACTGTTTAAAATATGGCATGTTTCTGATTACCTGGCTCTTCTTATACATCTTTTAAGAGTTTAAATTTTTTCCTCCTAAAGATTTTGTGCATTTTTGTTAGTTTTGTTAGGTTAGGTTGCTTGATAATTTCTGTTGCTATTGTGACATAGCTTACTTCCCATTTTCTCATTTATTGCAGCAGTTATGTGTTGCTATATAATAAACCAACCCACAATTTAGTGAGTTAACACAGTGCCTTGTTAATCATGATTCTGGGAGTTACAGCTTCAGGCAATGCTCAGTAAGAACTGCTCCACATGAATGGTTGGGATGACATAAAAGTTTGAAGGATTCAAGATGGTGTCATTTACGGGCCTCCCTGGTGGCGCAGGGGTTAAAGTCCCAGTTACCAAGCTATTGCCAGTCACTGAGGCATGAGTTCAATCCCTGGCCTGGGAGCCACATGGCGCAGCAGACCTCTCCTGTCTCGCCTGCTGTTCCTTTCAGTAGTGTATTTCAGTCAATCTGCCTGGTCTGCTCCCCACTCTGTCTCTGGTGAATCCTTTCACCACCACCACCCTGGACCCCGCACCTCTAGCCTGTACCCCAGTTCTTGTTTGCATAAATAAATAACATAAATTCTTTGAAATAAAAAACAAGATAATGTCATTTGCATGCCTGAGGCTTTGGTGATGGCAGAAGAGGCAAGTTACATTGCAAAATGGTGAACCCAGAGAGGCATGGTATATTAAAAACTTTTTTATAAATACCATACTAGGGAGGAGGAGCATTATTGATTTTTTAAGTGATCATTACCTGACACACTTGCTGAACTCTCTTAGCAGTAATTTTTTCTCTTCCCTAAGCATCTTATTTTTCTTGGCTTATAATGATGGCAAAGACCTCCCCTACCATGATTAAAGGTAACGTGGACAGTGTTTTCGGTTCCCTAACTTAAAACAAATGAGTCTGAAATTTCTCAGCCATGCTGCGTTTCTGTAGGGTTTCAGTAAATGTCAAGCTAAGTTATATTCCTAACTGATAGATTTTTTAAGTCATAAATAACCATTGACCTTTACCAAATACTTTTACTTTGTCTACCTAGATTTTGGGTGCCACTTGCATTTCCTTACTAATGTCTTAGAGTTTTTTTCAATCTTTGCTCATAAGTAAAATGAGCCTACAATTATACTTTATTTTATTGTTCTATTTGATTTTAGAATCAAGTTTATACCAGTTTCACAAATACAATTTAGGTAACTTTCTTTCTATTTCTGTTTTCTGGAGTGAACTACACAAGATAGAGGTTCTCTTCCTTAAGAGTCTGGTAAAACCCATGGAATTATCAGGACCGGAGAGCTGGGAAGGAAGATGTTACCATTTATTTTCTTTCATTTTATTGCTACTTTCAAGTTTTCTATTTCTTCTTAGTCCTATTATGGCATTTTATTACTCGCCTACCAATGATCATCTAGATTTTAAACTACTGGTACATAATTTGTCGTACTTTTCATTAATTTTAAATCCCTATTTTGTCTGTCTACTGTCTCTTTTTATTCTGTAAAGTATTTCACCGGTCTCTCTTTTCTTCCCTCATGGACAGTCTTTCAAGGAAGTCACTGTTTTGGTTTTATTAATATCTTCCATTACCTTTTTTCTATTTAATTAATTATTATTTCCTTCCACTTGTTTCTTTAGACTTATTCCATTTTTTTGTTTGTTTTGTTTCTAAATTTTCAGTTAAACATTTAGCTCATTAAAAAAAAAAACAAAAAACATTAGGGCTTCCCTGGTTGTGCTGGCTTTAAAGTTTCAGTGCTTTCAAGCTATCACCAGCCACTGTGACAAGAGTTCAATCCCCAGCCAGGGAGCTAACCCACATGGCACAGCAGACCTCACCTGTCTCACCTGCTGCTCCCCTCAGCAGTGTATTTCAGTAGATCTGCCTGTTCTGCTCCCTACTCTGTCTCTAGTGAATCCTCTCACCACCCCCAACCCCACCTTGGCACATACCCCATTTCTTGTATGCATAAATACATAAAAATAAATCTTTAAAAAAAAATTAAAAAAACTTCATTTTCTTACTAATATAGTTACATCTATAAATTATTTTATTGTAGCTTTAGATACCTTTAGACACACAATACTTTCATTCACATGGTTCTAAATATTTAAGAATTTCCCTTATGATTGTCTCTCATTTGAAGACTTATTTAGACACATGTAGTTTAGTTTACAATCATATGGGACTTTTGAAGCTAACCTTTTTAACTGATTTTTCATTTAATTGCCTTATTGTCACAGAGTCTGCATGTGATTAGTTCTTTGTAATCTAGTTCAAGGTCAACTTTTGTGAATGTACTTTAAAAAAGAATATGTAGTTTCTTATGAGTGAACAATTGTATTTGTTTACTGTATCAGGCCTATTATTCAAATTTTTCCTTTATCACTTGATATAGTGTCTGTAAAAGGTGTTTTAATACCTAGAAATGTTAACTCGTTTTTACCCCCTTAATACTGCCAGTTAATTTTTATTGTTTGAAGCTGTATTGTTTGGTACATGCTCATGCTCATGTATATTCATATTTATTCTTTTCACTACTTCTATTTGCCTCTTGGGATGCCTTCATCATGTTGTCAGTTACTGAACTTCCTTCCCTGACTTTCTTTTGGTTTCTATGCCTAGTGTATCTTTATCACCTCTATTTCTTTCAACGTTTCAAATCCTTTTGTTTTAAATGCCTCTTTTGTAGAAAATATGTTACATTATTTTTAAAAATCCAATTTGAGAATTTTTCTTTTCATGGACTTAACCCATTTTTGTAAATTCTAATCACCAGAATATTAGACTAGTTTTACTACTTAACTTCATATCTTGTATTTCTTGCTTTCGTCTTCTTTCTTTTTCCTTTCTTCACTGGCAAGAACTAGTTTTCTTCTGATGTTTGGAAAAATTGAACATTTTATTTTTATTCTTCTGAGATTTACTCCTTACACATGAATGCACATTATGCCTTCCATGTAACTTCCTAAGCTTATCAATATCTATTTGTTTTCTCCCAAAGAGTTATGGTTATGAAATACATTCTTTTTTATTACCAGTTATTCAGCTAGCAAATGGCTTGACTAACTTATTTCCATGCCATCACTTTCTGGCTTTATTTTCTCTTTGTTGGAGAACTCCCTCCACAAAGTTTTCACAGTGAATCTTTGTATGGGAAGCCTGTTGAGGGATTCCTAGAATTCCTTATACTATATTCAATCTACTCCCTCATTTAAAACATAACTCAGCTGGGCCTCCCCGGTGGCGCAGCGGTTGAGCGCTGGGTTGCGAAGCTGTCCGCAGCCTCCGCGGCGCCGGTTTGATCCCCGGCTGCTCCCCGGCCACCAGAGGAGGGTCCCACATGGCGCGCAGACCTCTCCTGCCGCCCGCTGCTCCCCTCAGCAGTGTACTTCGGTCCTTCTGCCTGCTCTGCTCCCTGCTCTGGCTCTGGTGATTTCTCTCACCCTCCCGCGTTTCTGACTGTACCCAGTGCATGTATAAACAAAACAAACAAACAAGCAAATAAATAAATAAATAAACATGCCTCAAAAAAAAAAAAATAAAATAAAAGATAACTCAGCTGGATGTAAAATTCTAGGGTCAAAATTACTTTTTTTCATACTTTGAAAATATCTCCTTAGCATCTTCTTGCATCTTTTTTGAGGATTCTGATGTCGGCCTAATTCTTGCTCCATTAGAGATTATCTGCCTTTCTCTCTGGACAGATCCGTGGAAACAAGGTTGTTCTTTGTTCACCGCTTCATCTTTATTTATTTATGCATACAAGAACTGGGGTGTAAGCCAGAGGTGCGGGGGGTGAGAGGATTTACCAGAGACAGAGTGGGGAGCAGAATAGGTAGTGTACTGAAATACACTGCTGAGGGGAGCAGTGGGAGAGACAGGAGAGGTCTGCTGCGCCATGTGGGTAAGCTCCCTGGCCAGGGTTTGAACTGGTGCTGCAGTGACTGGCGATAGCTTGGTACAGCTGAGACTTTTCCCCTTGCGCCACCAGGAAGGCCCCATAGTTTCATCTTTAATTCTTAGAGCTGTCTGTGGCTCTCTCAATCAGCATTTGTTAGATGTATGAATGTTATACCTTTCAGCCTCCAGGATCAGTGTTGTCAGCAGTTGTATGCTGACACTAATGAGCGGGGGTAGGCAGGTGTGGTGTGATTTGACAGGAAAGCCACATGGAAGCCCTAAACAGTCTTCCCATGCTCATCATGATCAATTGAGAGCATGGTTCAGCATCAGGGCAATGCTATTTTCAAGAAGCAGATGATAATAACCAAGAATTAATTTAAAAGGAATTCTCTCTTTCCTTCTCTCCTCCACTGGGACTTATTCCAGCAATTTGTCCCCCTTGGGTATTTTCTGGCGTATTCTCTATATTTGCATCAAGGCAGGTATATCTGGCCACAGTAGACAGAAGCTTGGGATGTGCCTAAGAAAGGCTAGAAATTATGCTGACAGAGAATCTGTAAAAATCGCTTGTTAATAGTTTATACTTCTGAAATTCTACCCCACGTTAGGTATCTCTTGAGAATTTCCTAGCTGGGTGCACCTCCTTCTTGGCCTGCTCAACAATATCCTCTTGCCTTTCAAGATGCAGCTCAGTCCTTACCTCCATGAAGCCTAAAGTAACAGTTAGGAATTCATCCATACATTATATTTGAGTCCCTACCTGCTAGATGATAAAAATATGTTCCATTTCGCCTAGATAATAACATGTAATATTTGAGAATTTTTAAATGCATACAAGAACTGAGGTGTATAGGTTAGACGTGCTGGGGGTGAGAGGATTCACCTGAGACAGAGTGGGGAGCAGAACAGGCAGATCTATTGAAATACAGGGCTGAGGGGAGCAGCAGGCGAGACAGGAGAGGTCTGCTGCGCCATGTGGGTTAGCTCCCTGGCTAGGGATTGATCTCATGCCTCAGTGACTGATCATGCTGAGACTGCACCAGCAGGGAGGCCTATAACACGTAATATTTAGAAGGAAGCTCAGAAAAAGCATGATCTGCATCTCAGCTGGTGCTGGCAGTATCTTAAACCTGCATAATAGATTCAGACTCCAGATCAATTAAATCAGAATACGTGGAGGAGGGTCTCAGTCACAAGAATTTATAAAATCTCCCCAGTCAAGATAGAACACAACATTTCCTGCATCCCTCACAGGTGGGTGTGCAAAAGGCAGCACAGTGCCCTACAATGCAGCACAAAATATAATGAATTTGAGTATTTAGGAAGCTCAAACCAAACCAAAGCTCAGAGATTTCCCAGGTATGTGACCACAGAGAAGTTAATTAACATTTCTGTACTTCAGTTCCCTTATCTATAAAATGGGAATTTGAAAATACACCAGCAGGTCTATTGCAAAGTTTACATAGATATCAGACTTCCATTAAGTAAACTTTAAAATATAGAGGAAATTGTTCACACAATTTATAACTCGTGTACTAATGTGTACATTGTTTCTGTCATGAAGTTGAAAATCATTTGAAGGCCAAATTTTTTTTTGAGAAATATAAACTGTAAAATGGGAATAATAAAACACCAACCTTTTAGATGGTTGTCAGGGTTACATGAGAGAACCGGTGTTGAACACTTAGCACAGTGCCTGGTACATCCTTAGGGATCAAAGGGGTTGCCAACCTCCATGAAGACCCCAGTGGTGCTCACCCTCCAGTGCTCAGGCCTGTGTGTAATCTCCTCTGCCACTTAGTATTACACAGATGACAAAATATGACTTCTGAGGCTAGGTCCTTCCTTCATTCCTTTCTTGGAAGGCTTGCTCTGGGGGAAGCCAGTTGTCATGCTGTGAAGTCACGCAAATACTTTGTGGAGAGGCCCACAGCAGGGGCCTGAGGCCCTCTGCCAGAAGCCATGTAAGCAAACCATCCTGAAGCAGATCCTCCTGCCCCAGTGAAGCCTTTGGATGACTGCAGCCTAGTCTGGGGTCTTGACTCCAACCTCCTGAAGATTCCAAGCCAGAACCATCCTTCTAAGCTACTCCTGAATCCTGACCTAGATAAGCCATATGAGATAATAAATGTTTATTGTTGTAGGCTGCTAAGATTTGGAGTGTTTTGTTATGCAATAATAGAAAACTAAAACACTCAATAAAGCTGTCATCATCATCGTTATTATAAAGCACTTCCTAATTTTGAGCTGATAGCCACCTCACAATCTCCAACCTCTCTTCTCATTCCATTGTTTCTAGAAACAGAATAAAATCACTCTTCCTTGTGGTTAAGATGTTTAGCGATAGTTTTCATGCCAACAATCAGACATTAGCTGAAGGACAGTGCCAGGCAGTAGGGTAGAAAAGATAAGGAGAGCATCTCTGCTCGGCCAGTGTCCTGCCAAACCACAGGTGCTGTCTCCCAGGTACAGGAAGACAGGGACCCAAAGGAGGCGTGGCTGGTTCTACCTAGAGGGATGAGAGAAGGCTTCTCAGAAGAGGTGGCAGGAGCTGAGGCTTAGGGGACAAATAGGAGTTCACCGGGCAGACAGGAAGGGAATGTCTTCCAAGCAGAAGTTTCAGGCAGGTGCCCCCTCCAAGTTTTACCCCGTTTTTGAGTCCCTCCACCCTCACCTTGGCAACTCCACTCAGGACGTGCTCTTTCCTCTCATACGATGAGGCATCCAGACAAAGCCAAACCTCCTCCAGGGTGGTCTGACCAAGCAAGGAGTCGAGTCAGCCGTCTCCTTTCTTTTTCTGGAAGCTCCACTTGGTCCAGGCCTGCCTGAGGTTTTCTTGGCACCCACATCCTTCATGACTCATGCTGGGCCTACAGGAATCTGGACTGTTAAGTCATTTGTCACACGTGCTCCTGTTAAACCACATCTCCCACCCCCACCCCACTTTGTACTCCCGATGTTGTTTTGCTTTTACAATTTTTCATGGGTGTTCTGAATTTCAATAATTTAATCTATGCAAACTGCTCATCTCAGTTCCTGCTCGGCAGGGGCCACGTGGAAGCAAAGTCTGGCACAAAAAACCCACTTGAGAACACGACCTGGAAACAGAAACTCTCTGTCATTCTAAGGCCATTGTGGTTAGGAGTGATTCAGACTCTCTACAGTCCAACCCGCCTTCAAAGATCTCACTGGATAAGAGACTGTCTCAGATTTGAAGACGCCTTCTATGAAGGAAAGGCTGTGAGGGGGTTGTGGGCTGCGATGCTTTGCAGGAGCTGAGCACAGACGGAAGGAAATTGGAAGGGGATGTTTGTCTGGTTCCCCGCTGCTCCCACCTTCTCCGGTCAGGGAGAATCGAGCCATTGTCCAAGAGGAACACTTGGCTTGTTTATCTTCTTAGGCCCCATTTGGTACAAGGTTTCACTCAGTTTTTCTTCCACCCAAAAATTGACCACAGGAAGGGGCTGACCTGCCTTTGGCAAATACCCAGTCCATGTTCTCCTCCATTTCTCTGCCTCTTTCCCACACCACTGGCTTCTAACAGGAGGGAAGAGAAGCTTCCCCTTAGTGCCATTAAGGCAACACTTAGTCATTCATTCATTCAGCTGGCAATTATTGAGTACCTACTGTGTGCTAAGCATTGTTCTAGATGCTGGCAATCACAATCTGAAAGACACTGTCCCTGACATTAAGAGATAGTTCTGAGAGGAAGCGTAGCAGTACTAGAAGCTGCACAGGGGGATGGGAACACACAGAGGAAGCATTTGATCCAGGTTAGTGAAGAATTAGAAAAGGCTTCCAGAAGAGAAAACATTCAAACTAATCTTAAAGGTAGAGTAAAAGATAGTCATGGAGAATAGTTATTATTATAGCTCTCTTAATAAGTATTTTCTGTGTGCCAGGCACTGTGTTAACATTTTTACATATACAGTATTTTAGCTGAATCCTCACAGCACCAGTAAGAGGCATATACTGTCATTATTCCAACTTTATAAATGAGGAAAGTAAGATCTAGAAAGGCCAACTTGTTCATGGTTGCAATGAGAATAAGTAGCAGAAGGGAAGTTTAGCCTCAGATTTTTCTGACTCTGACCTTTTACTCAAGCCTGGTCTGTATGGTTGTTCGTGTTGTATACTGCACAACTCCAGTGAGCATTCTGCTCTTAATAATGCATTATGCCTGGGAAAGCTATCCTGGCAGAAGTCCCCTTTACAGAAATTTGGAAGAACAACTTGACGATGAGATACTGCTCTGCAATGCAGCTTTGTCAGAAGCTAAGGAACTTTTGGAACTGGTTGAGAGTATCCTGGGAGAGCTCTTGAGCTTTGTGTGTGGTGTAGAGACCCCATTCCTCCTTGCAGAGTATGGCGCTCTCAGTAGGACTCCCCATGCTTGCACATAGTTCCCTTCTGAGCTGTTGGCCACACAAAAACTTAGGCACATAGGATTCAACAGGTCCCAGGTCTCCAAATTGCTCAGTGTCCTACGACTGGTCAATTAGCATCTTACGTTTGGATACCAAATAGAACCTGAAAAACAAATCAATTCCATATCCAACTTCACTGTGGAGTAATTCTGGGAGCAGTGAACTGCTGCTATAACTGCTAGTGCTGCCCCTAGGAGCCTAGCATATCCAGAGTGAACACCCACAGGTGCCAACCACCCTGCGAACATAATTCCTTCGATGCTCACAATTTTATGAGGCACACGTTGTCATCAGCCCCTACTTTGCTGATGAGGAAACTGAGGTCCAGAGAGGCAGAGGGCTTATGTGTGCAATAAGCAACCATGGTTTGCACTGAATCCCTCAGGTGAGGTGCCACAGCCCATACCCTTCTATCCTATTCTCGGCCTCAAAAGGTACACAGAAGAGGGAGGGAGACACTTTGGATGGTCTCTACAACACTTGAGAGCATTTATCTAGGATATCTCTCTACTTATCTTCCCCACAGATATTTCTAAAGCCTGGGTCATCGCTGCTAGAGCTCAGGGAAGACTTTCAGGTGGAGAGGCTGTTTCTAGACATCATCCCACCAGGCCCTTGTTTCTCTATGCACCAATCTGTTATTGAAGGGCAGGAGAGTGCATCATTAGAAGTTTTCAGGAATGGACTTGTCCCCAAGAGTTTCTTTTTTTAAGATTTACTTTTATTTATTTATGCATACAAGAACTGGGGTTAGGCTAGAGGTGCGGGGCGGGGTGGGGGGCGGGGTGAGGGAATTCACCAGAGACAGAGCAGGGAACAGAACAGGTGGATCTGCTGAAATACACTGCTGAGGGGAGTAGCACATGAGACAGGAGAGGTCTGCTGTGCCATGTGGGTTATCTCCCTGGCTGGGGATTGAATTCAGGCTATTGAGTCTTAACCCCTAGGCCACCATGGAGCCCCTCCCACCCCTGCAGGGTTTTTTCAAATAAAATAATTTCCTGTTAAATAGGGCTCTCTGATTAATATAAATGGTGGAGTTAGAGAGGAAAGCAAAACTTACTGGAAAGATATGGGACCAGTAAGTGAATATTAAAAATGTGGTAATAATCAGGACAAGGACTAAAGCAGCTCTGGGGAAGAAAGTAGAAGGAGCTAAAGTAGCAGGTGCTGCAGGACATTGCCCTCAAGAGAGATGGGCACTGGCTCCTTTCTGCCCTTGTTTCCAGGAAAGGGAAGATGGTTGGTCCAGCGCGAGTTACCTCCCACAATCTGACAAGGGGAGAACAAGGCATCATGTCTGACCATCCCACCAAGACTTCAGGCAAAGAACAAGGTCAGGGTGACTCTACCTGGAGAAAGGGGATAGTTACCAGGCAGGCGAGAACAACTGCATGCCAGAATACGCCCTGCGAATAATCTTTTTCTAGTAGTTAGAATAAATTGCTTAAATTTAATATAGTGGAGGTTTGAAAATTAAAAACTTGAGAAGAAATTTCATTGTCTAATCGGTCAGGATTACCTTGGCATGATGATAAAGTTTTGGAGAGCAGGGATGATGATACAACAGGAGGAATCTATTCAATGCTACTTAACAGTGCACATGAAAATGGCCAATACGGTAAGTTTTATGCTGTGTATATTTTACCCCAACTTAAAAAATCACTTCGACCAAAAGAAACAAAGGAGGAAGACAGAAGGGAAAGAATGGGAAGGGGAGAAAAAGGAAAGAGGGAGGGGAGAGGAAGGAGAGGTGAGGGAGAGGGGAGAGGAGGGGAGGAGGAAGGAGAGGGGGAGGGGAGAGGAGGGGAGGGGAGGGGAAGGGAAGGGGGAGGGGAGGGGAGGGGAGGGGGAAGGGGAGGGGGAGGGGAGGAGAGGGGAGGGGAGGAAAGGGGAGGGGAGGAAGGGGAGGGGGGAGGGGAGGGGAAGAAATAAGGAGGAAGGAAGCAAAGAAGGAAAGAAAAAGGAAAAAGAGGGAGGGAGAGAAGACATTATTAAAAACAATGTATTATTCTAGAACAGAAAAAGGACATTAATGGGAAAGTTAGTGAAATCTGAAGTCTGTAGTTAATATTATAGTATAATGTTAGTGTCTTAGTTTTGACAAATGTACCATGTTTATACGAGCTTTTAACAATAGAGGAAACTGGGCCTCCCCGCTGGCGCAGCGGTTGAGCGCAGGGTTGCGAAGCTCCCCGCGGCCTCTGCGGCGTCAGTTCGATCCCAAGCTGCTCCGCTCCCCGCCCACCAGAGGAGGGTCCTGCATGGCGCGCAGACCTCTCCTGCTGCCCGCTGCTCCCCTCAGCAGTGTACTTCGGTCCTTCTGCCTGCTCTGCTCCCTGCTCTGGCTCTGGTGAATTCTCTCACCCTCCCACGCTTCTGACTGTACCCAGTGCATGTATAAACAAACAAACAAATAAATAAATAAAATATGTGCCTCTTTAAAAAAAACAAACAAACAAACAAAAAAAAATAACAATAGAGGAAACTAAGTGAAGAGTATATTGCAAATCTTTGCAATTTTTCTGTAAATCTAAAATTATTTCAGTATTAAACATTTGCTTTAATAAAGAAATTGAATTATAAACATTGTTATAAATAGTATTCAATTCATGAGGAGTCCCAGCATAAACTAATTTTGTGCTAAACACCCATATTGTTCCATAAAATGAATTAGAAATGTATTACCTACTAGGAACTCTATGGTGTGATTAGGTTTTCATCACATTCTGAGTGTCCAGCTTCCTCAACCTTGATGGTGCAGACAATAGAACAGTCCCTCCCAGAATCCAATCTATATATTGACTCATAATAGATGAAATTAAAAATAACAACTATGGGGCCTCCCTGGTGGCCTAGCAGTTAAGTCTCAGTGTTATCACCACTGCGACCTGAGTTCCGATCCTCGGCCAGGGAGCTGACACACATGGCTGGGCAGACCTCTCCTGTCTTGCCCGCTGCTCCCCTCAGCTGTGTATTTCAGTAGATCTGCCTGTTCTGCTCCCCACTCTGTCCTGGTGAATCCTCTCACCCTCCACCCTCACCCGCACCTCTGGCCTACACCCCAGTTCTTATATGCATACATAAATAAAAATAAATCTTTAAAAATAAATACAAATAAAAATACCAACTATGGAACAACAAACATCATGTTCCCTTGAGGGGAGGTGTGACACATGTCATCACGTTTAGTGTAATCTTACCCCGGATGGGTAACCTGACTCCAGTTACGCCTTTCAGCCCAATTTGGAGGAAATGCAGAAGACAGAGGAACAAGCTGTATGAAATAGTGAGGAAAGAAGCCAACAAATCCGGAACCTGAGACATTCTACCAGACAATTAATGTGGTCTTTTCAAAAAAAGTCAAAGTTGTATTCTTAGAGAAATATGACCATGAAAGGGTCATATTTGACCTTAGAGAAGTAGGAGAAGTAGGCGCTAAGAGGAGTCCCAGGAGGGCTTTTTTTTCTGATCTTAATTTCCAGTCTTTTCTGGGCTGGGAGTCAGACCAATCCTTAGCCAGCTGTGAGTAAGGGAAATATTGCCAGTCCTCTTTCCCTGTTGTGGTTCTGCTGTGCTGTGTTCTGTATACATTGTCAGGTCCAATGTTAGAACGTTTCATCCTTATGTCCAGTGTTTTCATTTTATCTGCAGAAGGTATTGTCTGACAGACTGACTGTTTCCATAAATGTTGAATGAAACAATAAAAAAAAATCAAAGTAAAAAATAAGTGGGGGAGGGTTTTAGTGTATTAAAAGAGAGTTAAGGGGCCTCCCTGGTGGTGCAAGGGGTTAAGACACAGCACCATGAGGCAATCAGCAGTCACTGCAGCACAAGTTCAATCCCTGGCGAGGGAGGTAACCCACATGGCACAGCAGACCTCTCCTGCCTCACCCACTGCTCCCCTCAGTAGTGTATTTCAGTAGTGTAGATCCGCCTATTCTGTTTCCCACTCTGTCTCTGGTGAATCCTCTCACCCCTCCCCTGCACCTCTGGCCTGTACCCCAGTTCTTGTATGCATAAATAAATCTTTTTTTTTAAAAAGTGTATTTTGTATCTATAAGTGAAATAAATAGGTTGATAATAATGATTACAGATGGTTGGTGGGTACATGGGTATATTGGTGTTCCTTGCGCTATTCTTCCAATTTTCAATATTTGAAAATTTTTGAAATTATAAATTTTTGAAATTTTTTCATAATAAGAACTATTTTTTTTAAAGATTTATTTATTTTTATACAAGAACCAGGATACAGGCCAGATGTGCGGGAGGGTGAGAGGATTCATCAGACAGAGCGGGGAACAGAACAGGCAGACTGAAGAAATACACTGCTGAGGGGAGCAGCAGGCGAGACAGGAGAGGTCTGCTTTGCCATGTGGGATTCTTGCCTGTCGGCATCGGACCCGCACTTCAGAGGCTGCGGACAGTTTCACAGTGGCCTGAGCCACCGGGGAGGCCCATAATAAGAACTTTTTAAAAAATCCCATAGAGGCCAAATTTTTAGAAGAGACTAACTGATTATCCCATATTGGCCAAGGGAGGGGTCAGAGGAGACACCTCACTTGCCCTACAACTAACCCTATCTTATTTCTTCTAGTGTCTCCCCATTCACCTCAAATGCTGCCTGTTCTTTCTCTGAGCCCATAAGGAACTGGGGTAATGGCACAATGAAGTTTCAACTCAGTTACACAGAATTTCAAGTTAGTAAATCTTGTTTCATCCACCCCTGCATTATCTTTCTCTCTGCTTGGACTTCCCCCAGGGGTGTCCAATGTGAAACAGGTGAGCCTCACATCAGAGCCAGGGGTGGGGTGAAGGGGCAGGCAGGGAGGAGGAAAAGGTGGTCTACTTATTATTATATAAGGCAGAGACTGACGCAAGTGCGCCTCTGAGCAGCAGCACCAGGGTCACCTGGAGCCCTGTCACCACTCCTGACTTCCTAACCCAGATCTACGAGATCTGAAACTCCACAGTGGGGTCCACAATCTGCTTGAAGAAATCATGGTGATTCTTTTTTTTTTTTTTAAAGATTTATTCATTTATTTATACAAAAACCAGGGTACAGGCCAGATGCGCGGGAGGGTGAGAGGACTCACCAGAGACAGAGTGGGGAGCAGAACAGGCAGACTGACAAAATACACAGCTGAGGGGAGCAGTGGGTGAGACAGGAGAGGTCTGCTGCACCATGTGGGACCCTCACGGGCCGGCCAGGATCCAACCAGCACTGCAGAGGCTGTGGACAGCTTCACAGCACTGCGCTCAACTGCCTGCACCACCACGGGAGGCCCAGTCATGGTGATTCTTATGAAGAGGTCCTGGTGATTCTTATGCATAACAAGTAGTGACACAAAGTGAGGCAAAAATGCTTGGAACAGACATTAAACTCGGTTCTCAATGGATTTAGTAAACTTGGTAAAGAACCTGTGTTTATTATACCAGTGGTAGATATCCACTAAAAATAGCACTACCATGACACTGTGATGTGCATAACTCCCAGAAAGTGATCCATTACTCGTGCTCAGAACCTGGAGCAGGTGTTTCGGGAAAGTGCCGACCTCACTTGAAGGAGCCGCTCCGAGGAGAGTCTGCGGTGGTGTTGTCAGGTCTGTTCTGACTTTGAGCATCTTTTTAGATTTAGTTACATGTTTCATGGAAAGCCATTGTGGCTGTCTTATTACAGCTGTTTTCAAGTTTTTCTGAGACCTCCAAAGATTTAATTAAAATAGAAAGGAAAAAAGAAAGCAAGTCCGAGGAGGATGTTGGGAGCAGGGTTTGGGGTGGAGTGCTATACCTTTTCAGCAGACAGAGCTCCTGGCTCCAGATCCACGTGGGGAGGCCTCCAACAGCCAGAAGGCTCCCTCTCTTTCCTCCTGCCCCCAACTATGACCGTCACTTTTGGGCTCAAAAAATGGAGCTGCCACTGTCCCCAAACATAAGTGGCTCAGATGCACTCACATAACCCTGTCCAGTCTCCATAGGATTCTGGTGGAAGGTAAACACAGACTTGACAGGTGAGCGACAGGAAGGCCAGGTGCACTGAAGCTTCTTAGAGGCAGGAAGTATCTGGGCTGAGCTATGTGACAATGACACAATTAAAAAGCAGCTCTTTACCACCGCATCCCGACCTGCTCACCCAGGTGCAGATGGTGTTCCCCAACGTAGAGCCGGAAGGGCTCTTTTAATCAGTTGTGGGAGGCTGCAAGCTCCTTGTTAGAGAACCTCCCCAAGTGGGTCAGAAAATGTCATCTTCTAAAACCAAAGTGAAATGGAATCACGTGCATGAACTACGCTAAATGATGAATTACAAATGTGTTACTGGGGTTTCTGTAATATTAACAAGGGGACTAAATATAACATAAATTGTGATTCAAACACTGTAGCAGGTCAGAATTAATTCACCCACAGTGTAGAGGACATTTGTCAGTGTTTATGACTGCCTCTCATCCAAACCCTCCCTCAATCTGGGGAACTTTCCACTGCGTGAGTCAAAGCAAGCCTCACCACCCATTAGGGAAGTAGGTAGGTCTGGAGACCTAACCTCTTCCCCACCATGCCCTTAGTTAGCACAAGGGCAAATGAGTTAGGTTCTTATCCTGGACTTGAGATTGTGAATAAATGGGACAAAAGTGAAGGAAAAGTTAGGGCCCATGTGCCTTGGAAGAATCAGGCTGAAATAGCCTGGTTGGATTATTCCTGCTAAAAGATGATTTTCTTGTACTCTGCTTCCTGTGCTGCTGTCCCTGTGTTAATTTTTATCTGGTTCTATAGCTTCTTAAAAATTCTCGGTAGCCTTATCATCTCTTTGCTGTTTTTAATAACCAGAGTTGTTTTCTGTTTCCTTGCTTTTTCTTTTTTTTTTTTTTTTTAAGATTTATTTACTTATTTATACAAGCACTGGGTACAGTCAGAAGCGCGGGAGGGTGAGAGAATTCACCAGAGCCAGAGCGGGGAGCAGAGCAGGCAGAAGGACAGAAGTACACTGCTGAGGGGAGCAGCGGGCGGCAGGAGAGGTCTGCGCGCCATGCGGGACCCTCCTCCAGTGGCCGGGGAGCAGCCGGGGATCGAACCGGCGCTGCAAGGCTGCGGGCAGCTTCGCAACCCCGCGCTCAACCGCTGCGCCACCAGGGAGGCCCTCCTTGCTTTTTCTTGACTTAAGACATGTATGAAAGGCACAGCCCCAAGTCCATTTCCAGGTGGTGTAGGGATTGAGAAGGCTGCAATCTGGGATGTCTGCACAGTTTGCAGTGAGACAGGCTTGAGTTCAAATCTTAACCCTGCCAATTACCAGCTGGGTCATCTTCCACATCTTATTTATCTTCTATAGGTCTCCATACTTCATCTATAAAATGGAGATGCCATCACAAGTTTATTGTGAAGATTAAATGAAAGAATAGTTGTAAGTGCTCTGCAGAATGACCAATACAGGAAAAAAGCATGATAGATATTTGCTATGATAATGATGATTCTTAACTTCAAGGTATTAGATATTTGTAGTCTGGGGCATAGTCATCAATTCTTCCCAAACTTCCAGATAGTGCTACAGAGACAGGTAACATCATAAGTAAAGGTAATCATTGACATGGGGTCTTGTAGAGAGAGCCAAAGCAAAAAGTACATTTGTCAGTAACTAATAAGACTCATAGCTATTTATTCAGATATTTATTGAGTTCCTAGTATGTGTCATGACTTCCACTCAGCATGGCTTCAAAGGTATCTAATGAAGGAGGAGAAAGCTTTATCTGGAAAAAGTAGACTTTTTTTTTTAATATTTATTTATTTATGCCTACAAGAACTAGGGTACAGGCCAGAGGTGTGGGGGTGAGAGGACTCACCAGAGACATAGTGGGGAACAGAACAGGCAGATGAACTAAAATACACTGCTGAGAGGAGCAGTAGGTGAGACAGGAGAGGTCTGCTGTGCCATGTGGGTTGCTCCCTGGCCGGGTGAGGATAGAACTCAGGCTGCAGAGGCTGCAGATTGCTTCATAAGTTGTATCTTAACCCCTTCCACCACCAGGGAGGACCAGACTTTTTATTTTTAACAAGGCAAGTTTAATTCTCTAGCCTAGAAACAGTATATCCTTCTCAAAACCATACTCTTCCCTGCTTTTTCTTTTTCTTTTTTTACTTACATGAAGGCAATTTATTTTAAGAAAATTATTTGAGCAGTCCTGTTCACAGGTGGCAGCCATAGCAACCCCCCTTGCTGCGGATGCTATCAGAAGGGAGAGAGGTGACATCCTCAATCCTCCCTACTTTCATCCCTGAGCTCTGAGGGCTGACTGTGCCCCAAGTCCAGGAGTCTTGGTCCAAGTTCCTCCTGTGACCCAGAGTTTGATGCAGAGGACATTGGTGCCCAGTTTCTTGCACCTCCGGGCCACATCCTGGGCAGCCAATAGGGCAGGATGGAGAGAATTTATGTTGATCAGCCTTCTCTTTCAACCCACCAGTTATATATGACAATGGTTTCCTTGTCAGGACGATCAGTGACATGGACAAATGTCTCATTGAAGGATGCAGAGAAGTGGTGGACACCACATTACATTTTCTCCTTCAGCCACCTGAGGTCCAAGGCTGATGACCTATTCTTCCTTCTTTTCCTTTCACTTGTGAAGTGCCATTTCTGTTTGTCTTCTCCAGTCTCGGCCACTGGAAAGCCTTCCCCTACTTTCCAATGTGATTTTGAATATTAACTAACTTACTTTCCCAGGAATTTAAAGGCAGGAAGTAGAGATCACCTAAGTGTAGAAATTTGTGAATTATTTCCCACATTGTGGGGCGGGGGGGGGGGCCCTTGAAAAATTTAGTTTCCATACTAAGAGAAAGACCAGGTCTAACATTGACATTTGAGTCTTTCTACATTAAATCCTTTCTCCTTCACCTTTTCTGAAATCCCACTTAGAGGGGAAAATAAAAAAAAAACAAAACCTTTGCATCCTTGTGGAAAATCTGCTTCCACTTGGACAGTTTGGTGAAGAGCATTAACTCCTGGAAAGCTCCTCCGCAAAGCCAAGGTGAGCCAAATGTAAAGGTGGTTCCATTTCCTGCAGAGTGACAGTTCACTTAATTCCAGCAATAAACTGGCTTCCAGAGAGATAGGACTGTTTAAAGGTCTGTGTCAATTACACAGTGATTATGAAATTCATGATATGACTAATCTAGTGGTTGAACCTACGCTTATCTGACATAATCTAAGTCTATGCAGTGTAACAGGCTCTTTCCCGCCCATTAAAGAGAAGTCAGTTTGCGCTGCAATACAGATGACTTTTCTCCTTTCAGGCACCTCTTCTCTAAAAAAGGGAGTAAACATTTACCAAATCGCTTCTGAATTAAACTCAGTGTCCTGAAGCTATGTGGACTATTTTTCATGGATGATTCAAGACTTGGGAATTCTGACGTGTCACTTTATATGATTTAAAGCACCATAAGAGACTTTGACCTTGAAGACTTCCTTTTTGTGATTTGCATAACCTTACTCGATTTAGTATTTATGATTAGACTACAGCTCAACAGGACAAGTCTGTAACTTCTTAAAGTATTATCTCTCTTGATTTTTGGACATTTTATCATTTCTTTTCTCTTGAGAATACTTTGTAAATGGTAATTAAAATCCAATAAAATCGCTCACCACCTTCTCTATTGTAACCTTGCAGTAAGCGCCCATTGACTGCAGAAACGACTCCAACTGTTTCTTGACACGTGTGGTAGGTTGAAAAAGCCCCACCCCATCAGTCAATATCTTAATCTCCAAACTTATGAATAGTACTTAATATAGCAAAAGGGACTTTGAAGATATGGTTAAAAATTCTGAGATGGAGGAACTGTCCTGGATCATCCAGGTGGTCCCAGTGTAGTTCTAAGGGCCCTTATAAGAAGAAGGAGGGTCAGAGTTCATAGTAGGCAAGGGACCATGGAAATGAGAGGTTGAAATGATGCGATGAAGGAGCCAGCAGGCAAGAAATGCAGGTATCCTGGAATAACTGGAGATGGCAAGGAAATGGAATCTCCTCTGAAACTTCCAGAAGGAACCAGTCTTGCAGATACTTGGTTAAATCCCCATGAAACTGATTTCGGACTTCTGACCTGCAGAACAAAAATATAATAAATTTGTGTTGTTTTCAGTCACAAGTTTGTGACCATTTGTTATAGCAGCATTGGGAAGCTAACACACTACCTGAATGACTAAGCCAAAGGTTTAGCATTTTTGTGCTTTTTCTTGAGAGACCGAAAACAAGTAAATTAAGTGTATAATGGTTCCATTAGCCTAGCATTGTGGGAATTTCTGTGGGCTGCTCTGAAGAAGTCCTTTCATTTTTGTCAGGAGGAAATAAGGGGGGAAATGGGGAATCGAGTATTAAATAAGAATTTTAAGAGAATGATCCATGGAGCCACAGTCACTCAGAGACATGCCACAAGAAACAATATTTATCGCGAGAAAGAATTTGACATTTTGATTAAAAAACAAGAACCAAAATAAATGAGAGCCCAAGGAAAACTGAAACCACACTTCACTCAGGCCTGTGCCCATCAAGCAGTCATTTTTCATTCAAAAATCTGTCTGGAGATAAATTTTTAAGACTTTGTAATTGAGCACACCCCTGGGTGCTATCCCAGAAGGGAGTACATTAATGACCATATGACACACTGAGCCAACTATTTGCACACATAAACTGGCTTTCTGCCACACCTTTCAACTCTTCCATTATAATTTATAGAGAACACTCTGCCAGGTAGGCTCACCTGTCATCCTCCATAAAGACTCAAATGAGGAGTCTCTTCTGGAAAGCTTCAACTTTAATCTGTTCTGTTCATTCTGCTAGCTTCTCAAGAAAGGCTTTCTGCTGTCGAAGAAAATTACTCTTCAAAAAAAAAGGTGCCATTCATGTGATACCTTTTATGCATTTTGAAGGCAAGGGCGAGGTGTTTATACATGCTGTTTCTTATCCTTTAGTAGCCCGAATATACTTAATGAAACATTTTTTCACTGGAGTAAATAGGATTTTCTGATAATTACTCTGTTGATCATTTTGATAATTACTGTGTTCTTAGTCGCAGACAACAGAACCCACTCTAGCTAGTTTGGAATAGAACAAGATTATAGCAGAGTGTTAGGGAGCTTAGAGGATTTCCAGCAGTGCCAGGGAAACAGACTCGGTTACCACACAGCCAGAACAAGCCTGGGAGAAATGCCCAACCATCAACAGGGCTCTTTGAGTGGACACCCCCCTGGTGCTGCTCACTTTCTGCTGATTAAAGATTTTAATACCATTCAATACTTTTGGTGCCAGGGAGATGGAAACTCCCACCAAAGTTTCTACATCATCATGCTTGCAAAAAGATGGGTCCAGGTACCTTCCTGGTGGTGGAAGGGGTTAAGACGCAACCTGGGAAGCTATCCACAGCCACTGCAGCATGAGTTTGATCCCCGGCCAGGGAGGTGACCCACATGGCCCAGCAGACCTCTTTTGCCTCGCCCGCTGCTCCCCTCAGCAGTGTGTTTCAATCTGCCTGTTCTGCTCCCCACTCTGTCTCTGGTGAATCCTCTCACCCCCAACACCTCTGTACCTGTATCCCAGTTCTTGTATGCATAAATAAATAAACCTTAAAAAAAAAGATGGCTCCACCCACATGCAGGTGCCACTACATTTGAATCACTTTCACCTTTCTGGGACTCCTGTGCATCTGCATCGCAGAACCTGATTCATATGGAGAACCATAGCTACAGGCAACCATGCACTGGGGATGTGGAAAGGATTCAAGTGGAGGTTGGGAGGCCAGCCATGGAATCTGTCACAATGAACCACATCAATCTCAGGTAATTTGTACGGTGGAACGATGGTAATTGTGAGGGTCGTGATGAGAACAATAACTAGCGTTTTGGGAGTGATTTCTAAGTGTTCAGCACTGTGCTAAATATGTGTACTATCGCATTTCATCCTCAGAGCAACTCCATGAGCAAGGTACTAGTTGTATCCTTGCATTATAGTTTAAGATGGTGAAACTTTGTTAGTTAATTCATTTGACCCAAGTCTCATGGTAAGTAGCATCAGGATTCAAACTCAAGTCTGTCTGAAACCAAAGTCTGTATTTTCAGTTTGTGGCTTGATGGCCACCTTGTCCTGCTAATCTGTGTTTCTTTCCCACATTTCTGGAAGACTCATACAAACCCTGGGACTCTGATACTTGTGTAAAGGGGGGAAATTAGATATTCTGAATGTGAAATGCAAAGCAAAGGATAACCTGTCTTAGGTTGTATTACCTTTGTATCATGTGTAAGGTGATAGATCTGGTCAGAGATGCACCAAATGGAAAAAGACAGCTAAAAGAATTTATACATACAAGGGATGGAAAAAACATTAGCAATCTATAACTAGTACGGCCTTTTTATATGCTTCATCTGAAGGGTGCGAAGGGAGACAACCTTTAAAAGAGTAACCTTAACTCTAGACAAAACCAAAATTTGTCTTCTCTTGATTTCTAATCCAGAGCCAGCCCAACAAGACAGGGCATATTCTGTTGCACAGTAATCCTGCTGCATTTTCAGCCTAAGGCTGAGGGACAAGTGCAATTAAGATTCCAAGGTGTTAATTATTTCTCCACCATATGAGCCCTGCAGCATCTTATTGTGCTTACAAATGCTAGGTTAACTGCGGTGCTCTTAATGTAAAGTGCATGCATTAAATGTATCTTTAATAAAGGTATATATTAAAGAAAGGTTCTTAAAGGTAATAAATCCAAACATTGCCTTGTGGAACCCATTAAATTACAAGACTAGAGACAGTTTCAAAAGAGCATGTGTCTCAACACCTTCCCACCTCTTGAGCTAAGCTTAAAATAAAATAAAACAAACAAACAAACAAAAACCTAAGACTTCAACTTCACTATAGACAGGTTTTAATCTCTCTCTAAACTTGTGTCATCCTGTTGAATTGAGGTTCACAGGGAACACAGCCCAGCAAATACCTCCTGGTATCTGGCATAAACTCAGTTCCTGGCCTGAACTGACTTCCTGAAAGTGGAGGTATTTTCTTTATTTACATGCAGCAATATTTTCCAAAATGAAGTATAGAACTTTCTGGGGTAGGGTTGGGTGCATAAGTAGACTATAAAAGGTACATGAACAAATATTTTTTTTTTTTTGCGTGCTTGTTAGTTTAAATATATATTAAGAGAATATGTAACACATTGAATGTGAGGTTGATGGATGTTATTGCTAAAACAAGGCCAAGGGTTGGGGAAAAAAAAGGAGACAGAAGGAATCACTGCAAGAAACCATATTAGCCAAATAGTTGTTAAATAAATAACTCAAATGGCACTCTAGTTAACAAAAACAAAAAAGTTCAAGTAGTCCTCAAGTGATCTAGAACTGTCAAAGGGAAACACTTGGACTCCTGAGCTTACTCTTTCGTTGTTGATTTGGGGAGATCTTGAAAGAGTAGCTTCCCCCTGGTGAACTTCAGACTGTAAATCAAGAAGAGATTGTACGGATGTTGTTGGAAAGTGAGGAATATTCTTTTTCCAGGAGCTCAGGGCTCCCTAAGTTATCTTAGGGGCTGGCTCAAGATGAAAGGTGAGTTCAATTGTCCTGGCTCCTGCCCTCAACCGGGGAGCAGCTTTCTTTGGTTTTACATATTGATTTGTAATGAAATTTGGTTTGAAAACAGGGATTCACTGATTAAAAAATATAAAAATAAAGTCTGAAAAGATAATATTTTTAGACTATGCTTTTATAAACCCTAGTCCATAAGACTTCTGCTTATGCCCCAGGGCAGAGCTCCCATATAGACTGTCATGAGTGCAATTCTGGTGGCTGCCCCAAACCTTCCCTATGTCTTTAGCATCTCTGTCATTTCTGCCCAACTTCGTGTGACCTTTAGTTTACAGTGACCTGCAACAAAGACTTTTCTTTTAAACCTGCCCTGGAGGAGCCTAGAGCTCCTCTCCCCTCAAGGGCAAAGTCTATAAGTGCCTGGTAGTTTCTTCCTCCTGGGGTGGCCCTTAGCAGATGCCCACCTGCAGTGAGTGAGAAAGACTTATCTTTGGTTGAAAAGACTCAGGTGTGACTTGCATTCCAGGGTCCCCAAGCATGGTGAGGGGGTTGCGGGGAGGGAATGGCAACCATGCTGGTTCCTTCCATCTCCTCCTTCCCACTCCTTTACTTTCTCCTGGGAGCGCTTCCTTAACAAATAAGGTGCACACAAGTCTTCACTTCAGGCTTTGGTCCTGGGAAACCCAATTTAGAAAACAGCTTTTAAAAAAGGAATCACACCTTCCAAGTTTAAAGGAATAGTTAGCCCTGATTTCGGTGTAATGCCCGGCCTTTTCCTTCTTAGCATCCTGAAGGATTTAATGCTCTCCTTAGCATTTAATTTAACTTTTCGTTCATCTTTTTAAGAGTTAATTGTGTCCAGTCTTTATGTTGCTCTTTCATTTCTTTGAAAGGTTTCTGCGATTCTTCCTCTCTCTAAGGCAAACTGGGAAGGATTACCTTAAACAGAGGTTAAGACTTGGTTTTGTTCGCCAATGTCCCCTACCATATTTTCCAAAAACAGCATCTTAAATTTTTCTTTGTAGGGCCTCCCCGGTGGCTCAGCGGTTGAGCGCTGGGCTGCGAAGCTGTCTGCAGCGCCGGTTCAATCCCCAGCTGCTGGTGAGAATCCCACATGGCGCGCAGACCTCTCCTGCCGCGCCCGCTGCTCCCCTCAGCGGTGTGTTTTGTCGATCTGCCTGTTCTGTTCCCCACTCTGGATCTGTGGTGAATTCTCTCACCCTCCGGTGCTTCTGACTGTACCCAGTGCTTGTATAAGTAAATAAATAAATCTTTAAAAAAAATTGTTCTTTGTCTTTCAACACACACACATGCACATGCAGGTATATGCACAAAATGCTCATATGCATGCACGCACAAGCCATGCACATGTGAGTACGCACAGGCACACACATATGCTTATACACATATGTGAGCCATAGTTAGGTTATAGTCTTCTGCCTTCCTGAACAGTTCGCTGAGAAATTTCTCCAAGTTTCCTTTCACATGATTAGCTTTTCAAGAGTATGAAGGAGTCTAATGGCTGTCAAAGGCATCAGGTGTGGAGTGTGGTTATGAACCAAATGATGTGAATTTGTATATAATGAGAAAGAGAGAGTGTGCCAAGGAAAAAAGGCAGGCAAATTGTAAAATATCTTTGGGTAGCTTATGAACACAACTCCTCAATGATCCTAACCATTTTTCAAAGTCTACGGGACGATAAGATTAACTTTAATTAAATGTTTATTATAGTTGGCATTTTGATATTAGGTCAAATTTATAATAAAATGGATTCTGACTAGAACTATATTTGTTGTTATGTTGTATGTGCATTTTTAAATGCTTTGAAGCCCCTTTACATTACGGAGCTTAATTTTACATTTAAAAATATTCAGAAGTTTACAGTTGCTATGTCTGTTTACTGACACTGCTGTATCATGTCAAAAATGATATATATCATATCATGTCAAAAATTTACTTGCTCCTGACTCAACAACATTAATTCCAATCATTATACTATTTATTTATATGAGAAAATATTAATTTTACCAGGACATTTTCCATAAAAGTTAAATGCACAGGGCCTCCCTGGTGGCGCATGGGTTAAGTCTTAGCACTATCAAGCTATCACAGCCACTGCAGCATGAGTTCCATCCCTGGCCAGGGAGCTAACCCACATGGCACAGCAGACCTCTCCTATCTCGTCTGCTGCTGCCTTCAGTCATGTATTTCAGTCAATCCACCTGTTCTGCTCCCCACTCTGTCTCTGGTGAATCCTCTCACTTCCGCACCTCTGGCCTAAACCCTAGTACTTGTATGCATAAATAAATAAAAATAAATCTTAAAAAAAAAAAAAGTTAAATACACAGGTTTTATCGTGAGAGTTTGGGTTCAAGTTTGGGTTCTAATTTACTATGGTTAACCTTGCTATCCCTAAATCTCTCCCTCATGTAAAATAGAAAATAATAATGAATGGTCAGGATTGTTGCCTGTAAACTACTTGACATCATGCGCTGAAGCACATAGTCAGTCAGTGGGATGATGAAACTGCTGGTAAGGACCAGTTCTCACTTTCTATTTTCCCTTCTCTTTTTTAACTCTCTCTTCATATGACTCCCACATTTCCTCCTCTCACCTAAAGAATTTATTTCATTTATTTCAATACTCTCCTTTTTAGTATTTTGATCATAATCACTCATAATTGCTATATAATGATGGGGTGTTTGATAATAATTTATTTAATAAGTTAATGATACAAAATTGCATTCTCTATAGCCTTAGAGTGTCAACAAAAATGAGACAGACAAGTAAAATGAGAGGGCAAAATAAACTTTGGGATTGTTCTTCCTAAGAAATTCTCCTCAGTTCAATTAATGAGCCCCTCCTCTGTGCCCAGTGCTATGCTAGAGAATCATAGCTAGTGAATCAAGTAAGTTGCCACTATTTTGCAATAGTCCCAATTTTTTGTTTAAAATATAGCTGCATGATATGAAAACTTAGCTTTGCTGAGAAATAAACGAGGATCATGAGATTTTTCTTACTACTTTGGGACTCTACTCCATGAGAATAAAGAATTGCTGTATGGGAACCAAAAATAAGCTACCTCAGCATTTACTGAAGTGTATTATTAAGATTTCATGATATGGGCCTCCCTGGTGGCACAGCGGGTTGAGCGCAGTGCTGTGAAGCTGTCCAAAGCCTCTGCAGCACGGGTTCGATTATTCCTGGCCAGCCAGCCAGGGAGATACCCACATGGCACGGCAGACCTCTCCTGTCTCGCTGGCTGATCCCCTCAGCAGTGTGCTTCAGTCAGTCTGCCTGCTCTCTTTCCCGTTCTGTCTCTGGTGAATTCTCTAACCCTCCCACGCTTCTGGCCTGTACCCCAGTTCTTGTATAAATAAAAATAAATCTTTAAAAAAAAGATTTCATGATAAAGGGTTCTGATAATTTAAAAAAAAAAATTGTAGAAGCCCAAAAAATACCTGCCATATGACTTAAGCATTGAAGAGATTAACTTGCAGGCAGTGAATGTTACAGAAGGAAGTGAATCTCCTATCCCACCAGGACAAAGAAATAACAATGAAGACTTGTCTCATCTAAGAGGCATTGTTCTAAGCCCCTTAATAAATTATCTCATTTACTTGTCATAGCACCGCTAGCTGGTAGATATAATTATTCCCATTTTGCAATGAAAAATCATAGGGTTAGAGAAAGTGGAGTAATTCACTTGAGGGGAACAGCAATTATCTGGCAGGTCTAGAGTCAGATCCAAATTACTAGCACCAAAGTCTATGGCCTTAAGCAGTAAAAAGGATGAGGGTGAAACATGTGTCCCTACAAGTGAACATCTTACATGTACACATCCCTCTAACCTGTGTGGCTCTAGCTTCCTGGACTGTAAGTCATGACACAGCCCCCAGGGGGTATGGCCCAAAGGGACCAAGTTAATTTCTCATACCTGAGGACTGGTTACTCAATGATGATGGCTGATTACTCATTGAGTGTTTCCGAGGTAGCAAGCACAAGTAAGATCGTTTTTTTTTAAAGATTTATTTATTTTTATACAAGAGCTGGGGTACAGGCCAGAGGTGCAGGAGGGCGAGAGGATTCACCAGAGACAGAGCAGGGAGCAGAACAGGCAGACTGACTGAAATACACTGCTGAGGGGAGCAGCGGGCGCAATAGGAGAGGTCTGCCTGTCTCGCCATGTGGGATTCTCGCCGGTCAGCTGGCCAGGATCGAACCTAGCTGCAGAGGCAGCGGACAGCTTCACAGTGCTGTGCTCAACCTGCTACACCACCGGGGAGGCCCACAGGTAAAATCTTCACAAGCATAATCTCACTTAAATTTCAAAGTCCAAAGCTGTGAGTCAGGTACTATGATGACCCCATTTTTTGTTGAACATAGGGCGTAGAGAAGCTAATTTCCTAGTCCTTGACCACACAGCTAGGAAATGGCAGACCCGGCCTTCAAACCCAGGTCTAGCCTAAGTTCAAACCACATTCTTAACCAATTTTCCTATACTACTTGCCAAAGTACTTTAAAAAAACAAATTGAATAATCTGGATCTTAAATATGTCTTTCAAAAACCTACTGTGTCTCTGAATTAAAATGGGAAGAAAACAGAAAAATGAATTCTTTTACAGATACTTCCAAATTGTAAACTTTGAAACATCTTCCACTTTTGGAAGATCTTGATGGGAGTGTCCTTGTGCAACTGTATAATTTCCATAGAAAAGAAGAGCTTCCAGGGTGCAGGGGTGGGGCTCCTGGGGTGCTCCTCATTCTGCGTATAAAAACTTACCTGTGGAAGCTGAGAGAGGGGAGAGGCCAGGCATTCTGTGACCTACCTCCTGGTTTAGCCAGTGGACAATCCAGCTGGGAATAATGATTATGGAGGGAATGAAAAATGCAAAGACAAAGGAATCCCTGGGAAGGACTCACAACAGTGCCTGTGGAGTGAACCGGCCAGTGGTTGTGGACATAAGTCATGTTCTTGTGCCATGTCTTTGGCCTGGCTTCCTGCTGACTCACCTCCATTGGTTCCTGCCTATTTCCTGGGGCCAGCCTCTCCACCTGTTCTGTGATCCACCAATAGACTTATAGCATACTCTGTTTTTGTTTAGGTAAATTGCTGGTGATTCTAATCTGTAACACCAAGAACTTAATATTACAAAATCATTCACACTTTTGAAATGATATAGTTGGCACCAAAGCTGAACCTTTACCCTGAACTTCCATAGATGGTAACAAACTGTATTCTTTCCTGAGATCCAAGGTGAAATACAGTTGGGGTTTTGTAGTTGACTTAACAACCATTTTTTGTACCCTGGGGCTATGAGCAGTGAGTTCCAATTACTCAGCCAGGCCTCTAAGACTTGGCTTAGCATGGTGCCAAACATGGCCCTTCCACTATTCTCCTGGTCTAGGCCTGTACTCATGGTTTCTCTGTAGCCATGTTTTACATATTTTCTGACCAGATAGCTTTTTTTTAATACAGTGATAATTGGAAAACCTGGCCTTATGCATCCTGAGGTATCTACTTATGAGTACTTCTTATGGCCAAGAGCTGGTTTCCTACTGCTCCCAGCTCTGCTTTGGACCATAGCTCACTCCATGGCAGTCTACTAATTCCACTGCTCTTATTATAAGAGAAGAGTCTAGGGCCTCCTGGGTGGCGCAAGGTGTTAAGTCTCAGCACTGCAAGGTGATCTGCAGCCTCTGCGGCAGGACAGTCGATCCCAGGCCAGGGAGCTACGCACATAGCGCAGCAGACCTCTCCTATCTTGCCCACTGCTCTCCTCAGCAGTGTATTTCAGTCAATATGCCTGTTCTGTTTCCCACTCTGTGTCTGGTGAATCCTCTCACTCCCCATGTGAATCCCTACACCCCAGTTCTTGTATGCATAAATAAATAAATCTTTTAAAAAAGAGAGAGAGAGAGAGAAGGGTCCAGCCTGCCCTTCTGAGGTGTCCCCGGGGCATGGGAGAGGAGGTATGTCTTCATTTCCTTCACTACAACCCCTGCAGCCCATAAAGATAGAAACAGCGTGTGTAGCTGGTGTGTTGGGACAACTGGAAAGAGAATTGACATTTAGTAGTGGAAAGGTTAAAGGTCTTGTGAAATTTCATTTTCTCAGACACAAAGAAAGTAGACCTGGGTGGAGGTGGAAGTGTTATAGGACAGGGAGAGGGGCAGCCCAAACCCCGCAAACCTGCCTATTCTAAATGGGTTCTGCCATCCGCCGCATCAACACAAAACATAGGAGACTTTAATGGGAAGGAACTTTAATTAAACTAGGAAACAACACAGGTAAGGCAAAGAGTCTAGTTTCTAAATGAAGCACCCAAAGTTACCCATCCCCTCGTGGGTAAAAGTCCATCCATATGGGATCGGCCCAGAACAAGGCCCCAAAGCCTGCCACAAGTCTAAAGCATCTTCCAGTGGGGACCCACAGCAAAGGGTCACAAACAACCGGACAAGCCCGGAAGGAAAAGAGCAAAATCAACATCAAGATAAAAGCTGCCATGGTCACCTCCCCACGGGTCTCACCCACATCTGTGTCACCCAGTCCACGACCAAAAGACAAGCGCAGTTTCTTCACGTGTCTCTAGGCTCCATGCGCCTCCTCTTCCTCCTTCTCTTCTGCAGCTTCTTCTCTTCCTGCTCAGCTCCACCCTTCCTTGGGTGGGGCAGGGAAACTGGAACCTCCCCCTTTCCTGGGGACCACCCTGTTACAGAAGGTTCTCCTGAAGTCTGACCTGGAATGTCCTGCCTGCTCAAACATTTCTGCTAGAAGACTCTGGGGAAATCCCTGGGAAGGATCTACTATCTACTCCACCCTCATTGTCTCCTCAGACAATTCTTCGATCACACCAGGGAACTCAGCAAGATCATCAGCCACGCTGGGACAGCCATATCCTGTGGAAACAGGGCTCATTAGGGAGGAGCTCTGGCCCTAGGATGGGTGTGGGTCATCTGCATCAGATTACACTGTTGCTACTATCATCAGCGTGAGTCCCAGCAGAGGCGGCTGGGATAGTAACTTTGTTGGGTGAAGTGCAGGTATATCAGATGATTAACTAAGGAGGAAACTCTTCTGTCATTTACAAAGTGCTCCTCCTTTTCCTTGAAGTCCTTAGGTTCCATTATAATGCATAGCAGGGTTTAATCCCTTTCTCATTTTGCCTTTCAGAACAATGGAGTGTTACTTTAAAAGAACAATAAAAGGCTTTATTGAGATGTAATTTGTGTACAAGACAATTAATCCATTTAAAGTGTACAGTTCCAGGCCTCCCTGGTGGCACAAGGGTTAAGACACAACCTATGGGCTTGCTGCAGCCACTGCAGCATGAGTTCCATCCCCGGCCAGAGAGCTGTCTGCATGGTGCAGCAGACCTTTCCTGACTCGCCCGCTGCTCCCCTCAGCAGTGTATTTCAGTGCAAATGCCTGTTCTGTTCCCCACTCTGTCTCTGATAAATCCTTTCATTCACCACAATTCTGGCCTGTACCCCAGTTCTTGTATGCATAAATAAATAAAAAAAAAACTTAAAGTATGGATTTCCAGGCCTGCCTATTGGTACCGAGGTTAAGTCTCAGCACTATCAAGCTATCACCAGCCACTACAGCAGGAGTTAGATCCCTGGCCAGGGAGCTAACCCACATGGCACAGCCGACCTCTCCTGACTCGCCCACTGCTCCCTCAGCAGTGTATTTCAATATATCTGCCTGTTCTGCTCCCCACTCTGTCTCTGGTGAATCCTCTCACTGACCCCCCTCAAACCCTCCACACCTCTGGCCTACACCCCAGCTCTTGTATGCATAAATAAATAAATCTTTTTTTTTAAAGTGTACAATTCCATGGTATCAAGTATATTCAGAGTTGTACAGCCTTCCCCACAATCAATTTCAGAACACCTCAAATGAAACCCCATGCCCGTTAGCAGTCATTCCTCATTGCTCCTCAACCTTCAACATTAAGCAACCATGATCTACCTTCTAATCTCTATGGATTTGCCTTTTATGGACATTTCATAGAAATGGAATTGATGGAAACTAAGAGTAGAAAAGTTTAGGATGGAAGGTCTCACATGGACAGACACTGAGACTAGGGTAGAAATGATTAATGAATCTTGAACTAAATCTGGCTGTGGAAGTTTTCAGCAATCCAAGACAGGGTCAGAAAAGATTACCAGTCCGAGATGGGGCACAGAGAGAATTGTCAATTTTAGAAGACCAACCCAATATGACCCTGAAGCAATCATTTCCACAGTAATTCCATCAAAGAACATTATAAAAGAACACCCCTTGCTCTGGCAAAATGCAGCTGTTTTTTAAGACTGCTTGCCTGTTTCCATGTAGACGTGCTTTCTTTTTTCTTTTTTTTTTTTTTAAGATTTATTTATTTTATTTATACAAGCACTGGGTACAGTCAGAAGTGTGGAAGGGTAAGAGAATTCACCAGAGCCAGAGCAGGGAAATAGAACAGGCAGACCAATGAAATACATTGCTGAGGGGAGCAGCCGGCACGGCAGGAGAGGTCTGCGCAGGCGTGCTTTCTTAACCCATTCCAAAACTGCAGCTCTCCTCCACACCTGTATCTATGCAGGTATACCTCTATCCTTGTTCTCCTTTTCTCAATATTATCCTGTGCAGATGAATGGGAAGGGAACATCTGCTGAATTCTTCCTCAGAGGGACCCAGAACCTCATGCACCAAAACCCAACAGAATCATATGAGATAGAATATTTTGTGACTGATTTCTTTTATTCAGCGTAATGTTTTCAAGGCTCACGCACACTGTAGCAGATGTCACTATTTCATTCCTTTTTGAGGCTGAATAATCTTCGGTTGTATGGATATACCACATTTTCTTTATCCATCATCCATTATGGATCTTTGGGTTGCTTCCACTTTTTGGCCTCCATAAATAATGCAACTATGAATATTCACATCAACATCTTGTGTGCACATGTTTTTTCATTTTTCTTGGGTAAATACCTCAGTGGAATTCCTGGGTCATATGATAGCTCTACATTTAATCTTTTGAAGAACTGCCAAAATGTTTTCCAAAATAGCTGCACTATTTTACATTCTCACCAGCAGTGTATAAGGGTTTTAATTTCTCCACATCCTTGACAACATTGTTGTTTGTCTTTTGTGTTATGGCCATTTTAAAAGGTATGAAGTGATACTTCATTATGGTTTAATTTGCATTTCTTTGATGGTTTGAAAGATGCTGAGCACCTTTTCTTGATCATTAGTGGATCTTCATTGGAGAAATGTGTATTTAGGTCTTTTGCCTATTTTTAAATTGGGTTGGTTTGTTGTCACTATTGCTGATTTATAAGAGTTCTTTATCGAGTCTAGATGAATCCCTCATCAGATATATGATTTCCTAATATTTCCTCCCATTCTGTGAGTAGATTTCCCACTTTCTTGATGGTATCCTTTGAAGCACAAAAGGTTTTATTGCTTTGAAAGAAGTCCAACATAACTATTTTTTTTTCTTAATTGCTTTGCTTTGGTATCATATCTAAGAAACCATTGTCTGATGCAAGTTCACAGAGATTTATTCCTTTGTTTAATCTAGGAGTTCTAGAAGTTTTGGCTCTTATATTTAGATCTTTGATGCATTTTGACTTAATTTTTGTACATGGTGTGAAATAGAGGTCCAGCATCACTCAGCATGTGGCTGTTTGGTTGTTCCAGCACCATTTGTTGAGAGGACTATTCTCTCTCCATTGGATTATCTTGGCATGCTTGCAGACAATCAATTAATTGTAAGTGTGAAGGTTTATTTTTGGATTCCCAATTCTATTTCATTGCTCTACATGCCTGTCCTAGCCAGTACCAGAAATTACCTTTTAATCATGGCTGCTCTCCTTATCTCAGGAGGAGCTCTTGATTGGCTGTTCTTTTATTAACAACTTAGTCTTTTTTTTTTTTAGGTTGATTTATTTATGCATACAAGAACTGGAGTACAGGCCAGAGGTGTGGGGGGGTGAAAGGATTCACCAGAGACAGAGTGGGGAACAATACAGGCAGACTGACTGAAATACATTGCTGAGGGGAGCAGCAGGCTAGTCAGGAGAGGTTTGCTGTGCTCCCTGGCTGGGGATCAAACTCATGCTGCAGTGGCTGAGGACAGCTTCATAGACTGCGTCTAAACCCCTTGCGACACCAGGGAGGCCCCCATCTTTTTTTTAAACAGCTGAGTAGTATTCCATCATGTATATATAGCACTTGTTCTTCATCCACTCACCTGTTGTGGGTATTTAGGTTGTTTGATAACTTGGCTATAGCTGTGATGAACAGAGGAATGCATATATTCCTTCAAATTCATGCTTTTGTATTCTTCTGATAGATACCTAAGAGTGGGATTGCTGGATCATAGGGTCTATCTGTTCTTATGTTTTGAAAAACAGACCTGCACCCAGACCATGCTGTTTTCCACAGGGACTGGAACAGTCTACATTCCTACCAACAGCATAAAGGGTGCCTTTTCTCCACATTCTTGACAACATCAAACAACTCAGTCTTGGAGAGAGGATATGGTGACAGAAAGGAGGGAGGGGAGCCAATTTTTCTTGATGTCTGTCTTTTCTCAAGCTGCTGTCACTGCTCTGAGAGTAGGGGCCACAAAATAGAGGAGTTGGCAGTGAAGCCCTTGTTTATCCTCTTCCGGCGAATTGTGGTGTGTGGCAGTTGACCTGCATCTAATTAAGTGGACTATGGACTATATGATCTAGGTTCAAATGAACTACATTTAGACTTAGTTGCAATAGACATAAATGAATGATGAAATTTATGATAGAAGCAAAATTCTCTAAAACTGGGCTTGGGAGACTAACTATATTACTAAAGACTGAAGGAAAAACATTTCTTTCTCAGCCATTTATCTTTTAATGACTAGACCAGAACACTCACATAGGATGAGTCCTCATAGTAGCTTTTGTTACCTAGGCAGTTGATAACAATTAGTCAGTAATTGATTGTTTCCAGCTGCTTCTCTTTGATTAGTTTTTGAAAACAAATTTATTATTGTCCTCCTGTGGTTTGGTATTGCTAAGCACTAGAAGCCTAGAATAGCTAAGATGAAGACAAGATGACTATGAGTGCTCTAAAGGGCTACAGGTTCAGGGCAAGTGTAGCCTCAGGAAGATAAGATAGGCTTCCCAACACCCTACCCCCAAAATATGCTTTATTTAGGTATATTTGAAGATTATAATTAATTTCAAGTGTATAAATGATGATTTAATGTACCCATGTATTGCAAAGTGATCACCACAATCAGGTTAGTTCATCACCCTGCGATTATTTTTTCTTTTTTCTTTTTTTTTTTTTGGCAAGAACACTTGAGATTTACTCTTGTAGAAAATTCCCAGTATGCTGTACAATTTTATTAGCTGAAGTCACCATGCTGAGCATTAGATCCTCAGGACTCATTCATCCTATAACAGAAAGTTTGCACCCTTTGACTAACATCTCCCCATTTCTCCCACTTGCTAGTCCCTGGCAGTTACCATCCTACTGTTTCTACGAGTTTTACTTTTATTTAAGATTCCACATAAGGTGGGCATTCCTGGTGGCCTAGGGGTTAAGTTTCAGTGCTCCCCAGCCAGGGAGATAATCCATACATGGCACAGTAGCTCTCTCCTGGCTCATCCATTACTCCCCTCAGCAGGTAATTCAGGGGCAGCAACCTGGTGATCAAAGGTTGAAATTAACCGGCTGCTTCCATCCTTCCTCCGACTTTTCTTCATTAGTTAAAACTGAGGTATCGTTGGTTTATAATATTATCAACATATTATGATTTAATCCATACCTCTTCAAATCTTTGTTGCCACAGCACACCCACTACCACCAGCTCCTTCCTGATAGCATAGGATTTGGAGGAACCCTTGGCTACAATGACGAGCTCATATGCCGGGCAATGGGCAATGGTCTTGATGTTCTGGAAGGCGACCTCATGGGCACCTGGGCATAACATCCACCTGGCCTGACTCACTCAGTGCAGTGGGCACACATCCATGACCTGCCACCTACTGTCCCAGCTCTCCTGATGCCTGTGACCCAGGGGTTGCTGTTGGTGATAGCATTCACCCGGACCAATGAGTAAATGATCTGTGAGTAAATGATCTGGAAGGCATGCTCGATAAAGTAGACCATCATGAGCTTCTTGCCCTTGCTGCTGCTGTGCAGCATCATGGAGTTGGTGAAGTGCTCCAGGAGGGACCAGTGAGTCTGCAGGAAGTTCTTGGAGCATAGCACCCTCACCAGAGGGAGAGGTACTGGACATCCTGCAAGGAACCCTGCAATGTACAATGATCTGCACATCGTCAGTGCTCCAGTTCCTAAAGAGTTCCATGTTTGGGGGCTCTGCTACTGCATGTGCAGCTGTCTCTTACTTGGTCTTTCTGACAGTGTGGCGGGGATATGACCTTTGTGGACCATGTGCTGCCCTGGCCCAGACAGGAAGGTAGAACTAGTTTCATGTTCTCAATTCTCTTGCTCCCTCATCATGTTTCTATTGTAGTAGTATAGTAGTTTGAATACTACTACTTATAATAATACATTTATTTAATAATGAAAAGCTCAAGTCCAAGGGCTCATGTGGCCCAGTTTTGGGGTGATTACTACTTCAGAGAAAGAACCAGTAACCAAAATGAAGGCAATTCCTGTGTATATTATTCGGTAATCAATTTACAGCCCAGTATAACTTCAGGAAACCACCTTTCCCATTCCTGGAGGGCTGCACTCAGCAGCTGCTCACATCCCTCTTTTTCCATTCTTTTTTTCTTTTTCTTTTTTAAAGATTTATTTATTTATGCATACAAGAACTGGGGTACAGGCGAGAGGTGCAGGGGGTGAGAGGATTCACCAGGGACAGAGTGGGGAACAGAACAGGCAGATTGACTGAAATACGCTGCTGAGGGGAGCAGCGGGTGAGGCAGGAGAGGTCTGCTGCACCATATGGGTAGCTCCCTAGCTGGGAATTGAACTCCTGCTGAAGTGGCTGTGGACAGTTCATTGGTTGTGCCTTAACCCCTTGCGCCACCAGGGAGACCCACTTTTTCCATTTCTTACTATCCTCTGGTGTGAGGACTGTATTCAGCAGCAGGGAACTGAAACTTGCTTGCACATGCTTAACAGAACGAAGGTTTCCTTACGTAACCAGAACTCTAGTTCAGGGTTGGTCTAACTGCTTCAGGAAATGTCAGGATCGCAGGCTTCCTTCAGTTTACACCTTTTGCAAACTGGCTACTACACCTGGAGGACTGAATCTGTGTTCTCAGCAGGAAGAAGGAAAAGTAAATGACAAAAGTATATGCATGTGTTTCTCTCTCTCTTTTTCTCTCTCCTCTCCTCCCCCCACCCCTTTCATTTTGGAAAACAATACTTTTTTGGAAAACCTCCACCCAATAGAGTTCTAATTATATCTCATTGCCATAATTGGATCAACTGACCACCTTTTGCAGAATGAGTATGGAAAGATAAGATTTTTGTTTTAAAGTGGACACATTGTTTCCTCAGAACAAGACTGGGGGAGAAATGAAAGAATGCCGCTAGGCAACTGTCAGTGCATGAGGTATTTTTCTACACCAAAATGCTTCCTGAACCTCCTTAAACACATGTGCCTATGTGTGAATTCCCCTCTCTTCTCTCCTTGTTCCACTGCTATTCTCTGTTTTCTTTTTGGAGTCAAACAGGCCCTTTTCTATTCCAGCTTTTTGGGTGTTTTGTGTGTTTCTCCCCCCAACTAGGAAACATCTGCTTGGAGACCAGGCTATACAAGCCCATTATAAGTATTATCTTATTGAACTCTCACAGCAGCCTACGAAGCTGGCATTTTTTTTTTTAAAGATTCATTTATTTATTTATTTTATACAAGAACGGGGGCACAGGCCAGATGCGAGGGAGGGTTAGAGGATTCACCAGAGACAGAGCGGGGAACAGAACAGGCAGACTGATGAAACACACTGCTGAGGGGAGCAGTGGGTGAGACAGGAGAGGTCTGCTGTGCCATGTGGGACCCTCGCCTGCCTACCAGGATCGAACTAGCTCTGCAGAGGCTGTGGACAGCTTCACAGCATGGCGCTCAACCGCCTGCGCCACCAGGGTAGGCCCTGAAGCTGGCATTTTTGATTATCACCCCAGTGACAGATGTGGAAAGTAAGGCTTGGAACAGTGAATTAACTTGCTAAAGTCATATAGCTAGTAAGAGGGAGTGCTATCATTTAAACCCAGATGTTTTAGGTAGGAACTGCCCCTGAGATAGAGATTTGCAGGCAGGAACTTCATTTTGAAGTACCTTTGAGATTAACACTTTTGGGGAACAAGACAGCAGAATTGACCACAGGGAGAAGTCAAACCAATTGGTGATTAATCGTCCTCACCTCTTTATTATCTTTCTCCAAAGCATAAATTTACTCCATCAGCAGTTATCCAAACTCACAGTGCAACAGTGTGAGATCCATAGTCAGGGGAAATTTCAGGTTCCCTGCCCTACCCAAGGAAGAGATGGAGCTGAGCAACCAGAAGGAACTAGAAAAAGACTGGTGGAAGGTAGAGGGAAAGAGAGTAGAAGACTGGAAGAAGATCTGGAGGAGGCACGTGGAACAGAGAGATGTGAAGAAGAAGCTGTGCTTGCCTCCGGGCCTTGGACTTGTACCAGGGACTTGGGGGACATGGAAGGAGACACCTGAAAGAGAGACATGGGTGAGAGACCCATGGGGAGGCTGACAATGGCCGCCTTTATCTTGCTTGCATTTTGATTTTACTCTTTTCCTTCCAGACTTGTCTGGACCCTTCTGTTTCTTTCCTATGTGTCCCCACCAGAAGGTGCCTTAGAGTTGTGGCGAGCTTTTGGCCCTCAGTGGCCCTGCTTTGGTCCAACCTGTTTGGCTGGGCATTTACCCACAAGGGATGGGTAACTTTGGGTGTTTCATGGGGAGACAATTTTAAGTATTTTCTCTTCTGTTCTCTCCATTGCACACTAATTAAAGTTCCTTTCTCTTGAAGGTCTTATGCACTAGGAGTATGCTTGTCTCTATGCTGTAGATGCCACTTAGAGTGTGCAGGCTTGGGGATCCTGCAGTTTGCCTACTAACAATAATTCTTAAATTGCTATTTTCCCTGCATTTAAAAAACATCCAATAGATAGCATCTTCTAGTGCATTCTTGCACTGGTATTACATACCAATCATCCCATTCCATCACTATTGCTAATGATTTTAACAGCTGTACAACTACAGAATGCCAGGGACTCTCGGGGCTTCACCTGTGGGCCTCACTGCCAACTGCCCAGAAGTGATTCACACCACACTCATGGGACTAATTGGTTTAGTTCATATTCCCTGGAAAACCAACTCTGAGATAGAGATTTGCAAGCAGGAAATATTAGGTAATATCCTTGGGATCAATACTGTATGGGAGTGAAAGTAGGATCGAATAGAGAAGTTGAACTGAATGAGTCATAGCAAAGTCCTTAGCTGACCACTTGGGAACTGATCCCTGAAGGGGTCTTTGATGTGGGGAGAGCCCCTCAGGGTGGTGCCACCCAGGATCTATCCATCTTCCGTGCAAGCTGTCCCAGGGTGTGGTGTGACCTGGCTGGAAGTAGCTCCCTAGCTGAGGACAATTCCTGGAAAGGGCTTCAGTTGAGAGCTGCTGACCACTAACATTCCCAGCAACTGAGGAAATAGGCATCTTGGTCTTGAGGAACACCATGTGCTACTTAACATTCAGGAGATGGGGGAAGTAGGTAGAAAAGAGGGAACACTACTGGAACAATACAGCTGAAGAAAAAAATCGGTAGAGATTGTTGCATGGCCAAAACCCAGAGGATGAATAAAAAAGATGCATTTAAAACTACACCGGGTGGGTCTCCCTGTGGCACGAGGGATTAAGATGCAACCTATGAAGCTGTCCGCAGCCACTGCAGCTGTCCGCAGTTCAATACCCAGCCAGGCAGCTACCCACATGGCGCAGCACACCTCTCAACAGTACTCCAGTTCTTTTTTTTTTTTTTTAAAGATTTATTTATTTATACACGAACTGGGGTACAGGCCAGAGGCGTGGGAGGGTGAGAGGATTCACCAGAGACAGAGTGGGGAACAGACCAGGCAGATCAACTGAAATACACTGCTGAAGGGAGCAGCGGGCGAGACAGGAGAGGTCTGCCATGCAATGTGGGTATTTCCCTGGCCTGCGGGGAATTGAACCTGCCCTCCAGAGGCAACGGACAGCTTTACAGCGCTGAGCTTAACCTGTTGTGACACCAGGGAGGCCCATGTACCCCAGTTCTTATATGCATAAATAAATAAATCTTTAAAAAAAAAATACCACAAAACTACACCAGGGCCTCCCTGGTGGCACAAGGGGTTAAGTCTCAGCACTACAAAGCTATCTGCAGCACTAGTTCGATTCCCTGGCCGGGGAGCTGACCCACATGGCGCTGCAGATCTTTCTTATTTCATCCATTGTTCCCCTCAGCAATGTATTTCAGTCAATCCATCTGTTCTACTCACCACTCTGTCTCTGGTGAATCCTCTCACCCCACCCCCCAGCTTCTGCACCTCTGGCCTACATGCCAGATCTTAAATGCAAAAATAAATAAATCTATTTTAAAAAATAAATAGGGCCTCCCTGGTGGCGCAGGGAGCAAAGCATTGTGAAGCTATCCACAGCCTTTGCATCTTGCTTTAGATCCCCGGCTGGCCAGGGAGCTACCCACATGGCACAGCAGACCTCTCCTATCTCGCCCACTGCTCCCCTCAGCAGTGTGTTTCTGTAGATCTGCCCGTTCTGCTCCCCACTCTGTCTCTGGTGAATCCTCTCACCTCCCACACCTCTGGCCTGTACCCCAGTTCTTGTATGCATGAATAAATAAATCTTTAAAAATAAATAAATAAAACTACACCAAACTTTAACTTGTGTTGGACAGTGTGGAATGGGGCATGTTAGGATACAAGCCTGTTGTTATCTCCCCAGTGAACTAGAGCTAGTCACGCTGATGCTTTATCTGTGATAATTCAGGTAGCAGACATATTTGGTTGGGCTACACAGTGTTTTTGAAAATGTGAATTGGCTGCCACTAAGTAAAAATTATTTATTTATTTATTTTTAAAAGATGTATTTATTTATACAAGCACTGGGTACAGTCAGAAGCGCAGGAAGGTAAGAGAATTCACCAGAGCCAGAGCAGGGAATAGAACAGGCAGACTGACGAAATACACTGCTGAGGGGAACAGCGGGTGGGGCAGGAGAGGTCTGCGTGCCATGTGGGACCCTCACTGGCCCGGGGATGGAACCGGTGCGGCAGAGGCTGCAGACAGCTTCGCAGCATCCCAGCGCTCAACTGCTGCGCCACTGGGGAGGCCCTAGGTAAAATTTAGAAGAGCTTATAGTAAGTTCAGATCTCCAACTTGAGTAACTGGAAGATTTAGCAACACTGTCAACATTCCTGCATGGTATTAATTGACAGTTGAGTGATAGCTGCCCCTTTATTTTTATTTTAAAGATTTATTTACTTATGCATACAAGAACTGGGGTGTAAGCCAGAGGTGGGGTGGTGGTGGTGGTGAGAGGATTCACCAGAGACAGAGAGGGGAGCAGAACAGGTGGACTGACTGAAATACACTGCTGAGGGGAGCAGCAGGCGATACAGGAGAGGTCTTCCCACCATGTGGGTTAGCTACCTGGCTGGGGATGGAACTCTAGCTGCAGATAGCTTCATAGCGCTGAGACTTAACCCCTTGTACCACTGGGGTGGCCCCTCTTTGGCATTTTTGTTTAGAATTCCTGCTTTCCTATACTACCTACAGTGCATCATATATATAATAAGTGCTTTGGTACTTAATATTGGTTCAGTGGAACTGAATGAATTTAACTGGAAGGAAGCTGGAATGAAGGTTAGAATACAAGGGTAGTGAGAGGCTTGACCTCAGGAGAGGCAAGTGCAGGTTAGGATGAATTAATGACTACTGAAGCAAGAGCAGAGGACCAAGCTCTGAAGTTCCATGACTTACCATAGATTAAAGAGGAGTGAAGAATCAGGGAAGAAACCACAGAAGAACAGGAAAGAGAAGCAGAGCAGAAAGAAACGTCAAAGGGTGGAACCCTAGAATTTGGGCCGTTGCAGCCAGTCTAGGTAAACTTAAGAGATATGGGGAAAAGATAGGCAAAAAACCATGGCTAGAAGAAAATAATTAAGGAGGGCCTCCCCTGGTGGCGCAGTGGTTGAGCGCTGGGCTGAGAAGCTGCCTGCAACCCCTGCAGCGCTGGCTCCATCCCCGGTCCCACATGGCGTGCAGACCTCTCCTGCCACACATGCTGCTCCCCTCAGCAGTGTACTTTGTCAGTCTGCCTGTTGTGCTCCCCATTCTGGCTCTGGTGAATTCTCTCACCCTCCCGCGTTTCTGACTGTACCCAGTGCTTGTATAAATAAATAAATAAATCTAAAAAAAAAAAAAAGAAAATAATTAAGGACTTTCAGAGAAAGTATCTGAAAAAGGAGATTTTTGGGTCTGTAAGTTTAGCAGGAAGTAGAGGTATTAGGTCATTCTTTGGGGGTAAGAGTGAGAGCTCTTTCAGAGGTCTTAATTGCGGAAGGCATAGATGGACATTTATTTAATATTTATCCCTTTCTTCAGCATTGTCATCATTTTTGACATCATCCAAAAGAAATTAGTCACTGGCCATGTTGCATTCCTAAAAAATAGGTTAAAGAATTATCCAGACCCTGTCCTCTTGTTCTAGTAGAATGAAATATTAATTAATTTAATATGTATTTTGGACACTCACCAGCCAGCAGAGACTAGAAATTTCTCTCAGGGCTTACCTTTTTGTATATGAGCTATCGGGTTTGCGGATTTTCTGTGGTAAAATTTACATTTTGATTTTGCTCCACTTTGTCAGCCAGTTAAGCATCTTCTGTAACCTGGTTGTTAATTATGCTCTGAATGTGTAAATTCATTTTCACATTAGCCTAAAGTGTATTGTGGAAGATAAATTTAGGTATTGGGGGCATAGGGTGAACCCTTGTTTCAAGAGGCCCACTGACTCTCTGGGGTTTGCACCCTGATTCTGCCACTTAACTCTATGACTCTGGGCAGATCTTAGTACCTCATCAGTGGGAGTGGATAATGAAAGGCCTATTGAAATATTCAAATGAGATGATGAATGTGTTGAATTAATAATGATGCATGTGAAGACCCGAAAAGCTTTTTGAGGATGGTGAAACTTGAACCTATTATCAACTATGCCAAAGTTTTAACTTGGGTTCCTATCATTCAGCAGAGTAAGCCTGGACGGGGGTTCAGATTTGACTGCATTTGACACCGTTAAAAAGAAAAAAATCACTGAATTTTTCTTGGCCTTACTTTCACCAGTTTCTCAGCAGTCTATAGTAGCTAGGATGGCTCTGGAAACCTGAGGTTGTGTGCCTTACTTTTTGAGAAAGCTTAAGGCACAGAAGGGCTCGGGCACAGCCTCTCCAGCTTAGCGGCAGAGATCAGTGCGCTGGGAGAAATGCTAGCCCCGGGGCGCCCTAACTTCCAACCAGGGGAGCAATCCAAACCCAGAGGCCCGCGGGGGAGGGGGAGTCTGAAGCGGCGGTGGGGGTGAGAGCAGAGCCTCCCGAGTCAGCTCCGACTCCCGCGGGCTGAACTTAGAGCCAGAGTGGACGCGAGCCCGGTGGCAAAGTGGGACGCGCGCCCGCGGGCCCGGCGGAGCTAGGTGACGTCACCTCCAGGAGGACTCGCTTTTTCATTAATGAAACCGGCCGGCGCGGGCGCATGCGCGGCAGGTCCCCTTCCCTCTCGCTTCCCCCTCCCGTTTCCCAGCCGCGCTCTCAATCTCTAGCTCGCTCGCTCTCCCTCTCCCCGGGCCGTGGAAAGGATCCCACTTCCGGTGGGGTGTCATGGCGGCGTCTCGGGCTGTGATGGCTGTGGGGAGACGGCGCTAGTGGGGAGACCGACCAAGAGGGCCCCCTCCCCTCCCCGGGTCCCCCTCCCCGTCCCCCTCCCCCCCAGCCTCCTCGCCAACGCCCCCTTCCCCTCTCCCCCTCCCAGCTCGGCGCAGGCCCCCCATCCCCACCCCCGTGGGAACGTTCGGAGCCTGCACTCCTCAGACCCTCTCCTCGCCTCTTCCCTCACCTCAGCCCCCGCTCCCCGCCCTCTTCCCGGCCCTGGGCGCCGGCCGACCGGTCCCTCCGCCGCCCCCGGCCGCGGGAGGACATGCCGCGCACAGGCCGGTGGAATGGGTCCAGGCCGTGGTCAGCCGCTTCGACGAGCAGGTAACGGGGCCGTGGCGGGCGGGAGGTGGGAGCGGGGTGGGGTGGGGACGGAGTGGGTGCGGGGAGGAAGGAGCGGCCGCCTCCCCCATGGCTGCCTCTGGCACTGGAGGAAAGGAAGGGGGGATAAGTGGGGGTGGCCTAGTGGGGAGGTGCGGGGAAGGAGGGGACGGCTGGTAGCTTGGGCTCCCCTTCCCTCCTAAGTCGAGGGGTGGGGCCTTTTCCCAGACCACCCCTCCGACCCTCCATCCTCTTTATCCCATCCCTTCCGCTTGCTAATAGGGATGAGTGACCTGGGGGCGCCTTCTGGGGGCCTCCATCTGGATTTAATCATCTCCCCTTTTTGTTTTGAACGGAGGTGGGTAACATCAGGGGTTCCTCTCCTCTCGGTGGGCCTCCTGACTGGGGGTGAGTGGCTGAAGGAGCCCCGAGGCCCGTGTTGTGTACCCCCAATAGAACGGTAACATCCCGCCCCTCCCCCAGTTTCTTCAGCTTCCTCCTTGAAGGGGGAAGAGTAGAAGAAAGCAGGGGCAGCACAGGTTTTCTTACTTTCTGCTCCTTCGTCCAGCTTGCCCCGAGAGCTCCAGGCGCGCACACACTGCACATCTTTTTTGATGCCCCACAAGGGCTTCTTCCCCCCCAATATCCTGAAGAAATGAGACTTGCTTTTTCACGTTGCCTTTTGCAGTGGAAACATGGTTCTTGTTCCCTCCTGCTTCTGAAGTATTTTTTCCTTCCTACATAATAGCACTTTCCCCCTTTATTTTGCCAGAGGTCTGAGAATGCAAATGTGCCTTTCTTGAGTGCGGATCTTGGGGAGTAAGAGGAGTAGGGTGCACGGAAGTGGGGAAACTAATTACATCTGAGCCATTGACAACAGAGAGCAAAGACAGCTGGGATGTAGTCCTGGAGCCGATTATTCTGCTAGTGTTTTGTTGTTTTAAACTCTCACCTCTTGGTTGACAAGAGAATTTTCATTGAGAATATTTGGGGTGGAAAAAAGTTTCATGGCTTGGGATGTGTCATTTGTTATAGGACAGGGAGAGGGTCAGCCCAACCCCGCAAACCTGCCATTCTAAATGGGTTCTGCCATCCGCCGCATCAACACAAAACATAGGAGACTTTAATGGGAAGGAACTTTAATAAAACTAGGAAACAATACAGGTAAGGCAAAGAGTCTAGTTTCTAAATGAAGCACCCAAAGTTACCCGTCCCCTCGTGGGTAAAAGTCCATCCATATGGGATTGGCCCAGAGCAAAGCCCCAAAGCCTGCCACAAGTCTAAAGCATCTTCCAGTGGGGACCCACAGCAAAGGGTCAGAAATAACCAGACAAGCCCGGAAGGAAAAGAGCAAAATCAACATCAAGATAAAAGCTGCCATGGTCACCTCCCCACGGGTCTCACCCACATCTGTGTCACCTAGTCCACGACCAAAAGACAAGCGCAGTTTCTTCACGTGTCTCTAGGCTCCATGTGCCTCCTCCAGGTCTCCTTGCTCCATCCTGCTTCCTTCCTTAGTCTCTTCTGCAGCTTCTCCTCTTCCTGCTCAGCTCCACCCTCCCTTGGGAGGGGCAGGGAACCTCCCTCTTTCCTGGGGACCACCCTGTTACAATTTTATTCCTTGAGCTTCACACACTCAATCCGAGGACTGATCAGAATGAATGCACATCTAGCCTTTTGTCACTGGGAATTAGTTTAACTTTGTGTTGCCTTTGGTGATTGGGTGGTTTAAAGGGATCCTTTTTGCAACTGTAGTTCTACCATGGGCTTCCTGTGACAAAGACTCTTTAAAATTGAGCCAGTCTATTTTTACTGGCTATAACAAAAAAGCTGATTATGGAACCTGAGTTTCGGAAGGGGAGAACTCCTTTATTTGATCCATGAACATTTCCTTTCAGGACTCCTAGTGTTTCTGACCTACCTGAAGGATACTTATTTGGGAAAAGGCAGAGAAACTGAGAAGACAGTTGAGGAGACACTACATAGATAAAACAGAATTAAGAAGCTAACAGAGACTTGAAGTTGTTGTGTCACCCATCCTTTTGGTTCCAGACCAAAAAGCATCTAAACTAACTGTACTAGTAAATCTTTCTGAGTGAAGTGTTACTGCTTGTATTAGATTGTGTTATTGATAGACTGTTAGATTTAACACCTGATAGAAAAGATTTTCTCTGTAATTTTAAGGATTTAAAAGGCAACAGAAGAACCCCAGAACTGAACCTTGTGGCCAGCATAATCTTGGGTCAGAAATTCAAAGGATTTAATGCCACAACTGTTCTCATTAAAATTTTTTTGCCCCTATTTTTAAATGTTATTTTTTCACTTTTTACCTGTTCATCTCTGGGTTTATCCACCACATACAGAGAAAGATAATTCTCTAGACTAAAAGAGAGAAGTGATTTTGTTTATATGCCCAGGAAAGCCAGTAAAGCCTGTCTCAGGTGTCAAGACTGTAGGCTTCCTTGTTTGCTTGTTGGGTATATTTGAATCAAACTCCACACCATCTATTAAAAAATGACATAAGAGTTTTAATTTGAAGCATTTGAAGATATTATATTGTAATTAAGAGATACGGTAGGACAAATTATTCCTCACATTTTACTTCCACAAGGTTAACGTTCACTTTGTGATGTAAAATATAGGGGTTTTCGGTGTTTAACATAAGGTATGCACTGATTTATTATATAAGTAATAAATGTTTAATTCAAATTAGAGTTCATCTTGAGGTTAGAAAGTGAGAAAACTGAGGCAGAGAGAGGTTAAATGACTTTTAGCAACTTCCCATCCCACACCAAGTAACAGGAGCCTCTGTGTGAGAGGTATTCAATGTTGGACATCAGGGATACTTTTTCTGAAAAGTAACTCGGAAGATTTGTTTTAATAACTTAGTAAGTATAGCTAGGAGCTAGAGTTTACATTTTTATTGAAGGGAGAAAAAGCCCTGCATGTAGTGAGAGATAATTGTGTAAGAGTCTTAAATGTTTCAATTATTTCTGAGACTTTTACATTTGGATAGTTATCTGTCCTTTCTTTCAATGGGGCCAAGAGGAATCAAGCTGCTGCTCTTTATTTCAGCTAAGACATGTGTATGTTGCGCCATAACGCCTGTGCCTCTCTAAAGATGAAAACTGTTTATAATCGCATTGGTGTTTTGGTTGGACTTTTAGTGTTCGTGCTGATTAAAGCAGAAATGGGTAACTAGCCCTTGGTGATTATGTACAGTGCGCTGGTGAATATTGCTCAGCAACTTGGTGTAGATCTAGTTAAAAGAAGTGGGGTGTTCCATTTTGACATTTTGAGCTCAAGTCCTTGTTTCCAAGTGGGTACAATAAAATTCCTGTAACCTTGTATAGCACCTAGATATAATAGTTGTGGTCTACGTTAAATGATTCTTACCAGTTTTAAAAGTAATTACCTCTTTGATTAGGGAAATGGCAGTTATAAAGGTGGACAGTCAGATCTGACTTTTTAATCTTCTGTTCCTCCTTCACCTGCCTTTATGATGGCTGCATTCTAAGTTTCTAAATCAAAATTAGCAAATTTTAAGTGTGTAGCTTTAAATTGGGGCTTACTAGCCAGGTTACTTAAAATCAGAGAGAACCTTCTAATGTACCTCACGTAATTCTGTATGCTCACCCCCATTCTCTGTAGAGCTTTGCTTCAGAAAGGGAGTAAGGAAAAGCGGGGTATTTTAAGTTTTTTTTTTAAATAAATTGAAAAAACTGTGCCCCCAAATTATTTCTTATAAATATGTTTATTTAAGTACTTATATTTTCCATATCAGGAAATAGTTTGTAAAAAGTAAAAGTAAAAATAGTTTTTTAGTCAAGTAAAAATAGTTTGTAAAAAGTTAAAAAAAAAAAAAAAGCCTTACCTTTTTTAAGAACATATTATAGAAAAAATTCTGATTTTTATTTGTAATACCATGTTGGTTGTTGTAAATTGAATGCTAATCAGAATGTCCTTTGAATGTGGCATAGAACTCACAGTTTAAAATGATTGACAAATGTCTGTGAAGCAAGAGACTTGTAAGACTTGGACACTGTTTTGGATTTAAAAAAAAAAAACAAAACCTCCTAGCTTTGTTCTTAAGGCCCGACATGTCATTTTTATAAGGCTTTATAAGTCTTGAAAATGAATACTTTTTTGGCAAGGGGTCTGTTATGGTAAGTGATAAAAAAATGCTTATTTTTTATTCTGGAAGTCATCTTTAAAAAAAAGTTTCTTACAGCTGGTCCCCTAAATAGCTCACCATGCTCCCTCATCCTCCTTACCCAGCATCTCACTTACTCTTTATATGAACTTCTTTCTTTTTACCTTCAAACTTACTACGATTTCTTTTCTCTTAAATATTTGCTTGGTCCTACAGTTTTTGTTCTGTGGATCAGTCCTTTTCTTGCCAGATACGTGCTGCTTTTGCTGTTTATCCACTGATTCCCTTTATAACCTCTGAAAACTAACTTCTGTCTCTTCTTTCTTTCTGGATTGCTCCTTTCTGGAAAGTCATTCCTTCTGGCAAAACACAGTGTATTGTCTCTGTAGGATTCCATTACCCCTGGAAACCAGTCTCTTCTATTTCCCAAGACAGAATATTGTCTTGTATGTATGTTTGCAGAGCTTATGTATTGATGTTCCCTTAGAATCTTGGCCAGATGTGCTTTCTCTGTCATACCATGTGGTCCATCACCAAACTGGAGTTTCTAAATCAGAGTCTGAGTTTTGTTCTACTTACTGCCTCTGGCATTATGTTAGTCTAGGATCTCTATGGATCCTAGATTTCCTCATCTGTTATAAAAGGATTGACTAGAAAATCTCTAAGGTTCTCTTTCTAGTTAAATATTTGTTGATTTTAATATTTTAACAGCCTGTTGGGAGCAGATCCCACTTAATTTACCAAACTCTTTCTCGTTGTGCCTCAGCATGCACCTATGTTCCAGGCAGGTTGGCTCTGTCTCTTTATATATATCATTTTTTTTCTTGTTTCTTGGTCTGTGTTTATGCTGGCCACTGCTTGAGTGCTTTCATTCCTCCTTTATGCTTTTCTCATTCCTGTCCATCCTCTAATGTCCAGTTTAAACTTCATTTTCCATTAAAGTCTTTTTAGATTAAACTCATTGCAGTCTCTTTTCATGGTATACTTCTTTAACTGGGGTTCTGTAGAACCAGCCTTTAAGATTTCTCCCCTCAGGAGTGTTGAGTGATTACAGCTTAGCATTTATTTATTAATTATTATTATTATTATTTATGCATACAAAAGCTGGGGTGTAGGCCAGAGGTGCAGATGGGTGAGAGGATTTACCAGAGACAGAGTGGGGAGCAGAACAGGCAGATCTACTGAAATACACTGCTGAGGGAAGCAGCCGGCAAGATAGGAGAGGGCTGCTGAGCCACTTGGGTCACCTTCCTGGCCTGGGATCACTCTGGTGCTGTAGAGGCCGCAGATAACTTCATAGTGCTGGGAATTAACCCTTTGTGCCACCAGGGAAGCCCCAGCTTAGCATTTAAAAAAAAAAAAAAAACTTTCTGAAAAGCAAGAAGCTCCAGTTAGAATTCTTTTATAGTCACCCAGTGCCCATAGTAATTATGAGCACACATGACATCATTCATGGAATACATTTCATATGATTCCTGGTTGAAAGGTAGACTGGCCAAAAGGAATTGTAATCTTGACTTTGTTTAAAATGTAAATAACTGAATTTTAATGTAGTCTTGATAATAGCCTAGGCGTCCTAGTTAAATAATATTTTAACTGGGAATAGGTTAAAAGAAGAGAGTTTTAAGGAGAGACTTGCACATGTTTATGTTTCCAGCCATAGAACTAACATTTTATTTGGAATCAGGTTTCAAATCTGATTACCTTTGTGATCTTGGATTTGTCATTCGCTTGTAAGGGTAAGTCTCTCCATAGAATTTTTTTTTTGCAGTGGTCTGCTAGAGAGTGTGTGAAACACTTTGAAAAGTGTTTAAAAATTAGGGCCTCTCTGGTGGTGCAGGGGTTAAGTCTCGGTGTAATCAAGCTATCATCAGCCACTGCCCTGTGACTTCAATTCCAGGCCAGGGAGCTAACCCACATAGCACAGCAGACCTCTCCTGTCTCGCCTGCTGCTCCCCTTAGCAGTGGATTTCAGATGATCTGCTTGTTCTGTTCCCTATTCTATCTCTGGTTAATCCTCTCACTGCCCTCCCTCCCCCACCTCTGGCGTACTCCCCAGTTCTGGTATGCATAAATAAATTTAAAAAAGCCTAAAATTATTCAAATGTAAGATTTATATATTTTCTTTACAGCTTACTCATTTTGTTTTCACTCAATAAGGGAGATTGACTAGACTCTGCATATTCACTGATACATACTTTGGTTGATATAAACCTTACTTTAGCATTCATTGACAGATACTGAGGTTACTTAGAACATTCTTATATAACGTATTATGGATATTCATAATTGAACTGTTTTCTTGCTTTGTCATCTAATTTGTGGCATATGGATAATATGACTCTTCAAGTTTGGGAAAGATGTTAGGGAAATGTCATAAGGTGTTGTGTGATGGGCCAGCAGTATTGTTTACAGTTAGTTGTAAATATTCTTATATTTTTATTTGACTTTTTGGCCAATAAGAAATTAGATTCTTTTCATAAATCTGCTTTTTTTTTTAAAAACAGTAGTTTAGCATGGAATTTTTTTAGTGATATGATATAGTAGTCTGCCTTATTTTTGCATCTTTGTACTTTAAATTACTTAGATTATTATGGGCATTTTCATTTAGCTTTCAAATTTGGTGTTTTGGTGATTACATATAGACATTATATTGTTGCATTGTAACAACATGCATTTAAGGGTGATCAGTGTTTTAATTAAAAATGTGTTTTGCACATGTGTTCTCTAGTCCTCAGCCTCTACTTCATTGGGAGAGTGTGTGTGTGCAGGTGCTTGTGTGCACATGTGATACAAAGAATGGGAGGTATAAGAAGTCTCATTAAAAAAAAACCTATTAAGGCATCTGGTTTATAACACCATGTCACTGAAAGACATAGTGATCACACCTGGGGGGGCTACATGTCACCACACATACCTACCCTTGCCCACTATCTAAGTCCTTTGTGCCTCCTTTCCTCATTGTTTTCCCCTTTGCTGTCTGGTATCCTCAGTTTCACAGTCAGATTTCTGGGGTTTATTATTGGTTTGGTTTTGTCTGACCCTTTATTTTGTTTCTCTGTAGTACACATATATGTGAAACTATCCAGCATTTTTTTCCTTGTGGCTTATTTCACTAACATTATTCTCTCCAGTTTTATCTATGTTGTCACAAATGGCAAGCGTTCAATTTTTTTTTTATAGCTGAGTAGTATTCCATTGTGTGTGTGTGTGTGTGTGTGTGTGTGTGTGTGTGTATACACACCACATTTTTCTAATCTCCTCTGCCTTTAGGCACTTAGGTTGTTTACATAGCTAGGTTATTGTAGGCAGGGATGCAGTGAATTTAGGAGTACATATATGCAAGAAGGCTCTTTTTTTTTTTTTTAAGGAAGCTTAGGGAGAAGTACTATAAAAGAAGTCGGGAGGTTTGTGGTCAGCTTAAACACTTAAAAGGCTTAGAATCAATATTGAAGTAGAATATGGGCATCTTAATATCTTTTTTTTTGCAGAGGATTGACTTGTATTTATAAAAGACTTTTTTTTTCTTTTAATCTGACGTCTTTCAGAATACCATATTTTCTTGGGGGTTGTTTTGACCTTGAATAGAAAAGGTGTTTTTCATTGCAGTAACTGTGAGTTAATTTTAAACTTTCATCAGTGTATAAATTTCTTTATCATATTGTGTGGTATGGGTCACTCTTAGAGATTACTGCCGAAGAAAACTTTAACATCGTAGAGTGTAAATACCCGGAATTGATAATGCCCTCAGTCTCTCAAAGTCTCTCTCTTAAGGTGCCTATAGTAGACTGCAGATGTGACCCCTTAAATGTCTTATGTTTGTAATACATAGTATCTTCTTTGGTTCTGAGAGTCACTTTTGAGTCAAGAAAATTCCAAGGTAATGGAATCCCATTCCACTGTAATGAAAAGTTAGAATTATCCTCTGAAACTACGTATTTTTACTATAAATGGTACTAATTACTTTGCAGTAGCAATAACTTGAGGTGCAGACTTCCAGATTGCATATTTTCTTTAAATCACAGGCTGCCAATCTTTTGGTTTGGCTTAGGGTCTACTGCAATCTACAAGCTGTTGCCTGCCTCTATTCATATTTTATAGCTTTAACTACCTTATCCTGTTGAATTTCAAGGAACTTACCTAGCATTTTTCTGATGAAATCCTTTTCTCTTCCACTCACATTCTCTAAGCAGGGTGATATCTAGTATAAGATACATGAATTTAATTTAGTAACTATCAGGACTTTTAGAAATTTACCTTTTTTTTTAATTAAATTAATTTATTTTGGGTAGAAGAACTGGGGTGTAGGCCCAGGGTGCAGGGTGTGAGAGAATTCACCAGAGACAGAGTGGGGAGCAGAGCAGGTGGATTGACTGAAATATACTGCTAATGGGAACAGCAGGCAAGACAGGAGATGATTACTGCACCGTGTGTGGATGAGCTTCCTGACTGGGGATCAAACTCTGGCTTTAGCAGTGATAGTGCTGAGACTTAACCGTTAGGCCACCAGGGAGGCCCTAGAAATTTACTTTAAAGAACTTTAATTTTACTTACTTTATTTTTTTTTAAGATTTATTTATTTATGGATGCAAGAACTTGGGTATAGGCCAGAGGTGTGGGGGGGTGAGAGGATTCACCAGAGACAGAGTGGGGAACAGAACAGGCAGATGGACTGAAATACACTGCTGAGGGTGAGTTAGGAGAGGTCTGCTGTGCCATATGGTAGCTCTCTGGCCAGGGATGGAACTCCTGCTGCAGAGGCTGCAGATAGCTTCATAGGTTGCATCTTAACGTCTTGTGCTACAAGGCAGGCCCAATTTTACTTATTTATTTTTTTTTAAAGATTTATTGATTTATTTATACAAGAACCAGGGTACAGGCCAGATGCGCAGGAGGGCAAGGGGATTCACCAGAGACAGGGCGGGGAGCAAAACAGGCAGACTGATGAAATACACTGCTGAGGGGAGCAGTGGGCGCGACAGGAGAGTTCTGCTGTGCCACGTGGGACCCTCACTGGCTGGGATCAAACCGGTGCTGCAGAGGCTGCGGCAGCTTCACAGCGCGGCGCTCAACCACCTGTGCCACCAGGGGAGGCCCCAATTTTACTTACTTTTATTAATTGTTTTATACCCAGGTAATGACCTTTGGAGCACTTATGAATCCTAACAATCTCAGATGAGTCTTTTCTGTTCAGTCATTGATAATTTTCCTTGGGTAGTCCATAATTTTGATCATGAGAAAGAGACATTTATTACTCAGGTTTGTAATGGCAGTATACTATGTAGTAGGAAAGCTCTCTTGACTACAACTTTTTTTTAGTGTGGCAAGTCACTTAAACTCTCTGAACTTTAATTTTCATTTGTAAAATCAGGCTAGTAACCTGTTCTGCTTGCATCATGGGTTTGTTTAGTGTCGTAGGTATGAATCTTAACATGAAAAAAAGCTGTGAATCGTCAAAAATTATTACCATGGTTATCCATCATGTGCAGAATATTTTAAATCTCCCTATAGTTTGGTGATTTTTATTATTTTTACTCTGCATGAGGAAAAATAAAGCCTCAGAGGCACAGAAGCTTGTTCACAATCATATAACCTAGTTGAGTTTAAACTAGATTATGGATATCTTAATTCTTAGAGCAATAACTTTCCAATAAATAGAACTTTGCAAAAAATGTCTAAGTCTTATAAACAACTAGCACAGATATGTAAAGTGAAGGGTGGATTATTGCTTCACTCAGAGATGTGTTACATTTTACCTTTTATGTTCATGAGATAGTATCTGAAAATCTTTTTAGGATATTAGAAGAGATATAAAATTTAATTATTATATCCTTGATTTAATTATATATCCTTTTTACCTTATCAAAGTGAAACCATGACCTTTCCTAAGCAGAGGGTCATGGCAGCTTTGTTGTTGCTGCTGCCTGTGGGTAGCACCCAGATCTTTCCTACACTGGCAGCAGCAGTTTCTTGCCCCAGAGCAAGCTAGCACTGAGACTCTTGGTTCAGGGTCGCTGGAGGAGTGTTGGTCCCTGCTGGGGCAGCTCTGGTGCTCTGCTGCTGGAGAGTGGCCTGTGGTGAACAGGGCTAAGATGGTGGGTTCCTAGTGGCAGCTACCTTACAGCTACTGGGACCCATGTCCCAGTGCTACTGCAGAGGCTCCAGCATTGGTATACCCAGCACCACTGAGGGGTACCAGGTGCAGTGTGCCTCTGGCCCCACCAAGGCTGGCTTTGGCCATGGCTCCCTGGAGCCCACTGGTCCACAAGCCTGCCCTGACTTTAATGCAGGTGTTTTCCCTTTTGAATCTTGTGCCAGGATTGTGAATGAACCAATCAGGTGTGAGCTTAGTGGCCCACTGGGGCTCAGTTCTCCAGTTACATTCAAGCCTTTGAGTTCATTCTGTGAATCAAAATTGGAGTAAGCTGATTCGTCCTTAACCACCACCAGTCAAGCGTTTAGGAATGAAAAATGGTCAGATCAGGTTTTTAGAGCATATATGGCAGAGCAGGAGCCGCTTGAGTCATTCAGCAGCCAGCCAGGCTCTGAAGAGAAGCATTGATTCAGTAGGTTGCCACAGAAGAGGATTCAGCCAGTGACCTTTTCAGACTTCGCAGACTTTTGTAGATTCCAGACTTTTGTAGACCTTCCTAGAGGACTGGCTCCAATATCACCTGCAAGGAGTGCCTCTGGCCTGAGGCTGGTGGCATATAGTTGTTGACTATATGCCAAAAGCTCACAAAGAGCTGTAACACTGCTGTCTCTGGCACCACCTCCTGGTGACCAAAGCTGACTGGCACTACTGACTAGTGCAGACCAGCACTGCTGACCAGTGACTGGCACTCTGTGACCACTTTTGAGAGCTGTCTACAGCTTCTGCTTTTGTGTCTGTCACTGTCTGGTCTGGCATTCAGTGCTGTCCATCCTGGCCTTCAGACTGTTGTTGTGGGCTGCTGTATTGTCACCTCAGCAGCCCCGCCAAGTCATCTTCTCCAGCTGCTGCCATGAGTTAGATACTGGGCCTCTGCTTACCAGTGTGACAGCTCAAGGCCTGGTTGAAGGGACAAGGACACTCATTTTGCATGATTGGCCTTTGTTTTGGACTACTGGACCCTGTGGACACTGTCTGTGGTGAGACAGCTGGTCACTTGTGGCCTTAGAAACCCTTTCCTTTTCCCCAAACACCTGTTTGTTAATAAACCCCTGAACCTGAGTGGTTTTCTAGTTGCTAGTACATGAGTGAGAACCCACAGAGAGTAACCTGTTCTCCTTGGCACTGTTTTAAAAGCTTCTTTGACTATTGGAAAAATTTGTAACATAGTTCCCCTTTTATTTAGTTCCTTTAACTCACTGCAAATTTTTAGGAGTGTTGAATTCTTAAGGTGGAAAATAGAATTTGTGAGACTATCAATAGGAACCTACAGTTATAAATGTAAGGTTACATATTTTATTTTTTAATTTTAGGATTGCACAGTCTAGCTTTGTAAAATTGGTTTTCGTGCTCTCAGCATTCCATTTAGGGAATGATTAAATTTGAGGATACTTTTAAACTTTGGTGGTATTTCCTATGGAATTCCTGGATATTTCTGTTTTTCTCTTTTGGTTTTACTTGTTACACCAATGTTTTCAGGCATCTTGTCCCTCAAATCATTCATCTTGTGTTTTGGATTATCTTTCCAACTCTCCTCTTTACCGGTGCCTTTTATTTCTGTTCTGGCTCAGAACTGGAGAAATGTTTTTGCCTTTATGTTCCTGGCAGGTTTTCTTCCTTTTGGGTAATTGACTTGGTGGGGGGGGGGGGGTCGGGAGCATTTGTATTTCCTGCTTTGTTTCACCTTTTGTCCTTTGATAACTAGATTTGTGGTAGAGAATATGAAGGATGGTAGGTTTTGTTGTGGTCAAATGTTGGCAACAAGAATCACTTAAGACCTGTGCTCTGGTTTCTGCTCTGACACAAACTACCTTTGCAATGTTATGTAAATCCTCTGAATTCAGAGCCTTTTCCTTATCTATCAAATGGGAGAAATATGATCTGACAGTTTAAAAGTTTTATAATTCGTTAATGGGTTGATTTTTGTTTTATTTTTATTTTTTGGAGCCAGTCTTCTGACTGGAAAAAAACCCCAGCCACTAATTGATTAGTCACAGATCCTTAGAAGGAATCTGAGATTAAGTCCACTTCTGTAATAGCCTTGACCAGTGACTGTCTAATCTCTACTTGGACATATATTTAAAAAGAAAAATAACAGTAGTAATTCATTTTCATTATGAAGATATGGTAAGTTAACAGAAATCACAAAAAATAAATAAAAGTCATTTATAACATCATGACTCATAGGACCAACTTTAAAATTTGGGTGTATGTCATTAATTGTGTTGATTCTGAAATCATACCTCCTGGATTTGAATTCTTGGATTTGGATTCTGTATTGCTTATCAGCTCTTAGTTAAGTTACTTAACCTATGTAAGCTTTAGTTTCTTGTAAGATAGGTTTGATAGTAGTACCTATTTCACAGAGGTAATTGTGAAATTTAAATTAGGAAACATTTAAAGTATTTGGTGTAGTTGTTGGCATACAGAAGGAGCTTAATAAATTTTAGCTGTTGTTGGGTTGCTAGAATGAAATGAAATGAATGAATGAAATGAAATGAAATTATTTGAATTTTAGAATTCAATTTTAGAATTATAGAATGAATGAAATGAAATTATTTGAAGTTTAAGAGATTATGTATAATGAAAATATTTTCAATACAATTTGAATTTTCTGCTCAGAACATGTATTTTTATAAACAGCAAAACAAATATTTAGAAAGTGAAAAAAAATGTTACATTAATAAAATGTGACTAGAGGGGCCTCTGTGGTGGCCCAAGGATTTAAGTCTCAGCACTATGAAGCTATCCGCAGCCACAGCAGCACAAGTTCGATTCCTGGTCAGGGAGGGAACTCACCCACATGGCCCAGCAGACCTCTCCTGTCTCACCCGCTACTCCCCTTAACAGTGTATTTCAGTAGATCTGTCTGTTCTGCTCCCCACTCTGTCTCTGGTGAATCTTCTCACCCCTCTGCCCCCATACCTCTTGCCTGCACCCCAGCTCTTGTATGCATAAATGAATCTTTTTTAAAAATGTGAGTAGAATTGAAATCATACAAAAACTAGGGCAATGTCATGGTTTGTGAGTCCTCATTCCTATGTTACCACTTGCAAGACTTGACTCAGATTCAAGGGATGGCAGAGATAAGGTAAAGGGAGACCATTTCTTTTTTTTTAATTTTATATATTTTTTACATCATTTTTCATTTTTGTACAATGTATGCATTTTCATCTTGGTTATATTCCCCATACAATTCCCCCCCCCCTTGTTTTGATCCTACTCGCTCCTCCTCCCCCCCATACCTCATAGTGTGTCTCTGGTTTATAGTTGCTTGTTGATTTTGATTTTTACTTTATTATAGTCTTTTTCCTGGTCCCTTATTTAGGTTTTCTAAATTCCTGCTATGAGTGAGACCATCTGGTATTTTTCTTTTTCTTTCTGGCTTATTTCGCTGATCATGATCCCTTCCAGCTCCATCCGTGTTGCTGCAAATTGCATGAGTTTATCTATTTGGATTGCTGAGTAATATTCCATGGTGTATATGTACCACATCTTCTTGATCCAGTCATCTATTTTTGGGCATTTGGGTTGTTTCCATAGTTTAGCTACTGTAAATAGTGCTGCTATAAACATAGAGATGCAGGTGCCCTTTTGAATTAATGTTTCTGTGTCCTTTGGGTAAATACCTAGGAGTGGAATTGCTGGATCATATGGAAGTTCCATCTTCAGCAGATTGAGGAATCTCCACACAGCTCTCCATAGTGGTTGGACCAGTTTGCACTCACCCCAGCAGTGCAGGAGAGTTCCTTTTTCTCCACATTCTCAGCAAGATTTGTTGTTGCTAGTTTTTTTAATATGGGTCATTCTCACTGGTGTAAGATGGTATCTCATTGTAGTTTTGATTTGCATTTCCCTGATTACAAGTGATGTTGAACATTTTTTCATATGCCTATTGGCCATTTGCATTTCCTCTTTGGAGAAGTTTCTTTTTAGCTCTTCTGCCCATTTTTTGACTGGGTTGCTTACTTTGTTTTTGTTGACCATCAGCTCTTTGTAGATTTTTGTGATCAGTCCTTTATCGTTAGTGTTGTATGCAAAAATTTTCTCCCAATCGGTGGGGTGTCTGTTTTGGTTACTGTCTCTAAAAGGAGACCATTTCTAAGGCCATGGATGGTTCTCTTTCTTACCCCAAAGTGCGTGTACAGTATCCAGTAGTCCAGCCCAAAAGCTGCTCTTGCAAGATGGCATTGTCTCTTTGATGAGCGCCTGGGGCTCGTGGCACACCAGTAAGTGGTGAACCAGGATCCAACTCAGGATAGCAGCTGGGGTAATCACAACAGCCAGCAGGACTTGTTCCGAGACGGGCCTGGATAGTGCAGGAGGAAACAGCAATTGGAGGAGGTGCTGGTGGTGACACATGCAGGAGTGGTGGTCAATTGGCTGTGCTGGGCTAGCAGAAGCAGTGAGCAGCTCTTGGAGATGGCCAGACAAGTCACAGAGGTGGTTGGGCACATTCTAATGCGCTGGTACCAGGTAGTGATGTGGAAGATCAGGTATTAGTGTACAAACTTTAGGAGACACAGGCTGGAGGTGGCGGTTAGCAGTTGATGTCAAGGATCAAGCACAATAACAGTGCTGGTTGTGCCAGAGGCTGGAGCAGCAGTCTGTGATTGGAAGCGACAAAGTGAATGTCTGAAGGCTGGAATCAAAGGTTTTGCAGATCAGACGGCAGGAACCAAAGGTCTTCCCAGGAGACAGTGTCTTGATGAATCAGTCTCAGGCAAGTTTCTTAAGCCATTGCCTACTCTGCCTTTTACAGCTCTTAGGGTCGGGGGTTTCAAACCTGATGGGTGTGTTTTCAAACTGGTGCCTTTTTCAAAACTGGATTGTTGTCAGAGGCGCTCAAACCTGATTGGTATGTTTTCAAAATGGGCATTGATTTCAAAACCGAAATCCACTGGCATGAAACTCAACCTGTGTGATGCTTGGCTGTCTAGCACTGGGAGGGGTGGTGGAGCCTAGCAAGTTGGGCTGCACCAGTGAACCAGGAACCATGGGGCTCCTCTTATAAAATGCATTGATGTAAGAAATTACAGTTTCAATTAATAACTACATAAGGTTAACACAGAGTAGGATCTGAATTAGGTGAACATAATAAGATGATTAAAGTACAAGAACTTGATTAAAGTATAAATGCCTTCAGCTTTCTCTTTACTACACAAGTATTTGAAGACAAATCTTAAGCACTTTATGGAGCTTTTTTTTTTTTTTCAGGAAAAAGATTAATTCTTCATGAATTTCTTATGATACATTTTAAAATTAAAAAAAAATATTTATGCATACCAGAACTGGGATGTAGGCCAGAGTTACAGGGGGTGAGAGGATTCACCAGAGACAGAGTGGGGAGCAGAACAGGCAGATCTACTGAAATATACTACTAAGGGGAGCAGCAGATGAGATAGGAGAGGGCTGCTGTGCCATGTGGGTTAGCTCCCTGGCTGGGGATCGAACTCATGACACAGTGGCTGGTGATAGCTTGATAGCCTTGAGACTTTAACCCCTGCACCACCAGTTTCTTATGATACATATTTTTAAGACAGCTCATCATCCTAGTTGTTTTCCTCTTAGTGCAATGGTGGTCAATACTCAGACATGCCATTTTTCATCCTTTCAACATTTATATGAGTGTGTTATATGAGACTTAAAAAATAATAAATGCCGAGTTTCAAGAACCGTATTTTTGGCATTCATCTGATTAGCAGTCTAGTCAGTCTATCAAAGGATGTTAATTGCTGTGTGTGTGCATACTTTTTTTTATTATTATGAAAAGTTTCACATGTAAAAGTAGAGAGATGAATGTAAATGAGTCTCCATGTGCCCATGACCCAACTTCTCCTCACGCTTTATTTCACCCATACTCTTACCCATTTCCTGCTCAGCACTTCTCCATAACTTTGAAGCGCTCCTACTTACATCATTTCAGCCTGACATTTTTTAAACTCATGCTGACCTTAAGAACTTTGTGATACTGAAACAGTGCTTGCTTAGACTTGAGTTAGTTAACCTGAGCAACTCTGAAGGTTTGGGAACCCTACATTTTTTTTTTTTTTTTTTAATATTTGAAGAGTGTGTGTATAGGGCGGAAGGGGACAAAATGCTGCCTTCCTTTTTTCACAAGACTTTATAAGAATCAAAGTTAAGAGGTAATATATGTGAAGGTACTTTGTGAACTCTCAACTCAAAAGCGGAAGTGCTCTATACAAGATTTTATTATTTTTAATAAATACTGCTTCCTTTTATAATGGTTTACAAGTTACCGGCATACTAATGAATCTTAGAATTTTCTGGATGTTGACAATTAAGTCCATGGTCCTGAAATCACTTTTTCACCTTTTTCCACCCCTGGATTTTCACAGTTGGGACAACATTTTCTCATCCTCAGTCTGACACCAATTTATTTTTCATAACTTCTCAACATTCACTCATAGTGTTTCCGTTATTGTCTTTCAGAGTTTGCATTTTTATTTTCACCCTTAATTTGTGTAGACTTGAATTCTGATAAAGCAGATAGTGGTTTCTGTATACTTCATCTGGCTAAGAGTTGTGATGGCTCTCAACAGTATTCTTTTTAAAATTTGGAGATCATTTGGTTTTCTGCTAGAGCAATTAGACATAAAATGGATTTTCATGAATAGCTCTATCATTGATATTTTACCATATTTTTAATCTTAGTGGTTCTTGTCCTTAATAATATAGTTTTAAAGTTTTTAGCATTTTATATTTAAATTCTGAGTTTTTAATCGCTCTCATAATCTATCAATTTGACTTAAGACTCTTGTTAAAAGTACAGATTTCACTACCATCTATGAGTTCTGAGGTATGTGCAATAGGTTATAGTTTTAAAACTCTCCCAGGTCATTTTGATTTAAAGCAAAGTGGGGCTTGTGAATCATTACCGTATGATATCCAGGGAGATCAGCTTATGGGTAACATTTAATAAGGTCACAGTACAATAATCTACACCATGGCAACAAGTAGGAAAAAATGGAATGAACTTTTAAAGTCTTATTTAAAAAATATTGGGAAGCTGTAGAAGTTATGAGAAGTAGATGAATTAAAATTCCAAGACACAAGAACTCTTTGTAGATGAGAAGAAAATGCTGATATTTGTTGATTCTGGTCACACACTGAGAAAAAAGGATGAGCCACAGGTAAATTGAGTCATTAAAACTACAATAGCCCTGATGCAGTTTAATTCTGAATTGAATGATCATCCCTGTCTCATCCCTTTTGTATTAGTGGTGATAGTCTCACCCCATCTATTAGTAAACAGAATTCTCACTTGGAAGGTATATTCTGGAGTTTCTAAGGTTCTTTCATTTACAATATTCTATATATACAATGAGCAATTTCTGAAAAATTGAAAGGTGAAAAATCATGATCTATAATCAAGAAGAAAAATAAACTATAGAAGCAGATGCACAGGTAGTTGTAATTAGTGGATAAGGACTTAAAATAACTGTAATATGATAAAGAAAATGGAGGAAAAGACAGGCAAAATGACTGAGAAGTTGGAGGATTTCCATCCAGGATTGAATCCATAGAAGGGAATCAAGTGGATAGTCTAGGACTCAAAAACAAAACCAAAACCAAAACCAAAAAACCAAAGATAGCTCACTTACAGTCTTTTAGTTAATGTTAATTAGAAAATTTTGGTGTGGGACTCTTGACTCTCTTCATTTCTTGTCATAATTGTTCTAAAAATAAAGAGAGAAAATAGGTCAATTGAATGTATACTGTGTAAATTCCAGTAGGGCAGCGTCCATGTCTGTCTGTATGTATGTATTCCCAGGGCCTACTACAATACCTGGCACAAGCAATTAAAAACCCACAACAATTGTATCTGAAGTAATTATTCATCGGTTTGATTCACTAGCAGAGTACACAATAGACAACAAGATGAAAGTATTTTGAGACAAGTCAATAGAAAGTATCCAGTTTGAAGCACAGAAAAAAAGAACAGAAAAAGTGGAACACAACCTAAGAGATATGTAGAACACATGTAGAAAGTTAAGTAGTATGTAATTTGATATCCGGAGGTAAAGAAGAGAGATTAGCATAGAGACCAATATTTGAAGAGATAATGGTAAAACATTTTCTGGAACTGATGAAAGACATCAATACATAGATTTCAGTAGTTTTGCAAGCCCCAATCAGAATAAATTACTTTTAAAAAGTACGCTTAGACAGCTTTGTTGAATTGTTGAAAACTGGAGTCAAAGAGAAACTTTAAAAGAAGACAAAAAGATATATTACTTTCAAAGGAACAAAAATACTGTAACTAATGGCTGATTTTTCAGTGCAACTGTGGAAAGTGGGAAATAATGGAAAGACATTTTTTAATTAATTAATTCATTCATTCATTCATTTATTTATTTATTTATTTATTTTTATAGTACCCCTACAATTGCAATCCCCTGATTTTGTTTTTGGTTTTCTTCCTTCCTTCCTTCCATCTTTCCTTCCTTCCTTTCCTTCCTTTTCTTTCTTTCTATTTTTTATATTCCCCTTACAATTACAACCCCCTGATTTTGACCCCAATCCCTCCTTCCCTTCCCCCCCAAAGTGTGTCTCTGGTTCATAGTTGTTTGTTGATTTTGATTTTTTTCTTTCTTATAGTTATTCTTTTTTCTGGTCCCCTATTTAGGTTTTCTAGATTCCTGTTCTGAGTGAGACCATCTGGTATTTTTCTTTTTCTTTCTGGCTTATTTTGCTGAGCATGACCCCTTCCAGCTCCATCCATGTTGCTGCAAATTGCATGTGTTTATCTTTTTTGAAGGCTGAGTAATATTCCATGGCGTATATGTACCACATCTCCTTGATCCAGTCATCTATTTTTGGGCATTTGGGTTGTTTCCAAAGCTTAGCTATTGTAAATTGTGCTGCTATAAACATAAGGGTGCAGGTGCTCTTTGGAATTAATGTTTCTGTGTCCTTTGGGTAAATACGTAGCAGTGGAATTGCTGGTCATATGGAAGCTCCATCTTTAGTAGGTTGAGGAATCTCCACACAGCTTTCCATAGTTGTTGGACCAGTTTGCACTCCCCCCAGCAGTGCAGGAGCGTTTTTGTGCATGGTGTGAGGTCGTAGTCAAGTTTCATTCTTTTGCATGTAGCGATCCAGTTTTCCCAGCACCATTTATTGAACAAATTTTCTTTGTTCCAGTGCATATTCTTTGCTCCTTTGTCAAAGATTAGTTGACCATAAATCTGTGGGTTTATTTCTGGGTTTTCTATTCCGTTCCATTGGTCCATGTGTCTGTTCTGGTTCCAATACCATGCAGTTTTTTTTCCACCCCCAATACCATGCAGTTTTGATTATTGTGGCTTTGTAGTATAGTTTGAAATCTGGGAGAGTGATGCCTCCATTCCCTTCTTTTTTTTTTTCAGGAGGGTTTTGGCTATTCGGGGTTTTTGGTGGCTCCATATGAATTTCATCAATGTTTTTTCTATTTCTCTGAAGAATGACATTGAAATTTTAATTGGAATAGCATTGAATCTGTAGATTGCTTTTGGTAGGATGGCCATTTTGATAATGTTACTTCTTCCGATCCATGAGCAGGGGATGTCTTTCCATTTCTTTGTGTCTACTTCTATTTCTTTTAACAGTGTTCTATAGTTTTCTTTGTATAGGTCCTTTACTTCTTTTGTTAGGTTTATATCCAAGTATTTGATTTTTTTTTTGTTTCAATAATAAAAGGAATGGTTTTCTTGATTTCTTCTTCAGATTTATTGTTTGTGTATAGGAAGGCTACTGATTTTTGTGCGTTGATTTTGTATCCTGCCACTTTACTAAACTGATTGATTAGTTTAATTAGTTTTTCTGTGGAGTTTTTGGGGTTCTCTATGTATATTATCATATCGTCCGCAAATAGTGATAGTTTGACTTCTTCCTTGCCTATTTGGATTCCTTGTATGTCTGGAAAGACATTTTAAAGTGTTAAGTGAAAAAAATTCCAAGTTAGAATTCTATTCCCAGTAGAAATATCTCAGAAATGAAGGTGAAATAAAGACATTTTTTGACAAACTCTGAGAGAATAAATGAGCAACAGACCTATGTTATCAGAATTAGTAAAAGAAGTTAATATATTTTTAATGGCTTTGTTTATTTGTAAAAGATTTTATTTTTGAATGTCTTTTTTTAAAAAAGATTTGTTTATTTATTTATACAAGCACTGGGTACAGTCAGAAGTGCGGAAGGATGAGAGAATTCACCAGAGCCAGAGTGGGGAACAGAACAGACAGACTGATGAAATACACTGCTGAGGGGAGCAGCGGGTGCAGCAGGAGAGGTCTGTGCCCCATGGGGGACCCTCACCGGCAACTGGGGATCGAACCGGTGCTGCAGAGGCTGCAGGAGCTTCGTAGCCCAGTGCTCAAGCGCTGCACCACCAGGGGAGGCCCAAGATTTTATTTTTGTATAGAAGAACTGGGGTGTTGGCCAGAGGTGTAGGGAAGAGAGGAGTCACCAAAGACATTGTGGGGAGCAGAACAGATGGATCTACTGAAATACACTGCTAAGGGGAGTAGTGGGTGAGACAGGCGAGGTCTGCTGTACTATATGTGGGTCAGCTCCCTGGCCAGGGATTGAATTCAGGTAGAGGTGATAGCGCTGAATCTTAACCCCTAGTCCACCAGGGAGGCCCTAAAGGAAGTTCTTTAGGAAGAAGGGAAATGTTTCAAGTGAAAGGATAATAGTATAGGAATTAATGAAAAGCACCCAATTGGGTGTAATATGAATAAATATGTACTAAATATGCATAAATATATAAAAGTATTACCTCTTTTTTTTCTTGCTCTTAGGAAATTTATTGAAACTTTTTAGGAACTTTATTTTAGGAATTTTATTTTTCAATATTCTAGAATAACATAATTTTGACTTTAGGTAAATTTTCTGTGCCATAAACAAACTACATCTCTCCAAAATGTACAGTTTGATGAGTTTTGATATGTTTATAAGCCTGTGATAACATCACAATCAGGATAATGAATATATGTAACCCACTGAAGTCTTCAGCTCCCAGAATCCATTCCTACCTCTATCCCATCCCCAGGTAGTCATTGAATTATTTTGTTCAGTGGGTATATCACAAATTATTTATTCAGTTGTTAGTAGATATGTGGGTTGCTACAGATTTTAGCTATATATAACACATTCTTGAAGATTCATGTGCACAGCCTGATGTGGACATATATATTCTTTTTTTTTTTTTTTTTTTTTTTAGTAAATTCAAGAGTGGAATGTCTGGGTAAGTATGGTAGATATATGTTTAACTTTTTAAAAAGCAGCTTATTGTTTTCCAGAATTATTGTATCATTTTCCAGTAGTATATGAGAGTTCCAGTTGTTCCACATTCTTGCCAACACTTTGAAATTTCAATTATAATTAAAAAAAAATTAAATTGCAGCCATCCTAGAGATTGTGAATTGGTATTTATTATGGTTTTAATTTGCTTTTTCCTGGTGACTAATGATATTGAGCATCCCTTCATATACTTATTTATCATCTCACTAGTACCTTGATGAGTATGTTAAAATCTTTTGCTCATGTTTTAAAAATTACATTTTTATTGAGTCTGTATATGTGCTGAATACAAATCTATGAGATATAGCAGGAATCTAGAAAACTTAAATAAGGGACCAGGAAAATGAATAACTATAAGAAAGTGAAAATCAAAATCAACAAACAACTATGACCCAGAGACACTCTATGGGGGGTGGGGGGCGGGGAGGGGAGGCCTTGGGGTCAAAATAAGGGGGTTGCAATTGTATGGGGAATATAAAAATAAAATTTATTTAAAAAAATAAAATGAAATGATAAAAAAACCCAAATCTATGTGATATGCAAATATTTTCTATTTGTGCCTTCTTAAATTGTTTTGCTTCTCAGTGTCTTTCAAAAAATTTTTAGTTTTGTTAAAGTCCAATTTATCAGTTTTTCTAACAAAAAAGATGTTATTGATGGTATATCAGAGACCCTTGACTAATGCAAGATCACAAAGATTTTTCTCGTAAAAATTTTATTATTTTAGGTTTTACACTTAGGCCTGTGACTCAATTTTAGTTAAATTTTTGTATTTGGTATGATTCTGTATTCCTGTTTTTCTACTCCATATCTTTTCTTTTTTTTTTTAAAAGATTCATTTTATTTATTTATGCTTACCAGAACTGGGGTGTAGGCCAGAGGTGCATTGGGTGAGAGGATTCACCAGAGACAGAGTGGGGAGCAGAACAGATGGATCTACTAAAATACACTGCTAAGCGGAGCAGCAGGCAACACAGGAGAGGTCTGCTGTGTCATGTTGATTAGCTCCCTGGCCAGGAATCGAACTCAGACTGCAATAGCTGGCAATAGCTTGATAGCCCTGAGGCTTTTCACCCCGTGTCACCCAGAAGGCCCCACTCCACACAGTCTTGACTACTCACTACTCTAGCTTTATAGAAAAATCTGAAGTCAGGTATGATTTCTCAAAAATGCTCTAGTATAAATCCTTTGCATGTCCATATACATTTTATGATTAGTTTGTCAATTTCTTTTTTTTTTTTTTAAGATTTATTTATTTATACAAGAACTGGGGTACAGTCAGAAATGTGGGAGGGTGAGCGAATTTGTCAGAGGCAGACGGACCGAAGACACTGCTGAGGGAAGCAGCGGACATGACAGGAGAGGTCTGCCGCACCATGTGGGTTTCTCCCTGGCCGGCTGGGAATCTAACATGTGCTGCAGAGGCTGCAGACAGCTTCACAGCATGGCGCTCAACCCACAATTTCTATTCTTTTTGCTGGGGATTGTGTTTAACCTATTCAGGTCAGATTTAGAAGTATTGCCATTTTATTTATTTATTTATTTTTAAAAGATTTATTTATTTATGCATATAAGAACAGGGGTACAGGCCAGAGGTGCAGAGGGTGAAAGGATTCACCAGAGACAGAGTGGGGAACAGAACAGGCTGATCGACTGAAATACACTGCTGAGGCAAGCAGCAGGTGAGATAGGAGAAGTCTGCACCAAGGGGCTTCCCCGGTGGCGCAGCGGTTGAGTGCGGGTTTGCGAAGCTGCCCGCAGCCTCTGCAGTGCCGGTTCGATCCCCGGCTGCTCCCCGGCCACCAGAGGAGGGTCCCACATGGCGCGCAGACCTCTCCTGCCGCCCGCTGCTCCCCTCAGCAGTGTACTCGGTCCTTCTGCCTGTTCTGCATCCTGCTCTGACTCTGGTGAATTCTCTCACCCTCCCGCGCTTCTGACTGTACCCAGTGCTTGTATGAATAAATAAATAAATAAATAAATCTTAAAAAAAAAGTGTATCTTTAAAAAAAAAAAAAGTCTGCACCATGTGGGTTATTTTCCTGGCGGGGGATCCAACTGGTGCTGCAGTGGCTGTGGGTAGCTTCATCGTGCTGTGTCTTAACCCCTTGTGCCACCAGGGAGGCCGGAAGGATTGTCATTTTAAAGGTTTCTTTTTAAATTTCCATTTCTGGTTGCTGTTAATATATTCTCTCTCTCTCTTTTTACACACACATACACACACACACACATACATTGAATTTTGTTTATTGATCTTGTTTGTTTTTAGTGAGGTCATGGGATATTTTTTGCTTTTGTTTTAGGACAATTTTGATGTCACAGAAGTCAGTTGAACATATTTGACAGTCTAGCTCTCTACCTGATCTCTAGAAACTAGAATAAATATAAGGAATCTTTCTGTTACTAGATTGTAAAGTAAAATTCAGCTGGAGTGATGCTGCTAGAAGCAAATAGGAAGAATCAAGTCATTTGTCCTCTAAACTCATGGTATCTTTTTAGTGTCCCCTTGGAAGAGCCTTAATAAGGAATCTGTCTGGCAAAGGAGAAATGTAGTTTGCACAGTAGCCTCACCTTCAGAAAAGAAAGTATACAATGATAGGTGTGAAGATGAGAGACAACTTAGCAATGGGCACAGTCTACACCTTTGCTACTCAGCAGCCATCTGTACCCTTAATACAGATATTTGGTCTTGTGTATGAAAGACCAGCACTGTATCCTTTTATTTAAGATGGAATCCTTTGTAAAAATGATGTCTTTACCGTCTTTCTAAAATGAAGAACGAAGTTCTAATATTCATTTTAATCCATCTCTGTGTGATATTCACACTGTCCATTTTTAGGCTGTGTTAATTATGCTTCAAAATCATAGTCCCATCTGAATATCCTGCTACTCAAAGACTAAGTTGTAAAGTTAACCATTACTAGTAAACTTTGTATATTTTAAGAAGAGAGAAGAAATTGGTTTATAACTCATAGAAAATTCTTTATAGTAAACAAAGAAGAAAATATGTATAACTCTTACAGATCTTGTTTCTCTTCACTATTTGAAAGATTGCAGTTAGTCTTTCTATTACTTTCTTTACCCATTCCATGTTTCCTTTGCCTTCATTCACTACCTTAGGTGGTGGGGTAACCCAAATCTTCATTAGTGAAGAAAATGAGTCTTCAGTGGTCCTTGTATGTGTGTATATATATATGTGTGTATGTATTTTCCATTAACTTTTACTATATATGTATATGAGAGCTATTTTACTGACTCCTTGGGGCTCTAGACATAGTCCTCCCTGTCTGTTTCATGTGTTCATGTTTCATGTGTTCAATATTTCCCAGGGAATCTGGATGAATTACACCAGCTAATAGATTGATCCCCTTTTTTGCCTGTTGATTTCTGTTGATTTAGTGTGATGGTTTTCTGCTGGGGTAGGTTTGCTTCCCAGGGGACATTTGGTAATGCCTAGAGGTATTGTTAATACATGTGACGTTGGAGGGTGATGCTGTTGGTATCTAGTGGATAGAGGTTATGGATGCTGTTAATCCTCTTAAAGGGTACAGGACAGTTCCAGCAAAGAATTGTCACTTATCCAAAAATGTCAGTTAGTGCTGAGGTTGAGAAGTCTTTTTTTTTTTTTTTTTAAAGATTTATTTATTTATACAAGCACTGGGTACAGTCAGAAGCACTGGAGGGTGAGAGAATTCACCAGAGCCAGAGTGAAGAGCAGAACAGGCAGACTGGTGAAATACACTGCTGAGGGGAGTAGCAGGCATGGTAGGAGAGGTCTGCCATGTGGGACCCTTGCGAGGTCGGCCGGGGATTGAACTGGCGCTGCAGAGGCTGCATGCAGGCAGCTTTGCAACCCAGCGCCCAACTGCTGCGCCACCGGGGAGGCCCCGAGGAGTCTTGACTTAATAGAGTCCACGTGATCGTGAAGTAGTTTTAGCTTCCATTTCAGTGAAATATGGAGAAAGGAATCTTTCTTTGGGAACCAGCGATTCTCAAAGCCAGCAGATATCAAAGTTGTAGGTACTGGAAGCAAAAATTCTGCTAATGGGGCTTTTAGGGATAATAGTTAGGAGAAACCACATTTACTTTCACACCTTGAGTCTCAGACACATGTATTCTGGCTATGAGGAAAACAGCATTGTATACTGGTTGTTGATTCAAAGTATGTAATTGAGGATTTGGTTTCCCAAGTAGCATTGATACAGTCTTCATCTGGCTATCTATTATTTTATTAGACCAGCTGCTTCTGGGTTGTATATAGTATGTGGTAAGACCAGTGAATTCCAAGGTCCACAAGACCATTCATGCATTTCTGTTGCTGCGTAATGAGTTCCTTTTTAAATTTGCGTGAAAGGGGGCTGTTGGCTCAAATATCTAATTTTAGCTGCTTTATATTTTTTTTTTTTTTTAAGTAGAGGCATGTTTTATTTATTTATTTGTTTGTTTGTTTTGTTTATACATGCACTGGGTACAGTCAGAAGCGCGGGAGGGTGAGAGAATTCACCAGAGCCAGAGCGGGGAGCAGAGCAGGCAGAAGGACTGAGGTACACTGCTGAGGGGAGCAGCGGGCGGCAGGAGAGGTCTGCGCGCCATGTGGGACCCTCCTCCGGTGGCCGGGGAGCAGCTGGGGATCGAACCGGCGCCGCAGAGGCCGCGGGCAGCTTCGCAACCCAGCGCTCAACCGCTGCGCCACCTGGGAGGCCCTGCTTTATATTCTTAAGTTATTGTCTACTTATGGACCAAAAGAACATTTCCACCCCTATGATTTCATTTGCACATTAGTTTTCAGATAAATTGAAGGTTAATATATTATATAAAATATATTTTGTAATATCAATTGATTTTTTTTTCTGATTGACTATGATCAGAATTATAATGAAATAATTTTGACATGGGGAGGAAATTGCAGAAGTTCTCTAGTGGGTGGTCTCACTAGGACATCAGTAGGATTTAAACCTGGAAGCTAAATTTCTGTTTATCTCTTCATAATGATTCTGAGTTTATTTTGATATGTATCTTTCATTTTTTGTGAACGAAATTTTCATTCAGCCTGATAATGACAAATGGTCATTAGTACATGACTAAATGGCTCAGGCTTCTGCTTGAACTAAGTAAGTTGTAAACTAAGCACAGTGGCAGGTACTTGAATTGTTTGGAAAGCTTCTTCCTTCCCTGAGATGAGTTTAGATAATTTTAAATGTCATGAACTAACACACAGAATCTTTGCCATTTAAAAACTTTTCTCAGCCTCTGGAAGGAGACATGGATTGAAATCTTCAATGTGCAGATTTTTCTTCTTCAGTTTTTAACTTATTGTTAAAATTTACAGTGTGAATTTTGCTAGAATGTTTTGTTAATTGATTCTTAAAATGTTGAATTCCAGAGGTTAACATCATAAACTTCAGCTGTGCCTGTTTGGCTTCTCTATTTGAACTTCCATTTTTATTTTTAACACCAACTGCATTATTTTTTCACATAACTAGAAGAAGAAATGATTCAAAAATTTGGCAATGACCTTTTAAAGAATTGCATTAGGAAAATAATTTTCACAATTGAACATAATGTAAATATTACCTAAAATGATGAGCTGGTGGCAGATTGGGTAGGTCAACACTACTCTTGAGATCTGGAACTGCTGATACTACTTGTGTGCTTGTAAAATTGTGAATCTTTTAAAATTTACAGAAAAGTTGCAATAATAGTATGAAAAAAATCCTATATATCTTTTCTCCAGATTTACCAATTGTTTATATTTTAATCCATTTTATTTTTAATCCTTTTCCCCTGTGTTTGTGTGTGCGTGTGTGTGTGTGAGAGAGAGAGAGAGAGAGAGATACACATGGAGGAGGAGGCAGCATTTGATAGTTAAGTTGGAGACACCACATTCTTTTACTCCTAAATTCTTCAATGTGTCCTAAGAATAAGCAAAGATCTCTTTTATGTAACTGCAATACAATTACTGAAATCAGGAAATTAACATTGATATCAGTACCATTCTCTTTAATGCATAGTCCATAATCAAAATTCATCAGTAGCAATTGCCCAAATTATTTTAAAAGTTTTATTTACTTTCAAAACTTTTTTTTTAACCAACTTACTGTATTTTATTTTAATGGTGAATTTTGAAGAGTGCTTCCCCTTCTTTCTCCTGTGGGTTTCAGTTGTAAGAATTAATCTGGCTTCAATACTTGTAAACTCTACATAAATTGTATATAATGTTTCTCAAGCTTAGGGATGTATAACCTGTCTGTAGTAGTGAGGCAAGCTACAGTACTTCAGCATACTTTGGCCAGTATTATTGGAACAAGATTTTACTTAAATAATATTTTAAAAATTAAATAAGCTTTATTATGGAATAGAATCCAAAATTTGCATCTCTTTTGAAGATAAAGCCTGAGACTTCAAAGAAGCATTTATCTCACAGTATCAGTATCAGTTTGCTTATGGTAAGAATAGTATCTCCCTTTAACATTAAACTGGTGAAGCTTGAGTATTTGGTTATTTAAAAAAAAAAATTGTTTGAAATTTCTGAATCAACACTTATAGTGAAAATAATCATAGTTTAAAAATAAAAATAAAATTATACTACAAAGCTATATGTAATATATTGCACCAAAATATTTGTCCAGGTCAGTAATGGATACTTTGAATTTAGTGCAGATAAACTTCTATAGCTAGATTTGAAAAAAAAAAAAATTCTATTAAATTTCAGAATTACAGCTTGTGATTATTGGTTATCAGGAGTAGCAGCAAATGTTTGGCTGTGTTTAATATCTTTGGATATTTGTATTGAATGTGAGCAAAAAATTATGGAGAGATTTTACACTAAAATTATGGAGAGATTTTACACTGATAACCAGTTTTTAATGTTTTGTCAGATGCTGAGTTGATGACATAATAACCAAGAGCTGGAAGATTGAATGTATCAGCTTGCAAGATAGTGACAAGTAGCTTCATATATTACTTTTGGGTTTTACTTTCACCAGAAATTAATTTTTCACTTTCATAATTTAAGGGGTGTGTGTGTCTGTGTGTGTACATGTGTTTAATTTTCACTTTTACACTGAGGTCTAATTTACCTGGGCTTAGTTTTCTGTAAGAAATCACTTTATTTTTTTCCATCTGATAACAAATAACAGATTGTTCTGGCCTATTTTTTAAGTAGTCCTTTTCCCTCTCTGTGATTTGCAGTGCTTGTTCAGTTTAAATTGAGTCTCCTTATATATATAGTCTTGGGGTTTAGTTCTCTGTTCTGCCTGCTCTCTTGGCCCCCATTACCCATTTAATTATTTGTCTTAATTACTATAGTTTTTAGCAAGTCTTAATATTGAGTATGGCAGATCCCCTATACTCTTCTTCAAGAGAAGTCATAGTGCTTTTCCATATTGGTTTTAGAATCAGCCTATTGCTTTTCATGAAAAATGGTGGTGAACTACAATAAAAATAAAAATTAAAAATGGGATAAGACAAAAATAGATATGTTTGCCATGATAGCCTTATGGGCATCTGAAGAAATGCTTAGCTTCATTTGATAAAAGGAAAGTACAAATCAAAACCACAGTGAGATATCACCTCATCCCTGTGAAAATGGCCTAAAGCAAAAGCACTGGAAACAACAAATGTTGGTGTGAATGTGAAGCAAAAGTAATACTCATCCATTGTAACTTGGTGTAGTCTCTATGAGGAATGGTTTGGACATTCCTCAAAACAATAAAAATAGAAATACCATATGGCTGACAGTACCACTTCTAGGTATTTACCCAAAGAATATGAAAATACTAATATACAAGATTATGCATTGCTTTTGTTCATAACAACATTATTTCCAAAAGAGCATTATTTACCGTAGATAAGTCATGGAACCAGCCTAAATGCCCATCAGTTTTAAGGATTAAGAAATCGTGGAATAGGGCCTCACCAGTGGCACAGCGGTGGAGTACTGGGCTGCGAAGCTGCCCACAGCCTCTGCAGCATTGGTTCTATCCCGGCTTCCTGCACGAGGGTCCCACATGGCACACAGACCTCTCCTGGTGCGCCCACTGTTCCCCTCAGCAGTGTACTTCGGTCCTTCTGCCTGTTCTGCTCCCTGCTCTGGCTCTGGTGAATTCTTTCACCCTCCCTCGCTTCTGACTGTACCCAGTGCTTGTATAAATAAATAAATAAATCTTAAAAAAAAAAAAAAAGAAATCGTGGAATATATACTCAATGGAATACTGCACAGCTATTAAAAAGATGAAATAGTGCCCATTGGCACAAAATGAATGTATCTTCAGGTGATAATGCTAAATGAAGTAAGTCAAAAGATGAAAAACTCCTAAAGACTCTACTAAAAAACTATTAGAAGCAGTAAGTCAATACAGTAAAGTTGTGGGTTACAAAATCAATTTACAAAAATCAGTTGCATTCTTACATGCAAACAATGAACTAGGGGAGAAAGAAATCAAGAAAATTACCCCATTTACAACTGGATCAAAAAGTATTAAATATCTAGGAATAAACTTAAAAGAAGAAAAGGACCTATACAATGAGGACTAGAAGACATTATTGAAAGTAATAGAAGACACAAAGATATGGAAATATATTCCTTTCTCGTGGATTGGAAGTATTAGCATGTTAAAATGGCCATCTTACCCAAAGTGATACACAAATTTAGTACAATCCCTGAATAGAACAAATATGAGAAATTTTTTTTAAGGATTTATTTATTTATGCTTACAAGAGCTGGGGTATAGGCCCAGAGGTGTGGGCAGGGGCAGGGGTGTAAAAGGATTCACCAGAGACAGAGTGGGGAACAGAACAGTCAGACTGACTGAAATACACTGCTAAGGGGAGCAGGGGGCAAGACAGGAGAAGTCTGCTGTGCCATGTGGGTAGCTCCGTGGCCGGGTATTGAACTTGTACCACAGTGGCTGCAGATAGCTTCAGTAGTGCTGAGACTTAAACCCTTGAGCCACCAGGGAGGCCCCCCAAACATTACTGAAATTTATGTGAACTACACAAGATTACAAATAGCCAAAGCAAAAAAAGAGGAAGAATGGAGGAACCACAATTTTAGACTTCAAACTATAGTATAAAGCTATAGTAATCAAAACAATATGGTATTGAAATAAAAACACAGACCAGTGGAGTAGAAATTAGAGCTGAAAAATAGACCCACATTTATATGGACAGTTAATCAGTGACAAAGGAGCCAAGAGTATCCATTGGAGAAAGGAAAGTCTCTTTAATAAATGGTATTGGGAAAACTGGACAGACACGTAAGAAAGAATGAAACTGGCCTACTGTCTCACACCATCCACAGAAATTAATTCAAAATGGATAAGACTTGGATTAAGACCTGAAACAATAATGTATAGAAGAAAATATAGGCAAAACATTTTATGACATTGGCTTCATAGAATTCTTAGTTTAATTGCCTCCCAACAGCTAAAACAAAAACAAAGAATAAACAAATGACACTGCATCAAAATAAAAGGCTTTCTGTACAGTGAAAGAAGCTATCATTAAAATAAAAAGATACCCTACTGAATGGAAAAAATATTTGCCCATTGTAGATCTGATAAGGGCATAATGTCTAAGATATACAAAAAATTCATACAACTCCACAGATAGAAAAAACAAAAAACGCAATCAGAAAGTGGACACAAGAGCTAAACAGGGGCCTCCCCTGGTGACGCAGTGGTTGAGTGCTGGGCTGCGAAGCTGCCCGCAGCCTTTCAGCTCCGGTTCTATCCCCGCCCGTTTGTGAGGGTCTCACATGGTGCACAGACCTCTCTTGCCACCTGCTGCTCCCCTCAACAGTGTACTTTGCCAGTCTGCCTGTTCTGTTCCCTGCTCTGGCTCTGGCGAATTCTCTCACCCTCCCACGCTTCTGACTATACCCAGTGCTTATATAAATAAATAAATCTTTAAAAAAAAAAAAAGAGCTAAACAGACACTTCTCCAAAAGACTACAAATGAGTAACAGGCACACGAAAAAATGCTCATCATCAATAATAAGAAAAATGCAAATTGACCACAATAAGAAACAGTGTGAGCATGGCCTGTATCAGAAACACCACTAACAAGAAGTATTATTAGCAAGGATGTTGAGAAGAAGTGTAAGAACTCTCTACACTGTTGGTGGGAATGTATTCTTGTCCAGCCTTTATAGAAAACAGTATGGAGATTTCTCAGAACATTAAAAGTAGCTCTAATATGACAATTCTATTCCTAGGTGTGTGCCCAAAGAATGCGAAAACACAAATCCAAAGTGTTTATGCAGCCTTATTTACAATAGCTATGGAAACAATTTATAACAGATGAGTGGATTAAGACAATGTGGTATATATGAATACTACTCAGTGATAAAAGATAAACCATTGCCTTTTGCAGCAACATGGATGGAACTGGAAGGGATTATGCTAAGCAAATAGGCCAGAAGAACAAACTGGATGATTTCACTCATGTGGTATATAGAGGAACAAAGGGTCAGACAAAAAGCAAACCCTAGAAACCTGACTATAAAATTGAATCTACCAGAGGGTGGGGTGGCAAAGGGAGGGGGCGCCCAGTGGACTATGGTGGATGACTTGGTGGTGGGTATGGTGTAATAACAAACTGAAGATGGGTGAACCTCTATCTCTGAACCATACACAGTGTTGTAAACCAGTATTATCTCAATTGAAAAAGAAAAAGAAAGTGAAAGACAGTTACCAGATGGTTTCACTCATTTGCAGATACCAATAACCAAAAAAGAAAAACTACAACACAGAAAAAATAATTCTTAGACTGTGAAAAATATACTGGTTACCAGAGGGGATAAAAGAGGAAGGAGGGGGGGCGGGAAAGATAGTTTATTGGTACTAGAATTTTGTGAAGGATGAATGAAGCATGTGTACTTATGGAGTATGAAGTTGTACTCCTAAAACTATACAGTTATGGAAACAGCTGGCAAAATAATAAAATTGGGGGGGGGGAGAAGAATGGTGCTGGGCTTTTGAATGGTATTGCTTTGAATCTTGGGACCAAGTTGAAGAGAATTGATGTCATTATGGTAGTGGTGCTTCCTATGTATAGGAAGATATAAAAGATATAATTTATCTTTTGAAAATTGCATTTTATGATTTTCTCCTTATATGAAGATCTTGCACATCAGATGTCAGAATTCATCATAGAATTTTTTTCTTGGTCTTTATACATGGTATTTTTAAAAAAATTGCTTTTTCTGGTTTTGTATAGAAATGAAGCTAGCTTTAGTATTTTGCTTTTGTATCGAGCAACTATCTTTTGTTTTACTTTTAGATTCTTAGGGATTTTCTCTGTAGACCATGAATCATCTGTAAATATTTGAAAGTTTGGTTCTTCATTTTCAGTCTTTGTAACTTTTTTCTTTCTCTCTATGAACCCATTGAGGTTTTTCAAAGTGAAATAGGAGTGGTGGTACTGTGTATCTATGTCCTGTTATTTTTTAAAAGGAATGCTTTCTCCCCTCCCCATTTTTACTGAGAAACATTTGATAATACATTACTGTTTAAGGTGTATAGCATGAAGGTTTGATTTATAAATATTGTTAAATGGTTGCCGCAGTAGATTCAGCTAACATCCATTTCATATAGACACAATAAAAAGAAGAAAAGGGGGGAAAAGTTTTCCTTGTGATGAAAACTCTTAGGATTTTTCTCTCAGCAATTTTCCTATCTGTCATATTACATTGTAAGCTGTAATCATGTTACACATTACATCCCTAGTATTTTTTTTATATTGTAACTGGAATGAAAGTTTGTACCCCTTGCCTACCTTCTTCTAATTCCCCCAGTCCCTATTATCTATCCCTGGAAAACACAAGTCTGATCTCTTTTTTTATGAGTTTGTTTTCATTATTTAGATTTCACATGTAAATGAGATAATACAATCTTTCTTTTTCTGTCTGATTTATTTCACTTGGCATAATGCCTTCAAGATTCATTCATGTTCTCAGAAATGATGGGATTTCCTCATTTTAAATGGCTGAATACTTCTTTTTGTGTGTGTGTGTGTCTGTGTGTGTACACACACATACCACAGCTTCTTCATTCCTCAGTGGACACTAAGGTTGTTTCCAAGCCTTGGCTATCATAAATTATTGTAAATAATGTTATGAATATGGGAGTACAGTTATCTTTTTTTAGTTAGTATTTTTCAGTTCAGATTATTTCATTATTTGATATAGTGTTCTCAGGTTTGTGGTTTTTTTTTTTTTTTAAACAAATGCTCTTATTAAATTAACGTTCTCTTCCAGGTTGCTGAATTAAAAAATTCTTGAATGAATGTTATCATCAAATGCTTACTCAGCCTCTATTGAGGTGATTATGTAATTTTTTGTACTTTAGTTTGTTTATACTATTTGTCATTGTTTTATTATTATTTTTTGACTTTTTTTTTTATTAAAGACTTATTTATTTATTTATTTATACAAGCACTGGGTAGAGTCAGAAGCACGGGAGGGTGAGAGAATTCACCAGAGCGGGGAACAGAACAGGCAGACCGACGAAACACACTGCTGAGGGGAGCAGCAGGCGTTGCAGGAGATGTCTGCGTGCCATGTGGGACCCTTGCCTGAGGCCAGGGATCGAACCAGCCCTGCAGAGGCTGCAGGCAGCTTGCAGCCCAGCACTCAACCACTGCGCCACTGGGGAGGCCCTATTTTTTGACTTCTAATAACTAACCTTGCATTTTGGAGACAGTTCTTGATTAAAATGTGTCATTTTGGAGAAAGTTGCTGGATTAAATTTCCTGATGTTTTGTTTAGGATGTTTGCATCTATTTTATCAGTAAGATTGACATGTAATTTTCCTTTCTTATATAGCCCTTGTTTCCATATCAAGGTTAGTCTAGCTGTAGAGCAATCAACTGGAGAAGTAGAAGTTATCTTTTTATATTCTCTGCATGTTTATATAGTTTTGGAATTATATGTTGATTCAATGTTTGGCAGAGTCTCTAACAAAACCATCTGGGTTTAGTAATTCCCTCTCAGGGAAAATTTTAAACCCCTGATTTTGTTCTTTGAATTGTCAAACTTGCTTTTTTCCTTAAATCAGTTTGATAAATTGTATTTTCTGGGGGAAAAAAAAAAGAATTACTTGAACGTCCATTTGAACTCAAGTTCATGATACCTTTTTATGGTCTGTTTAATCTCTGTGGGAACTGAAGTTATGTTCTATTTTTCATTCCTAATGTTTACTTTTTTCTTGATTGATTTTTTTTGTGTGTGTATTTCATTTGTATTTTTAAAGGTAAAGTTTTTTGTTAATTTCATTGACTTGTTTTAATAATTTTGCTCTTACCATTTTCCTTTCTTGTGTTTATTCTGCTGTTTTTTAAATTTAATTTTAATTTAATTTTTAATTGTAAAATATATGTGACATGACATTTGCCATCAGCCATTCTTAAGTGTATACTTCAGTAGTATTACGTACATTCACATTGTGTTCACAACTCTTTACCTTGCAAAACTGAATCTCATTAAACAATCACTTCTCACTTCCTCCCTCTCTCAGCTCCCAGCAACCACCATTCTGTTTTCTATCTCTCTGAATTTGACTATTCTGGGTACCTCAAAAGTGGAGTCATTTGGTTATTATTGGCTCTTCTAGTAAGTTAATGTTCTCAGAGTTCATCCATATTGTAACATATATCAGAATTTCTTACTCTATAAGACAAAATAAGTAACACTTTGTTCATTCTTGTTTGTGGACAGTAGTGTTTCTTCTACCTTTTGGCTGTTGTGAATAATGCTAGTATAAAAGATAGTGGGCAGTTATCTCTTTGAGACTCTGCTTTCAGTTCTTTTAGTTATATATCCATGAATGGAATTACTTGATTATATGTTAATTCTATTTTTAATTTTTTTGAGGAAGCACCTCACCTTGTTTTCTATAGCAGATGTACTGTTTTACCATATTCTTAAATAGTGCACAGGAACTCTGTTTTCTCTGTATCCTTGCCAACACTTGTTATTTTATGGGTGCTTGTTTTTTTTTTTTCCTCAATAGTAGCCATCCTAATGTTGTGAGATTGTTTTATGACATAAACTTAGATTTAGCTGCTTTTCTGTGAACACGTTAAATGTTAGACAGTGGTGGTGTTGCAAGAGGGCCCAAAAGACCAAGGGACTCTGGGAGCCCTGGAAGGTGAAGCCATGGTGGAAGCTGTGCAGAGGCAGAGGCTTTGGCAGTGGACTCTTGGGCAGTGGACCCTTGGGCCATGGTCCAGGCTGGACGAGGCCCTGTTGATTGTTGAGGCAAGACCCAGGACGAGGAGTGGAGCCCATCACCAACCTGGGCTGCCTGGCAAGGACATGAAGAGTAAGGTGCTGGAGGAGAGCTATCACTTTCCCTTGCCCATCAAGGTATGAGATTGTTGACTTTTTTCTGGGGACTATCCCTCGAGGGCAAAGTTTTGAAGATTGTGCTTGTGCAAAAGCAGGACCAGGACCAGGTTCCAGGCATTTGTTGCCATGAGGGATTACAATGGACACATTGGTCTGGGTATTAAGTATTCCCCCTTACAGTGTGACTGGCTGTTGGAGCTCTGTGCTGGTTGCCCTCATCCCTGCTCCCAGGGGCACTAGCATCATCTCTGCCCTTGTGCCCAAGAAACTGGTGATGATGGCTGCAATCAATGACTGCGGCACCTCTGCCAGAGGCTGCAGTGCCACCCTACGCAACTTTGCCAAGGCCGCCCTCGATACTGTAAAACCTAGAACTGCTTCATCCCTGACCTCTGGAAAAGGACTGTGTTCCCCACATCTCCCTATCAGGAGGGAAGACCCACAAAATAGTTTCTCTGTGTAGAGGACACAGGCTCCAGCTGTGGCAACCACATAATTTTTGTACCAAAAAAACAAAAAGTAGATTAAGCCTGTAAAAAATAATAAAGTTGGATTTAAACATACTAATTTTGATTTTTTTTTATTTAAGTGTAAGTAATCAAAGCTGTACATTTATCATGTACTGCTTTAGTTGTATCCCAGTTTTGATAATTAACTTTTCATTATTTTCAATTCTAGATATTTTCTGTTTTCCATTATTTTTGCCCAGTGTTTCTTGATTTTAAGGAGTTTTCCTTTGGTTATTCATTTCTTAATGTATTGTGATTGACAAATATGATTTGTGTGGTTTCAGTATTTTCAAACTTCAAGTCAATCTTAGTGGCCTTTGAGCATTGTATTAGTTATTTAATGCTATATAGCAAGTGACCCCAAATGTAGTCATTTTGGACAAGAGAAATTTATTATAATAAAATTTGAATATGGGAAATTAGTAGCAACTTAGAGGTTTCTGATTTAGTCTTTCATGAGGTTACATAACAGTCAAGCTCTTGGCTGTACCTGCCATCATCTGAAAGTTTGACTGAAGCTGAAGGGTTTGCTTCCAAGCTAATTCATTTATACATTTGATGGCAGGTGCCTCAGTTCTTTGCTAAATGTTTGCAAAAGATCTGGAAAATAACATGTTCCCATAGGACTGGTTGAAGGTGGTCCCTAGCAGCCTTCAGAGTTAGTGATGGGGAGAAACCAACATCAAAGTCTTTCATAACCCTTGAGAGTAACAAACAGTCCACTTCTGCCTTATTACATTGGTCATACAGACCGGCTGTCACAGACTGGGAATGAGAGGATTATACAGGGCAAGGCTAGCAGGTGTCAAGGCTCATTGGGGACCATCTTGGGATCTATTACAAACAATACAGCCTCAATTTTATAAAGGTTACATGTGTTCTTGAAAATAATGTGATTCCTAGTTCTTGGGTATTTTTATATGTTAGTTTGATCAGATTCATTAATCAGTTTAACTTCTACATTCTAATTTTTTTTGACTGTGGTCTTATTACTGATAGATCTGTTTTTAAAAAAGCCCTTTCACCATATTAGTGAATTTATAACTTTTTCTTGTAGATGTGTCAAGTGTTGATATGAGTGTAAGTTCATAGAGGGTTAGAATATCTTCCATGTGATCTGGAACTTGTATAATTATGTAGTGATCCTCTTTATTTCTAGAGCTTTTTGCCTCTTAACTCCAGGTTTCTTTTAGTTTATGTTTGCTCGGTAGCTCTTTTTCCATTCTTTAACCTTCAATCTTTCTGTACCCTTATATTAGTTTATCTCTTACAAGCTACAGGTATATAACCAGCCTGATAAGTTTTTTTTCCATCTAAGTGTAGGGTTTAGCCCATTTATATTGATTGTGAATATTGAAATATATTTTATTCATTTCCATTTGAATTTTCCACTTAGTAATATACAAGTAAGTTCCCTTCATGTGTTTTCATGGTTCAATAACATTTTTTTAAAAAGATTTCTTTATTAATGCACACAGGTGCTGAGGTGTAGGCCAGAGGTGTAGGGAGTGAGAGGATTCACCAGAGACAGAGTGGGGCACAGAACAGGCAGACTGACTGAAATATACTGCTGAGGGGAGCAGTGGGTAGGACAGGAGAGTTCTACTGCCCCATGTGGGTTAGGATCCCTTCTGGGGATCGAACTTGTGCTGCAGTTGCTACTGATAGCTTGATGGTGCTGAGGCTTAACCCCTTGTGCCACCAGGGATGCCCCAAGATAACATTTCTTTTTAACGCTGATTAATATTCCATTGACTGAATGTACCACAGTTTATCTGTTCACTTGCTGAAGGAAATCTTGGTTGTTTGCAAGTTTTGACAATTATGAATATAACTGCTCTAAGCATTCATTTGTTTGCATATTTTTGTGTGAACATATGTTTTTAACTCTTTTGGATAAATACCAAGGATTTTGATTGCTAGGTCATGTGGTAAGCCATTACCTCTTCAGATGCTTCCTTTTCCATATTGTATCTTTATTCTCCTTCTGGGACTACAGTTACGAAATTTATATAATATGTTTCATGGGTGAGCCAAATAATGTACTACTGTGTCCTTTTTTATATTACACTTTTGGTACAACTTCTACCTCCTAATGTTAGTAATTACCACTTTTTTTCCATTTGCTTTATTTTTGATATACCTATTGTTAATTCTTTATATATCATTAACATGCTCTCAAGTGTTTTTCATACAGCATCAAGCCCATTCATCTAGTTACTGAGATTGTTTTCCCTGAGGACTTCCTCCCATTCTCTTGTTAGGTTTGGCTGCCTGCTGGGCTATGTGTGCATCTGTCAGCCTTGGTTCTTCTGTCATTGTCATTTTGGAAAGTCCCATTACTTCTCTTGTGTTGATTTCCCTGTTTTGTGGATCTCATTTACAGCACATCCTCCACTAGCTTGCTAAATAAAAAGGTACATAAGACATAATTTTTGACACTTTATGTGTTTAAGAATATCTTTATTCTGCTTTTTAATTGTTTGATAGATTGTCCATATATAAGTTCTAGAATGCAAATACATTTTCAGTAGAATTTTGAAAGCATTTTTCTATTGTCTTCTAAATTATCACTAAGATTGATGCTATTCTGGTTCCTATAATATTGTAAACAGCCTGTTTTTAATTTTCTCATTTCTAGAACTACTTGTAATTTTTGTTTCTTTGTTCTTGCTGTTCTGCAGTCTAATAAAATGTACTTGGACATCTAAATATGTCTTTTTCAGAATGGATACTCATGTGGATCCTCATGGGTAATACACTTCTTGTATTATTTCTTTGGTAATTTCTTCCTTCCTTGTTCATATCATTTCCCCCTCCTTTTCACATGTTAAAATTGGATCATGTAATTTAAGAAAGTTTTTTGTCTCGTAGTATTTTTCCTTCTTTTTCCTGTAAAGCGTCTCTGCTTTATTCTTCAGCTTTTTAATGTTTTGTTTTAGCTATCTGTGAAGAGTTAACATAGCAGGACTGAGACTGTTAATCCTTAGAAAGGTTTGCTTGCAAGATTGGCCCTGGATTGGTATCTGGGAACTTGAATTTTTGGAAAGGTTCTTATTCATTGAGAAAAATGGCTCATTGTGCTTAAGCTGTGCAAACTTGATTTATGTTGAACAACCTGCTTTCTAGGTTGTATCTGGACTTTTGGTAGGTGTTAGGCAGAGGGTGTCCACAATAAAATCCCTGAACAGTGAGTTTCTTATGAATTTACCTGGTAGAGAGTGTTTCACATGTGTTCTCACAACTCATTAATTACTAGAGGAATTTAGCATGTCCTTTGTGACTCCACTTGGAAACATGCATCTGTTTTTCTCTGGACCTTGTACCTTTTCCTTTTTACTGATTTTGCTTCGTATCCTTTTGGTCTAATAAATCAATAAAACCATGTATGTGACTATATGTCAAGTACTGTGAGTCCTAGTTCTTCTAAATCTGGGTGGTCTTGGGGACTTTTGACACACTGCTATATTTAACTTTATGCATGTTTTGTATTATTTTTATTCTCACTTGCTGTTTCAAAAATAGCATCCTTTAAAATTTCTCCTAAGGTCTTGTACAACAGTATTAACTTTTTTTGTATGAAAGATTTTCTTCCAATTTTTGCATTGTCTTTTTAATCAAAATTAATTTGTGTGTATTTACTTGGTTCCCTTACTTCATATTAACAGCAGTTCCTTTTACCTTATATAAATAACAGGCATCACTTATTCTGTGTGATTCCAGGCTGTCTGTTCTTACTGTAAATATTTTCTCTTAAATGTTAGCTAATTGGAAATTAATGTATGTGGTGAAACAGTTGTTGGAAACCCTCTAAATGTAGCTCTTCTCTTTGGGCAGTCTTTAAAGGAAAATACTGCCTAGTTTCTTACATGGGAAGATCTGTCTGTCTGTCTCTGTCTCTCTCTCTGTATCTGTCTATATCAGGTTCCAGGATTATTAGGACTAAGTGGAGGGAAGAGGCTGGTGATATATGGTATGGGAGATTTTTACTCTATTGGGAAGTATTAGGACTATTGTGGAAATAATTTACAGTACAAGTAAAATGCAGATAAAGTAAATGGTTGATTCTTTTTTCTTTGAAATCACCTGTCTGTAGAATATCTGATAGCCTAGGGTAATAACAATGGTTATTAAGGAAGATAGGTGAATCATTTTAGCACAGTAATTCATACTTTGATTTTTGGGAAGCATTTACTATCTGTACAAACTTTTAATTCCAGGGGATAAAACAAGTTACAAAAAGTTACCTTCTTTACTCCCCTGGAACTTGCTTTCTTGCATGAACAATAATTACTAAATAACTTATCATGTGTTATTAAGGTTGTTTTAAGAACCATGTAGGAGAGACCAGGAAGGCTCACAGAACATGTATGGGAGACCTGCTGTAGGGTTTAGGGGTGACATCTCTGGAAAGTATGAGTCAGGAAAGTGGTGGGAGAATGAAAGAAGTGTGGGAAAAAATGAGATTAAATGATCAATTGGGATAATGATAAATGTAAGATTAAATGAGCTATAGAATATTTTAGTGCCTGGTATTTGTGCTCAATAAATGTTAGCTTGTAATTTATATATAGGGATATTACCAGATTGGATAATCACATAGAAGACCTTTAGTTTTTAATTTATAAAGACAAAGGTTTACATCAACAGTATAATAAACCCGTAAAATCATTTATCACTAAATAAATACCTCATGGTATAGAAATTTTGGCATTTGAGAATGTATTGCTAGGACAGAGATCATGCTTAACTTCTTCACATATCTCCAGCACTCCTGACGCATAAAATGTGCTTAGTCTTATACACATGGGCAACAGACACGTGAAAATAGGTGTAGCATCACTTATCAAGGAAATGCAAATCAAAACAATAATGAGATATTACCTTGTTCCAGGGAGAATGGCCCATATACAAAAAAACAAAACTCAGAAACAACAAATGGTTAGGGTGTAGAGAAAAGGAACCCTTACACAGTGCTGGTGGGAATGTAGACTGTTCCAACCCCTATGGAAAACAGTATGACGGTTCCTCAAAATATTAAAAATAGATACCATATGATCCAGCAATTCTGTTCCTAGCTATCTACCTGAAAAATACAAAATCACTAATTTGAAGTGATATATGCACTCTTAACTATAGTTTATTGCAACTCTTTACTATAGCAAAGTTATGGAAACATCCTAAATGCTCATCAATAGAGCAGTGCATTAAGATGTGGTGGGTGCGTGTGTGTGTGTGTGTGTGTGTGTGTATTGTATATATATAATAGAATACTACTCAGCTATCAAAACAGATGAACTCTTGTCATTTGTGGCAATAGGGACGGAACTGGGAGAGATCAGGCTAGGTGAAGTCAGCCAGCAAGGGAAAGACAAATACTGGATAATTTCACTCATGTGGAATACAAGGGAAATAAAAAGGAATCAGCAAAACTAAACCACAACAAACTCTTGAAATATGACTGTAGAATTGAGGCTACAAGATGGGGAGAGAGGGAACCCAGTGATCTATGGTAAAGGACTGTGGGTGCTTTGATGGTGGATGCTCATATACAAAGTTGTAAAACAATGTTATCTCAGTAAAGAAAAAAAAAATGTGCTCAGTCTTTTTAAAAATATATTTGAAATGGCTATTAAAATTTTTGGATAAACTAGAGACCAGGAGTGTTACATGATTTCAGATATAAGGAGTACTTTTTTTTTCTTACCAGTGGTGGTCCTTCAATGGGTTATAAATGGCTTTTTGATTAGAACTTAGATATTACCCTTTTTGTATATCCTTTCTGTAGCCAGCAAGGATCTGTGGGGACAAAGTCTTATTTTTCTTCTCTTGGGGACTGTGATTAGTGCTCTTTAATCCTCTAGCACTTTGACTTGCAATGTATTTAGTTATCTGTTGCTGCAAAATAAATTACTTCAAAATTTAGCAGTTTAAAACAATAGACATTATTTCAGTTTTTGTGTGTCAGGAATGTGAGAGTGGCTTAACTAGGTGCCTCTGATTCAGGGTTTCTTGAGTTTATAGTTAAGCTGTTGGCTAGATTTGCAGGCATCTGAAAACTTGACTGGGGGGAGGATGTGCTAAGTTTACTTGCTTAATTGTTGGCAGGAAACCTTAGTTCCTTGCCATGTGGATCTCACAATAGGCCACCAGGGTGTTCTCATGGCATGATTGTTGCTACCTCTAAGAACAAGTGATCCGAAAGAGGGTACAAGCCTGTCCAAGATGAAAGCATTGACTTTGATAACCTAATCTTGGAAGAGACCCATCATTTCTGCCACATTCTGGTATTTAGAATGATCAACCGCTGAGGGAGATGGGACTATAAAGAAGTCACTCCAGAGATAGCCGCACACTGCATTGGTGGGATCTACTTCTTCAGCCTACTGTATCTGATATCTAGAAATAGAAGTCAATTAAACTAGCGTTGTTTTCATTGTAGAATGAGATTTCCCACATTCCTGAGCCTGTTTGGCCTCTTTGCTTCTTTATTCTTTTTACTTTCCCCTCCTTTCCCCCCCCCCCATCAGATTTATTTGAATATAATAACTTAATGTTTTTATGCGGTAGCATTTCAACTTGGGAGTGCTACATAAAATTGGGTTAGATATTTATAGATTGTGGATCCTATTGGATTATAAATCTTAGTTTCTTATAATTGTATGTATAATGCTGTTTCTTGTGATACCACCAGTGATTTTTAAGTCTTTATGGAAAAGTGAATAAAGTAAATGAAAATGTTTTTAGTGGGCATGTTTAGTTTTTTTATTTGTTTGTTTTTGTTTTTTTTTATAGAGGCATGTTTTTATTTTTATTTATTTGTTTGTTTGTTTTGTTTATACATGCACTGGGTACAGTCAGAAGCGCGGGAGGGTGGGAGAATTCAGCAGAGCCAGAGCGGGGAGCAGAGCAGGCAGAAGGACCGAAGTACACTGCTGAGGGGAGCAGCGGGCGGCAGGAGAGGTCTGCACGCCATGTGGGGCCCTCCTCCGGTGGCCTGGGAGCAGCCGGGGATCGAACCGGCACCGCAGAGGCCGCGGGCAGCTTCGCAACCCAGCGCTCAACCGCTGCACCACCGGGGAGGCCCGGCATGTTTAGTTTTACTTGTATGTGGTTGTTACTAGTTCTATGTTGTATTAAAAATAAATGATCACTGGATTTTAGTACTTCTGGAGATAGAAAATATGGGCCTTCTCTATAATGTTGTTTAGCGGATGGTGTTTCAGTTAGGAGCACAATTACTTTGAATATTTCAGAGCTATTTTTCCTTCCTGAATCCTGAGTTTGAACATCAGATTTTAGAAAGCTTTATTATTGTAAGAGCAGTATGACCCTCAAATGTGAATGGATAATATGCTGACTTCACTTAGAAGCTTATGTGAAACTTACTTTTTCCTTATAGAATGCTATTATAAATAGTGTTAGCTTTTCTTTTTATTCCATCCCTCTAAAACCTGTTTAACCTATATTGAATTAGAACTCAGCCAAAATTTTAGAATCTTTTTTATTCTTATTTATCCTGAAGGGGCCATGATGCTTTTACTTTCAGAAAAGCAACAAGCACAAAGCGTTTTGTTTTCAGAACCATTTGAATGTAAATTGCTGATACAGTACCCTATCATCCTTGCATACTTCATTGTCTTTGCTCCAAGTTAAAACATGCTACTATAATTCCCACAATGATTGATCAAAATCAGATAATTAATGTCTTCAAAATCAGTAGATACATTTCTATTACCATCTAATTCTCAGGCCCAATGCAAAATTTTTTTTTTTTAAAGTGTATTTTTTTGTTTGTTTGTTTTGTTTTTATTTATTTGTTTGTTTTGTTTATACAAGCACTGGGTACAGTCAGAAGCGCGGGAGGGTGAGAGAATTCACCAGAGCCAGAGCGGGGAGCAGAGCAGGCAGAAGGACCGAAGCACACCGCTGAGGGGAGCAGCGGGCGGCAGGAGAGGTCTGCGCGCCATGTGGGACCCTCCTCTGGTGGCCGGGGAGCAGCCGGGGATCGAACCGGCGCCGCAGAGGCCGCGGGCAGCTTCGCAACCCAGCGCTCAACCGCTGCGCCACCGGGGAGGCCCCAATGCAAAATTTTGCCCGCCGTCCCAATATAAAATGTGACATTTAGTTGTCATGTTTCTTTTGTCCCTTTCTTTCCGAAACAGTATTTGCTTGACTTTAATGCATTTATATTTGTCCAAGTATGTCTTTGTATATTAATTTCAGTATTTCTGTATTAAAAACTTTGTTTTATGCTATTATTAACTTTGGTGTGGACATCCTCTTTGCTCCGCTCACACTGTTAGATACCTCCCCTACCCCCATGATGCCGAAACCCAACACCATTTAATATTCCTTGCAGGCCCCTAGTCTTGTTTCTTCATCCTGCTCAGGCATTGACACTCTAGGCTGTCCTCCTAATGGATAATTCTCCCTGTCCCATTTTGACTCTGTCAACTTTTTTTTTTTTAATTTATTTATTTTTATACAAGAGCTGGGGTACAGGTCAGAGGCACGGGAGGGTGAGAGGATTCACCACAGACAGAGCAGGGAGCAGAACAGGCAGACGCCAGAAATACACTGCTGAGGGAAGCAGGTGGTGTGACAGGAGAGGTCTGCTGTGTCATGTGGGATTCTTGCTGGCCAGCTGGCCGGGATCGAACCAGCACTGCAGAGGCTGCGGACAGCTTCACAGTGTGGCGCTCAACCCGCTGTGCCACCAGGGAGGCCCTGACTGACAACTTTTGTGGCCTGCTCTCCCATGTAGGTACCCTCCTCACCCTACTTGTATACTAATAAGAAGTTTCTGGCTACCCTGTCCATGGGCACCTCTTACTCTGATCATGCTTTGATATACTTTTCTGGGATCACCTCCACATGTAGTCACTTACCCTGCTCATCCTGCATTTCCTCTACATAAATTGTGGATTTTCTCCGCAACCTACTCTGTTTCCTGCATCCCTGCCCTGCCTTTCCCAGACACATACGGATGCATACCTTGATCCCACCTCCTAATTGTTTTTGTACTGCAATATTATACTGAGAGGAGGGGAAAAGAAAGTTTCAGCATCATTTATGGAAACAGTATGATTTAAATTTATGTTTGATAGAGATAAATATTTCTCTTGATAGTAGGGATCTGGAAAATCTGTAAAGGGCATTTGGGTATCTGCTTTTGGAGCTTCATTATTGACAGACTACTGGTATAAATAAGTTTTTTATTTGTGAATCTAGGCTTCTGTGTATGGATAAATTTGGATAGATTAGTAAATTTAGAATAGCAGGAAGGGAAGAAACTAAAAGCAAGACGTGTTTAGGGAAAGATAACGGAATTAATTCACTTCTTGGCAAAACTTGTTTGCTTTCATGCTAGTTTCTATGCCCCCAGATGTCTTTATAGTGTCCATGTTAAACACACACACACAAACTTTATATCTGCTTTATGAGCTCAGTATAAATTTTCACAGTTTCCATTGACATTTGTTTCCCTAACTGTAGTCATTCATGTATTTTCAGTATAGCTATATCCATCCTTTATCATTTGCTTAAACAACTTGTAGTTGACTTACCTTTTTTATTTAGCCTTGTCAAATGAATAGTGCCTTTGTAATCATAGGTTTTATGTTCAAGTTACTTTTTAAAAATCACATTCTTAAAATGAGTGTAAAACTTAAAAAATTTGAAGATCCTTAGGTGTCGTATAAAATCATATCACATACCAATGGTATGGACTCCAGTTTAGGACAAGTTTTAATATAACCAAGTATAAACGACTGCTTGATAAACTTTTTCCTGACTTTGTGTTTGTATGTTTGGAAGCTAGAGCTGATATGTTCTTATTTCTCTAGTATGTTTTCATCTAAGTGCTTTTTCCTGGTATGATTTTTCTTTGCTTTTCCTCTCATTTAGATGAAAAGTTATGTTAAATGAATTTTAAAGTCAAATCCGCCCCCATTATGATCTGAGGGACCTTTTTGAAACTGGTCAAAATGTACACATTGGAAAAGATTTTAGCCTGTGACCTTTTGAAGAATTTTCTGAGTGCAACCAGGAACAAATTATCCATTGTTCTAAGTGCCTTGCTTAATGTTATGCCTTCTCTTGCTGAATTCTCTTATTTGTTGAAAGCTTTTAGTCTTAAGTAGCTAACGGTTTATTAACACAGATCATAATTAAATGTTGATTACTTTTCTTCCTGTAGCATAGACTCTTTACATTTCTACCACAATATACAGAGATTATACAAAGTAGCATGAAATACTTTAAAAAGTTTATTTTTTTCCAATTGGGAGAGGAAATTCATTAAAGTAAAAGAAAAGAAAAAAATTGTCTCAGTCTTACTGCTTAGGTAGAATGACCTTATCTTTATAAAATTTTATATTCAAGTTTTGATTATGAACTCAAATTTATATATTAAATAAGCTTTCTGTTGACCTATACATGTAGAAAAAGACACAGATATATGTAAATATACAGTTTAAACATTTGTTTTCAAAGTAAATACACCAGTGCAACCAGTTACAGTCAAGAAATAAAAACAGTGCTAGCAATCATAAAGTCTTGCCTTCTCTGTGTTTTCTTTCAGTCATTATGTGCTCTTTCCAAAGTCTCTACTATCCTGACTTGAGCTTAGCATATTTTGAAATTTCTGTAACATAATCATATGGTAAATGATCTTTAGTTCCAGTTTATTTTACTCAGTATTGTATTTGTGAAATCAATTTATAGGTGTCATTTATTCTTCTTGTATAGTTTTTTCTTTGTGTATATCAGTGTTTTTTTTGGTAACTATTTTTTGATGTTGATGTATGTTATAGCATTTTCAGTTTCAGGAAATTATGAAAACAGTACTATAAACATTGTATCTTTTGGTGAATATGTGTATACATTTCTGTTGGGTATATACATAATGAAATTTCTGAGTATGTGTATGTTCCATTTTACCAATTTTTACCCAACAGTTTTCCAAATTAATTAATACACTGGTAGTGTATAAGTGTTTCAGTTGCTGTGGTTTCCCTGTTTATATAGGCTGTAACTCTCTAGGCCTTATAATTGAGAACTGAATATCTTTATGTATTTATGATGATCCCGCCAGTAAGGTGGTGGATGTTAATCTTTGGTCCTTTTGAAACTGTGGGACTAAAATTATTTTCTGCTTTCCAGAAATTACTGGCTTGACTTCTCACCCTTTTCCACCCAATTATGTATTTGAGACCCATTGAAGTCTATGGTTTTGTCACTTTTGTTCTCAGTTACAACCAAAATCTCCAGTGATTTCTTTTTCTCTCAACAGAAGTATTTTGCTTGGGAAAAGCCTTGTTTTTCAGTTTTAGTTTTGATCCAGATTTCTTAAATTCCCTGGGTGAGGGGGTGAAACAGCTGCAGAAGATCACCTTACCTATCAGCATTTCACCCCTTTTTAGGATCTTGTTCTCTCTACTTCTCTTTCTTTCAGTAACTTCCTAAAATCTTTAAACAGATTTTTTTTTTTTTTTACTTTATCTTTTTGTACATGTGTAAGTTTGGGGGAAGGAGTTTGTTGTTTTGTGATGAATTACTGTCTTGCATGGAAGTAGAAGTATGGATTTAAACATTTGATGTTTAAACATTTTATTTAAAACATTTTTAAACAGTTTATTTAAAATAAATTTAAAAAATTTTTCCAACGAATGTTAAAATATTTTAATTTTTGGTCAGTGGAAACTTACTCAGAATTCACTTCTGAAATCATTTTGATTCAGCTCTTTGCTAAGTTTTCTTGCTATCTGATATGACAAGGTGTTACAGGTTTTTGCTTCAGCTATGGTACTGCCATTTCCTGAAGGAATCCTACTTCCTTTTACTGGGAATTTATATCTTGAACCACCACAGAAGTTCTTGTTCTATAAAGCCTTAAAAAGGAATTCGCAGAGAGAAACAAACTGTTCAACAAAGTAAAGTTTATTTAGAGTAAAAGAACAAAAGCAAGGACTCCCAGGTGTGCTGTACCTGGGAGGGGCAAAGAAGCTGAATGGACCTGTGTTTAGGGGATATTTAAATCTTTATTTCTCTATTCTAAAACCTCATTGTCATCTTTATGATTGGCTCTTTCTCAGTGGCTGTACTTCCCTGGGCAGCTGTGTCCAGCTTTGCAGCTCTTATCTTTCTTTCACTGCCCCTGTCCAAGGTCTCTTAAAATTTATTTGCATTAGCCTTAAATTTAATGTCCTCATTAGCCCACCTGAATGTCTCTGTCCTTATCACGGAAGCTTTTTTAATTCTCCCAAAGTTCTGCCTGCTCTGTCCCTGAAGCTGCCTAATTAGCCCTAACTTGCCTTAGGACTCATTTACATATCACATAATTATTCATGTCCTTGCTTAGATAGGCTAGAGCCCGGCAGTGCCTAAAAGAAAAATAAATGTCCTTTGGGTAGATCCCTAGTAGTGGATTCAAAAGAGCACCTGTGCCCCTATGTTTATTGCAGCACTGTTTACAATAGGTAAAACCTGGAAACAACCCAAATGCCCAAAAATCGATGACTGGATCAAGAAGATGTGGTATATATATACACAATGGAGTATTATTCAGCAATCAAAAAAGATAAACTCATGCAATTTGCAGCAATGTGGATGGAACTAGAAGGAATTATACTCAGTGAAATAAGCCAGAAGGAAAAAGAAAAATATTGGATGGTTTCACTTATAGCAGGAATATAGGGGAACCAAATAAGACATCAGTGTAAAAAAAATACAATAACAGTACAAAACACAACAAAGCAAAAACGGACCATTATAAATCAGACAAAATGCAGGGGAGGAGGAGGGAGAGGGATCAGAGGGAGGAGGGAGGAGCGCAGGGGCTGTGGTGATGGTGCACGGGTACATTGGTGAAGGAAACTCTATGGGGACTACACTGGGGTGGGGGGAGGAAGCAAATATTGTTTAATAATGAACAATGATGTAAAAAATAAAAAAAATATATAAAAAAAGAAAAATAAATGGCTGGCTATACCCAGGACCTCAGAGATACTTGCCAGAGCCCATAAAGGCCAGGAGGAACCAAAAAACATTTAGAGGGGAGAAAGTCTCCTACCCTGACCAACAGATGGGCTGAAAAATTGCCTGAGGAGAGCAAGAAGCAGCAAAGGGGGAAGGCAGACACCTGGCTCAAACTGCTCCTGGGGATGATAAGCCAACATTCTGGAAGCTGGAAGTGCCTATGCAGTGCACTCCAGGAAAGAATGGAATAAATAGCCCCATTTAAACCAAAAGACCCCCAACTTTCTGCACAGTTGTTCTTCCCTATACTCTTGACCACCCAGGCCCTCTCTCCAGTTGTACTTTCATTCTGACTCTCAATAAACTTTGCTTTTGCTTCTGCTGGATGGGGTTTTGAATTCTTGGATGGCAATAGTCAAGAACTAAGGAACTGCAAAACCCAGAAACATCTAGGAACCCCAGAACCTGGAAAACACTTGATCCCAGAATATATATTTATCTTCATTGTTTTGTCCCTAGGAAATATTCCACTAAGAATATACAGTCAACTTAATATTTAAAATCTGAGATTAGTTCCTCTCTTTGTGATTATTCCATTAAAAATTAAGATACAAATATCAGTTTAGTTGCTTAATTTTCAATTCTAGATTTGACTAATTTTAATTTTTTCATATTTACACAATTCTAAGATGAAATTAACAAAACCCAGGGACTATAGATGGTATCCTTGACCCCTCTACTTTATTTCCTTTCACTCCAAAGAAGTGCTTAAAAGTTTTTACATTTCTTTTGTTGCTTTGTTTTTTTAAGTATAGATGATATATATATATATATATATATATATATGTTTTCCTCCCCCTTCTTAGATGAATGGCAATGTCCTATGTATATGTATTACACCTTGATTTTTTAAATTTAAAGATAAATCCTGGAGATTTTCACAGCTGAATGAATTTGGGCTCATTTCTGTCATACTGTTTGCTGTTTGTACAAACAAGTTGTTTTATTTAAGGAATCTTTTGTTGTGTGGTCTGTAATTTCCTCTTAACATATTTAGATATTTCATATACTAAAGGTTTATGTATTAGATTCAGTCAGGGATGAAGATTGTGTAATGAGATAATGGTTTTATTAGAGAAATAACAGAGTATACAATTTTGAGAGGACTGGCAAAGGTGAAGATGTGGAAGGGTGTGTTGGAGGATCAGAGCCACTGTCACTAACCAGATACCTTAAATCAATGGCAATGGGGAGACAAGTTCAACCTTTCAAGAAAATCGGAGAAGCCAAGTGTGTCTAGCCACTGAAAGAACCTATGAGTATCTCTTTATGTGTTTTCACCTGTCTGGTGGTGACCGGACAACTATTGATGTAGCAGAAACTTACAATTTGTGGTTTTTGTTCTCTTGGTTGCCTTTATGTAGTATTCTAATTTCCTTTTTTTCTAGGGGTAGGGGAGATTTATTGGCTAGTGGTTTTCTTCTATGAGCAATATGGAAATTAGCTGATCTTTACATTTCCTTCTCCCTCAGCAAGCATGTCTTTCTGGTATGCTTTTATTTTCTGTTGCAGTGTTATTCTGTCTCACCTTTTTTGTTTTTTCTCATAACAAGTACATGATTTTATCACAGTATTTTCTGTTGCTCTTTTTTGGGGCAGGGGGGTGAAATTGGTTTTTCTGAATTGGTAGGAGGGAAGTATGGGCCAGGATAGTCTTCTGTCTTCATGGCTCTAGAACTCACTCTGCTGTCCTTTTCATGAAATTAAAATATATATTCTCATCCTTTCTTGCGCACTCTTGACTTTTTCTTTTTACACTTTAATCTGGACCTTTTTCCTTTGCTGCTGTTGTACCTGTACACCCTTAAATAATGTTTAGACAAATATCTGTGGACCCTGTTATCCAGTCAAGTTTGCACTAAAATAAACTCTCACAGACTTGGGGATGTTCATAAGTTACCTTGCAACCCTGCCATCTTCTAGAAGTCCCTTCTTTTGGTCTTTCAAATAATTTTCGCTCTGATTTTTATTACTAACATTATGTAATTCTGTAAATTCTGTTCTGCCCCTTTTCTAAGCCCTAAAAATGCTTCCCCTTGTTTGTTTAGTATTTCTTTGCTATCAAGTACATCACCTATTATTACCTGACTAAATAAACTTGGGCCTCTTGTTCTCTTTCTGCCTTTAGTTGCACCATTTTAAAAGTTAGAAAGTTAGACTCAGGTTGGTTTGTTGTTTCACAGAAGAAACTCACCAGTGTTCTCTACTGGCATTAGCAAGCTCTAACTTCTAAATAGTAAATAGATGATGCTTTTAATGCTGAGTGCTACTCTTAAGCAGAGTGGAGAGTAAGGTGGCAGTGCAGTTGAACTCATTCTCAAATAAATGTAAATGTTGACCCTTAAGGAATTTTTTTTTTTTCACCTCTGAGCTTTATCTGTTAGTTGTTCTGTTATTCCTTCAACTTTGTGGCTGTGGGTAGTTATCTTACCTGAATAAATCTTATATTTTGTAGGATTTTTCAAGATAGACCTTTTCTCATTTCTGAAAAACCTACAGTTATTTGTCGTTCTTGACTAGAGCTCTGGGCATAGATTTTCTTGGTCCAATACATGACGTAAGTGTATAAGGGGAAAGAATCATGTGCTTTTTAAATTTTTTGCAAACATTCTCTAAAATAATTTTTAGCTACAATTTTTAGCTACAATAATTTTTATATAGTGCTGGATAAATGATTTAATTTTGTAGATAAAAAAGATAAAAGAAAAATTTCTGACTTTCAGAAAGAAAACTGCAAAATTTGAAAATTTCAAGGATTTTAGATTTGTTATAAATGCTATTATATATTGAAAATTGGAACCTGAGATACAAATTTAGGTAACTTTGGTTGATAAAATTTTTCTACAGTCTCATGATTTTGAGTGAGAAATAAAAATTCTTTTTGTTTATTTTCAAGTGTAAACTCTAAATATGTTCTTTTTTTCCCCTCAGCTTCCAATAAAAACAGGACAACAGAACACACATACCAAAGTCAGTACTGAACACAACAAGGAATGTCTTATTAATATTTCCAAATACAAGTTTTCTTTGGTAATAAGCGGCCTCACCACTATCTTAAAGAATGTTAACAATATGGTAAGTATTTGGCTTACTGTTTTGTGGGAGAATTTTCTCTGGTTTGGCTTTGATTTAAAACTTGGGAGCATCATTTTAAAGTATGGAAAGTAATTTCCTGTGGACTCCAGATATAAATAGAAATTGATTGATAAATGGATTGATTTTATAAAGATAAATGTTTTTTCCTTCTTCCTGTAACCTGTGTTCAATTCTGTAATACTTAGAGAACCCATTGTTGAAATAATTTTCCTCAAATAACAATTTCATTAAGTAATTTCCACTGACAAAAGCTTGTAATGGCTTTATTTTCCTTAGTTTTATAAAATCCATTCATATTCCTGAAACTTCAAGGTATTTTAACTGTTCTCTCTCTTTGCTTTTAGCTATATAATTTCTCTTTTCTCAGGTGATTCTTTCCTTTCTGTCAAATCCTGTCTAAAATGTCCTTCATATTCAATTCCAAACAACTAATCTGGATATTTCTTTTCTTTTCTTTTTTATTTTATTATTATTATTTTTTTTTTATAGAGGCCTGTTTATTTATTTATTTATTTGTTTGTTTTTGTTTATACATGCACTGGGTACAGTCAGAAGCGCGGGAGGGTGAGAGAATTCACCAGAGCCAGAGCGGGGAGCAGAGCAGGCAGAAGGACCGAAGTACACTGCTGAGGGGAGCAACGGGCGGCAGGAGAGGTCTGCGCGCCATGTGGGACCCTCCTCTGGTGGCCGGGGAGCAGCCGGGGATCGAACCGGCCCTGCAGAGGCTGCGGGCAGCTTCGCAACCCAGCGATCAACCGCTGTGCCACCGGGGAGGCCCTCTTTTTTATTTTTGAATTCTTTGAATTTTTTTTATTGGAAGTTAAATGATATAGCCTTTAATATCACTTAAATATTAAAAGGTAATAAAATCAAAATTAATCATTACAATTATTTTTTTTTTTCAATTATCTTGATATTTTACAGTGGCTACCTGTTTTTATTTATTTTTTTTTTTTTAATTTTTTTTAATTTAAATTTTATTTTTATATTCCCCATACAATTACAACCCCCTTATTTTGACCCCAATCCCTCCTTTCCCCTCCCCCCACACCCCATAGATTGTCTCTGGTTCATAGTTGTTTGTTGATTTTGATATTTTCTTTCTTATAGTTATTCTTTTTCCTGGCCCCTTATTTAAGATTTCTAGATTCCTGCTATGAGTGAGACCATCCGGTATTTTTCTTTTTCTTTCTGGCTTATTTTCTTGATTAACTCTGAACTTTTCTGCTTGTCTTTAGCACTTACAACCTCAATTTGTATTGTTTGTTTTGAGCTGTGAAACTGACTTCTGGTGTAATAAATTGTCAATCTCAAGTTTCATTTTCATAGTCACATCATTTTTGGTATGTTCTTTTTAAAAGGATTAGGAAATACCATGGACTTATAAAACTGATAAACTGGAAATGCAGACTGTCATTTTGCCTTACAAAGAAATTTTCTCTTTATAGACGAAAATCAAGATTTCCTGAAAAACAAAACAAAATAGGACCAGTTTAAAAAAGTAAAGCAATTTGTAGAAATACATTTAAGATTGTATGGTGCTTTTCCATTGCAGTGTGTTGGGCATAGTCAGAGGATTTTCCTTATATAAATATGTGACCATGTTCTCAAATGGAAAATATTTTAATATTTAGAATATTTAGAATCTTTTTTCAAAACAAAAACAAAATTAGTATTGTGGTATTGGCATCCATGTAGAGCTTATTGGGTGAATTGAATTGTGGAAACCATAATCTTCTGTTGGTAAAATAGCGTAGTAGTCACTTTAAAGATAGTAAATGCTATGGGCCTCCCTGGTGGCGCAGTGGTTGAGCGCTGGGTTCGAGGCTGCCCGCAGCCTCTGTAGCGCCGGTTCGATCCCCGGCTGCTCCCCGGCCACCGGAGGAGGGTCCCACATGGCGCGCAGACCTCTCCTGCCGCCCGCTGCTCCCCTCAGCAGTGTACTTCGGTCCTTCTGCCTGCTCTGCTTTCCCGCTCTGGCTCTGGTGAATTCTCTCACCCTTCCACGCTTCTGACTGTACCCAGTGCTTGTGTAAATAAATAAATAAATCTTAAAAAAAAAAAAAAGATAGTAAATGCTAGTGTTACAGCATTTGTTGCTGTAAGAATTAAGACTTATTATTTTGTGGCATCAAAGTGTGGTTAACTGGTCATTTCAAGATTCTGGTAAAGACCTATCTGTGTATCTGAAACGCACATACTTTTGAAGTATAAACCAGAGTATCTTCTTTTACTGTTACAATGCTAGTGACAGACTAATAAATGTCAGCATTTTGTTTTCTTGAGAATTTATTTTGCGTGAGCATTAGAATAAAATCAGAAATAATAGATTTGAGTAAGAAATGTATTTAAGTAAGGAAGATAAAATGGAAGGCTATTGATTTTCCTTTAGCTTCTCACTTTTCAGATGTGTACTGATACATAGTGGAGAGTAATAACTTTTTGTTTTCTGAATATCTTTTATCTCAGAGAATATTTGGAGAAGCTGCTGAAAAAAATTTATATCTCTCTCAGTTGATTATATTGGATACACTGGAAAAATGTCTTGCTGGGGTAAGTAAACCTACTCTTACGTAGGCAGGTTTTGTGAATACAAGTTTGAGAAGGATCTGATATACCAAAATATAGGTATTGACAAGGAGGATAGTCATGTATATTTTTGCTTCTAAGACATATGAATATAAATTTTGTCAGTAGAACTAATCTGGTAACAGAGATAAGTTTTCAAAAGAAAAATTATTTTCTCATCTTTTGCATGCTTAATATTGTTTCCTTAAAAAGTATTGACCTTAAGTCACATCTCCTCTCTGGTTTTTCAGAAAAGTTTTCATGAGAAAAGGTCATTACTTGATTTAATTAACTTCCCTAGATGTTGTTAGGTATTGCGTAGCTGTAAAAGGAATGTGATATGCAAGACCAACAGTAATTTTGTTTCCTCTTATGAATCTGATTTTAATGTTTTACTTTTCTAATAAATCATTTTAAAGAAAACTTAAACAATATTAGAACTATATTACTGATGGATCCTACATCCATGTGTAAATATGAATGTATAGATATGTGGAGTAGTTAAGTATAAAATATTTTTCTCGGATTTCCTCACGTTATCTCAGTGTACTTAATTATCTCAGTGTACTTAATTAGAATAGTTTCAAGAATATTTCTGTTGTATAAAGCAAAATGTTTCTATACTTGAGCAGCCTTAATTCTTCTTAAAACATGGCAGGAATTTATATAAACATATACATTTATTACCATCATTTCTTGTTTTGACTTCCCTTTTTTAAAACAGGCTCACACCTCAGATGCAAGCCACCATACTCCTCCTACCATCAAAGCAGTCACAGCCCTCCATCTTAGGCCATGGCCCTCTCACCCCTAATCTCTCACCCCCAAGCTCTCACCCACACCCTTTCCTGCCTCCAGCAACCTTAACTCCATAGCCATACTCTTACGACTCATTTTGAATACCTCCATTTATAGATCTATCTTTTAACTAAGTATTGGAGTTAACTTGTTTTTTACATTCTCTCTTGCAGTGGCATACCTTTTGCTTTTGTTCAGAATTGCTTCTCTCTTCCCATATATTAGAATTGGTCTCAATAGTAGACCTAGGTGGAATGGACGGGTTGAGAAGAAGGAGTGGTGGGAATGTTTGGGGAACAGTAAGATAGGGAGTTGGAAACAATTTCACACAACTGTGTATCATTAGGGAAGAGAAGTATTTAGGTCACAAAATCTAAATATAATGTCTTAAGCTTATAAATGAATCTTGGCTATGTCTCAAAATTGCCAAGTTTTTTATAAGTTTTCTACTTAAATTGAGGATGGGATAGGTCTGCTTTAGCTTGTTGCTTTCAGTTGGTGATATGCTATTACTCTTCATAAAATGATGTGAAAGAGCAAAAGGTTTAATAGGATCATAGAACTGTGAAGAAGGACCATTTTTAAACTTCTCTTAAATCAGTTATTTGATTGTAAATACATGTTTATCAGCCACACCTATGTTTGAGTGGGGTAGGGTAGTTAATTGCTCCTTTGGGTACATAGCTTTTCTCCGTTAACATGTCATGCCAAGGCTGATAGTAAATATATTTTGGGGAATGAGCATTGACATTGGCACCTTTTTAATTTGATAATCTTTGGAAATAGCCTAATTAAAACTCTTAGAGGGCATGGTATAATTTGTATAATACATAAAATATATATGACTTCACTTTACTCTTGAAAAAGTTGGTTTTTTCATTAAATTAACAATTAAAAATAATATTTTTATTTTTGAGCAATTTTCCTCAATTGATTTTATGATTATCACTTGACTTTCATCTTTAGATGAAAATAAGTTGAAGTAGTGTAAGAAGTAGTTGAAATAGCTAGTGAAATAGCTAAGTGAAAGTACGCAAGTAATTACCAATATCATGGTTTTGATATTTTGTAGAATTTGAGGAATCTTATTTTTGTTCTTGTATGTATGCCCATTATTCAAAAGATTGAGCATTTCTATTCTTACTTGTGTGTTAGAGTTAATGTCAACATCTGTATTATTTGGTTAGCCTGTAAGTTAGAAAAAGTCATTATAATTTAAATTTTGCAGGTTTTTGTGGTTTCTGTTTATTTACTGTCTATATTTCAGTGTATTTGTACCTGAAATTCTTGGATTACAGTTCTGTATCGAATTCAGCAGAGCACATGATTATGTAAAATTTTGTTCTTTGTTGTCATATTTGGTATTACCAAATTGTTTTTCATGTATGAATTAAGTGAGATATTGATATAGAACAGCAGTATATCTGAAGAATAGTTTATCCTTTGGTTAATTGTTAAATACATGCTTATTTAACAAAGTAGAAGTCTCAGTGTGAACACCAAAATTATCAAACTTGGTATCACTAACTGTGAGATCACCTCGCATTATATACTATTGATATGATGTAATATCAACTAATACATCATCTAGTATTTAACCTAAATCTAGTCAGACCATAGGTCTTAGGTATAAGTTAACAAAAAATACAGTAACTATAAGAACAAGTTAAGTTGCACCACTAGGAATCAAATCAGCAGTGTGGGAAATTTTGTAAGGCATCTGGCCTATTAAAAAAGGTGGTGTCACAAAAAATAAAAATCATGTAGGTGGAGTGTGTGTGGGGTGGATAGTTTAGAATAGAGACTAAAGGAACAATGAATGACAAGGCAGCTCTCCTCTGCAGGTGCCTCTCTTTTTCCTTCTTTTTTTCCCTAATAAACCGGTCCATTTAAAATGTAAAAAGTAAAAAGTAAATAAAGTAACAGTAATAACCATGCTGCACACCTTTTGTGGATCCCATTGAAAGAAAAACGAAGAAAGACGTTTTGGATGTAGTTGGTGAAATATGAATACAAATTAGTTGTTACAAGGGAATTGTTTTTTTTCCCTTGGTGTATTTGAAAATGTCATTTTTTAAATATACTGAAATATGTAGGGGTAGAACATTGTTACATTTATAACTTACTTTGAAATTGTTCAACAAAAACAAAATTATTTGTAATGCCTGTTTATTTTGGTCAGTGTGTCCAAAAGTGGGAGTGATCATCCACCCAGGAATTTACTTGGATCTTGAGAGGAATAACATAAGGAACTCACCAATGAATATGAATAAAGTTTGTGTAGAACTCAATAAACTGGGGAGTCTCTGAATGAGAAGGCTCATGTAGGATTTGAAGACTAGGGGAACAAGCAGGAGTAGGTGAGCCTAGGAAGGGTGGATGTTGGAGTTGGACTTTCATTGGGATTAAGAGCGAGAGAAATACCGAACACGATAGAATATTTATAATTATTGAATCTAGGTGATGAATATATGGATGTTCATAATTTTATTTCAAATCTTACATAGGTTTGAAATCTTCATAGTAGAAAATCTTTGCCTATAAATTTAAGAACATCATGGAGTGACATGATTATTTTGTATTTTAGCAACCAAAGGACACAATGAGATTAGATGAAACAATGTTGGTGAAACAGTTGCTGCCAGAAATCTGCCATTTTCTTCACACCTGTCGTGAAGGAAACCAACATGCAGCTGAACTTCGGAATTCTGCTTCTGGGGTTTTATTTTCTCTCAGCTGCAATAACTTCAATGCAGTTTTTAGTCGCATTTCTACGAGGTTAGTATGTAAATCCACCATAGGACTGTTGTAAGTAATATAAATTTTAGTCTCTCATTTACTTAAGAATAAAGGGTTGATAGAAATGAGTTTTTTTAAAAAAAGATTTATTTTTAGTTATGCATGTAAGAACTGGGGTGTAGACCAGAGGTGCAGGGGTGGGAAGGGGGGGTGAGAGGATTCACCAGAGACAGGGTGGGGAGCAGAACAGGCAGATCTACTGAAATACACTGCTGAGGGGAGCAGTAGGCAAGACAGGAGAGGTCTGCTTTGCCATGTGGGTTAGCTCCCTGGCTGAGGATCTAACTCATGTTGTGGTGGCTGTCCATACCTTGATAGTGCTGGCACTTAACCCCTTACGCCACCAGGGAGGCCCCATTTTTCTGAGTATTTGTAGAAATCTTATGCATAATTTCTTTGAAATTTTTTTTATGTAAAATTGTGATATTGATGTGTACAATTAATTTTGACTGCTGTTGTAAACTTGAACGTCTAAATTTTAGGGAGAAAAAAATCATCCATGACCAGGTTTTGCTTTTAAACACTAGGTATAAATTTCTGACTTGATAGTGCATTATTCCTTAAACTGTAGTTAGCCAGGCAGCATAATTGGTAAGTCATAATTCTAATGATCTCATGACCTTGCTCCTTATCACAAGATGTGCAATTATAAAAAAAAAAAAAAAAGCCAGTAATGTGGAAGCAGTGGAAAGTGAGTAACTGGACAGTATAATTCTTGAGAAAGTGGTCTGTATTTTAAGTTTGTAAACTGTAAACACTCCTCTTCATTGAGTATTTATAGCTTATGCTGTGCTGGTTTATCCTGTTTCTCTGAAATTTGTGTGATACTTTCCCTATTTTACTGGTAGGTAAACTGATAAACCCAGAGAAATTATCAAGGTGATATACCAAATACTGGAGGAACTCAGAATTTCTATGTCAGCCTTACTTCAGAATATATTAGTTTTATAATACCAGGCTGCTTTTATTTTCCTGTACTGTATTTCTGTATTTTAATGAGATAACTTTTAACAGAATATACTGTTGTGCTTTAAAATAATGTAATACATATAATTTAAACTTTTAATGATGATTAAAAATCATATGGGCATCAGTTGTGATATACTACAAATGGAGAAATTGGTATAGTTGGTGCTGTATGGGATAGACTTCTCACTATAAGTCTAGAGCTTGTTTTCATGCAAACAACTTGCCTTTTTCATGCAAGTAGAGTAAAACGGCTCTTTAATTATGACCAAGTAGGAAGTATCATTTAGTTATTTAAATCAAAGACTAATAAATCAAAGACTAACACAGAATGGAGAAAAACAATTATCTTTGCTTAGTGTTGCCTGTATCTTGTTTTCTGTGTTTTGTGAACAGTGTACTTCCAGTAGTCAGAGTCTTTCCTGCTTCTGTTGTTTACCAGCAGGTGTGAATAAGAACATGATGCAGTGAGAATTCATGCTATGGTATTTTGGGGAAATTGGCTGACTTCAAAATCCTGTAATCTTTTTATAGGGTTTTTTTACTTTTCTATTAGGATGCCAGGCAACAATTTCTTCAACCTCTCATCAGAATTCCTAGTGTAAAGAAAATTAAAATTTTATTTAATGGTTTAATATGAATGATGATACTGGATAATGTTTATTAAAAAGATAGACTATTCTGGCCTGTACCCCGGTTCTTATATGCATAAATTAATAAATCTTTTTAAAAAAGATAGAATAATGTCTTCATTAACTCTTTGAGTGATAGCATTTCATGTGCTGAGTAATAATAAACTGGTTGAAGTAACAAGGACTTTGACCAGGAAATCGGAGGCTCAAAAATTATGAAAACAGGGCCTCCCCTGTTGGCCCAGCGGTTGAGCACTGGGCTGCGAGGCTGCCCGCAACCTCTGCAGTACCGCCCCGGCCGCCAGTGAGGGTCCCACCAAAAAAAAAAAAAAATTATGAGAACAAAAGACAAAACAAAATCCCTTTTTTGCTTAGGTAATTACCAGACCAGCCTTACTATTTGAAGACTCTTCAGTTGGAGGTAGAGAATGATCAAATGAATAAAATGTTTTTCAGTCTTCAAGCATGAGTTGCTTTATAAATACTGCTAATGTGCCACCTTTGAAAACTCCAGAAATCTTTTAGTCATCAAAGTCTTTATTTTATGGGGTTTTTACTGCACTAGCACATGTGAAAATAGACAAGTTTTGTGTATTTTTTGAATCTTGTTCATATTTTCCGGAATAGAAGTTGTCTCCAGAATAAGCCATTTTCTTCAGTTTTTAAGGGACAGACTGCCTAGATATAGGATTTATGAAATATATTTTTTAGACAACTACATTTGCTGTTTCACTTAGCTTATAGTAGAAATAGGAGCTGAGTTTGTTAGAGGACCACTGACCTGAAAGACCATTATGGTGTTTTAATTTAGATGGGGGTGTCTTATGACATTGATGTCATAGCACTAGGTGACTTAAAATATGCTAAGTAGTAGAATGTCATTTCCCTCTGAAGATTGATTTTTATGTCTCATGTATATTATAATAGATGAATCAATATCATGAAAATTTGTTAATGTTCAACCACTCTACCTTGTATCGAAATGTTTCTCTTTTAGGATTAAATTCAGATTTTAATATTTTCATCCTTTGCTTTTCTTTAGGGAATTTGGGCTACAGATCTTATGATAACTTTATTATTCTGCTGAAGTAATATACCATGTTCTATGGTGCATAGTGCTCTTTTATGGAGAGGATTAACTTGTCTCTATACAGAATTACTGCACAACTGTATTAGATGTAATTGTTTTATAGTGGGATGACCCTGTTAAATGTCTAATTTGACAGCTACCTGAAGCAGAAGACTGAATAGCTTTAAAAGTTCTCTTTGATTCTTTTTAAGTTTCCATTTTTAAAATCTGATTTCCTATTTTTTTTAAAAGATATATTTTTATTTATTTATGCATACAAGAACTGGGATGCAGACCATAGGTGCAGGGGAATGGGGTGAGAGGATTCACAAGAGACAGAATGGGGAACAGAACAGGCGGATCTACTGAAACGCACTGCTGAGGGGAGACACAAGAGGTCTGTGCCATGTGAGTTAGCTCCCTGGCTGGTGATCCAACTCATGCCACAGTGGCTGGTGATAGCCGATAGTGCTGAGACTTTAAACCCTGTGCCACCAGGGAGGCCCTTCTGTTCTTTTTTAGATAGATTTAAATTTCTCATGTCTCATCATTGAAAACATATCTATTTATATTCTTTTTAAGACTTAAATGTTCTTAGAAGTTTGTATATGCCAACTCAATTGTAGTGAATTGTTTCCTGTTTCATTAACTTTGATTGCAAATTTTTCTTTAGTGCATGCAGTCTCTTGTCTTTGGGAATCTCTTACAGCCTTGAGCTGTGAAAGTGTCCTAGTGATAGTTTTGTGTTTGCTCTTGCCTAGTGTCCAACTCTACACTTTGGTTTTTTGTTAATTCTGTCGCAGATTGCATGGGTAATATAAATGTGGATTCAAACCCTTATGAAGTAATAGTCTTAAGTGATTCCCCCACCCCACCCAAAACGTAGAGGAAATGTCTTTGTGTGGTAGATTTTCTTTACTTTTTTTTCCTTTCCAGTTCTTCCTCCCTATCTCTTTTCACCCCTGTCCTTTCCTCCTTTTTTTTCCTTTCCTCTCTCCCTCCTTTTTGCTAGGTCTGTCTCTTTTCCTGTATCTCTGTCCTTCCTTCCTTCCTTTTCGCTATGTCTCTGTCTGTCTATGTCTGTCCCTTTTATTTTTTAGGGAGTACATAGCACTATTTAGTGTTTTCTACATGGCCTAGGTTCTGCTCCCTGTATTGTTGGGGAACAAGGCTTGCTATTCAGTTCCATATGGGTGGTCAGCCTCCTGTACCCCCCCAAATTCAGAAGAGAATAAACCTTAACCATGCTTGTCCTTCCTTTGTTGCAAGATCAGATAATGCCTTTAACTCTGGCTTTCAAGTTCTTCATTTCTGGATCTGTGTGATGGTGTTTATTTCCATACATTTAGACATCTTTTTGTTGTTGCTTAGTTTACTTGGTCTTTACAGATATTTCAGTGGTAGATTTTCTACTTCATTTCTTTTGCCCAAACTCTCGTTTGATTTCTCTGATTTAGAAATGATGTTTAAGCTTCATATAGTACCTCTTCCCTATGGAAGTAACTGAACTATAAGAGGAATTAAACTTTTCTTCACTTTCACAAACAACCACAAGTCAACTTTTCATTGGTGTCACTGATTTATTAAGTTGTGTTTCCTAAGGAGTCATATCCCATATTTCTAGCTTCCTTGTAGTAGCTGTGCTATTTTTAGTATGTAAATAAAATCTTCCCAGTGAACTACTAAACTTTTGCTCATTCTAATGTTGTGATGAGCTTTAGTAAAAGTGCTCAAAATAGTTTTAATGTTAGTAATACATTTGTATGTTAAAGTGAGTAAAAGGAGAATTTTGAGAAGCAGTCAGATTGATTTCATTTCCAGCTATTGAAAGTTTAATGTGATCATTAAAATAATTTTTATTTATTTTTTATTTTTTTAAAATATTTATTTATGTATTTTATATAAACACTGGGTACAGTCAGAAGCGCAGGAGGGTGAGAGAATTCACCAGAGCCAGAGTGGGAAACAGAACAGGCTGACTGATGAAATACACTGCTGAGGGGAGCAGCAGGCAGGGCAGGAAAGGTCTGCTGTGCCATGTGGGACCCTTGCCAGTGGCCAGTGATCGAACCGGCACTGCAGAGGCTGTGGGCAGCTTTGCAGCCCAGCACTCAACCACTGCGCCACCAGGGGAGGCCCTAAAATCAGTTTTTAAATGAACTATAATGATACAACTCACGTTAACATTATGACTAAGGTCGTGTAGTATTTGTGCTTTTTCACTACATTTCTCTTTGCATTTATGAAATTAATACTTACATTTTACTTCTTACAATTTTTAATATCTATTAGTTGAAATAATGAGTAGGTCTCTTTAGGAAACAATTCAGTGGATTAGTAGTACCAACTTTTGAAAAGCTGACTTCTGGTTGTTAGTGAAAAATGGAAGAAAAGTTTAACCTCTTTTATTTAGATACAAGTGATTTATCCGTTTAAAGATATTTGCATTTTCAAGTGTTTAGTTATTCTACATTTGTGGTAACTTTTACTTCATTTAAGGGACATTTGGGGTTTAGAAAGATTCTTTTTTGTTTTCAATTTTTTTCATAACATTTATCATTTTTACATTTTTTAAACAATATTTCCTCCCCCCCACTCCCTCAGACTGAGTCCCCATAGAATTTCTTTCCCCAAGGCACCCATGTGTCATCACCACAGTCCCATGTGCTCCTCCCTCCCTCCCTCTGATCCCTCTCCCTCCTCCTCCCCTGCAGTATGTCTCTGGTTTATAATTGTCTCTTTTTGCTTTGTTGTGTTTTGTACTGTTATTGTATTTTTTTTTTTACACTGATGTCTTATTTGGTTCCCTGATATTCCTGTTATAAGTGAAACCATCCGATATTTTTCTTTTTCCTTCTGGCTTATTTCACTGAGCATAATTCCTTCTAGCTCCATCCACATTGCTGCGAATGTCATGAGTTTATCTGTTTTGATTGATGAATAATATTCCACTGTGTACATATACCACATCTTCTTGATGAAAGATTCTTGTTCTTACAGCTTAAGTACTACTGTGCAAGAGGGACTTTGACCAGATAATCAGACACATGTATAGATTGAAAGGTGCAATGAAAAGTCTTACTCATTTTTTTCAATACAAAGTAAATGCAGCCTGTGAATATAGATAAAGTACTATTTACATTTCAAAGTCTAGTTCATAGGAATAGGAATTAAAAATTTTAACATTATTTTACTTATACTTTGAAAATTGAATTTTATAAACTTTATGGCAGAGAGAATAGCATAGTAGTTCATATATATCACACATTTTTTACTCAGTTTCAGCTGTTATCAACATGCTGTTATTTTTTAAAAAATAAAAATATGTATACTTAACATAGACAACTTAATTTTATATACATAACACATAGTGAACTTTATTGGGTATCATGGTTTCTCTCTTGATATCCCCTAAATTAATTGTGTTCTATTAGAAATACTTATCCTTTTATTTTTTTAATCTTTGTTGGAATTATTTTTTTTAAATAATTTATTGACATATATTTTACATCATTGTTCATTTTTATACAATGTTTGCTTTCTTTTCTCAGGTATAGTCCCCATAGAATTCCACCAGTTCATCCATGCATCATCACCATAGTCCTTTGTGCTCTTCCCATCCTTGTTTTGATCCCCCCCCACCGCCAAGAATGTCTATGATTTATAGTTGCCTATTAATTTTGTTTTGTTTTTTATTGTTACTATTTTTTTCCCTGATCTCTCATTTGCTTCCCTTTTATTCTTCCTGTGAGTGAAACCATGTGATATTTTCCTTTTTCCTTCTGACTTCTTTCACTGAATGTAATTTCTTCTAGCTCCATCCATGTTGCTATGAATGGCATGAGTTTATCTTTTTTGGTTGCTGAATATTATTCCATTGTGTATATATACCACATCTTCTTGATCCAGTCATCTATTTTTGGGCATTTGGATTGTTTTCAAATCTTACCTATTATAAAAGTGCTGCAAAATTTTTCTCCCCATCGGTAGGGTGTCTGTTTTGGTTAATGTCTCTTTTGCTGTACAGAAACTTTTTAGTTTGATGTAATCCAAGTTGTTTATCTTTTCCTTCACTTACTTTGCTTTGGGGGATGAGACTTTAAAGATCTTACTGTGATGTATGTTATGTAGTGTTTTCCCTACATAAAACAGTACATATATATATGTGTATGTATATACATATATTTTCTTCTATATATTTTATGGTTTTGGGTCTTTTTTTCTTTACTTTTTTTTTAAGATTTATTTTATTGTTTATGCATACAAGTACTGGGGTGTAAGCCAGAGGTGCAGGGAGTGAGAGGATTCACCAAAGAGAGTAGGAGCAGAAGAGGCAGATCTACTGACATACACTGCTGAGGGGAGCAGTGGGTGAGGCAGGAGAGGTCTGCTGCACCATGTGGATTGCTTCCTGGCCAGCCAGGGATCGAACTCATGTTGCAGTGGCTGGCAATAACTTGATAGTGCTGTCTTTAACCCCTGTGCCACCAGGGAGGCCCTGGTTTCAGGTCTTATGTTCAGTTCTTTTACCCATTTTGAGTTGATTTTTGTGCATGGTGTGAAGTAGTGGTCTAGTTTCATTCTTTTGCATGTGGTGGTCCAGTTTTCCCAGCACCATTTATTGAACAAACTGTCCATGTTCCATTGCATATTCTTTGCTCCTTTATCAAAGATTAGTTGTCCATATATGTGTGGCTTTATTTCTGGGCTTTCTCTTGGGCCATTGGTCTATGAGTCTGTTTTTGTTCCAGTAGCATACTGTTTAATTGTTATGGCTTTGTAGTATAGTTTGAAGCCTGGGAGTGTGATACTACCATTCTCCTTCATTTTAGTGAGGAGAGTTTTGGCTATTTGAAGTTTTTTGTAGCTCCATATGAATTTCATCAGTGTTTATTCTATTTCTTTTAAGAATGTCATTGAGATTTTTATGGGAATTACATTGAATCTGTAAATTGCTTTTGGTAGGATTGCCATTTTAATAATGTTAATTCTTCCAATCCATGAGCAGGGGATGTCTTTCCATTTCTTTGTGTCTTCTATTTCTTTTAACAATCTTTTATAATTTTCTTTGTATAGGTCACTCACCTCCTTGATTAAGTTTATTTCCAGGTATTTGATATTAATTTTTTGTTTCAATTGTAAATGGGATGGCTTTCTTAATTTCTCTTCTTCAGATTGATTGATTGTGTATAGGAAGGCTACTGATTTTTGTGTGTTGATTTTGTATCTTGCTACTCTACTAAACTGATTGATTAGTTGTATTAGTTTTTCTGTGGAGTTTTTGGGGTTCTCTATGTATATTATAATATCATCTGCAAATAGTGATAGTTTTACTTCTTCCTTCCCTATTTGGATTCCTTGTATGTCTTTCTCTTGTCTTAATGCTCTGGCTAGGACTTCCAGTATTATATTGAAATGCACTGGTGAGAGTGGACATCCTCATCTTCTTCCTGATCTTAAAAGAAAGGCTTTCAGCTTTTCACCATTGAGAATAATATTGAGTATGGGTTTGTCATATATGGCTTTTATTTTGTTAAGGGGTGTTCCTTCTATCCCAAGAGTTTCAAGGGCCTTCATCATAAATGGATGTTGAACTTTGTCAAATGCTTTCTCAGCATCTATTGATATGATCATATAATGTTTATTTTTCTTTTTGTTTATGTATTGGATTACATTAATTGATTTTCGGATGTTGAACCATCCTTGTGCCCCTGGAATAAATCCCACTTGGTCGTGGTGTATTATCTTTTTGATGCTCTGTTGGATTTTGTTGGCAAGGATATTATTGAGGATTTTTGCAACAGTGTTCATTAGGGAGATTGGCCTGTAGCTTTCTTTTTTGTGTTGTTTTTGTTTGGTTTTGGTATTAGTGTAATGTTGGCTTCATAAAATGTATTTTGAGTGGAATGTTGGCTTTATAACATGGTAGTGTTTCTTCTTTCTCAATTTTTTGAAAGAGTTTGTGTAGGATAAGCACCAGTTCATTTCTGAACATTTGGTAGAATTCATTTGTGAAGCTGTCAGGTCCTGGACTTTTGTTTTTGGGGAGTGTTTTGATTACTGTTTCAATTTCACTGCTTGTAATTGGTTTGTTTAGGTGTTCTATTTCTTCTTTATCTAGCTTTGGATGATTATATTGTTCTAGGAATTTGTCCATTTCTTCTAGATTGTTGAACTTGTGTGCATATAAATGTTCATAGTACTCTCTGATTATTCTTTGGATTTCTGCTGAGTCTGTTGTAATTTCTCTTCTTTTCTTTATGATCCTATTATTTGATGCTTTCTCCCGTTTTTTTTTCCTGAGCCCTGGGTAGAGGTTTGTCTATTTTGTTTATTTTTTTCAAAGAACCAACTTTTGTCTTCATTAATCTTTTGTATTTTTTTAAAATTTCTGTTTTGTTTATTTTTTGCTCTGATTTTTATTATTTCCTGTCTTCTACTGGTGTATTATCCTTTTGATGCATTTTTTGTTTGTTTTTTTTTTTGTTGTTCTTTTTCTAGTTCTTTGTGATGGGAGGTTAGGTTGTTTCTTTGTGTATTTATTCTTATAAACTCATCAGTGGGATGAGAAGAAATTTGTTGAATTCAGAATTTTGAATATCCTAAGATTTAAGTTGATAGATTATTTTTGGTTTTTACTTTTCAGGTTACAGGAATTGACTGTTTGTTCAGAAGACAATGTTGATGTTCATGATATAGAATTGTTACAATATATCAATGTGGATTGTGCAAAATTAAAACGACTCCTGAAAGGTAAGTTTGAATGTATGCTGTGTTTGAAATTAATCACTGGGCTAAAAAACCACTGTTTTGATTGGTTTGACCTAGAATATCAGAGTGAATTTATAATGCAAATACAAATATCTTAGAGAAATCGTTACAATACTATGGTTCAATAGCTTTTTTTTTTTTTTTTTTAAGATTTATTTATTTTTATACAAGAGCTGGGATACAGGCCAGAGGGGCGGGAGGGTGCGAGGATTCACCAGAGACAGAGTGGGGAACAGAACAGGTAGACGACAGAAATAGAAGGCTGAGGGGAGCAGCGGGTGCAACAGGACAAGTCTGCCACACCATATGGGATTCTCGCCGGCTAAGATGGCCAGCCAGGATCAAACCCGCACTGTAGAGGCTTCGGATTGCTTCACAGCGTGGTTTTCAACCCACTGCGCCACCGGGGAGGCCCCTCAGTAAGTTTTGAACCTTTGAAAACAATAAAATGGAGAAAATGATTATCTTAAATCTTGGCATTGGAAAGTTTTGCTTAATTATAATTTTTGTTTTTAATAAAGAGAACCTAAGGATGCTGTTACTAAAATTTGTGTAGATTTTCATCTTTAGGATAGTTATATGTTATAGATGTTAACTATTTAGCTGTTAAAGTGCTAAGAGAAGATAGTTTAGCAAGATACCAAAGTTCTATTGCTGAATGGAACAAGAATATTGTGATCTTAAGATGAAAGAGGAATTGAGTCAGGAATCTCATTTCTACATTTCTGTTTCCAGTTCTGTTACTGACTTACTGATTGACTCTTTAGCCTTTCAGAGTCTTACCTTTTTAGTATCTCATTTTGCTTTCTCATAGTAGCCCCACAAAGGTATATTATAATGCATGGTATGTGATTTCAAAGCTTTGGGAAGTGCTTTACATGATTATGTAGATTGAAACAAATTATCAGAAGGAACTGAGAGAATTTTTATGGTAAGTAGAGGAAGTATTAATATAAAGCAAATATCAATGAGTATTACTAATAAGTAAGTGAGTGGCAGGGTAAAGATTCAATTCACATTTACCTATCTCTAGAACTTAATGTCATGCTGTTAGCGTATAGGTTGTGAGGCTTAATTTTAGTGGCAGTAGGAGGCTTTAAGGTGGCAAGTACCTTGATTGATATTTTATTTTAAATATATCACTTTGCTTGAAATTTCCAGGAAGGCTTGATAGGTTATATAAACTTCTAGTTGTTCAGTAATGTAAGGAAGAATGAGAGTAGTGGAGGACAGGATAGAATAGGGTAGAATGAGAACTAATTTGATATGAAATTTAGGAAGTAAAATAGTATTTGAGTAGAATACATCTCATATGGTTATTTAGCTATGAGTTTAAAGAGAAGTATCCCATGTATTATTGAGTAGGTTGATTAAAATAGGAAAGAAACGGAAGGGTTGATAGCAGAAAAGAGGATGGCTAGGAAAATGATAAATTCAGTTTTAGATCTATTGAATTTGAGTTATCAGTAAGTTGTCCAGTCAGAAACTTGTGAACTGGAGTGATAAATATAAGTACATTGAAATTAAGAATAAACTACTATGTATAACACATTTAAGTTTCATAAAGGTAAAGTTGATGAACATAGGAAGACAGGAGCAAGGAACATTTATTATTATTTATAGTAGTGAAATATTGGAAGCATTCTAAATGCACAACAATTGGGAAATGCTTAAATAGCTAATAAAGTCAGTAATTTAAATATTCTATGAGAAAGCATATTGGGAAGACTAATTTCTTGAAGTTTAATTCAATCATTTATTAAATCTGTAACCTTAGAAACATAGTTTATCATTTGTAATATCTGAAAGCATGAAAAATTTTGAAAGAATTAAATGTTAGATTGAAATATCTGCTGTGTTATTGAATAGTTACTATTATATGTAGGGTCACCAAATATATGGAGAATTTTTAATGATATGGAAAAATACGGGATGCTATGTGAAGGGAACAGAACAGGTTTGATAAAAACCCATATATGGTTTCAGATATGGTATGTATATTTGTCTTATACATCCATAGGAAAAGGGATAGAAGAAAATTCACCAGACTGTTAACTATGATTGTCTCTGTATGACAGAATTATGAATGATTTAAATTTTCCTTAGGCTGTTGTATATTTTTTGAATTTTGTACAGCGACCATATTCTATGCTTTTATAAAAAAGCCAGTTATTAAAAGAAATAAAACTAGATGGAAAAAACTCAGGAGTTTTCATATTTACTTTTTGTTTAGTTTTTGTCTTAAGTGAGTTTTTTGGTTCATGTTAACTGACTGTACATTGCTTATAATAGTACTGGAAAAAAATCTTGTAAGTTAAAGGAAAGTTATTTTTTCTAGTAGTTTTGAATTATATTCATTGATTTTAGAACTTTTTTTTTTTTTTAACAGAAACCTCACTTAAATTTAAAGCCCTAAAGAAGGTTGCACAGTTAGCAGTTATAAATAGCCTGGAAAAAGTAAGTTATATCCTCTTTGTTATTAAAATTTTGTTAATTTTTTGTTATCAAAGTTGCTGTCTTTAGCATTTTGAACCAAAAAAGTCATGATTTGATTGATAATTTCAGATTAATAATTAGGCAGAATGCATTTCAGTATTCTTAAGAAGGAAATTCGAAGTTTGTGGTATAATTTGCGTCATATGACTTTTTTTACTATATTAAGAAAATATCACTGCTTTTATATGAAACATGTGTTTTGGGTTTTGTAGGCATTTTGGAACTGGGTAGAAAATTATCCAGATGAATTTACAAAGCTATACCAGATTCCACAGAGTGATATGGCTGGTAAGGAGATTGATCTTTCTTTTTGTCTTTACACTGTTACTTACGAGGTAAAAAACAATCAATTTCCCAATTAGTTTTGTTATTAAGATGCTTTTACTTGTCAACTTTTTATTTTGTTAACTGATATTAAATAGAAAATACTGTTTTTCTCTTAAATTTCTAAATTACCCTCAACCCTTTTCCTTTCCTTTGAGCATATAGATAAAGAACTTTGAAATGAAGTTCTAATGATTAGATATTCAGAGATATTACAGAAACACTTTTTTGTCATGCTCTTAGGGAGATATAAAGTATAAAGTATAAAGTAGTGATAACCTTATGTAGAATTCTTGAGACACAACTGTAAAACAGAGTAGACTTTTGAAGGACTTTGGTAATATACTTTGGGAAGCTGTCTAGTCTTTGTTCCCTTGGGTTTATCGCACCTTGCATAAAACCTGTGCTTTGAAACTAAACTCAAGTTTGGCCATTCTAAAATAAGGACTTTTCTAGGTTTAATCAAGATAACTCTTCTGACACACAGACAGTATAACATTGTCTGCTTTCCTGAACGAATTTGCCTTGTTTAGGTGATCATCAAGTTTGTCTTTTAAAAATCTTTCCTTTGAGTTTTATTTTTTTTTAAAGATTTATTTATTTATTTATACAAGCACTGGGTACAGACAGAAGCGCAGGAGGGTGAGAGAATTCACCAGAGCAGGGAGCAAAACAGGCAGACTGGCGAAACACACTGCTGAGGGGTGCAGCAGGCGCGGCAGGAGAGGTCTGCGCGCCATGTGGGACCCTCTCTGTCCGCCCGGGGATCAAACCGGCGCTGCAGAGGCTGCTGGCAGCTTTGCAGCCCAGTGCTCAACCACTGCGCCACCGGGGAGGCCCTCCTTTGAGTTTTTTAATAGTGCCAACTTTAATGCCAGAGATTTGCTCCTCATCTAAGAATATGAGCATGTTTACATTTTTTACACAGAATGTGCAGAAAAGCTGTTTGACTTGGTGGATAGTTTTGCGGAAAGCACCAAACGTAAAGCAGCAGTTTGGCCACTGCAAATCATTCTCCTTATCTTGTGTCCAGAAATAATCCAAGATATATCCAAGGATGTGGTTGATGAAAACAACATGAATAAGGTGAGGAGGGCAAAATTATTTCTGTTATGTCCAGTTACAAAGCAGTGTATTTTACTCAAGGTGTATATCATTTTAGGCTTAGCATTCTGTAAGTATGATATTTCAGGGAACCATTTCTAATTACAATCATTTTAGAGGTCTTTGTTTGCTCACCTTACCAGAGACATCCATGTACATAAATTATTTTTAGAGGAAAAAGAAATGATACCACTCATCAATTAAAGATTTACAATAGTCCCTTAGTTTTATTCTTCTATCAGAAGATGAAATGATACTTCTCTCAATGTTCAACATAGTTTCTCTAATAATCAAGGTTTACCCTTTTAGAATTCATCATTTTTTTGATATACTTAAGTCTGTGTGCCCAGTTGGTGATAATGAAATTGTATAGTAACTCATTTTAAAATTGTTTTCATAGCATTCTATTAGGAAGACAGGATATTCCATAGGCCACCTCTAGGGAAACTGGCACTATAATGATTGATCATTTTATTTTATTTATTTTATTTATTTATTTTTTTAAGATTTATTCATGCATACAAGAGCTGGGGTACAGGCCAGAGATGTGGGGGGTGAGAGGACTCACCAGAGACAGAGTGGGGAACAGAACAGGCAAACTGACTGAAATACAGTGCTGAGGGGAGCAGCGGCGAGTCAGGAGAGGTCTGCTGCGCCATGTGGGTTTCTCCCTGGCTGGCTGGGGATCGAACTCGTGTTGCAGAGGCTGTGGATTCATAATGCGGTTCTTAACCCCTTGCGCCACCAGGGAGGCCCAATGATTGATAATTTTAAAGGACTCTTAATAATTTCTTAAAAATTAGAGCTGGGTATTAATTTTATTATTTTATTGCAATTTCCTTATATAGTTTGTTTTGCTAGTATGTTTTGTTCTCACTTCGGGAGAAATACTCCGACTAAACATGAAATAGACTCCTGTATGACTTGCCTGTGGATAGATATGTTCAAAATCAGCTGTATGATTCATTACTTATTAGAAATATTGACAGGGAATGTAAGCATTGATGGGTAAAGAGATGAAGTAGACAATCCTTGAGAATCAGTGATTATGTGACTCCTATTAGGTCTATGCCCTTTCCACTTTGAGGACATCATTTTTCATGTTAGATTGTTTTGGAACCCTTCAAAATATTAATAATAAATTTTTTGTTTTTATCGGGAAAATAGACATAGGTGAAAAATTACTATAAGCTCATTACTATTAAGTGAATTTATATTTTAATGACCAAAACAACGTCTTTCCAAATGTTCATTGGTCACTTGTATTTCCTCTATGAATTACTGATTTTTCTATTGAATTGTTTGTGTTTTATTAATTTTTAGGGTGTCATGTGTATGTACTCATTTTACTTGGTTTCTCCTTTCAAACTTGTTTATGGGATCTTGTTAGTTTGTTTTTGCTATTTAGATATTATATTAAAGTTTGTATATAGTCAGCTCACTCTAGTTCTTTTTGTACCCTAGCCTTTTCAGGTTCAGAGCTCTCTTCACCGAGATTCTATTGCGTCATATTGTTGCAATATAATTCATATATGATAAAATTCACCCTTTTAAAGTAACAGTGCAGTGCCTTAGCTTAATCACAAAGTTGTGTAATAATTACCACTATCCACTTCCAGAACATTTTCATGTCCCCAAAGAGAACCTCAAACCCATTAGCAGTCACATCTCACTCTCGCCTCTAGAAGCTAGTAATCTGTTTTTTGTCTCTATGGATTTACCTGTTCTGGAAGGTTCATATAAATTGAACCATATAATATATGACATTTGTGTATGGCATTTCCCAATACTTTTGAAAATAGGCCTTTATATTTTTGTCTAGTACTTTCACTAGGTTAAAAAGTTTAACTGTTTACATCTTTTAGAATTAAATATTTACTTTTTATGTATTCTCTTTCCTAGTCACTTTCCTTATGAGCTAATCAATTTAAGTGATTAATAGGTATCCTTCCATTCCTATCTACTTGCTCAAACATTAACATGAAACTACACATAAATATATAGAGTGGTGGCTCTTGTATTTTAGTATGAAATTATTTAGTATGTATTTTAGTATGAATAAAGCAAATAATTTTGCTTTATTTATTATGAATATATCTTGTCTGTGCCTTAAAATAATTGATAGATTATTTCATAAAATAGTGATAGAGGTCTGACACATTCTTTTAAGTATCAAATAATTCTGTTGTACTAATGAACCTCATTTACTCAACCATTTTACTGTGAATGGATGAATGTCTAGATTATTTTTATATTCACCAATATTTATAGCATGTCATATTTTTTCACCAGTGTTGAATTAGAGTGTCTATTTTCCTTCATCCTTACCAGGACTATATGTGTTCAAGTCTTTATTTTTTGCCAACTGATGAGGGTGAACAACACTATCTCATTTTACTCCTTATGATTAGTAGTGTTCAGGGTCATTTTCTGTGTTTCTTGGCCATTTGCCTGTTTGTTTTTTTTTAATGTGTGTATGTGTAAAATGTTTATTTCCTTTGCCTACTTTTCTATTATGTTGTTTTTAATACGTTACTGGACTTTTAAAATCTATTAAGAGCAATACTTCTTTATTTTCAGTTGGTGTAAACATTTTCCAGATCATTATTTCTTTTTACTGTAGTATCTTTTTTACCTCTCTGAAGTATACCGTGAACATAACAATCACCCATACATCTATTCATTTTGAGATATTGCTCATCTTTTTAAATTTATATATGGTTTTAAATGAATAATAATATTTGCATAATGTTTTTTTTAACTGCACATAAAATTCAAGTCCTCTTTAATTCCATTTTCTTTCCTTCTTTCCCAGGGACAACCACTCTCAAGGGCTGATATGTATTCTTCCAGTATACCTTTAATTTTTTTTATGAGAGAGAAAGAGAGAAATTGAGATCTAATTCAGGTTTCTCAAGGTGTGGCCTCCAGGCCAACAGCATCAGTATCACCTGGAAACTTACTGGAAATATATAAAATATTTAGGTCTGCTGATTCAGAAGCTCTGGGGATGGGACACAGCTCAGCAATCCTGTTTTTCACAAGCTGTCCAGCAAACTGCTATGTCTGTTAAAATTTGAGAACTTCCATTGTTCATTCATTTCTAAAACAATACCTACTTATTTCCCCCTCCATGTAGCTACCTTTCTATTTTCTGTCTCTGTGAGATTGACTCCATTGGATATCTCATACAAGAGGAATCATACAGCATTTATCTTTTTGTTGCTGGCTTCTTTTACTTAGTATAATAACTCGAGGTTCTTGCATGTTACAGCATACAGATTTTCCTCCCTTTAAGACTGAATAATACTCTGTTGAGTGTATAACCCCATTTTGTTTATCCAGTTTCATTTACCACTGGATTTTTGGGTTGCTTTCACCTTTTAGCTATTATGAATAATGCTTCTATGAATGTCACTATATAAATACATCTTTGACACTGTTTTCAATTCTTTTGTATTATATCCAGAAGTGGTATTGCTAGATCATATGTTAATTCTATTTTAATTTTTTGAGGAATTTTTAATCTCTCTTTTTTAAAATTGAGTTAACATTGGTTTACAACCTTGTATGTGACTCAGGCAAGGATCACATGTCCTAAGATGCATGTCCACATACCACACCTACCCCAAAGGCAGGCATAGTACTCCATAATAGTCCTTTGTGTCTTCTCTTCCCTTTCCTCTCTCCTCTCCTCTCCTCCTCCCCTTTAGTAGCCTCAGTTTACAGTCAGATTCTTAGGGTTTGTTTTTGGTTTGGTATGATCTGACTCTGTTTTGCTTCTATGTATTCCGTATATGAGTTAAACCATCTGGTATTTGTCTTTCTCCTTCTGGCTTATTTCACTTAGCATAATCCCCTTCACTTCCATCCATGCTGTTGCAAAATGGAAAGAGTTCATTTTTTTAATAGCTAAGTAATACCCATGTGTGTGTGTGTGTGTGTGTGTGTGCGTGCGCGCGCACTCAAATGTATGTTCACACATGCCACATCTTAATCCACTCATCTGTCATTGTGCATTTAGATAACTTGGGCTTCCATAACTTGGCTATTGTAAATGTGCTGTAATGAACTTAGAAGTGCATATATCTCTTGAATTAGTGTTTTTACATTCTTTGGGTAGACACCTGGGAATGGAATTGCTGGATCATATTGTAGATCTATTTTTAATATTTTGAAAAATATCCCTAAGTGTATATTCACACCACTAATATACAAGGGTCCCTCTTTCTCCACATCCTAGCCTTGTTTCTGAACTTTTTGAGATGGGCCATTCTCACAGGTGTGAGATGTTACATCATTGTGGTTTTGATTTGCAGTTTCCTGATGATAAATGATAATGAGTATTTTCTCATGTGCCTGTTGATCATCTGTATGTCTTCTTTGGAGAAGTGTGTATTTAGGCCGCCTACCCATTTTTTTTTAAAAGATTTATTTATGCATGCAAGAACGGGGGTACAGGCCGGAAGTGTGGGGGGTGAGAGGATTCACCAGAGACAGAGCAGGGAACAGAACAGGCAGATCGACTGAAATACACTGCTGAGGGGAGCAGTAGGCGAGGCAGGGAGAGGTCTGCTGTGCCATGTGGGTAGCTCCCCGGCTGGGGATCGAACTTGTGCTGCAGTGGCTGCGGAATCTTCATAGGTTGTGTTCTAACCCATTGCACCACCAGGGAGGCCCTCCTGCCCATTTTTTTATTGGGTATTTTGTTTTCTTTTTGTTGAATTGTATGATTTGTTTGTATATCTTGGATATTAGGCCTTTGTCAGTGTATGACTTGCAAATATTTTCTCCCATTCAGTATGCTGTCTTTTCATTTTAATGATAGTGTGTTTGTGCAGAAGCTTTTTAGTTTTATATAGTTCTATTTGTTTTCTTTTGCTTTTGTTTTTCTTGCTGTTAGAAATTGAGTCCCCAAATACATCACTGAGGCTAGTGTTGTGTAGTATTTTGCCTATTATGTTTTCTTTTATGTATTTTATGATTTTAGGTCTTACATCTAAGTCTTTAATCCATTTTGAGTTAAGTTTTCTAAATGGTGTAAGATAGTGATCTAGTTTCATTCTTTTGCATGTGTCTGTCCAGTTTTGCCAATATTGTTTGTTGAAGAAATACTTTTTTTTTTTTATTTTATTTTATTTTATTTATACAAGCACTGGGTACAGTCAGAAGCGCGGGAGGGTGAGAGAATTCACCAGAGCCAGAGCAGGGAACAGAACAGGCAGACTGACAAAACATACTGCTGAGGGGAGCAGAGCACAGCAGGAGAGGTCTGCACCATGTGGGACCCCCGCTGGTTGCCGGGGAAATACTTTTTTCTTATGTATACTCTTAGCTCCTTTGTCATAGATTAACTGTTCGTATCAGTGTGGATTTATATCTGGCTCTCAATAATTTTTATAACTTAAAGGTTATTTTTGATAGTTAATTCTTTTTTTTGGTAAAGATTTATTAATTTGTGCATACAAGAACTGGGAAACAGGCTAGAGATGCAGGGGTGGGGAGGTGAGCAGATTCACTAGAGACAGTGGGGAACAGAACAGGCAGACTGACTGAAATACACTGCTGAGGGGAGCAGCGTGTGAGACAGGAGAAGCCTGTTGTGCCATGTGGTTTACCTCTTGGCTGGGGATTGAACTTGTCTTGCAGTGGCTGCTGATAGCTTCAGAGTGCTGACGCCTAACCCCTTGTGCCACCAGGGAGGTCCCCTGATTAGTTGATTCTTTGCTGGGAAATATATTTTAAAATTTTGTTAATATAGTTATAAATAATACTTACATACTTATGAATATATATTTACTTAAAAAGTATTTTCTTGCAATTATTTTTGTCAGTATCTATGTTTATAACTCTTTCCTCATTTCTACTATTTTTCACTTTTCACTCATGTTTACTGAAACTTTTTTATTGGTCTTTATAGCCTAGCCTTTCCTAGCATTTTTTATTTTCTATTTCATTAATTTTAGATTTTGTTTTACACATATATCCATATATATATATTTGAATTCATTTGCTTTCAGTTTTTTAAAAAAAGTATGTAATAATTCTGTAACACTTTGAATTTTACTTTTTACAAGTGGCAGTCAGTTCTCATATGAAGTGTTTTCAATTTTATTAACTTGTAGTTAATCACTATCTTATTTTAATGATCATATTTAATTTAGAAGACTGCTTTAAAATTTCAATTTGTTAGAGACTTTTTGCGATTTAAAATATTCAATTGTGTTTTGGGAATGGTGGCACATGTTAACTTTAAAGAATATTCCATGGTTGTCAGGGTTGATTATGTATCATATCCATAGGACACAGAAGTAAATGTAAATCATTAAATCTGCGTTTAGAATTAGCTTGTAGGACCTGGGAGGGGTTCTTTTGGGAAAAAGTTGGTTTAACTGGGTGGATTCCCTCTGGTAACATTAGATTTTGGCATTGTGTAGAACTCCTCCCAGTGTTTGGTAATTACACTTAGTTCTTTATTAAAAGCAAGCAAGGAAACTAATAGAAAATAGGACCCTGATCATCCCCGACTACAGACTATATGAGAAGTGATTTTCTTTTTCAGTTTCAAATTTTTTTTATTATTGTATTTTTATTGTATCAATGTAGGTAGTATAATAGCTGAACATAATAAAACTTGTTTTTACTTTTGAAATAAAATTGAGTAGCTAAACTGAACAACTGTAGAATGGCCCTCCTCTTTGTGGTTTCTTAGGACCTTCACCAGCAAAGACTCTGCAGTCTTCAATACATGATTTCTAATGGAGTCATTTCCATTTTCCTAGCCAGAAGGGAAAAACATAATGCAGGAAAGCATGCTGAGGATTTTTTGGGCCCGACCTGGACATGGCATGCATCACTTTCATTTACATTCTGTTGGGTAGAACTCAGTCACATTACTACACCAAGGAATTAGAGTTAGGAGATGGCTTAGACTGCTGTCTTCCTAGAATTCCCAGTTATTTCTTAATGGATGAGAAGTTAACTATCAATAGTACCTGTTTACTAGGGGAATAATACAGGTTGTATGTGCTGTAAGAACTCACATGAATGTGCAGGATGGCCTGTACTGTGGAACCATTGGAAAATAAGATTTTAAGGGAATTAAAGGATTTAACTAAATTAATTTTAAATAATTTAAATAAAGGATTTTTAGTAGAACTTGTGGCCATTTTTGGAACATATTTTTTTGTTTAATAAGATGAATACAACCCAAAATTTCAGGCAAACAAGGAAAAATAAAAGGCCCTTCATCTTGGGGAAGCTTATTACAAATCCATCAAACAGTCTGGAATGTATGGAATCACAGAGCAAGATCAAGAAAAAATGTTCAGCAGCAAAAATTAGGAATTTGGCCACTATTGAGGTTTACCCTGTTTCATATCAGGCAAGATTAAAACCCCAAAGTTGACATGGATGGATTTAGGAATATTTTAAGGCAAAAAGTAAATGCTAATTAAGTAAGAGGTGTTATTCTTTGGATTGAGAACAAACTGATTGAAGATACGCTTATTTTGTTACCAGTGAAAGTATGTTTGTACTATTCAAAGTAAAGTGGTTCTCCAAAATACAAAATCATAAGAAGTTTGTATGTTGAGGAAAGTTTTATGGAAGAAGTGTGGAATCTTAGTTCCACGAATTTGATTTTAGATTATTTGAGAATAGATTTTAGATAATAGGAGGAGAGAGTGTTTTTCAAGCCAGGGTAATCAAGAAAATGGATGTAAGGATGTTGAAGGTATGTTCAGAAAATTAGCTATAGTGGAAGATTTATGCAGGTAGTAGTAAGAAATGCAGATAAGAGGCAGAAGTGAGTAATTTAAACGACACTGATCCAATCTGAGTTTAAATTTTATTCTTTAGGCAATGAGGAAAAGTCCAAAGGGAGGTTGAAAGTGGGAGCTGGTTCAGAGGAAATGTGAGCCTAGCTTTAAAATTTTTATTTATTTATATGTTGTAAAGAAACATAAAAGTTTAAACCAAAACTCTGTGCTCATTAAACTTCCCACTCTATATCTCCAGCCTCTGGTAAACCTACTGTCTGCCTTTGTGATTGCCTTTTCTAGGTATCTTACATAAGTGAAATCATATAATATTTGTTCTTGTATTTCTGATTTATTTCATTTAACGCATTTTCAGGGTTCTTCCATGTCGCAGTGTGTATCAATTTCATTCCTTATTATGGTTGAATAATATTCCATTGTATGTTTATACCACATTTTGTTTACCTCCTTGAAATTTTGTACATGCAGTGGAATCTAAATATGATTTTGATTTGCATCCCTAAAGACTAATTATGATAAGCAATTTTTGAGAACATTATTGGCCATTTGTAGATCTTCTTTGGAGAGAAGTATGTTATCTCCTGCCTGTTTTTTCATTGGGTTGTTTGTGTTATGTTGTTGTTGAGTTGTAGAGTATTAATTGTTGATGTCAATCTCTTATCAGAATCATGTTTTATAAATATTTTTCTCATTCTGTGAATTTCATTTTACCTTCTTTGATAGTGTTCTTTGATACATAAATCTTAAAAATTTTGTTGAAATCCATTTTATCTATTTTTTTCTTTTGTTGCTGGTGTCTTTTGGTATCATATCCAAGAAATCATTGCCAAATACAGTGCTGTAGAGATTTCCCCTAATTTTAGTAGTGTAATTCATCATTAAAGTATGATGTTAACTGTGGGTTTTTCCACATATGACTATTACCATGTTAAGGATTTTTTTTTTATATATTTCTAGCTTATCCAGTGTTTGTATTATGAGAAGGTATTGAATTTTGTTTGTTTGTTTTTTAATAATGCAAAAGTGTAAGATTTTTCTTTTTTATATTAATTGTTTTTATATCATTGTTCATTTTTAAATGATATTTGGTTCCCTCCACCCCCTCAGGTGTAGTCCCCATTGTTTCCTTCACTAATGCACCTGTGCACCATCACTTCAGTCCCCGGTGCTCTTCCCTCCCACCCTATAATCCCTCTCCCTCCTCCTCCCCTGCAGTATGTCTCTGAATTATAATTGTCCGTTTTTGCTTTGTTGTGTTTTGTACTGTTAATATTTTTTTTACACTGATGTCTTACTTGGTTCCCTTGTATTCCTGCTATAAGTGAAACCATCTGATATTTTTCTTTTTCCTTCTGGCTTATTTCACTGAGCTTAATTCAGAAGATGTTGAATTTTGGTGAATACTTTCTTTGCACAAATTGTGATGATCATGTGAAGATTTCCTTCCATTCTACTTATATGGTATATTACATTGATTTTTGTTGTTGAACTATTTTTTTGCTCTTGGAATAAATCTCATTTGGTGATGGTGTATAATCCTTTTGATACAGAATTTGATAAAGAATTTTTATATAGAATTTGATATCCTTTTGATATAGAATTACATTTGCAGGTTCTTCTTGAGGGTTGTTCATCAGTATTCCTAAGTCATAGTGCTGTGACTTGACTCCTTGCCCCATCAGGGAGGCCCCTCTCTTATTATGAGTTATGATGAACATTTTTCATAATACTTTTGGCCCTCTGGATGTCCTTTTTGGTGAATTTTTCTGTTCATATATACTGCCTATTTGTTGATTGGGGTCTTGATGAATTATATGAGTTTTTCATATCCTGTATATTAACTCCTTATTAGTTATATATTGTGTAAATATTTTTTTCTCTTTCAGTAGGGTGCCTGTTTAATCATCTTCTATTTTCTTTTGCTATTTAGAAGCTTTTTAACTTGAGGTAATTCCCAGTTGTTTATTTGGTAATTCCCTTCCCTTCCCTTTTGGGGTTGAGTCACCAAAAATATCTTTATTTTTGATATAATGGAATGTATTACCAGTGTTTCTTCTGAGTATTTTATTGTTGTGGGTCTTGATATCTAAATCTTTAATCCATTTGTAATCCAATTTCGTTCTTTTATGTGTGGCTTTCCGGTTTTCCCACAAGCACTTAATAAAGAGACTGGGGAATTATTACTTTTTTATTTTTTTTAAAGATTTATTTATTTTTGTATAGAAGAACTGGGGTACAGGCCAGAGATGCGGGAGGTGAGAGAATTCACCAGAGACAGAGCGGGAAACAGGACAGGCAGACTGACTGAAATACTCTGCTGAGGGGAGTAGTGGGCGAGTCAGGAGAGGTCTGCTGCACCATGTGGGTAGCTCCCTGGCTGGCCGGGGGAATCAAACTCATGCCACAGAGGCTGCGGACAGCCTCACAGTACTGTGCTCAAACCCTTGTTCCACCAGGGAGGCCCCTATTTATTTATTTATTTATTCATTATTTTATTTTATTTTTTTAAAAAAGATTTATTTATTTATTTATTTATACAAGCATTGAGTACAGTCAGAAGCGGGGGAGGGTGAGAGAATTCACCAGAGCCAGAGCGGGGAGCAGAGCAGGCAGAAGGACCGAAGTACACTGCTGAGGGGAGCAGCGGGCGGCAGGAGAGGTCTGTGCGCCATGCGGGACCCTCCTCCGGAGGCCGGGGAGCAGCCAGGGATGGAACCTGCGCTGCAGAGGCTGCGGGCAGCTTCGCAACCCAGCGCTCAACCGATGCGCCACCGGGGAGGCCCGAGGCCCCTATTTATGTTTCTCTAGTACTGAAGTACTAGAAAGTGAACATATTTTGGATTTGAGAAACATTTTAATGTTGTCAACAACTTACTTAAGTTTTTAAGTAAAAAGCCACAAATATCAATTATGTATTTTTAGAATATATTTTTTAGAGACTGATAATTTGCTATTTTATCAGGTAAATCTGAAATTAAGCAATTTCATTTATTATTGCTATATTTGAATTCTATAGAAGTTGTTTTTGGACAGTCTACGAAAAACACTTGCGGGTCATGGAGGAAGCCGACAGCTGACTGAAAGTGCTGCAATTGCCTGTGTCAAATTGTGCAAAGCAAGTACTTACATCAATTGGGAAGATAATTCTGTCATTTTCCTACTAGTTCAGTCCATGGTGGCTGATCTTAAGGTAACATGATTATTATTTCTCTGTTACAAGCTTTAAGAAAAATTTAATGAAAAATTGCCCTGCAGTAAAAGCATACTGGATGGTTATTGAAGATCTTTGCTAACAATAAATTTGAGTGTCTTTGACTATAAGTTTACGGTATCTACTTTTGTTACTAATATGTTTCTTGGGCTTCAAAAAGTGGTTCATAATGTGAAGATAACATAGAATCAACCAGTTTTCATAAATTGGAATATTCAGATTTGGGTTTTTAATAATGTAGAAATTAGGACCTGGAAGGAACCTTATATGACATAGTAAGAATTATAGCAGACTAGTGAATCTCAATGTTAGTGCTTTCTTTTGGCTTCTGAATGTTACTGCCATTTATGTGGATGATGTGTTGATACTAAACACTAGTTAAAAAAAAGAACTGCTCAGCTACTTAAAGCTTTTGTTTTCTGTTGGAATTTTCATAGAATCTGCTTTTTAATCCAAGTAAACCATTCTCAAGAGGCAGTCAGCCTGCAGATGTGGATCTGATGATTGATTGTCTTGTTTCTTGCTTTCGTATAAGCCCTCACAACAACCAACACTTTAAGGTGAGAGCATTGGTTTTTATCCACTTAGGCTTACTGATATTGTTGATTCTTTATAAATGTGAAATGACCAGCAAGATGAGTAGGCTACACCTTATTGGTATTTATTGGTATTTCTCAATATTATATGTTTATTTCAGGACCTTAAAAATTCTGTTTTATGAAAACCTTTTTGTTGTTCCTTTTGTCTTCTTTTGCATTACCAAATACTTTTCTTCATAGAAATAATTACTGGTTTTTCTTTCCTCTGTAGATCTGCCTGGCTCAGAACTCCCCTTCTACATTTCACTATGTGCTGGTAAATTCACTCCATCGAATCATCACCAATGTAAGTCCAAAAGGTATTGCTAAATTACTGAAAATTTTTTTCTTTCCTTTTTTTTTTTTTTTTTTAATTTAAAAGATGTTCTTATTTATAAAAGGTTCTAAACTTAAATAAGTGATATGGGAAGATTTCTCACAGGTGGTTATACCTATTAACTGATGCACATTCTATTTTTCATATTCAGACTTAATCTGAGAGAGAGCCCTTAAGCAAAGTGGAGTTAATGAGATCCTTCAGAAAGATTAAACCTAAAACATTTCATTTTCATCAAAAGCCCTTGAGAATAATACAATTGAAAATGTAATTGAACATTTTCATCTTAAAGCCCTTCACATATTATTTTAATATTCTTAGCTCCCTCTCACTATTTGATCTGACTGGTCACCTTACAGTTTAAAGTATTTATGTTGTAGCCCATTATAGTACATTTTAAAAATGGTGAGCCCATATTTGATTATACTGTTTAGTCTTCTTGATACAAATGAGCTAATAAATAGAGGTATTCACATAATATAAAGTGTATCAGACTAAATAAACTCCTGAAAATCCACATATGGAACCTTCAACCTTGATGTGAGCACTTTAAGTAGAAAGAGAACAGCTTATCAGATTTGGACCTATTTTTAGTTCTTTTCATTGTAAATAATCATATTTTGAAAGTTCTTAAGTGTTATCATAACTCTGCCTTTACCCATTTATAGATATTCATACTTATGTATAAATCAGACAACCTTTTCCTCCCTTAAAAAGAATTTTAATCATTAATAGCTTAGATATATTTGTCCTATTAATAACCAAATTCCTTTATAAGAATATATCTCTTATGGTTGAGTTAAAAATACCTCCCTATCTTTTCTTTTTAAAGATTTTATTTATTTATACAAGAACTGGGATACAAGAACTGCGGGAGGGGAGAGGATTTACCAGAGACAGAGCGGGGAACAGAGCAGGCAGACTGACAAAATACACTGCTGAGGGGAGCAGCGGGCGAGACAGGAGAGGTCTGCAGCACCATGTGGGACCCTCTCCGGCCAGTTGGATCAAACTGGCGCTGCAGAGGTTGCGGACAGCCTCACAGTGCGGCGCTCAACCGCCTGTGCCACCAGGGAAGGCCCATACCTCCCTATCTTTACTTGCCTCAATGTGTTGAATTGAAATACTGCCCACATTTTCTTTAATTCATTCCTGCAGGGGAAAAATATCTAGTAATAAAGCTCTTTAGTGACACGTTTAATTTTTATCAATGGAGTCCAAGTAGCATTTTGGGCAGGATAATTCTTGGATATGCTGGACTGCTGAGCTCATTGCCAGACATTTAGCACCACTGGTTCTCATTTCATTAAATACCATTATATACCACTTCTGTCCTCTCACCCCCTGGCATTGTGAGCAATTAAAAATGGGAATGATACCCTCGGTTGAATACCAGTGAATTAAGTAACATCAATTGCTATTTATTCCAAAAGTGAAAGTTTAATGTATCTTCCTTTAAATAAGGTATATTTGTATTAGAAACTTAAAAAGGTTTTATTTTACTTTTGCCAGTGTTTTGAGCCAGGATATTGTATACTTGAGGTTTACTTTCAAGGCCATTAAAAAAATGGTTTTCCTCCTCAGGTTTATGTGTAATTAAGAAATAAAGCATTAGTACTTTTTTTCTCTTTCGACTTATAATACTAAAACCATTCTTTTTATTAGAGTGGATAGTTGCATAAATGCTTAAAACTTGTATTTAATGAACCCAAGTATATACTTTTTTGATACTTTGTGGCTAGTTACTTTAATTGTGAAATATTTTTGTCTACAATTGAATATATAGAGCACTTTCAAGCATGGACTTGGCACTGCTGTAAGTGGCTGAGCTGCTCCTTTGTGGGTTTAAAGCATGCCTGGAGTGGTCCTTCATGCATGCCTCAGTGTATATGGTGAAGTGGTTGTGCATCCTTCTATACTTTAACAAGTACTGCATGTGTGAAGGTGGAGTGTGTCTGTATCAGAGGTCACATCAATACAAAGTTTATTTTTTTGAAAGAAAACCTATATTGACTAATTTTTAAAATATTAAGCATCAGTAACCTGTCAGCAAAATAGCTTAAAAAGGAACATAAATTGAAGTATCTTTAAAGTTGTACCTTAGATAATGATACTTCATCATTGCAGATATTTGATAAATTGTTTATTAGGGTCCCCCCCCCTTTAGTTTAAGGGTAATGATTGTCAGTTTGAAGTAATTGTCTTGATAATATATGAAATTTTTCTGAAGATGTTTGGACTCCCAACTTAAAATTTATCCATAGTGTAAGATTTCTTTTTAATGATTTTTGGTTCAATACACCTTATAAGAGCTCTTCTTCCATGGCTCTGTAGCCAGTTCACAGATTTTGAATATTACCACATTGTCAAATAAGACAAAAGTTTAACTGATGTGTTTTGAGGGTTATGTGGAAATAGTAATTTTGTTTTGTTTTTGTGAATCATACTCATACTCTGTTCATAAGTGCTGTGTTTAGATCTAAAATATACCACTGTTTCTTCTTAGGAAACCTGAAAGTCTATTAACTATTTGAGTTTTATTATAATGTAAACTTTTATCTATTTCCAAAATGGTACTGGTAGCACTGGCACCTTTTTTATTGTGGCATGCCGTAAGAGATGAATTAGAGTTATAAGATATATGTTATGTATGTAATCTTTATAGGCTTCCTTTAAATTAGATACATTGCTAGAATTGTAAAATTTAAAAAAATAACAAATAATATGAACCAAATATCTTAGTCATCAATGGAATATACTGATATGGTGCTTCCTATTCTGTATTTTCCTAATGGTGGTTTAGTTGAAGTTTACTTATAGATAGTTCACATAGTGAGAATGAGATGAGGCATTTGAAAATTTACTTAAGTAATCTTGAAGAATTGCCACTTAGTTTGCTCATTTGGTAAAAGTATTGCCATTTCTTTGGCAGTAAACTTAGTATTGTCAAGGAAAAAAAAGAATGCCTGCTTCAATTGATTATTTTAGAAAGGACACATTTTGTAATTGCTGAAAATAGTGGAATTTTAACCAACTTCATGTCTCATTTTTAGTGCCTATTTAAGAGTGTCTTTAACTTTTAGTTTAAAATGAATGAATGTAAATATGATGAAAAATGGCAATTAAGAAAATAAAGTGAAAATCAATGGTTTATAGGGTGCACTTGGTACCACCATACAATTTCAGTAACTATCAAATGATGTAATAATTTAGATGTTATATGGGATGAATATTCTTTAGTTAATCAGTTTCTGACAAGATATGGGGTCAGTAGAGGAGAACCCTTATCTCAGTGCACTTTGTATTATTCAGTCTTTATTACTTTAAACTAATTAATACAAATTAGTAAATACATGAAAGTCAGGCTGTAGTAATTGCTTTGGATAGACAGATGATCAAATTGACCAAAGTTTAAGAAATTTTCTATATAATCATTTGTTAGGAATTAGCTTAAATAAAGTTAAGAGTTGGGGGAGAAGCTATCCCTGAAAAAGGTACTTCTTCCCCCAGCTTTGGAGTTCCTTCCTAAATGGAGTTTAGTATTCAAACTCTGTATCATGAATTGGTTTTATATTAAGGTATTATGTCACTCAAAATATTGTAAAATTATGGGTGAAGAAATTGTTGAGAATTTGACTGTTTTGAATAAGAAGGAACCTGGGGTAGGATGTAAAACTATTAAATTCCCCTTATTCATGATATCAATTTATTGTCATTCTTTCAAATATTTCTTTATAGCAGGAATATTTTAAGTTGGAAGCCTGCACTTTGTCACCCCATTCCAAGCATACTCTCCATATGTAATGAAAATCCATCCAGTTATGTATTAACTGATAGAAAAATTTTATAGTTTGCTATTTCCATAATTGTCATTTTTTATAGTATGGTAAAACACTTGAAAGTAATGCTTAAAGATACACTTTCAAATAAAATAGGAATTAAAAACTACAATCAATGTTAAAGTAGAATAGAAAAATAATTACATAAAATTACCTTTTAAAATATTTAGCTAGTTTGAGTTTGTCTTCATGATGATCATTAGTCTTCCATGTATTGTGCCATCATTGTATATCAGTTTAAGGTTATAGGTTTAGTAATAGCTTTATCTCATCTACTAATTTCATGTTGTAATTATTGCTGTATGTAGGCATGTAAGTAATGATTTGCCACATATTCCTTCAACATTGTGTTGAACCACTAATCTCTTAAAGCTTTGATAATAGCATTCTTATTTTGGAAAATATATACTGTATATGCATATGTTTCTGAGATGTATACAACATTAAACTTAAAAGATTAGCTGTAGAGTTAGCTCTCTAAAGGCTATGTTTTTCAGATTCACTAGTTTGTCAGTAAGAAGACAGTCTCATTTGATCATGCTCATGAAGTGGGCGATTTGTCTCATGCTCATTATTATATTTTAAAGTAGATATATGGTTTAGTGTTTGATATTTGGCATTATTTGACAGCTTTGGAAATCATAGTGTGTGTTTGCATGGTCTTGGACAGTTTCTCACAAAAAGGTAAAACATAAAACTACAGTGAAACAGCATATAACTGACACAAATTTCCCTTTCTTATGGTCTCTGTTTTTCTCCAGTCTGCATTGGATTGGTGGCCTAAGATTGATGCTGTATATTGTCATTCAGTTGAACTTCGAAATATGTTCGGTGAAACCCTTCATAAAGCAGTGCAAGGTTGTGGTGCACACCCAGCAATACGAATGGCACCGGTAAGTTTAATCATGAACATTTAATCCCACCTTCGCATTTTCAGTATCTTTACTTCATTCCTGCTGTTTTTGATGATGTTAGAAAATCAAATGAGTCCTTCCTTTTCTATAAATATTGTGGTATGTTCTATACTGCAATATTGTTGCATTACTAGTTAATGATGTTTGTTTTCCACTATTTCAGCGAGTTGAGCTTATTTAGAGAAATTTTCTCACAAAATGCCATTATACCTTAATGTTCTTTTTTTTTTTTTTTAACTTTTGCTTATGAATCAAAATATTTTGATTAGCTTCTCATCTTTTGGGGATGTGTAAGGAAGTGGACTCCTGGATTAGAATGAATGTTCCCACAAATGCAGTTTTGTCCATTGGATGTTGAATATTGCACATAGAAACTTAGAAATAAAATCTTAAATTTGTATTTAAAATAAAAATATTTCATATTTCAGCAAATGTGCTTTGAGTGTTTAAAAATGATAGGTACATTGATATTGAAGTTTGTGTGTAAGCTTAATAAAAACAGATTTTTAAAATTAGGCATTCTAACAGATTACTACTCAATACAGAATTTAGCAACTTATATGGAACCAGTTTAAATAGACAATTATAGGATTGTAGAAGTTATTTCTTGGTATTTGTGTATAGCAGGGATATTATACATGGCAACTCTTGACATTGATTGGTGGTGCTTTGTCTTCTGCTTCTTATTTTCTATTCTTATTCGCTGCTGTCGCTCACATGATCAGATGCCAACCAGTCACTGTTTTGCATGGCAGTGGGCTTCTGTGGCTGTAAGTATGACCCAGAAAAGTAACTACCTCAGAAAAGTCCTTGATTTCTTTGACTTTTCTGTGTATAGTTACCATTATAGTCACATCATGTCATTTCAAATGAAAATGTAGCATGTTTTTACCTCTTGGTTTTATCTAATAAATTAGCCATTTCACAATTATAATTTAAACAGCTTCCTCCTTGGCATGCTTCTCTTTTTCCAAGTTCTGTTAGTCAACATATTTTGGTTTTTACACAGTTTTATACAGTCACTCTTATGTAGTCATTGGTAATTCTTTCTGAGGATTGTTTATCTTTGTTGTTCAAATAGAGGAGTTTGCTATGCTATATATTTTAGGATTATTTAACCTTAACAATTATAGCCAAAAGAGCATGGCAATAATATTTCAATAAATGAAATGCAAAGTTATTTTTCAGTTGACATTTTTAATGCCAGGTACTTAATTTTTTTAAGAATTAGAAATTTCAGTCTAAGCTGATTGGTGGTAAACATAAATAATAGCTACTTAAATGTTATTTAGCTAGATATCATTAATTTTTTTCAGAGATTGACTTGGAGTAAAAATTGTTTAAAATTTGTTTACAGAATCACTCATCCTGGATGTTATGTGGGAAATTAAAACTTTGACTTTTTTTTTTTAAGTTTTCTACCTCTTATGGTAGAAAATTAATGGTCACGGGCCTCCCTGGTGATGCAGTGGTTGAGTGCTGGGCTGCGAAGCTGCCCGCAGCCTCTGCAGCACCGGTTTGATCCCCGGCCGGCCACCAGCAAGGGTCCCACATGGTACGCAGACCTCTCCTGCAGCACCCGCTGCTCCCCTCAGCAGTATACTTCGTCGGTCTGCCTGTTCTGTTCCCTCCTCTGGCTCTGGTGAATTCTCTCACCCTCCCACGCTTCTGTCTGTACCCAGTGCTTGTATAAATAAATAAATAAATCTTTAGAAAAAAAAGAAAATTAATGGTCTCTGCTAGTAGAATATGGTGGAGAAGTTCATTTTCAGTTCTGTTTAACTTCAGTCCAGTTCATCAACTCTTTGCAGTTTATTTTCTGTGCATGAGGACTCTAAGAAAATGATACTAAATTACTCTTTTGAACAAATTTGATTGGTAGTCTGAAAATGTTTTACATTAAATTATTTTGTTTCTTAGTTCTACTTGTTAACTACTTTTAGGAACTCATACTACTGATCATTATTTCATAAAAGTCATACCTAGTTCTTTATATACTCTCTATAAGTCCCTTTTCAGGTTTATAAATATTTTCTCCCATTCTGTGGGTTGTCTTTTCACTTTTTAAATAGTATTCTTTGAAGCACAAAAGTTTTTCATTTTGAAGAAGATCACTTTATTCCTCCTTTTGCTTGTGCTTTTGTTGACATATCTAAAAAGCAATTGTCTAATGAAAGAGCTCTCTTCCTGTCACATTAATTTTAGAAATTATCTTTCCTTATCCTCCCATTAACCAGTTCCCTGTTGAAGTACTGCAGGTGTTATGAGTGAGAACTGTGATGTCAGACTAAGTTTGAATGTTAACATTATTGCTTGATAGCTGTAATCATCAGAAATTGACTTCTTTAAGTCATCTGTAAAATGGCAATAATAGTGCCTCTTACCGAAAGGTTATATTGAGGATTAAAATGCTTAGCATAAAAGCTTTAAACATAGAGAGCACTTGATACTTGGTAGCTGTTATTGCTAGAAATCTTCTTTGGCTAAATTTTTTTTTCCTTAAAAATATTTAATCAGGTGAGTGTCTTTTGACTTTGTAGCATGTTAGAAGTTTAATAAGTATCTGTTAAATTGATATGTAATATATAATAACCCATTTCATTAAACGAGGAGTGGGTTGTGTTTGAGCTTGCTAAGGATCTCAGTAAAAAGAAGATTAAAGAAAACTGAAAATAAATATCACAGTTGATCATTTGGGCTTGTAAGAATAGCCCTAATAGAAAAGGAAGATGGGAAGATTATGTTTCCAAAAAACACTTTATAAAGGGGAGCGGTGTTGACTATAGAGAAGGCACAGACTAATTTAAAGGGAAAAATGGAAAAGTAAATCCCAAATGTTAGTCATTGGCAAAGGACATTTTAGAAGGGGTGCCAACAGAGAAGTTTTCTGTCAAGAGCAATGGACTGATTTGGCATGGCTGTTCTCTGAACAGTTTGAGATTTGTTCTTGAATGAGACAAGCGTCCTTTGTCCAAATATATTCTCTCATCACTTGGTGGAGCTGTAATTAGTTCCCTCACCCTTACAGATAGATATGTGATTAGAGACTGCAAAACACTCCGTAAGACCTTGTAGTAGGGGTTTCTGATCCAGAAATTTCCTCGTATTTTTAAAATTTATTTTAACGATTTAAACAAAGTGATTGGAGCCTCCATTTAACAATGTTCTTCTGTCTTCTACTCCAAACTATATATTTAACCTCATGTGAGTAAATGAGTCATGTTTAAATTTCTTGAGCCTTGCAAATGATCTAATTTATCTTACCAGTAAGTATAGGTATGGTGAAGCCTCCCTGGTGGCCTAAGGGTTAAGTCTCAGCACTATCACCGTGATGGCCGACTGCAGCAACTTGAGTTCAATCCCCAGCCAGGGAGATAGCTCACATATGGTGCAGCAGACCTCTCCTGTCTCCCCCACTGCTTCCCTCCGCAGTGTATTTCAATGAATCTGCCCTGCTCCCCACTCTGTCTCTGGTGAATCCTCTCACCCCCTGCACCTCTGGCCTACACTTCCATTCTTCACAAAAATAAATATATAAAATCTTTAAAAATAGTAATAAATATTTGTAGGGGCCTTCCTGGTGGCCTGGGGGTTAAGTCTCAATGCAGTCACTACTATGGCCTGAGTTCCATCCCTGGCCAGGGGGCTAACCCACGTGGCGTTGCAGACTTCTCCTGTCTCACCCGCTGTTCGCCTTAGCGGTGTCTTTTAGTGGATCTGCCTGTTCTACTCTCCACTCTGTTTCTGGTGAATTATCTCACCCCCACACTTCTGGTCTATACCCAGTTCTTTCACAAAATAAATATTTAATACATAAGTAAATAAATATTTGTAGACTGTAGATTATATGAAAGATAAATGGCTACATAAATGGAAAATTCTTTTATTTTCTCTCCTACATCTCAATAAAAAGAACCTAATTTAAAAATGGGAAACCTTTTAAATAGAAATTTCTCCCAAAAAATATACGAGTGACTAATAAACACATGCAAGGATGACCTTCATAAGCACAGGGAAATACATTAAAATCATAACAGAATTCTGTTTCATACCTACTTGAATGACTGCAGTAAACAGCAAGGGTGATGAATGTTTAGAGAAATAGGAATCCTCATACACTGTTGGTGGGAATGAAAAGTATTACAGCCTCTTTGTTAGTTCCTCAAAAGATTAAACCTGCACTATTTGACTCAGGCTCTAGGTATAAACCCAGTTCCACTCCTTAAGTATATCCATAGGAGAAATTAAAACATGTGTCTGTACAAAAACTTGGACACAAATATTCACACCATTCATAATAGACAAATTGTAGAAATAACCCAAATGTCCATTAGTGAATGTAGTATATTCACTGTACTAAATTGTAGTACATCTGTACAATGAAATATTATTCAGCAACTAAAAGGAAAGAAGCATCTGATACATGCTATAATGTGGATGAACCTTGAGAACATGATGCTAAGTGAAGGAAGCCAGGCACCAAAGAACATTTCCATTTATATGAAATGTCCAAATAAGCAGATCTGTAGATTTAGAAAGTAGATTAGTGGTTGCTGATGGCTAGGAAGGTAGTGTGGGAGGGTAGGGAAATGATTGCAAATGCACATGGGGTTTATTTTTAGGTTCACGAAAATATTCTAAAATTAGAGAAAGTGATGGCTGCACAACTCTATGAATGTATGAAAAATTACTGAATTGTACACTTCAAATGGATGAATTATATGGTAGGTGAATGATATCTCAATGAAGTATTATAAAAAAAAATGATATTTAGAGTTCTTTTGGTCCAAGAAGACACTTTGTTATGAGTTTAGCTTTTATTTCTAATCTCTGAAATTCTCAATAAGCATTTGATTTTAAAAATCATTCTTAAGATGTTTATATCCATGTATTTATATATTATGTATATATAATATATATATATACACACACCATATTTTATGTGTATACATGAGCTAAAGGACAGCTTTCTAGCTGATGTTCTTACTAGGGAAAATAATTAGAAAATTAACATGAAATACTTTTTCAGAACAGGAAAGTTATTCTGGTGAGTGAACAGTCAGACAATAAATATGGAATTGTTGTATTCCCATTTACTGAAGCATGGTAAATGCCAGGGAAGCAGTTGTGCTAACCAGTCACCTCACAGAGATTCACCGTGAAGTCTGGAAACATGGTGAATATACATAATAAATAGTGAAGAGATAATACATGAGTGTTTCTCACCCTGGCATAACTGACATTTTTGGACTGGTTAACTCATTCTTGTAGGGGGCTACCCTGTGCATTGTGGAATGCTGTGGAAAGCCTTTTATCTGCTAGATGCTAGTAGTACCACATTCCTAGTCATGAAAACCAAAAATGTTCCATGGGTGATCCTTACATTGCCTTAGATGATTTGTGGCTCTGATATACTTGAGCCTGTATCTTGTTGTAGAAGTAGCAGAAAGTTCTTTCTGCAAAAAGGTAAAATAATATCTGTGTTTCTGCACTTTATAACCACTTTATATTTTGGAGAAAGATACATCTCTTGTTGGAAAGAACTGTTTTGAAATTTTTCTTCAACTGAGGGAAACTCATATCCCTATCACTCCCAGCCATCAGTGATCCTCTCTTTTCCTGGAGCTCTATATAACACTTCTTCCTTTTATTTATTCTTTTATTCACATAACACTGCATTATTAAATTATGTAAATTTCAGGTGTTCATTGTTGAGAATCAGCATGTATCTTATACTACATTGTCATTGTCAAAGGTCTGAATTCATTCCCCCTTTTCAGTTTACCCCCTTAGGCTTCCCCCCACTTCCATTCCAGTTCACCAACCCCTGCAACCAACCCCTCCTTAGCAACCATTAATTGGTCTTAATAATCTAAAAGTTTATTTTTATACAACACTTACTTAGCATGTAATTTCTGACTTTATATAACCCACAAATGGTCGTAAGATGGCACAGCAGATAGTTGAATAAATTTATCCTGAACTCCTAAAGGTTCCTTTGATTTTTGTATCAATTAGCAAACTTACAGTTTATGTTTTGTTAGTCTGTTTTTTATAGTTAAGGAAATTGAGACACAAATAATGTTAAATGAATTAACCTAGTTACATGTTTAGTGACTAGTGAACATTCAGTCAAGTGTCTGTCTTCCCTGACTAGTGTGTTAGCCTGATGAAAGTGGGGGCTTTGTCAGGCTTGTTGAGTACTAGTCTCTTGGCCCAGAACTATATCTTGCATATATTAGGCATTTTGTACATGTTTGTTGAATGAATGAATGAATTTCTTACTTGACCTACTTTCAAAACCCTGCTGCATCTGGTGTGTTTATCTTCTGGAAATAATTCAATCTAACATCCCTCCCCCCAATTAAAATGACACATTAAAATCTGAGTATAGTGTTCCATATGTGATATAATAATTGATGAAAGCTTTTAGCCTGCTGTGTGTATATATCAACTTTCCATTAATACAGTTTAAGACCACATTATTATCTTAGATTGAGTTTTCAGTTATTTAAATCTCACCTTTTCATGTGAACATTGAGTCATAGCTTCTCCATTTTGTACTTTTATAGTGTTTTTAAGACTTGAAATATTTGTCTTAGCACTAATCATTTACTGTTAATGCTAGATGTATGATTTTTTTTTCACAAAATGTATTTCTATACACATTTTGTTTCTTAAAATTTCTGCAAAATTTGTTTCTTAGAAGAGATCCTGACTCAGCAAATACTTTTACCTGCCTTATAATTCAGTCATGGTCTTAATTAGCAGGCAGTTTTGGCCCATAATAGACTTCTTGAATGCTTTGATTCATAAATTTTTTTCTTGGGTCCCACTGCATACCAGCTTGGATTTCTACCAATATCTGCAATTTAAAAGGTCATCTCCCACTCTTACTTCCTCCCCTCTCCCAGGTGTTACTGAGATATATACAGCACCGTATGTTTAAGTGTACAGTCTAATGACTTGATTTGTATATATTGTGAAATGTTAACAAAATAAATTTTGTTAGCACCCATCATCTTATATAGATACAAAAAAAGTTTTTTTCCATGTGATGAGAACTTTCGGGATTTACTCTCTTTAGATAGATCATATAGGGTGTTAGCGATGGTTCATACTTTATCTTATAACTGGAAGTTTGTACCTTTATACCACTTTCATCCAGTCTTCCACCCACCATCCCTTATCTCTGGTAACCACAAATCTGATCTTCTCAGTTTGTTTTTTGTTTACTTTAAATTCCACATAAAGATAACAAAGTCTTTGTCTGACTCATTTCACTTAGCATAATGCCTTCAAGGTCTATCCACAATATTGCAAATGTATATGGAAGAATTTCCTTTATTTATGACCAGATAATATTCCATATATATGTAAATATATGTATACTATTATATATATTCCCTTTTATACTAATACACAGAGCCCACAACTCTCTCCATTCATCCATGTCTTAGATATTAGGTATAATATTTCTATAAACATGAGGATACAGGTATCTCTTCAGTGAAGTGTATTTGTTTCCTTTGGATGTATTTCCATTATTAGAATTTCTGGATCATGTGGTAGTTCTATTTGTAATGTTTTGAGGAACCTCCATACTGTTTTCCATAGTGGTTGTACCTAATTTTACAACCCCATCAGCAGTGCATCAAGGTTTCCTATTCTCCATCTCCTTGGAAGCAATTGTTACTCCATGTCTCTTTTTTAATGCTAGACATTCTTATAGGCATGAGGTGCTATCATTGTGGTTTTAATTTGCATTTCCCTGATGATTGGTGATGTTAAGTGCCTTGTCATGTACCTTTTGGCCATTCATATATGCTCTTTAGGAAAATGTCTGTTTAGATCTGTGCATTTTTTAATCGCATTTTTTTTTTTTAAGTATTGAGATATATGAACCATATCAGATTCATGGCTTGCAAATTTTTTTCCATTCCGTAGTTTGACTTTTCATTTTGTTGATTGCTTATTTTTGGTTTTTAGTTTGATGTAGTCCCCACTTGTTTATTTTTTAATTTTTGTTGCTTATGCTTTAGGTGTCATATCTGAAATATCAGTGCCAAGATCCATGTCAAAGAACTTTTTTCCTCTGTTTTAGGGGTTTTATATATAAGTCTTTAATCAATTTAGAGTTAGTTTTTGTGAGATATGTAAAATCTTTCAAGTCTACATTCTTAGGTAGCCGTACTGGAATTAAATTTGCATTTTTTGCCTGAGATTAAGAGATGGTATAATTAAACTAATGCTTTTTGGAAGTGATTACTAGTTAAGCAGTAATTGTTAATATCTACTAATTGTAATCTGATACATGTTTCTGTGCAATGACTGCATCAGGGAGGAGCAGTTATACTTAGTTACATTAAGGAAATAAATTTTGTTCAGTGAAAGTTTCACCTTGATCTAAGATGTCACCTTGGCTTATAATGGGGAAAAAAGTCTAATGGGTGCAAACAGTAAAAGCAGTATTTATTAAATACATTTGGTAAGATATTTACATTTAAATAATAAAAGCAAACATTATGTAAAATTTACTATTTTCTGCAGTGACTATATTATGCATTAAACTGTACATTAAGTAGCTATTCCTCTCATGAGAGTCAGGAACTTTCAGTGTTCTTGGGCATAATAACAAATGCAGTTCTCACACTTAAACTTTGAGAATAGTTGTGTTACAGATAACACAGCTACACTTTTGTCTTTATTTTATCTTTGAAAGATAGCCTGTTGACTAACATTATGGGCACACAGATGTGGGATATTTTATCTACATGTTTGTATATGTGCTCACCTAAAAGCATACATGTCAAAACCAGATACTTTTGTTTCCTTTTAAAAGGAAAAGAGAAATTTTATAGTAAGAGAGAAAGGTGTTGTATTGGATATAAAATATAATTGGTGGATTTTCTTGAATAATGTTCATAATTATAATATGTACACATAATTATAATATGTTCATAATTATAATATGTACACAGAATCCATGGTAGTATCCCTACATTTTCCTTGATTTAAACTTTCTCAAAGAATTCTTTCTCTATTTTATCATTGTCCTTGAGACAAAATACATGTATTCCGTAATTTGAGAGAGATGGAATGTCATTGAAGGAAAAAAGCAAAGCTACAATTACCTATTAAAAGCACAGCTTGCTAAAATAGCATATTTCAATTCTAAGAAGTAGTTATTTTTAGTTTTTAACATCTTTGAAATTGGGAGTCCCTCTTGTTTCTATGGGTATCTTATAGTTGACAGTGATTTTTCATTCTATGTGATAAATAAAATATAGATACATCTTACAGTTGATCCTGCCCCAGGTTCTAGGAAATAGTTGTATATATGAATGTGAGATAAGTGTTTGTTAAATGAGTTTGCTCAGTGTATGTATTTGTGAGAGCTAATATTTGTAGACTAAATTTTCTATCCCTAGTGTTTTTACATTTTTGAAAATTGATTTTTACTTAGTCAGATTTGAAATATTGAAACTTTTAGTATTTTAATAGATTTTCATTTAAATTTTATTAAATTATATAAAAATATAAATATTTATAAAATAATTTTCTCTTGTTTTTTAAGTTTAATAATACAACCATATACTGACTAGTGAATGGTTTTACTAATCTCACACATTTGGTAGTATAGAACATGTCTGTTTAGTTTTTCAAAGCTTTTTGATAATAGACTTTTTAGAGTTGGATAATTTCCTGAATCTAATACTGATTCTTATAAGATAATGTCATGTTTTTGTTTTTAGAGTCTTACATTTAAAGAAAAAGTAACAAGCCTTAAATTTAAAGAGAAACCTACGGATCTAGAGACTAGAAGCTATAAGTATCTTCTTTTGTCCATGGTGAAACTAATCCATGCGGATCCAAAGCTCTTGCTTTGTGTAAGTATTTTTTTTTTTAAATATTGTGAAATTATTATCCTAACTTCCGAGATAGGGTTTAACTAAAATCCTAAGTCTATATAAAATATCAAATTATATAATATTCAGTCATAATCCTGGGATAGGGTGGTGGAGGTAACTAAGCAACCGCAAATCAGAGTGTTTCCTACGACGTCTACATGGTGTTTTTTTTTTAATCTCCAGTTGCTACCACCAAGCAATGTAGTTTTTTTGTCTCCCTTTTTCTTCCTGTCATTAGCCTTCTCTTACCACTAACTTTGCTTATAAGTACATACTCTGGGGGGAGAGGAAATGAAAGTGGGTGTGGGTAACACTCAGTTCTGTCACAACTCTGTTTTTAGCAGCCTTGGAGGGTATTAGATTCCTGAGAGCACTACTCTAGTATACAAAATAATTAGGAACTTAGAAATAAATGAGTGATAGTTATATGAAGTGATTAAAAGCATAGGCTATGTAATATATGGGTGAGTTAACTTCTCCATGCTTTAGTTTTCTTCTCTGAGCTATTATGATAACCCAGAGGAATAGTAAAAAGGATTATGATAGTACATGTCCTACTTTTAGGAATAATGTAAAATAAGTACATAATGAGTACTAAATAAATGATAGCTGTTATTACTATTAATAAAATATAGTTAACATTAGTAATATTAATATAATAATGTAATAGTCCCAAGTGTAATAGTTAAATATTGTGAATTCACAAAATAGCATGTTTACCTTCTGTGGAGTTTCTCTGGAAAGCAGCATCTGAAAGGATTTCTTACTGTTTTTTTTATTAGCAGGCTTTTTAAGTGTTAAGGTTTTCCAGTTTTGATTGCCTGTTTTTCAAATTACTATAGGGGTCACAAATTGATGTCCATAGTTTTAAGAGTTCTGTTAACCCCTGAATTAAGGAAACGTACATGTGAATACTTTTCTCTGAAGAAAGAAAGAATGAATATGAATGAATGAAATGAAGGCATTCTCCAACGGATCACTGACCCTAAAAGGCCGCCTGTGATTGATATTTTGAACTCTTCGAAAAGCCCATCCAAATTTAGTAGTCTAATAGAGTTAAATTTTAGCACTTTGGTGTGGAGACATATCATAAAAGCTATTAGTGAGACTGTGAAAGTAATGAAATAATCTTTATCTTCCTTTGTTATGGGTTATTTGTGGTGTTATTGTGCATGTAATAAATTAGCACCACTCTTTTTGCATAATTATGATTAAGGTTCAAAGAATGCACTAAGGTCATGAAAGAATTAAGTTAAGGTTAATTAACCTTAATTCTTATTAAGGTTCAAAGAATGCACTAAAGTCATTTGTTAAATAATTTATTCAAAGAACTAGAATTTAAGTGAATCTTGATATTTTCCAAGTATGTAATACAGTGAGCTGAAGTAATTCAAAATTGAAATTATTTTCTTTGCCGCCATCTAGTGGTTAAACAACTTTTCTTCAGCATTACCATAAGTAAGTTAAAGTAGGCTCATTGTAAATATTTCAAATATATTTTGCATATAAAAATTATAAATCTCATTATATAAAATTATAAATTTCATTATATAAAATAAATGTATGAATAACTATGACATTATCTCAATGGTATTTTTAAAGTAATGAAATCTTACTGTCTCTCATCTCTATTGTTTCTATTCTAATCCATCACATCAGCTAATCATTTCTCTAGAGTTATGGTGATTTCTTTAAAAAGCAAATCTGATCATTCCCCTGCCCAGTTTAAAAACCTTTTAGTTGAAATTGTTCTTGGGATTAAGGCCAGATTCCAAGCACCTATAAGGTCATATGCGGTCTGAGTTCTACCTACCACTTCTACCACCTCTAATTTCTTATTTCCTTTGTTTTCTCTACTCCAGTCATGAGGGCCTATTTTTTACTCCTTTTTACCTACTATATTTCCTCATATTCACCCCGTTTGCTTAGTTTATGATGTGTTTGCTTCTCCTTTCCACATAGTAACTCCTGCTATTTCTGAGCTAGTATCATTGTTCTAAGGAAATCTCCCCAAATATGCCGCATTTCCCTGTTATGCACTCATAGTAACGTGTAATTTTGTAACACTTATCTCATTTGCAATCATATACTTGTTGGTCTGATTATTTTATTGATGTTTGTCTTTCTTACCAGACTATCTGCTCCAGGAGGGTAGGAAATATCTTCTTTCTTTTTTTTGTTGTATCTTTGGTGTTCAGTAAATATCAATGGGTTATTAAAGAATATGAATGTCAGAAAGTAGGCTTACAGTTTTGAATTATAGATGTACTGGTGTGAGGTCTTATCTTAATCATAATGGGAGAGAATCTATAGTTAGCAATAAAATATGGGCCTCACTTGAACCAGTTATTCTTGAAGTGCAAATAGATGCTTACAAGTTTTAGGAAACATTTTAGTCTCTTTAAGTAGGTCAACATTCACATTTATATCAACCACAATTTGCTTTGTTTAGTACACTGTTTTTTCACACTGAAAAAGACTGACATGGGTATCTGGATTTGTGGATTCTAGTCCTCTTTGTGGATTTGGGTAGACCCAAATCTGGACAAAAGGCTGGACAAAAAGGCTGCACAGGATAATCATGCAATCTTTCTCATTCAATATGTATGTTCTTTTCCTTTGGCACAATCATTTATAGATAAAACCAATGAGTTTCAAATGAGAGATATATTATTTAGCTAGTGTAGTGTTGCTGAAAAAATAAACTACTTAGCACTCATATTAGTGATATAATTTCTCAATTGGAAGCTAATATTTAACTTTTAATTAGTATTTTTACTCAATACTATTCACATTAATAAGCAAATACAGATTAAGAAGATCCTTAATAAAACTTTTGATTTTATAATTTCACAATTTTTTATTGAGCTACAATTCACGTACCATAAAATTCACTATTTTATTAAAGTGTACAGTTCACTGGCTTTTAGTATATTTATAAGGTTGTACAGTCATTACCAGAAACTTTATACCCATTAGCAGTCACTCTCCATTCCTGCTTCCTTCTACCTCCTGTCATATGATTTTTTTAATTGAAGTTTGCTTTTTTCTTGCAGAATCCAAGAAAACAAGGACCTGAAACCCAAGGCAGTACAGCAGAACTAATTACAGGACTAGTGCAACTGGTCCCTCAGTCACACATGCCTGAGATTGCTCAGGAAGCAATGGAGGTAAGGGGACATTTAATTCTAGGCTCTTAAAAAAATGGTTTAAACTCTGTATGTTCTTGGTCTTTCTTTGGTGTGTGGTTTCTATGAGTGACAGATGTCATTATGACATGTCAGAGAGCCATGTCATTTCTGGAAATGGTAGGTTTGTGCTGTGTCTCCCTGTACTCCATAGAGAAACAAGGAATTTACTTGGCTTTAGATTATATGTAGCAACAACTTTTGTAAATTTTTATGCTTAATAAAAGAACTCAAAATGTTGTAATTGTAGTTGACTTAAATTTTTCTAAATACATTTATTTTCAAATAGGGATCTAATTCACATATCATAAAGTTTGGTATTCTAAAGTATTTAATTTGGTGGTTTTTAGTATATTTACAAGATTGTGTAAACATTGCCACTATCTGATTCCAGAGCATTTTTGTCACCCCTGTTTTTGTCGCCCTGTTACTACTCAGACCCTGTCCACCCCAGCCCTGGCAACCACTATTTTTTCTTCTTTATAGATTTTTTTTGTTCTGGACATTTGATATAAGTAGATCATATAATGTATAACCTTTTGTGTCTTCTTTCATTTAACTTACTGTTTTAAAGATTTTTCCATATCATAGCATGGATACTTTTTTTTTTATTGCCTAGTAACGTTCCATTATATGGATATACCACACTTTGTTCACCTGTTCATCAGTTCTGGACATTTGGAATTATTTCTGCTTTTTGGCTATTATAAACAATGCTGCTATGAATATTTGTATAGGTTTTGGTCTGGCTCTGTCTCTTAGCAGAATTGCTAAATTATATGATAACCAACCCTGTTCAACATTTTGAGGAACTGCCAAACTTTTTCGTAGTAACATCACTCTTTTCTGTTCCACCAATAATATATGAATTCCAATATCTCTGCATCCTTGCCAGCTATGCCTTTTTGATTATAGCCATTCTAAGGGGTGTGAAGGCAGTTAACTTTTCAAAAAATTATATTGATTATATGATCAATATTAGTTTATTTAAATTTGTTTTTTTTTTAAAAGATTTATTTATGCATACAATTACTGGGGTCTAGGCCAGAAGTATGGGGGGTAAGGAGAGTCATTGGAGACAGAGAGAGGAGCAGAACAGGCAGATCTGGTGAAAACACTGCTGAGGGGAGCAGTGGGACAGGAGAGGTCTGCTGTGCCGTGTGGTTTAGCTCTCTGGCCAGGGATCAAACTCAGGCTACAGTGACTGGTGATAGCTGCTGAGACTTTAACCTCTCTGCCACCAGGCAGTCCCTAAATTTGTTTTTTTGTTGTCAAACTTTACATAATCAGATAAAACTGATCACCCCCAAAGTTCCCCTATATCATTTTGTAGTCAGTGATCCCATTCCCTATTCTAGCAACAATGGGTCTGATTTCTGTCACTCTAGTTTTGTCAATTCTTGAAGTTTGTATGAATGGAATCTTAGACTTATGTGTCCTTTCTGTTTTACTTCTTTCATTCAGCAAGTTTTTGAGATTTGTCCGTGTGTTAGTTCTTTCTTTTTTGTTTTTGTTGATAAATATTGTACTGATGATTATACTAGGTGATTATACTGTTAATTGCCACATAGGTGAATGTGTCCATTACTGCAAAACGGCTTGTGCTCCTTGTTCCCCCTCTTCCATTATTGCCCTGTGTGTTCCCCAGCTACCCCTGGGTACAATGATCTGCTTTTTGTTACTATAGATTAATTTGCATATGTATAATTAGAATTATACACACTCCTTTCATTGTCTTTAACTGCATAATTATCACATTTATTGATGTTGTTGCATATGTCAATGGTTATTCCTTTTTTAAAAATATGCATTACATATTTTTGCTGCATGGTGTTCCATTCATGGCTGGTTATACCACAATTTATTCACCCATTTGATGACAGACATTTGTGTTGTTCCCAGTGTTTGACTAGTGTTTAGCTGAACAAGTGTTTCCAAACAGCATTTTATTGGAATTTTAATAAAGAATTTTAAAGGGGGATAAGGAATTACCAAGCATACCAACCAAACTCTGAGGAGAATGTGCAGAGCTCCACAATGGACTTGTAGAGAAGCATTGTGGAAGTGGAGTTAGGGTAGTATCAGTTTGAAGGAAGAGTCTAATTTTACTCCAGATACATTGATAGTTTTAACTTATGTAATAAGTTTGTGTGTGTGTGTGTGTGTGTGTGTCTTAAGATTTATTTATACAAGAACCGGGGTACAGGCCAGATTTGTGGGAGGGTGAGAGGATTCACCAGAGACAGAGTGGGGAACAGAACAGGCAGACTGACTGAAATACACTGCTGAGGGAAGCAGTGGGCGAGACAGGAGAGGTCTGCCCCCCACCATGTGCGATTCTCAGCCGACCAGGATCGAACTGGCACTGCAGAGGCTGCGGACAGCTTTGCAGCGCGGTGCTTAACCTCCTGTGCCACCAGGGGAGGCCCAGTGTGTGTGTGTGTTTTTAATGAATTATTTAATTCCTATAAATGGTCTGTGAGCCAAACACATTTTTAACTTTATGGTCAATTGGAATATTTAAAATTTTTTGAGTTAAGTTTTCTTTTTTTTTTTTTAAAATAATAAATTTTATTTTTATATTCCCCCATACATTTGCAAACGCCCCATTCTGACCCCAATCCTTCCCCTCCCGCCCCCCACCCCCAAAAAGTGTCTCTGGTTCATAGTTTTTTGTTGATTTTGATTTTCACTTTCTTATATTCATTTTCCTGGTCCCTTATTTAAGTTTTCTAGATTCCTGCTATGAGTGAGACCATCCGGTATTTTTCTTTTTCTTTTTGGCTTATTTCGCTGAGCATGATCCCTTCCAGCGCCATCCATGTTGCTGCAAATTGCATGTGTTTATCTTTTTTGAATGCTGAGTAATATTCCATGGTATATATGTACCACATCTTCTTGATCCAGTCATCTATTTTTGGGCATTTGGGTTGTTTCCAAAGCTTAGCTATTGTAAACAGTGCTGCTATAAACATAGGGGTGCAGGTGTTCTTTGGAATTGATGTTTCTGTGTCCTTTGGGTAAATACCTAGGAGTGGAATTGCTGGATCATATGGAAGCTCTATGTTTAGTAGGTCCAGAAATCTCCACACAGCTCTCCATAGTGGTTGGACCAGTTTGCACTCCCACCAACAGTGCAGAAGTGAGTTAAGTTTTCTCTCTTAAATATCAGGCTCTGCTAGTTCTTCATCAGTTAGACAGCATTGATTTGTGGAATCCTGATGCTCCTGTTGAAACATTTTGGGAAATTAGGTATGTACTTTTATTTTTTAATTCATTTGAAAAATTTATCTTCTGTCTTTAAATATTCACTTTATAGTAGTTTGTTGTAAAACTTCATTCACCTATACCTCCAGAGGGTAACTTACTATTTGGAATTTATTTGTATTTGTATTGTTTGGATGTTTGTATTTTATTTGACTTGAGATTATTAATTAGACTATTTCTTGTTTTAACTAAAAGAATGTCACTGAGTTTTAGAAGATACAACTTTCAAAATATGCTAAATTTAATTACCCAACGTGAAGTACTGTTATTTGGAGGATTCTCTATTTCATATTTTCTATGTAGTTACAACTGTGTTTTTAATTGATTGTTAGTTAGAGGCATAGAATGTTAAAATTATGTAACATTAATAGTTCAGATTTTTAAACTATGATCTTTCATAAATTTTCCATAATACCAGTGTTTTTGGTGAATGACATAATAATGAATAACTGCTTAGAAAGCAAACATATATACAGAATTTTATAATCTATTTCCTAGGTTATATGAATAATTACCTTTTAATGAACACAAAAGCAACACACTGAGGAAAATGTAAATATGTAAGCCTCAAGTTTTGTCATTATCTTAATAAGAGAAGTGGGTGCACTAAGTCACTTGTTGCTAAGTTAAATCATAGACTCTAGAGTGATCTACTCTGATAGCAATGTGATGTGAACCTTGTATACAATTAAAAGTTTCTAGTTGCTACATTAAAAAGTTAAATAAACAGGTAAAACTAATTTTAATATTTTTTAACATGGTATATCTAGAATATTATTTCAACATGTGTTTAGAATGCAAGTTATTAATGAGGTATTATTTGTATCTATGTTTTTCTTTTTCCACATAGTCTTTAAAATTTGATGTGTTTCATACTTAACAGTACATATCAATTTGGACAAGTCACATTTCAATTGCTTAATCATCTTCTGTGGCTGGTCAGTTGCTACTTGTTGGACAGTGCAGCTCTAGAATTAGGGACCAGCAATCAACATTTAAAAAAAAATTCTGAAAGCTGATTTTAAAGCTATAGTTCTAATAAATTCTAGTTGAGTAAGTAGGACTTTGGGGAGGGGGAGGAGCCAGTTAGTAATTATTTTAGACTTTGTAGGCCAAGTAGTCTGTGATCATGGTTCATTTCTGCTGTTAGAGCATGAAAGCAACCATACACAATATTTAAATGAATGAATGTGACTGTGTTCCACTAAAACTTTATTTACAAAAGCAAATGATGGTCTGGATTTGGCCTGCAGGCAATTATTTGTAGACCCTGCTCTAAAAGCATTGTGTTTATAGACTGCTTTGCACATGGTCTCTCATTTTATTTTGACTCCTCTGCAAGAATGCGGTGCATAGATGGAACAGTTAGAAGTATAGAAGGGAAGGGGCTTAGAATAAATAATTTTTTACTTACTTCCTTTGATTATCACACAGTTAATATTTTGATGATCATTTCTATGAAACAAGTCCTGGAAGGGAAGTTTCTCTAAACTTGTGTCCATTTATAAGAAAATACTATTCTTATGTACTGATTATATCTATATTAGGTTATTTATTGATGATGCTGGTAACAATGAGCTTTATGTTACTGCAGCTCACAAATGCTTTTTTACATCTGCAAGAAACTAACTAGCCATCAGATGCTTAGTAGCACAGAAATTCTCAAATGGTTGCGGGAAATTTTGATCTGCAGGAATAAATTCCTTCTTAAAAATAAGGTAAGCAAAATGACATCTTTAGAAATGGGAAAAAATTTGGAATGGTGATTGAATAAAGTTAAGGAAGTATTTATTAGTATTTAGATCTTATGAATTTATTATTATTTATTATTTAGTATTTATTAAGGAAGTATTTATTAGTATTTAGATCTTATGAATTTCTCCCTCCTACAAGGTTGTCAAGGTAAATGTATAGTCAGAGGACATGACTAACCAATCAACATTTAAAAAAAATTCTGAAAGCTGGCTTTAAAGCCATAGTTCTGATAAATTCTAGTTGAGTAAGTAGGACTTTGGGGAGGGGAAGGAGTAGGAGCTGATAATCCTAAGTAGATTGAGGAGCATGTTGTCTTGAAGTTCATGCATAACACTGAATTTCATGGCTAAACTAGTCCAGCGGATGACATTTATCAAGAAGCTTAAGGGAAGAGGTTTATTTATATTATTTTCATAAATATATCACCTCTTGAAAATATCAGGAGTTTCCTCCTTAGGGTTGAATGAAATTTTTGATTCTTAACTATTAAAGTTTGGTGAGGGAGTTATAGGGGATAGGAAAGAGCTTTAATTTTATTCTTTTTGTTTACTTTTTTAGAAGATTTATTTATTTATATATACAAGAACTGGGGTATAGGCCAGAGGTACCGGGGGTGAGAGGATTCACCAAAGACAGATTGGGGAGCAGAGCAGGCAGATCTACTAAAATACACTGGTGAGGGGAGCAACGGGTAAGACAGGAGAGGTCTACTGTGCCATGTGGGTCACCTCCCTGGCTGGGGATCGAACTCCTGCTGCAGTAGCTGTAGATAACCCCTTGTGCCACAGGGAGGCCCTTTAAATTTATTTTAACACAAAGTTTCTGTAATTAGTCAATTAAAAAAAAACTTATGGGATAGTTTTAGGAATACTCTATTTAATGAATTTGTCATTTCTGGAGTTATAGCTATAGTAAATCTTAAATGTTTAAAATTTATGCTTTTCAGGGTGTCATGCAACCTGTTAAATTTCCATTGCTTATAAATGGAATAAAGATAAATAGATTTATTGAGTATATTCATACCTGGTTTATCTTAGTGTGTTAATGTAATAGAATTTGGCTTTAGTATAATGAATCTGTAGTCCTCTGATCAGCAAAGTTATTCTTGCACCATGTACTTAGCCTATATACTGGTGTTAATTATTGGTCCAAAGGAACTTAATCTCAAAAAGGTCAGCTTCCAATTATCCTAATGTGGCACAAGGATAAGATCTGATGAGACAAAAAATAAATAAATAAACTTTGTTGGTTATAATTAACTGAGCAGGACATGCTATTTTTTATACAGTAGATTTACATTGTTGATCTTTTACTTGTTTTCATGTTAGTCTTAATTTATGTTTCTTGAACCTGTTGTTTTTGATGACTTGAAGGGTGGGAAACTGAGGAATTTCAAAAACATTGAGCAAACAATATTTGTACTACTTGGTTTCTAGTGAATGTTTTTCAAGATTGAGGGTTAGGAGTTGGGAGAAGAGGTTTTCCAGGATAGCCTCAAATGGGAAGGCAAGTCACACTGAGCATTTATTTTTCTTAGCTATCAGTGCTTCAGTAGAGCTCACTTGTTACTTCTTTCTAGCAGGCAGACAGAAGTTCCTGTCATTTTCTTTTCCTGTATGGGGTAGGATGTGATGTTCCTTCAAGTGGAAATACCAGTCATATGTCCATGGATCATGAGGAGTTACTACGTACTTGTACTCCTGGAACTTCTCTCCGGAAGGGAAAAGGAAACTTATCCATGGTAATGAAGCTTCTTTTGTAGTTTTCTGTGTCATCACCTGTGCTCTATTTGTGTGTATGTGTGTGTGTTTCTTTTATTCTCACGGACTTTGGTAGTTTCAGCTAGATAATATAGCACAGTAAAGAACTTCTTACATACTAGTTCTGTCAATGTTCTCTGTGGAACCCAAGGGAAATTCCTAACATCTCTGTTAGTTCCTCAGTTTTAGAATGGAGATGATAATTCTTCCTGCCCCAGAATTGGAGAATGGTAAAATTAAATGAGATCACAAGTAAATAGCCCTTGATCAAGCATTTGACATTTATAAGCTATACCTGATAACCATTAATTAATATAAACTTCTATCTCATCATGACCACTCATATTCTTCAGTTTAAAAGTTGTACCAACAAACATGTATAAATTCACTGAGAGAAAAAACATTTTGCTTGATGTTACAGATTGCTATGATTTTTTTTTTGCTTGTGTGCGTTGTTCCTTTTAAAAATATATCATAGGACAAGTGAAAATATCAAATCATTACAAGAGTTTCTTTTCCAGACTAAAGCTTTATTTTAAGACAATTTTTTATTGATTAAATTCCCTTATTTTCTTACATTGTTGTTCATTTTTATAAAGTATTTGATTTCTCCCCTAAGGTGTATTCCCCATAAATATCCCATCACCACATTGTACCTGTGAAGTCACCATAGTACCTTATGCGTCAACATAGTACCTTATGCTCTTCCCTCTCCTGTTTTGACCTCTCCCCTGCTGTATACCGCAAATCTATAGTTTACCTGCAAGTTTTGTCTTTTTTTGGATCCTTTGTTCAATTTTCCTGTATTCCTGATATTTTTCTTTTTCCTTCTGGGGTATTTCACTGAGCATAATCCCTTCTAGCTCCATCCATGTTGCTGTGAATGACATGAGTTTACCTTTTTTGATTGCTGAATAGTAATCAATTGTGTATGTATCTGTATATATCATATTGTCTTGATCCATGTTTTTGGGCATTTAGGTTGTTTCTATATCTTAGCTATTATAAATAGTGCTGCAATAAACATAGGCAGTGTTCGAATTAGTATTTTTGTATCCTTTGGGTAGATTCCTAGGAATGGAATTGCTGGGTCAAATGGTAGATTCATTTTTAGTAATTTGAGGAAGCTTTCCATAGTGGTTGGACCTGTTTGCATTCCCACCAGCAGTGTTTGCACATCCTCACCAGCATTTGTTGTTGCCAGTTTTTTTTTTAATATGGGCATTCCCACCAGTGTGAGGTGGTATCTCATTGTGGTTTTGATTTGTATTTCCCTTATTATAAATGAATTGAGCATTTTTTCATATACTTGTTGGCCATTTGCATTTCTCTTTGAAGAAGTCTTTTTAGTTTTTCAGCCCATTTTTTGACTGAGTTATTTGCTTTGTTTTTGTTGAGTTGTATAAGATCTTTATAGATCTTTGATATCAGTCCCTTCTCAATTGTATGGAGTACAAATGTTTTCTCCCAATCTGTGGATTGTCTCTTAATTTAGATTATTGTCTTTTACTGTACTGAAGCTTTCTAGTTTGATGTATTCACAGCTGTTCATCTTTTCCTTCACTTTTTTTGCTTCTGGAGATGAGTCTTCAAAGATGTTTCTGAGATGTATGTCATAAAGTGTTGTGCCTATGTTTCTTTCTATATATATTATGGTTTCAGGTCTTACATTCAAGTCTATTACTCATTTTGACTTGTTTTTTTTACGGTTTTTTTTTTTTTTTTTTAGGCATGTTTTTATTTATTAATTTATTATATTTGTTTGTTTGTTTTGTTTATACATGCACTGGGTACAGTCAGAAGCGCGGGAAGGTGAGAGAATTCACCAGAGCCAGAGCGGGGGGCAGAGCAGGCAGAAGGACTGAGGTACACTGCTGAGGGGAGCAGCGGGTGGCAGGAGAGATCTGCGCACCATGTGGGATCCTCCTCCGGTGGCCGGGGAAGCAGCGGGATCGGCGCCGAGGGGCAGCTCGCAACCCACGCTCCCGCTGCGCACCGAGCCCCATTTTGACTTGTTTTTTAAATTTTTTAAGATTTATTTATTTTATACAGAGCTGGGTAAGGCCAGAGGCAAGGAGAGAGGCACCAGAGACAGGCGGGGACAGAACAGCAGCTGCAAATACACGTGAGGGGAGCAGCAGGCGCAATAGGCGAGGTCTGCCGCGCCATGTGGGAATATCCCTGGCCTGCCGGTAATCAAACCCTCGCTACAGAGCCTGCAGACAGCTTCACAGCACTGCACTCAACCTGCTGCACCACTGGAGAGGTCCTCATTTTGAGTTGGTTTTTATATATGGTGTGAGGTGAGGTAGTAATCTAATTTCATTATTTTGCATATAATGGTCCAGTTTTCCCAGCACCATTTATTGAAGAGACTTATCCTTGTTCCTTATTTTTTGCTCATTTGTCATGGATTAGTTGACCATATATGTGTGTCTTTATCTCTTGGTTTTCAGTTCGATTCCATTGGTTTGTGTGTCTTTTTATTCTTGTAACGTGCTATTTTAATTATTATGGCTTTATAGTGTAGTTTGAAGTCTGGGAGTATAGTACCTCTGTTCTTCCCCTTTTTAGTCAAGAGGCTTTGGCTATTCAAGGTTTTTGTGATTCTGTATGAATTTCAGCAATATTTGTTCTATTTCTTTGAAGAATAGAAACTTTGAAGTGTGCCACTGAGATTTTTATTGGAATTGCATCGAATCTGTAAATTGCTTTTGGTAGGATGGCCGTTTTGATAATGTTAATTCTTCTGATCCATGAGCATAGACATAATTTTAAATATGATCTTTAGTGGAGGGAAAAAAAACAACTAAGCAGTTTGGTTTACTATTATCTTCTTTACCAGCACAATTTGCATTCATTTTGTAAATGAGGATTTCTTCTTTTTGTGTGTTTTAAGAATATATAATTCATAATCAAGTAGATTTTCTGCAGCAATATTTAATTCTTGTCTGTGCTTTTATGTCAATGCTTCAGTATACTTAATTCTTCTCTTCAGCAAATAGAGAGAATTTCCTGTTACTTCCTCTTCCTCTGTCATTTATAATGCCCAGAAACTGTGTTACATTTTTCGTTCAGTAGATTTATGTTGCAAATGTTTTATTTGCGCCCATGTTAGACTTAATTTACATGTCTGGAATGTGGAATAGGATAATATGTGTTTGATTTTGAATTTGGAGAGTAGAGCGTTATTTTGGTTTGAATAATTTTCTTTCTTTTCAGACATAAATTTTGGGGCTTGAAAATTCTCATCATGATCAAAGGGGAAAGCTCTTGTGGATTATTGTATGCAAATATATATGATACACAATTTGTACCATTATTGGGTTTTATAAATAATATCACCTGAGTTGCAAATATATGCCTCCCACTTCAGGATAGTGCAGCAGCAGGGTGCAGTGGAACCCCACCAATATGCCGACAAGCCCAGACCAAACTTGAGGTGGCCCTGTATATGTTTCTTTGGAGCCCTGACACTGAAGCTGTTCTGGTTGCCATGTCCTGTTTCCGCCACCTCTGTGAGGAAGCAGATATCCGGTGTGGGGTGGATGAAGTGTCGGTGCATAACTTCTTGCCCAACTATAACACATTCATGGAATTTGCCTCTGTTAGTAATATGATGTCAACAGGTAAGTGTTTCTTTCATTCAGTTTACTTTGACAGTCAGTTTGACAAAATAATCTGATTGTGCTAGGGATGTATTTAAGATTAATGCTTTGTAAGTTTACTTATAGTGGCTTTTCTGAAATCCCTTTCTGCACCAGACAGGGTGGAAATAAATAGCATTTGGAATAATTTCTCACTGAGTTTTAAATATGCTGTACATTTGTTTAAAACACTGCCCGTATACATTGCTGTCAGTTATAGATTATATAATTTAATATGCTTGAACTGTATATAGCAAGTTTTAAACACTGGTATACATGTTTTGAGTAAATATAGGTAAAGATAATTATTTCGTGCTGTGGGTATTATGGAATCCAAGTTAAATATTTTTCCCAGGAGATTGATGATAGGAAGATTCAGCTTTATCAATTTGAAGCTTTTCACTTCTCCAGTTTGTATTTTGGATTGGGCTTGCCAGGGTCTCTGTTGAGGGAGCAGAGCTCTGTATGATAATAAGTTGATTTGCTACTATTGTTGCCTAGGAAGAGCAGCACTTCAGAAAAGAGTGATGGCACTTCTAAGGCGCATTGAGCATCCCACTGCAGGAAACACAGAGGTATGTCAGCAACAGAAACATCACTTCCAGTTCCCACCCTTAATTTTAGAAGTCTCATGGAATACACATACATAAACACACACACACGCATACACACATTCTATGAAATAGAATTATATAAATAGAAAATATATTTCATAGAATATATGTGTGTATGGATGCACACAAATATGTATATTCATACATGTATGTATATATAGATATAATATGTGTGTATACATGTGTATATATATATATAAAACAAACTAGGAATGGTTTTGAAGTAAACCTAAGATTGTGCATATTACAAGTAGTATACTTACATGTTAAATTTGAAACCTATTACTGATTGATTTTAGCTTTAGGTTTAAAGTTGATTTCAAATGGCAATTGCCTTCATTTTAGGCTTGGGAAGATACACATGCAAAGTGGGAACAAGCTACAAAGCTAATCCTCAATTACCCAAAAGCCAAAATGGAAGATGGCCAGGTGAGTTTGGAAAGTTGAGTTTGTTATCTGTTAATTGTTCTATTAAATATATGTACTTCAGAAATCTTTTGAGTCACTCTTAGTGTAATAAAATAAATAAATAAACAAATAAATAAATAAATAAATAAAACTGACTCTTAGTTTTCTGCCCTATGTTATCTAATATGGTAGCTACTTACCACATTTAAGTTTAAATTTAATTAAAATGAAGTGTGATTAAAATTCAGAGTCTTGAAGATACAGTAGCCACATGTGGCAGTTAGTTACTGTATTAGACAGAGTAGATATAAATGTTTCAATCATTGTAGAAATACTGGAAAGCGCTGAGCTAGTGATGACTTGTGGTAGAGAACATTCCTTTCCCCTCTTTTTTTCCATCAGAGTATTTCATAGAATTTTCAGGAAAGGGTTGACAAGGTAGAGAAAAATAAATTGAAACAACACATTTCACTATTTCATTAGGTATTCTAATTAAAAGGTATGGTGTGAACGATTGAATCCATAGATTACATGAAATTCTAAGATTTGAAAATTTCATATATCAGCTATTTTCATTTGCTACTCCAAAAATTCACAGTTTTATGTATTTGATTTATAATGTCCATATTACTCTCATACTGTTTTTTAGAAAAATTGATTAGTCTCTCAGACCTTTTTTTCTTATCAAACTTACTTAGAATGAGGGGAAAAAAAATTGCTTTTGTGAAAAATGTGTACCTAATATTATTTGGAGGGGTTATATGGCTTCTGAATGAAAACTTTTCTTTTTTGGTAACTCATTGAAAACCTAATTCACATATCATACAATTCACCCATTTGAAATGTACAGTCCAGTGGTTTTTAATATGTTCAGAGTAGTGCATTTATTGCCACATTTTTAAAAACAGATCTCCGTTAGCTATTGGTCTGTAAACCCTTAATTTCCTCCTTTTTCCTTGGTCTTAGGCACCACTAATCTGCTGTCTTTCTAGAGATCCAACTATTCTGGACATTTCATATAAGTGGAATTGTGCAATATTTGGTGTTTTGAGACTGATTTCCTTTATGTGGCATGATGTTTGAGAATTCACTCATGTGATTCAAAGCTTTTTAAATGAAATTTAATAATTTTGGGTTGATTATTTTAGTCTAACTGATAAAAATATAATGTGACTCTGAAAATGTATATGTTGATCTTAAGTTTGGATTTTTTTTTAATGTGAAAAATGTTCTTTTGTTAGGAGCAAATGTTGGGTCATTAGTCAAGTCTCAGCCAATTTAGATTGAATTCATGCTTTTCATAAAAACTTTGTGTTTAGGCTGCTGAAAGCCTTCATAAGACCATCGTTAAGAGGCGAATGTCTCATGTGAGTGGAGGAGGATCCATAGATTTGTCTGACACAGACTCCCTACAGGAATGGATTAACATGACTGGCTTCCTTTGTGCCCTTGGAGGAGTGTGTCTACAGCAGAGAAGCAATTCTGGTCTGGCAACCTATAGCCCACCAATGGGCCCAGTGAGTGAACGAAAGGGTTCCATGATCTCAGTGATGTCCTCAGAGGGAAATGCTGATACACCTGTCAGTAAATTTATGGATCGGCTGCTATCCTTAATGGTGTGTAACCATGAAAAAGTGGGACTTCAAATACGGACCAATGTTAAGGATCTGGTGGGTCTAGAATTGAGTCCTGCTCTTTATCCAATGTTATTTAACAAATTGAGGAATACCATCAGCAAGTTCTTTGACTCCCAAGGACAGGTAAAGTGTTCTCTGCTTTATTTTTCACCCTTCCCTTTGAATAGAGTCAGTTGTTTGAGATAATTAAACCTTTTTCTTTTAGATCAATTAGATACTTACACGAATATTTACTCACTATTTTTAAATAGGCAAAAAATTGTAAAAAGAAGAATCATTCATTGTGGGAATTAATTTGATTCTTAAACTCCAGTACATTTATGTGTCTGGAATTATGAATGGCTTTGGTATGGGTATGAATGTTTGTGTGTATCCCTATGCCTGTTTGGCTGCTTTTCTGCACTTCTATGTCTGAGGCTGCTTTTCTGCATTTGTATGTCATTTAGATCTCAGGCAGCTTCATCTCTCTAAGATCTGTCTGCTGTGCATTGATTCCAGTATGTATTTCGTTCTTTAGGTTTTATTGACTGATACCAATACTCAATTTGTAGAGCAAACTATAGCTATAATGAAAAACTTACTAGATAATCATACTGAAGGCAGCTCTGAACATCTGGGACAAGCTAGCATTGAAACAATGATGTTAAATCTGGTCAGGTAAGCATTCTACTGAAATGTAGCAGAAACACATTGGTGTTGGTAGTTACTAGTGAAATAATTTGCTGTCCTCTTCTTTATTGCACCTAAATTAGGATGTGCCAATAAACTAATCAGAAATTACATATTTTCTCATAAATAAAATTTTGCAGTTTTTATACTAACATTTAATCATATTACTTAGAGATTAATGCATTTAGAAAATCATTTCTTTTGTTGATATCTGATTTTTTTTCATGTTTTTATATCTAAATAGATATGTTCGTGTACTTGGGAACATGGTCCATGCAATTCAAATAAAAACGAAACTGTGTCAGTTAGTTGAAGTAATGATGGCAAGGAGGGATGACCTTTCATTTTGTCAAGAGATGAAATTTAGGTGAGTTCTCAAAAAAACAAGGTAAGATCTTAAATATTTTTCTTATGTTAAGTGAAGGTATAGAAAAATAGCAGATAACCTTGTTGTCATGGAAGGGGGAGAGACGGAAAGGAAGCATCTTACATGTTATTTACTCTCTGTGTCTTTTTAAATTTCCCAGAGCTTTGTGTTCATGACAGGGCTCCCTTTTCCTGAAATTATACTATATTTGGGCTAAGAATTTAATTTGATTTCTAAACTATAGCTGAGGGCTAATGTGGAGGCTTAGTATCCACATTGCTTATGTGTGCTCTTCTGTTAGATTTGTTCATGTCACTGAGTTGTTTGACAAATTATCTGCGCTATTAAAATTTATGACTAAAGGTGTATGTGTGACCTAATTTTTTGTTTTTTTTTCGGGCTGTTCCCTTTTTTCTGCCATTCTCTAGGAATAAAATGGTAGAATACCTGACAGACTGGGTTATGGGAACATCAAACCAAGCAGCAGATGATGATGTTAAATGTCTTACAAGGTAAAAAAAGGGAATGACCTTTAAGTTATTAGCAGGTTTTATTGTAAGCATTAGTACAACTTCATTATAGCTATTATACATATATTTTATGTGTATTTTTTGTATCAAAAATTTTGTATTTGCATTATATGAAGATAACATTTTTAATAGAAAGACTTTCAGTAAAAAAATGTGAGAGAGTGTTATGTTTGCAAAGTTAGTGTTGTCTGGGAAGGATAGTTTATAGTTATGGGGAAATGATATATATGTATTTATTTTATGATTAGATAGATAAAGGTATTATTGGAGGACTTAACTGATTCTAAAGTGTAAGTTGTAAAACCAAATTGTTACTTTTAAGAAGTAATTGCTTACGTTTGCTCTAATGATAAATATTTATTGCTGCATATTGGAAAATAATTTAACACTATTAACTTCATAATAACCATCTCAGATATATTTCTTTGATCAGGTCTAGTTTTATAGTACATGCTTTTGATTTAAGGTATTCATTTTGTAAGGTTACTTTGTAGAAAACTATTCTCTCCTCCTCAATTTGCATTCTGAGGTATGTAAATATTAGCTCAGATTATTTAGGTTGTCTGACTAGTTTAAAGAAATGGGTAGTTTTCTAAAGTTTTGTGTTTGTTAGGAAGAAGTTTATTTGAGGGGAAGGTGAAGTAGAATAATCTCAATTTTTTTGGTCTTTAATTTTTTTCCCTCAGAGATTTGGACCAGGCAAGCATGGAAGCAGTAGTTTCACTCCTGGCTGGTCTTCCACTGCAGCCTGAGGAAGGAGATGGTGTGGAATTGATGGAAGCCAAATCACAGTTATTTCTTAAGTAAATTTCAGTCACCATAAACACAAAACAAAAAACAAGGTCCCATAACAAAACAAAAAAAGTGTAACTAAAGTAGCAAATAATTCTGTTTAGAAAATGGACCTATTGCTTTACTATGATGGCCATTAACTGCTATCTCATAATATGTATCATATGCCTGAAGAAATATTCCCCCTGGCAGGACAAATATAAAAAAAAAACTGTAGTTTTTGAAGAAATCTGATCAGTGAATTTTATTGGCAATAAAACCCAGGTTGCCTCATTAAGTCACTTTAAATACCATTGCCTAAACTATTTGGGCCACTAATTTTATATGCTTAGCATTAAACATAATGCTTTTACAAGGAAACATTGCATCTGTTTGGTAGTTATGTTATGAAACATGTACAGCTTTTGTCATGATAAAACCATTTTTGACATTGAACATTTCATAATGAGCCACTTTGGCTGATTACCCTAAGACTGGAAAGAAATAGATACCCATCCCCGCTCATGTGATAAACATATGGTGATTTCAAAATGTCAGGTAGCTTTCTGGTTGATATGGCCTTCACTGTTTTATTTCTCAGGTATTTTACATTGTTTATGAATCTTTTGAACGACTGTAGTGAAGTTGAAGATGAAAATGCACAAACAGGTGGTAGGAAACGTGGCATGTCTCGGAGACTGGCATCACTAAGACATTGTACTGTCCTTGCAATGTCAAATTTACTAAATGCTAACGTGGACAGTGGCCTCATGCACTCCATAGGTGAGATAAAATGAAAGCTTTATATAAAAAGGTAAAACCTATTCAGCAAGGCCATGCTAGTAAATTTGCATCTATGTGTCCATATCAGGTTTGGGTTATCACAAAGATCTCCAGACAAGAGCTACATTTATGGAAGTTCTGACAAAAATCCTCCAACAAGGCACAGAGTTTGACACACTTGCAGAAACTGTGTTGGCAGATCGGTTTGAGAGACTGGTGGAATTGGTCACGATGATGGGTGATCAGGGAGAGCTCCCTATAGCTATGGCTCTGGCCAATGTGGTACCTTGTTCTCAGTGGGTAAGTTAATTGAGTAAGTGGGGAAGAAGAGTGCCTGGCACATAGCAGATCTTCAAAATACATTTGCTTAGTGAATGTTTATTGAATGAATTGCTAAAACATTAGAACTGGAAGAAACTTTCAATAATTTGAGTGATTTTTAGCTGTGGGAAAGTGGTTTCAACTGTGGGGAGCTCCTAGCCCTTACTAGTATTCTACCCTACTGAAAAAAGTCTATTTAAACAGTAATCAAAAGAATGTTAAAGTCATTGATCTGGTCTGATGCTTCCATATATTAAGTGAGGTATTTAGGGTTAAATCTCATATTTAGTTGTTAGTGATGGTAGAAATAAAAATCAAGATTATGTCTGTTTATGATGTCAGCTCACACTTCTTTTTTCTATAACACATTGTACAGTTTTTTTTAAATTTAAACACTTTTTGCATTTGAAAATATGATGTTTGGTGCCTCCCCAGTGGCACAGTGGGTTGAGTGCAGCGCTGTGAAGCTGTCCACAGCTTCTGCAGTGCGGGTTCAATTCCCGGCCAGCCACAGAGATTCCCACATGGCGCAGCAGACCTCTCCTGTCTAGCCCACTGCTCCCCTCAGCAGTGCTTTCAGTCTGTCTGCCTGTTCTGCTCCCCATTCTGTCTCTGGTGAATCCTCTCACCCTCCCCACGCCTCTGGCCTGTACCCCAGCTCTTGTATAAATAAAAAATTTTAAAAATCTTAAAAAAAAAAAGAAAATATGATGTTTTATTATTTTTATTTTTTTTAAGATTTATTTATGCATACAAAAATTGGGGTGTTGGCCAGAGGTTCAGGGGTAGGGGTGAGAGGATTCACCAGAGACAGTGGGGAGCAGAACAGACAGATCTACTGAGATTCATAGCTGATGGGAGCAGCAGGAGAAATTGAAGCGGTCTGCTGGGCCATGTGAGCTATATCTCTGGCTGGGGATCGAACTCATTCTGCAGTGGTTGGCAATAGGTTGATAGCACTGAGACTTTAACCCCTGTGTCACCAGGGAGGCCCCTATGATGTTTGTTTTAAACAGTGAAGACATAATATGGCTACTTGGTGTCTCAGTAACTTTCCTAAAACCATACCGTTTTTTTTTTTTTTTTTAAACAGTTGCTTTTTTTTTTTTTTTTTTTAAAGATTTATTTATTTGTTTATTTATACAAGCACTGGGTACAGTCAGAAGCGCAGGAGGGTGAGAGAATTCACCAGTCAGAGCAGGATGCAGAACAGGCAGAAGGACCGAAGTACACTGCTAAGGGGAGCAGCGGGCGGCAGGAGTGGTCTGCGCGCCATGTGGGACCCTCCTCCGGTGGCCGGGAGGCAGCCAGGGATTGAACCGGCACCGCAGAGGCTGCGGGCAGCTTCGCAACCCAGCGAAGCTGCAAACTACCTCCCCGCTGCGCCACTGGGAAGGCCCAAAACCATACCATTCTTAACAAAATATTTTAGCCAAAAATTTGAGAAGCGTTATTCCTTTTGATGTAAAAAGCTTTTTAGTTTATCTTGTACCCAACATGATTTCAGCATAGTAAGTTGTAGCTAATGTCATTGCCTATAAATTTGTTCCTGGTTAATAGTTACAGTATTTTTATTCCTTACATTTAAAGTAAAACTCAGATTCCTTACCCTAGCTTACAAGACTTTACCCGACCTGAGTTCTATCTCATTTCTCAAATCACCTTCCTTCTTATTCACCCAAGCTAAACCAAACTGGCCATCAAACATATTAGACTTATTTCTGCCTTAGAAATAATTAGAGTACCTTGCTGCTAATGCGCTACTGCCACCACCACTCCCATTGGCACCATTGCCTGAAATGAGTCTGCCCTTGTAAAAGGTTAATTTCTTAAAGTTTTAGTCCAGATGTCACTTTTTAAAAAAAAAAAAAAAAAAAGCTATTAAAGTAATACTGGTTCAGGTATACAACATTATAATGTTAGACACGTATATCACTACGTCATGATCACTACCAGAAGACTAGTTTTCTGGTCTCCCTGGTGACACAGGATAAATTCTCAGTGCTAATGCCAGCCACTGCGACATGAATTCTATCCCTGGCCAGGGAGCTAACCCACATGGCACAGCAGACCTTTCCTGTCTCAGCTGCTGCTCCCCTCAGCAGTGTTTTTCCAGTAGATCTACCTGTTCTGCTTCATACTCTGTCTCTGGTGAATCCTCTCACATACCTGCCACTCATCCCTTCCCCCCCATACCTCTAGCCTGCACCGCAGTTCTTGTATGCATAAATAAATAAAATAAATTCTTAAAAAAAAAAAAGACTAGTTTTCTTCCATGTTCATATAGTTAACACTCTTTACCTATGTCACCCACCTTCTTTCTCCTCTGGTGACTACCAGTGTGTTCTCTGTATTTAAGAGTTTGTTTTTGCTTTGGTCATTTGCTTTTTTTTAAAATATTCCATATATGAGTGAAATCATATTTGTGTTCCTCCTGATTTTTTTTCATTTAGCATAATATTCTCAAGGTCTATGTGTTGCAGATAGCAAAACCTCATTCTTCTTTTTAATGACTGAGTACTATTCCTGTGTGTGTGTACCTATGTGCACACTGCCCTTTATTCATATGTCGATGGACACTTATGTTGTTTCCATACTTGGTCATTGTAAATGAGATGAGATAACCATAGATGTGCATAGGCCTTTTGAATTAGACTCTGTTTTTCTTTGGATAAATGCCCAGAGTTGAGATAACTAGATATTAACCTTATGAACAGGTGTTGATAAACATTTTTTCATGTGACTATTGGCCATCTGCATGTCTTCTTTGACATGTCTGTTCAGATCCTCTGCTCATTTTTAAATGTGGTTGGTTCTTTTTGTTGTTGTTGAGTAGTATATATATACATTCTTTGTGTGTTTTAGACATTAGGCCTTTGTTGAATGTATGGTTCACAAAGTTCTCCCATTCAGTAAGTTGCCTTTTTTTTTTTTCAAAAACATTTATTTATGCTTACAAGAACTGGGGTGTGGGAGGTGAGAGGATTCACCAGAGACAGAGTGGGAACAGAACAGGCAGACTGACTGAAATACACTGCTGAGGGGAACAGCAGGTGAGACAGGAGAGGTGTGCTGCGCCATGTGGGTAGCTCCCTGTCTGGGGGATTGAACTCGTGCTGCAGAGGCTGTGGATAGCTTCACAGTGTTGTGCTTAACCCCTTGCACTACCAGGGAGACCCACCTTTTTGTTTTTATGATGATTTCTTTCACTCTGCAAAAGCTTTTTAATGTGATGTAGTCCCATCTATTTAGTTTTGCTTTTGTTGCCCTTGCTGTTGAAGTAAAATGCAAACTACCTCTCTAAGACCTATGTTGAGATACTTACCACCAAGTTTTTCTTCTATGTATTTTGTGGTTTCAAGTCTAATTAAAGTACTTAATCTATTTTGAATTAATTTTTTTAATTAATTTGCAGTATAAGCCAGTGTTCTAGTTTCATTCCTTTGCATGTTGCTGTCCAGTATCCCCGCACCATTTATTGAAGAGACTTTCCTTTCTCTTTTGTGTGTGTTTGTTTCCTTTGTTTGTTGTGAATTCGTTGTTGGTATATGTGTAAGTTTCTTTCTGGACGTTCAATTCTGTTCCATTGATCTACGTTTACTATGTTTGATTTTGTCATATAATAAAAGTCATATATGACAAATCCATAGCTAACATCTTACTCATTAGTGAAAGTCTGAAACTATTGAAGAACAGGAACAAGACAACAAAACCAAGTTGTCTGTTAATCAACCCAGTATTAGAAGTTGTAGCCAGAGCAATTAGTAAGAAAAAGAAATAAAAGCCATGCAAATTGCAATGGAAACAAAACTGTCATTTACAGATGGTATATTATACACAGAAAACCCTAAAGATTCCATTAAATCTTTGAAGATAGGTAGTAAGTCTATTTTGAACATTTGTAGAACTCACAACTGAAGACTTCTGGTTTGGTCCTTTTGTTTATTGGGAGGCTTTTGATTACTGTTTGAATCTCCTTTAGTGATCAGATTATTCAGATTTTTTTTTTTCTTCTTGATTCATTCTTGGGAGGTTGTATGATTCTGAGAAAGTGTCTCTTTCTTCTAGGTTGTCTAGTTTGTTGGTGTATAGATGTTCATAGTAGTCTTTTCTGATCTTTTATATGTAGCACATGTTGTGATTCTTTCATTTGTGATTTTATTTGAGCCTTATTTTTCTTTAGCAAGTCTTGCTAATGTTTTGTCAGTTTTGCTTATCTTTTCAGAGAACCGTACTTGGTTTCATTGATCTTTAGTGTTGTCTTTTTGACCTCTATCATTTATTTCTGCTCAGATTTTTTTATGATTTCTTTCCTCCTATTGCCTGCAGTCTTCATTTATATTTTCTAGTTCCTGTAATTGTAATGTTAGAATGTTTACTTGAGCATTTTTTGATTTTTGATATAAGCCTAAATTGCTATATACTTCTCTCTTTTTATAACTCTTGCTGCATCCCGTTGCTTCTGATGAATTATACTTTCATTTTCTTTTGTTTCTAGGTATTTTTTGATCTTTCCTTTGATCCTTCATCGATCCATTCATTTTCAGTAGCATGTTGGCTAATTTCTGAACATTTATGATAGTTGCAACCTTCTTGTGATTTCTAGTTTTATACCATTGTGATTAGAAAATGTTTCATATGTTTTCAGTCTTCAAATTTATTTAGACTTGTGTCCTAGGCTGTGCTATCCTTGAAAATGTTCTATGTTCATTTGATAGAAATGTTTAATCTCCTTTTGATTGTAATGATCTATGTATATCTGTTTAATCCATTTAGTCCAATGTGTCATTTAAGGTCATTGTTTCCTTGATGATTCTGTCTGAACTATTCTTCAATGTAAGTGAGGTGTTAAAACACCCTGCTATTAATTATGCTTCTGTCCATTTCCCCCTTTAGGGCAGTTAATATTTGCTTTATATACTTGGGTGTTCCTATTTATAAATTCCTGTTATTTATTTTGGGATACATATATTAATAAGTGTTATGACACCTTAATTACATAATGCCCATTTTTTTCTCTTGTTACCTTTTTTTGGCTATTTTACTTCAATAGAGACATAGCTGTAACTGTCATTTTTTTGGTTCCACTAGCTTCTTCCACCCCTTTACTCTGAATCTCTGTTTATCCTTAGAGTTGAAGTGGGACTTCTGAACGCAGTATATAGTTGGGTCTTACTTTATTTTAAAATGTATCCACCCTCTCTGAGTCTCTTAAATGGTTCATTCCATTTACATTTAGGGTGATTATAATATATGAGGCTGTACTGCTACCACTTTGTCTTTTGTTTTCAGGTTTCTCTGTATCAATTCTTTCCTCTTTCTTTTTTTTTTCCTTTCTGCCATTTTATTGTGGTGGTTTTCTATTTGTGGGTTTTTTTTTGTTTGTTTCCTTTTTTTATTTGGTGTTTCTGCTCTAGGTTTTGTTTCATACAAACATCTCACAGATAAGATAATTCTGTTTCTGCTGATAGTCTTGTCTTTATTTGCTGATACAGGTCCTTTTTATACTCCCATTTTGTTGCTACAGATTGTCACTTTTTATATTGGTAGTTACCAAATTGATGATATATAGTTATTTTCAATGCTGCTTTCCTTTTAGCCTTTGTGCTACAAGTGTTTACTACTCTATTCTGAAAGAATTTCAATTTTCTGATTCTGATTTCAACCTTAAAATGTTGTCTACTTTTGTCATTTTGTTTTCAAGTAGACTGGCTCCCATCTACATTTTTTATTTTAATTTTTTTTTACAAAATTATTCATTTTTAAACAATTCTTGCCCCTCCTTCCCCCCACCCAGGTGCAGTCTCCATAGAATTTCCTTCACCAATGCACCCGTGTACCATCACGTCAGTCCCCTGTGCTCCTCCCTCCCTCCTTCTGATCTGTCTTAGAGTGACATATTCAAAATACTAAAAGATGAAAATGGTCAGTCAACAATACTCTATCTAGTTACTCTACTCCATTCAGTTATAAAGGAAAAATAAAGGTTTTCCCAGGCAAATGAAAGCTAAAGGAGTTATCACCACTAGAATTGCCTTACAAGAAATGTTGAACACCTTTACTAATTTTATTTTATTTATTTTTTTAAAGATTTATTTATTTATTTATACAAGCACTGGGTACAGTCAGAAGCGCGGGAGGGTGAGAGGATTCACCAGAGCCAGAGCGGGGAGCAGAACAGGCAGAAGGACCGAAGTACACTGCTGAGGGGAGCAGTGGGCACGGCAGGAGAGGTCTGCGTGCCATGTGGGACCCTCCCCAGTGACCAGGGTTTGAACCAGCGCTGCAGAGGCTGTGGGCAGCTTTGCAGCCCAGCGCTCAACCGCTGCACCACTGGGGAGGCCCACACCTTTACTAATTTTATTATAATATGTCTTGGTTAACGTGTTTTTCAGTTGATATAATTAGGTATTCTGTTAGTTTTGTGATCTTGTATATTCAGTTTTTTCCTCAGGTTTGGGAAATTACCAGGTGTTATTTCTTTAAATAAGCTCTCTGCTCATTTCTTCTGAGTTACCCATTATCTTTATGTTATGTTTTCTCATGGATTTGGGTAGTTCTTACAGAGTTTCTTCATTTAAAAAAAAAATCTTAGCATTCACTCCTCTTCAACCAGAATCAGTTCTATATTTCCATCCTCTCTCTCACAAATTCTGCCATATGGTCTGCTTTATCTCCAATGCTTTCTGTTACAGTCTTCACTTCATTTGTTGGGTTCTTCAGCTCCAGACTTTGTTTGGTTTATTTTTTATAATTTTAATCTCTTTAACAGAAGGAAGAGAATTCCTTATGTTCATTAATCTTATTCCTGAACTCATCAAACTGCCTTTCTGAATTTTCTTCTAATTTGTTGAGTTTCTTCATGACAGCTGTTTTGAATTCTCTATCAGATCACATTTTTCTGTGGCTTGAAGTTTGGTTTCTGGAGAATTCTGTTTATGTCCTTATGTTACCATGATACCGTGACTCTGTGATATTTGATGAATTGTACCCCTTCAGATGCCTTTGAAGTAGGAAATACTATTTAGGTAAAGTGGGATTTTTGTTTTTATTTTGCTTTGATATGATTAATATTTAACTGCTTGGTGATTAGAAACTTATTTTCCACTAGGTGGCACTATAGCAGAAGTTTTTTGTTTCTCTTACCTGAATTCCCTCTGGCTATGTTGGATAACTTGTGTTGTCCATCCTCCACATCCTCTGCCAGAGCAGTTGTTAGTCCCTTACTGCTGCTGTTTGTGCCTCCATTGTAACTGGTGTCTTACTGCTGCCAGTGTCACAGTCTGTGATCACCACACTCCCATGGATCCTGGGTTGCCCGGGTTGTACACTTCCACTGTGGGGGTAGCAGGAGAGGGAAAAGGGGAGCGTCTGGGCATATGCTGCCAGTTGATGCTGTTTACTGGGGCACAGCTGTGCTGAATGAGCTGTAGTGGTTAGCCCCACCTGAGCTGTCATTTGTTTCTTTAGTTGCTACTAGTTTTGCAGGGTCCACAGTTAGGAGGAACCATTCCGGTCCCTGCCTCTACTATTGCTTCTGGGTTCACTGAGGCTGTGGGCTCAGCTGCAGGGAGTTTGCAGGGAGACTGGAGTTGTGGGTACCAATTTCGCTATATGTGGAAATAGCATTTCAGTCTCCACTGTGTATTTCAGTCCACCAGCCTTTAGATGTGGGAGACTCCCCAGCATCATGGTGTGCTGATCTGAGGATACTTTGTTGCTTCATGGATTTCTTCCTAGATCTAGAATGAAGAAGCGAGTAAGGAAGCATCTTAGTTTGCATGATGCTGACATCTCTCAGATGTCACTTTCATAGTAAAATCTTTTCTGGTTAGCTAATCAAAACTAGAATCACAATCATCCTATCATATTACCTTGTTATATTTTCTCTGCAGCCTTTATTCATGATGTAAAATTATCCTGATTATTTGATTATGTGTTCTCATTCCACCAGAATAAGATACCAGAAATTGTGTCTGTCTTGTTTACTTTTATACTTCCATTTCTTAGCGTAGAACCTGGTATATATAACAAGGACTTAGTAGATAATTGTTTAATGAACAAAGATGGAATCCTGCTTATAGCCTAGTGAGTTGGAAAAACAAAATTATTAAAATCCCCTTGAAGCTCCACTGTAGTTCACAGATCTCATGTTTTGCAAGTGAACATAGTGAATTACCTTTTTAGCACCTACCTATAATTAGCACTAAAAATACTGCGTAATTTCTTAATATAAAAGAATAGTTAAGTCTAAAGTTTAATTCATTTTATTTTCTTGCAGTAAATAATTTCTAATGTTTTAAAGTAAGTGACTTTTTTGACAACTTTTATATTAGATCAGATCTTTTAGAGTTATAGGTGAAGAACAAGACACAAGATAACTTTTTGAAAAATTAATTCTGTTGCTTAAAGTTTTCAGAAGTTTGCAGAGGAGGCATTAGAATGGATAAAATAATTTAGCACAGTATTCCAAAATGTTTTGTAACTGAACTCTGTCATATAACTCGACTTTAAAAAGGAGGATAGAAATTTTCCTCTAGTCACTTATGTATTATGTTACTATAGGAATATATCAGAGTAATGATTCTTTTTTGGCGTCTAGATTACTTCTGGTTAGAATTGTTAAATTTTTTCCTTTGCTCAAATGTCAGATTATTGTAATCCTGTGACGAGATAAGAACTAGTATATTTATGGGGCATGATCCTTTGTTGTTATTGCTTGAGGTTTGAGGTATGTTTTTATGGCTACTCTGTTTTCTCTAAATCTTTTCCCAGCTTGTGTTTGAACCTACTATATTTTTCTTGAGTGTGCCAAAAGTGCTTTACAATGGGGAATTGTCGGAATTACTATTTACATAATATGTAGGAATTAGCTGCTATTTGTAAATTTTGCTATTCTCTTGGTTCTGAATGTTATAGCCTGTGTCTTTTTCTTAGCTTTTTGAAATTCCTGTAACTTTTCCATTTTTGTTGTGTCTCTTTCTACTCCTGCGTTCAGTGTTCACCAAGTTTACTTTACCATGTGAGAAGAGAGTAGTGTTCTTATGGTCTTATTACTCTTCAGTGTGTTTTTGAGAAAATGGTCTGTGCCAAATGGTCTGTGCCAAAGACTAAACCCTTTGGCATTGTCTTCTGTTTCTGTATTCTTTCATTTCATCATATAATGTGAGCTGAATCCTGGAGTTTTTTCCAGCCTGTACATTTCATCTATTTTTAGTACCAGTTAATTATAAGCATATAGAAATCACCTGTCAAAGACATGTACACAGATAAAAGTCAGGGAAAAAATTAATCAGTCACCATTTATCTCAGTTCAGTGGATGTGTCACATTTGAATTTCCCTTTTAGTTTCCTGCTCAAGAGAAATGAAATTGTTCATACCAACACAATTTTTATTTTGTTCTCAGGATGAACTAGCTCGAGTTCTAGTGACTCTATTTGATTCTCGACATTTACTCTACCAACTGCTCTGGAACATGTTTTCTAAGGAAGTAGAATTGGCAGACTCCATGCAGACTCTTTTCCGAGGAAACAGCCTAGCCAGTAAAATAATGACCTTCTGTTTCAAGGTTTGTATCCATTCACCTCCCCCCCCCCCCCCCCCCCCGGAGGTATGCCAAATAATGATTCTGTACAGAATGTATGGAGCAGAATGTCTTTAATGCAGGATATATGGAGCAGAAATAATCAATTCCTCCTTGTGCGTTTCTTTAGGTATATGGTGCTACCTACCTACAAAAACTCCTGGATCCTTTATTACGAATTGTGATCACATCCTCTGATTGGCAGCACGTTAGCTTTGAAGTGGATCCTACCAGGTTTGTCTTCCTCCCACCTACAGCTGCTCTTTGTTTTTTCACTACAACCACATGAGGCAAGACCCTTATAATTTTTTCCCTGATTTAATGTTAGTCTTTAAATTATAAAAGTTATACACCAATGTGTTCCTTTAAAAAATTAATAGATATGATTAAAGGCATCTTTGTATATCAACTCCTTAGCATTATTGCTAGCATTTGCATAAACATATCTTGTGATAGAAGTGACATAATGTGTGAGTGCTTAGTATAAATAGTAACATCATGTACATTATTTACAACTTAAATTTTTTTTAAATCTAACCCTATGTTTTAGATCTTTTTATGGCTATAATTGTTAATTTCATCCTTAATATTTTATAGCTTATATCATAATTTATTTAGCTACTATTATATTGATTCCATTGACTTTTGCAGATCCTCACTATTGCCCCAGTGTTGTTTTTTTCATTTTCAAGTCATTTGCTATAGGAATTATTCTGAAACCTAAACCTTCTTGTCACTGTTTCTCTTAAAAACTATTGTATAGTTTATATTCGTAAAAGCTTTAACTGTTGCTCCTTGACTGCAATGTAGAGTCATCTGACTATAATCCACCCTTGCCTCATCATTCTTTCATGTGTCCTCTGTACCTTAGCTCCAATGAAATATGCATATTTTTAAAGTGGTTTGATGTCTGATGTTTATTGGGGTAAATAATACACCTCTTCCTTGTCCAATTTCAAAACCAAAAGGATACGGAGAGGAGGGAAGAGGTACTTGGGAATCAGAAATTACCTTTATTTGATTTAATGATTGTGGGGTGTTTCTTTAGATGCTGTAGGAAAATAAACTTGCTAGCTCTTCACCTTTAAGAAGATTCATCTATCTCATCCCTTGCAAGACAGGATGATAATAGGCTTCCCTCACAGGGGCCACACTTTTTACTACACAAGTGGAGAATTTCCAGAATTCTCCAGAATTTCCAGAATGGCACTGAGATGAGCATGCTTGACTTTTTTTTTTTTTTTTTTTAACTTACTCTGCCACCTATAATGAAAGGTGACTTAGGAGAGAAGGGAGAGAGGCCAACAGGGTAACGCAAGATGCAGTTTAAAAACCACCATCTCTGCGAAACTTTCTTTACTTGTCACTAGGTGCCACTGATATGCACACGTTAACAAAAGGTATAATCTTTATTCAGTGTTTTACATAATTTTTGTAATGCTTAATTATTTGATTATTTTATTAATTTATCTCCTTTCTAAGACTGCTGAATCTTTTGCATTTTGTCCATCTTTATATCCTTTGCTGAGTATTAGGTTAATAATTTGTTTACAGTTGACATTTTATAAACATTTGTTAAATGAATGAATTTTATGTAATTATGTGATACTTACTCTTTCTAAACCGCATTTCTAGCTTTTTGTTAGGACCTTAATGTTATTTTTTATTTTCAAGTTTGGAGGTTTTTGATGATTGCTTTTTATCTGTTAATATTTCTGGCTTTGCCTTTGCTGAGGTATTGACTGTGATATCTAGTCAGAGCTCTGGAACTAAATTAGGCAATTTTTATTAAAATAATTGAATAGTTAGAGTTTGATACTTAAGAGCAGCATTCTTTTAACACCATTTTGTATTTTGTTTCCATTAACAAAGTACAATTTTGCAGTTTTACTTTTTAAAGGTTAAAGAATTGCTTAGTGAGTGAGAGAGGTAACTTACTGCCTAAAAGAAATCTACTCTGTACTGTGGTACAGTCAGAGTACTGGATGACACACTTCTATTTTATTCAGGTTACTTAAAATTGAATTGCAATCTTCTATGACATGTAAAGAGCTTAGAAGTTGCCACTCACATATTCACAGTAAGAAAAAGCTGAAAACAGAAAATCATCAACTTTTCATAGATTTGTCAGAAAACTGAAGGCACAGGACAAACCAATACTCCACAAACTGGAGAGACAGATAAATATCAGCTTACCAAGAGAAACTATTGATAGAACCAGTTAACTACATGGAAAACATAGACTGTAATTAGCAAACTGCTGGAGGCTGAGTGTAGATTAGTTTAAGTCTTAAGAGTACCCTTACACTTCGTGAGTTTAACCTCAAGAAGCCCCTCTACCAGGTTCTCATAGTGATGATAGGAAAAAAAATCCCCTTGTGTTCTGGGTAGGGTTAGGGGAAAAATAACCATTTTTAAACATGCCCATTGTGTTTTGTTCTCCCTTTGAAAGGCTGCCCCCAGGGCCTTCCCTGGTGGTGCAGCGGTTGAGAACTGGGCTGTGAGGCTGCCCTCAGCCTCTGCAGCGCTGGTTTGTTCCCCGGCAGCTGGCCAGGGTCCCACAAAAAAAAAAAAGGCTGCCCCCATGGAAACTTCTTTACTGTACCCTTATCTGACCTGAAGGATGGACATTTAGCCAACTCCAACCCCCTCTAGCTTTCATGTCTCTTAAGGGGAGGGGGAATAAACTGAGATACTCTTCTGAAGGACATTAGCCCAGGAATTGTGGTTCATTAAAATAATGGAGTATAATCATAAGACTATAGACTGCTTTCCCTCCTAAATACCTCATCACCATTTCAGCAGGATTCTAGTATATGAATATTGTATTACTACTGTCAGTGCTACAACATAGAGACTATTAAAGAAGAAATTGTTAGGGAAACCCAGAGACTACAATAAAAACAAAAACAGGGACAGAAGAAATGGACACCTTCAGCTACAATAAATATTGTCTTAAGTTCTAAAACTTTAGACCTGTTTATCTTAATTCCTATAAAACAACTTGGGTCTGCCTTCCAACAAAGAAATTAGAAAGCACGTTAAAATGCTTTAAAAGAAAGAAAAATCATCGTCTGAAAAGATAAAGCAAGCATCAGAACTAAACTTAGATAGGACAGAGATTATGAAACTGAAATAATTGATATGATAAGGACTTTTATAGGAAAAAAGTGGACAACATGCAAGAATAGGTGGGAAAGTCTAAAAAAGAATCAAAAGGAAATGCTAGAATGATCAAAAACACTGTAACAGAAAGGAAAAAGAGCCTTGAATGGGCTTATCAGTAGACTGGTCACAACTGAGGAAAGAATCAGTGAACTTGAGGATTTGTCAGTAGAAATTTCCCAAACTGAAATGCCAAGAAGAGAAGAAAATCTAAATGAAAATGAAACTACACCTTCCAAAACTTATGGAATGTAATGAAAGCAATGCCTAGAGGGAAATTTCCAGCATCAAATGCATATACTAGAAATGACGAAAGATAAAAAATCAATAGTGTAAGTTTCACCCTAGAAAAGTTAAGAAGAGCAGTATAAACCTAAAGCAAGCAGAAGGAAAGGAATGAAAATTAGATTAGAAATCAACGAAATTAAAAAACAGGCAACCAGTAAGATTGTAAGGACAAAGGCTACTAGTTCTTTCACAATTGGGGGAAAATTTTATACACACAAACACTTAAATATTGAACGTATAGATTCATTATAGATAAGAATTAGTGGAATAGTCAAGTTATCATTGGTATATGGGAGGCAAGAGCTCTGTGGCTAACAGATAGTGTTTTAGAGGGACACCTGAAATAGACCGCAGCATACCTACTACTGTGTTGACTCATTAAAGGAAAAGTTCCCACAGAGACAAGAATTGTCAACATTTTCGGAATCTCTTTAGCTTTACTAAATAAATTATCTTTTCTTTCATACCACAGAACTACTGTGCCTTCCATGTCACAGATTTGAGTTACTACTGTAGTTTCTTAACTGATTTCTCTGCATATGGTCTCCATATTTAGACCAATCTCTTTTCAGTTTTCCACATATTCCAAATTTATTTTATGCCTCTGGCTTTCTGGTAACCACCATTCATGTCTCTCTGATTTGCCACCTAACCATGTGTATTTTTGAGTTCTTGCTCTCATTACTTCATGTTTTTGCTCTCATTACTTGATGTGTATATGTGTCCCTTCTCTTTGAAGAGGTCAGAGGCCAAATGCTGAAAAAAAAAAATTCTGTTCTTCCATTAACAACAACAAAAAGACCAACTGTTGAATTCTTAGCAAAAAGTAGATGCATAAGTATTGATTGAATCGAGTACCTGCCTTGCCTAATTCTTGTTCCTGAAATGCCCTTCTTTTTGCCTGTACAAATTCGGTTCCTCCTTTAAAACTTACCTGTGCTGTGAAATCACTTCTGCTTTATAGTCTACATTAATTTCCAAACTCTTACTGTATATGTGTGCTACACGCAATGAACTGCAAGGAATATGGAATGATAACTTCAGTGTCACAAGCATTTATGCATTATGTAAATTAGCATAGAAATTAAAATTACCAGTTAAGAGATTGAAAACAGGGCCTCCCCGGTGGCACAGCGGTGGAGTGCTGGGTTACGAAGCTGCCTGCAGCCTCTGCAGCGCAGGTTCAATCCCCTGCCGCCAGTCGAGGGTCCCACATGGCACGCAGACCTCTCCTGCCGCCCACTGCTCCCCTCAGCAGTGTATTTCGTCAGTCTGCCTGTTCTGTTCCCCGCTCTGGCTTTGGTGAATTCTCTTACCCTCCCATGCTTCGGACTGTACCCAGTGCTTGTATTAAAAAAAAAAAAAAGCTTTAAAAAAAAAAGAGATTGAAAACAAGTGTTTATTCAACACTTGCCTTGGTAAGATACTGTGTTAGTTTTAAGAGGACAAAGTCTCTCCTTCAAGGAACTTACAGTTTAATAGGGAAGTTAAAACATATAGAAAGTAGTTAAGTAGTGAGTTTCATAGGGAGTGTATTTTGAGAGTTCAGAATATGATAGTTGGGGAACTGGTGTAAAGCTTTGTGGATTTGATAGTCCTTGAGTAAATTTTAAATCTCCTAAACTATACATTATTAATACTCTTGTCTTATTGATGGAAAAAAATTGAAGTATATTGGCCTAAATCAGTAAGACAGTTAAACTTAGTACGTCTGCCTTCCCAATCTGCATTTAATCACAACTCTTCATACTTTAGAGGTAATACTGAAGACTTTGCGGAATTGATTGATTGTGGGAGGTAATGGTAATGTACTGTATTACATGCCAGAGGCATGACATGATTGAGATAGTGATGGTGTCATTGATCGCTCAGGGAGCACAACATAAGACAAGAAAAATAGAAGGAAAAATCCTGGTTTTCTGAGTTTTAGATATTGGTGGAAGGGACATCTAGCAATTTGACTAGATACAAGAGACAGTTCAAGGTAGAAGAAACCTGAATGACCACAAAATATATCAAAGCATGTCTGACTTTACCAGAGGTCATATACTAAATTTGTGAGAGTAGCAATATACACATTCTTACACAGTTCTCAAAATTGTCTTTTTTCAGTTGGTTTGTTAAAATCAGTATCCCAGCAAAGTCCACACATTGCATTTGGCTGAATGACTGTTAAGGGATTTATTTTAAGGATTGTTTGTTTGTTTGTTTTGATTTTTTTTTTTTAAAGATTTATTTATTTATACAAGCATTGGGTGCAGTCAGAAGCGCAGGAGGGTGAGAGAATTCACCAGAGCCAGAGCAGGGAGCAGAATAGGCAGAGTAATGAAATACAGAATAGGCAGAGTGATGAAGCAGCGGGCGCCGCAGGAGAGGTCTGTGTGCCATGTGGGACCCTCGCCGGAGCCAGGGATCGAACCGGCGCTGCAGAGGCTGCAGGCGGCTTCACAGCCCAGCACTCAACCGCTGCGCCACTGGGGAGGCCCTGATTGTTTGTTTTTAATGGTTTTATTTTTTCTTTTTGCAGATTAGAACAGTCAGAGAGTCTGGAAGAAAACCAGAGGAATCTCCTTCAGATGACTGAAAAGTTCTTCCATGCCATTATCAGTTCCTCCTCAGAATTTCCCCCACAGCTTCGAAGTGTATGCCATTGCTTATACCAGGTATGTTTGAGGTTGGAGATTACCATTATTAATCCAAAGCTAAATTAGAAGAATGCTTTTCAAAGAGGGATTTAACTGCTCTTAGTGGGTGGTTAGCATTCTTGAGTTAATTTGAGTGAGTAATACATTGAGAATTTTGCAAGTGACTTTAAAAATTTTAGTATTGCTTAGAAGATGGTCTGAAGTATTTTAAGGGAATGCTTTAGAAATAGTAAGTTTCCCATGTATTAGGAGCAAGTTTAAAATGCACTGTATCTATTGGGTATAAATGTATATGGTTGGAATGAGATACACTGTGGAGTTTTGGGTGTTACCTCTTGCCTAGATCTTTTCACATGTGAGGCAGATCTACTCCTTGCTATCTGTGTTTTGAAATACTTGATCAATAATTTTGGTTTCTTCATTAAGATGTAAAGTATTTGCTCAACAGGTTTCCCCAGGACAGAATAATTGGTTTATTTTATGTAGACTGCTACCTGTAAAATATATTGTATCATGATTTAAATCAAATTATTGGGCTTTCTTAACCCTAGTCCTACAAGTAATGCTTTTGAGTTCAGATGCCTCGTCATTACCTACTTATTGAGGAAATTAAGTCTCTGTACTTTTATGATTTCCATTGTGTTTTTGAATTGCATATACAGTTTTAGGAATAATTTATTCATTCCAAAGGTGATTAATGCAAATTCACATTAACCTGTTCAAACTGTGATTGTGAAAGAAATTCTAGTGGATCTGAAGTCTGGGACAGGAGTCCGTGTAGAGAATTTATACATTTACCAAAACCCATCCCTTTGTGTCTCCTTCTTTGAAGAGTCATCCCCACTCTTTTAATTTTTTTATATTTTTTTTAAACACAGGCCTTCAGTTGCCTAGAGACATTAGCAATCATTATTTAAAAAAGCTGTTTCAGGCTGCTGTGTGAGTTTCCTCCCATTTGCTATTTATAATGATGTATCTGCTGTATCTATAAAAAAAACTTTTCTCCATATACAGAAATGGTAAAGCATACTTAGCATTAAAACTCTCTTAATTTATCACGATTTTTTCCCTGCTTTTTCAAAATAGCTCAAGGAAGCTTAGGAGAACCTCACATAATTTTTTCAGCTAAATAAATCTGAGACTAGAATGTGGTTAAGTTATAATACAACTAGAATAGGAAATACAGTACAGTGAATATTATGTTTGGGTATTATTTATGTTTCTTTTTAAATCTCATTTGTTAATTCTTCTGTTCATAAAACCAGGCAAATAAGTACCAGTGAGTATATATTAAAAAAATAATCTGAATCAGCTTCCTGGTTGGCCAACTGTTTTCAGAGAGAGCAAATGGGTATCTAAGGTGGCAGTGGTTTCGACATTAGCTGCTTAAAAGTGAATGGGTACAGATGTTCTGATTGCTTGATTTAGAAGATTTTCGTAGAAATTTTTTATGTTGTCATCATAAAAGAAAATTTTTTGTGATATCGGCAAACTTGGAGTCCAATTTGAGATCATGGTTCTGATAAGGTAAAAAGAATAGGACTTGGCACTTACTAAGTACTTAGGACATATTTAGTGAAGGTAAATTACTCCATCCCCTCCCAACAAAGTAAATAAGATTCTCACCAGCTTTCATAGTTAGGAAGGAAGGGGGAAGTAGTGAAAACAAGTCAGAGTTACGTAATAATTGGTTGCCAGTTAAACATTATGTTGTACATTTTTAAAGCGCTTTATAATAAAACATCCTGTATTAATGACATACCTGAACTATCACATTAAAAATTTCACAGTTAATTCTCTTTAAAAATGTTACTTGAATGTTGTGTCAATGCATTGTTTTGAAGTATTGAATTAACTGTTACAGTGTGGAATACCATGAAGCAAACATATGCTATATTATTTATAAATAAGGCTTTGGTTTTTTATGAGTTTCTGATAACAGGAAATTTTACATTTACTTGTTAAAAAGAACGGAAAAAAACCTTTGATCCCAACATATTCTTTCATTGAGCCTCCTTGACAATGAGTTATTCCCTTTAGTTTGCTCTTTTATTTTTATTCATCTTCCCTCTTCTGGCTTTTTCTTGCCCTTTTGATTGTGGCAATAACTTAACAGTGCCTTTCTACTTTTATGTTTTGCTGGGAGGGATAGTAGTCGATTGTTTTTTTTTCCTCTAGTAAATATGGCTTCTGCTTTGGGACCTTTGGGGAAATTTTGAAAGCTAAGTGAGTATATTGCTGGTGAATAAACTTCTCTGAGCTTTTAGCTCTTTATACTCAAGTTCATATTTTTGCCGTGTAAGCCTTTTTCAAATCATGCTTTTTATCCAGCTCTCATATTTTATATATCTCCTTACTCATTGGACTGGGTTCAGGTTATATAAAAAAAGCCAACAGTGAACACGTATCAGATTTATAATTAAGGCATTTTGTCATATACTTCTACTTTTCCTCCTGATAGTTTTGGAATAATGAGAAAATGACTCCCAGAATGGACATTCTCTTAAGTTATGGTGAGAGAATTCTGATAAGGAACTAAATATTATGATTCTAAATACATGTCATCTTTTACCAGTAAATCTGCTTCTCCAAATAGAACTAGTTTGCACAAAATTTTAAAATCTACAAATGATAATTATGTACCATAATTGAAAAAAAATCTATAGAACTGCATTTTTGTGATTTACTACTGGTGTTTTCACATGTAGCCTAAAATTTGAACCAAAGCTCCATGAGTTAAGTAAGGGCTGTGTTGTCTTGTTTTTACTACTGTCTCCCAGTGCATAGAGTTGATATCTAGCATGTAGGTGCATAATAACTACTCGGATGGATGTATGGACGGATGGATGGAAAAATGCTGAACTAACTTTAAACTCAAATTATGGGTCATGGTGTTAGATTCACAGATTTCTTAGAATAAAATTCCGTGTATAGTAGATTAAAGAATTCTAATTTCATTTTGAGAATATTTGAAAAATAATTGTTCTGCCTAGTCCAGTCAGGAGTTTTCTTTCAATTTTAAAAGAACTCTTTGGCCTAGAAGAAGCTCTGAGAGATGAAACCAATCTCTGTAGGTTTTTCAATTTTTTTTTTTTGAGACATTCTGATCAATGTGAAAAAAATTTAAGTAGATTTACAGTTTTAGTCTATAGTTTTCTCTGCAGTTTCTTCACTTTAATATTTATTAATGTGTATTTTTATTTAAGCTGATAACATTCTTCTCCCAAATGTTGCAGAGCTTTTAACCTCCTCTGATTAGAACTTTTTTAGGAAGTAGCCTGCAAATAGAAAAATGTATAAAATTTTAGAGAAATCTTTCTTGGAGAGATTTTTAATCCAGAATCGCTAAGGTGAATTTTCTATTATATTTAGCCATTTAAAAAAATTTTAATCAATAGGAACTTAAAAGTCAGATATCAGCAAAAAAGAACTTTAAGTCAATTGAAGGATACACAGAGAAGTATCTTATGTATCAACAAAAATTATGTAGACACATGGAAGTGCTTTTAGTGTGTGATCTACTTTTAATGAACATTTTACATAAAATTCATCAAAAGCTAGGAATTAACTGAAATGTAAAAATTAAATATCCTCAAATTCACTGGAGGAGACCTTTTTTTATGATTTATAGCCAGAAATAGTAGATATGATTGTCTCAGCATTTCTTGCCGTTAATGTAGTGCTTTGGCTTTAAAATGTAATAAAAATAAAAATCCAGAAATAAAATTTATCTCTCAAAATTTAGTTGATTTCTAATTTTTTTGTTGATTCCATTTGTGTTACATTTTATCGTGTAATTTTATGTACAAGCCAACATTGTTTTTGTTGCTGTATGTAGTTGGTGCTGTGACTTGTTTGTGCTCATCTCTGTTCTGTAGGCAACTTGCCACTCCCTACTGAATAAAGCTACAGTAAAAGAAAAAAAGGAAAACAAAAAATCAGTAAGTTTGGAGAACTTTTTATTAGCTGTTTCTTTCAAAGCAAAACAAAAATCTTTTGCTGTTTGTTAAGAACATCTTCACTTCAGCCTATTTGACCTTCACTGTAAAATCATTCTACTAATTCTGGCACAAAATAGCTTTCATTTCGATTAACCCTGGAATTAAGTTACATTGAAACATTCTCTGTGTTCCTTTGGTTTGATTTAGCCCAAAGGCATTTTGGGGACATTTGTGCTTTGAATATCCCTGGTTTAATTTTATTACTGTTGTATTTAAAACTATAAATGAATGCAAAAGGAACTTAATTTCAAGGCCTTAGGAAGCACTGACTCTCTTCATTCTTGCTTCTGGTTTGCAGGTAATGTGAGTGGTTTCTTTTCCTAGAAGTGAACATTTTTCTAAATTGTTAGAAGAAAGGAAACTGTCACTTTCTAAATCTTACCTAAAAGTTGCTATATTTTATTTTTTACTTATATTTTTATCAAGGCAGTTTCTGCCAGAATTCAGTTATTTGTGCTTAAATTATAAAAATCCTAATGGCAAAACTCTTTATTTTAGAGAAAATCATTATCAAACTATTGGGATTGAGAATTTAGTACTTTTGAAATGAAGGAAAAGTCAGTGAGTCCATATTTGTACACAAGCTTTCACTTTATTTTGTAAACATTATATAAATATATTATTATCTGCTTCTATGAATGTGTCCTAATATAAAAAGGAGAAGAAAATTATGGTAGTCATAATTATTTTCTTCCGGTGAGTGCAATTTGTCCAAAATATAATATGCATTCATTTTTAATTTGCCATTACTATAAGTTATCCTTATCAGGCCGAGTATTATTTTTTCATTTAATCTAAATTATTTCAGAGAAAGATGTAAAGAAAACCTTTTCTGGAGTCATGTAGGTAGTTTATTTTAAAAGGTAGAATATAGAATAAAGTAGAATATATATTTTAGAATATAGTATTCATCTGGTTTCATCTTTCATTCCTTATCTAAGCTTCACATAAAATAAATTTGTTTTAAATTCAGAGCTAAGAATTTACAGAGAATTTTTTTTTTTAATCCATGCAGGAATTTTTTTGAGTATGTTAAGTAATTTTGGTCAGTTATGAGCAAATGGATTGGATTGGATGGCTTTCTTGCTTAATAAAAACATTTCTTTCTAATGCTTCAGCCTTCTAATTCTCTAAATGTGGATTTAACATAATATACACCATCACCGTTGAAATTAATTTATGTGTCTTAACACTCTTGTCCAGTGTTACCCTATGCCATTGTGTAGTATATCACATAAATTAAAATTCAACCTTTCTGTTTCACTAGAGCATGTTTTTTCCTAGCCTTCCTAATAATGCTTTATTTATTAATATTTTATCTGAAATTATTTTCTTGAATTGTTTTTTTTTCTATTAGCATTATTTTCAGATTTTTAAAAAGGTTTTGGGTATAATATTAAGTATTGGAAATGTATTACTCAGTACAGGTCATTTGAGGTCGTCCTGGAAACAAAGGGAATGTAATTGGTAATTTGAGTTATTTTAGATTGTATTCCAAAGCTTTAAGACAGTATGGTCATTGTAGATTTAAATTATTGGTTTATGGAGTTGTTTGCTTAACAGAATCCAATGATTGTTTCTTTTAAAAGCAAGCTTTTGTGAGATATATATATATATATATATATATTATGGATTGGAATGTGTAAAATATATGAAGAAGGTTCTGACCTCTGGTAGATATAGCTGTGTGGTTTTAGTACAGATAATTATGCTGTTTATATGCTGACATTGTAACTGGATATCTTTTGAAAATTTAATTTTCTACATAGGGAGCATTTGTAGTAGTTAAGCAGTATAGGTAGTGATCCTCTTACTGATGAATAGTTTAGAACTGCATTTGCTTGTAACATGTAGTTCAACTTTAAAGGGAGTAAAAAGGACATTTGTCTCACAGTAGACTTCAGCATAAAGACCAACCGAACTTTTACCTTTCATGCAGAATATCTTTTAGATTTTTGAATTAAAAAATAAAACAACACTGTGTGTATATTTGAGGTAAAATTACGTTGGTGCTAAGAGATGTATTTTTCATTAACTGACTCATGAAATTTATTATAGTTACTTAATACTGATTATGTTTTATCAAGTTTTAGCTCCAAAAATATACTAGCATAAGTGAGACATTTTATTATATGGCACGTAAAACATGTATGTTCCTGAAGTATGGGTACTTTGAGTTTTAGCATTAATTATTTTGAAGATACGGAAAATAGTGAAGTTACTTTCATATATTTTACAATATTGTCTCTTTGCAAAAATAATTCAGATTTTCATTAAATCTGAGACTGAGTAGTATTGATTATAAATCAGGTATTAATGTGAATCTTAATAATAATTATGTGAACACTTTAAATCTTTACTGGAAATAAAAATAGCTACTTTCAAAAATAATTTTAAAGAGTTCTTCATATGCATGTAAAGTGTTATGAGATACTTCCAAGCAGGTTAGTCTTTTAAAAAATTAACTGGTCCTTTGCTCTTAGCTTTTAAACGATTTGCATTATTAAACTAAATTTATGCTAATTATTTTAAAACAACATATTTAAAATTAAATATAAGGCAGTTTTAATTCTCTTCCTTCTTGCTCACTCCTTAAAATTTTGTTTTTGTAGATTTGTTGATATTTTTCTTCTGTTTTAAAATTAAAATTTGGTAGTCTGAATATCTTGAAATTGCATGAAGAATTTTATCTGTGAATGTATACATTCTTTTTTCTGTTTCTAGTCCCCAGAAGTTTGAACATGCTACTAAAATCATAAAAGCACTTGAATGTTCTTAATTCTATTTCTAAAATCATATTTTGGTTAAAAATAACTCTACAGCAGTATTTGGTTTTTAAGACATTCTTCTAAGTTTGCTATAGTTAGCTATCTTGAGCAGTTTCCTCTTATGCAAGTGCTAGGGTTATTCTTCATGCACTAGCAACCAAAGTACTATAACAGGAAGAAAGCTTCCCGCGCTACATAGCAGAAATGAAAGTGAGACTATATTAGTTATAACTCACCTCTGATACAAAGGTTTTCTTTGGCCTAAAAAAATCATTCTCTAAAGTCTTATTTTTACTGCCTCCCAATCAAATTGTTTTGAGGCTTTAGGTGGTCAATACATTTAAAATGCATGCCACATGAAGCACTAAATGGAATAAAATGAACTAAATAATCCTATTCTTACCAGAGTTAATCTGGAGTTAGTGGGCCATGTGAATTCGTGACAGGAGGATTACTTTATTGAGGTATTGTGAAGAAGACTTATGTGAGATTGAAAGATAAATCCTATTTTTTCATTTTCCACCAACATCCTTTGAAAATCATGTTTATCCCCAGAATCCCAGAAGATTGAGTGGAGTGCTCCAGTTCCACCTTTGTAGTTACCACTGCATTAAGCAGCAGTTAATCACATCAAGCAAGAATAGTTGAAGAGATTGAAATGTTTTTTACGTGTTCTTTAAAAATAAGTGTGTAGTATATGTAAAAATGTGAATTTTAGAATAGTATAATTTTCATATGTTAACTTAATTTTAAACAGTAGGCCCTGGGAAGAGATGGGAGCTGAGCCAGTTTCATAACTTTTCCTAATCTAACTTACCTATTACTTTGCCTTCAAATTGGTGAAGAAAATGAACTGGTAGTAACATTACTTGTAAGTATATTTTTTCTCAGTAGGAATCTAAAAAAGTTAAATTTTGTTTGTATATTGCAACCATTTTGCTCAAGAAATTGAATTGTACCTGGTATACAACAAAATGTAAGTATTTACTGTTAGGAATAGGATGTTTCAGGGGTGTGCTGTTGAAAACTTAGAGTTACCATAGCATAGTTAAGCACATTCTCATATCTATAAATCTTACCGAAATATAATCTAAATGTGAAAATTTGGTCTGCAGTACAATGATGATAAAATTAGGATAATTTTTCAGGTCTTTTCTACACAATTCATCCATGAGATTTTTTTCTTTTTGTAGGTAACCTTTATTGTGCTTTAAAATGATGGACAGTAAGAACTAAGAATAAACTTTACTTACTGATGTTCTGGAAGTAGGAACACAGAAATGTATTAATTCACGAAGATTGGTCTTTTCTGAGTTTTTATGCTAAGTTGACCTTCAAGCTTATTCTTCCCTTTTCCTTGTTTTAATTTAAACCATATATTCATTTTTCAACTCCTTGTTTTTAGGTGGTTAGCCAGCGTTTCCCTCAGAACAGCATCGGTGCAGTAGGAAGTGCCATGTTCCTCAGATTTATCAATCCTGCCATTGTCTCACCATATGAAGCAGGGATTTTAGATAAAAAGCCACCACCTAGAATTGAAAGGGGCTTGAAGTTAATGTCAAAGGTGAAGAATTATTTTTATAATTAACTAAATTTCTCTTCCAATTATAAATTTTTCATTTCACTGTACTTTTGAAATGTATTTTAAAAATGCCCTGTGGTTTTCACTTACATGATTTTATCTTATTTTTGTTTATATTAGTAGGAATTTATTAACTTGCTAGCTGATGGGTTTTATTATCATGGGGAAATGTTTTTGTAAACGTCTTCTGAAGATAGCTTGCTATCGTTCTGGAAATTCTGAAATGGAGAATGTATAGTATATGATACAGTATATGAATGTATAGTATATGATAGTATATGATTTTTCATTTAGAAAAATTTAAAAATTTAATATGTATTTTGTATGTGCAAATATGTATGTGTAATAATTTGAGGAAAAAGAGAAACAACACCTAGTATTTATAGTATGAGAAATAATAGAATTTAACCACCAGTAGAAATTATCAATGACAAAATTCATATTTTTGAAGAATATATAAATGTGTAGACTTCATATGTTATATAATCTGATTCTTTAGAACCCTTTTTTATTGTTTAGATACTTCAGAGTATTGCCAACCATGTTCTTTTTACAAAAGAAGAGCATATGAGACCTTTCAATGATTTTGTGAAAAGCAACTTTGATGCAGCACGAAGGTAAGCAGCTTGTTTGCTCTGTTTGAATCCTGAGTATTTTCAGTTTCACTTAATTCTGTGTGTTTGGTTTATATGATGCTGTTGTATAGGATTTTTTTCTATTCCCTCGCTAGGTCAAGAGATGGTTAATCTTATTTTACTATAAAAGAGAGTGATGATATAAATCCATATTCTTAATAATTTAGTAGTGATTTCCATGTTTGAAAAACAGTATTTTTGACATAGCTATTAAAATAAAGGATTTGAGGTTGTTACAATATGGAGAGCAAAAAGAAAAGATTGCTTTTCTAAAACCCAAATGGTATTGATAATGCATAATAGTGTATAATCAGATGCTAGAATATTTTTGTGTTCAGTTTGGAAGTGTGTCTATACTAAAAAGTTATTCTTTAAACCAGATATTATAGACGCATAAGATTTTTTCATTAATAACTGGACAACTGTTAAAAGTCTTATGATTTTAGAAAACTTGAATTATGCTGGATTTCCATAATTATCTATTGCCTCCCTTTCTCACTCTGAGTTACTGGTTTATCTACAAAGTAGTGATAATACTTTGTTTACCTGTTTGATTGATTTTAGACAAATCATTGAAATAATTTATGAGAGTGTTTTGTAAATGTAAGTTAATTTCCATGGTCCTGCTTTACCTGTACTATAGATCTAACTGATCTGAATTATAGTCTTGATACATACTTGCATAGCTCTTTCTCCCAGTTTCTTGTTATAGTGCATGTCAACTTCTGTTAGGGAAATTGGAGTTTAAAAGGTGTGTATTGTTTGATTGCAAAACTTGTTAGAAAGAAAATGAATGTCAGCATAGGATTCATATTCTAGTAGATTGACTACAGAAAATCGAGAACAAATGTTCTGATGCTGGAACTGACCTAGCAGACTATATAATGTCTTGGAGACCTTTTGTCTAGTCTCAGACTCTCATTCCATATCTGTAAAGTAGTTTATCTCTAAAGTCTCATCCACCTAAATTTTCTTGTTGTCTATCTCCAAAGCCTACTTTAAAACTGAAGCCAATCACCGGAAATGAAAAACCAACTTTCTCCCTGTCTCTTCTTTTTTTATTTAATGGCAATCACATTGTGTCATCAAACTCTGTGTATTTGTAATTTGTTGTTTCACAGAGTTATTTCATATAAATTTAATTCAAAGAGATATGAATGTGTCTGTTTTTAAAAATTCTAATGACTTTACATTTTTGAAGGTTCTTCCTTGATATCGCGTCTGATTGTCCTACAAGTGATGCGGTAAATCATAGTCTTTCCTTCATCAGTGATGGCAATGTGCTTGCTTTACATCGTCTCCTTTGGAATAATCAAGAAAAAATTGGCCAGTATCTTTCCAGCAACAGGTAAGATTTCTCAGTCATGGGGATATTGAAAACTTAGTTTAAATTGTTAGTAAAATTACTGGTCATGAATAGTACTTTATGCTTTGCACCTTCTTGGAATAAGAATTATAATTTAGAAAGAGGAGTGTAGAAATGTCAACTCTTTAAAAATATAGGCAAAAGATGACCTCGTGTTTTATGATCAAAAAACCCACCTAGGGGTCAAAGACTTTCTTTTTTTTATATCAAGAGATTAAAATTAACCCTTTGGGTTTTTCTGCTTTGCAAACTGTCAGACATAATGTAAAACAAGGCATAGAGATGTTTGAATTTATTAGAAGATCAAATGAGTATTCACATCTCAATCTAATTCTTAGGAATTTTAATAATTAAAACAACAATGTTTACTCTGTGATAAACCTATTTGTGATATTCTTAAGTATATGCAAATAAAACTTTAAAGAAAAATGCTAAATAATTAAAATTACTAATTTTGAGTTTCACTAGCTGCCTTTAGCTATTTCTTACAGCCTGAATCACTTGCTATTCATTGTAGTTATGTGTGTCTCTAATAGCTCCAAATTCCTATATATGAGTTCTCTTGTAAAGGTGTAATATGAGTCCAGATTATCTTTAAAAGCCAATAGAAGTGGTTAACTGTTTGTGGGAAAGATAAAAGATCATGAAATTAAGGCTAAGCAATTAGGAGATGGGAATCTAAACAAGAGAGCTTTTCAGTATGATGAATTGTTAATAGATTGGAGTAGATAGTGCCCTGAAATGGAAAGATGAAGGTGCTTTATCTACATGACACTAAAACTGTGGAAATTATAAAAGCAAATATTTACTTCTCTTTCATAGTTCAGATATTCTGTAGTTTGATGCTACAGAGATTTTTTATTTTTCATATTTTCCTTGTGTATTACCTAAATGTGTAACTGCCGGTTCTAGGGTACACAGACTCTAGTTTATTAGTGCATGCCACCTTATATTTTGACCAGCACTATGTGAAAATGCTTCTTTTTTTTTAAAGATTTATTTATTTATGCATACAAGAACTGGGGTACAGGCCAGAGATGCGGGGGGGAGGGTGAGAGGATTCACCAGGCACGACTGGGGAACAGAACAGGCAGATTGACTGAAATACACTGCTGAGGGGAGCAGCGGGTGAGACAGGAGAGGTCTGCTGTGCCATGTGGATAGCTCCCTGGTCAGGGATTGAACTGGTGCTGCAGTGGCTGCGGATAACTTAATAGGTTGCATCTTAACCCCTTTATACAGATCATCACCAAGTTGGCATTAGCAGACTTCGTAATTTTTGCCAATTTGATGTGTGTGAAATAGCATCATGTTATTCTTACAGATACTAAATATCTAATAGTTGTTGAAAATTTCATTTATCTGGTTTAGCAGAAATCTGATACTAGGGATAATATGTCCAGCTTCTAAAAAGTGGTTTCTTAATGTGGATTCTTTCATTCCGAGAAAAAGTTGATTAAAATGTTATTTTTACTCACTGATTGGCCACTTAATGGTAAAGTATTAAGAATACTAGAAAAAGGGCCTCCCTGGTGGCGCAGGTGGTTGAGCACAGCACTGTGAAGCTGTCCACAGCCTCTAAAGTGCGGGTTGGATCCCCATCTGCCGCGCGGAGCAGCCCACAGGGCACTGCAGACCTCTCCTGACCTCTCCTGTCTCGCCCACTGCTCCCCTTAGCAGTGTATTTTGGTCATTCTGCCTGTTCTGTTCCCCACTCTGTCTCTGTTGAATCCTCTCACCCCCCACACCTCTGGCCTATACCCCAGTTCTTATATGCATAAATAAATAAATCTTTTTTTAAAAATACTAGAAAAAAATTTCTATGTAAATGTTGTAGTTTAGGCAGTGATCACATTCCAAAGATGTTTTGGTGTATACACATAACTGCTGAGGTCTTTTTGGTAGTGTATATATTAGCAGGGAGTATCAGTTGACAATAAAGAAAAAAGCAACAAAGAAATGTGTACTGCTAAATGTGAACTGCTACTTTTTTCCTAAGTGATTTGCTGTGTCTAGGGATCATAAAGCTGTTGGAAGAAGACCTTTTGATAAGATGGCAACACTTCTTGCATACCTGGGTCCTCCAGAACACAAACCTGTGGCTGATACACACTGGTCCAGCCTTAACCTTACCAGTTCAAAGTTTGAGGAATTTATGACTAGGTAAAGTACCACCTTAAAATGATGATTACTTTCTTTTTGATTGAATTGCAGAGTTTAGCACCAGACCACTTGTTAGATATACTTGTATTTCTAATAGGAGATTATTGGGGAAGTTATAATTGTATTTGCCTCTTTTGAGATCCCGCTTTTAACTTACTCTATATATTAATTGATACGTACTTTCTTTTATAGTTTGTTTTATATATAGTCTGTTTTCCTATTTAATAGTATCTTATTGAGCAGTAGTTTATGATGTTGCTTTGAGGTAATTTGCATTTAATACTTGTGAGGAAAAGCAGGTAATATTTTTATATTCTAGTTAAGGAAAATATGATTCAGTGTGAACTATCTGCTTAAGATTTCACACCTAATTCATAGGTTCTTGGCTTTTAAATGCTGAACTCTTTCTACCATGGTAACATTTTTAGATCCCTCCTTAATGTTAATGATATTAACTCTCTTACATTGAGGATCAGAAAATGCAGTATATTTCAATATACTGATAAAGTATCCGTGAATATATACTTTGACTCAGTGATTTAATTTGTGAACTGAAAGAAACTCATTTTTAGACCTTTCATTTCATTTTTCATAGATGAATTGAATACTTAAAATATTAATAAATGAAAACTCAAAGACTTGTCTCAAAAAAAATGCCACAATTAAAAACAATTCTATGGTTAATATCACTGTTCCATTAGTTTTCTTAGGATACTCCTAAGAACCACCCTGATTCACAGAGTAGTCCCTTGAAATTTTTGGTACATGTTGCCAAGCTGGCCTACAGGAAACCTGTTGCTTTTTAAATATTTTGCCAGTTTGTATATTTTATCATTGATCTGGTTCCGTCAAGATTTTTGTAAACATTCAATGGACAATATTAAGCCTATGAGTTACTCTATTCTTTTGTCTTTCAGGCATCAAGTACATGAAAAAGAGGAGTTTAAGGCTTTGAAAACATTAAGTATTTTCTACCAAGCTGGGACTTCTAAAGCTGGGAATCCTATATTTTATTATGTTGCGAGGAGGTAAGAATACTATGTTTTAGTTTCTCTTAAGAGTTTTTAAAATGGTAGCAAAGGTAAGAGACAGCTAGTTTGAGGTTTGCCCATTTGACTTACCTAGACTTGCACACAAGTACCTGAGAGAATAAAGCTGGGTGAACTTCCTATCCAAAAATTTTGTTCAGAATGTTAGAAATTGCTTTTTAGATTACCTATTTCATAGTGGTTTCTCTTTCTAACATCAATTTTTATACTACTTACTATAGATTAATTATCAAGATTAAAAAAAATTTATTTTCATGTTTATTCTGATTAATACCCACAACATGATAATTAGGCTTTTTTTTTTAAAGCTGAGAACATTTCAATATGTGTGTGTAATTCAGCATCAGTGTTAAATCACAAATAATTCATAGAAATGGTTGGAAATCTCTATGAGGATGACACAGGTGACAGCCTAAAAAATTGATTGTGTTTGTTCATACTGTCTTCAGTCAAGGTTAGTTTCTAAAAAAAACCTTTCTGGAAATGTTGGGGACTTTTCCTTAATGCAGATATGATATTTATATTACATTCCCAGTCATTGTCTTTTCTTGGCTCATTCTGCATCTTTTTGAGTGACACTATTTGGTTAGTTTTATTCTTATTTTAGTATGTTGTAAACTCATGGTAACTGAATCTTAGAACAATGTGATACAATAAAGTGACCGTTGATTTTGGAGTCTCGAGAACTGTGCTTAGTTCTGTCTTCACTAGCTATAAGGTTAATCTCCGAGTTTCATGAATTTTATATAAATTGAGGAATTATGTTAGTAGATCGAAGGTCATGGGTGACAAAAACTTGGCAGTGTGTAGGAAACAGAGCTTGAGAAATAGTGGGAGAGGAGTGAAGGTAGAAGTTGTGAAACTTGTTTAATTTAGAAATTGTTAAGACTAGGAAGTTCCAAGAACAAGGTTTTAGAGAATCAAGAGTGTGTGGAAACTTGCATATATCCTTAGCTCTCCTCTTTAACAGCTTTGAGTAATATCTCTTTACTTTCCCATGAAAATCTTCTCTCGATCTTTTATCTCTTCTGAGATAAAATTGAATAAGGTAATTTTTAACTTTACACTTTAGATGTTTGTATTCCAGCCAAACCTTTAATACAAACAGTGTATTTTGACTTATTTTGTCTAAATAATTAAAAGTGAATCATTGATGAGAAAGAGAGATATATGTCTTCCTCCCCTTTATATTCTTGTTAGTTTAAACCTAGCAGAGATTTCTGGAAAACCTCAAAGCTGGGTTTCTTTTTCTTTAGGATCAGAAACTGTAAGATAGCCTTCCTTGTCTGGAGTGGTCTAGAATACACCAAAGAGAAGTAGAATGGCATGATAAAGATACCCTCTGTTGGATTGAATCAGTGACTTGAGAGTACTAAGGATCTCTGGCTCTGCTGCTTATTAGTTGTGTAATCTTAGATGAGTTTGTTTTTTCAATCTGCTTCTTCAATGTTTAAAAAAAGAGGGATAGGTGCTTATAAAAACTATGCTGTTTACCACTCACATAAAGTGTTTATTGTGGACTATACAGTTCTTTATAGATTATATTTGAGGGTTGTTGGGGTTTTTTGTTTGTTTTTGGATAGAACTTCTAATTTCATATTTTCCAATCCTTTGAGTTTTTTACTCAGATCTACAAAAAGTTCATCCTGGTCTTCATTTTCAACTGATGTAAAATGTGGATCTGGGCAGAGAAAGGCCTAGTTCCTATGTAGAAGTCCAAAAGATAGTGAAGGCCTTATCTCTGTAGAACCAACTTTGTCAAAGAGCAATTAGGCCTGATTTCTCATTTGATAATTTTATGTTTCTGTGGCATAGACTACCATGTGCACTAGTTAATGTTTTCTGAACTGTGGATTCCAGTCAACTTACAGGTATTTCGTAGACATTGAAGATTTGACATGTCCAAAACTTAATTCAGTATATAGTCAAATCAGACTTTCTCAGTAGCATCACCATCTTTTCCCACTCTAAAAAAACCTAATCATTTAAAATTCTTCCCTCTTTTCCTTATGCTCCATATTATTAGTAACCAGGTCTGATTTACCTGTGATATCTTGGCAAATCAATTCAGTTATTTAGTTAGGCTTTTAATTTTGCAAAGGCATCATTCTAATTTTCTCAAGAAGATAGACCTTAGGGAAATCATAAATTATAGTGGAGTCTGCCCAAATACAGACTAAACTAAATGGCTATTCATTCTGGAGCCAATTTATGCTCTTTTGCTCTCGGCTTTATGTTCAATTCTGCCACATGATTTTCCTCTTTCTATATCCCTTCAACTTTAGCTCCAGCTAGTAACTCTTTCATTACCTCAGTATTTCACACTTAGAATTCCAGTAAAAGGATGTGATTCAGCTGAAAATTATCTCTATTTGCAAAACTTTTAATGCTAGGTGCTGGCCAGCCAGAAGATTTCTGGCTATCCCTAACTAAGTCAAATCATGTGCCTGGCCCAATAGTTACGTGATTCAGAATGACTACCTAGTGTTATTCCTTTATCAGAAGCTGCTGTTAGATTTATATTTTATTTTTTTTTTTTAAAGATTTATTTATTTATTTATTTATGCAAGCACTGGGTACAGTCAGAAGCGCGGGACGGTGAGAGAATTCACCAGAGTGAGAGCAGGGAGCAGAGCAGGCAGAAGGACCGAAGTACACTGCTGAGGGGAGCAGCGGGCAGCAGGAGAGGTCTGTGCGCCATGTGGGACCCTCCTTCAGTGGCCTGGGAGCTGCCGGGGATCGAACCAGCGCTGTAGAGGCTTCGGGCAGCTTCGCAACCCAGCGCTCAACCGCTGCGCCACCGGGGAGGCCCAATATATTTTATTTTTAATTGAATTTTAATGGTTTGATGTTACTGTTAGGTACATTGGAAATGTCTTTTAAACCATTTTCCCCCACTGCCATTGTGGAGACTGTTAGTAGCTCATACCTATAATAATGCAACATTATCCTCCCAGATAGCTACTTCCAAGTCATCTTAACATTGACTCTGGAGGCTGTTTCCAATATAAATATAATCTTATCTCTTTCAGTGTGTTACATAGCTCCATTGATGCCCTCATATAAAGTTCAGGTTCTATAGTCAGGCATTCAAGGTTATCCATAGTTTTAACATAGTTTACTTAGTTTAACATCTTTTCTGCTATTTCCTGACATATACTTCTGCCCTATAGTAATTAAAATATCATAAATAAAAAGATAATTGTTACACCATTGTTGATAGAGGCAAATAAAAAACAATGTAACTACGTTTCAAAAAGGGAATTGTTGAGAAGTTACTATAGGTCTATATTATGGAATAACGTTAAAACTAACACAAAAGAAATTCTAACTTGTATAATAAACCCAAAAGGATATTAATTGGCACATGTACATAAGAAACTCAAGAATGAAAAAGGAAAAAAAAAATCAAGAGATAGATTGGCTTAATGCATGACTACATGAAATCTTTGAACAGTGTCATCTGGAGAACATCTGTCTTTAATCTTCATTATGATCTCTACTTTCTTTATATTGATCTTATTTCCAGGCAACTCTTCTTAAGCAGTGGGTAGAGATAATTTATGTTCTCCTGATTTAATAACCCCAGTGGAAACACATCTTTCCCTGTGGTTAAAGCAGAGATACAGATGTTGTTGACCTGATTGAGTCATGTGCCAATTCTTGAAGCAGTCTCTATGGCAAGGGGACCATATCATATGTTCATCCCTCTAGCTCAGTGCCAAAGCCAATCCTGTTTAAATAGCCTAAACTGAACGGGGGTGGGCAGAGGGCAGGATTTCCCAAAGGAAAATTGTGTTGCTGATATGAGAATGAGGAAAGATAGATTCTCAATAGGCAAAACAGATGTCTTCTAGTGCAGTTTTAACAAGACCCAAAGATGATGGTGGACAAAGTTATAAGTGATTATTATTTTATGTTTATTATATTTGCTAAATTTCTACAATAGTATATTACTTGTAAAATAAAACGGGGGAAAATAAAAACAAAACAGGGGGGAAAGCAATTAATATGACTAAAGGTGTATATGATTTAAAGAAAGAAAAAACCCCAAAGGATGACTCTGACATTTATCATACAAGTTTAAAGTAACATGGGTGGGGGTGTGTGTGTGTGTATGTGTACATGCACACACATGGTATGTATAGACTGAGAAATATGTGAAAGTGTACATATTTAACTGTTTACATTGCTTTTCTCAGGGAAGCATAATCAGAAGAGGAAAGGGTAAAATTATAAATTTTCTGTTATATGTATATATTGTTTGATTTGTTGCCAGAAGCACATATTTTTGTAAGAATAAAAAAAAAATATAAAGCCTAAAAGTTATAGTGAAGAATTTTGCTTTTAGGAATATTGTGATATTTGGAAATTGCTTTTGGGGTGGTAGTAGTAACAATCAAAATAGCTAACATTTACTTGGTGCATTCTCTCCATCAAGCAAACTGTACATATTATGTAATTTTTCATTTAATTCTCACAGATTGACAGGTATACAAGCTTAAACTTAAAGAAGTTGCTAGTTATTCCCAAACCTAGCTGTAAGAATGATCTGGGAAAATAATGCAAACATGAGCTCAGATCCTGTGCTGGGCTATCAAATCAAAATCTCAGAGCTAAAGCTATGTATTTAACAGGCACTCCCATTAATCATTTGTAGTCAGTTTACTCCTGAAGTTTGGGGGTCCCACTGTATCTTGTATTTAGTCTATGACAGCACAACTATCAGTAGTAAGATTCAGAATTGGGTTTTAAGCTGCACTATTAACATGTTATTTTCACTCTTAAAATTAGATGCTAAGTTTTGGATTAATCAACCTTTGTAAACCAGAATGAAAATATCACCAGTAATTAGAAGCTATATATCTGTTTGGAAAATGAGTTGTAACTTCTAGGCCTCTGATTTGCAAATGATCTTTTGAACTGCAAGATAAAAGTTTACTGAAATCAAGATAATCTTGTCATCAGAGCACCCATGTTACTCATTACAAAGCTTTGCAGTATTGACACCTTTTTTTATTATAATACAGCATATTACTATTATCTATTTGTGAAATGGTAACACAAATAGGTGTATTGTTTTAAAGAGCTCTTTATTTTCTTTTTGCCAAATTAGCACTTTTTTTGTCTCAAATAAAATAATACAAAAACATGTTCCACTCCTCATCCCCCATCTCCTCCCACACATGTACAGATACACACAGAAGCATGCTTCAGTTAAACATCACCAATATAATTTTTTCTCTTACAACTTTAATGTGAAAATCTCAGTTTCAGTTTAACTTTGGAAACATTTAAAAGGCAAATGTGGTTTTTACTTGTTTCAGCACCTATGAGGAAAGAAATTATCATATTCAGATAATAATTACACTTTCATGTTAAAAATTTGCAAGCAATAAATTAAGCTAGGATAACAGTAATTTCTTATGGAAGTTGAAATGAATTTGATTTTCCTATGTGATTTATTGTCATACAGCAGATAATAATGAACTGAAACAGGAGTATAGACAGTTAAAGTCCTCTTCAGCTCATGTGCACACAAAACAGCAAAAACATTACATAGAGAATAAAGTGAATGGTGTTCACAGGAATTAGTATGGTGCTGCCACTTCCCATATTCGTTGAATTCTTGGTTATGATCATTGTTATCTTCTTGTAATTTGGACTTGTTTGGGGAGTTTGAGTTGTCTTGAGACTTGGAGTCATATTGGATTTTTGGTTTGACTGGAGATTTGGAGTTGTGTCAGAGTTTGAGGTTGTTTTGGAATTTGGTATTGTCTTAGAAATTAGGCTCATATTGGTTTCCAGGCTCATCCTGGGAGTCAAGACTATTGTAGAACTTGAGATAATCCCACAAGGTTATCAACAAACAGAAGAAACAGGTTGATGAGTGACAACTTGAACATCGTTTTCCTCTGTTTCAAAATAATTACAGAAATTTAACACTTGTACCACAAATATAAGAACTAAATTAAAAGGGGTAAAAAATGTAGGAAATCTCATACTACCACTGGGGAAATGCCAACAGGTTTTAAAAAATCATAGTTTTTAAGATAGATGAAAATTTAGAAATGATCAATGCCAGTCCCTTCATTTCATTTATTTATTTTTAAAGATTTATTTATTTATGCATACAAGAACTGGGGTACAGGCCAGAAGTGGGGGGGGGAGAGGATTTGCCAGAGACAGACTGGGGAACAGAACAGGCAGATTGACTGAAATACACTATTGAGGGGAGCAGCAGGTGAGGCAGGAGAGGTCTGCTGCACCATGTGGGTTACTTCCTGGCCGGGGATTGAACTTGTGTTGCAGTGGGTATGGATAGCTTCATAGGTTGTGCCTTAACCCCTTGCGCCACCAGGGAGGCCCAGCCCCTTCATTTTAAAAATGGGTTCAAAGAGCATAACTTGCCTGTGAATGCATAGCTAAATAACCAGAATTAGAACTTGAGTCTGAGTCTTAGTCTGGTATTCTTTAGTAGGAGTGGATTGTGAAGACATAGTATATCCATATGCCACAGTTTCACAGAAAAAAAAAACTTAAAAGTAAGGCTAATTTTCTTTTATCCTGTATTCAAATCTGATGACTTGCCACATTTTGAGATAATGTAACTAGTCCATCTTGGATATGGTTGAATATTTTTTTAGCTTAATATTTTTATCTTAAAAATTACATTTGGTTCTAATATGTAATTGAGGAAATTTCAAATTAACATTACCTTTTGATGCTTTTTCTTTGAAGATTAAGAATTCAGACTTTCTTCAGTGTCCTAAGAGTGATCTGTGTCCTCTTTAAATATAATTAGTGAAGAAGTCACGTGTTCTATAAGCTTAACTTGCTGTTTGCTTTTGGACATATTCTGCTTCTGTTAAGTGGTTTCCAACTAACTGATGCAAACAGATGGTCTTTGGCAGATATCAAGGAATTTAAATATAGTCTTTCTAAAATCTTCTGGCTTATTTAAAGAACCCAAAGTAAATACCACTTTGTTATTTCTCTTATCCATGTTACCCATCAGTATATTACTTCACTTGATTGACTCTTAACTAGATGAATATATATTTTTTTTGGCCTGCTGTGATTATCATGACTTAAAATCAAGTAAATTCATTAGAGATAGATGTCTTTTTTTTTTTCCTTAAAGCCTCTTGTGTATATTTTTACAGAGAAATCCACAGTTATTTTTAAGTATCAAAATTCTAATTCAGGATATAGCATTATACAGTCTGACTTCTCATAAACAAAGTAGTCTACTAGATAAAAGGTTAAACTTTATTAATATATAATTAAGAGTTGCACGAAAGTGGTACTTTCATCCTTTTACAAAGACTATTAAAAAATGTATTAAACCACTCACGTTGAAGCATATTAAGTAAATTATTTAAAGAATTTCATCTTTTACTGTCCATTTCCTTGATAACTAGCATATAGGGAAGTTGGGTTGTTTTGTGCTAAAATAGTTGCCCAACATTTTTTAAAAATTGCGAGACTGTGAACAACAGTATTGATAAACAAGGAAATTGCTACATAAATGACAGAGGTACAAGTCACTACACGTTCCCTGCTTTGCTATAAAGATATTTTTCTCCTGAATGAATGAAACCAGTGTTTGCTAAATCTTATGTATATAGTACAAATAATGTAGACCCTCATTTACCTGGAGGTTAGCATGATCTGAATTAATAAGTAAACAAAAAAGGCCTCTTAGCAACTAGAGCAGGGATTATAAATCAGAGTACTAAGATAATGTAAATAATTCTTTACTGATGTTCCAAACACCTCAATCTCAAATTATTTAAAAGTCAACATTTCCCTTTCCTGTTCTTGTACCCAGGTATATTCTCATCATTTCTTGCTCAGTTAAAATTGTGTCATCACCTAGCCAAATGGCTCTCTAACCTTGGATTTTCATTGTCTTCTTACCAGTCATAAGCTACTTTGCCTCTTGCTAATTATGTGAAATGCAACTGTTTGAACTCCCCAGCACTCAAATACTCCCAAACAAAAAAATTACTTGCCATTATTTAAGCCTTTAAACACCTCTCACCTCTGTGTCTGTATACAGCCTCCCTGTTTGCCCCAAGTACTTCCTCATCAAAATTCTCTTCTTCCTTCAAAGTTTAACTCTAATGGCAGCACTTTTCATGAGCCTTTCCTAATTCTGCACTTAATAGTCATTTTAGGGTTTCATACTTCTAGAGGATTTACTCGAATCTCCTTTTTTTTTTTTTTTTTTTTTTTTTTTTTTTTTTTTTTTTTTTTTTTATAGAGGCATGCTTTATTTAGTTTTGTTTATACATGCACTGGTACAGTCAGAAGCGCCGAGAGAATTCACCAGAGCCAGAGCGGGGAGCAGAGCAGGCAGAAGGACCGAAGTACACTGCTGAGGGGAGCAGCGGGCGGCAGGAGAGGTCTGCGCGCCATGTGGGACCCTCCTCTGGTGGCCGGGGAGCAGCCGGGGATCGAACCGGCGCCGCAGAGGCCGCGCGCAGCTTCGCAACCCAGAGCTCAACCGCTGCGCCACCGGGGAGGCCCTTTTTTTTTTTTTTTTTTTTTTTGCTATAGATTTTTCCTCAGCCTTTTTCCCCCATCATTTTCTGACTTTCTTGTAATTAGGCAATATCTCATTCTTTGTATTCCTTCTGCCTGCCAGCACAGTGTGTGCTTTCTTATACAGAATAAGACAAAGTAAACATTATAAAAACTGAAAAAAAAAAAAAATTCATCGAAATAACTCCTCTGTGTCTTCATGTCTAAGGGTTGTCATTAATGATGTCTAAAATAGTAAGAGACATTTATTTGGTCATTTTCCCTATATAATAAGTATAAATTTGCAAGTCATAGCCCTGAGTTTAAGTATGTAGGGTGAAGGGGAAATTTCCCCCTACCCCTCCAGATTCTGCTGTGATTGGCCAAGTAATCAAAACAGCATCAGACAGGATTAGCAAGAGAAAAAGACCAATTTTATTATGTATGTTCTGGGAATCAACATAGAAATGAAGATTCCAAGGTCAGTGAAGAAAAATGAGGATATATATCCTGAACTGAGGAAGGGACTAGAGGTCTGGGGCATCAAGGAGAGAGGAAGGGAGGGGACTCACATGACGAATAGTGGGTGACTCATGAGAAAGACCAAATGCTCAATAATTAGATGTTTGCACTGCCATATAAATAGGTTTCTGTGATAAAAGGGCTATTTCTGGTACTAACTCTGATTCTGGGTAATAACCCCAATTTTCATTCTAATAGTTAAGGGAGTAAAGTCATTTTAAGGCAGTAAGTATAACACCTAAATATAATTTTGGTATTTCTAGATCTTTCTATTTCCCTTCACATATTAGTTCTTCCAAAATTAAAAAATGGAAAAAGTGATCTTTTTTATAAAATTTGAGTGCTTGTTAAATTTCACACAGCAATTTCTTATAAACTTCAAGTTGCAGTTACTTTAGAAACAGGTCCAGTTTTTCTTTCTGTAACTTATTTCTTTGCTATTTTAAGGCTTTTGCCTCATGAAAAGAACACTTGAATGTTTTGTTGAGTGACAGTTACACTTTGATGACAATGGAAAAACACTTTTTGCTTTTTAGAAAACCTTCTGTTAGTACTAGTACTCTACCATCTGTGCCTCTTGTCCCTTTTAAATATAACTTGAAGTTTTGAAATTTCTATATATTTGGTTATTTCTGCAAATAGTTTGGGTTTTAAATCTTTGTTTTTCTGTTCTGGTTTTTACCTGTATTTTAAATTAAAGCATTAAAAACATTTAAGTGATATGTAGCAGCAAGTCACTTTTTAGTGTGGACAGTTACTTTTCCAGAAACTGGAAGATTCTTGACTAAGTGGATATGGAAGTATGCAAAAAAAAAAAAAATGTTATTGTTATGTTACTCCCAAATGTGAGTAAATTTTAGAATTGTATATTACTGCTTTTCCCTTCTTCAGGAACACGTCAGCACCTTCATTTTAGAAATCGAATATAGGAAAAAGAGCACATTTCCCCTTTGTTGCAGAACACATGTCCATCTTTGAGTATTTGTCTTCTTAATGGCATTATATTGTACGAGTGTTATCTAATTTTGGTTTGTCATTCTTATTTTTTATTACCAATGGGGAAAAAAATTAACTTTTCTGGAAGACTTTATTTCTGTCTCTTGAATAATATACCAAGATTGTACCATCTACCATGAGTTTTAAATAAACAGTCTTCATTTCTACCTGCTCTTAACCATATATCTAATTAGTGCTTAAATCTTCCCCATACTACATACTACATACAGACTTGGTTTGTAGCTTCATGAGTTGTTTAAGCTGGAATCAGTGAACTTTTTTTGTAAAGGACCATATAGTAAATATTTTAGATTTTGCAAGCCATGTAAGAATTTATTTTTCTTTTAATAAAAAAATCTTTTAAAAATATTTTATTGAATTAGTTTTAATCTCAACACTCTTCTGTTTTTTCCCTTTTTATTAGATTAGCATTGATTTATAACATTATATATGCTTCAGGTGTACAGCCTTATAAATCAACATCTATATATACTCCTTTTTGTTCACCACCACACATCTAGTTACCATCCATCACTCTGCAGTTGATCCCTTTTATATGGCTTATCCTACCCACTTCTTACCCTCCCTTTCCCCTCTGGTAAACACTATTTTGTTCTTATTGTTTGAATTAAGTTTGTTTTTGTTTTGTTCATTCACTTGTTTTGCTTCTTTACCTCCATATTAATGAACTCATATGGGGTTTGTTTTCTCTATGTGACTTATTTTACTCATCATAATGCCCTCTTAAGTCCATCATGTTATTGCAAATGGCAGGATTTCTTTTTTTTTTCTATCTGAGTAGTATTCCATTGTGTGTGTGTACACACACTCATATCTACTCGTCTATTGATGGGTACCTCATTGTTTCCAGATGTTGGCTACTGTGAATAATGTGATGCACATATCTCTTTGAATTAATGTTTTTGTATTCTTTGGATAAATATGCAAAAGTGGAATAGCTGGGTGATATGGTATTCCTATTGTTGATTTTTTGAGGAATTCCCGTACTGTTTTCCATAATATTTACATTCCCACCAATAGTATATCTACAGGGGTACCCATTTGCTAATATCTCTTTCTTGTCTTTTTAGTAATAGCCATTCTCACTGGTGTGAGGTGGTATCTTGTTGTTTTGCTTTGCATTTCCATAATAATAAGAAATGATAAGCATCTTTTCACATTGCTATGGACCATCTATAGATGTACTTTGGAGAAGTGTCTATTCAGGTTCTCTTTTAATCATGTTTTTGTGTGGTTGATTTGTGTGAGTTCTTTATATATATTTTAGATATTATCCCCATCTGACATATGGTTGGCATAATTTCTTCCCAGTTAGTAGGTTGTTTTTTCATTTTAATATTCTTTTTTTCCACCATGCAGAAGCTTTTGAGTTTGATGTAGGTCCATTTGTTTGCTTTTGCTTTGTTTGCCTTGCCAGTGGAGACACATTCACAAATACTCCAAGAAGGCCAGTGTTGAAGAACTTATCACCTATATCTTTTTCTATGTGTTTTATGGTTTCAGGTCTTATATTCAAATCTTTAGTCCATTTTGTGTTGATTTTTATGTATGATGTAATGTAATGGTCTAATCTCATTCTTAAGCATGTGACTAGAGTTTTCTCAGCCTCATTATTAAAGAGACTTTCATTACTCTTTCATGCTTTTAACTCCTATTTCATAAATACTTGTCCATGTATATAGATTTATTTCTGAGCTCTCAATTTTGTTCCCTTGATCTGTGTTTTTGTTTTCATTCTAGTAACATGCTGCCATGATTACTATCATTTTGTGGAATAATCTCAAGTAAGGGATCATGATTCCTCCATTTTCATTCTTCTTTCAGAATTATTTTGACTATTCAGAGAATTATGTAGTTAAAAAAATTGGAATTTTTGTTCTGTTTCCATGAAGAATACCATTAAAATTTTGATAAGGATTTGCATTGAATCTGTATATTGCTTTAGGTAAAATGTCCATTTTTGTAATGTTAATTCTTCCAATCTATGGGCATAAATTTTCTTTCCACATTTTGTGTCCTCATTTTTTCTCCCAGGAGTGACTTACAAATTTCAGTATACAGGTGATTTACTTCCTTGGTTAAATTTATTGGTAATTTATTCTTTTTGGTAGAGCTGTAAATGGGATCCTTTTATTATTTCCTTTTGCTGATAGTTCACTGCTTGTGTAAAGAAGTGCAACCAATTTTTGTATATTCATTAGAGCCTGTAATAAATATTCATTTATTATTTATAATAGTTTTTTCCACAGTCTTGAGTTTTCTGTATATAGAATCATATCATTTGAAAATAATGACAGTTTTACTTCTTTTTTTTCCTGTCTTGGTATCTCTATTTGTTTTTCTTGTGTAACTGCTCTGGACTTCTGGAATTATGTTGAATAGTACTGGTGATAGTGGCATCTTTGTCTTGTTCCAGATCTTAGAGGAAAAGCTTTCAGTCTTTCACCGTTTAATATGAATAATTCTAATTGTGGGTTTGCTACATATGCCTTAATTATGTCGAGGTTTATGTCTCTTCTATGTCCATTTTTATAAGATTTTTTTTGGTCATAAATGGGTATTTTTTTTAAAATTTATTTATTTATGCATACAAGAGCTGGAGTACAGGCTAGAGATGAGAGGGGGTGAGAGGATTCACCAGAGACAGAGTGAGGAACAAAACAGGCAGACTGACCGAAATACCCTGCTGAGGGCAGCAGTGGGCGAGTCAGGAGAAGTCTGCTTCACCATGTGGGTTTCTATCTGGCCAGCCGGGGATCGATCTTGTGCTGCAGAGGCTGCAGATAGCTTCATAGTGTGGTACTTAACCCCTTGCGCCACCAGAAAGGCCCATAAATGGGTATTAAAGCTTGTCAAATACTTTCTCTGCATGTATTGAAATGATCACATGGTTTTTATATTCTTCATTTTGTTGATGTGTTTTATTACCTGATTGATTTGCATGTGTTGAACCATCCTTGCATCTTTGGAAGAAATCCTACTTGATCATGATGTATTGATCCTTTTAATATGTTTTTGAGAGTGATGGCAAAGTGAAGATGCCAGACTTAACTCCTCCACATACTCGCAACAGAATTACAACAAAAAAAGACAGCAACCTCTAATAGATAAACAAATGACTGTTGCATTCATTAGGCGCAATGGCATGACCTAAAAGAATGGGGAAAAACTAATTAAACTGTGTCAAGAGCTATACTGAGAGGGAGGGGCAGATGTTATACAGAGCAGTTCTGCTGTTAACTCAAGGACAGATGCCCACATCAGGGACTTTAAAAACTGGCACTAGGCTGGAGAAGGGGGATACATAGAGTATCCATGCAGGACAGAGGATGTACCCCAAGAGAGAAATAGGAGTAAGAAAGCAGAACAATAATTACTGGCTTGAGCCTGAGGCTCCCATATTATAACAGTTGGAGCCTGAACTGGTGGGGAGAACTAGATTGGATCAACCATATCTCATAGAAGAGGCTGTCATTTGCAATCTTATGCTGTGATGTGCAAAACCCCTGTTTTATCCGCCCCCCTCCTAGCATCAAAACTAAGACAATTAAATGCTCTCACTAAGCAAAGTTTAAGCACCTGCATCTTAACAACAGGAGTAAGCACCTCATGATAAGTCTCCATTGTTGAAGAGCAAAAAGGACAATTCTCAGTTTGTGGCCCTGTTGCAACTTTATTCCCCAATCAGTGCCAGATCTATTTCATAACTACAGTCTAGAGTCTGAAACTAGACTGTTTCAGATGTCTTGGACAGGAGTTGGCCTAAGGGAAGGGGTCACTGTGGATCCCCTACCACACAACTTGGGTACCAGCAGCACTATAGGAAACTTGAAACCTTGATGCTCACTGGAGGCAACATTTCAGTGCCCTGCTGCCCTTATTCCTTCCTACCTACTGCTGCTTTCCAGCATAGTGCCACAGCCATCTAGATAGGTGCAAAGATATCAGTCTATGCAATAGAAGATATCTAAAGAGTTTGCGTTAAAATAAACCCTAGAAATATACCTAGCTTCATGTAGGAGGAGTATAAATTTATTAATGTAAGAAAAGGAAATCCCCTATTATAACTCAGAAGAGAACAATGAAGAGATAGAACATATCATAAACTCTAAAGAAAAATATCTCCAAGAGAAAGTTTTAGTCCAAAACTGCAGATTATGCCTCATATGAAGTTTTTAATAGCTGTAAACCGTGCTTCCTGAATTAAGAAAGACAATGGGTTATCAAAAACAGGATGGTCATGAAAATATATGGCTGTTACACCTAGAAAAATACTCTAATTGAATTAAAGAATACAATAGAGGGTCTCAACAGTAGGCACACACAGGCAATGGAGTAAATCAGTGAACCTGAAGCACAATGGTAGAATACATAAACAGAGCAACAAAGAGAAAAAGAATTTTAAAAACCGTGTAAGAGCCTTCTGGGACAACCTAAAAAGAAATATCATCCATCCCATGGAGGTCCCAGAAGAGAAAGAAAGTCATAAAAAACTTATTTGGAGAAATAATCACTGAAAACCATCTCAACAAGACATCCTGATCCAAAAGGTCCAAAGAGTTGTTAACAAAATAACACCAGACCAATACACTCAAGGCAGATTGTAATTAAACTGTTGAAAGTAAGTGTCAAGAACAAAAGAGAGAATATTTAAAATATCAAGAGCAAAAAGGATACCCGAAAAGCAACAAAACAGTGAATATCAAGGCAGACACCTAACTCTTTGGGCATGGAGGAGGTGGAGGAAAGTAACAGTGTGGCCCCTCAGAGCCAGCTAAAGACCCGACTGTACAGTGGGTCACACAAACAGCACATCTGTGCTGACCTCAGTAGAATCCTCAACTAAAAAATAATAGAAGTAACACATCAAACAACAGAAATGTAATTTAAACAAAACATAATAGAAAGCCCTCAAAACATAAAAAAGACAAGTTAAACCAAAACAAAAACATAACAGAATGTCAGTGAGCACTTATGTCTCAGTTACACCTTAAGTGTAATGACCTGAACTCACTATTCAAAAGATGTAGAGTGGCTGATGGATTGCAGAACAATGCCCAATCTTCTGCTGTTTACAAGAAACTCCCCCTACCTATAAAGACAAGCCTAGACTTAGAGTTAAGGGCTGAAAGATGGTTATGTAAGTGAATAACACTAAAAAAAAAAAAAAAAATCAGAAACAGCTATACTTATATCTGATAAAATAGACTTCCACTTGAGAAAGGTAATAAGAGATAGAAAAGGACACTATACTTTGATTAAGGGTCTAATACGTGAAGAAATAACAATCATATGTACTGAGTGGTGGAGCACCAGTATACATAAGACAATGACAGAACTTAAGAGAGATGTTAATAATAACAAAACAATATTCTAATACCTCTTACAACAGTGAAAAGATCAACAAGACAAAGCATAAATAAGGAAATAATAGCTTGAAAAGAGGCTCAAGACCAGGGAGGTCTACCAGACCTCTGCAGAACACTCCACCCAAAAATTTTTGCATAAACATTCTTCTCAAGTGCGTATGGAATATTTTTAAGAATTAACCATATTTTAATACAAAAGCAATTATTCAGACTATAGGGACTGAAATTTTACCTAATACTTTCTTCAACCATAATGCTGTAAAAGCAGAAATCAAGGAGGGGAAGTCCTTTACTTCCAAAATACCAACAATAATGTAAGCCAGTATTACCGCAATTAAAAAAAAAGTGGGGGGCCTCCCCTGGTGGTGCAGTGGATGAGCGCTGGGCTGCAAAGCTGCCCGCAGCCTCTGCAGCGCTGGTTCGTTCCCTGGCCACCGGCGAGGGTCCCACATGGCGCGCAGACCTCTCCTGCCGCCCGCTGCTCCCCTCAGCAGTGTTTTCAGTCCTTCTGCCTGTTCTGCTCCCTGCCCTGGATCTGGTAAATTCTCTCACCCTCCTGCGCTTCTGACTGTACCCAGTGCTTGTATAAATAAATAAATAAATCTTTAAAAAAAAAAAGTGGGAACAAAAATTTTTAAAAAATCAAGTACAAGGAAGAAAACAAGAAAAACAGTGACTGCATGGAGATTAAACAACATGTTGCTTAATAGCAATTGGATAAAATAGGAAATCAAAGCAGAAATTTAAAACATTGGAAGAGTGAAAAAGATGATACAAACTATCAGAATTTATGGGATTCTGTAAAAAAAAAAAAAAGTGGATCTGAAGAGAGAAGGTAATTGCAATACAGGCCCACATTAAGAAACAAAAAGTAGGGCCTCCCTGGTGGTGCAAGGGGTTGGAATGCAGCCTATGAAGCTGTCCGCAGCCACTGCAACACAAGTTCGATCCCCGGCCAGGGAGATACTCACATGGCACAGCTGATCTCTCCTGACTCCCCCGCTGCGCCCCTCAGCAGTATATTTCAGTCAGTCTGCCTGTTCTGTACCCCACTCTGTTTCTGGTGAGTCCCCTCACCTCCCATACTTCTGGCCTATACCCCAGTTCTTGTATGCATAAATAAATAAATCTTAAAAAAAAGAAAAAGTATCCCAAATAAACATCTAATATCATCTGTAAAGCACCTGAAAAAGAGGACCAAATAATATCCAAAATTAGTATAAGGAAGAAAATAATAAATGGAAATAAATGACATATAGATCAAAAAGACTGTCAAAAATATCAGTGAAAGTAAGAGCTGGTTCTTTGGAAGTTAAAGTAGATAAACCTCTAGGGAGGCTAGCCAAAAATAAGAGAAAAAGAAAACACAAAAGAATCACAAATGAGAGAACTAGCACAGAAATAAAAAAAGATCATATGCCACAAATTTGATAACCTTAAAGAAAGCAGAAACTATATTTCTAGATCTATATAGTTTACTAATACTAATCCAGGAAAAAACAATTGACTTGAATAGATGGATCACAAACATGGACATTGAAGCAGTAATAGAAAACCTTCAAAAAACAAAAGCCTAGGACCAAATAAATTTTATCAAGCTTTTAAAGAAAAACTAATGCCCACCTTGCTCAAGCTATTTTAAAATACAAGCGGGAATGCTCCCTGGTACATTTTACAGTGTTAATATTAGCCTAATATTGAAACCAGACAAATGCAACACACAAAAAGAAAATTGAAGACCAATATCCCTGATGAATATTGATGCAAATTTTTTCACAAAATATCAGCAAATCAAATTTAACCGTGTACCACAAGGATTATACACCATGGGTCATATGTGATTTATCCAAAAGGACGCAAGGATGAGTTAATATTGCATAAATCAGTTAAGTGCCCAATCAAGTTTTGGGCATATTTTCAGAGAATATGAAATCATAAAAGACACCGTATGTTCTGCATTGTTCATAGCAGCTTTATTTGCAGTAGCTCAGACATGAAAGTAACCTAAATATCTGTGGATGATTGGATCAAGAAGATGTGGTATATATCAACACATACCATGTAGTATTAATTATATAGCTGTAAGAAAGAATGAATTGGAGCCATTTTCAACAAAATGGGAGGAATTCAAATGAATTATGTGCGACCAAGGAAGTTAAAGGATAAAAGCAAATACTGGACATTTTCAAAGCAGATAATTTAATATTGTAAAAACCCTTTCAGTAACCATTGGACATCAATAAACATCCTAAGGGCTCAGAAGTTAAGAGTGAGAGAGGAGGGAAAGGGAGAAGGGGACATAAGGGATGATGGGAAGAGAGGACAATAATAGTTTTCTTAAAAATTATAAAAATATAAATAATTGAAGTTTCTATAGTTGTTTTAGTATCTTTCCTTTTAACTTTTATACTATTATTATTTTATACCTTATTTTAATTTTCTGATTCTATTTATCACATTATTCAAGATTTTGTGTATTTTTTTTTTTGTTTTCATGTAGATCTTCTTTGAACTTTTCTAAAGCAGATCCCAGCCATTGTCTGGGAAAACCTTTTTTCTTCCATGAAATTTAAATGATGATTATGCAGGGTATGCTTGACCAGTAGTTTTTGTCTTTTAATATTCTAAGTATGTCATTCCACTGTGTCCTGACCTTGTAGACTTTCTGCTGAGAACTCTGGTGATTGTCTGATGGAAGTACCTTTATATGTTACATATTTTTTGCCTTAGAAGCCATTTATATTTTTTCTTTATTGTTGACTTCTGATAATTTTATTTTTATGTGTCTTGCTTTAAGTCTTTTGCAGTTAACTAATTAGGTGTTCTATTGTGTTCATAGACAAGTATGATTAGTTTCCCCCCTAGGTTTGGGACATTCTCAGCTATTACTTCTTTAAATAAGCTTTCTGCTTCCTTCTCCTCCCTCTCTTCACCTTCTGAGATGCTCATTATCCTTATGTTTCTCTTCTAGAGGTGTTGTTGTTCTAATAGGTTTCTTCATTTTCTTTTGAATCCTAGTTCCCCTTCTTTACTTGAGTCACTTTTAGAATCGGTCTTCAATCTCACTGAATCATTACTTAGTCAGAGACTGTCCTGCTTTCTGTACTTTCTGTAGTCGTCTTCATTTCACCTTTTGAAATCTTTATATCCTGCATCTCTGTTTGCTGGTGAAGTATTCTTTCTGGTTCCTAATTTCCTTTCTGAGCCCATTGAGTTGCCGTTCTATATTTTCTTGTAGTTTATTATGGTTCTTTTTTTATAGCTATTTTTAATTCTCTGTTAGATTACACATTCTGCTTAATGTATAATTTCTGGAGATTTATTTTTCTCTTTGTTATTCCATGTTGCTATGATTTTTCATATTATTTGTTGGTATGTTCCTCTGCATATTATCTAATGGTAAATTGGCACTTTTTTCCCAGAGTAAGGGGCACTGTTACTTTTGTTTTTAGTTTCTTTTCCATATTAGGGCCACCATTAGAGAGAGGGAGAGGATACAAGGGAGCTGGTCTTTAGTAATGTAGTTCTGGATAGGCAGGTATGCGCATACCCAGGTATGCAGTCATTATGTTGCCCCCTTTCCCTGTAAACCTGGATCAGGTTTTCTCTTTGTGCAGTTTTTATTGTTGCTGCCCACCACAGGGCTGTTGGGTTTATATAGTGTTCACTGGGGCTTTAGGGCACAGGTCTCCGTGCTCTGTCTGCCCTTCGCACTCACCTGATCAGTGGATAGAATACAGTTCTACCATCTTCTTTGCCATGGCTCTATCATTTCCACTATCCCAATACACCCACCTTCAGATTCACAGATATTTGGGTCTCTGAATTCCTAGCATGGTGATCAGAGGAATTCTGTTTTAAATGTTCTGTTGTTTGTAGTTTAAGGGGGAGAAGTGATAATAACATTACGATGCTTTATGTTACTTTCTTCTTTTTAGCAGCCCTTTAAAAATATAAGAACCATTCTTAGCTTGCAGGTCATCCAAAAATAGGCTACAAGCAGCCTGGGGGTAGGAAAATCACCAGTTTGCTGATCTCTCATCTAGGCTTTTGCAACAGCTTTCTAACTGGATTCTTTGTCAATAGTATTTTACACCTGTCCTCCATCTTCCACATTACTTCCAGAGTGATCTTTGTAAAAGATGACCATATCACTTCCAGAGAAAACTGTGTGATCCTGCTAGCTATGTTTTCATACTTAAGACATTACATATCACCTTTGGGAATTTTTGCCGTTTCTTCATGTTTTTATTTTTTTCTTAAAAGAAATTTATAAGTAGCAAATCAGTATTGAGTGGCCTATCTAGGAAACAGTAAACAAAAGATAATGACAGAAAAGAAATAAGGAACTATTAAATACCTGTTTCATATACCACCCCATCATGTAGGTAACACACTTGAAAAAACCATTTGCTCATTAAAAAACTTTGTTCCTTAGCATTTCATAAAGTCTCTTAATAATCTTTTATTCTGTTCATATTTGTTGCAAGATTGCTGAGCTAAAGCAGATCGAAAGTCATTTTGGTGAGAGGCTAGATGTGGCCTTATTTTGGAAAACCGAGGCTGTTGCCATGTTGGATATGTTTCTAAGTAAATCTTGTGTGCTTCTGGACTCTTTTCAAGAACATATGTTCAGAGGTATCACTGGAGTACCAGCAGGGTAGTTGTCAAGGAGACACTAGGGAGTCGGCAAAATTACAAAATCTTCCCAGAAGGTTTAGCATGCCAAGTGAGCATTTTGTCTTAATTGGTCATTTAATTTTAATAATAAAATACTAGTTAATCATCAGTGTGTAGTACTATTTGTAGAGGGATGGTCCAGACTTTTGTAAAGTCATTAACTGCTGCAGCAACACTGACCATCTCGCCATTGTCCTTTCCTGCCATGCCCTGGCAGCCTGTCATGCCTCTGTGCTTTTGCATAGACTTGTCATTAGGTCTGAATGCTTTTAACACAGGGCAGCTTCTCATTTTTGATTCTCTGTAACTTGACTGACTAGGCAAAAACACACGCACAAAACACCTTCATTGAAATACAGTTCACATAATATTCATCCTTTTACAGTTTACAAGTGATTTCAGTATATTCACAGATTTTTGCAGTTATCACCACCATCCTGATTTAAACATTTCATCACCCCTGAAAAGAAACCCTGTACCCATTAGCAGTCATTTCCCATTCCTCCTTGCCCCCATTCCCCCAATCCCTGACAATCTCTAATCTTTCTGTTTTTGTGGATTTGCCTCTTATGGATATTTCACATATGTGGAGTCATTTTTTGTTGTTGTTGTTGACTGGCTTCTTTTGCTTCCATATTTTCAAGATTCATGGGTGTTGTATGTATTGGTATACTTTGTTCCTTTATATGGCTGAATAATATTCCATTGTATAGTTATACCACATTTATTTGTTTATTGATCTGTTAATGGATATTGTTTCCAATTTTTGGCTATTACGAATAATGCTGCTATGAATATACATGTATAAGCTTTTGTATAAATGTTTTTTAATTTTCTTTGTATATGTGTTAGCAGTACAATTGCTGAGTCTTATGGTAATTTGATATTTAACCCTTTGAGAGACTACCAAACTGTTTTCCAAAATGGCTATCACTTTACATTTGCACCAGCAGCATATGAGAGTTTTAATTTCTCCACATCCTCACCCAACACTTGTTCTTAACTGTCATTTTAGTCAGATTTTGATAAATAACTTTTTACTAAATAATTACCAATTCTGTTACTTTTTATTAGTAGTAATAATAATTTATACAAATATGTAATACTGATATTTCTATTTAACAGTGACCATGTTAGAATAGAATTTTTCCTTTTTTAAATTGAGATGTAATTTACATACAACATTTCATTAGCTTCAAGTGTACAACATGCTGATTTGGTATTTTTTTATATTGCAGTAATCACAATAAGTGTAGTTAACATCCACCACTACATAGCTAAAAATGTTTTTCATTGTGATAAGAATCTTTAGTTTACACTCTAAGGAACTTTCAAAAACACAGTGCAGTATTATTAACTGTGGTCACCATGTTGTGCTTACTTTATAAAAGGAATTTTCTACCTTTGGCCTTTACCCACTTTGACCATCTCTCAACCTCTCTCTCTGGCAGTGACCTGTCTGTTCTTATGATCTTTGAATTCTACTTACTTCTCTGTGTGTGTGTGTGTGTGTGTGTGTGTGTGTGTGTTGTGTGTTTTCAGATGCCATTTATTAGTGAGGTCATACAGTATTTGTCTTTCTCTGACTCACTTCATTTAGTATGTGCTGTCAAGTTCCATCCATGTTAGTGCAAATGGTAAGATTTACTTTTTTACAGCTTAATATGCCATTGTGATGGTCTCTGTATGTGTATGTGTATGTGTGTATCACATTTTCTTTATCCATTTGTCCATTGATTGGCACTCAAGTTGCTTTAATATCTTAGCTATTATAAATAATATATCACATATAATATATAATTATATAAATATATGAATTATATAAATAATAAATGTTATAATATCATAAAATAATGGTGTGTGGAATGTAACTTTTCTGTATATCTATTGGACTTCTAACTCCTAGGTCTTAGTTGTCTTCACCTGGATACACAAAATCTAGTAGTGTGTATGGCATTTCATACAACACTTAGTAAATGAATCTAACTTTTAATTATATATATGTAATCATTCAGTGATACTGTTAACAATAATCACCAGTTTTAATTATAGACTACATGATGTAGTTTGAAGAAGACTTGATTTAATAATAATGATTAGAGTTAGAGTTCTGAATTGAGCCAAAAGATTTCTTGAATGGTTTTTTTTTTTCTGTGATGTTTGGTTTATAGAAGTATAGTGACTTTGAGTGAAATAAGACTTTGGTTTATTTGTCAAAGATGATTTAGTGATTGATACATACTGAAAAATCTGGTGGTCATGATTTGACATGTGCAACAAAAAAAGTAACTACATCCCTCAATTGCTCTGAAAATCAGTTTTGTGTGTGTATGTGTGTGTTTAAATCTTTGTAGTTCACCTTTTAATTAAATATGTAATTCTTGAAAGGAAATAACGCTGAGATATATTTACAAGGTTTGACTATGTAAAACAACATGGAAATATTCTAAAATAAGCATCTAAGAACAATACATTGAAGTAAATATTGTTTCCTTCAAGAGTCACTGTTGGGAGTGATGTATTCTCTTCAAACTATGCTGCCTTCAGGCACATTATTTTTGAGAAATATATTTTGGAAGTGCTTTCAAAATCTAAAGCATGTTCTCATTAAATCAGATAGGAACATCTCCAAACTTGAAATTTTTGATAAGCAAGATAAAATTTTCTTTGATAATACCATTTTTTGTTGTTGTTTAAAATGAGTATTTTCTTATATCACTTATAAACGGATTCTTCGTGGTATTTGAAAGGAGGAACCCCAGAGTTTTCAGTAATGACAGTCTCATTGAAATAAGAGTGTAATAACTCAATATGACTGCTTTGAAAAAAATTACAGAAATAAATACCATGTGTGATATTTATTTTTAAAGTTAAAATTAGGGTATCGTCAACTTGCAGTTAATATATGAAGTTATTTTACTATTTTCAGGTGACTCCTTGACCCTTTGATTAGTTTTGACATATATTCAGAGTCTTTAGCTTTCATTGTATCTCTCTAAGTTCATATATAAATATCCTACTTTTTTTTAAGTTTAGAGTTAGGTAAGACACTCAACACTTCATCCAAGTGTATGTTATGATAGCAAGACAGAGTTTACATAATTGTAGAAAGCCGTATATCATAAGGAAATATCTTAGAGCCTATACATAGATGAATTTACTTTTAAATGTTTACTTGCTTCCTTTAATTGTCATTAGTATGAGGAAATGCAGCTGAGTATCTGATGCTTAAGTAATAGAATTGGTAAATGGATGTGGCTGTGTGCCAGTTACTCTTATAGTACATATCTCAGATGCAACAGTGGTCTGAGGCTTTAGTTGGCAAATAAGGGCCTTCCCAGTGGTTATTGTGGTGAATGGCATCCTTGTTTTCCTTTACTGAGCTTTTGGTTTTTTTCTTTCTCAATGAAAAGTCGTTAAATCTTGGTTTATTTTCTGTAAATAAGAGAATTCATTTTGTTTGTTTGAACTATGACGATGGACAACAAAATAACTCAAACTAAAAAACTACCTTACCTTTCCTGGTATTGAGTATTTCATACTCAATATTTATTTGATCCTTGGCATTGAGATATCCATGTGAAATGTTTGAATATCTAATTTTTTCTGCTTCATCATATTTCCCATGGGATAAATAAATCATAAACTTTTTAAGCTATTTCCCTGAAGTGTAACTACAGAGGACAGATACATGGGGAATTTTTATCATTGTGGGTTCAGGTTTATTTTTTTTCCATACATGGGTCATTTCCATTTCTGATCTTGTTAATGACCCAAGAATATCTTATACAGATTACTTATGCAGTAATCTTTCAAATATCTATGTAGCCCCTACAGAATTCCTTAACATACATGATTTAATCTTAAAATATCCACATGGAATATATATTCTTCACTACATTTTTATCAGAAGACATTTAATCTCTTGCCCACGATAACAACATAGGCTATAGGTGACAAAACCTTCCCTCCTGTTCATGATTGCAGTAAATCACGGTGTGCTTTAAATACACTTAGAGTTTTCGTTTAAAAAAAAGTTACTTTTATTATGTGGTTGTATTTTTGTGTGTAATTTCTGTGCTTTGAGTTTATCAATCACTTCTAACATTCAGAGTATCAGTCCACTGTTTATAGAAAAGGTAAGTGGTTATATTGAGCATATGTCTCAATTTGTTCTTAAACATGTTTAATGATGTTGGGGTTGTTGAACCAACATGTTATTTCTTAAGAGTTTAGCTTCTTTTAAATCTCACTTTCCACCACAGTTTTCCAAGTGTGAAGCAAATTAATCTGCTTAACACACTATTAACACAAGCAGGTGGCATTTGTTTCTGTTTCTCTGACTGGCTTCCCTTGTGCAATATATTTGTTCTAAATTGTTCACAGGTATCAGAATTAACTTTTCTCTGGCATTGTTCCAAATGTCATTTCCCATTGCCCAGAACTCATTTCTTAAATGACAGATAGAAGCCTAGCCAAATCCTCCTTTCATTCTTAGCTTTTCTTTTATCTCTCTTTTCTCTGCACTGTGAAAAAACTTAGACTTTAAAATAAGACTTGCAAATTTGACTTGGTTTGTCTGAAAAAGGCCATTGTTAGTCCTCAGTCACATCTTTGATCTGTATTAATTCATTATTCATAAATTCACATCAGGATGGCTAAAAAAAAAAAAAACTCCTAAGAATAAATGATATATAAACTGAAATAAAACAAATAAATAAAGATTTGCCAAGGGAAGAAGAGCAAAGGGCTACCAAAGAGAACATGTAGCATTTCTGGAAGCCTGTTTGCAATAGATAGAATGGTGAATTAGGAGAGACAAACAGACCTTTTGTTTGAACCAATCAGTATGAGAGCTAGAAAATTTTAAGATGATAGTATAAAGGGAAAAAAGGGCATTATTTTGAGCCTTATTCTGAGACTTGGGAAATTTTTGAAATTTTTGTTTTGTTTTGTTTTGATTTGATTTTAAGGAGAGAAAAGAGCTTGTTTGGATAGATTTGTTGGGGGAGAGTCCTGATAGCAGTTGCTCACAATAAAGCTAAAGTAAACTAAAGCCATATAGTATACTTCCAGAACTCTTAATTGTGCTTCTCTATGTCTAATCTTTACTTCATGATAAAAATTCTATTTTGGACCACCCTGACCTGTTCACAGTTCATCTTGTATATTTTCCTTTTCTTGTTTTCCTACTCAACCTTGATCCCTTGGACAGCTGTTTTAGTAGTTTTCTTAGATCTCTGTATTTTTCAAGGACAAAACAGTTAATAAAACACACTTGGTATATATTACAAACTTTTTTAAACCAACTTGACCTTTATTTTTATTTTTTTTTCTTTAAGATTTATTTATTTATGCATACAAGAGCTGGGGCACAGGCCAGATATGAAGGGGGTGAGAGAACTCACCAGAGACAGAGTGGGGAACAGAATAGGCAGACTGACCAAAATAAACTGCTAAAGGGTAAAGGGAGCAGCGAGCGAGACAGGAGAGAGGTCTGCTTTGCCATGTGGGTTGCTCCCTGGCAGGCCGGGAATCGAACTCATGCTGCAGAGGCTGCAGATCGCCTCATAGTGTGGTGCTCAACCCCTTGTGCTGCCAGGGAGGCCCTGTATTACAAACATTTTGATAATATCTTTTTTCATTTTCCCTGGTTCTTAACATCTATGTTTATATCCTATAATTTCTGCTTATATTTCTAATATACTGCATTTTCTATATTTCAAGCATAAAATTATTCCTAAATATTTTTATTAGTCATGTTCATTCTGCTTAATGAATTATCATTTACTTAATCAATTTCATAATGGTAGATACTTGGCATTGTTTTCATTTGTCTTGCTGTTAAAAGGAATGCTGTGATTTACCTAAAATTTAATAGGTTAAAGATTAAAATATTGTCTTTTTTTTTTTTTTTTTAAATACATATCCAAAAGGACAGCTTTATTACAAAAGGGGAAGGGAAGTAAAGGTTGGTTGCACAGGCACAAGTGAGCAGAAAGATCTCACCGTGAAAGGGACAGGTTTGTTGAAAGAAATACCTGCATAGTCACAGGAAAGCAGTTTTAGGAGAGCTGTCAATATTTAGGTTTTTCATCATTGCCAGTTGATGTCTAAAGAGATCAGTCGTGTGAATTTGGCTATTTCATTATATCTTCCTTGATTATTAATTTTTTAAAAACTGCTGATTTAAAAAATGAGAAATGATATATTTTTATTGCATTTCTCAATTATTATTTGATTGGTGATATCCCATGTACATATCAGTCATCACATGTCTTATCTTGTAAATGTCATTTGTATCCTTTGCCCACTTACCATTGGGAATCTAAGTATTTTTCTTACCAATTTTATGAACCTCTGATTTACAGTTTCCTTCATAAGGTATTCTATGAACACTTTTATCAGATTTGTTGTCTCAGCATAAAAAAATTTGGGAGATTTATATGGGCAAATCCATTGGTGATTTCTTTGATGTTTTTTCTAGTTAAGAATACAAGCTTTTCACCTAGAGATTTATATTTTTAAGTTCTTCTACTTTTTAGACATCTTTTAAAAATGTTATTGTTCTTAAAAACTCACTAGGTATATCATATGAAGTGAGTGTTAAAAGTGGGTGGTTTCCCAATTTCCCAGCATTTTTTATTGAATCTTTGCCTCCTGTTTATTTGTATTTTCTTCTTTCTTCTAAAGTTAATAGTGTTTAAGAACTTACAGTATGGTAGGCACTGTTCTAAGTACTTTATATGTATTATCTCATATTTTCCCTCACAATAGCCCTGTGAGGAGTTGGAGGCACAGAGGGTCTTGGGTGTACAATGCTCTAATTATGCTATTATTTATTGTCTTACTATCTTTTTTTAAAGCTTTATTTATAGAAGAACTGGGGTGTAGGCTAGAGGTACAGGAGGTAGGAGGATTTTCCAGAGAGTGGGGGGCAGAACAAGTGGTTTGACTGAAATACATTGCTAAGGGGAGCAGTGGGAGAAATAGGAGAGGTATGCTGCGCCATACGTGGTTAGCTCCCTGGCTGGGGATCAAAGTCAGGCTATTGCAGTGATAGGCCATGAGGGAGGCCCATCCCTGATAGTGTTACTATCTTCCTTCATATTTTTATGCCACTATCATTCTGTCTTTTTTTTTTTTTTTAAAAGATTTATTTATTTATACAAGCACTGGGTACAGTCAGAAGCGTGGGAGGGCGAGAGAATTCACCAAAGCGGGGAACAGAACAGGCAGACTTGACCAAGTACACTGCTGAGGGGAGCAGCAGGCGCCAGGAGAGGTCTGCGCGCCATGTGGTACCCCCACCCAGCGGCCGGGGATCGAACCAGCGCTGCAGAGGCTGCAGGCAGCCTCACAACCCAGCATTCAACCACTGCGCCACTGGGGAGGCCCTATCATTCTGTCTTAATACAACTGATATGTTTCCCTCTCGAGAAAAGCTAAGATAACTGTACTACTACTTTTTCTATTCTTGCCTGTTTATTTTTCCAGATAAATTTAGGTGTTTTATGTCATGTCTGAAAAAGGCTCATTGAATATTTGCAAGCTTGTCAGAGTTAGCTTTTTTTTTTAATTTTTTTTTTTTTTTTTAGAGAGTGTAGCAGAGTCCTTTTTTTTTTTTTTTTTTTTTTTTTTTTTTAAGATTTATTTATTTATTTATTTATACAAGCACTGGGTACAGTCAGAAGCGCGGGAGGGTGAGAGAATTCACCAGCGGGGAGCAGAGCAGGCAGATGGACCGAAGTACACTGCTGAGGGGAGCAGCGGGCGGCAGGAGAGGTCTACGCGCCATGTGGAACCCTCCTCTGGTGGCCGGGGAGCAGCCAGGGATCGAACCGGCGCCGCAGAGGCTGTGGGCAGCTTCGCAACCCAGCTCTCAACCACTGCGCCACCGGGGAGGCCCCAGAGTTAGCTTTAATCACATGTGTGTAATATTCAATCAAGATGGTCTCCTGTACTTAACCTTGGTGGCCAGTATGTTCCAGATGTGGAAAAAAATAGTTACTGAATGAAGGAATAGATAAATAAAGAGACTTTTATTTATCATCCTTATTAAGTATTGGTTGATACCTCTCCTTGTGTGGTAGCTTTTCCCCATTTGAGCCTACACATTTCATGTGAATGTTATTTTTTTTTTTATAGCATTCTTGTTTATTTTTTCACATTTTTTCCCCTTAGGTGTGTTCAAGATAGTTTTCCCACCACCAGAGCACCCACAGTCCTCTACCATAGTCATTTGTGCTCTTCTTACCTCCATTTTCTACTCTCCACTCTTCCCCTCTGCCACCCCCACTCCCCCCCCACCCCCCATATCCCCGATCTAGTGTCTGCTTTCAGGGACTGCTCTTTGTCTTATCCTTTGTTTGGTTTCTCTAGATTCCACATAAAAGTCTGGTATTTCTCCTTCTGGCTCACTTTGCTTAAAATAATCCCTTCCAGTTCCATCCATGTTGCCACAAATTGCATGAGTTTATCTTTTTTGATTGCTGAGTAGTATTCCATTGTGCATATATACCACATCTTGACCCACTCATCTGTACTGGGGCAGTTAGGTTGCTTCTATATCTTGTAAATAGTGCTGCTATAAACATAGTGCAGGTTTCCTTTCAATTTAATGTTTTTACCCAAATGCCCAAAAATAGATAGCTGGATTAAAAAGATGTGATATAGAATACTATTCAGCAATCAAAAACGATAAACTTATGTCATTCGTAGCAACATGGATGGAGCTGGAAGGAATTATGCTCAGTGAAGTGAATCAGAAGGAAAAAGAAAAATATCGGACAGTGTCACTTATAGTAGGAATATAGGGGAACCAAGTAAGACATCAGGGGCAAAAAATAGTAACAATGTAAAACACAGCACAACAAAACAAAAAAAAATAGAAAATTATAAACCAGAGACATCCTGAAGAGGAGGAGGAGGGAGAGGGATGGCAGGGAGGGAGAAGAGCCCAGGGGGCTGTGGTGATGGTGCATGGGTACATTGGTGAAGGAAACTCTATGGGGACTACACCTGGAGGGGGGAGAAAGTAAACATTGTTTAAAAATGCGCAATGATGTAAAAAAAAAAAATATATATATATATATATATAATTGGTGTTTTTGTGCTTTTTGGATTGATATCTAGGAGTGGAATTGCTGGGTCATATGGTAGATTCATTTTCAGTCTTTTAGGGAGTCTCCACATTTTTTCCCATAGGGTATGGACCAGTCTACATTCCCACCAACAGTGTAATATGTGAATACTATTTCTTGACTTTGTATATTTTGATTTGTTATTGCTGTAAGAATAGTATTTTTTTTCCTGTTACATTCTTACTGTTTGTTGCTAGGATATGAGAAAACCATTAATGTTTTCGTATTTATTTTTTGTTATTTTCGGTTATTCTTCTGAAGGTGTTTCTGAGAAATTCTTTAGATAGTTACTTCTGATTTTCGTTTTGGAATTTACCAAGTAACATTAAAAAAATTGATGATAAAAGGCATCCTTGTTTTGAGTCTGAGTTTTAATAGTCATATAACTTTCCACCTTTAAGCTAGTTGTTGTTCTTAAAATGTATTTCATAAGAAATAATCATGTAATATTTTTTTAGTTGACTTGTGTCTAACATTTTAGTGTCAGTTAAAGAAACTTGCCTTTGCTTCAGGATATTGCTATGGACGATAAATAAAACATATATGGTAGATAAATAAAACATTTGTCATCATTTAAGGTAGTTATAGAAGATATCTTTTCCTTCTGTGATTTCGTGAATGTTCCTCTAACTTTCTTCAGCGTCCCTATTCCACTTTGATCTGAACCTGAATTTTAGAGTGTGGAGGAACAGGGACTGAAGTAAATAGACCCTTTCATTCTCTTGTTATTAGGATGTAAAACTTGGATATTTCCATATGGGAGAATTTCTCAAAGCATTGGGCTTAGACATACATTGGAGTGTGGCATCCAAGATATAGTGATAAGGCTTCATGTAAATTATGCTATTGAGGAGCCTCCCTGGTGGTGCAGGGGTTAAAATCTCAGTGCTATCAAGCTATTGCCAGCCACTGTGGCAGTGAATTAACTTGTCCAGTGCTGTCAACGGAGAACTGTGACATCAGAACACATACTCTTCATTGCTACTTTTCCCTTATTACATTTGCCTTTGTGTTTGTGCTCTTATTTGGATCCTCTTGACTGGTGAGAAGTAAAAGTTACATGTGAAATAGAAGCAAACCTTAGGGATGGATAGATGAATAAATAACTTACGATCTTGATAGCTGAGACTAATGTGTTTTGAAATGTTTATGAAACCCAGTAATATAGTAATTTTTGCCTTAGTGGCAAATAATGAGCCCTCCTCCATTAATAATGATAAAAAACACAATTTCCTTAGAAGAAAGCATTATTTAATTACTTTTAGGCTAGACAGTACATTTGTCTAAGGGTTTAGGGCCTATGTAGTTGGCATGTATTTTACCGAATTTTCCCTCTGCATTTTGCAGACTTGTCAGTAAGACTGGCATAATCCACAGATGCTGCTAATGTTATAACCTATAATTTCACTTTCTTGTTACTTTTCCCCAGAGGATTTCTAAGACAATGTCAAATTTTTGGCACCCTCAGAGTGGCCTACTTTCTGTAATACTCAGTATATGTCTTTTTAAAAACAAGATACAAGTTTGTGGTAGATGAGCAAATATCTAAGCAATCAGCCTCTATTATGGGTGGTAAAAATACTAGCTCAGTGATTGGAAGGGAGTGAAACAGATTGCTGATTTCTAAAGATAATGCATTTTAAAATCATTTAGGGGACCTTTGCAAATAACCCTTTTTCTTCATGGTGACATTCACTGACATAGTAAGCATTTGGTTTTGTCAGGACAGAAAAGTGTTCAAAAGCCACTGTACTAGACAGCATAGAAAGGGAATTGCTTTAGTGAAGTTCAACAGTAAGTTTTCCATAAGCCTGGTCCTTAAAAGGAGAGGGGTGGGGGAAAAAGCACATTACCAGGTTGTTACTTTTCTTTCTCTCTCTGAATAGAAATATTCCCAAACATGGAAAGGAGTCTATCTTAATTTTAAAATTTCTTAGGAAGGAGCATAAAATCTTTTTTCTTATTCTTTCCCCGACTCTAGGAATGCTTGAAATAGATGTCTTCTTTTATGTCTTACAAATTAAATGCCTCATTTGTTGCTCACCCATTTCAGTTAGGCTGTCTTGCATTTTAATCTAACCTTGATTCAGGACTTCTTTTTGTGACTCCTGGCTATGACCATTTGTCACTAATTCATAAGATAGCTTGTTTTCATAAGGAAATTACCGGTTTTCTTCTACTTGAAGTCCAGTGCATTTTGGTTTGGAGTGTTGAGATCTGCCCCACACTAAACCCTAGACCCCTTGTCTGTTACATCGAGTTTATCACCTGGTTGTAGCACCAAAGAATCGCATCCCCCCTTTCACTTCTTCCTATCCTATTTCTTTCTCTCCCTCAGTAATGTTAGACCCTCATGATTTTATCCTGATCCAATTTTTAGTTTACGTAAGTCAGATTCTAACTTTTAGTTTACAAAAAATGAATGCCCCTCTTCTGAACATAGGCTTTTATTTTTATAAATATTTAAATTTTTCAATTAATAGTCTACTAAATATATATTAAAACTATTTCTTTGCTTGTTTTTAAACTAAACTTTTTGTTTTAATACTTTTCTTAAATGCAAAAGAGACAAAGCCATTAAACTTTCCTTATTAAAATGCAAAGCCTAGTGTCTTCTAGCTTTTTGAAGAGCTTTTGTCCATTATATAATCTGTAAAGTAGCCAAGAGTTCCTCAGAAGCAGGACATCATTTAGATTTAAAACAATTATGGCTTGTGTATAAAATAATGATGTGGTATAACCATTCATGGGGTGGCAACCACAATTTTACTGTATTGGCAAAATTCTCGGATGCCTCCAATGTTTCCTTCACCTTAAAGACTTTACCAAGACACCCTGGAACATAAAGTTATTAGGTAATTTTAATTTTACTAAGTAGATGAAGTTCTTATGACTAGAAAGCCAAGTGACACAGTTATGAGGATAGACCTTTTATTTTTTCCCAGATGTTTGACAGTGTAAACATACATAAAATACATATTAAAGTTTAGATGCTTTATATTTTGAGCAATAAATTGAAGCTTTAAAAAGAAAACATTTCATTAAAAAAACTCATTAGTTTTACTTAAGACAATAAAATAGCAGCAAGTACCAAGACATTGTGCACTTCTTTTATTTAAGACAAGTTACTTCATTTACATCAGTGTCAGAAATGTAAGACTGGCTTTCTTGAATACTTAATATGGTTTTTGAATCACTGGTTAGATAGGGGCATATTTTCCCAACTATACATCAGGGAGGAGTTCTCTCATTAGTTTCAGAAAATGCAGACCCTCAGACAGCCAGCATGACCACAGCATTGAGCATTAAGAGCAATGAAGCATTTACTTTCCAAGCACTTGCCATAGAAGGTAAGGGAGTCTTTGCATTTGTGGTTGTTTCTTCCCTCCGTAAGTTGAGGGTTGTGCTTTGTTGAGGCATTTCAGAGAAATTATTTGGCATGCCACTAGTAATACTTAGGGTCATGGGTGTTGGGGGTGATTTTGTTGAGCTGCTGAAGCTTGTGTTGGTAACCATTCCATCTTGGAGATGAATAGTTAGAGTTGCAGCTGCTGCTTCATGTGAACTGATCAATTCTGTGGCTGCATCTTCTGGATAGGGCACAAAAGCCTTATCAGTGCTAGTAAAGGTGGTATCTTTGCTTACAGTGGCACCGAACGTTGTTTCCTTTGTTCGATATTGTTTGGGTATTTTGGTCACTTTGGATTGGGTTACCATACTCAGAGAGTTAATGGTGTCCACTGTCTGCATCCCACTTACAGTGAACAAGCTTGAGGTAAATCCAGAAGGTGTAGGGTATATGTTATGTTCCTTCGAAGATGATATTTGGCTAGTACAGGGAGTGCCTATCACATGGACTTTTGTTTCCATCATCCATTTCAACAAGTAAGTAATGTTTTGTTTGTGGTCACATAACCACCTGTTATTGTAAAGGGTTATCTCTTGCAATTGATAGAGTTGATCAAAAGCTTGATCTGGAATGAATGTAAACTTATTGTTATGCAGGTAAAGATGCGTGAGATTTGTCAGATTTATTAGTGTTCCTGGGAGGATTTGTGTCAAGGAATTGTTAGACAGGTCCACGATATGTAGTTTAGAGGGCATGTTGGTTGGAACTGTCCAAAGTTTGTTACTACTGAGGTTGAGAACCTCAAGACTTCTTAGTGTATTTTTAATGAGGACAACCTTTTCCAGCATATTCTTAGAAACATCCAAATATTTAAGGTTCCACTGATAAGCAGTATCAGATTTGTCAAGCAGTTTAATGTTGTTGTTAGCAGCAGACATGTTCCAGAGGGACCGAGGTAACTGAGCAGGCAGGCTTTCTAGCCTGTTGTTTGAAATGTCCAGGGTCCTCAGATTGGTGTATTGGGTTAACTGGTTATGCAGATCAGTAAAGTGATTATAAGACAGGTTTAAATGGATAATATTCTCTTGCAGTCCAGATGGTAACGCAGTCAAGTTTCTGCCTGAACAGTCCACATGCCTGTTCCTCTCTGTGCATATACATTGGAGAGGACAAATGCATAAAATACCAGGTGTGAGAAACAGAAGGATGAACAGGCTGGGAGACATTTTCAATATCTGACATTCCATCAAAGCCTGGAAACAAACAGATACACCCTTCTTTTAATATGCAAATACAATTTAGGCATCTGCATGGGTCAGTTAGCATTAGACAAAAATTTTCAATAAACCTCGTTGTTGTTGAGTCCTTTTATAATTGTTCCAGTGATTAAACTAACAAAGCTCTCCTTCATTTATAGTCCAAATGCTTAATCCTTCAATTGGGGCTGTGTGGTAGAGAGACTTTCTTCCCCCACTCCACTCTTGACTGCATTTCCCCCTTTATTTTTCCCTTCTTTTACCATATTCTTTTTTTATTTTCCCGGAGGCTTATTATTATACAATGGCATTTCTACAAATGAGGAGTCAAAGTCCTAGCTATTACTATTTTGGATAACATCCTTTCTTACTCAGATGGGAAAAAAATGGCTGTCGTGTCTCTGTTTTGATTTTTTTTTCTGATCTCTGCAGTAATGTAATAGTCAATGTGCATTTGCAGGGGGAGATTTTATTTAGATATTAAAGCAATCTTTTGGAATTTCATCTTTTTTTTTAAATAAATATATCTTTGTGAAATATTTTAAGGCAGTTGGAAAATCCAGACCAACACCATATCTTTAAACATCACATTTTATAAAGTAATTTCATTTTCTGTATATTCCAGTTCAATTCTAAAGGAAAACGATTTGTATATTTACAAGGTGAATGAATATTAAAAAAAATATTCCTCAACTGACACTGCAGCAAATTTCTGGTGCATGCACTTGTTATTGAATATATATTCAGTCCTAATGCTGACTTTTTCTTTAAATTAAAAAAAAAAGACAAAAATTCCGAAGTCAATCTTTTACTGATTGAAATAACCGCTTACCATAGTGTTGTCTTCAGTATCAGCATCTCATTTTCTCCGGGAAACTTGGCTTAAATGTCCCCTTGTTCTGAAGAGTAGGAGCAGCTTCTGGCTGTGGGCTGTGCTTGCCTGCTCAGCTGCATTGTGTTGCTGTGAGCCGAAGCTCTGCAACCACCTGATCAGTACCACATAGGAGGACTGCAGAGCTGTCATTGGTGCTGACTCAAATTTATTACAAGAGGTGCACACGCAACAAAATGGACCTAACATTTTTTAAAAAAATTTATAGCCATTGAGCATACCTATATTTTCTCAGATTTCCTATAGGATGGAATACCTCATGCACGATAAACCTGGCCCTTACTTATTTTTATGTATTTGCCTGAGTTTAGGTTCCACATTTTAACATTTGCCTCATTAAAAATTTGTGGTTCTTCATTTTACATGCTGAAAATGAATTTGATCTTCCTTGTAGATGATTCTAAGATAACAGTTTAACTGTTTTTTTTTTTTTTGTTCTTTTCAAAATGTACAACTGCTATGTTACTGCTTAAAAATAATATAATACAATCTGTTTAATTTTTATTACTCCTCCTGACATGGTGAATATATTTTTCAAATATATCAACCACTTAAATCTTCCTGTTTTAGAAAGAATAGACGTCCTTAAGTGTCAACGTCTTCTTCTTTCTGAAACAGAGGTTCATTTTACCCAAGCTACATACAAGTGAGGGTACATTTTTATTTATTTATTTTTTAAAGATTTATTTATTTATGCATACAAGAGCTGGGGTGTAGGCCAGAGGTGCAGGGGGCTGGTGGGTGGGCATAGTATGTGTGAAACAATTTACCAGAGACTGAGTGGAGAGCAGAACAGGCAGATTGACTGAAATACACTGCTGAAGGGAGCAGCGGGCAAGACAGGATAGGTCTTCTGCGCCATGTGGGTAGTTCCTTGGCCTGGAATCCAACTCAAGCTGCAGTGGCTGCTGATAGCTTGATAGTGCTGAGACTTAACCCCTTGCGTCACCAGGGAGGCCTCTGAGGGTCCATTTTTATTTATTTTTTTTTTTTATTAGATAATAAATTTTATTGTTATATTCCCCATACAATTGCAGCGCCCCCATTCTGACCCCAATCCCTCCCCTCCCGCCCCTGCCCCCCTAAAAGTGTCTCTGGTTCATAGTTTTTTGTTGATTTTGATTTTCACTTTCTTATAGTTATTCATTTTCCTGGTCCCTTATTTAAGTTTTCTAGATTCCTGCTATGAGTGAGACCATCCGGTATTTTTCTTTTTCTTTTTGGCTTATTTCGCTGAGCATGATCCCTTCCAGCGCCATCCATGTTGCTGCAAATTGCATGTGTTTATCTTTTTTGAATGCTGAGTAATATTCCATGGTATATATGTACCACATCTTCTTGATCCAGTCATCTATTTTTGGGCATTTGGGTTGTTTCCAAAGCTTAGCTATTGTAAACAGTGCTGCTATAAACATAGGGGTGCAGGTGTTCTTTGGAATTGATGTTTCTGTGTCCTTTGGGTAAATACCTAGGAGTGGAATTGCTGGATCATATGGAAGCTCTATGTTTAGTAGGTCCAGAAATCTCCACACAGCTTTCCACAGTGGTTGGACCAGTTTGCACTCCTGAGGGTCCATTTTTAAATGAGCACCTTTGACTTTTAATTATCAGTTCTTGTGGTAAAGTAAACATGTTTTATTTTTAGTCTTTACTTACAGGATTTTTTTTTTTTTACTTCGTGAAGCTTACTTCGGTGAGTCTTTATAAGTATTATCTTCTCTCAATGAAAAACCATTTAATGTTGAGTTTCAAAAACAATAGCACCAATTTCAGGTGGTTTCTTCAGAATGTTTTACTTTTTATCTTACTGAGGAAACAATTTATCATTTTAAAATCATATGAAATAATGTAAAAGGGAAAACTTTCTTCATGACTTATAAAATAAGATGAGATTTTTGATAGTTTCTGCTCTAATCTTTCATGAACATCATGATCATGTGAATAGCCTGTTAAAACTCAAATTGAATTTCCAGAATAGTCCATTTATCTTAGAAAAGAAAGTAAAATAATAGCATTTGCATTACCAAGTTGTTATTTAAAAGCCATCTGTATATAGTGGAACATTATTTGACCATAAAAAAAATAAAATCTTACCATTTTTGACAACATTGATGGGCCTTGAAGGCATTATCCTAAGTGAAATAGATCAAAGAAAGACAAATACTATATAATCCATTTATACTACGCAGACTCTTAAAACAAAAACAAAAGGAAAAACCAAGCTCATAGGTACAAATTCACATAGAACAGACTGGTGGTTGCCAGAGGTGGGAGTTGGGGAACAAGCAAAATCTATGCTGTCAAAGGCTATAAATTTCCAGTTATTAAAAAAATGTCACGGGGATGTAACATATATTAGAATTTCTTATTACAAGAAAAGAATCTTTGCATGGTATGTAATGGTACCATATGATATATGATACATGCTAATGGTGTTAGCTAGGCTTATTGTGGTGATCATTTTGTAGTGTATACAAATACTGACTGTTATATACCTAAACTATAATCTTATATGTCAGTTATGCCTAAATAAAAATAACAAAACCAGAAGTTTTTAGCACATTACTTGTAAGAAAACCATGTCATGTCTAATTATTAAATCCTTTGTCTTCCTGTAAATTACATTTGCTATTATTTTATACCAAATAGAATTTATTGTATTATAATTTGAAGTTTGTTGGGGGGAGGGGGAGGACAAAATTTAAGAGTCACCTTTTGTATAAAATTATTATTCCTTGAAAAGAATCTATATTTTGAAAGTCTGCAGTATTAAAATGCATTATTAATTAGATAATTCATTCCCACTTTACTTTTATCTTGGATTCTTAATAAGAGTCTTTCTATGGATTCAAACCAGTCATCAGTCTTAGTGCTTAACAAGTAATGTGTTAAAAATATACAACATTCATTAATACTGTTTTGGAAATGGGGACATGATTGCTTTGATAGTTAAATTTCTTGCTTTAGCTTATGTGTATACTGTTACACTTAAAGGGATGTGACTGAGGGTCTGTTTACCAAATACATCTCTCCTTTTAATTTTAGGAAGTCTCATTACATCAGTGTGGAAGAATTATCCAGTTCCATTACATTTAGCAGAAATTTTGTTTGAATGAATGTCACTTCATTAACTAGTGGATCCAAATTAATTTGGGTTTAAACTGTATTGAGGTTATAGTTTCGGCTACATATAATACAAAACTCCAACATAATAGTAATGGTAGTTTTTCTCATTTGAAGTTTGGGGACATACATACCTAATTACTTCCTATTTGTCAAATTTTTTTTGGTGAAATTCTCATAAAGAAAAAGGGGGTAGTTAAATATATTCAAATTGTAACAATCTGTCCATATGCTTTTGGAAACTCATGAAATAAAGTAATAGTACATTATTATTACTCAAAAACAAAAGGATGTTTTGTAGGCTTAAGTATTCCTTACATATTGAATATTATTCAGACACAATTCATTTTTCAGACAAATGCCAGGTTAGAAGTTAGAGCTATTATATTCTAAACATTAAATTCATTTACATATTCTTTTGTGAAGCACGCTGTCCTAGGATCTATTACCCCAACATCATGACAGGTATAATAAATACCTGCCAGAGAACAACAATCCCATCTTAACAGTTTGAAGACCTACTTAATCTTTATTTCTTAAACTGGTAACATTTATTGTGCTTATTTGTAAGTAAAAATATTATGTTCTCTGTTTTTGTTAGTATAGTATGCTGTTCAGGCTGAATTTCGTGCTGAATACAGCTAAGAGTACTAACTAAAGTAGTCTAAAATCATAAAGAACTGACAGGATAGAAATGATCAGACCAAAAATCCAAGTGGATCAATCCTGTCTTCCCTCTTCCCACCTCCATTTGCCCCATGCCACTGGCTTTTTACCAAAATCTGTCATTTACTCTCTGGAATGTCCTTTGTCTGAATTTATCTGTTTGCTTCCTTGTAATGATTTAATTTGTTCCTCTATGCCTCATAATTCCCATAAATGGTTCCTAACAGCATTAACAAAGTTGCTTATTTGTATCATCCTTACAGTAGCTTCAAAATAATACCAGTATAACTACAGACAATTGGATTACAGACTACTGAATAAAGATTAAGATTTCTTTGCAGCTCTGTTTGTTCTTAAGATATATTTTAGGGCCTCCCTGGTGGTGCAAGGGGTTAAGCACCGCACTATGAAGCAGTTCACAGCCTCTGCAGCATGAGTTCGATCCCTGGCTGGCCGATGAGAAACCTACATGGCAAGGCAGACCTCTCCTGTCTCACCCGCTGCTCCCCTCAGCAGTGTATTTCAGTCAGTCTGCCTGTTTCTGTTCCCCACTCTTTGTCTGGTGGATCCTCTCATCCCCCGCATCTCGGCCTGTCCCCCAGCTCTTGTATGCATAAATAAATAAATCTCTAAAAAAAAAAAAAAAGATATGTTTTACTAAGGATGTGTAATCAATTCTGTATTTTAGTGCAACTTGAAATCATTTTTCTCTACATTTTTATATCATCAACTTTATATCAAGTTAGGTTCATATGTTTCAGTTATCGATTTTTAGAAATTGCTAAAATCAAAACATTTAACAAGGTGGATCTAGAGAAATCTTATTTGTCCCCTCCACTCTATCCATTTCCACCTCCTGTTGGTGACTACTTTAATTAGTTTTATTGGTGACTATTTTAATTAGCTTTTGGTTGTGTCTGAACAATATTTCTTTTTGCAAACATATGGAAATAACATATATAGTATGTGTTCTTCTCTCCATTCTTATATAAAAAGTTGCAAACTTTGTATACTGTTAAATATTTTTTTTAAAGATTTACTTTTTATTTAGTTATACATACAAGAGGTGGGGTATAAACCAGAGATGTGGGGCTGGCGGCAGGGTGTGACAGGATTCACCAGACAGGGTAGGAAGCAGAACAGGCAGATGTACTGAAATACACTGCTGAGGGGAGCAGCGGGTGAGACAGAGGATGTCTGCTGCACTTTGTGGGTTAGCTCCCTGGCCTGCAATCAAACTCATGTTGCAGTAGCTGCTGCTAGCTTGATAGCGCTGACTTTAACCCCTGTGCCACCAGGGAGGCTCCCCCCCCTTTTTTTAAAGGTTTGTTTTTATTTATGCATAGAAGAACTGGGGTGTAGGCCAGAGGTGTGGGAGGGTGAGAGGATTCACCAGAGACAGTGGGAAGCAGGACAGGCGGAGGCCCTGTTCTTTTTTTCTTAATAAATCTTGACAATCAATCCATATTAATATATTCAGATCTTTCTTGATGCATAGTGCTGTTTTTGGGGGTATAATTTATTTATTCAACCAGTCTCCCATTGATGGACATCTGGGTTGTTTCCAGAGTCTTATACCCTTGCACTTTTCATATTTTCTCCATTGAATCTTCGAATAAGATTTCTAGCGATAGGATTCCTGGGAAAAGGGTAAATGTATTGGAATTTTTCTGTATGTTACCAATTTCCTTCTCATAGACTACCATAGTGCAGTCCTAACTAGCAGTGTGTTAGGATGTGCCATTCTGTACAGCCTCACCACAGGCTTTGTGTTGAACTTTTGGATTTATGTCAGCCTGGTAGATAGTAATTTTTTATTGTGATTTTTAAATCCATCTCACTTTTATGAGAAGGGATGTTTGTTTTTAAATATGTTTTTAAGGGCCATTTATATTTTTCTTACTGAGGCTCTTTTTTGCATGTTTGACCAAATTTTCCATTGTGTTGTGGATCTCCCCCTTTCTATATTTAGGAGTTTTTAAAAATTTAGAGATATGGGCCATTTATCTTGGCTAATTTTAGTTGCAGAATTTTTTCCAGTTTGCCATTGCCTTTTGACATTATTTTGATAGAGTATTTTAAGGTTTGTGTTTGTTTTTTTACATTCAAAAGTTTTACATAATTGGGTTTTCCTTTTATTGCTTCTTTTATTGCTTCTAGATTTTGAGCCTCAGCTATAATTTTTTTTTCACTTCCAGATTATAAAGGAATTTGTTCATATTTTCTTCTTTTGTATAATTTCATGTTTCATGTTTAGATCTCTGGTCTTCTTGGTGAAGTACAGACTCAATTTCATCTTTCCCAAATATCTATCCAATTCTCACAATGACTTTTTCCACTTACTTACTATTTGAGTCTGTTTCTGGACTTTTTCATTTTGTTCCATTGATATGCTTATCTAATCATATACTAGTATCACAGTGTTTTAATTATAAGCTCCCAATTATTTTGCTACTTTGTGATCAAAACTAGATAATAACAACAATTAGAGGTCACCCTTATCTAATTCATTGTGTTCTCCACCAATACCAAATGAAGTACATGTGTGATACATGAATGCTGTGGTGTATGAGAAGGTGCTTTTAGGCTCTATATTTGTAAAAAAAGAAAAAACCAAACAAAACAAAAAACAGAGTGTTGAATGAGTAGTCAGGGAACAAGCTCATATTTTTTGAAGCCCTTCTAGGTAAGTCTCTCTCTCTGGGCCTATTTTCATAGCAATTAACAAACAAAAGTTGGCAGATGGTCTTCGGGGTTGTTTCTGCTTCTGTTTAATTCTAGTCTGGTAAGAGCACCACTGGAATACGGTATATAGTTCATTCTGCCTTTTATTACCCTCTGTCCTTTTGCCATATTCCTGAAATAAACTTTTTTTTCTGACTCTTGGTTCTTTTATCCTTTCTGTAGGCTTTTCTTGGTTCTAACATTTTTTTCTCTGTTGTATTTCTTTTATTAACTTGTGTTTCTAACTGCTGATTAGGCAAGATTGCTACTGTTTGGGTACTATGCTTCCACTAACCTTAGCAGGGACAAAATTGCACATGGTAAATGGCAATTATTTTTCCTCCCTGGCAGAGAATTTCTTAAAAAAAAACTAAAACTAAAACCAGCTACTTATAGTAGTCTGTTCTTTTGTATAAAGAGCAGAAGGAGAAAAACTTTGCCTATTATGTTTGAAGAAATCAGGAAAGACTATAGTCATTGGTTCCTGATTTATCCACAAGAGTTGGTATTTCTCAATACTAATCATTCAAGAGGTCAGGAGACATGGTGATGAAAAAGAACAACAAATGTGTGGAAAGAGCCCCTTAGGCAGCTCTCTTCATGTAAAATGAGAAAGGCTATATATTTATTTTAAAAAGATTTGTTTTATTTACTTTATGCATACAAGAGCTGGGGTATAGGCCAGGGCAGCTGCAGGGTAGGGAGATGGGGAAGGGGGAGTGAGAAGATTCACCAGAGGCAATGTGGGGAAATACACTGCTGAGGGGAGCAGCGGGTGAGACAGGAGAGATTGCTGTGTCTTGTGCGTTAGCTCCCAGGCCGGGGATCAAACTCATGCTGCAGTGGCATGAGATTTTAACCCCTGTGCCACCAGGGAGGCCCCCCAAGGCTATATAATTCAACTTCCATCAAAGTCCTGACCAAATACAAAACATACCTTGTTTCCCCTAACTAGGATATTTAAAATGCAAAAAAATAAGAATAATAAGAAATTATGACTGTTGCTAGGTAAATTAACCTTGGAAATGCTATGTTTGAAAAATCACATGAAGCTTTCTCATGTAGAAGATAGAAGAGATCTGATATGACAGCATCATGCCTTTTCAGAAAAATATAAGCAACCCAAGGCAGTGTTTTTTTCAGGTAAAAAGTTTTAATAATCCATAAAAGAGATAGCTTAAAAGACAAAGAAAAACACACATAAAATTTCAGTGTCCAAAAAACTTGCTAGTTTTTTGTAAAGGTGGAACTTTTTTAGCTTTTGAACACCAGTGCTACAAATAAATACTATATATTTCGTTCTGAAAATCCCAGGAGTATGAGAGATTCTTCAAGAGTAAGTTACCAGTAGGCCACCGCATCTCATTCTAGACAACTGTTTCCCCCAGGGGCTAGGGTGGTAAGGGGAAAGAACACGTGGTTATAATAGGGCAGTGGTGCTTGTAGGGCAAGACTGACATCTTCACAAGGGTAGGCTGATTGACATTTTCCTCCTTGATTTTGACGAAGGTTGAGGCCATTCCTACTTTGATAACTCAGATTTATCACTTGTCAGGTAATGGATAAAAGATGAAATTTTGCATAAGGAAGGTGGTTTAAGAGTTTAAATGAACAAGTCATCATAAAATATGAGTTTAGTGAAAGTCGAGAACCATCTGTATTTACATGTAGTCTGTTTTTCCTGAAAAAAAAAAAAAATCCAAATTTGAAATGAAATTGTCTTTTTTCCTTCATAATTTTTCATTTTGTGTGTCTGCTTAAGGCATATTAAAAAAAAAAAAACTTTCTAAAGAGTCTAATTTTAAAATTTCTGCCCTCCCATAAGAGAGGAAAATGTTTACATTTTATGATGCATACTCATGTTAGTTTTTTGCTTTTTTTTTTTTAACTCAGAGTAAATGTTCCCAACTCAGTCCTCCAATTTGATGTTTTCATAATTTTTTGCCATTTTCAAAGAACAAAAAAGAAATTTCTGTATTCTCAAACATTCATTTTAATCTTCATCCCCAAATTTGGAATATTTATTTAATTCTTGAGATACTGATTTGAAACTTGAAGTTCTGTTTAAAACTTGGAATATGCATTTAATTTCTCATCTCTCCCTGAAATAGAAAAGTAAAATTTAAATTTATTTAAGGTAGCTATTTGGTGATATTAAGTACACAGGATTGCTTGTTTCAAAAATTGGTTAGGTTAATTTCATACATACTTGCCACATATGTAAAATGTACAATACATTAACATTAGATACTATAGCCAGTAAATAGATCACTGTTACATATTTTCTCAAAAAATAAGTTCCACTGGTATACATGGAGATTAAGCAGATTACAGGTAATTCCTGAATAATAATCAAAATTAGCCATCAATTGCTATTTAACATATTTTATCACATGAAGAAAGAAAGATGGAGTCAGCTAAAAAGCAAGTTGTATATTTACAACAGTTCTTCAGGTGGAAGTGGCAGAGATTCATTGAGATCTTGATCCAAGTCAAGGACAATTGCGAACTCCTGACACTGAGTCTCATTATTGGAATCTTCCTGGTTTTTCATAAAATCTGTTGGTGGCAGAAGTAAGTTAAGTGAGTCAGGGGGAGGTGGAAGTGACTGTTCATACTCAGAAGTATGATCTTCACAGACTTCAGTGAGACAATCCAGAGGTGGTGGAAGGTTGGTGGAATCATTTGGAAGAGGAGCTGTAGTTGTCATTGTGGGTTTGTCTAATTGGTTGCTGTCCTGTCCTTCCAAATCCAGAAGGGGAGGAGGTGGTGCAGGCAGATCTGCATCATCTGATGAAGAAATGGCAGTGCCGATTGTCAATCTATCAGCACTATCCTCAGATGTACCATTTATTTGAACTTTTAATTTTTCTGCGTTGGGGATGTTAGAATCTTCAGTGTTTTCGCTTGACTCAAACAACTTAATTTCTAAGTCATCGGCTAAAATTGTGCTTTTGCTTGGTTTCCAGGCATTAAGTGAAATAACGGATGTACGTTTTGTGGATACTTCTTTTTCTCTAATATTATCTAAATATAAATCAGGGGTTTCACCATCAGCAAATGGAGACCTTCCTGCCCAATTTTGATCATTCGAAACTGGTTTTTTAAAATATTTCCATAGTACAATCATGAGTATGGCTATTAACATAGAAGTCAGAATTACACCAATTAACACAGCAGCTGTCGAATTAGCATTGGTTCTAGGTGCATTTTTTTTGCTTGTAGTTTCTAGAATGAATCCTGGTGTATGCCTAGATGAAATTTTAATAGTTGGTGTTGCTTGTGTAGATGGACTATAAAGAGTTGGTGGTATTGGTTTTCTAGAAGAGGTGTGAACAGATAATGATTGTGGTTGAGGGGAAGAATAGACAGACTGGGGTAGTTGTCTGGTGGAAGTATGCCCAGATGGTGGTAGTTTTCTGTTAGAGGTAAAAGCAGGTAGCACTGTTCGTTGGGAAGAAGTATTGGCAGTTGTTATTGGTTGTCTTGTGATATTATAGGCCAATGTTTGTCCAGCAGTGACTTTGGTAGGTGATATTGGTTGTCCAGAAGAAACATTGTTGGATTGTGTTGGTGGATCCAGGGAATTCTCATTTGAGTTTTGAGAATTTGGTGAGATATCAGGCACCAGTGATTTCATTAAAGTAGACGGTGGCTGTGTCTTTGTGGTACTGGCCTCTGTTTCTGAGAAAACTGTATCATTCAGGTGTCCACAAAACAAAATTAGGATGAAATATTTGGGATCCATTTCAGAATTTCCTTTTTACCCGTGGGTTTATAAAAAAAGAAAGACAATTAGGTATCATTTGGTTTCTTGCATAAAACATAAATAGGTACTCAATAAGTGTTCATTTCTAATTTGAACTTGATACACTATAGGCTAGTGTAAACAGCTCTTGAATATACATTAACTCATATAACATCTGGCCTTCATAGGCAATGATGCACTCTTAATTCCTCCCTAAGACCTGTAGTTGACCCTCTTGAGCCTCTAGCTTCATTAACATCACAGTCTTTCAGATCATGGTCATACTTCTCAAACAGAGAGGTTGTATGCTGCTTGCCTGTCCTCTCTTCCCTATTCCCTTTACTATTAGAAACAAGTTGATTTTGCTTCCTTGAAGGACACCAGGAACTATTAGTATCTAATTCAACAGTCTTTCCTTTCTTCTCTCCCTCCCCCGCTTGACTACATTTGACATTATAGGCTCACTACTATTTGAGTGGCTCTTTATTAATGGTCTTCCTTTCATGTTAATCTCATTTTCTCTTGCTTCCTAAATAGAGATACTTGATATTCAGTGCTGTATCTATATCCTCTTTTCTTTGATCCCGAATCTATAAGATTTCAGCTCTTACTTTTATGTCATAATTCTCAGATCTGTATAATCAGTCCAAATCTCCTTAATTCTAGTTTCATTTGTATGACTTCTTTTTTTTTTAAAGATTTATTTATTCATACAAGAACTGGGGTACAGGCCAGAGTTGTGGGGGGTGAAAGGATTCATCAGAGACAGAGCAGGGAACAGAACAGGCAGATTGACTGACATACACTGCTGAGGGGAGCAGTGTGCAAGTCAGGAGAGGTCTGCTGCGCCATGTGAGTAGCTCCCTGGCTGGGGATCAAACTCGTGCTGCAGTGGCTGCGGATAGCTTCATAGGTTGCGTCTTAACCCCTTGCGCCACCAGAGAGGCCCTCTTGATGAACATTTTCATATATATATGGACATTTTCATATATATATATATGGTCAGCAAATTCAACGTATTTAGAGTAACTCATTTTTATCTCAAAATTGACCCTGTTCTCAATTTTTGTTAATGGTCTGTTGTATTAGTAATCTTTGTAGCATCCTCAGTATCTCACAGTGTCTTTATTTTTTTTTTAAGATTTATTTATTTATGCATACAAGAGCTAGGCCAGAGATATGGGGAGGTAAGAGGATTCACCAGAGACAGAGTGGGAAGCAGAACAGGCAGTTCTACTGAAATAACTGCTGAAGGGAGCAGCAGACGGGACAGGAGATGTCTGCTGTGCCATGTGGGTTAGCTCCCTGGCCAGGGATAGAACTCGTGCTGCAGTGGTTGCATAGCTTCATAGTGCTGAGACTTAACCCTTGTTCCACCAGGGAGGCCCTCTAAAACTGTTTTTAAAGTTAGCATCTCTCTTTTTTTTTTTTTTTTTTTTAAAGGACTCTATTCAGCTCAGAGATCTAGGCTCAAAAATCCTAAAGTGGTCTTTGAACCTGGTTGAGTCAGTCCTATCTAGTTGGTCAAATGGCCCTATTGCTGCTTTCATTCATTTATTGATGAACACATTTGTGTCAGACCCTGTCTTAGGATGAGGAGATTCTAGTGATAGAAACAAACAAATAATATAATTTGATAAATTTTTTCACAAAGGTTCACAGGAGATGCACACAAGAACAAACATAGCCTGGGGAGGCTGCAGGGAAGGTTTCTCTGAGAAGTCAAACTGAATCTTGAAAGGTTTGTGAGAATTAATTAAGAAAATAAAATATTGGGGCCTCCCTGGTGGCGCAAGGTGTTATGACATAACCTATGAAGTGGTCCGCAGCCACTGCAGCACAATTTCGATCCCCCGGCCGGCCAGGGAGCAACCCACATGGCGCAGCACACCTCTCCTGACTCGCTCCTTGCTCCCCTCAGCAGTATACTTCTGTCAATCTGCCTGTTCTGTTCCCTACTCTTTCTCTGGTGAATCCTCTCACACCCCCCCCCCCCCCCACACACACACCTCTGGCCTTGTATGCATAGATAAATAAAACCTTAAAAAAAAAAAAAGAAAGAAAAGACATTGTTCCATGCAGAGAAACGATTTATGGGCATGAAGAAGGCACATGTATAAGTTTGGTGGGTATGACTTTTTTTTTTAGGATGTCATAGATGATAAAACTTGGAGTCAATTAACTTCCAGTTCTTCTGTGACTTAACTACCTAAGTAATCATGAGAACTAGTTATTTAATCTCTCCTGGTCTCACTTGCCTTAATTCTAAAGTGAAAATTATACCAGAACAATTTTCAGCTGGAAGTGTAATTTTTGCAAATTATATTAAACACAGTGGTTATTATTTAGCTATTTCTTAACATATGGAAAAGGAAAACCTCCGGGTGTTAAATCCTGGTGCATATGATTAGATATCAGTTTTTTTATGATTCATAGGCCAATCTGAGAGAAAGTCGATGTTCTATGCAAGGTATAATAAAAGAACTTGAGTTCTCTCAAGTTTTGCAAATAAACAGACTTTTCAGCATATTTGAATACTTTTCATTGCTACTCCTCAACCATTTGGTACAGAGTGATAAATTACCATATTTTAGTAGAAGAAAAGATATGATTTTTTTTTCCCCCTGTGCAATCTCTTTTTCTCTCCCCCTTCTTTTTCTCTTCTTCCCTCCTAATACTTCAAGCCTAAATTTAAAAATATTTCTCCTTTAAATTCTTCTGAACATTGCTGATGAATTAATCTTTTTAAAAAGCATGCATGATGAGGTAACTCCCCATTGCTATTAAGATAATAATTCCAAACTGAGTTTTCTTCCTTCTGGTTTGAGTTACCAGTACAGACTTACACTTCATGACTGAAATATGTTAATGTATTTTTTCCCAATCCCAGCCTTTTCTGACTTTTGCCTATATTTTGACTGCCAATCTGAACCTGTCCTTACCTTTAGACCTCAGCTTAAATTCCCCTTCTTACAATATCAGTTGCACACTTCAGTTATATAAAAGAGAGGATAAGTGAATAAGTAGATTATGCTCTCAAAAAAGTAAATAAATGCTCCTTCTTAAATCTAATTCTCTGTTACCACAGCCCAAAGAGATCAGGCGTTAACTCAAGCTGTCTAGTTCTTACTGTCTTTTTGGGTAATTCTCCTTGGACAATTCTTCATGTGTGTACCTCATACACTTCTGTTTTCTGAAATAATTGTGTTTATTTTTTATTACTTTGCACTTTTTAATATCCTCAACCCCTCAAACAAGATTGTAAAGAATGTGGAAGGAGGTAGAAAGAAATGAAGAAAGAAAAATACTTACTTAGAATATGCTATGTGCTTATACTATATAGTATGTGCTGTAATAGTCCAGGTGTTTAGGTGCTTATTTCACTTAACTTCTAAATGACTCTATGAAGAAAATGGAGGAATCTTTGATTTACAGATAAAGAGACAAACTCAAATGAGCTAAAAGTAATTTGCTCAGTTCTATGTCACTATGTAGTGACACACTGGGAATTTATATGCAGAACCATCTGATTCCAAAACTATTCTTTCTACTACCCTAAATTGCCTCATGTTTTATACTTTGATTTCTGCAACAGAGTGCCATGTGTATTAGGAGGTCAGTAAGCAATGATCCTGTATTGGGTTTCTTGGTTTCCTTCAATTCCATTTCACTTTTTATTAATACTGCTGCCAGAATGTAAACAGAGAAGGTGAAATCTACATTATTAAATTCTTCTTTTTATCCATTTTGCATAAGATTTACTAGGGAAAAAATTTGAAATTTTTGAAGATTTGAATCCTCTCTAAGTAGTCATTATCCATGCAATTCCTACCTTCTTAGAGATGCTCTTAAAAAAAATTCATTAAAAAATGTTATTCCTCAGAGTTCACTTTAGTTTTTTTTTAAGTGCTATTTAAGCAACAGAAAATATAGGCCATGAATTGTCTTCAGCCAAAAATGTTTCCTCTTTTGTGACTTTGCTTAAATGAAAAAAAAAATATTAAAAACAAAACCACCCATATGGTTCCTTTTTTCAGTTAGCTGAAAAAGGCATTAGGAAAAGAACAAGCCCTACCATGGCATAATTATAAACCCAATGTAATTTGTAAGATTAGTTTTGATAGTTTCATAGCCTTTTGTTTATTGATAGGAAGGTCATAGGATCCTCATTGTTGAAGATGTTTAACTTGTTATTTAAGGGTTACAGCAATATTAAAGCCAAATTCCATTTTTCACTTATTCTACCACTTCTCCCACTCCTCAGTTAACTGTCTACCCTCCTAGAATCTGCTAATTAGAATAACAGAATCTGTGCTAGAATTCTACTGTGGCAACTTCCCAGAAAAGAAACAGCAAGATTGAAAAGAAGAATAAGTAAGGTATAATAGTGAAGATACTATTTTTTTAATCTCAGAGACAGCGAAGCCCATATTTTCACCAATGCAGAAAGTTATTTAACAAAGGCATTTTAAAAATAGATAAATGGTATGTATCTAAAGTACCAGCATTGTTTCTACAGAGAGGGAAAGTAGAAATATATAAAGTAACACAAGAAAAATAAAGCCAAAGTTATAGTAAGCGCAAAAGGCTACTATAGCAGGAAAAGGCTAAAGTCAGTTGACTAGAAATCAAGTATTGAAAGGAAGAAAAGTTAAGAAAAAGCTGAATAGAAAGTGGTAGTTATGTAATTACCAGGTAGTTGGGGGGAAAGATTGAAGTAGATGAAAGAAGCGGCCACAAAATACTACTTTATCACTGGCTTGTTTTTGTGGGTTCAGGGAATCAGCAAAGGAGCAGATCTTGCCAAGATGGAGGTCTTGAATGATCTGTCTTCTCAAACTCATCTTTCATGTCAGGCACTCTGTCCTGCTTTAATTTTAAGTACCTTTCAATTCATTGTCTATCTCCCTTTCCCAAGAACATTCCTGCTAGTTACTGTCAAAAATCTCTACACATTCCATATTGCATTTTTCTGGAAATTAGTCTGTTGCTTGGGCAAATCCCAAATTTCTCTACTTTTGTCTGGCTCTATTTTACTCGTTTTAGGTTGACACTTAGAAGCTTAACTCTTCAATTTTGGTCCTTTGCTTTCTTTGAATATTGAATATTTTTTATTAAATATTAAATAATTTAATAATTTATTAGAAGAAGAAAATGTAAACTGTTTAAGCATTTTAGAGTCAGTTACAATGAAGTGTTTCCATGTATTAGGCATGTTTTCATAAATACAATGCATAAGTATATTAAGAGTTATTTGGAATGTACTGTTGAGTTGGCTAAATAAATGTCACATCCTTTAAAGGAAATGAAGGTTTGGATAGTGTATCTCATATGAAAAGGGAAATGTAGGTAGCGGTATCAAAAATAATATGAGTTTCAGTTTATTTGATAAAATAAAAGTTACAGTGCAGATACAATAGATTAAAATCTCATAGGAGTGTATCTATAAGTAGTGAAGTATGCAACCATAAAAGGAAGAAAACAGCAATTCTGTATCTTGAAGAACGGAAGGGGAAATTAACTTTAAATTCTTAACAGGAAATATTTGATAATCATTGTTTATCAATTATAGCTATCATTTACTGAGTAAATGCTAGCCACTATCCTATTTTAATGAGCAAGGTGTTGGGATCTTCACCTTGCTGGTAAAGTAACTGAGACCAAGAAAAGTTGGTTAACTTGCCAGTGCAAGGTGTTGGCATCTTCACCTTGCAGATAAAGTAACTGAGACAAAGAGAAGTTGGTTAACTTGCCAGTGTTTCAGCAACAAGTAGTGGTGCTAATACAGAAACCATATCAATCTTGTACAAGAGCCCTTTTCTTCTATTACATATGTCATTATATATGTTTTACTACCTTTTATAGCAAAATTATTAAATAGAAATACTTTATGAAAGAAGGAGATGTGAACTTTGGGAGTCTTGTGTAAAAAATAGGAAAAGAACTACCAGAAAACCTGTTTAGTTCTGTGACTTACCTATGAAAACAGTTTTAGTTGAGTATATAAGCTATCTTATTTGAAGTGATTTTTAAAGATTGTACATTGAAGGGCATCAGAATTCTATTTAACAAATTCCAAACTTAGAATTCTTAATTTCCTTCTAAGTAGGATTATATAGGAATTAGTTGAAAAGCACAGTACTAAGTGTAAATTTGGGACCCGACCCTTTAAAAATGTATAGATAACTGTTGTCTAAAATTAGAGGTAAAAATCTATAGTTACTTAGAAGAAGTGGTCTTCAAAAAAAGAAAGTCATGGACATCTATGAAATGTTGAGCTCAGTTTTAACCCACTATAAATTTATTATCCCATAATATTAAAGGTTTATGTAAACTCTTGGCAGTTTTTATTTTGGAGGGTATTTGCTTTGTAATCATCCAGTTTACAAGCATAAGCACCTTTTGCATATTAGCAATTTTCTATTATTTGTTCTTTGGGTATTTTTTCCTATATTTTACAGTGTTTACTAAGGCTCAGATACAAGTTATTACAAGTGGCGTAAAATGTAGATGAGCTTTAAAAATGAGTCATATTTCCATGTCATTATTATTAAAATGTTGTTTGTATAAGAAGTAAAGCGTACATAATAATGAGTACTTCATCTACTGTCTGTTGATTTCTTTTTAAATTAAGTGAAGGAAACCATTCTTAGTATGAAAGCTAAAGGTTTACGATTATAAAATAAAATGTATGGATTATATACAGTGAAATTTTGCAGAAAGCAAATAGAGTATTTAACAGTTGATATCTTGGAGATTATAAATTCAGTCCTACCCCTGGGATTCTGGTTTTACATCTAACCCTTAGCTTTTTCTGACCTGGCTATAGTTTATTTCTTTTGATTACAGAACTAAGGTTAATAAACATTTTTATCAAATAAACTTAAAAAGGCTTATGCCTTACAAACCTAGGTGAAAAATTTTCTCCAAGGCAAATTCAACACTAAATATTTTTAAATTCCACGCAACAAAACCACAAAACCTATCATAGGCATCTTTAACCTGTCAGAATTTAAGTTTAAACACTAATAACATTTTAGTTTTTAAAATAAATTTTATATAAAGCAAAGATCAAACTAGATTGCCTTGTGAAAATTTTCTTACCTCAGCTGTTACTTCTTTTGCAGGATGCTAAATTCTTGTTCTAACTGGACATTTTGGTGATTTGACTAAGAAAGCAAAAAGGGTGGTTCAGTTCGGATCAAAAATGGTCCTCTAGCAAACTGAAATGTTTCCGTAGAAAAAGAGGAAGTTTATCAATAGTTGGTTCCGGAAGTGCAATAAGCCACAAAAAGACTAAGAAATGTATTACTTTAAGATACTTTATTTCGAAATATAATTTGAAGCTATATAATTTGAGTGCTTTTAATTAATGTTTATAAGTTAACACCCTTTAGTAATGTGATTATAAAATTTAAATAGTTAGTATATAACCTTGGAGAGGAAATTGTATGATCTAAGGAAAAACTGCAGGTTGGGTTATTACCCATAGTGGGATTTCTTGTAAAAACTGAATTATGTGTTCTGTTTATTTGTATGATGTTAGGCAAGTTGTTGCACTTCTGAGTCACCATTTCCTCCTTTGGAGGACTGTTTCCCTTACTGGGCTGTTGTGAGAATTAAATAAGATAACACATATAAATGCCTCTCACACAGTAGGTAGTATGTTATTTTCTCAAACATAAGTTAGGTAAAACCCAGGTTAAAATATTGCTAAAAATTTTTTACCCAAATACTTTACTAAATGAGTTTTTAGTTCAAATTCACAACCCTTTGATTACCCACAAAATGCCTGCTACTCAGTTGAAAGTAAAACAATCATTTTTCAAATAAGTTCACTAAGCAAAGTATATTGAAAAGCATATATGCATTACTCTGAATAAAAATTTCTTTGGGGAGGCCACCTTCCAGCCTCCTTCCTTAATTGAAAAATGAAGATCATAATCCCTAATTTCTAAGTTTATTATGGAAGTAAATAAATCTAAAGTGTCTATTATAACATGTATTGTAGTCAATAAAGTATTAAACCATGCCCTGCTTTCCCCTGATTACTACAGAAAAACACAGGTCATTAACACCTAGTTCTTACCTTAAAGGTACTCATAACTTGGTACAAAAAGAACAGTGTTGGGCCTCCCTGGTGGCGCAGCAGGTTGAGCACAGCGCTGTTAAGCTGTCCACAGCCTCTGCAGCCCGGGTTCAATCCCCAGCCGGCCAGGGAGATTCCCACATTTGGTCTGTCTGCCTGTTGTGCTCCCCACTCTGTGTCTGGTGAATCCTCTCACACTCCCACACCTCTGGCTTGTACCCCAGATATTACATAAATAAAAAATAAATCTTAAAAAAAAAAACAAAACAGTGTTTTGTTAAGGGATCCTGTTGTAAAGCAGAATATAAAAGTTAAAAAGTTGTTCGGCCTCCCCTGGTGGCACAGGCAGTTGAGCACCGCGCTGTGAAGCTGTCCACAGCCTCTGCAGTGCCAGTTCAATCCTGGCTGGCCTGTGAGGGTCCCACGTGGCGCAACAGACCTCTCCTGTCGCACCCACTGCTCCCCTCAGCAGTGTATTTCATCAGTCTGCCTGTTCTGTTCCCCGCTCTGTCTCTCGTGAATCCTCTCACCCTCCCGCGCATCTGGCCTGTACCCTGGTTCTTGTATAAAATAAATAAATCTTTAAAAAAAAAGTTATAAAGTTTTGAGTCACTGTTTTTTTTACCAGAATTAAGTGTGTGAACTATGATACAAGTATAGAAAACAAGTATCTTTAAACATTCTGCTTATGACCTGTCATTGATTGATATCTTTCTGAGGCTGTATATTGAATAATAATAAGTGATACATTTTAAATATTCTTGTAGCAGAAGCTTTCTGGTTTGTGAAAAAATATTTAAACTGTATGAAAGTGGTAGCATAGTCAACATATTTTAAAAGACACTAATTTGTTCTAATTTCCTCTGACAAGTATTTCTGTATTGATTCAGGAAGTGCTTTGTCTTAATGTTATTTGTTCTCGTACATGATCTCAAAATTTTAATTTGTATAAAATGGGAACTCTGCCCATTTTCATTTCCAGTCGGGCCCATTTTACCCTTCAAAAGATAACCTGATGTCACCATGATTGGCATGAATATTCTCTTGCTTTCCATTATACTTTGTTGACATTTTACTTTATCTGGAATAATAAATATGGTTATGACTTACTGTTTAGGGAGTGGATTTTTTTTTTTTTTACGGTTTGGTAATGAAGCGATAATAAAATTGATGCTCTGTTGTTTTCTTCTCATTTGAAGACGTGACCTAGATATTTGGAAACATGAAAGGTGTAAGAAATGCTTACAGTTTTTGCTTATGACCAAGGCAATATTGGAATTATTGCAATATGCAATAATTATGCAAAAATTACCAATGCCTGGGATTCAGCACATTCCAATTGCAACAGAAGGCAACAGTTAGAATTAGGCATTGGTAATTTTTAAAGACTCTTCAGGTGATTCTGATATGTAGCCAGGATAAGGAGAGTATTATGGTACTTCTTAGAAAAAATATGTGCTTTTCTTAGCTGGCTAGCATATTGCCCAAAGTAAATGCTCCATAAGGGAGAGTTTTGGTGGTGGTGTTTTTAACATGGCCTAGTCTCTTATTAGATTGTCTTGTGTCAATTTCAGTAGATAGTTGGAAAGTCTCTCAAACCAACTTTTGTAATATAGTTAAATGAAAAATGAAGTTTTGACTTGAATGTAAGTCATTATTTTACTTGAAAACACATTATCTTTTCTTTGCTCATGTCATATTGGGTAGTAAAAGCACATAGTTATTTGTTAGGCTAATTGGTATCCTTAAAATTCAAAGATTAATCAGTCTGTGGATATTTGCTATAAGTAAACTGGCAGGCAATTTTATTTAAAAAAAGGGATCTGACACTTAAACATTGAGACATGGACTTAGTTCAGCCTTCTGGTGTAGCTATAAGTATTATCTATGTTAGCTGTGCTCTGTTTCTTACTGATCTTTACAATGTATTCTTTCTGATAATAGAGTTAATACAAATACACATAGTTTATTTTGAGTCAATTTATTATACAAAATTAAGTTTTAGTTAAATATTTATGGTAGAAAAACACTTTCTTGCGTGCGCCATATATAAAGATGAAGATATCTAACATAAAATTAGCTGTGGTGATAAATTAGCCGGTATGGATTCTGTTATATTCAGCAGAAATAGTACTGCTTAAACTTTAAAGTTCAACTCTATGCATCGTAATTCAAGTTATGTTAGATGCTGGAAGTCTCTTAGGCTCCACTAAGACTCTTCCAAGTTCATCTAACTACATTGCTGAACAGCAAATATTTAATTGTCCTTTTCTACCTTTGTCAGTTTTTCAACTCATCCATGAAACCCTCCCCAAATGCTTGGTGGTTTTGTTTATTATCTATTTTTCACTTTCCAGAATATTATGTCAAAACAAAAGTGCACAGTTTGAGTAATTAAGTAAGCAGGCATACTTCTCACCTGCTTAAATCTAAATTGTAAGGCCTGCCATATCAAATTTTAGATCACCAGACCAACACGTTGGCATTAAATATCAAACTGACTTCATTTTTACTCCAAATACTTTCTCATGGCTATTTTGCATTTCTCTTCACTAAAACATCTGTTAGATAGTGCATTTTTCAGTTCTCTCATCATCTTTTCTTTCGCTTGTTGCTGTGAGTACTCCGGTAGATTGCATCATTAGGTTGGGCCCTGTGAACTGTTTTGCTCTTTTCCAAGTGTCTGATTCAGCAGGCCATAGACCACTGCTTGCCAGAAAATCGCCGTTGCTTCTAGGCTGACGCTTGCCTACTTGTTTTGAACGTCTGAGAGATGAGACTTTGTTCGCCAGAACCACAGTTGATAAAAATAGAAGGGTACAGATAAGAAAAAGCACTGCAATTATAATTAAGCAAACTAGCATAGCTGTTTTGTTGTTATTTTCCTCACAAACATCTTTTTTAAAAATTTCACTGTGATTTTTGCTTGTGTTTCTGATGCTCTGCACGGTTGGCGAACTATTCCTGACAACAGAGGGTGTATAGGGCTTCAGGTCAGATTTAGGAGTTAATGATACAGTGTGAAATGATGTTCCTCTTTCGGGCATGTTGGTAAAATTACCTTTCTTATCTACTTTAGTAGTTGTAGGGTTTGTAGTGTTTTCATTTTGGTTTCTGCCCATCTTATTTTGACTATCTGGATCCCCAACAGTGGTATCGTTAGCCCTCAAATGGGTATAGTTTGCTGTTGTTCCACAAGACAATACTGTCACCATCAGAAGGGCAAGATGCAGATAATGTTCTCTGTGTTCCATGTCCGTGAATGTGCTGGTATCTGTGGAGATAGCAGTATAGACTGTTAATTCCTGAAATGATGGTTCCTGTTTTTGGTAATTGCAGTTAAAAGATAGACAGCTGATATATTACAGCTAAGCTATAAGCTCATGCCTAACAATTCCTATCCTGTTTGAATTCCTCCCTTCCCCCAACTGAATTTTTTTCTGTAAGGCTGTGTAAAAAGAAGCAATTTAATATCTGTACTTTTCAGTGCTCAAAGTTAACATTGAAAATCTAACAAAATTTGTTAATCATTGTAAACTGGATGCTGGGGTTTTATACTATTTCTTCTTAAATATACTAGACTTCAGCTTTGAGTCAGGTACTTCTCCTTTTGCTTTTTTGATTCCTCCTTCCCTCCCCCTACCACCATTTCAGGATCTTTCTTGCAGAAACTCTTAACCCTCTAACAAATGTTAGCGATCTTTATAGTAAAGGAGAGATGTGATTTTGAGCATTTTGCTTCAAGTATAAAAAGTAAAAATGCCTTGGGGTGTGGTTGGGGGTGGGGTTTGTGAGGCGAAGTATGGTAGCAACTAAAGGAAAATAGGAATTTCAAATAGGAATTCAGTGTGTTCAGTTTTCTTCTTGGGTATTTATCTTGAAGTCTAGAATAAAGCTTGTGCTTAGAACTATATTCACAGTATTCATGAAAGCAATTTTGTAGTGCTTTTCGTTTCTGTGTCCCTTAACTTACTGTGACTTTCCAAAAACATAGACATGCCAATTTTTGTCTCAACCTAAAAATATGGCATTACAAAGAAAAAGAAGCAGATTTAGAAGAAATCTGCAAAAGTTACTGACTTTTTCATCTTCATTTTAACATCATACTCAGCAAAGTTGAATTTCAATTTGGGCACTAGCTCACTGGAAGCCAGTACAAAAATGGGACAGTTTTGTTTTTAATTCTTATTGTACACTATATTATTGAAGAACTACAACTGGCGTATCTGTTCTAGGTACTGGCTGCCCAGTAGGGAAAATTTTTACCACTATTTAGCTATCTCTTTTCTAATACTCAGTTGGTCTCAATTACTTTTCTAGGATTATTTTATTGTTGAGGGAGCTTGAAGCAATATCTAGATTATTCCCTTGAAGTTTTCTAAATTAAATTTCCTCTTTATAAGCCTTGTGTATTTTATAGCCATTTCTCTCAAATTTGAATGTGCATAGGTGTTTTTTTTTTTAAATGCAAATTCTAATGTAGTAAGTGTTGGAGGAGCCTGAGATTCTGTATTGCTAGCCTAAGCAGAACAGATAACCACTGCTAGCCATGCTTTTGAATATCAAGGGCTAATAAGAAGTTGTTATAAGTCATCAGCTAATATTTATATGCTGTTGATATATAAAAAGTGAGAATAAAAAAGGGGCCATGTTGAGTTACATAAGTAAAAGTAGTATATAATAAACAATGCTAACTGGAAACTAACCTCTCAGATAACATTTCCTATACATATAGCGAGGAAAAAAAGCTGTGTTAAATATTCCAGAATTATGATTGCTTTCTAGGTTGTGACCTTAAATAGACTGCTAAAGATATTGTGCCTTGACTTTTGTGTAATAGTGTTGAGCTTCAATTGTTAAGTTGAATGACATAAATCTTTGGCTATTCTACAATTATTTCACAAAAACAAATACTTGGGTTACGAAGTAATTTCTATCCTGTTCATACTAGCCTGAATTTCTGTATTAGATGCTAAAACAATTAAATTGGGTTATTCTTGTCATATGAGTTCATTAACAATGTAGTATGCATCATGGTATTCTTACACACTTTAACAGTGCTTACCACAGGATGGATAATAAATAATAGGCCTGCTGTTGATTGTCTTCAGCCAGATGTAGTGCCATCCCCAAATAAACAAACCATTGTCAAAGTGAGACTTTCTCCTACCCTTACAAATGCCTGAATTGAGGTCTGTCTATATATCCCTAACTTAGGCCTTGGACTCCAGGTTATGTTATCAAAAGTTTTATCTCTGGTCATTTCCAATCAAATTTATAATGCCTAAGCATTAGTAATGAGAAATTTATTTTTTTGGCTTTTTTCATAACAGAACTTTCCAATTCAATTGTGGAATCTAAATTCAGATCCTTCCAAATCCTCATTTAAAATTCTATGTTGGTAGTAAATCTACTTCTAACTGAAATTTTACTTACTAGGACAGAAAATAACATTTTCAATTCTTACAATTCTACTTTGTTAGTGAGAGTTTCAGTTCTAGCTGAAAGAACTTCCTCAAATAATAATTAGTACAAAGTTATAAGTGAAAAGGGGTAAGAAAAGCCGCATAGGTCACCTACCTTAAAAAGTGCTTGGTCAAAATTTGATTATAAACTGATTCTAATAAGCCACTTCTTGTCTTGTCTTGAAACACAGATTCCAGGTAATTTAAAGCAGAATAGAATTGAAGAATATGAGCCTTCAAGTAAATCTGCAGTAAAAAAGGATATGTACAGCTAGCTTTCCACTTTTAAAACCAAACCACAGATGACACATTTCCTTTCCACTGCAACTGAAGCACATGTCACAGGGGGGAAAAAAACTCCAATGTGTCTAGTTGCCCGCTGGCATGACAGGAGGCTTTGTAGAACAAGTCCCCGCCTCCAGGGCAGGGAGGGTTTTCCACTTAGTGCCTTTTGACCTTATGCTCATTATATTTGTCTGACACACACGCTCATTATCTATGCCTGCTAATATATGCTTGTCAGAATCATTCAAAAGAAGATGAAATAGCATTTTACCTGCACATTAAAATCTTCTCTAAAAATTTTATTTGTATACCCCAGGCTGACTTGGTAAGTGAGTTGAATATCTGGTTATTGGTCAGATCAAAGAAACAGTGATATACATCACCAGTACTTCAAATTGTGAAGCTGCAACAGTGATTTTTTGGGCTCTCTAACTCTCCTCTTTCCCAAACGCCCTGTCATCACCTCACATTATTCTGAAATGGACTTCATTTTCCCCAAGAAGTGGCTGCCCCTATTTCTTTGTCTGTGATAACAACATTCTTTGTAATCTCAGATGTCTAATATGTAGCAAGTTATTTTAATTCAAGTCCTTTCTTTCAGCCAATATTAGAACTTATATCACGTTTGTCCTTTCATATTCCTGGATTCATTTCTTTCCAGTTTTTACTCTCACTGTTCTATTTTAGATTCTTATTAGGCCATACCCAGACTACTACAGGATTCTTTTCGCTAGTCCTCTCTCATATACATTGTATATATCACTTCCTTTGATCATATTACCTCTTTCTAAAAAAAAAAAAAAACCTCCTTAAATCCTACAGCAGAGATTCTGAAAAGTTTATGTACATAAATATCAAATGAGAAAGTTACTTTAAAACATTGAAAATTGTCAGGTCCCACTGCATAAATTCATAGGTAGCAAATATGGGCTGGGATCAGGAAACTGCATTTTTGTCAAGGCCCACAGTTGAAATTGATTCTGGTGCCTCACACCCTGAAAAAAACCCAGCTCGTAGGAGAAAACTTGAGACCTCAGCAGAACAGTTTTGATCCCTTTACGATTTGGCTATTAGGTATTTTTCCAGCTCGTCTATTAAGACTTCTCTACATGAACCCTCCATTCTCGCTAAATTAGTTGACTGTTGCTTGAACATATCTAGTTACCTTTTTCTTTTCCTCTCTCCACAAGGCGGGGCCTGCCAATCCCCTCTCTTGTTGAGTTCAAAATTCCTTACTGTGCTTTCTATGTAGTTTTCACTAATAACGCGGTTTGTGCTGATCTCACACTCTTCTGAACTTTGTAGCAGTGTTTTTCTCTGCAATTCCCTTGATAAGTGATTACATACTGGTTTGAACTATTTGTTTTTTATCTTATGTCATCCCCAAAAGATTACAAGCTCTGAGGTGAGGATATTTTTTTTAGCTTTTTTTGTGTACTACTACCAGAGTTATCTGGTATAGACCACTGGGCGAAAGTTAATATGGATTGTTTTGAGTTAAAATTCTAGTACTGTCTTCTTCAGGGCTTTCTGATGGTCTTTATCTTGGCTATATACATTGATTAGAGTTGTTTTCATTGTAAGCAACATATGACCTAAAATGGTTTAATAAAAAAATGGAGTTTATTGGTTCACACAACTCAGTAGTCCAGGGATAAATTTCATCTCAGGAGAGACTTTATCTAGGATTCAAATGCCAGGACCCCAGTTTCCATCTTCATTAATCAGCTCCATTTCCTTAGTTGTTAGGCAGGCTTCTCCTTTATCATGCTCCAAGATACAAGCAACAACCATGTGTTCCCTTGTTTATAAGTGTTAGAAAAGAAAAAGTATTAAATTCCTGCAGTCTAAGCTAAAATCTCTGAATTGGGCCTCTTTAGTCCTGGTTACCCTGATTTTAGCCATGTAATCAACGATAAACAATTCTTTCAGGTCAAGGTAGGATAAATAAATTGGCTCTAAGTAGACCATTCCCACCCACACTGTTGATCTGGGAAGTTTGGTGGGTCTGGAAGCAACTAACCAACTGTGGTGGGCAAGTTTGTTGTTACTATTGCTCACAGTTTTTGAATTGGAGGTATTTTACTTACATTTTACTTTAGTCTCAATTCTTTAATTTCTAACAAACAACTGGATTAAAAAACTGATCCAGACTTCATGTAATTATATTATTGAAGTTTTCTCTAGAAAACTAATCATAAAATAAGGTAATAAATTAGATTAATAGTATCTATATATTTATTCAGGACTCTGTTAAAGAACTGTCTTTTTTTTGTCATCTTCCTTAGGTTCAAAACTGGTCAGATCAATGGTGATTTGCTGATATACCACGTCTTGCTGACTTTAAAGCCATATTATGCAAAGCCATATGAAATTGTAGTAGACCTTACCCATACTGGGCCTAGCAATCGCTTTAAAACGGACTTTCTTTCCAAGTGGTTTGTTGTTTTTCCTGGCTTTGCTTATGACAATGTCTCTGCAGTCTATATCTATAACTGTAACTCCTGGGTCAGGGAGTATACCAAGTATCACGAGCGGCTGCTCACTGGCCTCAAAGGCAGCAAAAGACTCGTTTTCATAGACTCTCCTGGGAAACTGGCTGAGCACATAGAGCATGAGCAACAGAAATTACCAGCTGCCACCTTGGCTTTAGAAGAGGATCTGAAGGTATTCCACAATGCTCTCAAGTTAGCTCACAAGGACACCAAGGTTTCTATTAAAGTAAGTTTCATCTGTCTGGTACATGATTCATTGACTTTCTTTACTAATCAGACAATATGCTGGCATGTCTAAGTGTCTCTGTAGTATACATCAAATGTAAATTCCAAATGAAGGGCAACCAAGCTTTCTATCCTCAAAGGGGCCCTGCAGAGATATTAAAGACGTGTACTTGATTATAATCTGTGTTGAATTGGAGGCAGAAGAGTGTTATAGAAAGAACAATTTGGTCTATACCAGTCAATAGGTAGGAATGTTTGGAGAAGGGTAATTACCTGTTGAGCATTCCAATTATTACATGTTTCTTACAGAGTAAGAACATGAATCTTCAGTATAGAATTAGTATTTGTCAGTAGGATTCTTGACCCTCAATTTTTTTCTGATGTGTTCAGTCTCTTGATAACATTTATCACAGTGATTATTGAATCTACTTGAATATACAATGGTGGTAACTTCTTAAAATGGCAAATATGGTAATTTGTTAATGGGTTTGATTTTTTGGAGCCTCTTAGACTTCTGCAAAATAGAATCTAATTCCTCTCTACTCTGCCCCTTCACCACCACTTTCCAGGTTGGTTCTACTGCTGTTCAAGTAACCTCAGCAGAGCGAACAAAAGTCCTGGGACAATCAGTCTTTCTAAATGATATCTACTATGCTTCTGAAATTGAGGAGATCTGCCTAGTGGATGAGAACCAGTTCACCTTAACTATTGCAAACCAGGGCACACCACTCACCTTCATGCACCAGGAGTGCGAAGCCATTGTCCAGTCTATCATTCACATCCGGACACGCTGGGAGCTGTCTCAGCCTGACTCCATCCCCCAGCACACCAAAATTCGGCCAAAAGATGTCCCTGGGACACTGCTCAATATCGCATTACTTAATTTAGGCAGCTCAGATCCTAGTTTACGGTAGGTTAAAAAAAAAATTTACTTCAGTTTTGTTCAGAGTTTGTTGCTTTTAAAATGGGACCACTTAATATGCTTTAAAAAAAATTAATGCTGGACCATTATTTTACATCTTTGTTTGAAAATTTGAAGGTATGCTATGTTGGTTAACCAGCATGACCTCATCAGGTTGTGGAGTATCCACATGAATTGTGGAATTCTGAATAGGGTGATTCACACTAAACCAGTGTTTGTTCTTTCTCCAGGATAGTGATCTGAAACAGAAAACATGGCACATCTGTTTGTTTGGGGTTTCCCCCACAAAAAAGTTTTTTTGTTATTTTAAGTTTACATCTAATCTACGTTTTCCACCTCTGAGTTCTCTTAAATTTCTCCATGTTTAAACGTATGTCGTTATTAGTTTTTTCTTGAAATCAAATGAGATTATCATTGTTTGACAAAGCAGGTCTGATGTTCAGTTACTCCAAAAAAAAAAAAAAAAAAAAAAACACGTTTCATATTTTCCAAAAGATGTAAATACGACTATAACAAAATTCTTGAAAGAAATCTTGAGACAAATACACACATGTCATCTGAGTATAGTTGGTTTTGTTTAGGTATAATAAGCTGAACATGAACAAGAAAAATAGAGAGCCTTTGGAATCATTAGATTTGGTTAAAAATCTAAATTTACTACTATGTATAACTATGAGCAAGGTGCCAAGATTCTGAGTTCTTGCTTCCTTGTTCTTTAAATAAAGGTAAGATAGTGTCCTTATATACCTACAAAGGTTTAATAGTATGTGCGGCAGTTTATTATATAGCACCTAACAAATAGTCTGTGCTTAGTAAACATTTTCTCCCAACCGTGCTTCACTTTCTCTTTGTACCCCTCCTCCCTCCTCCCCTCCTTTTCATGTGAGGATAATTCTTTGTCATAAGTACCTTGAGATTGTTAAGAGTTCGAGAGAGAGAAATTTTTAGCTTTGGAAAATCTTTCCTAGTGTATAATACAGCCCAGGTTTTATTAGAGGATCGTTTAGTATTCTAGTGTCTCCCTTACTTAAAAGGGGGAAAAATCAACGAGATTCTGTACTTGAATTGGGCCTCACGGGATCTGTGAACACTCAAAAATTATACACAAAATTTTGTGCATGCTTATCTTTCTTTTACCCCGGAGAAGAATAGCCAATTTGAGGAACTCCCATTCCTGTAGCTATTAGAAGATACAGAGTCAGTGTCAAAATAGTATAACTCAAAGTTCATAGGAATTAGTAAGCATACATAAACTTAGAAACAATTATATTAATATTCTCAGTTTAGCAAAATGGAGCTACTAGCCTGCCTTTAATTTTTAATTCAAAGTTCTTCGCAGAAGAATGCCAACAGTCTTCTAGCAATTACTAGCTTGAATGAATCTGTATTGTTCCCTTGTGAAATAAAGCAAGCTGATAGCTACTGCTCTTTGCTGAAGCATGTCATCTCAGAGAAAAGGATGTTAGAAGACTTAAATTTCAGTGGCTTTTTCTTCCTCTGTGGTTGCTGCATAAATATATTAGCACAATGAAAGTTTGGAGAAAAGGAAAAAGTGAAATCACTAAGAAGTGAAACAATCTTTGCTGGATAGGAGAGGAAAATTATTTTAAAATTGAGTGATTTTTTTTGAGCTATTTCCAAAATTATTTAAATGTATTTTCAGACATTTATAAGGGACTTTTGATTCTAATGGAACCTGAATATAAATTATGTTTTTTTCTTTTTCATTATTATATATAACGGAAAGAGTTTATGGAAGGACAAATGGGAGCAACCGAACTATGTTAATTTTTTTTGACCTTCAGTTTATAGTATAAAATAATATAAAACCCAGAAAGAAGTTCAGTGGATGCTGATTTAAAATTTTAGCATTCTATTTGATGAAAACATTCAGTTTTATTCTTATGATTCCCATTATAACTGGTTCTAGTGGGAGAGGAAATCACAATTCAAGTTTGGAACTCGCTGAAAACATATTATGCCTTATTCTGACTTTGTATTGATCCACCTTAGGTCCATAAACCTCTCATTTTATGTCCAGTGAAATGGCTTTTAAGGGAGACCTTATACTCAAGTATCTTAAGAGACTCACAGTCGTCTTCTGGCTATGTCAGAAATCTCCCTTAAAAAGATCACCAACTGATCAAGAGGTATTTTTGGTTTAAACCATAAAGTCATAACATCTCTAATCATAAAATTTAGTAATAGTTGGTTTTGCTTTGTAATAGAATAAGTTGTATGTTATTTAAAAAATTTGGAATTGTAAGAAAAAACAAGTTCTAAAACAACTTCATTTGTGCTTTCTCCTAGGTCAGCTGCCTATAATCTTCTGTGTGCCTTAACTTGTACCTTTAATTTAAAAATCGAGGGCCAGTTACTAGAGACATCAGGTCTATGTATCCCTGCCAACAACACTCTTTTTATTGTCTCTATTAGTAAGACACTGGCAGCCAATGAGCCACACCTCACCTTAGAATTTTTGGAAGAGTGTATTTCTGGATTTAGCAAATCTAGTAAGTAATGATAATTTTCTTTAATATAATAATGATTCTAACAGGATTCAAAGACAACCCTTTCATTTCAGAATTTGCCAGTGAAATCTTTAATTAATTACATTTTCACTTCTTTACTCTTCTGAATTTTCACCAGTGGTATTCTATGACTGAAGGAATTCTAAAGGAACTTACTGTTAACACTACATTAAGAAATCCACCAAAATTCTGGCAATAAAAGCAAGGTGGCAAGATTTTAATATTTTGCCTTTCTCTGGACTGTTTACAGAGTATTTTTTGCACTGTGTTTCAGTTTAATTAGCTTCAGCAATTCTCCTCTTCGATTATTCCAAATAAGTATTTATGTTGTCCCCTTGATTTTAGGAAACAAGTCATTTTCTCTTTACTTAGGTTGACTTTGAACTATGATTTTATCATTTATGGACATATTGCACATGCAGAATGCAGTGGCATATAATACAGGGTCCAGAGACAATCTGTCTTGAATAAGTCTCATAAATCTAGCACACACTCATTACATCTCTGTATCTTCCTACCCTGTAGTTGTATAAATGTTGCTCTTTTCCCAGCTTTACTTCCTGACATTTTTTCCCTTCCCTTTTTCCATAATACATAAAACTTTATTTTTCTGCATTTAAGCACATTTCTTAATTTTTTTTAGTATTAGGTAGTTGAAAACCTTCATAATTCATTGAAACCAGATCACTATATGTAGATTTTATAAGAAGAGATGTAAGAATGTAACCTTTAAAAGAAAATTTGTAGGGCTGACAAAACAAGGAAAGTGTAAAGCTTTATTGAGAATCACGAAAAATTGAATGAACAGACATATTTTATTAATGAACAATTCTTCCCAGATTACTACAGATCCAAAGCAATCCCATCAAAATAACTAAGGGATTTGAGGATAAAGAATGAGGCATAGGACACAGCAGATGCATGATACTAGCAAGCCAGACTGATGGCCTCAAGCTCATGTACCCCAAACAGCAGCAAATGTGGCACTCCCACAGCACCACCCAGTCAGTTCTATGCAGTCACAACGATGCTCACCTACTGAAAGCAGTCAGGTTGTATTAATATCCCCACCCACTGTGCCACCCCAACATAGCGAGGTAGGTATGCACCTTGAATCCTTCATTCAAGTGACCAGAGAATAGTGAGTCCTGAACTCCAGAACACATCAAATGCACAAGTTAAATCTTTGAGACTAGGAGAGGAGGTAGAGTGTTGCCTAATACATGGAAACAAACAGAATCAGACAAAATGGGGAGACAGAGAAGAACATATATTAAATGAGAGAGCAAGACAGATCCAGAGGAAAAATAGAGATAAACTTCCTGACGAAGTTCAAAGTAAATATGCTTCCTGAACTTGGGAGAAGAATGAATGAACAGGAAAGCTTAAGAAAGACCCCAATATGAGGCATGAAACTGAGGAATACAATGCTAGAATTGAAAAAATGCAGAGGAGCAGAAGAGCAGATAAGTGAGCAATAAAACAAAGAAGTAGAACTTACCCAGACAGACAACAAAATGAAAAAGAATTTTAAAAAGTGAAGATACCTTAAGAGATCCCTGAGAAAGTATCAAGAGGGATTACATTTGCATTCTCCCAGATGGAGAAGAGAAAGGGGTACAACAATTATTTGAGGAAATGATGGCCAAAAACTTACCTAATTTGGAGAAGGTAACATATGTAGGACTCCAGAGAGTTCCAAATAAGAGGATCCCAAAGAGATCCACACCAAGATATCTTATAATTAAGACGGTGACTGTTAAAGAGGATTGTAAAAGCAGTAAGAGAAAATCAGCTTGCTGCATACAAGAACTCCATGAGGATATCATCAGATTTTTCAACAGAAACTTTGCACACCAGAAGAGAGTGGCTGAGGTACTCAAAGTGCTAAAAGGAAAAAACTTCTAACCAAGAATGATAATCCTGCCAAGGGTTGTTTCTTTCTAGTTGAAAGAAACATTAGAGTTTCTCATACAAGCAAAAACAAAAGAAGTTCATCATTACTAAATTGCAATGCAAGAAATGTTAAAGGGTCTTCTCTAAACTGGGGGAAAATGTGGCTCTAGCAACAAAGAAAAATACAAATGAAATCTCATTAGAAAAGTGGTTATTTATAATAACCAAGATGTGATGACAACTTAAGTACTTACCATAGATGAATGGCTATACATAATGAAATACTATTAAAAAAAAAAAAAATGAAGTCCTGCCATTTCCCCAATATGGGTGGGCCTTGACAGGGTTATAAGTGAAATAAATCAGATTGAGAAAGACAAACACCATATACTTTCTTTCATATATGGAAGATAAAGCAAATGAACAAACGTAATAAGCTCTTAGATTCTCACACCCAAATGGTGGTTACCAGAGGGACAGGTGGGTGGGAGTGTTAAAAGAATGGGTCTGTTCTATAGTGGTGGGTAGAAACTAGGTTTTTGGTGGCTTTCATAATGAGGTATATATAGGTGTTGATATAAAGCTGAAACTTATGCATTGTCATAAATCAGTGTTACCTCAGTAAAAAGGAATAAGTAAATAAAGATCTGAAAACCAAAGACAGTTATTACATGAGATCACTTAAATGTGATACCTAAAATGCATAGAAAAAAACTCACAGAAAGTAGAAACTTGTAAAGAATAAAATGGCTGCCAGGGATGGGAGGGTTGGGACAAATGGAGAGAGGTTGGTAAAAGGGTACATACTTGAAGTTGTAAGATGAATATGATCTGAGGCTCTCATGTATAATATGGTGATAAGTTGGTGATACTGTATTGTATCATTGAACGTTACTAAGAGTAGAACTTAAGTGTTTACAAACACAAAAAAAGTAAAAATATGTGGTGATAGATTGTGGCAACCCTTTCACAGTGCATACTTATATCAAATCGTCACATTGCATGCTTTAAAAATATTACAATTTTATTTTTCAATTATAACTCAATAAAACTAGAAAAATGAGGAAGAACCTAAAATGATTGCAAATTTTACTTGAAAGTGCGGAAACAGCTATGACAATGTTGAAAAGAAAAACAGAAATTCGGCATTACAGGTATCTGAACAAAGTATAGCATTACAATAATTAAAACAGAGTATTCAAGAATCAGCAGTCAGATGACTTTAAAGGATACAGATTGGTAAAGAAGCACCCCCAAAGTGATGGGAGAGAGATTATATCATTTCAGAAATAAGATTGGGGAATGAATTAAATTGGGTCTTCATTCCAGTCCTCAAGATACCAAAATAAGTTCTGCTGTATTTAAGAGCATGAAAAAACTGGAAACATTAAAAGAAGAGGAAAAATACTTAGATGCTTTCTTATTCAGAAGACTTATGAAGCAAAAAAGTGATAGATGAAAACAAAGGAAATACACTTTTGACCAAGTAAAACTTCAAAACATCTCTACTTCAAAAAATACGAGTAAAAGTTAAAACTAGGAACTGTTTGCAGCAACTATGAGATTAATATCTTTAACCATAATGAGTTCTTAGAGATTAAGGAGAGAAATGGATCAGTAGCATGTAAGTCATGATAAAAAAAGAATATGTTTTACTAATAAAAATTAAAGTAAGATAATATATTCAACTATCAAATTGGATGAAAAAAATTTTACATAGTGTTGATGGCCTGTGGAATTGTAAACAGTAGTAATATTTTCTAGAAAGCAGTTTGAACATGGATATCAAGATCCTTAAGAATGTTCATACCGTTTGACCTCATAATTCTACTTTTTACAGTGTATCCTAAGGAATTGATGTTCAGATGTTTATCATAGCATTATTTTTCATTCATATTTTTTAAGTGCTTAAATTTTAGGTGAGTGGCTTTATGAGTTTTTACCTGTGAATCACAAACCATTTCCCAGATCAAGATACAAGACATTGCCAGCATCCAGAGATTTCTTGTCAGTTAATATTGTTCCCTCACCATGAGTAACCATTGTTTGACATCTGTTACCATAGATTTATTTTGCCTACTTTTGACCTTTATACAACATTATTTATAATAGCAAAAATTGAAGCAGTCTAAAACTAAAATAATAAAAAAAACCTAAGTTTTCAGATCTGGATGGAGTAATATGAAGTACACATTTTCAGTTTGGGAAAAAAGGTTCTGGAGATAAATGGTGGTGATAATTAACACAACGGTGTGAATATACTAATGCCACTGAACTGAACACAAAAAATGGAAAGTTTTATGTTGTGTTTATTTTACCAACCCCCAAAAAAGTCCTTTGGGGACTCTAGGTGAACTTACATAGAGAATTTTTTTCCCCATTTCTGTATCTTTTCGTAAGACTAGAAGTTACTTCAAAATAAAAGTTAAAAATGTTTGTGAAGAATTTTAAGTGAATAAATAATCTCAGTATAATGTATAGTGAAAAACATTCAGAACATACTGCATATATAGCATAATCCTAATTTTTGCGAATTAGTTGGAGTTGGTTCATGTATAGATATACACACATAAATATTATATTTACATGGGTTTGGGAAAAAACCTGAAGAGATGAAGTATGATCCACCAATATATATGGATTTCATTTTTGTGGAGTGATTTCCTTTTGCCAAACTTTCTATGTTACTTTATTAGAGTATAATGTATAACATATTTATTAACAATAAGTAATAAGGAATCACTGCATATTCATTTTATAATTTGAATAAAACTTAACCGATTTTTTAACTAAAAGAGACATTATTAAAAAGGGTGTCAAAAAACAAAACTTTAAAAATAGGCTTACTATTAAAATAACTTTCTTTAAGACTTACTCTCTTTCTTCATCTCTGTTTTCAATAATATATTGTCCAAACCTTCAATCCTTTATTTTTAAATAATTGTTGATGTAATTTTCATTGACTGTGTTAATAATGTATTTCCCCCCCTCCCCCTGCCAGGTATTGAATTAAAACACCTTTGTTTGGAATACATGACTCCATGGCTGTCTAACCTAGTCCGTTTTTGTAAGCATAATGATGATGCCAAACGACAGAGAGTTACTGCTATTCTCGATAAATTGATAACAATGACTATAAATGAAAAACAGATGTACCCATCTATTCAAGCAAAAATATGGGGGAGCCTTGGGCAGGTATTGCATTTGTTTAAAGATTCATCTAGTATGACATTCAAGCACATACCTATCCGGAACCCACTTTTTGCAGAAGCACCACGCTTAGCACTACAGATATAGCTGTAAAATAGACGTTCTTCTCTTCAGAAAGCATGCACAGACCTACCTAATTCTTTATGTGGTAAAGATCGCAAATGTCTAGTGCATGTCTCAGAGAACAATTATTTTAACACTCTTCTCTCTGGCACAATTATGTCAAATTTAACTGTAAAAATCTTATGTCATTTCTAGTAAATAGAATGTCATTTCTGTTGACTTGTTCCTCAAACTATAATGGAAGTATTTCAGGTAAATATCATTTCTTCAAAGTAATCACTGGAGGAACACCCTTTTTCAGATAGTGCCATAAATACTCCAAATAATTTTAGCAAATCCTCCAAATAATTTTAAGTGACCTTGGAGCCAATTTCATAGCCTTAAAAACATCTCAGCACTTGATGTTACTTCCTATATTTTAAAATAACTATATTTCATTTTGATCGTACATTATTATCTTAAAATAGAGATGCTTTGCAACTGAATGAAAGTAATACATGTGAAATTTTTTGTTTTTGAATACCAGTCTCTTAATCTCTGGAGGAATCAAATGAATATCCTAATCCTTTTTGGATATTTTATGATAGATTATATTTGCTACCAGGTCTGTAATTATAATGTATTTCAGAGCATCAGATAAAAAGAATTTTCATGTTAATTGGGCTTCTCCTTGAAGTCTTTTTAAATTATGAAAATTAATTTGGTAGAGCGACTAAAACAAGTTAACTTTGCTCTTTCCCACCAGATTACAGATCTCCTTGATGTTGTACTAGACAGTTTCATCAAAACCAGTGCAACAGGTGGCTTGGGATCAATAAAAGCTGAGGTGATGGCAGATACTGCTGTAGCTCTGGCTTCTGGAAATGTGAAATTGGTTTCAAGCAAGGTAATGACTTTTCCTTTTTCCTGGACTATGGCATGATATATTATCATTAGAAGGGTTCTTTTGTTTTCTAGTTAGTCATTTTAAAGTTAAAATGAATTTTTTATAAGACTTTTTTAAAAATTCTGCTTTACAGGTTATTGGAAGGATGTGCAAAATAATTGACAAGACATGCTTATCTCCAACTCCTACTTTAGAACAACATCTTATGTGGGATGATATTGCTATTCTAGCACGCTACATGCTAATGCTCTCCTTCAACAACTCCCTCGATGTGGCAGCTCATCTCCCCTACCTCTTCCATGTTGTTACTTTCTTAGTAGCCACAGGGCCACTGTCCCTGAGAGCATCTACACATGGATTGGTCATTAATATCATTCATTCTCTGTGTACTTGTTCACAGCTTCATTTTAGTGGTAAGTTCCAGGAAAGTAATTTCTGTTTCACGGGTTTCTTTCTCCATTTTATGCTACCTACTTAGCCTGGATAGTATTATTAGTTACTTTAATGCCTCGACATCAAGCTACTTATTTAAGCCTATGGCGATGACATGAAATTTTATGAAAAAGAAAGAATAAATTGCTTCCATTCCGTATCAAGCTGTTGGATAGACTTTCTGTGTATGTTTGTTGTATAGATACATGTAGATATCAAATAGGCTAAAGACTCTGCACCAGTTGACAGTATTGCATTACTAACACAAATTTGTGGATGAATGGCACTAAAGCAATGAGTATTAAGATAATGTATGTAGAAGGTTGATGTAATTTTGATTATGATATTCAAGTTTTCTAAATTCAAAATGCAACATGGTACTTCAGAATTTAAAAATTAATATCTTTTAAAGTGTTTACTTGTTCCTTTTTTCTTTTACAGAAGAAACCAAGCAAGTTTTGAGACTCAGTTTGACAGAATTCTCATTACCCAAGTTTTACTTGCTGTTTGGCATTAGCAAAGTGAAGTCAGCTGCTGTCATTGCATTTCGTTCCAGTTATCGGGACAGGTCATTCTCTCCTGGCTCCTATGAGAGGGAAACATTTGCTTTGACATCCTTGGAGACAGTCACAGAAGCTTTGTTGGAGATCATGGAGGTATATAAAGCAAAGTGACAAGAAACTTAGATCATGTTTTAAAATGCACTAGTACTGTATAGAAGAAATAAATACTGGTTTATTCTACCTTTATTTAATGCTTAAATAAATATTCCATGGAATGTGTTTATTGATGACATATATTTCATTTATAAAATGACATTACAATAAGCATTTAAGTGTTTATAAAAACATTTATGTCCATAAATATATTGAGTATCTTTTTTTTTAAGGCATGTATGAGAGATATTCCAACATGCAAGTGGCTGGATCAGTGGACAGAGCTAGCTCAAAGGTATGTCTCAAATGTAAGTTGTAAAAGTGTGTGTTGTTGAAAAGAGAGATACTACTTTACTGCATAATCAATGTTTTACTTATTTAGTGTATATATAAACAGAGGTTTTTCATAAGCTCATTGGATGTTTTATTGCAGATTTGCATTCCAGTATAATCCATCCCTGCAACCAAGAGCTCTTGTGGTCTTTGGCTGTATTAGCAAACGAGTATCTCATGGGCAAATAAAGCAGATAATCCGTATTCTTAGCAAGGTACCTCCCCCTACCCTCCTCCCAATTATTTGTTGTTCCCAGCTGTAAACAATATCTTACATTTTTCTAAGGGACATTTAAAATTGAATTTAATAAAATGTCTTGTATAGTGCTTATTGAATATTTTTAAAATGGGTTTTGGTTTTTTACTTTTGTAATTAGAAGTGAAGAATACTCTAAAGAAGAGGTCTTTAAAAGAAAATAAGTATTGTCTCTTGCTAAGACAGTATACTGTTGATATTTTATCAGTTTTCAAAGCATTTGACTATGACTGTAGAGCTTAATATAAAATCATACATTTTGTAATTAACTTAATAATGTCTGATTTTTTATATATTAAAAAATAAGAACTCAAATGTGTATTGAGCTGACTACTAGGATCTGCACAGCACTGTAAATAATTCTAGCACTTATTAAATAAGCAGTTATTCCTGAACTAATCCTCAGATTCAAATTAGGAGTTAATGTTTTATTTCACTGAAAGTAAAATAAAGAATTCTGTTTCCCTAACAGGCACTTGAGAGTTGCTTAAAAGGACCTGATACTTACAACAGTCAAGTTCTGATAGAAGCTACAGTAATAGCACTAACCAAATTACAACCACTTCTTAATAAGGTAATTAACTCTAAAGAAAATGAGCACATTCACTTTGGGGTATCTATGTTAAATGTGATTTTGTCTTATTTTTCAAAGAGTTCAGAAAACAAGGATGAGGAAGAAACTATAAAGAAAAAGCTATAGTTACAGTGTAACTCCTTGTCTTAAAATTCAGTTGTTTGAAGTATTTACATTAGCGGAAGACTAAAGAATATATTCTGAAGTGCTTGTAAGTCATGCTTCTTCAGTGCTAAAAGAAAGATAATATACTTAATTCTTTGATTCAGTAGGTATTAATTGAGCATTAATTGACTGCTACGTGCCAAGTACTGTTTTAAGTGCTAGAGGTATAGTACTGTAAAATCCTTTGCCCTTATGAAGTTTGTATTCTTGGTTGAGTGTGGGAATTGGGGAATGAATGAATAATAAAAACAAAAGGCAAATAAAATATATGGTATGTTTATGGTCATTACTAGGTGAAGTATACCAAAATGAAAATGCATACATAATGCAAAAATGAAAAATGATGTAAGAATTATATAAAATAAAATAATTTATTAAAAAAAAGAGTTTGGTTGCTAAAAGATGATACTTGAAAGGAGTAGATTCATGTAGCCACTGTTTTAGGATGATCTGAGCTGATCTCAGCTTTTTGACCTCAAATAGATCATTAACATGCACAGACATCATATTTCCACATGGATAAAATGAATAAACTGGACTAAATAATCACACAATATCTAGGATATTATTATTTACAGCGGAATAATATCCTACTGTAAAGATGTAGATTCCTGCTATTGAGTTAATATGTTCTCCATATATCCTAACCCTAAATTGTACAAAGTGGTTCTCTTATCTTCATAAGTTAAGATGAGACTCACAAGGGCTAAATAACCTGCCAAGGCCATGCACCTAATTAAAGACAGACCCATGATTCTAATCTGAGGCTAGCTGATTCTGAAGTCCGTGTATTTTTCTATATACCATACAGCTAAGTAGGGGCTCCCCAAGATAAGAGAGAGATTACTATACTGATAAGAGTGAAAAGAAAGTTGAAAGAATAGAATCTAAAGTTAAAGAGATGGGTAGGATTTAATATAAAGAAAGGGACAAAGCCTTGAGTAGAACTGTAAAGAATGCTGGGACATTGGAGGGATGGTGTCTCATCATTCTGTTGAAATGGAGAAAATATTCAGGAAAATAGTGAGAGGGAAGGTTGTAAAGTTTAGCTAGAGCTAATTTAACATCCAGCATTCTTCAGAAAAGAAGTTTGAAATATACATGTATTTGCAAGCGGATAAATAATATGACAAAAGCAGGAGTTAGAGTTTTCTGATGGTGTTGTAGACAGTAAAATAGAATGGGGAGAAAGAATCCATATTGAGAACAAAGAAGGCTGGCAAAGAATAGTGTCAGTAGCAAGTAAGCAGATACAAAAGAAATTACTTTGAAAGAATCAAGAAAATTTAATTACTGGATTTTGGAGTCAAAGAAAAGGGAGAAACCAAATTTGCTAAGCTCTCAGTATGGCTAATGGTGTCTTCAGTTAAATAGATGGAAGAGATGAAGTTTGCCCATGTATTTACCTTCCACAAAAGAGAAAGTATGCATAATCTGGGGAATTACAGGCTTCACTTTGTACTTTGTTCTGAAGACTTTTTTGTTGTTCATCTTACTAACTTGAAACATGTCTCTCTTGTCAGGACTCCCCTCTGCATAAAGCCCTCTTTTGGGTGGCTGTGGCTGTGCTGCAGCTCGATGAGGTCAACTTGTATTCAGCAGGCACTGCACTTCTTGAACAAAACCTACACACCTTGGACAGTCTCCGGATATTCAATGACAAGGTAAGCAAGCTTTTGATTAGGCTCCTAGATTATGCATATTTAGAGGCCCTCCTCTTTTATCGTTTTTGTCCTTGAAAATCAGAAGAGAGGAGCCTCCTTGGTGGGGCAGGGGATACAGTCTCAGCGCTGTCAAGCTATAGCCAGCCATTGCAGCATGAGTTCGATCCTGGCCAGGAGCTAACCCACATTGCACAGCAGACTGCTTTCTCACCCACTGCTTCCCTCAGCAGTGTATTTCAGTAGATCTGCCTGTTTTGCTCTCCACTCTGTCTGTGATGAATCCTCTCACCCCCCTGCACCTCTGGCCTGCACCTCTGGCCTACACTCCAGTTCTTGAATGCATAAATAAATAAAAATAAATCTTTGGAAAAAAAATCAGAAGCGATCCATACCTTAAATATGAGTATCTATAATGCACAACTTAAGTGTAGTTCCTTACCAGTTCACAAATAAGTATTTAGACTTCACTGCATATTTTCTACATAAAAATAGCAGAAAATAGTACTCACTCAATACTAGTAAACAAAATAGGGGTAAATAATATGAAGAGCTACCATACCAGAGCTATCATACCTGTGCGATGCATTCATTATTTGTAATTTTCATAACCCAGAGGAAAAGGTTAGCCTTTCCAAACCACTCCCCTTTTCATATGAAGAATAATCTAAAAACAGATTTGTTTTTATTGAATAATGGTACTTAATGAAAAAATAAGTGTAGTTAGAAGCAGGTAAGGAGGTTGGATAGTCTAAAGGACATTTTTGGGTGCTTGTACTTTTTTTTTTTTTTGCTTTGCCTAATCTCACTTTAAAACATACCATTAGCACTCCTTAATATTTTAATGTTTATCAATCTTGATTGAGGCTAGATTTTGCTTCACAAAGTATAAAAGAGGGACTATGACACTTTAAAAGTCTGGAAGAAAAGAGGAACTTTTTTAAAAGCTGGGTATGTGTATATAGCAAGAGATTTGCTTGAAGTGAAATTAAACAGAGCTCTGGGTAGAAAGAAATAGAAAAAAAACAGAAGCAGTTTTAAGTGTGGATATGCCTTCTCTAAACACTATTTGTTCAGTCAACCAAATATAGGGTAGAACCAGCATAGATGGGGCTCTGGGAAATATGTGGAGACAAAATTCTAGAGGCAGAAGCTACCTTGGAGTCTATCAGTCAGACCACCATTTCACAAAATAGAAAAGAACAAAGAAGTTAAGTGACTTGTTTATGCTCATATATCTGAGTTGGGGCAGGAGCCCCTGTTTCCCAATCTCCATTTCTCTTTTCTGGGATTATCTAGGGACAGAGGTGATAGAGAAGTAGCTAGTTATTGGCTATTTGTATGAATAGAAAAAAACTATTCATACTATACTTTCATGCTGTCACCTTGATTTCAACCCACCTTGATATCAAAATTCTGGCTTCCAGAAATGTGAGGGAATAAATTTCAATTGTTTTAAGCCACACAAACACAAAAGCAACCCAACTCTAATAGGAGTCTGAATGTTAAGGACACTTGAGGGGCCTCTTCCCAATCCATGGACAGAGACAGTCACCAGCATCTCATGACTGAACTTCCATGTGTGACTTCCTTCCCGGCGACCTCACATCCATCCTATCCCTACCTTGTGACCTTCTAAGAAAAAAAAGTATGACTGAAGTGTTTATTTAGGAATATCTATCTACACTAGCATTTTCATTGCCAGAATAGCCCACTAGCAGGACTTAATTTGATTCCAGTGCCCCAGGATACTAGGAATCAGAATTATAGCTTTGTTAAAAGTCACTGGTATGCAAGATGAATAAGGCTGAGGATTTAGATTTTCAGTAGATCTTCAGTAGATCTAACGTGTAACAGGGTGACTTTAGTTGATAATACTGTCATGTATAATTGAAATTTCCTGAGAGTTGAACTCAAATATTCTCACCAAAAAAAGGGAGTATATATGCAAGGTGATGGATGTATTTGATTCTATAGAGTGAATCATTTCACATTATGTATCAAGTCACCATGACGTATACTTTATTTTTTTTAATATTTTATTTTATATAATTCTTACATCATTTTTCATTTTTGCACAATGTATGCATTTTCATTTTGGTTACATTCCCCATACAATTGCACCCCCCATTATTTTGACCCTAATCCTTCCTCTCCCCGCCCCTTCCTCCCCCCTACCCCCTGTAGTGTGTCTCTGGTTTACAGTTGCTTGTTGACCATGACGTATACTTTAAATATTTTACTTTAAATATTTATACTTTAAATATTTTAAAAATTTTGTCTTCAAATATACTTCCATATATAAACTGAATATGGGTAATCACGTTTTAACAGTATATTGCAATCTGCATTTGTATCTAACAATATAAAATGGATGTCTTTCTAAGTATACACATACATGCACACAGGTATGTGAGTGTATAGTTCTTTCTCATGGCTACAGAGTATTTTACAGTATGCATGAACCACAGTTTATCCAGCAATTTGCCCATAATGAACCTTTTGTTTCTTCTAATATAAACATTGCTGCTATAGACTCCTTCCCACATTTTTTTTCTTTTTTTTTTTTGTGTGTGTGGGGAAGGGGTTCCTAGTACTTTTACCTGTGAACTGAAATCCACAGTAACTTTTTTTTTTCCCCAAAATTTATTTATTTATTTATACAAGCATTGGGTACAGTCAGAAGTGTGGGAGGGTGAGAGAATTCACCAGAGACAGAGCAGAGAGCAGAACAGGCAGACTGACGAAGTACACTGCTGAGGGGAGCAGTGGACGGCAGGAGAGGTCTGCGCACCATGTGGGACCCTCACCTGGTGGCCAGTGATCGAACTGGTGCTAAAGAGGCTGTGGGCAGCTTTGCAACCCAGCACTCAACCGCTGTGCCACCAGGGAGGCCCTCCACAGTAACTTTAGAGCAGATTTTCCTGGAATGAACATTGTTAAAATCTTGATTGTCTTGGGCAAGTTACATAGTGTTTTTGAGTTCCAGTTACCTCATTTTTCCACATTAGACTGAAATCCACCAGTCTTTTCAGTCCTCTCATGGATTTGCAGAAACTAGAACCATGCCTAGCACATCAAAAGCACATAAGTATTTGATTAGTAAAAGAATGAATGAATGAATGAATCTGTAAAATGGAGCTAATACCTATTGGGTAGATTTGATATAAAGGTTTTAATATACTGTATACTGCAAATACTCAGTAAATATGGATTCTCTTCATTCTCCTGAATTTTCAAAACCATGGTACATAAAATGCCATTTACAATTCAGTGAATAGTTTTATTTGAAACAATAATACTTTTAATTTTTAAAAAGTCACCAGGATGTAAATTGACAATGATTTATTTTGTACTTATTTTGTAAATCAAAACAACTTCATCTTCCACCATCTTAAGGATATTCTTGACTCTCTTGCATTAATTTATTTGTAGTATTTTAAATGTTCTTATGTGGTTTTCTGTAGTCACCTGAAAGTAACTTCTCTCAACTTGAAAGAATTACTTACCATGTCATAACTGTTAAACACAACCAAAAACTAGTAAGTGATCCTTTAAGTAAAGTTCCTGTGTGAATCCCCCATCAACCATCTCATCTTTAATAGAGTCCAGAGGAAGTATTTATGGCAATCCGGAATCCTCTGGAATGGCACTGCAAGCAAATGGATCATTTTGTTGGACTCAATTTCAACTCTAACTTTAACTTCGCACTGGTTGGACATCTCTTAAAAGGTAGAGACCTTGGGGTCAGAATATTTTTATGAAATGGTATCAAGAAGCCAGAAGTAACTAAAACAATTGATTTCTTGAAATCAGTTGAAATAATTTGGCTCATATATCTTAATTTAAATGCAAACTATGTCTGTCTGATTGAATTACTTTTTACTCAGTATGTATTTTTTAACAGAACCTGTTTCCACATCAGTTATCAGATTTCCTTTAGAAAGCAAAAGAATTGCGTCTTAAGGTTCCTAATTACTGAACTTTATCATAGCTATGTTGTTTGCTGGTACTTCCCAAGTATCTTTTTGATTATCAAAATAAGACTGCAAATCAGCAAATGTTAATTTGACTAATTTATATTGGAAAATGTTATCTTAGAGATCTGATCATAGATTTTCTTCCATTGTTTCTAATTTATTGTGGCTCAATCCTACTATTATATATACCATAGAGCCTCATCTTTTTGACACTACCCTCACCTCTTGAGATTTCTATATTGCTTATAGTGGTGCTCTCCAACTATTCCTCAGAACCAGCTGATTCATTCCTAACCTGGCTTTTCTCTCCACTGCTGACTTCACTGGTATGTTAGCTTTGGTTTATTAACATCCGGCAGTCATGGCCAGAGACTGTAGTTAACGTGAACAGCATGTGGTGGTAAGTCAGAGACAAAAGCACTGTAAAGCCTGGGATAAAAAGCTGGTGTGAACTAATGGTCTTAAGCAGTACTGAATTTTGTCTCAGAGATTCAGTATGGAACTTGAGTCTACTATTTTGTATCAACTTAAAATGATTCTTAGACTTTTGGGATCATGGCGGTTACTCCAATTTTTACCTGATATATATACGTACACTCAGCACTATGAATGCATACATTTCATTTTACCACCTTATAAGATTTCAGCAAAATAGATTGAGTTTTAATCTTTAAGGTGAAAAAGGGTTGTTCAAAAGATATTATATATACTTATATACTATAGGATACCTTGAGGAAAGATTGCAATAGGCTAATAAAGTGCTTGGTTATCTTGTATTTCTAGAAGAACACCAGGTATTTTCAGTATTTAAACCCCCTGTTTTAAAATAAAGTATCAGTGATTAAAAATTGTCCAAAGATCAGACTTTTTCTCTAACCAACCATATTCTTTGGGCTCTGAGATTAAGTACTTCCTATGTCATTGTTGTTTTTTTCTTTAATTAAAAAAGCAATAGAACCCTACTTTCAAAAGATAAGTAAGGTAAATGCCAATATATAGGTATTTTTAAAATCTCTGCACTGCTTTAGGGAATGAAAGATCTGAAACACCATCATCTCTTCTTAATTTTCCTTAGCATTCCAGAGAACATTATTCTTCACATTTTGGTACTTACTTTTATATATAATTAACTATTCACGTGTTTTACCTTTCCAAACGACTATTCATAGAAGGCAGAATAGCTAGTTACAGAGTAATAACTCAACAACTATTTGATGAAAGAATGAATTAACTTGTTTGTTTTTATTTTTTGTAGGGTACAGGCATCCTTCACCTGCCATTGTTGCAAGAACAGTTAGAATTTTGCATACACTACTAACTCTGGTTAACAAACATAGAAATTGTGACAAATTTGAGGTGAATACACAGAGCGTGGCTTACTTAGCAGGTAAAAACACAAATTGACAAAATTAATCTTAGCACATCTATATCTAAGGACTGCCAAAAAGGATACAAAGTCCTATGAGTCTCTTCAGCTGGTTGCTTGGCAGGGTAAGGAGTTCAAGGTTCAGTCCTGTAGTGGTTGTTAACATTTTGAAAGTTTTACCAAAACAGTTTTGCTTATGAAAATACTTGCATTAAAATCTGAAATGTGTTCCTTTTTTCATCTTTGGTTCAAGACACTGCAGTAGTTCTCTGTTATCTGTCATAAAATATGAACATTTCAGCCTTACATCCTGGACCCTTAAGAAGCCCTCCTTATTCTGTCTTCTTTCTCTAAATGTATAAGCTTTGTTTTTTATTACTTTTCCAAGTGGGTTCGTCTATTTTTGGCTCATCTATTGCCATCTCCTGGGAATGCCATCTGTTTTATCTGCCATGTCTGCCCCATCTCCACCTTTCCATTAAACCTTTCCTATTTGTTCTTACCTGATTTGTGTTTGTACACTTAGTACTTAGTGTAATATAGTTCTTGAACATAATTGTCTGGTGGAAAGTACTTATTTCCAGTTTAACATTTTGTGACCTCTTTTTTATTTGATCGTTTACACTTTGGCATATCATTTAACATGTCAGAGTATTTTTCCTTATCTAAGAAATGGACTTCATATTACCTGCCCTACCTTCTTTTTGTGTTTGTTGAGGTCAAATGTACATGAAAATACTTGACAAATATAAGGTACTCATTAAATTTCTTTATATATTTCATATTTGTGTACAGTCTTCAGAATAGACCATAAACCCTTTAAGATAAATACATCTGTCCTGTTACATATCCTTAAACTTCATACTTTCTAGGACTCTTTACATGCATGTTTAACAGCTGTTACCCTCTTCAGAAACTTGTAAGAAGTATATCCTGTTTTAAGTCACACTTGTGATCTGTTAACTTTTTTAATCTGCCTTATTTTCTCTTTTAGCGTTGCTCACAGTGTCTGAAGAGGTTCGAAGTCGCTGTAGCCTAAAACATAGAAAGTCTCTTCTTCTTACTGATATTTCAATGGAAAATGTCCCTATGGATACATATCCCCTTCATCATGGTGACCCTAGCTATAGGTACGTGGACTTATTCTCCCACAATTACATAATTATAATCAGGTTTCAATTTTGCATGCTTGTGTGGATACAAGCAATAGAGTAATCCAATAGGTAATAGAAAAGGAAATCTAAATATAATCTAAAAATGGTATGTAAATCAAAACTCATTTTATAAATGTCTATAGTATTTTATGTGGGCTGGTAGTAAGAAAGTTGCTGTTCTTTGGGCCTAATGTGCTAATGTTAATGTTAGTTTGCCTCTTTTAAGCACAAACCAGTTAAATAATGAAAAGAGATGATCTTGAGAATACTGGATTGCAGGAAAGAGCATTGGGAAAAACAGCATGAAATTAAAGCAAATAACATGCTTAATTATAGAAAGCTAACTTATTCAGATTTGAAAAAATATATGTGCCAGCACATTCCTTGTATTTTTCATAGAGCCATGAACATTATTAAAAGGTTTTCAATAGTAAGGTTTAGGTAATAAGATAATTAAATTAGGTCTACTGTTATATGATTTTGGATAGTGTGTTTTTTACTATAATATGGAGAAATTACATGAAAATGACATCATTTGAGAATTTTTATATTTTTTCAATTAAATGAAAGTGTAAGTTTTAGGCACAGTATTGAAGAGAAAAAAGTAATCTTGTATTTATAGAGCTGATATTTAATTTATCAACATCTTACTTTTTGATGAAAAGTGTTCTATAATGTTCCACTAATATTTTAACAATGTATACAAAAACTATCCATGCATACTTGGTTTTCTATAATCTTACTCTTCCATCATTCCTATGATTGTATTTCTTTGAGATACACCCCTTTTCATTATGAAATGGAGAAAGCGAATTTGCCTCTATTCCCCAATCAACATATAAATTAAGATTGATTTTCTTAGTTGTTAAACCAAGAATATGATTGTCTATTTAGACTTGACTTTCCTGATTGAGAAATTAATTCAGCACAATTCTGTGTAGCATTTGATGTGTACATGTCAGATACCATGATAAGAAAGTTGATACTTCCTGGGGATATGTTAAGAGTTTGCACCTTAAAGTCCTTTAAAGTGCAGTTTAGGGCCTCCCCATTGGCACAGCTGCTGAACGCTGGGCTGCGAAGCTGCCCGCAGCTTCTGGAGCACCTGTTCAATCCCCGGCCGCCGGCGAAGGTCCCACATGGCGCGCAGACCTCTCCTGCCATGCCCACTGCTCCCCTCAGCATTGTATTTCATCATTCTGCCTGTTCTGTTCCCCGCTCTGGCTCTGGTGGGTTCTCTCACCCTCCCTCACTTCTGACTGTACCTAGTGCTTGTGTAAATAAATAAATAAATCTTTTTTTAAAAAAGTGCAGTTTAAAATTAACTGATTGCTGTCGATGGGAAATAAGACAGCCACTTGGGAGGGACAAACAGTAGTTATATTTGTCACCATGCTAATTAATTCTTCTGAATTCTTTAAATATCTCAGGACACTAAAGGAGAATCAGCCATGGTCCTCTCCCAAAGGTTCTGAAGGGTACCTTGCAGCCACCTATCCAAATGTGGGCCAAACCAGTCCTCGAGCCAGAAAATCCATGAGTTTGGACATGGGACAGCCTTCTCAGGCCAACACTAAGAAGTTACTTGGTTAGTTTACCTAATTCATGCTGAACTTTTTAGAATTTATTTTTTAAATTCTCAAACGTTTTCACTCTTGAAAATTATTTGATGTTTTTTAATGATTTTTTAATGCCAATTAGAAGAGAATTTGATAGCTCAGTTAAGCTATATCATTTAAAGATAGAGGAATGAGAATGAGAACTTAAAATAGTTTTATTCTGATTCTTAGACAAAATATGGTAGCTCTCCTTGTTTTGTTCTGCCTTGGCCAAGCAATGGGAAAATGGAATAGGAAAGACATTAGATACACATGAGAAAGGAAGAGTTTTGCTGCACTTAGGTGCAGGCCCTTTCATGATATATAGGTCCCAAAGTTACCAATATGCTATGAAGCTGCAAATAATATTGTTTGCCATCTTTTCTTTTAAAGACAAAAAGGTAAGATTTTTCAATTACTGGTTTTTTTAACCATAAGAACATTTGATTCTTAAGTTTGCTTAGTTATACCAACTGTCAATAAGAACTATACCCAAAATACTGTGAGATCCGTTCCTCCTTCAAGAACTGAAAGTGCATGAGTCCACTGATCCACCTCACAGAGAGAAAGAGCAAATTCACAATAACTGAAGTTTTGTTACTTGAGTACTTCGGGATTAGTTCACTCACCAACAGTCTGAATGGCTCCGTGTCTTTCAGTTATCCATGCAGGCATATCTTAAGTATCGTTAGACATTGGGAAAATAAATATTGTGTTCATAAGGAAATCAGTGGACAGTGAAGTGTCAAATGAATAACCTGCCAGTAATCCATGAAAGAAATTGGAACCATGAATAGTAATCACTGTTACTTGTCACATGGGTCTGTTACCTTTTGTTTGAGTTCCTTTCTGTTTATACTTTGTCCTAAGTAGTCTAGGAGTTTTCTGGTTACTTAATGTTTTGTAATTCTGAATTTTCTTGTTAAGGAAGTTGTAAATGAAAAACTAACTTCAGAGAAAAGGTGATGATAAATTTGTTCAACCCCTATGCTAGATGAAAAAGTCATGGTTTCTACCTTGAAGAGCTCACAGTCTGGTGACTGAGACCTATAATCATCTGATCACAAAAGCATTCCCCAGGTGCCTTTAAGTAATTTGTCTTTAAATATATGAAAGAAACAGAGTCTGGAGAAATTAGGAAAAGCTGCAGAGAGGAAGTAATGTTTGAACTGGGACTTAATGATTTAATACTTGATTTTCAGGCAGACAGACACAGGATAAGGAATGCATGCATGCAAGAAATAGGGGGAATAATATGAATAAGGAAAAGTCAGAATAAGCAATTGGGGGTGCCTCCCTGATGGCACAAGGGGTTAAGTCTCAGCACTATGAAGCTATCAGCAGCCACTGCAGCACAACTTGGAATCTTGGCCTGGGCGCTAACCCATATGGCACAGCAGACCTCTCCTGTCTTGCCCGCTGCTCCCCTTGTGTAGTGTATTTCAGTCGGTCTGCCTGTTCTGCTCCCCACTCTGTCTTCAGTGAATCCTCTCACCCTCTTCCTTCTCCTCCCTGCCCCTGCACCTCTAGCCTACACCTCAGCTGTTGTATGCATAAATAAATAAATCTTAAAAAAAAAAGAAAGAAAGAAAAAGCAATTAGGTAGGAAATGAGTCTGTAGAAGGATTAGATTGGAACTAGATTGTGGAAGAGTTTGTGTGCCGTGATAAAAGAATTTAACCTTATCTTGTACCTAGAAGAGATTTATGTGGGGTAGAGATGTTACCAAATTCTGTTTTTAGGAAAGTTTTTTTGTCAACATTGTAGAGAAATAGGAAAAATTTTTGGCAAGAGGATCATTTAAGAATTTGATACAGCAGTTCAAGTAAAATATGGTGTATGCCCGCACTAAGAGAGGAATAGTGGAGAAAGAAGAGGAATAAAGACTTGGGATAGATTATTTCTGAAGGGAGCAGAAATGGGAGCAGGTGGGGAGGGAGAAGGTGGTAAAGGATGTCAGAAGTTTCTGACTTCAACAACTGGCTGCATAGTGATTCCACTCATAGAGATTGGGACTAAATATACTTACAATAGAGAATAAATTTAGATTGGTTGGTATATTGATAGCCCTTCAGGATTCTAGGAGTGCATATCTCTGAGATAAAAAGCAAAGACGTGTGTGCACCTCTAGAAGAGAAAGGTAAACAAGTGACCCATTTAGAATTGTTGAAGACACAATTAGAATCAATAGTTGACTCCATGGAAGTGGAAGGAGATCTCCCAGGAACAATGAAGAGTAAAATGAAAAGGAAGAGTGAGAAAGACAGGAAAACTAAATGTAGAGATTGCTGTCCTATAAAAAGCACCAATGGTTTTTAGGAAATTTGAGTTTCCTAAAATTTGAGTTTTTAACTCTGGTCTGGTCATAAGCTGGACTCCTAGCCATGTGACTTCAGGCTAACCACTTACTGCTCATTGTCTCTTCAGTTTAAAAGTGTGTGAAATAAAGAGGTTGGACTGGATCCTTTGGGACTGTTAAATTATTTGGTCTTCGTAATTGTGACTATTGCGAATATTAGTATTAATGTTTGAAGTTAGTAAAACCTTCTTCTCAATCATTCAGTTGACATTTTGTATCTCTCTTTTTAAAAATGGTGCTGTTAAAAGTATTAAAAGTATTCCAGAATTGTTCTTTGAGCTGCACCAAGAAAAATAAGAGAAATATTCTTAGAATATAAAGAAATATATTGGTTCCAAGTAATCCAGCTTTAATACTTTAATAAAGGAAAGATAGTTCATGTTAGTGTACTGCCTGCTTAGAGTAACTCAAAGGCAAATGGAAGATGCTACTACTTCCTATTTTTTGAAGCATCTTCTAGTGTATCTGTTTAGCACTTTTAAGTATGCAGATTTTTTTTTCAAAGATCTCTTTTTTTGTCTGCATTTGAAAATTCCTCATAACAACAGTGACTTGGCACCAGCAGAATTTCTTAATTCAGGCAGAGTTGATTTTTGCTACCGGACAGTGCATACCCGGTATTTATTATCAACTATTGTACTTTTGGTGGAGTTTGGTTTATCCCCAGTGTAGTGAATGTAATCTCAGTTTAATTTGAACCAATAAGGTACATCCTGTCCTGAAACAAAAGTCATTGAGACTAAAATTCTATAAGAAGAAGGAACATAAAGGAGAGGAATTGTGCCCCAGAGACATGTTTGAGCTTTCTTGGTGTCCATAAGTGAAATCTTAATCACTTTATGTCCATACATTTTCTTTTTAGTATGTTCCTATTCACAGACACTGTGGTTAATGAACTTCCATATTCTGTAACTTTTGTTTGTAGGAACAAGGAAAAGTTTTGATCACTTGATATCAGACACAAAGGCTCCTAAAAGGCAAGAAATGGAATCAGGGATCACAACACCCCCCAAAATGAGGAGAGTAGCAGAAACTGATTATGAAATGGGTGAGAATCAAAGTTAATAATTGATCTAGATCATTGAAAATAAGGTGGGAGAGTACATTAAAGTCATATTTGCTTTCCAGCCATTTCTTACAATCTTTAGGATGAAATACAGAAAGATTTTCAATCTTATCAAATGATAAGCTTTACAGTCCTTAAAATGACCATTATCCTAAAAACCTGTGTAAAAAATAATCAAATATATGATAAACAACATTGTAAGTAGCTAGCCAAAAAATCCATATAGGTCAGTAGTAATTCTTTATGGTGTTTATGTTGACATTTTAAGTCTCTATTAAAATGCTATTAAATTTTAACATTAAAATATGTTAGGTGAAGTAATATCCAGTGTGCATATTCAGTTAATACAGCTGATCATGTTACTCCATATCTTACTGCAGAAACTCAAAGGATTTCCTCATCACAACAGCATCCACATTTACGTAAAGTTTCTGTTTCTGAATCGAATGTTCTCTTGGATGAAGAAGTACTTACTGATCCGAAGATCCAAGCACTTCTTCTTACCGTTCTAGTAAGGTTTTTTTGCTTTTTTGAGGGTTTTTTCCCCCCCTTCAAGTTTTTATTCCAATTTACTCTTAGGAGGCCCTTAACTATTAAAACGTGGAAGAAACACCATCTTCTGCTTCTTCCCAAAACAATTAACAATTTGGTTACAAAATAAAAATTTCTTTTTGTATGCTTTTTTTGCATCTTGGCAGGCTACACTGGTAAAATACACCACAGATGAGTTTGATCAACGAATTCTTTATGAATACTTAGCAGAAGCCAGCGTTGTTTTCCCCAAAGTTTTTCCTGTTGTGTAAGTATCTCCTTTTACTTTTCTTAATAATTAACTTCATCATCTATCTTGAAGTCAAATGCTTTTTAAAACTTAGCAAAAGAATCAGTAGTGTTGGGCCTCCCTGGTGGCATAGGCAGTTGAGTGCAGCGCTGTGAAGCTATCTGCAGCCTCTTCAGTGCTGGTTCAATCCCCACCGGCCGCCGAGATACCCAAATGGCTGCGCAGACCTCTCCTGTCTCACCTGCTGCTCCCCTAAGCAGTGTATTTCAGTCAGTCTGCCTGTTCTCTTCCCCGCTCTGTGTCTGGTGAATTCTCTCACCCTCTTGCACATCTGACCTGTACCCCGGTTTTTGTATTAAAAAAAAAAAAAGAATCCGTAGTGTTGATTGGTTATACAGAGGGGAATGAGATGGTGTGGTTAGAAACAATGGGCTTAATGGGGACTAAGCCTAGTTTGGGCCTATTAAGAAAAACATTTTTTTATTATTGAATTTAAGTGTCTCATGATAAGCATTGTTCCTTTCCTCACTTTGGAGTAAACTATTAGACTGCTGTATTTAAATCAGCATACCTATTTTGACTCGTTTTTCAGTAGAAATTTTGTATTTATCCATAACTGAGTGAAAATAAAATTCATCTCCCAAGTAGGGCTAAAATCATAGTAGCTTCAAAGTGTTGAAATCTAAATGATCCAAAGAAACTTGGGAAATTTTATTCCTACTGTCTGCCTGCTATGTAGTGTCATTTCCTTATTTTCATTTAATTTCATACTAAAGTTTCAGAATTTTATGTAGTTGTTTCTTGTTTATTTTTATTAATGGTATATAGTTGCGCTAGAAATAGTTAATTTCCTCTTAAGTTTGAATTAGATGGTATATTCCACCTGCCCCCAAACTAATTTTGCCTTTCTTGTGTACTCACATTCAGCATGTATTAAGCTCTGTTAATATTAAATTTATATTCCATCCCCTGGATATATATCAACAGTCAGCAGAAAGAAAAGTCCTAAAGCATGCAGAGTGGCAAACAGAAGTCAACTTTGTCTTGAGCAGCAGTAAATCATACACAGTAAAATGTGGTTCTATGACAGTACCACAGAAGTAAAAGGCACTCATCGCCCTTCATTTTTGTCATGTTTTCTGGGGGAATAATACGCTTTCCAAATATGTTTTCATTTAATATTCACTAAAATGCTTTTATTTTTTAGGCACAATTTGTTGGACTCTAAGATCAATACCCTGTTGTCATTGTGCCAAGATCCAAATTTGTTAAATCCAATTCATGGAATTGTGCAAAGTGTGGTGTACCATGAAGAATCCCCACCGCAGTACCAGACATCTTACCTGCAAAGTAAGTATATATATATATATATATACACTTATATATGTGTGTATATATATATATATATATGTGGAGGAGGGTGGTTGATTATCTTGCTGACAAGTGCACAGTAGCAGAATGCACTAACTGCAGAATTCCTGGCAGGGCTGGGTTTGCTCATGCTTCAGTCATCATATGCCATCTTTTGACTTTTAATTGTGTGTTCAATACCATAATTGGTTGATGCCTTTTATAAAAATTAAAAAATTATACTGAGTATATTCAAGTGAGTTTTAATTTACTTTGACACTCTTCTGAAAAATATTTTCAATGTGCATTTTCTATATCATCAACTACATAACTTTTTAAATTTCTGTTCGATTAAAAGAGTCATGCTGGGGCCTCCCTGGTGGCGCAGGCGGTTAAGCACAGTGCTGTGAAGCTGTCCGCAGCCTCTGCAGTGCTGCAGACCTCTCCTATCTCGCCCACTGCTCCCCTCAGCAGTGTATTTCAGTCAGTCTGCCTGTTGTTCTGTTCCTTGCTCTATCTTTGGTGAATTCTCTCACCCTCCCACACATCTGACCTGTACCCCAGTTCTTGTATAAATAAATAAATAAATAAATAAATAAATAAATAAATAAATAAATAAATCTTTGAAAAAAGAAAGAGTCATGCTTATTCTAAGAGTAACATTTGTTTTGTTGCAGGTTTTGGTTTTAATGGCTTGTGGCGATTTGCAGGACCTTTTTCAAAGGTAAGATATATTTTTCTCTATTGTTTGAAAGTTTAGTCATATGAATGTGCTTTAAGAACATACAATATGCTATGTAGTGTCATTTTCCTTTCCATCTGAAAGATGATTTGTAAGAAACATTTATTTTATTATAAGTTTTCCACCTCAAGATTCTTTCCAAGAGGCAGCACCTTTAATTTGTTTATGTATTACTTTTTACCAAAAACAACACAATTCATTTTATATTTCAGAAGGGTGTGATAAACAAATGTAAACTTTTCTGCCCTCTGTCCCTGATGTATCTGGTGACCTTAATGCACACACTGAAGTATCTTGTGACTAGGAAAGAGCATTACCTATAGTTAAACTCTACCACACAAAAGCCATTGTCCTTCCAACCTATTGGATTAGATTTATTCTTCCCTGAATATGTCCTCATTTTCCTTTTCAGTTCTTTGATTAGCATTAGTTGTATATAGTGCTACATAAATGTGTATTTTATTATTTTCTCTGTATATGGTCTCTCTCCAAATTGATAGAGGTTCCTTGAAGGCAGGACTTCTATTTCTCCCCCTCTTTAGTCCTCCTGACCCCCAGTTCCTAGTGCAGTGTTCTGGATACAAGGGGTACTAAATCAATGCAACTTACCTAAACCTTGTTCTAATTTTAAGAATTGGGTATTTAGTTTGTTATTTTGTTTCATTATTTCTGAGTATCTCTTGATATGCAAAGGCTATCATTTTAAAAATGAACCTGAAATAAGTGTATCATATGGGAATTGTTAGTTTGATTGCCAGTAACCCTCTGGGCCCTTCACAGTGTTTTATTAGTTGAAACTCTAAATGACAACTAAACTGATGATGCTCATTTTTCTGTCTTGGAAATTTGACTACACATCATTCCTGATGATTGTATTGTCTTAGGAATTCAGTCTTTTTGCATGACTCCCAGTAATTGCAAGTTCACGGGAAGCTGTAAGTGCAAGCTGAATAAAATTCCCAGTTGTAGGTCCTATAATAGTTTATAAATATTACTCCTCCACCATCGCCCATTTTGAAATGATCTATACTACAAAGGAAGAAAAATAGTAAATTATGCCCAAAACAAAAATTGAATTAATATTTTTTGGCTTCAAAGGGGATTTACAAAAAAAAGAAAGAATGGAGCTAAAATAATTTCCTATTTTCCATTACAGCAAACACAAATCCCAGACTATGCTGAGCTTATTGTTAAGTTTCTTGATGCCTTGATTGACACGTATTTGCCTGGAATTGATGAAGAAACCAGTGAGGAGTCCCTCCTGACACCCACATCTCCTTATCCTCCTGCAGTGCAGAGCCAGCTTAGTATTACTGCTAACCTTAACCTTTCTAATTCCATGACCTCACTTGCAACTTCCCAGCATTCCCCAGGTCAGTAAATGTAATCTTTATATAAATTTGAGCAATAATATTAATATACCAACATTAGGACTCCCTTGTTATCAGTTCATAGCAGATTTTACTCCTTTTTATCATGAAATTCATCTTACATTTCTCCTTTACCTTTAGCTAACTTGAATTGTGTTACTCTACAGAGCTTTCTACCATCGAACAGTTTTATGTAGGTATGGACAGTGAAGTATTTAGTGTGTTCACATGAACCTTGTGTTCTCAAGTTGATAGTCTTTAGAATTTGGGCAGGAAGAGTACCCTAAGGTACATTATCCTTGTAAGTGAACAGAACTACAATTCCCTTACTAGTTATACTAACCTTCCCTTAAGGGCTTCTGTGTCTCTGACAGTAGTATACTGTATCCAAAAATAGGCAAACTATAGTATTATCCCACTTCCCTGCAGGTTGAGCAACAATTCAACCATCCATAGACCAACCTGAAAATCTAGCAGTCATTAAACAACCAGACAAGAAAAGTCATCTCAAGAAAATAATATCTTTGAAAGCCCTTAAGCATGTTACTTACTGTGCAATCACTATTAGGTCCAAATGAGAAAAGTTTACTAATGCAACATGCTACTAAGACATAGATATACTGAGAAATAGTAGCTAATAGCTCAGTGGGGCTGAAATAAACAAGATGACAAAAATGGTAGACCTACAGAACTCTGCGCTCATTCACTCTCTCAGTAAAGGCTTTTATACCACTCTGGTCAATCCTAGAAGTGTTATTCATTACAAAACTAATGCTGTGTGTGTGATGATGACAGTGGGTAACAAAGATCATGTTTTCTATTCAGAAAAGTATCGTTCTAAAATGGTTAAAATGAAAAAGAGTTGTATGCATAAAGTTCCATTATCTGAAAAGTTTATGTATGAAACACCTTGTTTTGTAAGGAAAAGTTCTTGTGCATAGTTTCTTAAATGTTAGCATGAATTTTCTTTTTAAAAAGCCAAATGATAATATTATAATCATTTTGTGATATGCAAGATCATAAATGAAATCCCCAGTTTATAATCCAGTTTTGTGTGAACATTTAAACTATATAGTTTTGAAGGTTCTGAAGAATTTGGCAAGTATAATATCCAATTCATATTATAAACCATTATATTAAATGACTATTCATCTATTAAGCTTTGGTCAACAACAAACTTCTTTCAAGAGAGGAAACTAATTCTCTCATTCAGCATTTACTTATCCATCACCTTACGATGCCTGGTCAAGTTCATCCTTCCTACCCATCCCCAAGAAATAAGCCTGGTCACCTTTTTTCCATTATAACCAAGTTCATTTGACCTCTGTCACTTATTCCCTAGGACAGTGTTTCTGCAAGTGTGGTCCCAGACCAGCAACATCAGCATCATTTGAGAGTTTGTTAGAAATGAAGATGCTGGAGTTCCACCCCAGACCTCCTAAGCAGGAAACTCCAAGAGTGGGAGGCAGCCTACAAGCCTACAATCTGTTTTAATAAACACTCCAGGTGGTTTTTAAGCACACGAAGAGTTTGAGAATACTGCCCTAGAATATGCCTGTGATCTTGCTCCAGGGCAGAGCTTAAACTTTACTTTGTTCTAGATATTGCAGCCACTGAATTCTTTCTCCCCCCCACCAAAAAATAATTGTTAGCACTAATTTGGTTTTAAGTTCGCATTATTATGTGTAATTGAGATTCTGAGGTTTAGAAGAACTAAGTTAATTGTTTTACCATACAGTTCTTGTCTAGAACCAATGCCAGTGGTTGGTTACCGGTCCATATTGCAATATCAAAACATTTGCTGCATTCCATGGTTACCCATCTTACTATCATCTGTCTTCTTTCCCTTCTGCTTCCCCTTTCCTTTCATCTATCTGTTTATTTTGATCGCATTACTTCCTGCCTTACTTTAAGTCTACAAGTCCTTTTCTTTTGTAGACCTCTCTGTTTTCCAGGTTAGGTATTGTTTATAAGGCCAGCCACTAAAAGTTGATCACAATTAGAAAACAACTATTCTGTATATATTCATCCTATTAAAGTTTGATTCATTTTGACCAAACTTTTGTCTCTTCGTCTGCTGAAGTGGTATTAAACTTGTCCAAATGATTAGTTGTTTCTACATTGACTTTTCTTTACCCAGGGATCGTTAGAGGGTTTTCTACCCATTGTTGCACACTAATGGAAACAGTAGTCAGGTTGAGGCTAAAGGTATGAGTACAGGTTCCCCCCGCTAGTTGCCTAATTGTTTATGTCCTTGTTGGTTGGACATTGGCTATACAATTTGCTTAGAAAAGTACCCTACTCTACAGCCTCTTATTTAAAATTGTAAAAACTGGAGAATAACAAGTATGGTTTTAGGTTCCATTTTTAAATCAATCAGAACCACCTCCAGTAGCTCTCCAAAGATGGCTGCCTGAGTAGACAACTATACCCTGGCTGTTCTCAAAGAAACTGAAGCTTTAAATGTAATAGAATGAGCTAAGCAGAATCACTGCACTGTGTTCAGCATTTCCTATCTCTAAACTGTAAAATGTGTGTCCTTTGGTTTGCCAGATAACTATGTTTTTAGAGAAAGGATTTCTTTTTCAACAGTAACTTTACTCTTCCACAATACCCATTTGTATCTGCATTGTAGACTCATCTCCACTATGTACCTAGTTACTGTGATTTTGTTATTAGCTTATAAAATACCTCCTATAAGAGGTAATAGTTTGTAATTAGGTGTACTGCTTTTTATCTTTAGTTCCATATAATCTTATATCCTTATCTCTTCATTCTTTATGGAACCTAGTTTGCTGATATCAAAGATCTAAAAGAAGTGATGACTCTTATCCTAACTTAGTCTCAAATTTCAACTTTGCTATTTAGTTGGCCATACACCAAAAAATTTCCCTAGCTCCACTCACATGAGTAGGTCACCAGCAGAAATATTTAAAGAAGCTCTGCATCACTCCTTGAAATGAAGCATAAATTGACTTGCCATCAAATTACCCAACATCACCCTGCCCCCAGTTTACTAAGTATTAAAAGCAGGTGAAAGTTATGCCGTCCCATGTCAAAAGGCAAAAGTTGCTGATCTGCACATTATTGAACCCTATGCTGCAACTTCCACATTAATGAAGACTGCTTTCTAGGTCTTGGTGCTTAGCAAGATTGACTGCTAAGCTGTGTTTTCTTTTGATCTCCAACGTTCTTTGCTGTCAAATCAGATAAGATACTCATCAACTTTCCCTCTTCCCCCACCCAAGTATTAAATCATACTTAAATAAAAATTCTGATGATAATTCATCACTCATAAGCTTTTTTTTTAATTTATTTTTCCTAAGCTTTTGAAGTGGGGTGATCAGTTACATAAAGCAATTGTCTCTGAAAATGCATTCTTTTAAACAAATTATCATAGCTTACTTATCTATCCTGGCACAGGGGGAATTGTTTTATAAGTCTGTTTCAGATACTTAAGTCACTGGCTTCTGAATCCCTCCCTCATAGAGATTGCACTTTAGTATCAGCGAAGCCAGAGCATTCTACTCAGACAGAACTCAGTGCATATAATGTGTCACCTGTGGCCCTGTGAGCCATAGGGACTTTTGTCTCCCCAAATTCCCCAAAGAGAAACTTCAGGATAGCACTTACTATATATAGAAGACTATTTCAAATTTAATATTATGATCCATTACTAGTATAGCTGAGCTGAACATGAATTGAAAACCATAATTAAAGCTAGAAAATAAAAGCATCTACCTAAAAATGATATATCTGGGACTATCTCGTTTAAGACTAAGCCATGAGTGGTTTTCTTAGGTGATGAGCAGAGAAACCTTGTATGTGTGAGAGAGAGCCTTTTTTAAAGCCTTATTTTGAATGTCTTATAATATTTCAAGTATTCATTTCAAGCACAGTGACCCTATGATGTCTTTCGATACTGAAGAGCAGGTATATTGGAAATAAAAATACAAATGGAATTATATGCACTTAGAACTCATTAAAATTCATTTCCAATGCATTAAATTGTACACTCTACCAAGCTCTCCTAATATTTTTTACCGTGATTCAGTAAACATTCGAGCACCTATTTTGTAATGTCCGTTAGGCTCTGGGACATTTAAAGATGAAAAAGACCCTGGTTACCAAAGACCTGACAGTTTTTGCCTATGGATCTCACTTTTGAGCTACAGTTGTTATTTCCATGTAGTCCATATTGTTTAACAGATTTTACATGTGCTACACCACTCTGTAGAAAATAACCAAATTCTGAATATTCTGTGGGTTTTTATTGTTTGCTATATGTAAGGAATTCTGTTTGACCCATTGTTTTATCCAAAGAAGTAAGGGAGCCGTTAGGACATGATACCTGCCCTCAACTAGATTTCAGAATAGTAAGTCATAAAATGTGTATAGATAACTGTTCAGACCTCTTCTGTAGTACTTGTCATGTTGTACCTTAAGTATAAAGTATTCTGATAGTTCTGGAAAAATCTGGTATGAAAAAGGTTTTATAACTTTTTGGCTGAAAAAACGAGGTATAAGTTAGTTGGTTTTTTGTTTTTTTTTTTTTTAACAAAACTGACTTGTGATTTATTGTGCATGGTTTTAGTAGGAAAAACCTTCTATTTTTTTTTCCTTTGATTTTTTTCTTTGTTTTACCATTAGTATTGGAGCATGATGTTTGCTTTTTTTTTTTTTTTTAGAGCTAAAACCTAATTATTTGAAATTTATTTTAAATTCATTTCTTCTACTTTCTTTTGAGACAGTGTCCAAGCTTGTCAGTTATTCAGTCACTTTGCTTCTGTAATACAGACCTTTCTCCTGGGAAGCTGGGTAAATCAACTAGGAATTATAAGCATTCCTTAACCAAGAGTTCTGACAGCTATGTGCATAGAGTTCATCAGAACCATTTCTCTAAATACAGACTTAGCTCTGAGTCAGTAACATTCCCAATACGCTTACTACCATGTTTAATAAGAGAACTCTTAGAGGAAATCTCAAGGCCTCTATTTTGTGATTACTTAAAATCTCTGAAACAATTTTGATATTTTAGGAAGGTGCTTTTGATATTACTATTATTTGCATTTTCCTGATTTATTTTCCTTCTTTGTTTTTGTTATTACTCTGTACTTAAGAGAAAAAAATAGTTTTAAACTAAGCAATTGCTTAGTATAATCTCTGCTAGCTTTTCATCTCATTTTTTAGTTTCATTTTTGACTTAAACTAAAATTCTTGATTCTGATAAAGGTGGTAAAAAACACATCTATCTGTACAGTTGTAAATTCTACCATTTATTTATAGATCATAACATTAGAAACATAATTATCTGAATTCAGTTTCCATCTGAAAACCAGGGAACATAACTATTATCCAGTGTCTAATCATATTTCACTCTTTTTGAAAATCTTATGGACATGACTCACTTTTATGTTTTCTTCCATTCTCTCTGTGAAGCTTCTCTGCCTTGCTCTAAATCAGCAGTTTTCATGCAGCTGTTCCCTCATCAAGGTACTCTTTACTTTAGTCATCATTGCACGAAATATTGCTTACCCTCTGCTCATCCTGGGCACATGGCATGAGACGTCATTCACCAGCCCCGTCAACACAGTCTGTCATAAGCACTGAGCAGTTTGTCCAGCACTGCTTTAAGGTCTGGGTGTGCCAGCACTGCAGGGCTGTCCTGTGTCAGTTAAGGAACTGCTTATCCTCCCCCTGAACACTGAAAATGTGCCCCAGTTCTAGACTAACACAGGCTAGTTAACAAGAGACTCCAAGGACAGTTAATAGATATAGGAGGGCTTGTGACTTGAGGAAAGTTTTTAGCTTAGAAAAGATTTGTTCTCCCAAATATAAAGTTAACCTTAACAGTCCCTTAGAAATTGAAACTTCACCTGTGTATGGGTTTTCACCTGTGTATGGGTTTTCTTTTTTTAAAAGAAAAGGAATGTGGTCATTGGTAAGGAATGAAAAGAAAAAAAGATGATACACTTATGTCCAGTCTATAAAAGAAGTCTTTTCTTTCTTTGATTCTCCTATAACTTTTTTACAAAGACCAAACCTTAACAAAAAAAGTAGTATTCATAATTGATTAAAGGTAACTAAAATATTATTTGAATCCTCATAGTTATTTCATAGATCTAGCTCAAAATACAAATATTTATATATATATATATTTAATGCAGTTCTATGAATTTATTTACTATTGCATAAGAACATGCCATGATTATGATTTCTTCTAATATTTATATTTTGTGCTTATTAGGTTTACAAATTTTACAAATTCCAGTACATAATTTAAGTCCTTTGCCTTTGTTCTAAAACTCCTTTCAGTACATCACTTAGTCTTTTTTATTTCAGGCATTGGGACCATCTTAATTTATATAGTCATTATTTTCTCTATGTGCAGAAAGTTTTCACATAGATTATCTTATCTGATTCTTCTAACAACCCTTTGAAATAGGCAAGTGTACTAATATCCTTAATTGCCAGTTTAAGAACTAGAACCAAGTAAAAGTTCTGGTCCAACCAAGGCTCAAACCTGGATCTTCTGACGTGTTTGCTCTCTCATACATATAAGAGTTTTCTGACAGTTTTGCCATATTGTAGATGTAATGAACAAAACAATGCAGAGTCACGTAACCTGCTAGTACTGTGCAGATGCTGAGAGATTTAGTCTTTCATTTTTGTTGTGTAACTTCTCATAGTTTCACTCATTTTTTTCTCAGTTTCTCAAGAACCAAATAGGAAACAATCTTTTAATTATTTCATGAAAATATTAGGTTCCAATTTGGAAAGACATTTTGATGTTTAAAAAAAGATAGATTTCTAAAGATTATAATTTGTCAGATTGAATTGTTGTCCCTAGTTGTCAAACCCTGATACCTGCCTTCAAGGAACTCACATTTAAGCCGAAGAGAAGGACATAGAACTCCAAGTAACTGTAAATGTAATCTCAGAATTATTTTCCCCATTTACTCAGTTCACTAAATTTGGAAAATAGTACCTTTTATTTTAGGTTTTTTATCTTTATCTAAAACCACCACAGTTCATTGACACATAATGCTTACTAATACACTGCTGAAGAGAATTTCCAGCTTTTTCTGCCCTGCATGTTTGTAACTGGCTGCATGTTTGAGCACAGCTTATCTGTGGGGGAATTTGAAAGGCAAATGAAAGCCATGGAAGTGTTCACCTTTATTTCTTTGGGGCAGTGGCCTCTGGTTTTCTGTCACCTAGTGGGTTTTGCTTTTCTGCTCACTGGGGCTCAAAAGACAGAACCTGTGCTTAGGGACAAGAGAGAGACCAGAATACAAAGCCTCATAAGGGCCTTGATGGAAAGGAGTGCAATACCCAGGTCTACTCACTAATTTAAAATACAGCACATTCTAATACAGGATGGTTCTGTCTCCATTTAAGCTGTCTGGCTGATAATCTGAGAGTTTGTCCTGTAGAATATTGAAACCATAATCCTTTACCAGCTTCTAGGGAGGTTTCTAGATTGAATTTTACAAGGTAAAAAGAAAGGACACTGCCAAAATTCTCAAAAGTGAGAATTCTGCTTAGAAACCTAAATGCTTAGAACCAAGATAATCTGATCATGGCTTCATACTAACTTGGCTTTTCCAAGATGCTGGAGAGAGAGAGAGAGGGAGGGAGGGAGGGAAGGAGGGAGGGAGGAAGGGAGGGAAAGAGAGAAACTGTGTCTGTGTCTCTGTGTCTCTGTGTGTTTGCATTTTTAAGACTCCCCTCTAAGATTGTATGTCAGTTTCTCCTTTGATCCTTAAAACATCTTTGCTATGAGGTTGCATTTAGGAATCTGTCATGCCACGATGACCCGTTACTTATAGAGTTGGGTCACTAAGTAGGAAATACATACAAAAACAAGAATTGAATTGAATTGAAAATTAATTTTGAGAGTTGAAGTGGGTCATTAGTATCTCACATAGCATTGAATTTTTGGGTTATGAGAGACCATGCTCAGTAATATTTTAACATTTTCAATTAAAAGAACAAATGCTCATTAAGGAAAAAATTAGGATTTTAAGAAAAATAGGGGGCAATCACCCACAGTCCCACTGCTGTAGGATAATTACTGCCTGTTACAATTTGGATGCATTTCTTTTCGTAGTGTGTGTACACCTTTATAGCCTGCATTTTTCCCCTAATGCTTAACAGGAGAGAAATAGGCTTTTTAATTTTTATTTGGAGGTATGAAGGTTATTTTTGTTTAACAAAGCAAAATTAAATATTCTTAGTAGTTCTTCAGAGAGACCTTAACCCTGGTGACATAATCCGTTGACTACAATTACCTAAGAATACCACTGAGCCAGGCTCTTGTCCTCAGATGGGAGCCTTGCAATGAATATCACCTCAGAATGTCACCTTGCAATGAAATGAATGCTTCCCCCCACAGTGAGTCATGGTCCAGAGCTGGGAGGCTCTACCAAAAGTTTGAAAGCACAAGAAAGTGCTCCAAGGTGGTAGGTTGCTGACAGAGCTACAAACCCTCAAGTGCCCCTCCTGATGGCCATCTACAATTTGTCTCTGTTTAAAGCCCTAGTTTTGCCTGAATATTATTTCCAATTAAGGAAATCAGGAAGATAAAGAGCTATTAAACTTGAACTTGAAGGTCACATGCAAATTTAAGGAAATGGGAGGTCAGATACCTGACAAGTTCCTGGTAATTTTTGATAGAGGAAGCAAAAAAAATTTTTTTTTTATTTTTCCACTAGAAATATGGCACCACTCCCCAGAGATCAGGGATTACATGTTTTTGGCTCTGAATTATAAGCCATCACTAAAAAATGGGACCATCCAGTTTCACCAATATTGATTGAAAAAGACATCAACTAGATCTTAGAGAAAAACAAAAGTGAATCATCTTTGTCCCTCTAAGGTCTTTTACTCCAGAAGAGGAAGGCAGATGTATATACAAATTGTGATAGTATATACAAAATGTAATAAATATAAAGCAGCCGAGAGAAAAGAAGGTCATTTTGTCTGGCAAGAGAAGAATGCATCACAAAGGAAATAGAAATGGGAAAAATTGTAAAGAGAATTTTATAATGATAGGCAAGGCATGAAAAAACTATAAACATCTCAGTTCACGGTATACTCAGGACTTCACGAGCAGCCGTCTTTCAGTTTTGTTATTTTTTTATTTTTTTTTTAAAGATTTATTTATGCATACAAGAGCTGGGGCACAGGCCAGAGATGCAGGGGGAGGGGTGAGTTGATCCACCAGAGACAGAGTGGGGAGCAGAACAGGCAGACTGACCAAAATACACTGCTGAGGGGAGCAGTGGGCAAGACAGGAGAGGTCTGCCTCGCTATGTGGATTTCTCCGTGGCCAGCCGGGGATCAAACTCGTGCTTCAGAGGCTGCGAATTGCTTCATAGTGCGGTGCTTAACCCCTTGCACCACCAGGGAGGCCCCAGTTTTGTTATTTTTTAAAATAACTGTGGAGAAGATGCAAATAAATATGTGGAGGAAATAAAAATTACCCAGAATTTTGTTATCCAGAGAAAAGTTTTATGACTGTTGTGATGTCTTTTCTTCCTACATAGGGACCAAATTGGAACTGAACAGATTTGAGATATGGGTTCTCTAAGCTTGGCTCCTGGGGAGGTGTTGCTAACATTTTTAACTCCATTCACACTCCTGGGCCTGTGCTCTTTTTCATTTAAAAAAAAATACTGACAAATGGGCATTGTTTCTTTGATAAGTCCATAACGGCAAACCTGTTGAGCTTATATAAATCAGGCCATGCATATTTAGAGGCTTTATACCTTGAATTTAATTCAGTGCTGAATTCAAATGAAGGATACGCGACTCCAAGAAAGAAGAATCCATTTCCTGTTCATGAGCAAACAATTGATGAGTGGGTCTATGTACACTTTCTGTGACATACTTTTTGACTTGAAATGTTACATTTTGTAACATTCAAAGACGGAGGTCTTTCCATTCTCAAATTTAATGTTTATTTAAAAATTCAGATAGTACAGCTAAGAATGTTTTCCCAGCCTTTTTTTTTTTCCCCTGTCTGTGAGGTTTCTTTTTCCTTCCTCCAAAATTATGGTCTTTATGTATCAGTAAATATCAATCAGTATTTTCAATTTTGATTAAAATGCTCTCTAGTTCTTTGCTCTCCCACTAGTCATTATACCAAAAGTGGGTAGTCTGTCTAATTATGTTAGTAAATTTTATTAAAATTTAATGGAAAGGTACACAAGTTGTAAGTGTGTAATGTGAACATTCAAGTAAATACACTTGAAAATCCAACATCCAGATCAAAAAAGCCACATTATGCCCCGTTGTGGTCACTGCCTCCCCAGGGGTAACCACTGTTCTGTTTCCTGTCTCATCTTTTATGTTCACTAAGCTGATGGATAAAAACAATGTCTTGTTTTTGCTTTTTTATGAAGTTACTGCTTAGACTATTTGTAAAATTCATCGTAAGACTCAGTTTTGGAAGGTTTACTCTCCTTCATGAGAGAAATAAATGGAATCTGTTCAAAGTGCAGAATGACTTGCCATATTTGAAAAGGTCAAAGCAAATACCCTACACTGTGACCTTTGTGATACATTATTTTCTCAATAAATATTTGAGCACTGATTTAACTTTTTTTTAAAGGCATCTGCCTTTCTTTAAAATGACAGATTTCATTACCTTCTGCAACTGGAGAACATTGTGTAGAACACCATTAAGGATATGTAACTAGCAGCTGACCTCTGCTGGAAGCTTCTGGTATGATTTGGAGGAAGGAGTTCTAGTTTTTCTTGGTGACTGCTAGCCTAGCATTCAGCTCAAGCCTGCCTGTCTGTAGCTTTTCTTTGCAATTTCTTGGGGTTTTTTGGCTGCGATAGCAAATTTTCCTTAACAAATGTAAGGTTTTTCTGTGTGACTAAGTCTTTGTAAACATTCTCACAGTTGACTGCTAAAATGAAACATTCAAAAACAGTTTGCCAGGTTGTATCTCCTATACAATTCATGAGATTCAATCCTGGAGCTTCACCCCAGAGGAAAGGGATGACTGACTGCTCTCTCTCTCTCTCCAGGAATCGACAAGGAGAACGTTGAACTCTCCCCCACCACTGGGCACTGTAACAGTGGACGAACTCGCCATGGATCCGCAAGCCAAGTGCAGAAACAAAGAAGTGCTGGCAGTTTCAAACGTAATAGCATTAAGAAGATCGTGTGAAGCTTTCTTTCTTTCCTTTTTCAAACAGACTTGACTTTACACGGGCTCTTCACTAGTGACCCCTTCACCACCGTGCTGTGATGCTGCACTTCCTGTTTTACAATGAGCCCATCCAGTCTGCCATGTTGCCAGATGATCAAATCTTGGAAGCATTGCCTAAACTTAATGCTGCTTTTTCTTTAACGTTTTTTTCCTTCTGTTTTTGGCGTGTGTCTGGTTTAAGCAAGTTTTCAAAACAACTGCAAAGACAGTGGGAGATCCAGACACTTGAACTGAGAACATCCTGATTGTGAGCAAGAGGATGAATTCTTGAATCCTGCTACTACTGGCCAGCTATGAAAGCCATTTGCACAGAGCTCTGCCTTCTATTTTTTCCCCTTCATCATACAAAGTAAAGTGTTAGTCTTATTTACACACTTTTCAAGGTAGAAGTTTATGGGAAAAATAATACTATAATCCCAGTATGTTTAATCTGACTTTTAGCTGTGTACTTTTTTTACCTTACAAAACTGAAGGAATGATGGAGGTCAAGCCTCAGTGACTTCATACCATAAAGCCACAGGCAAGGTACTTTGTGGGGGGGGGGGGTGGAGGGACTTAGTATTTTTTAGTGGGTTCTTAAATACTAACACTTGAGTGTTAGCAATAATTACAGGAAAATAAGCATAACCACGTTTTAGCTTAACATTACCAAATTAAAGCTATGGGTTCTGAGGCCTTATCCAAACTAGTTTATTTTTCTCCAGTTGATTATCTTTTGTTCTTTAAATATGCTAAAAGTTGTTGTTTTTTGTTTTTTGTATGCCAAAACTATACTAAGTATAGTAACTGTACATTTTTCTCCTCCTCCTCCTTTCTCCTAAATAATTCTGAGCAGGGTAATCCATGAACAATATGTTGAAAATTGTTCCTAGAAGGTAATTTTCATAGATATTTGCATTAGCTCCATAGCAAAATTAATGGTACGTGATTTTAGAGTAGCTGATGCTTTTATTTTGTTTAATAATTACCCCAACAATATAGAGTATGGTATATATTATCAGGAATTTCTTTGACAAAATGATTCTTAAATGTCTTTAATCTTCTCCCTCCCCTCCAAAAAAATCAGGTTTCTCTTTAACAAGACATTTAGATTCTATCTGATAGAATTGCATGTGATCACTGTGAAAAGCCTGGTCAGCCTACATTAGTGGGACAACAGGGGACCTGAGGGCTGTTGTTCCACTGAGGTGTGGGTTCTCGTGGCCTTGGAATTTCCAGAATAATGCAGATTCATTTTCTTGTGGTACCTGAAGTGTGTAAAATAATTTGACTTCAGTGAGCATATTAGTATCTGGGTGTTCCGATTAAGAACTAAACCATATTTATTGCAAAAAGAGCCCCCTACTCCCAAGTTCCCTTTATGTGTTAAGATGTAACAGCTTTGGAAGGGGAAAGGAAACTGAGGGGAGGGAAGGTTTCCTATAGTGCTATTTTATGAGTGGATTTCAGTAAATTAAATTCCACAGCTAAATCAATAAATAATGGTACTTTTAAGTGTTCTGATTTTAATAATATAACACATTTCACATTTACCCACACAATAACAATGTAATATGTTAATGTAAATAAAATTGCTTTTGATATTCAGAAATAACAAGAATTTAATTTTGTTAATTTGTTTACAGTCTTGGGAAAAGAACCGTTTGCCAAAATAAAAGGAAAAGAAATTCTTAGTATAATAATTATTTTGACATAGAATTGTTGGAAAATATTGAAAACAGGTGCAATTCACTACACTTTTGTTTATAACTATTGTAGGAGCTGCACTAAAATGGAATGTTTGACAACAGAACAACTGAGACTATACAGAAGCTAAGACTCAAGCTGAGTTTAGAAATAGATCGTTAACAGCCAGTGCCAAGGACGCCAAGCTACCCTTCAGGTCTTGGTTCTCACGCAACTCTGTGCTTCTGGTATAGATATCACAACTACTTGGCTTCTGGAATAAAAAGCAGTTGTAACCCTGTAAATCATTTTGGTTTGACCTTTTTCTTCTTTGTTGGATAGTTTGGTACATACAACATTGGGTGTTGTTATGCTACTTTGCTTTTCCCATCAAAGTAGAGAAACTTCGAAAGGTTTACTGTTTAAAATGTGTATCTTTCCATACAGAAGTTTTCCAAGGTATGGTATTTCTTATTATCTCCCTCCAGTGTAATGAACTCACTTGAAGTACCTCATGAAACGATCAGCGTTGCACAAATCAAAATTGAGCCTTCTTTGAACGCAAAAATAATTTTGACCAGTGCACCCTGGGAATTTGAAAACTTACTAAGATTTCAAATTTACCTTGTTTAAAGAACTGATTTTGAGGAAAATCTCACTTTCCAAGTAACTAAAATGAACATGAGTTAAGCATACTCCCCAGTGTGCTTTGCTTGAGAAAACAAACACTTTTTTAAGCCTCAAAACTGTAATCTACACAAGAAATTTTGAAGTTCAGAGCAAGTTGCCCATTTTGTGTAATTTGAAAGGTCACTCTAAGTCATTCTAAGGCCATTCTAGGTAGGTAGGTATTTTCCCCTGACTTTTTAAAGAGGAAAATGGTAACTCACCATCTTTTCCTATTTAATTTACCCACATTACCAGTGTTCCCGTCCCAGGACATGACCTTGTTTGCCAACACTGCAAGGCAGTTCACTAGCTTTGGGGGACCTGGTGAGTGCTCTGTCCTTCACCCACTTAACACCTCTTCATTACCAAATGTTGGCTCTGAGGGTCCTGAGCCTGGCACCAAGGATGCCACAGCGACTGTCAGCTTCTACCCCCACCGGTGGATGTGCAGGGGCAGACTGAATATAAGCCAGCAACCCTTCCTGTTTCATGGGTTTTAGGGTTTTTCAATTTTGTTTCAGCTTTTTTGTTTTTACATTCCCCACCCACCCCCCAATAATGAGGCATGTCTTATTCAATGTTATGCAATGGACTTATACAAAAATTCACTCCTAGTGTCAGCCACACAATTTTTTTTAATGCAGTATATTCACCTGTAAATAGTTTGTGTAAAATTTGACAGAAAAGTATATTTACTACACTGTAAATACATGTGATGATATATTGTATTATTTTGCTTTTTTGTAAAGCAGTTAGTTGCTGTACATGGATAACAAACAAAAATTTGATTATTCTCGTGTTAGTATTGTTAACTTCTTCCTGCGACTGCGTTACATCATTTAAAGAAAATGTTATGTATTGTAAACTTACATTGTATATGATACCTTCCTGTCCTTTCCATGAAGGCCTACACTTGGCAGTTCCCTTGTCTGCAACCTTGTTAATATTGTAAGCAGTTGTAAGCCAGCTGGAGAAACCTTGCCCGACAGACCAAGCTCTATCAATAGAGGGGGAATTGTAGAGATCCATTTCAGACCATTGTTGTTCCCGCCCTATTTTCCTCCCTGTGTATGTACCTCACCCCCTCCCTTTTTTTTTAAGTAAAATGTAAATTCAATCTGCTCTAAGATGTGGAGAGTTATTTGATTTCTTCACATGCATCAAGGTCTATTTTCTCATTTCCTCCCACTCCCCGCTGAAGTTTTGAAACTTTGAGACCTCTTCTTTTCCTTTGAGGATGCCTTTGGCTCTTCTCTACTCCCACCCCACCACTGGAAAGACCTCTCTATTTCCAGAACCTCTCTAAACTAAAAAGAATTTGGACGAAATGTGTAGGGGAGGAAAAAGTTATCCTCAACTCTCTTAGGGTCCCTGGCTGGGTCTAAAAACTAAACTTAAAAAGGTGAACAGGATTATAAAGATTAACATGTTTTATGTGATACAGGAATCTTTGTAAGGTAATGAAGACAAGAAGCAATTAATCGTGACCGGTTTTATGCTGGGCTTGATGAAGAGTGAGCAGTCTACAGAAATACGACAGGTCAGAGAGTACGGGGGAAGTGTAGTCAACTGGGTGACACTGAGCAAGGCCTGTTCCGACTGTTCTGGGTTGCCTCTGTCTTGTCCTTGGAAGGAGGATGCACCTTTCCTTCAGGTAAAGAGAGGGATCCTCACATGAGCGCTGAGGACTTGTTCGAGGGAGAAGGACAGGGGAAGGGTTAGACTTTTACTGCCATTTTCTCAGATTTCTTCAAGGCGTGTTTTTTTTTGAGTAGCATGTCTTGAGCCATCAAATGCTTTTGGGGGCCCTGTTTCTGAGGGATGGCTTTATTTTCTGGGCTGATTTTTAATTTTTTTTTTTTGAGGTAACAGTGGTTTATATAACTTTGAGGCATAGAATCATACCCTTTAGGTGTCATCATGCCACACCTGCTACCAGTACACCCATAGTTCTCCACCACTGACTTGACTTTTAGAAGGAGCAGTCATTCAGACATGCCAGCACACCCTCAAACTGACCAGTCAGAAGGCATGTGCTAGGGCCCCACAATTCTCTCCAAATTATCAGCTCTTCCCTCCACAGAATCTTCAGTGACACTGCATGTGTAGACACGAAAATGCTTTCCTATAAAAGTGGAAATTTCATCACTTTTATGTGGGACCACAATTTTAATCAATACATTTGACTTTTTTTAAGTACCTTCTAGAAACCCATTTAAACCTTGTGTGTATATAGCTATGCATACATCACATATGGGTTTGGTATTTAAAGTTACCAAAGCACCTTCATACATTTTACCCAAGTTAGGCCAAATTATCTTTTTGGTATCATACTGCAAAATATTTAGGTCCTTTACCATTTGTTTATGCTGAGAGTCAAGTTAGTAATGAAAAGGAGAATTAAGCAAGCTTGTAGAGTTAGAGAGTTCAGGACTTTCCCAGGGGGCTGCTCCTTTCATGTAAAGGAGGGAAGTCACACTGGAATCCTTTTTTTTTTTAAGATTTTATTTACACATACAAGAACTGGGGTACAGGCCAGAGGTGCAGTGGGGTGAGAGGATTTACCAGAAACAGAGTGGGGAACAGAACAGGCAGATCTACTGAAATACACTGCTGAGGGGAGCAGCAGGAGAGACAGGAGAGGTCTGCTGTGCCATGTGGATGAGCTCTCTGGCTGGGGATAGAACTCATACTGCAGTGGCTGGCAATAACTTGATAGTGCTGAGACTTCAACCTATGTGCCACCAGGCAGGCTCACACTGGAATCTTAAGTAGGTCCCTTTTCTGTGGGAAGTTCAGAGAGCATTACCTAACTTTAATATGTTTAAGGGAAGTAAAGGTCAACAGATACATTCATTTGTTCAAAGAAACATTTTCAGCTGGTTTTATTACATCAAGCCCTATGACATAGTGCATGCAAAAAAACAAAACACCTCAAGTTTGACCTCTGCTCTCTGTGAATTCATAATTTAGTGGGAGGAGCAGCTATGAAACCAATGTCCCAATATGTGGAAGGGGTTGGAGGCTCTTGCAGATCGACTGGCAGGGTTGGTGGCTGAAGGGTTGTTTTAAGAAATGAACAAGAAGTTTGTCCATGTGGAGATATAGCCATCCCGTGAGCAGTTGAAAACAGGGTTGGGGAGTCTTGAATGTATCAGAGGCCAAGGATGCCCTGGAACTGCGTGCCGGTAGTGGAGAAGTGCTTCAGCTGACAGTGGCACATTAGAAAGATTGGCTCATTCTGTTCTTAATTTCTTCTATTTTGGGGAATGCACTCTAATTTTCTATATTTAAAAAGTCCATAAAGACACACTTAACCCCAGGCTGCAAGAAACGGGCACTTGCTATATCTTGAGTCTGGCCCAAAGTGAAAGCAGGACAGGAAGACTTGATAGCAAGATATACTCCCTTAACCAACTCGGTAATTTACAACTAAAGGCAAAAAGGAATTAGATGATCTATGCCCTAAGCAAAAACTACCACCACACCCATATTCAATCTAGGTTCTTCAGGAGACCCCCCCAAAGAAAACCCAATCCTGAGTCTTAATTTGTAGCATTCATGCATGCATGCATTCATTCAGCAAACATTGGGGCCCTAATTTTCCCAGAAGAAATCAGAAATTTGGTCCTAAAATAGCTTCTCATTACAATTTTGCGCTCACCTACTCATCTCTCTCGTCAGACTTTGGGTCTACAGAGAGGGCCAGGTCTCATTCAAGGTACTCAACAGATGGTCCGTTGAGTGACACTTAGGGTCTGCAAGGGAAACATGTAAGTAGATACGATAAAGAAAAGACTCCTTTCACAACAGTGACCCCGGTACAAATCCCTGCCCAAACAGAGGTGACCTGCACAATACAGACTGTTGAAAACACTAATCAAATTCAGACTTTGAGATTTCACCTATCAGGAAAATTCCCAAAATGTATTTTGTTACTTAGGCATTTACAAAAAGAGTAATTCTAATCGCAGTCTTTTTAATTGAAAGGTTCATGTCAGCCCCAAAAGAGTAAGAAGGAAGGGAATCACAGGAAAAAGTATAGTTCTCTAAGAAGAATGGATTTAGCTTTATAAAATTTGTGTGTATGTATATGTGTGTATACATACATGCACACACACACACACACATACACCTTATTTTCCTCCTGTTGCTGCTGATTCAGCCCAAACTACTCAACAGACAGGCCTGAGAGGGGCAGAGTGAAAAGGAGAACCAAGTGATAGGGGCAGACCACGGTTCTGAGTTCTCAGAAAACACTATTGTGGAGTGCCCGTCCTTACAAATAAATGTACCGTTTCAACACAGTTTCAATCCAGATCTCCACTAGAAGAGCGTTCCCAAACAAAATGATCCTAGGGTTTACCTTATGGAATAAACAAAAAAGAAAGTAGAAACAAAAAGAGCAACGTTGGAAACTTGCCTTACTAAATAATAAAACATGTAAGCAGTAATTAGATAAACAGAATGGAAGAGGCTAAAAGGTCAGATTCATATGGTTTGAATAAAAAGAACTAATAACTCAAATTTCATTGGTTTAAAAGCCAGTTTTAACCAATTCCACTGGTTAAAATAGAAGTGTATTTCTCACTCCTGGTACATGTCCTAGCGGGACACCCAATTTCTCAGGGCCCCAGTTTCTTGGGATCAATCACCCCAGCAAATGAGTGGTCACCATGCAGAGGGAAAGAGATGCAGTGCTGCTCGGCCTCCTGGAAGGATGGAGATGTTCCATATCTGTGCTGTCCGGTGCGGTGGCTATGGCCACTCGGGGCTGCAGAGCACCTGAAATGTGTCTTGTGAGACTGAGGCACTGACATTTTAATTTTATTTAAATTAAATGTAAATAATTGCATGTGCTTAGAGGCCACAAGTTGGACAGCACAAGTCTGGAGGGTCTTGCATCAGCAATTCAAGGCTCAAGGCCAGATACGCAACCACTTCTGCTCACAGTCACTGCCTGAACTTACCACACAGCTCCACGAAAGCACAAGTTCACAAGGGTCAGCAAGACTTACGTCCAGAAGCTGGAAATGTTGGCCAAGAACACAAATGACTCCCACAGTAGGGAAGGACTTTGTAAGGCTAAAAGCAATGGAAGAAATTCTAAAGATTACACTTTGGCTGCCTAATGGCTTAAAATGTCCCCATGTCTAAAATAAGTCACGCCCAGAATTTAAAGGAAAACAGGGAAGTTGCTCTCAATAAAGAATTCATAAAAATTAATTTTAAGACCCAAGTAGGAAAAAAATGGATAAGGGGCATAAATGCCTAATCCACAGAAATTAAGTACTGTATCAGTTGCTAATTACTTTATGATAGAAAAGGTCAGCACATTCGTCAGTCAACAAAAATGCAAACCGAAACAGTGAATTACCATTTTCATCTGTTAAACGAGCAACGAGAACTCGGTGCTGGTCACAGTGAGATGCAGCAGCCCATGCACATGGCCTCGGCTCTCTGTATCTCCTTCAAAGTCTCCGCTCCATTTGCCCCAGTAATCCCCTCTCCAGAAATCTGGCCCAGAGAAATAAATAATCAGAGACCTAAGATTTGAGTCAAAGAATTATGTAGAATATTAAAACACCTGAAAACAACCTAAAATATCTACATTCACCCAGCACGTAGAGGAAGCTGACATGACTTCCTTATGCAGTTGGGTTTTTTTTTTTTTTTTTTTTTTTTATTGGTGGAGTGGGTTGGTTTTCTTCATTGAGGTAACATGGGCTTGCAACACTGTATTCGATTTAGGGAAACAGGTTCACACCTCCTCAGATATGTCACCACACCATCCCCACTTCCTTATGCAGCTTTAAAAATAGGTTTCAAGAATAGTATTTAAAACTGGGGCAAACTTCCAATAGAATCAAGGGTTTAAAAACTGTATGAGGGCCGATCTCCAATTGTGTAAAAGAAAAAAGTATATGTAGTTACATAGGAAAAAGACGAACAGGAAATGCAACCAATGTTAACAATAACTATGGCTAATTTTTGTTGTTTCATAATATTTGTCTATTTTCTAAGTTTTTTAGAATGAGCATTATTAATTTAAAAACAAAAACTGTTCTTGAGAGATGAGGATAATGCTGACCTTCAGTTGTACTAAAGAAGTATTCATATGGTGGGACTTATTCAGGTACTAAACGAACAACTGCCATCTTTGGACATTTTATTTTTTCTCTTTTACCAAAAGGAGGCTTTTTGCCTAATTTAGGTTTGGGGAGCTGGGCTTGCTTCCCAAGAATATTTGCATACCTCGTGGTTCAGGTGAAACCTCTGTCCTTTCTATGTGCACAGAGTGTACAGGCACAAGCCCTTCATGGTGATTATAGTTTTGCTCACATCTTTTGCTCCTTCCAGGTGGCCAGAATGCCCCTTGTCCTCAGGCTGCTCAGGGTGAGCAGCCTGCACGGTGCAGATGTGTGGCGAGGTGTGGGCACACTTGGCTATAGTGCAGTTAATCTCCTCAATTTTTCCTCCCAAAATAGTCCAGTCATTTACCTGCACCCCCACCCCATCTGCTGCTCTGACTGCTCTGCCTTCACCTGCCTCTTCACCCTTCACTCTTTCCTGGGGACTGTTCCTGAATTCATCATCTACTAACAGTATTTGGGCTGATTCTAGTTCACCCCCTTTCTCACCTCCAGATTTGTATAGCCAACCACCTAATGGCAGTTCTTCACCTTTCCATGGTTTTTCCCTCTTGGAGCCCTGCCTCGGAGCTAGAAACTTGGGGAATTATCCTTAATTCTTACCCACTCACCACCCACCCCCCCAACCACATTGTATGGTTGTCAAATTGTACTGATCATGCTCCCCAAGTTCTCTCAGCTGTCCCCATCATCACTGATGATTCAGGAACCAGATGGTTTATCCATGTAGAAGGGTCCCCAGTGTAGTGCATGCCAACCCAGCAGCCAGTCAGCCAGAGCTGCCTTCCAAAGCTTCCTTCTCACCACCACCACACATGAAGTCCAAAGACCCCAACAGGATACCCCAGGCCGTCCTTTGACCTCTAGCTGCCTTTCCACCCCATCCTCCTTCCAGCCATTTCCAGCCACATGACTGGATGACCATTTCTTGTGCAATCTGGATCTTGCCCATCCTTGTCCCTCATCTCTTGTTCTACCCAAGCCCACCCTAACACATGGCACTCCCCACTTGACAAATCCATTTGCACAAAACTTCAGGGAGGTACTGAGGCCAGTACCTGGAGATTTGACACCTCCAGGGCCCGCCACAGCTTGGGGGAGAGCAGGACACAGACGTGTGAGGGCCTAGCCTCAGTGGCTCCTCTTAGAGTGATTCTGATTTGTTCCAGTTTCTTCCCTCAATACAAATTCTCTGTGGGAGATGGGGGTGTTTTTGTCTCTTAGAGCCTCATGCTGTCCTCGTAGTCCTGTGTCTCAGGCCCACAGACACCATCTCATCCCCAGGGAGCTCGTCTCGTCCTCCAGGAGACCCCTGCTCAGACCTTGAGACATCCCTCAAAGGCTATCTCCTGGATGGTTTTCTTGGAAAAGCAGATGACTGGCTAATTCTCTCATTTCCTCAGCAGCTTCCATCTCTCCTGGGGGGCCTGAGTCTAGCTCATCAGGGTTGTCTGACTGACTCATCAGGCACCTCACCCCCCAGCCATGAGTTCCTGGGGCCAAAGTAAGTGTGACAACTTATTCCCTGGTGCCTCGCCCTGGGCCTGGCTCTTAGAGAGCCCCCAAGTCCCAGTCACTCCTGTGTAGACATTGTGTGCCAGAAAATAATTTCACTACTATTCACGTTCAGGCTGCTTTGGAAGAGGCCTAGAACTTCCCCAGAACCCGTGAGAAATGAGCAGAATTTTTCATTTAGTTCAAAGAGTGCTTCCCAGAGCCAAAGACAGGGCTTATCACGTAGCAGATGCTTAATACTTATTTCTCAAGTCAGTAAGTCTAGGAAAGAACTGTTCCTTCTCAGGAGCCATGTTAAATTTTAAAAACCTTCCTTGAACAGCAGGGGGCACAGGAGAACCCGGCTGGTCCCCAGGGAGCTGGAGCTTTGCTGCTTTAGCTCCTTTAACTAAAGGCCAGGCCCTGTGTTGGGACCTCGCTAACCCCCTCAGTCTGTTCCACGGGTCTCTGGAGAGCTTAACGCCAGGGTGACCCTCCTGTGCACCCCAGGCAGTGTGACTGTTGGTGGGGGTTCCAGGCAGGAAGACCTGATAGTCCCTTGGCCTCTAAATCTTAGTGAACTTGGTTTGTCTGACCCAGGCCCCCTCCAAGATGTACACTCAGAATTGAATGTGCTGAATTTATTTTTGTTTGTTTCTAAGCTTCTTAGGTGGGGGTGGCGGGTTTGGTAGTGGTGTTTTAGCCTAATGCATGAGATTCTACACCAAATTTGTGGTACTATCTCTGCCACCAAAAGCCTCGTGATCTTGGGCGCCCAGCCATTGCTGTCCCAGAGTATTTTAGGACAGGTGAGGAAAGCAAGTAGTTTCACACCACCTGCCTCTCCTCCAACGTGATAATTATTCATGGTTAAAAAAAACCCTGCAGGTTGTAAGCTAGAAGAAACTGTGATTCCTGCCCCATTTCCAGACAACATGGATGATGGAGTTATGATCTGTAGAGGAAAATGAGAAACGCTTCCCCCTCAGTCTGGTTCTAAACCTCTGTAATGACACACATAACGCCACCACATGCTGGGGCTGTGCCAAGCTCTGCACCAAGGGTGTTGCATTTATTTTATCATTAAAAACTTGCAGGACCTCTTGCAAGGTCGGAACTTCTATTCCCTCTTTGCAGATAGAAAGGCTGAGGTTCAGAGGCGTTAACTTACCCAGAGCCATAGGGCTAAAAGAGCAGCAGACCTACTCAACTGTTTGGGTTTACAAAGCCCGTCTTTAATAACATTTAGTTATTAATAACTCTTAGTCTTTAGTAACTTCTGCCTGATATTTATATCAGGCAGCAGTTCTGTGGCTGCTGCAGCAAATGACCACAAGCTGCAAGCAAACTGCTCAGAACTACAGATACCTAGTCTCTTATAGGTCTGAGAGGCCAAAGTCCAAAATCAAGGAGTAGGCATGGTCACGTTTCTCTCCAGAGACATTAGAGTAGAATTCACTGCTTGTCTCTCCCAGCTTTGGGAGGCTGCTGGCATTCCTTGATTTATGGCCAGGTCATTCCCACCTCTGCCCTGTAGCCACGTCGCTTTCTCTGTGCCTGTGTCAACTTGCCTCCATCTTTTGAGGACACACATAACAGACTTTACTGCCTATCTGGAGAGCCAGGATCCTTAATTTAATCGCACAAAAGAGCAAAGTTTCTTTTTCAATAAGGTAACAATACAGGTCCCAGGGGCTGGGATGTGGGTATCTTTGGGGGCCACTTTCCAGCCTACCACGCCCCATATACCTTTTCCTTACTAAATTTTTTATTCCTTTACAGACCTGAATTGTGTATATTGGGCACTGTGCTAGTTGGGAGCTGCTCAGCTGTTTGGGATTCCAGAGAGAAAGAGTCCTGGGGACCTGTGGGCATTGTGTGATCTTTCACATCTACCTCCCAGATGCTCTCAGGATAAATAACAGGAATGAGAGACATAAGGACAATCACAACAGCTAGCACTTATTACTGGCCTCACTGTTCTGATATTTACATATATTAACTCACCCGACCTCACAATAGCCCTGTCCCAATCAGGAGGGTGGCTTCACAGTGTGTACTCTGAATGTCCTAGGAGCACAGGGGAGAGGAGGGGAGGGTGTGGTCAGGGAAGGCTTCCTGCAGGAGGTGCCACTGTCAGGAATCTGGAAGGAAAGTTGCTGGCCAGAGGAAGGGGACAAAACAGGGTGAGGAGTGTAGAAGTGCTCCAGGTGGGGATGGGATGGGGTGAGGAATGCTTGGCCTTCTCACTCTTCCCCCAAATGGGTCTCTTGCTTCCCTGGGGTAACCCCCTCCATTCTGAGGTTCCCAGGCTCTGGGCTCTAGCATGGGTGTCCTCTTCTAGCTGCATCTGCTGGGCTGCACTTTGGGCTATGGGATTGAGTTGGGAGCCCTGGGGTTCTGATCCATGTCTACCGCTAAGGAAGCTTGTACATTGTACCATCTCCAAGGGTTCTGAGCAGGCCCCTGCGGGCTCCCAGAGCCTGGGAACTCATCGTTGATCACACTGGGTCATGACTGTTTGGCTACCAGTTCAGCAAGGACAAGGGCTATGGCTGCTTCCCTTTTTCCACACCCACACCCCAGCATGATGGTACAATATAAACACTGAATAAAAAAGAATGGGACCACCCAGAGCCCATGCCCAGTGGCACCAACTGAAGTAAAGCTGCAGTTTTGAATTTGCTGTGACCCTGTTGTTTGGGAGGAAAACCACCGATATGTTGGTGGGCTTCAGGCTTGGTTCACAGGGGAGTCATTCACATTCACATCTGAGGCACCCACTTCTGTCAGCTGAGGTGGGGGAGATGTCCCAGCTCCACTGTCTCCCCTCCTTTGGGGGGATTTGATGCCTGGGAGCACTTCAAGGGCCATTTCTTCATCTCATCGCATTAGCCCCTGTTTCTACCCATTTCCTTTCTGCGCTGAGCCTATGGGCAAGAAAAAAATGGGCACTAGCTGACTTTGAAGGAAGAATGTAGGAGTCCCGGGGCAGGTAGCAGGCCCCAGCTTTCACTCCCTGCCTCTCAGCCAGTGGGCTCACTGGACCTCCAGCAGCCAGTCTCTCCTCCCCTTGGCTCCCCCTGCTTCTCTCCCTCCTGCATTTCATAAGGCAGGTGGAAGGGGAAGTAATACCCAGACCTTTTGCATATATAATCTTCAGTTGCCCCCTAAGGGTACTACTTTAATTATCCTCATTGTACAGATAAGGAAATTGAGACTCAAAGATATTAGTGTCTTGCTGAGGAGAATCCAACTAACAGAGCAGCCCTCACTCATCAGAGCGTGGCATTCATGGCCTCTCGTCCCTACTTCCCTACAGCTTGGTCTCACGACTCTCTTCCTAGAAGGTGCTTCTGGGAGAATTAAAGTATCAAGAAAAGGACAGATGAAGGCTAGGTTTGCCTCTGGAGCTGGGGCTGGAGAGAAGGAGCCTGGTTCACAATCAGAGAAACCATATGATTTGGTTATAGGCACAGGATATACCTGGATTTGAGCAGAGGCCACAGAGGTGTAACTGAGGCCCTGAGAGGGCCATGCTATGCAGAGCTGGGTCCCAGCTTTCCTGTCTGCGTCCCTACACCGCTCTTGGCCCTTGGGATGATGAAGTAGGACCCTATCTCTTCCAGGTAGGGGCTTCCTCTGGACCTACCCTTGACTGGAGACCAGAGACAAGAAGATGATTAAGACATGTCCTGTCTTGGAGGGTTTCCTGGTCTGGGGGGGGGCGGGGATTTTGGCCTCCCACCAGAGAATTATATAAATATAAATAAATAGGCACCTGGAGGAAGGGATCATAACTCAAAACGAACAGGCAAGATGGAGTGCTATCAGGGACGGCTTCATGGAAGAGGCAACTGACCTGAGCTGGAAGGCAAAAGTGGAGGTGGACTCAGCCAAGACCAGTACTGGGGTTGCAGGCAACTGGTGCTGCAAGGGCCTGGAGGGCTGAGCAATGAGCCAGGTCCTGCAGGGGACTCAAGTGGGACTGGCCTTAGCACAAGAGCTAGTGGAGATTCAGCTCAGCACTGCTGGGAGGAGGCTAAGGTCCAGGCCTGGAGGCCAAGATTTTGTTCAGGGTTCCAAATTTGGGTATTCAAGTGCTGCCAGGGAGGGGTGAGAACAGAAACCCAGTGAAGAGAGGGACCCTCCTAAGGAGCTGGGTGTCCCCAGGCAAGCTTAGTTGAAACCATTTGCTTTGCCTTCCTCCAGCCTGTGCCTGGTCCTACCTTAACCTCCCTGTCTCAGGGTCCCTGTTCCAGGCTGGGGTGCTGTGCCCTGCTCCTACTCTCTGCACCCTTTTCCAGCTAGGAGTTGGCCCCAGAAGTGCTGTTAGGGGGTCCTAAACCTGAAGACTACTCTGTTCCTTCTGAGGCCGCACAGGGATTCAGAGCAGAAGTCTAGATTCATCTGGCTCTGGACTAGACAGGAACCCTGGCCCTGTCTCACCGGCTGTGTGACCGAAGGTAAGCAGTTCAACCTCTCTGCGTCTCAGCCTCCTTGCAGATGGATGCAACCGCTGAACACCAAAATCCAGGAACGCCCAGGGCACACTGCGCGCGGGACCGCTAGGTGCCCACAATCGGCACGATAAGCGGGGACAGGCTGGCCCGGGAGTAGCGGGCAGAGGGAGGCCCAGGGGCTGCTGGCCTCCGGGGCGCGGGTGGCCCCAGGATTCCGGCCTTCGTCTCCCCGGAGGGGCGGGGCCTTCGGGCGGCTTTGATTTCTGGGCACAGCCGCGCGCCCCCCTCCCGGTCGCGCGCGGAACGGGCGAGCTCGGTCACGCGGGAGAAACTGAGTCAGCGAGGGGGCGGCGGCCCGCGTGGGAGCGCGCGGCTCCTTTTGTCTGCAGCCTCCCGGCCGCGCCGGCCCCTCCCCGCCCGCCCGCCGCCGCCGCCGCCGCCCGCCCGCCCGGCGCGCTGCTGACACGGCTCGGCCGCCGCCCCCGGGCGGAGGCTGCGCGCCGCAGACCCACGCGGGCGGCCGGGCGGCCCCGGAGGGCGCGCGGTGATGGCGGCGGCGGCGCAGGGCGCGCGGCGCGGGCGGCGGCGGGCGGCGCGGGGCTCGGGCTAGCTGCGGGGCCGGCCCGGATGGCGGGCGGCGCGGGCTGGGCGGGCGCCCCCGCGGCTCTGCTGCGCTCCGTGCGCCGCCTGCGCGAGGTGTTCGAGGTGTGCGGCCGCGACCCCGACGGCTTCCTGCGCGTGGAGCGCGTCGCGGCCCTCGGGCTGCGCTTCGGCCAGGGCGAGGAGGTAAGGGCCGCGGCGGGGGGCGCGCGGGGGCGCCGCGTCCGGATCGCGGGGCGCTCCTTCCCCCACCCGTGCCCGGGCCGGGCCTCGCCGGCCGCCGCGTCTCCTCCCCGGCTCCCTTGCCCGCCTTGCTCCCTTGCTGCTCCCCACGCCACCCCGGGCCCCTGGAGGAAGCCCACCCGTGCGCCCCTTCGCCCCCCGGAGCAGGGGGTGTCCCCTGCCCTGTGGGACCCCCCTTTCCACCGAGAGCGCCTGCTGCGAGCATCACGCGTCAGGCCGCCCGGGGGGCCTCTCTGCCCACCTCCCCCCCTCGCAGTGCGGGTCCCGCTGACGGGCCGCAGCCCCCTGGATGTGTGTGTGTGTGTGTGTGTTGGGGGGGGCCGGGGGAAGGAGGTTCAGAACCTGTGGAGAATCAGAGATTTGTGGGCTTGGAATTCCAGTTCTCTGTGAGGAGTCAGGCGCTTGTTCTGCTGGGCCTAGCCGAGGGGCGGCGGGGACATCCAGGAGTGCTCAGTAGCCTTGACTCCCTGACTGCACCCACCCGGCCCCGCCCGCCGCCGAGGGCCATCCTGGGTTCTGGGTTCTCCTGAGCCCAGCACCTGCTGACCCTGGGCAGGACAGGCTGGGGACTGGCTGCGTTAGCTGCAGCAGGCCAGCCGAAGCCAACCGTAGGGAGTGGCCGCTGAGGACTGTATCCTGTGGTCTGTCTGGGGAAGGCAGGAGTTAATGTTGGTTGTTAGCAGGGCTGGCATCGGAGGGTTGGTGCTGCCGGTGGGAAGGGCCAAGGAATAGCAATGAATGCCCCTAGGTCCCCTGGTATGGGGACTGATGAACATGTCTAGGAGGAGGGCAGGCACCCACCTGGCAGGAGAGCGTCCCTGTCGTCCTGCTGCTGCCCGTTCTGAATGACCAAGGTTTCCTCTTGGGGACAGAAACCCTGAGTAGTGAGTTTCCAAGGACAGCTATGGCCACAGGCCTCAAATGGGTACTGACTGGCATTCTCCTCCTGGGACAGCTTGTGCCTAGAATTCTAGTATTTGGGAGAAACTAGGGCATGGCCAGGTCGGATCCATACCTCCCTATCACCTGGCAAGTGGGAGATGATAATGATCGCTCCATGGCACCTGGGCATGACTGGGACCTGGGGTTTCCAGGGAGTAGTGGGTGGAAGAGGATGAGGCAGGTGTCAAGTCTGAGAGCTTGGTCCCTATCCCAGAAAGCTCACTGCTGCAGTTCCTGTTGGTTCCCACCCAGCCTTTCTACAGGCTTACCCAGCCCCTGCAGGACTTTGCTGAGGGCATTTCCTCCAGCCATCAAGATGCTTCTTCCTCCCCCAACCAGCCAAATCCCTCCCCACACTAGTGTTCTTGGAGGTTGAGCAGCCCCCTAGCAAGGGAGAGAGGCCCCCTGGTCCTTTCTCTCAGGACACAGGCAGCAGGGAGAAGTGCCACCTCTGACTGAAACCTGGAGCCTCAGAACCACTGTACCTTGTGATGGGAAGGTCTTCCCAGCAATCCCTGGTGGGAGTTCACCCCATCCCATCATCCCCTATCCCCACCCCTCCATCAACCCTGTAACCCCAGCAAGCCTCACCACAGTATCCCCAAGCTGGACAGCTCCTGTCCTTAGAACAATCTCCCTCCGCACTCTAAGGCCAAACCTGCTTGTCACTAGTCTTTGAGGTTCTCTACAGAGACTCAGACGTGGGTCTCTCGTCTATGTGGCAGCCTTTAAATATTTGAAAACAGCGCTCTGTCCACTCCTTCCACCCTCCCATCTTCCCTTCCCTGGGCCTTTGGAGAAGGACTCTGTTCCTGAAGTCCCAAACCATTTCCATAGGACACCCCGTCCCCCCAGAGCCAAACCTTTGGCTTCTGGCCCTGGAGCTGCCTTGTATTAATTGTGTGCCCTGGTTTTTCTAGTACTAGCAGGAGACCCCAGAACTGCCCCAGCCCAAGACCTCACACACATGCAAGCAGCTCAGGATGGGGCTGCCTTTTGAATGGCACACCACGCTTTCCATGCATGTTAGGTTTCTGGACACCAAACAGCCGAGATCTTTCTTAGGGACCTCTACCCGCCTAGAATTTCCTTATATCCTGGAGTAGGGTCAGTGATTTCTTTCTTTTTAAAGCATAGTCTTTTATTATTACAGAAGCAGTTTGTATGTACTGTAAGATATTAGAAATATGGGCAAGCAAAAGAAAAGTATTATGCGCGCATTTCCCAGGGAGCCCCCCTGTGACACCTTGGTCACATCTTTTCAGATACCTTTCTGTGCTTATATGTAGATTTTCACCATAAAATGAGATCACGCCATGCATACTGTTTTATAACCTGATTTTTCCTCAGTAAATGATCAGCACTTTTCTGCTTCAATAAATTTTCATCCCACTTAATATGCAGACCTTATTCAGATTTCCCTACTTGACCTCAAAATGTCTGTTTTCGATTTCCCTATTGGATCCCAAAATGTCTATTTTTGCGATTTTATTTAAACCAATTTCCTCTCCAGAACTGTGATGCATCCGGTTGTTGTTCCCTTCAGTCTCTTTTTCACTAATGCAATTCCTTTAAAAAAAAAAGAAGGCATTTTTTTTCAAAAATCCTGGCTTGTTAATAAGATCACTCCTGTTATCTGTGTCAATTCTTGAATATAAACTCTAGTTGGACCTTATTCCTATTTAATTTCATCTTGTTTATTTCATCCCACTTAGTCAGATAATAGAATTAAGTCACTCTCAGATGCTGTGCTGGAGCAGGATGCTGATTCGAGAAGTGGGTGGTTTATGCCTGACTGCAAGGCTGATGAGAAACACGGGGCAGGACCACGGACAGGGCCCCGAAGTGCCTGTGGGGTGCATCACCTACTCGTAGTGTATTGACCAAGACCCACAAAAATTCATTTTATGTCTCTTTTCACTACACAGCACATCCACATATGCATCATAGAATAGGAATGTCATTTGGGTGGGGGGCCCCTCCAAAATTCTTTGTTCCCAGTTTCTGTTTTGTTTAAAATTCAGGTAGCAGCGTTGATTTCCCAACCCCCCATGCTGCAGGAAGGATAGCTGTCATTTGTTAGATGTGGGACTCAGTGAACTTTTCAGAGCTAATTCCCACATTTTACAAACTTCCCTCAGGAGTCCTGTGATACCAAAATTAAATGCTTTGCAAAATCAAAATATACTAGCTGCAAAGGGTAAAATAAATAGCCATGACGTCATGCTGTAACAAGTAAGTGATTGAATAAATGAATGAGTGAATGAATGAATAAGTAAATAAAGAATTGGAAAATCTCCTGTACAGAAAAATTCAAATAGTGTAAATAATTCTTCATCAAGGAGGTGGAATCAGCCCTTAAGTACTAGCTGTGTGAAGTGACCGCTTTCTAACAAGCACAGTATGGAAAGAGGGGCAAGGAGTAACTTTCCCGTAAAAAAAACTCTGGCAAACCCTGCCACAGCTGATGTGGATCAGTAGGGCTAAGTCATGTCCACAGTATGCATGCTTGGAATGGTGTGCTGAGAATGACCCTTTGCCTCCATGACCTTTCTCCCAGAACCCATCAGCCCAGTCTGGTCATGAGGAAAACATCAGACAAATCCCACTCAACCAAATGACAAGTACACCTCTGAACTGTCAAGGTCATCAAAAACTCAAAGTCTTGAGAAACTGTCACAGCCAGGGGAACCTGAGGAGGCATGACAATTAATGTCATATTGTATCCTGAAGCAAGAAGAGGACATCAGGGGGAAAAACTAAGGACGCCTGAATAAAGTGTGGGCTTCAGTTAATAGAAATGATATGCATATGCATATACATATGTGTGTGTATTAGGCTGGTCTCTGCTAGCTCCCTAATTTAAGAATCATGGTAGAATCATGGTAGAAAAGAGAAGACAAGGAAATTTGATGAAAACATGAGTACACCAAGCTTGACCTTTGCAGGAAGGCAGAGATGGCCAACCCCGCGGCCCTGGCCCTGCATGACAATGAACCAGGGAGAGCAGTTCTAGGGCGAGTTCCTAAAATGATGGCCAAACACCCCTAACCTGTGTTGGCTTCTGAGGTCTTGCTTTTGTATTCTGTCCTCTCTAGGCCTTTGTCTACTTGTCATAAATAGAGGTGACAATTGTCCTCATTTCACTGGATGATTGTGGGGCTTCAGCCACTTAACATGTTTGTTTAAAGTGCTTAGTCGAGTCTCTGCACAGAGTAGGCACTATATCAGGATTGCTGCTGCTGCTGTTATGATTGTTTTTTCCTAAATAGACATCTTTGAGAGGCTGTCCCAGACTGGGGGTGTCCTGGGGGCTAGGACACCTTGAGGCCAGTCTCCAGAATCCTCAGCCCTCCCTCCTTATCTGCCTCTGGCTTCCAGCCCCTCTTGCATTGTTTCCAGCAGTCTGAGAATAGAAGACCTTGAAAGCAGCCAGAAGTATCTTGAGCCACATTTGCTGTTATATAACCTTCTTGCTTTTTCAGTTTGAAGACCATCCTTCTTATTAGAAAAATGGATACAAAAGTAGTTGAGTCTTATCTCTGCCTTTGGTTAACATGGCACCAGCTCCCCATAGCAGCTGGCCTGTCCTTCCTGCTGGGGAGTGAGTCCATGTTAACACCCAAGAATGGTGTGAATTACTTGGAGGGAGGTGACTCTGCCTTAACTGACCTGAGGCTTGTCTGCAATTTCCCCCTCCTTTGCAGCTACGCCTGGGCACTGTGTCTTCTTGCTTTATTTGGGCACAGATAAGTCCCCATGTCCCCTCTGCAAGAGTAACAGCCACAAGGCAGATGCCAGTGCTGCCTGGCTCCAGGGTGTCTGAACTGGCAGAAGGGTTGGGATGCTAAGATAGGCCGAGATAAATCAGGAGCCAGCGCTAGGGTGGGGCATCCCTTTCTGAGATTTGTGGGCTGCCAGGGGCAGAGGAACCCTCAGCTAAAGGTGGTTTCTGCCCAGAAGGAAGGGGGATTTGCTGCTGGGTAAGAAACAGCCCTGTCCTGTGGCTGGAGCCTGGGAGGTGGGAGATAATAGGAGAAGCTGGAGGGGAAGGCAGGGCCAGATCAGGTCAGGAGCAGCTGTCCCTGTAAGCAGGGCAAGATCCCAAAGCCAAGACCAGAGGTTGATCAAGAGGCAACTGTGACACATGCCAGTAAGAGACTGGCAGCGACAGGAGGTGCAGAGTTGAAAGGGGCCTGGAAGGTCTGCCTAGCCCCCACATATCACTCCTGAATGGTAGAATTGAAGACTCTCTTAGAGAACACACCCCCTCCATGTGCCACACCGTAGTGGGGACATGGTATAGATGCAGAGCTGACATAACAGAAGGCAGGCCCAGGTTCTCAGCGTAGGTGGAAAGGTGGGGGTGCCTGTGACCTGGGGGGATGGGGAACAGGACAAGAGTGTACCAAGAGATACCTTCTCTTTCCTGTGTTCCTGCCCCTGGGGTACACGTAGAGTTGGAGCAACCTCCAGCTCCCAGGGTTGGAAGCCTTGTAGAAACTGTTCTGGGGCTGTGGTCCCTCATGGGTAGGGAGCATGCTCTGGACATGGGACAAGGAGGAGGTGTCCCAGGACCCTCGGATCTTTGGCTTGCCTGCACCCCAGTTTGGCTGTGTTGGAAGGAAGGGCGTGTAAAGAAAGCCAGCTGGGACTGGTCCATCTTGTCAGACATTTTTGACACAACCCAAATCCATGTGGCAAAACTTCTCTGGCTTCTAATGTTGTTCCAAGACACTGGGTTTTGGAGGAGGAGGAAGCGCCAGGCTTCGGAGGACTTGGGGGGAGGGGGGCAGGTGTACTCCATGCCTTTCTTGATGAGAACCGAATGGGGGCACAGGGAGTCTGGACCTGCCCTGGGGGAAGAGTCAGGTTTAGTAAACAAGACACACCTTGGAGATGTTTGGGTGGGTAGCAAGTCTCAAAGGAATTCCTGGATTCTCCTTAGGTGCTAGGCATTCATTTTGTGAAGGAGGATTCACCCCCTTTACAGGTGGATGTGGAGGGGCTCAGGATCACCGGTCTGGGCAGGCAGATGGACTTTCAGACCCAACCCAGACTCAGACTCAGGCTCAGGGACTTTCCCCATCTCCAGGGGAGAACCAAAGAAGCAGAGAAGGAGCAAGCAGAAGGGTTGGGGGGGAGGAAGTGCAGCGGGAGGGGCACCCAGCCTGTAAGTGATGGCTGAGGAGCAGAGCCGGGGAGAGGAGGGATGGGCGGGTCCCCGCAGGCCTCCCAGGGCTAGTGGATGGAGCGGGCTGCCCAGGCGCCGGTGAACGGGACATGCATCCTCTCCTCCTTCCATGGCCTGGCCCCACTCCTCTGCGCACTGGCCAACGATACTTGGAGGACAGTGCCGATTTGGGGTTGCTTCTCCGAATGGAGTGGGGTATTTATGCCCTGGCCCTGGGGTGTGTGCGTGGTGGGGGAGAAGGCGTGTCCTCCACCTCCTGCTGCCCTGGCCCATTTGGCCCACTCAGTGGCCATCCCCACCTCAGGGCCTTAGCAGCCCCACCAGGTGGAGGGCAGAGGGACGCCTGCCGGCTGAATGGGGTGGGCAAAGCTGGGCGATGACCCTGCGCGGATGGAGGGGAAATGCCGCTGGCCTGGAAGCAAAGAGGTTACGCCTGGGTTCCCTGTGTCCTCTCCCACCCCCACAGGCACGGGCGAATGCTCCGAAATGTTTCTAAAGTAGTCAGTCTTAAGTGGAAATTTTTGCATGGAGGGATTATCTCAACATGATTCCAAGATTTAAAAAACACTTTTTCCCCCATTAATGTCTTCCATACCTACTATCTGCCAAAACTGTTCCAGGCACTGGAAACGGGAGGGACCAGAGCTCACGTTCTGTAAAGGGTGGGGGAGTTGCTGGGAAAGCGCCGGACAATGGGGAAGAGTCACCATCAGGAGGCATCAGGTCCTGGGGGAAATATTAAGTGGGCCTCCCCCGGTGGCGCCGCGGCTGAGCGCTGGGCCATTCCCCGGCCACCTGCGAGGGTCCCACAAAAAAACAAAAGAAAAGAAAAGAAATATTAAGTACTGAAACAAAAAAAGGTTGGAAGATGTTTGCCCTCAGAATGACCATGGAAAACCTCTTCTGTCATAGGTGGTCATTTAGGCAGCGCCTGGGAGGAGGTGGGGGCAGGGCTCCCCTTCCAGCTGCTGGGGGAGTGATCCAAGGAGGGTGGGGAGGACCTGGGCCAGAGGTACAGCAAGTGGCCTGGGGGCCTGAAAGGAGTTGAGGGCAGGTTGGGAGAGCGGGCAGAGGTGGGCAGGGCGGGAGTTTGGGTGGAGGTGTTGGGGTGGGGGTGGGTAGGAGTTGAGGAGGAGACGGTTCAGGGGGTAGGCAGAGATGGTTGGGGGTGAACACGGGAGTGAGTGGGAGCTGGCTCTGTGGCGCCTGCCCCATGGGGTCTCTGGCTTTTGCGCTGAGTGGGATGGAAGGCTTCAGAGGGCTCTGGGCAGAAAGAAGGATCTGACTGGGTTTGAACTGGAGCATCCCGGCAGCCTGGCTTCTTTTTCACATTATTTCTACCCCAACCTTTAGTTCTTACAGCCCACAAAGAGAAATTTACCTGGAGGAAGAACACAAACCCTGATTAATCCCACCACCCCCCACCCCCGCCTTTAAAAGTCAGGCATGGATTTGGGAGTCCAGGTACTCAGCTGGGCTGGGCTGGCCTGGGGCATCTTGTCTTCCAGACCAAGAGATATCTCAAGACGCCCGCCTCGCTGTCTTCTGTCTGGGATGCTGACTCCCATCTGCTCAGCCTCCCATTCTACAGCTGCCCCTTCCTGCTTCCTGCACAAAGTGGGAATGGTTAGAGCCACAATTAATTGTTTGAACATGCTGTTGACATGACTGCAAGTCCCCTCCAGTGGATCCCCCCAGTCAGACTTGACACTGCACACTCTGCCCTTTACTATGCCCCAGCATCTTCTGATCCTTGGAGGTCCCCCTAGAAGCCATAACTTAGGGACCAATTCCTTGCCACCTGCCACCCCTGGGGACACTGCTGAGGGACTCATCATCCATAGTTTCCATGCTTTAGGGACAGGGGAGCAAAGCAACTGAGAATCTAGGCGTTTGTACACCAGTGATTCAAGAGCAGAATAGACCTGGTCACCGTAACTCAAACTATAGCAATACAGATCTCAAAGTTCCTTTTAGACTTAAAACTTGAGTCTAATCCACATCCCTCCGAGAAAATGGCCAGTTTCTTCCCAAAGCATGTACTGATTGCACATGGGCCAGTAGTAGGCACTGTCCTCCAGAAGATTCCAGTCTAAGGCCAAGGTAGGCAGAGGGCTGATTTACCAGAACAGAAACTGAAAAGTGGAGGTCCAGTCAGTGCATGTATCACTCTAGGGCAGCCCTGCCAAGGGGTCAGGACAAGTCCATTCTGTCTTCACCAGGCTCTGGCTAGATTCTTTATCATACCATAAGCTAGGGTCTGTCTCGTAGAGCTCCATCCTTCCTTGACCCTTCTGTCTACATACCTGATTGCCCATTCAACAGTCCATCCATCCATCCATCCATCCATCCATCCACTCACCTATCCACCTGCTGATCCACCCAGCCATCTGTGTCCTGCCCGTCTTCCAATCTACTCATCCATTCATTACTCACCCATACTTTCTCCTACTGTGGATCCTGATTGTCTCCCACTCTTCACCTACTGCCACCAACCTCCCAGCCTACCCATGTATCCATTCACCAACCAACACTAAGCATGTACAGTGTGTAAGGCCTAAGCATAGGCGCAAGGGGTGGAAAATGAAAGCACAGCAGGGGCTGGGAGGGTGAGACTTAGACTAGAACGGGGCCAGAGGGTGACCTGGAGGGCTCAGGACTTGGGGAGGTTCTAACTGGCAGAAATGAATTGTTTTATTATTTTTGATTTTTTTTTTAATTTATTTTTGTGTAGAGAACTGGGGGTGAGAGGATTCACCAGAAACAGAGTGGGGAGCAGAACAGCAGACCTACTGAAATACACCACTGAGGGATCAGCGGGCAAGACAAGGAGAGGTCTGCTGCGCCATATGTGGGTTAGCTCATTGGCCGGGGATCAAACTCAGGCCATAGTGGTGAGATTTAACCCCTAAGCCACCACGGAGGCCCACAGATGAGTTTTGAATGTGCAGTAATCCCTGAGCACATACCTACCCTCTTTGGAGCAGTTTTTTGATTTGTTATTTTCCCACATAGGCCATTGGTTCTGACAAGGGTTGAGACCTTGCTGCAAGAAGTGAAAGATTAGGGCCCCTCCTGGTGGCGCAGCAGTTGAACGCTGGGCTGCGAAGCTGCCTGCAGCCTCTGCAGCGCAGGTTCAATCCCTGGCCGCCAGAGGGTCCCACATGGCGCGCAGACCTCTCCTGCCGTGCCCGCTGCTCCCCTCAGCAGTGTGCTTCGGTCCTTCTGCCTGTTTTGCTCCCCACTCTGGCTCTGGTGAATCCTCTCACCCTCCCGCACTTCTGACTGTACCCAGTGCTTGTATAAATAAATAAATAAATAAATCTTTAAAAAAAAAAAAAAAAAGAAGTGAAAGATTATTTAAAAGGTACTTATTATGATGGGTAGTGCTCAGTTTTCCTATATGTAAAATAGGGAACATGACCCCTACTCGTTGGACTGTTTTGAGAATTGGAGATAATATATAAAGACTTAGCACAATGGGTGTGGCTTCATTCCTTCACCCCCCCACCCCATGACCCGGGCTGGCATCCCTGCTGCCCTTGGTCATAGGAGTGCGCCTCTGACTCCTTTCCTCTTTCTGGTACTTCTCCAGGCACAGGGATCTCTTGTGTGCAATGACCAAAGTTTTTCCTGGAGCTACTGGTGATTTTCCATGGACCGAGGGCAGAAGGGAATGCCTACTACTGATGCCTTTGTGTTTCTAATTCGCTATTTCATCCTATTCTTACTTCATCTTATTCCCTTTCATCTAGAAAGCTCTAAGAATCAGAGAGGTGAAGTGAGTTATGGGGGTTGGGAAGGCCCACATAGTAAGTGGAGGAACTGGGATTTGGACCCAAGTCTGTCTCGTTCTAAAGCTGCCTTGTTAGCTGTGTGCAGTTGGGAGTTCAAGTTCTTTCTGTGTCAGAGGAAGGGAGGAATCTGACTTTCAGAAATTTGATACTGGAGATACTTCTAATCCAAGGCTTCATCTGGCTTTCTAATCCTGGGGTGGTCCAGGTTCAAGATGTGTATCAGTGCCTGGCAGGAGCTGTAATTCGAAGCAGGTTTGTAACCCGTAGGCCAAGTGGTTGGGCACTGCCAGGAGTGGTGGGTGGATTCTGTGGGCTTCTAACTGCCCCATGCCAGTCAGAAGATGGCTGCTCTGGAAGGCATCAGGAGCCCACAGGAGCAGAGGTTTGAGAGCTGAGAGGTTGCCTGCAGCCATGCCCTAATATGCATCTCCACCACTTCCTATTCAGTGGTGATTAAAGAGCCCCCAGAGGCTGAGTTTCTCTGGTTGCTCAGGTTTCCTGCCAGCATCTTTTCCTTGATCCTCCTCAGTCTCTGACCCTGCAGGGCCAGGGCCAGACTCCCAAGCTGGACGCTCCACCAGCACATTTTCTACATTCTCCAGGCTCCTCTATTTTGGCTCTGGCTGCAGGCTCTTCCCAGTCTCTGAGGCTCTGAGGCCCCATCCAGCCTCTAATACCCCCTGCTGCTGGCCCTTTCCCTCAGTGTCTCAGTTCTGGCCTTAGAGAGGTTGGGAAATGAGGCCCTGGTGTCAGAGGCACCTGGTTTGGGACTCAGCTCTGCCACATTCTAGCTGTTTGAGCCAGAGAAGTTTCAACCTCTCTGTGCCTCATCTGTAAAGTAGGAGGCCCAGTCTCCTCCTCTGTAAAGCGGGGATAATTTGAGCAATGTGTGGTAAGTCCTTAACACCATGTGTGACACAGGGTCATCAACATTTGTTAATATGGTTGTTACCACTGATTGTGGGTTTTCTAGATGACCTGTCCATTTTCATTCTTTGGGGGACCTTTCTGAGCACCTGTTCGATGCCAGGATCCTGTCTAGAGGATATGCTGGTGAACAGGCTAGGATTTCTTTCCTTAAGGAGCTCGCCTGTGGGAGAAGGGGTTCCTAAGATAGAAATCTGTTGACTCCTATGGGAAGGGCAGGACTGGAGGCTGGTCCAGGTGTGGTTGGGATGTGAAGCCAGGTTGCTGTGCCTGGCCATGGCAGAGCCTTCCCAGAGGTGTCACTGAGGCTGAGTCTTGAACAGGGCCCACCAGGTCAGAGGGAAGGATGGCCATGCCTGGCATGGGGAGGGGCAGGTGAGGGAACCAAAGGGCTGATGAGGGCGGTGGAAGCCAGACAGGGGAGGACAGAATGGGTCTTATCCTCAGATTAAACCTCAACATTGACATCTTTCTGTGGCATTTTAGACAAATCCATCAGGAAATAGCATGGGGCTGAGGAGGAGGAGGCCAAGGTGGGAGGCCACTGCCTCGGTACAGGGGCAAAAAGAGGGGTGCTTGAGCTATGGAGAAGAGGGGGGGTCAGAGGGCAGCTTTCAGCCTGCTATTTACACAACTTCATAGCACTGTGCTGGGTGGCACAGTGGGGTCTCCCGGGGTCTCCCTGGGTGATGGGGGCCTGAGCCCAGGTGAGGGTGCCTGCCAGATGAACAACTCCCGTGCACAACTCCTGAGGCTCACAGTCCTGCCCTCGCTCTCAGGAAACCAAGGCACTGAGGACAGCTGCTCTTTATTTTAAAAACAAAAAAGTTCCAAATGTTTTTGTCAGTCTATAAATGCAAATAACTTGATAGGACAAGAAAGTTACTAGAGCTGTTGTATTTCTAGACCTTAAAATTCACATCCTGTCCTTGGCAGTGACCCACATGTGGCTGTGACCAGTATACATGAGCTGTTTTGGCCCCTTTCTACCTATAACTATTTCCTGTGTCCGCATCCCCATGCCACCCTTCTCCTTAAACCCTGTCCCCGATGGATCTTCCAACCCGGCACTGCCAGTGTTTCCGCAGTGTTCTATTCTGCCATGTACAGGTCCATGAACCTGGCTCACCCTTACACAAGCCTGGGCCAGCTGGTCAACTCGTGCCTCTCCAGCAGCATCTGCTGTGGGCAGGGCAGAACCCAAAGGGGCCAGTCATCCCAGATGCTGCCCCAGAGACTTGAGGGAGGAGTCCTGGGCACCCCCTAGCCTCCCACCAGCACTTCATGCTGTACTGCATCTCCCTCAGTATCTCGGGCTGTCCCTGGGGTCCCAGCCTGCCTAGACTCTGTTCCCAGCCTGTGCATGGCTGCCAGCCCAAGAATTGGCCTGTACTGTGGGTGTTTTAACACCCCAAGTGGGTACCACCAGGAGACACCTACTGCTATACCCTAGACTTTGAGTGAGTGGAATCAGAGTCCATTTGCCCACCCATCTGGCAGAGACCTTAGGGCTTCTGGCCACTGCTTCTGGCACCTTCAGATGGTCAGTGGACCTTTGCTTCTTTCTCTGCCTGTCTCCACCTTTTACCCTCCCCTGATTTGCCTTATAGCAAACACAGCCCAAGGCATGCGGGTGCCCATTTCTCCACATCCCCATCAATACTGGGTATTATTTTAAAGTTTCTGCCAGTTATGGCTGCATATAGTATTTCAAACTTGCTTACATTTTCATTTCTAATTGCTAATAAGACTTTGTATATTTTCATCTTGGTGTTTATTCTTGGTTTCCTTCTGTATAAACTGCTGCGCCCATCTCTTGAGTACCTATTAGGGAATTTTTATTTTGATCTTTATATTTTTCAATAGGTCCTTCATGTTTTCTCAATAATGTGTCATTTTTTTCTTTTTTGTTGCTCTGCTTTTTGTGTTTGTTAATCACATTTTAGCACTAAAATTTTTTCCTAATTTTGAATATTTCCTTTTTTCAGTTATATCATATTTTTATTTCTTTCATTTACTTTTTAAAATCACTTCCCATCTCTAGCAAGAATAAGTAAGCTATTTTGTTTACAACCACTGATTTGTAAAAATGTCCAACTTTTACCCACTCATAATATATTATGAAGTTCATCCAACATTCATATCTATTAATAACTTGAATTTATTTCTAAACTAGGACTGAATTCCATTAGGGTTTTCTTTTTTTCCCTCTCTCTCTATTTTGAAAATGTTCAAATAGAAAGCTTGAAAGACTGACAAATACCCCAGTGCACTTCACCTAGATTCACTGTTGACATCTCCCACATTTGCTTTTCCTCCCCCCTGTATCATTGATAACCTGTCGTCATGGGCCTCAAGTGTGGTTTCATTTCACAGAAACATTTTAGCAGGTGAAGGCATCTGCCGCTTCCCCACAGTTACTTGGGAGTGGAAAGCCAAACGGGAGCGCTGCCTGGACCAGGGCTACATCACACCCAAGACTCAGTATGAATTCAGGAAAGTCATCTAATATTCAGTCTACGTTCGAACCTCCCCAGTTGTCCACAAAACGACCTTCCTATATCCTGTTTTGATCCAGGACCCGGTCAGGGATCACTTAATAACTTCTGATTCATCCCATGTTGCTCATTGCCTTCAAATACGAACCATTTCATATTTTTTCATAATGTTGGTGTTTTCTGTCCAGGCCGGTTGACATGTAGTCTGTTCCCTAGGGTGGAAATAGCTAGCTGCTTCCTTTTTTGTTTTTGCCACAGGAGGAGCCACCAATGTCAGTTTGTCCATTATTAGTGATTCCTAATTTGATCCTTCGGTTAAGGGGTGGGTATGCCTGATCTCATCAACATACTGGTAACTATCCCCCTTTATAGCTAATAAGTGATCTGTGGGGTAGTACCTTCAGACAGTGTAAATATTTGGTTCCCTAGAGCTTTAAAGGTCTTTCCCTTACCCCCTTTTCTGATATCATTATGCACTCACTGATTCTTTTCTTTCCAATGTATCTAACCCATTACCATCATTTTTTTTTAAAGATTTATTTATTTATTTTACACAAGAACCGGGGTACAGGCCAGATGTATGGGAGGGCGAGAGGATCCACCAGAGACAGAGCGGGGAACAGAACAGGCAGACTGGCGAAATACACTGCTGAGGGGAGCAGCCGACGTGACAGGCGAGGTCCGCAGTGCCATATGTGACCCTTGCCAGCCGGCTGGCTGGGATCGAACCAGCGCTGCAGAGGCCGCGGACAGCCCCACAGCATGGCGCTCAACCATCTGCGCCACCAGGGGAGGCCCACCATCATTTTTTTTTTTTTTGATGCTTAGTTTTTGTTTTGTTTTAATGCAACAGTATAAAATTTTGATCATTAATACTTCATATATTTTTAAATTGTGACAGGCATCATTACTTTAAAAAAATTCTCTGAGTTTCTTTACCATTTATGGATTTTTAAGTATGTAACATACTTTTCAAGTCCTTTAATTAGTATTGTGTTAAACTTACTAGAGTATTGCCATCTTTACTTTCTATTTAGTTCTCCCAATAGGACAAAAATATTAACATTAAAAATAAGTGTCTTACCTTTGGACTAAATATTTAATGTGTTTTGTTACTACTGAGGATAGAATACTTTTTCTCATTGATCTTATTTTCTAGCTGCATGTCACTAGCATATAGAAGTGCAATTGGTTTTTCTAAATTTATCTCTTATCTCATCACTAGTATGAGCTCATTTTTTTGCTTTTAGTAATTTTCTAATTGATTTCTTTGGATTTTTCTAGGTAAGCAGTCATATCCTCTTCAAAAAGTAATAATTTTATAATGTCTTCTTTTCCTGTATTTGTAAGTCCAGTTACATTTTCTTCTGAAATGGGAGTCACCAAGCATTTCTATAAGGAGCTGCAACAGGGGTGGGTATGGAGTGCTGTCCAAACTTGGGAGGGTTTGGGAGTGAAGCATGCTGGGACCATGGCCCGAGACCCAGTTGTCAGGAAAACAGGCTCATGTAGGTACCTGGTTGTGCTTGCCCTGGATGGTCTCACAGACAGGCCCAAGGCAGTGTGGGTGAGCCCTCTGAGGTCAAGGCCCATGTCTCTGTGGGAGGCTGGTTCATGCTGAGGCAGGGACAGCTGCCTAGACTGCAGCTCAGGGGGACTTCAGCCCTGAAAGCAGACGTGCTTCACAAGGGGAAAGACAGGCTGAAGCTTGCTGGGCACAGACAGCCACAGAGCTGGTCTTGGCAGAAAGAAGCAGCTGGGAGGTTGAGGTTTTTCCCTGCCCTCTGCTCTGGTCACTAGTTGGTGGAGCCAGTAAGTGTAAATGCTGGTGGGGCTGGCAGAGGCAAGACTCCATCATCTTTTCATGATTTTGTTAAACAGAGTGACTGTCGCTTACTGCCATTAAGTATAACACTGGTATCTGGGCTTAAGTTTATATTCTTTTTTTTTTTTTCAAAGGTTTATTTATTCATGCATACAAGATCTGGGGTACAGGCCAGAGGTGTGGGGGTAAGAGGATTCACCAGAGACAGAGTGGGGAACAGAACAGGCAGATTGGCAGAAATACACTGCTGAGGGGAGCAGCAGGCAAGACAGGAGAGGTCTGCTGTGCCATGTGGGTCACCTCCCTGTCAGGGGATCAAACTCGTGCTGCAGAGGCTGCAGACAGCTTCTTCACAGTGCTGTGCTTAACCACTTGAGCCGCCAGGGAGGCCCTTAAGTTTATATTCTTTAGCATGTTAATAACGACCACCCCCTCCCTGCCCCATTCCTTTGTTACTCAAGACCAAATGATAAATTGTACCAAATATCTCCCCAACATCTATTAAGTACTTTAGTGATGTTGGCTATTTTCCCAGTTGACACAGATTTCTCTCTCTGATTGCCAGGTGTCCTTAGTGAGGTGCTCACCCTGGGGCAGCCTACTCCTCTCCCACCCCAACTGGGAAGCCCAAGACCCCTGGAATGGGGAGGGATAGTTCCTCAAAGGAAAGTTACGTCTCACCTACCAGGTGAGGGGCAACCTGATGGGCAGAGAAGGGCAGCAGGTATGGGGGCCAACCTGGCCTGTTACCCCTGCATTCCGATGGCAGGGAAGAGTGTTTATTTCTGTGGTTCTCTTGGCAAGCAGACTGTGTGCATAGGATCTGCATTTGTGCTTGCTCAGAAAAAGACTCTGGAGAGTCATCCTGGCCCACTAAAAACCACCCTGTGGCCTCAGGCTCTTCACCTGAACTCACCCTCTGTCCCCTCTTATTTCTGTACCGCAGTGGCCTTGTCACCTGTCTCCCTTCTCCACTCTGCACTGTGAGCTCCGGGCATCTTCTCAAACTGCAAACCTGACTCCTCAGCCACCAAACCCTCTCCCTGCCCTCCCCGCACCCTCTACCTCCTACCAGAGAGGAGACAGTCCTACAGGGGCTTCTCCCTGTTCTCCCCCACACTTACTGTCCCTCTGTCCTCCAGCTATATGGAGCAGCTGGTGACACCCAGCCCATGGCCTTGGCTGTTCTCTCCCTCCTCCCTGGTTGCTCATGCTCACTCCCACCCCTCCCACCCGGCCCAGTCACCATTCTTGTATCCTTTAGGGCCCAGCTTCACCACCATCTCCTCCAGGGCTCCCTCTAGGGTGTCTCCAAGCCCTCTGGCTCCTACTGCAGGGACTTTGGGGTGTACCTTCTATAAGGTTGCAGTGTGGTGGATTCTGTCTTATCTATCACCCAAATATTGTAATTTTTTACCATAAAAAAGAACTTTGTTGCTTCCTCCTCCCCCCAAGTTAAAAAGCAATCTAATTCATGTTTGAAAATTCAACCAATTCAAAAAGTGTAAGAAGAAAAAGTAAAAGGACTGGCCGTTGCAGCTTTGTGACCAGTTGCCAGGCATAGTCTGCTCTGTCCAAGGACCAGGTTAAGTCTGTGTCGTTTCTTTAAATCCTAATACCCCACGAGCTGTTACTCAGAGACGTTGAGTTCATCGACCTTGGTCACACAGCTGGAGGAGATGGGATTGAGCACAACTCCATCTACTTCCAGACCTGGGAGTGACATCACACTGCTCCGGCCATGTGGCAGTATTAACAGGCATCTGCAGGCTTTCATGCAGTTTCCTAGGCTATTTTTACTTCACTCAAAAATATGGCAGAACATCTGTCCCTTCCCTAGGAACTTGTCTCTCCCCACGGGGCAGAGTCTGGCTGAGGAGCTGAGGAAATGTTTGCTGAGGGAATGGCCAGATGGATCGATAGATGCTTAGGCCAGTCTACCTCAGAGACCACCCAGGCTTCTGTCCCTTTCATTCCTATTCAGTCACCAAACAAAGTCCTCTTGGGTGGCCTAAGGGATTCTGGACAGCAGCAGCCCAGGCTGTGAATTAGGGGCCCACTTGGTGGCACTGGGGGTCTCACAGAGCCCAGGACGTGGTGTCATCCCCTTCCTCTTGAATACCTGGCCACCCTGGCCACAGACACCCCAAAGCTGCATGGCCTCCCTCTGTTGTATACAGGCACCTTTGTTCAGGAAGCCACACCCCCTCCTCACCACTGCCCTTACCCCCTGTAGCTCCTTACAGAGGGCCTTCATCAGCCAGGGGCTCCCTCACTTCAAGAACTAGAAACCAATGCAAAGGGCTTAAATGCTGAGGAAAATACATTCTTATTATTTGCAGGCCCAAGGTAGGCCAACTATAGGGAGTGCAGAGGAATTATCCAGGACCCAACTCCCTTTCTTCTAGCTTCCCCCGCATAGACCCAAGCTGGTGTCTGCTTTCCAGAAGGGCAAGAAGGCTGGAGAGCATTTCCTGTGGGTCATCTCTTCCCCTACTCCTAATAGTAAGGAAATCCTCTCCCAGAAACAACCTGCAGATGTTTCCTCATGTTTCATTGGCCTGAAATGTTTAACATGCTTTTGCCTAAACCAGTCACTGGCAAGGGGGATGAGCCTACATGACTTGGTTGGTCCAATCAGCACACATGCCCTGAGGTTGTGGTGCCCAGAGGCACCTGGTCAAACAGAAGGTGGGTTCTCAGCACCTGGGGAAAGAGGCGAGGGAGGGGCAGCACAGCAGTGACCAACAGGACTGGCTTCAATCTTTGTCATTATTTCTTGACTTTATAAAAGAGGGAAGTAAGAGGTTGAGTGATTCCCGGGGACACACGCGGCAGTGCCCATGCCATTTCCCCGGGCCCTGATGAAGCAATATTGGATGAGACACTGGCCTCCTGCGCCTTTATTCCCATCTGTTTATCGTGTTTTCTTTTCTTCCTCCCACCAACCCCATGCCCACCCAGACATCCCTGGGAAGAAGTTACAGTCAGATAGACTTAGCAGCGGGAGAGAGCTTCAATATTAGTGTCATCCAGTGCCCTCATTTTCCAAATGGAGAGACTGAGGCCCAGAGAGGGAAGCGCCCCATAAGAGCACTCAGTGAGGGAACTGATGACAGATCTGGGCCTGGCCTGAGGGTCTGGAAGCACAGCATCCCTGAGACTGAAATGAGGCTTGGAGCCCATCCTACCCCAACCTCCGCTGCCTGGCAGCCTCCCTGCTGGGTGTCCCTGGGCCTGCTCCTGCCAGGGTGGAGCCTCCCATTCACGCACTGCTTGTGCAGCTGTTACAAAGGACCTTCCTAGGCACTCTGTCCACAGTGGCCTTTCCTCAGCCGCAGAGTCTCATCTGTGCCTCACAATGCTCCCGTGAGCTGATTGGAAATGCATTATAGAGGTGCAAACTCAGGCCCAGAAGTGACATGAGTCGCCCAATTTCCCACCGTGAGGATGAGCTGAAGCCGGGACAGAGCCAGCCCTGTTGCCCTGCCACCTGTGCCACACAGCATCCTGCTGTGCAGTCACATCTTGACACTCCGGGTAATTTTCAACTAGGGGCATGACATTGCTATTTTGCTTTGATCCCCTTGAATAAATGAAGCTTACCCTGACCCCAGGGTCCTGACTCCTCTGGGGCAACTTTTGACAATGTATTCTTCCCCAGCCACCAGTGGCCCGCTCAGGGCATGTCTGACTATGCCAGGGACAGCCCTTCACACGGAGGAGCGTGGGCTTCTGTCGTGCCGGGGTGCTTGGCCTGGGCCAGGGTGCGGGGATGGGAGGACCTACCTTGGAGCCCCTCCCTCGTCCTTGTCACCAGCTAGTTTTGTGGAAGCCTGAATTCCCTTGTGAGAATGAATGAAGGGACCAGTGGCTGCCTCCCCTTGTACCTCTGTGCCCTTTGTCCCTTGGGAGTGGGGGTGGAGGGCCTGGAATACAGACCTCCATTGTGTGCCCTGACTTCATGCAGCGGGGCTGCCTGGGAAAGTTGATAAACAAGCAGCTTGGAGCCTGTTGCCCTGAGGCCTGCGGGTGGTCTGGAGCCCCAGGGATATCAGGAGGAGGGGCTTCCAGAGCTAGGGGGTTTGGAGTCCCACCTTACCTGCAGTGGGATGAGGCCAGGTGCTGGCCCCAGGATCTGCTGCTGTGGGTAGGAGTGGCCAACTGTTTCACAGGCTGTGGGGAGGATGGAGGGAACAAGTCTTGTGGTTCAGCCCATTCCAGACCCCAGTAAGGGCTCCTCCCTGTGAGCTGCAGGGGTTGGGACCATGCCTTCAGGTGTGCCATCCAGCCCTCCAGGAGATGTGCAGCCCCATCAGAACAGCTTCTAGGCTCTTCTCCCTCAGAACCTGTTCCCTATCTCTGGCCTCATAGCTTGATGTCATCCCCTTCCTAGCGCCCTCCTAGTCTTGCCTCCAGTCACCCAGACCGCCGGTCTTGACTCCCTCCCCTGCTCTCTTCCTATGCGCCCTCCCCCCGACCCAGTAGAAGACTGCCCTGCCAGTCCTGAGAGTCATGATGCCCCCGTTCCATATGCTGTACCCCAGTGTCCCTGGAGCTTAGGGCCTCAGCTCTAGCAGCTGCCTCCCTCCCTCTGGGGGTCTCCTCCCCAGAACAGTTGAAGGTGGTTGGCTCCACATGTGGGGCAAGGCTTTAATTGGAAGTCTGGGGACAGTGGAGGATAGCACAGCACCTAACAGCTCCTTCCAGAACCTGCTGGCCTGCACAGTTTGCCTCAAGAAACCCCGACTCTCGTGGTAGGCTTCCCTTTCCCTCCCAGGCCCCGACCACCTTCTTTACCTATTTGCCTTCCACTGTAGCTGCTTCAGGGAGGCTGAGGGGGGCACCTGGAGCTCCTTTTGCACGTATAGAAAACTGTAGGCGTCCACTCAGGCCAATTTCCACTCTGACAATAGGAATTCACACAGATGCCACAGGGGACCAGGGCAGGTAGCAGCCCCTAGTGGGCGGGTGGGACGAAGAACTTGAGGTTTGAAGGTTACAGTGGTTAAGGAGGAGCAAAGCACATGCCCCTCTAAGGAGTAACTTAGCTGTGGCCAGTATTGCTGCGGGGAAGATGGGTGCCTGTTGCACAATATGATTTTTTGAGAAAATCTATCCCAGTTTGTGTGCTGTTTCCTTGATTTAAAAAAATCTTGACTCTCTGTACAGTTAAATTCACTTTTGAGAGATACGTGTGATTCCCTGAGTTTTAACATTTGCCTAGATTCTCACGAACACCACCACAGACGGGGTGCAGAGCAGTCCACACCCTACATTTCCTCATGCTGCCTCATGCTCTGTTTTTTTATTGAGTTTTTTTTTAACTTTGTTTTATTTTCCTCCTATTTTGCCTGCTGTTTACTTTTCAGAGTCCTCATACAGTGACTTTCGGTATTCTGTCCAGAATTTTTTGGTTACAATCAGTGTAAGAGATAGTGCCATGTCCTGAGTGCATCTTAATCAGAATCAGAAGCTGTTCAGAGATTTTGATCACAGCATCTAATTAAAACATTTTAAGTCTGCCTGCAAGCCACATTTGGGATGCTAGCTGGAGACCTCTGCTAGCAACACAACATTTAAAAATGCACTTTTTCACATGCATGTCATGATCACTTTTTCCAAATTAATAAATTGGATTGCTTATAACATGAAAAAAAAAGCACTTTTTCCTTTAAACAGTCAAATTCTTTTTGTTCTTAACATTCGAATTCTTTTTTTTTTTAAGGTTTATTTTATTTATGCATACAAGAACTGGGGTGTAGGCCAGAGGGGCAGGGGGTGAGAGGATTCACCAGAGAGAGTGGGGAGCAGAACAGGCAGATCTACTAAAATGCACTGCTGAGGGGAGCAGCAGGTGAGACAGGAGAGGTCTGCTGCGCCATGTGGGTCAGCTCCCTGGAGGGGCATTGAACTCAGGCTGTAGTGGCTGGCAATAGCTTGATAGTGCTGAGACTTTAACCCCTGTACCACCAGGGAGGTCCCAACATTCAAATTCTTAAGCAAATTTGTACCCATGCCAGTTTTCGAAGTGAAGAGAAAACGGAATATAAATTGACTTTTTTTCTCTGGTCAGAGCAAGCCCCAAACTTGTGATAATCAAAGAGCTATCATAATTACATCAGTAAAAGGCAAAAGATTTATACGATTTGAAGAGAAACCAGAGTATTATTGGTAGAATAAAAAGTTACTGGTTTAGAGCATGAACTCAGGAGTCAGGCGATCTGTATTCAAATCCCAATTCTGCCTCTTACTAGTTGTGTGACCTCAACCTAAATGCCTTAGCCTTTCTGAGCCTTGTTTCCTCACCTGTGCAATGGGAATAATACTTGTGGGCCTGCCGCTGAGGTGGCTGTGAGGACTAAATGAGTTCATGTGTATAGAGTGTTTGCAACAGACCTGGCCCAAAGGAAGGGTTTTCTAAGCACTTGCTTGTTGACAAAATAGTGGCTCACACATATGGCACACCTCTCTCCAGACTGGCCAGATAACCCCTCCTTCAGATAAGGCAGCTGAGCCCTCAGAGAGGCACAGGGCCTGTTTGAGACCATCTGGTGTTGACTGTGCATCCTGAAATAAGGGTAGCGAGGGTGACTGGGTGCAGGCTCAGGGGGCTCTGTCTGGTGATCAGTCGTCTAGTCTGAGCTGAAGGAGATGGGGTGACCCAGGGGGATTGAGTGGGGGGAAAATCAGCCTGAAGCGAAAAGCAACAGAAATAGAAGGGGAATCCTGGTAATTGAGTTGCACCAAAAAAGGAAAGATCAATATTTTACTGTGAGTGAAGCAACCAGCTTCCCTGGCAGCCAGCTCAGCGGCCCAGCTGTGTGTGCTTCAGCCACCACAGTCCCTGCCAAGGACTCTCTTGTGGCCTGAACAGAACAGCTCCTGGGGCAGCCCAGTCATGGGCGATGCATGTTCAGCCGGGTGAACCTAGTTCATGAACGCCATGTGTGGGTGGTTATTTGCTGAACTCACTGTGTGACCTCGCGCCCCTCCTCCCTGGGTCTTAGCGTCCCTTTATAATGAAGTACTCGGTCAGCGGAATGCACCCCTGGATGCATTGGTAAATGGTTGTCTAGTGTCTAGGAAGGTTGAGAGTCTTGGTGACTGTGACAAGCGACCCCAGTGATAGGATACACAAGAGAACGGGGGTTGAAATAGCACTTCAGTGCAGATAACCCGGTAAGAGCCCCCCTGCAGGAATGAAGCAGCATGCAAAAGCTGAGACCCGGGGTCGCTGAGACCTGGGATCCAGGAAGTTTCCACCAGTTCAAATGTCTTACCTCTGAGTCTCAGTTTCCTCAACCGTAAAATGGGGGCTGTCGTAGTAGCTACTGTTAAGGTAGGTGTGAGGATTACATGAGACTACCTGTGGCCAGAGTTCAGCAAATCTGTCACTTACAGCACACCCTCTGGGAATCCGGCAAGACTATGAATACTTCTCTGCACAAGTTATGCTATTGTTTGATGCTATTTACTGATATAATTGGCACTTTTATAATAATTTGACAGTGACCTTGCCTGTTTACATGGCATTTCCCCATCACTCCTTTCGGGGAGCTGGCTCTTCGAAGAGCCCTGTGGGAGTAGCCTGGGGCACAGCCCAAGAGTGATCCAGGGACCTTGCAATGGCCCTCAAGACCCCCCTCTCTTTGCCTGTCACCAAGCACCCTACACCTCTGCTCCAGGCTGGCTTTGCCTGGAAGTAGGGGGATGGACAGCTTGGTCCCACCAGGTCTCCCAGCCCAGGATGTTACAGACTCTGAACTACAGAATCCAAAACCATTCCTGCTGCCTCTTAGGTGAATTTGAGGTGGGGACTCTCAGCGGGCATTCAGTGCGCGGTGTTGACTGTGCATCAGGGATAAAGGCCTAGCTTCTGACCTTGAGAGGACTGTGTGGGCTGAGAGCAGGGAGGCAGGCTTGCCAGGTGCCCCAGCCCACCCCTGCATCCGTGGACTCCCTACAATGCCAGTGACTGGAGAACAGGAGGCGAGATGGTGGGATGCCAGCAGGACTGGTAGGCGGGCTCTCCAGCTGCAGGTGGCACCTGGGCATTGCTATTCTCAGCAGTCACGTCATTGCCTGGCAGTGTCAGAGGCTGCCGTGGCTGGGGTGGGGGCAGGGGGATGCTGCAATGCTGAGGAGGCACCAGCCTGCGGGAACTGGCAGAAGGCCACCTTTCTCTTTCACTGGAATTCCTCAGATCTTTCCCAGGAGCCCACCAGGTACCAGGTTCGGGGACCCACAGAGGGGACGATGCACAGCCTCTTCCTACCCTTCCCCACAGACTCACACCCCAGTGGAAGTGCCCACAGGACCCTTCTCTAGTGTGACAGATGCAGCGGGGGCCTGAAGCCCTGGTCACTGTGGACAAGCAGGGTCTGCTGGAACAGAGGCACAAACAGGACCACCAAGCTCAAGGAGGGAGGACAAATGCTTGCATAGGGCTCTCCTTGCTCACAGCTCATCTTCCAAAACTGACTGGGCATGTCCCCATGGTGCCAGGCCACCGGCAGAGACCACAATTTCAGACCCCCACAGCTATCACCCTGGAGAAGAGCCCTGTGGGCAACCAGAGAACATGTCCTTATGAAGAGATGAATCCCCCTGCACGCACGGGCTGAGGGGTGAGTCTGCCATGACAGTGTTAGCAGTGACAGCAGTGACAGCAGCCCCTCTCCTACGTGCTGTGTTCCACAACTTGCAAAGTGCTTTCATAGCCACCACGGCAACCCAGCCTGAAAGGGGTCTGGGAAGAGCTCATCTTTGCTGACTGTGCTTTGGAGACTAATGGTGGTTACAGGGGGAGGTGACCAACAGGTGTGAGAGTGTGTGCACATGTGATCAGGTGTGTGGTTAACCAGCAAGCAGGAGGTGGCCAGTCCTCACTTGTTGAATGAATGAGTGAATGAGTGCTTCCACCTGTGCTGTGGAGGGGCTGCCACTGCGTTCTGCATTTCAGGGGGATTTAGAAATGAGCCTCTGGAAGAAATAGCAAAAAGTTGAATTTCCAGTGTTGGAAATTTTGGGGTGGGAGCGGCGGGGGTGAACTCTAATTTATTAGAAAAGATAGCCGTTGCTGAAAAAACTAGGAAAAAAAAACCAGCACTCTCAAGTGGAAGTCACTCTGGTAGAAGACCTAAATTATGATGTATTTATAGAGAACAATTTGTCAAGTGTTATCAAAAGATTTAAAAGTTTGGATGTTTTATATTCATTTATTCAACAAACACTTCTGAAGATTCTACTATGTGCCAGTCTGGGTGTGAGCTCCCAGGTCAAACAAGGATCAAAAATAGATATGATCCTTGTCCTCTGGGAACTTGCTTTGTAGAGAGGAAGATGCCAGTAAATAAAATTATCATATAAATGTATAATTACACATTGCAATTAGTGATTTGAAGGGAAAGTATAGGGTGCTACAGGACAGGATAACAGGAAGGGTCCTAATTACCTGGGAGTGGCAGGGACAGGCTTGTCTGGGGGAGAGACATTTAATAGAGGTACAAATGGAAGCCTGAGGATGAATAAATGTTGTCAAGTGGTAAGGGGGTCGGTCAGAGAAAAGCATTTGAGAATAGCGTGTGCAAAGGCTCTGGCACAGGAAAGGCTTTGATTTACGTGAGTTGCTGACTGAAAACCATGAGGCTAGAATGTGACAGGAAGAGTGGGAAGAGATGGGGCTGAAGGTGTTAGGTCATATGGAGCCATGTTACAGAGGTTGGATTTTGTCCTAAGTGCAGTGACCATTATCGCAAGGTTTTAAGCAGGGGAGTAGGTAACACGATCCGGTGGGAGTTTGAAAGTGAAAGTAGATCAATTAGGAGACTTGCATTGTCAGGGGGCTGACGATAATGATCTGACAAGGTGTGATCCAAGGCTGATGTTGAAAAGTTTGTAGCTTTGGGACACTGTATCCATGCAAGATTTGGGCTGGGTGAGAGGGTCAATCCCAGTAATGCTGAAGAGGCGTGCAGTGGGTGGGAAGGGAGGAAGGATTTGGTCGGGGGGACATTCAAGGAGTGGTATTGGAGGAGGGGTGATGACGGGGTCCTCAGCATGTCCGGGGGCTGGGGGCTGAGGTGGGACTTGGGAGAAAGATCACTGCCAATGAGGACCTCAGGGGTCTGGGAGACTAGCAGGTGGACTGGCCATCAACACAGCTGTGGAAGTTCCTCAAAGTGAGTTCAAATGGCAAAAAGTTGGAAATAACCAAAATGTCCAACTCTTAAGGGTGCTTATGTAAATGATGGTATATCTACTGGGCAGGGTATATTGTAACCACTAAAAATGTGGGGGCTCCCCATTGGGCAGTGTGGTGTTTCTGCTAAACTGTTCAGCAGGGAGAACCTTCCCAGCATCAGGGGAAGGTTCTCCTTTGGACTAAACATTATTTACTAATTTATTTTTATTGAACTATAAGGTACAAATAGAACAAAAATGCCTCCCAGCCACCAGTGGACAGCTCAGTTCCCTGTGCAGCTAGCACCTGGATCAAGAAACAGGAAGACCCCCCCCCCCCGCCATGTCAACACCTCTTCTTACTAAGTTCTGCAGATGTAGCCACTCCCTTGACCACGATTGGTTTTGCCTTATGTCTTATTGGATTTATAATTTTACATTTTTGAATAATATCTACAAATGTGACGTAATTATTTCTTCCTTGTGGGCAAATGGAAATTTGACCAAGGATCTCACGTAACTGTAATGTTAAAAATAAGTGGTTAAGGGCCTCCCTGGTGGCGCAGTGGTTGAGCGCTGGGTTGCAAAGCTGCCTGCGGCCTCTGCGGCGCCGGTTCAATCCCCGGCTGCTCCCCGGCCACTGGAGGAGGGTCCCACATGGCGAGCAGACCTCTCCTGCCGCCCGCTGCTCCCCTCAGCAGTGTACTTCGGTCCTTCTGCCTGCTCTGCTCCCTGCCCTGGCTCTGGTGAATTCTCTCACCCTCCGCGCTTCTGACTGTACCCAGTGCTTATATAAACAAAACAAACAAATAAAATAAATAAATAAATAAAACATGCCTCTATAAAATTTAAAAAAAAAGTGGTTAAAATTATGTTTTAAAGAAAAGAGAAGTGGATATAGTAGGGTTTGGGTTCATTCTCTTCTAGGATTTTTGCAGTGAGCTTTTGCATATTATTTTTATATGAAAGAAACCACTAAGTAAAAAAATCAGCATTCTTTCTCTTTCCTTGGGCGAGTCTCTGTGGGAAGACTTGGTGATGGAAGCTGGGCTTGCACACACTGTGTTCTGAGCCCTGCTGGATTTGCTTTTCCCCACTTATGCTGTCAACGTCAGGCGCTGCAGTGGCCCGGCGATGTCGAGGGCTTGCTTTAACCTGGGTTGATGGGAGGAGGGCCAGGAGGAGATGTGCCAGGTGAAGAGCCCTTCCTCCCCGCTGCCCCAGGTTGGCTCACCCCACTCCACGAACCCTCTGGGGCATCTCTGGGTGCCTTACTCTTGTCCCTCCTTCCTTCCCACAGGTGGAAAAACTTGTGAAATATTTGGACCCCAACGACCTGGGGAGAATCAACTTCAAGGACTTTTGCAGAGGGGTCTTCGCCATGAAGGGTGAGTCTTCTGGGGGAGGTGTCCTGGGGCCTTTCTCGGGACCCCATCCAGTGGGGATGCGGGCATGGCTTGATTCCTCCCTATTGGGGTCCCAAGAGCCCAGAATGGGTTCCAGAAGTGGGCCCTGCCCCCTGGCTCCCCATGGGGGCTGAGGAGCAGGGTCTTGGGCTCCCAGCATGGAGGGGCTCTGGGTGCCTGTGCAGTTTTGCCAGAGTCCCTCACCTGGAGTCAGGCCTGCGAGGCCCGGGGGACGGTCACTCCTGCCTCCCCATTGTCTGTGCCCCGCTGGAGAGGGCTGCCTCTTTGCTCTCCTTTCCTTCCTCCCGGCTACCCCTGAAGGAGGTCATCTCCTCCGAGGTTTCCCAGGACATGGGACTCATAGTTTTAAAACCAGGACAGCTCTGGGCAAACCTGGACAAATCTCACCAGCCTCCCTCCCTTCTAAGTTGCTTTTATTTGTTCCCCACCCCCTTCCTCCCTGTCTTAACTCCTCCTACTTCCTTCCTTTCTTCCTTGTCTCCCCCAACCTTATCTCTAAGGGGGAAATATACTCTCCCCACTCCCAATTTAAAGGCCAGTTGTGAGAGACCCCAGGAATCAGATATGGCTGACTCTAAGCTGGAGTAGGTGGCTCAGGTCCAGCCCATCGAACTGGCTAAGCCCCCACTTCTCAGCTGCAGCGAGAACAAGGTTTCCTCAAGGAGTCATGAGGTCTTCCAGTCACCAGTGAAGGAAGCTGTGTCTCCCTGTTGTATGGGTTAGATCAGGAGGAATCTGGGGCACCTCAGGGTTCTGGGAGAGGAGAGAGGAAGCAACAGAGGTGAGGAGCGGAGGGAAGCGAGCTGAGAGGTAGGGTTCTGAGTGGAGTTGATTCTATACAGCTGCCGCTGGCCACACCTGTCTGGCCTGTGCTGTGCTAGACACTTTGCTGGTCTGACCTCTTCTGTCCCATATGACTCCACCCATGTAACTGAGTAAGCGATAGACCCGTCTGGACGGCGTCCCTATCCTACATATTCTGGAGTTTGCAGGGCTACAGAGAGCCTCAGCCTTGGAGGAATGTGTGCATTTACAGTCCTTATGAGCCAGCCAGGGAAGTAGTGTTTTATGTCCCTTCCTCCAGGAAGGCTACCCTGATTACCTTTGCCCAGTCAGTCCTATACTTTTGGGTGTCTATCATCTGTGTGTTCCCTGTTGGGGTTAGTCCTAGTGGAAGGCAAGGACCCGTCTCAGGTCCTTCTGCAGAGCCCTGCACCTGCTTCTCCACAGCCTGCCTGGGTGCTTCATCCCTGCCTTTGAATGATGAGTTGTCTCTTAGAGACTCACTCAGGTCACCTGCCTCACCACAGCCCTTCTCACCCATGATCCATTAACTGGAGGTGAAACTGCTGAGCCAGGCTGAGACTCTGACCCTCACCCTCTGTCTGCCCGTCCACAGGGTGTGAGGAGCTGTTGAAGGACGTGCTGTCCGTGGAGAGCGCAGGGGCGCTGTCCTGCGCTCCAGAGATCCCTGACTTCGTGGAGCAGGTAAGAAGGGTGGTCTGAGGGGCTTCGGCTCAGAAGGGACATGGGAGTCTCCTACAGCCCCGCCTTGCCCGTCTTGGTCTTTTGCTTCTGCTTTGGTACCTGGGAGGCCCCAGGACAACCTTCTGAGGAGCTTTTGGCTTTGCTTCAATGTCCAAAAGAATAGTTTTTGGAACCAGAGCCACAGCAAAGAGCTGGGGGTTCTCATGAGCAACTTTACCCCTCTCCCCCACCCCCGCCGTGGTACTGAGGAGAAATTAAGTTCTGAGAGGGACAGTGCCTGCCTTGAGGTCAGTGCAGGCAGCTCCCCATATTTTTTTCCTTTCTTTCTGTGCCATACCCACCAAGCTAGCATGTGCCTGTGTGGCTTTTTCCCAAGTGACAACAACCAGTTCTGCAATCCCCCAGTTCTCTGATACCATCTGGGGGTCCAGCAAGTTAGTTTAAGTCTGACACTACTCAGCATTAGTGGAAACCCCAGCCAAGGGCTCAGTCCCATAAGATTTCCCCCCACTTCAGGGTAACCACAAATGGGGTGTCCAGGGTACCCACACTTCTATTGAGCTGACCACAAATGTGGGGGTTCCCATGATCCCCCTCAGGTTTAGCAATTTGAACAACTTAAGTATCAGGAAAACACTTTTATGATTATTGGTTTATTATAAAGGACACAACTCAGAGGTGGGCGATTTCCATGCCCTCCCAGGGTGCACTACCTCTCAACCCTCTGTGTGCTCACCGGCCCAGAAGTGCGCGGGGTATCTGTTCTCAAGTTTTATAATCCCTTCTCTAGCCCCCTCACTCCGGGAGATGGGGTGGGTGGGGCTGAAAGTGCTCACCTTCTATCACCAGTTTGGTCTTTCTGGGACCAGCCTCATCCTGAAGCTGTTCAGGGACCCTGTCCCAGTCACTTCATTAGGTGTGTTTGAAAAGGGTTCTGATCTGGAAGTTTGTAGGGCTTTTGGAGCTCCTGGTGATTTATTGCAAAATCTTGAACTGTTTTTCCAAAAACCTACCATTCCATGTGCTTCTAGAAAGAAGTACAGCTCCTGTCACAGGCACTGACAGTCTCTAAGGCCACTTCAGCCGAGGCACCCCAGAGCTGGAGGGATTATCCTGCTTTCTCTTCCAGGCCAGCTCTAAAGCCTCTTCTCTGTTTGGCGCCTCATCAGACCCAAGACATGAGTATTTTCTATAGCTGAAGGAGGCCTAGGACCCCAGAGGTGACTTTGGCTGATGGGATCCACCTGGGTGATGGGGGCAGGGATGGAGTAGGCGATGGGGGCTGTCCAGAAGGTGATAATGATGGAGGCTGCCCAGTGAAACAGTTTTTTTTGGGGGGGTTTCTCCCTGGATGGCCGGGAATCAAACCCGCACTGCAGAGGCTGCGGGGAGCTTCATAGCAATGCGCTCAACCCGCTGTGCCACCGGGGAGGCCCCCCAGTGGAACAGCTTTTGAGAAAGCCAAGGCTCAAAGGTGGCAGAGACCAAAGCCAGGTACCACTGCAGCCTGGAGCATCCAGAAAGGGGTCAGATGTCTGGGTCTCAGGGTGTTGTGTCCAGAAGGAGGGTCCTTAGGAACAGGTGAAGATTGCTAAGCTTGAGGCCTTCTTGATGGGTCTAGCGGATGTGCGGTGAATATGCATTTGGCCATCCCATTAGGCCATCCCACCTAATGGGATCAGGACCATGCCAGAGTCCCCAGATGTGTGGTGAACACTGATGTCCCTAAAGTTTTTTGGAGTGGACCTTTATGGTTTGCTGATCAGGAAGAGCTGTGAGGTCATTCCTGAGTCCCTTCTCCACTTTTGGCATTGACTACCCTGCAAACCAGAACTCTCAACACTCTGAGCCTGAATTTCCTGTGCTGTCAGACAGGACTGTCAGGCCATCTGGAGGACTTGTGAAAATTTAGCGAGAAAACATACTCTAATAAGGAAGAATCCCCTTCCTCCTCTGCTGTCTTGGAGATTAGTGTGATAAAGCTGTGTGCAGCTTTCCTTTCTCCTTTGGATCCTGGTGTTTCAAAAGTGTGTCAAAATCAAGGCCTGCCCATGAGAAGTTGTAAGGCCAAGTGTGCCCCCAGTGGTACCCTGACGTTCCCCCAACTTGAGGGCTGCTTTTGTCCCCCCCCCCATGAGGCCAGCCATGCTTGAGAAAAGATGGTGCACGAAGAAAGAGGTGAAGAGCAGACCTCCAACAGAATGCTCTGCTTTCGAAGGCAATACTGGTTTTCCAGAACACCGAATCTAAAGGTTATAGAAAAGCAGAAAGATCATGTCAATCTAATCCAGGCAGCCTAGTTCTCCCTTTATTTCCCCTCTCTCAGTTTTGCTTGGGTTTCTGTTTCTTTTGATTTAAGCCCCTCCAGGGTGACTCCTTTCTGCTGTCTTGGAAATCAGGTCCTTACATGTGACTGGCCAGAGCCCAGCGATCGGCTATCGATCACTGGACACCCAGGGCAGCTTGTTTGTGAGCACCAGGAGGGTAGCCTGGTTGACCGGGGCTCTGCGCTTCTTGTCACTGGTTCTGGGTCCTGGCATGGGCTAAAGGGGCACAGTTCAATGTCCAGCCTGCTGGGTCAGTGATGTGACATGAAGGACTCTTCCTGGCTCAGGCTCCGGTAACCTGCAGCCAGAGGAGGCAAGACCACAGATTCTTCAGGTTGGGGGCGCAGCAGTGGGTAGCCTGGACCAGGCCCTAACTTGCAGGCTGCGCCCTCAATGCCCTGCTGTGTCTCCACTGTCCCCTAGGGGTCAGCTTGAGACTAACCAAGCCCTCAGGAGCCTGAATCACTGCTGTGACTTCCCAGGTACCTAAAGGGGATGAAAATCTGAGGAGTGGTACAGGCACCATGCAGGGGTGTCAGGAAGGACCAACAGGAGCACCCCTTTTCCTTCTACCCTCACAGTGAGAAGGCCTCTGATTCAGCACCTAACTGAAACAGTGAAATGCTTTAGTGATGAACACTGGGTCTCTCAGCAAGGGCTCCGGGCCTGCTAGCCCAGACTGTGAGTCCATCAAGGAGGTCTCCAGACCTGTGTGGCGGGAAGAAAGAGTTGGCCCCTGAGGCACTCAAACCAAAGGAAATGAAAATCCGAAACGCGTGAAGTCCTAGAGATAGAAAATCAGGACAGGACTGGGGTTGCTGAGATTCTACATGACTTGACATGTTCTTTCTGTTCTCTTCTATAGTGTCCAGATTCTTGTTCTGGGAAAACAATATGCATCCCTGATTGTGGATCTCACCCTCCCTGTGTCCTCAGAGCCTGTGACTTCTGGCACAAAAGCAAACAAAAACCCCACCTCATTGAGGGCTGAGTTAACCTGACTGCTGTGTGAGTCTCCAATGCAGGGACTCTGAGGTCCGAGGGGAGGCCGGGTGAGATCTTCAGAATGGCCTAGAAGACAAAACTTGTGCTGGATCTTAAGGACAGCCCCTTTTGCAGGCTACTCACTGCCCTCCCCATTTTGCGGCTCCCAGTCCATGCGGTGTAGGTCTTCTGGTGCAGGGAGCGTGGGCAGGCATGGAGAGCCCCACCGCCAGGCCTCCAAAGCAGGGGGACAGTGAGATGAAATCTGACCCCATAAGCACTGAGAGACCCCATGTCCTTGGCCTTCTCTACATGTGATGACTAATAGGGACCCATATAAAAAGAAGATAGAGTCACGCTACCCCTGCTCCTCCCATGTAACCACCACCTCAATGAAATATGTCATCATCCTCCCCCCACAAGCCACAAAGTCATCCTTGACTCCCACAAACAAAACCAGCATCTAGTCCTCCGGGCCCCACTCTCTTCCCATCCCTCTCCCACTGCTGCTCTGGCTCTCACTGGCCCCACATTTTCCTCTCCAGACCCAAAGCCCATTGCCTCAGATTTTTCTATGGAGATGCTTTGTGTCATCTCCTCCTGTGGCCCCTCATGATCAGTGGGGTGAAAATCCATCATGGGTTCCTCCAGCTCCAGCCTCATCTCTCACCACATCCTAAAACTGGTGATACTCAACTGCTCTTCAATTACTGAAAAGACAGCTTTCTCTCTTGCCTCTGAGACTGCACAAGTTTTGTCTTTCCTTTGGGATATCTTCCCATTCGCCATCAAACTTTTGCTCATCATTTAAGATTCACATAAGAACCACCTCCTCCAGGAAGCATCCCCTGGTTCCCTCTTCCTTTATCCTGGCCGCCTTTTGTGCCCTTCAGGAAAGTGTTATGATTTTCTCAAATAGGTCCTGTACATTTCTTCCTAGGGTAACTGTACTTGGAACTCCATTTGCTGTTATGTGTAGGATCTGTTGGCCCTATTTTCTAACTGGTTATGGTTTGTATATAAGACAACTGCATTTTTAGTGTTGATCTTGGTATGACAACCTACTAGTCTCCTTTATTAGTTGTAACAGTTCGTTTGCTTGCAGTAGGACCTCAAATGATGTCCCTTAGTGCAACATCATTCATTATAACCTTGATGAGAAAAAAGCAGTAACCTCCTACCAGGACCGCCGTCAGTGGAATTGCATGTTTTCCCCACACCTGCATGGGTTTCCTCTGGGTCTCAGTTTCCTCCCACATTCCAAAGGTGTGCACTTTGCATTCATTGGTGTGTCTCAGTCACCTCAGTCTGAGTGAGTCAGAGAGGGAGAGCAAGTATGTTTGACGTACCCTGTTTTGGAAGAGCCTCCTGTTCAGGGTGGGTTCCGCCCCACACCCCGAACCTTTGGAAGAGGCTCTCGCCACTGGGAATCCTGAACTGACTGGAAAAATGAATGAATGAAGATAAGTGATTTTTTAATATTAGAAGTATTTTGGGTCCTTCTTGGAAGTTTGGTCGTGTTTTTATGAACAGAAATATGTTGTAGAACTTAACTCTTATTTATATCAGTCAGCCTATGGTAAAATTACTTTCATTAGACATCATTTTGTTAAAAGTTGCACTTTCCAGGAATCTATGGACGACATTGAGGACCTTCATTCGTACCTTCTTATTTCCTTCCTTCCCTCCTTCCTTCTGTAGCATTGCATTATAACATTATACACATTTCAGGGATGCATCATTGGCTACCACTGTGTTATATGACCCACAATCCTAGAACATTTACCATCCACCTTTGCAGACAAAGCTTGCCAAACTTTGGGATAAAATCTGATAGGTGGAAATTATTCTATCAAAAGGATGCAATCTTAAAATTTCGAATACATCCGCCAAGTTCCTTTCCAAAAGAGTTGTCTCCGTCACTCTGCCATGAGGACTGTGTGAGATCCCTGTTACCTTTTGATACTGAGTATTTCTGATTTCTCAATCTTTCTAACTTGAGAGCATTGCTCTTTTGAATAATGATATAGCTCAACTTCTCAAATGACATTTTTTGGTGGTTAGGAGCCTTTCTTCATTAATTGCCTCTCCATATTTTCCATCCTTGCTAGTTTTTATGGATAAGTTCATTTTCACTGATTTATAAGAACGAGAAATGTTAACTTTAGGAAACATGTTACAAATACTTTTACAGCTTGTCATTCATTTTTAACTTTATTTATGACATCAAATAAAAAAAACTGTTACAGCCAACTGTCTTATCCTTTATGGATCTGGCTTTTGGTGCAATGCTGAGGGAGGCATTCCCACCTAAGCCTGAGGCTACTCTAGTTAATTTTTAATATTTCATTTTTGTATTCTGTTTTTATATTTAAAACTTTGGTCTGTGGAATGAATTTTGATGTCTACAGTGAGGTAGGGATCCAGTTCTCCTTTTTTGCCTCCTCAGTTCCTCTTGCCCGCTTGCTGCCCACCTCTCCACGCAGGAGCCAGGGCTCCTTAAGAGGTTGTGCTTAGTGGGCCCTGCCACACGGGGTATGCAGACTCTAGCCAGAGTGCCAACTGGCTGGTCTGCTCATGTTCAGAAGGAGCTTTGACCAGCCCCAGTCTTGCCAGAACAATTTTTAAAATCTAGTCTGTGCATCTGTCTGGAACTGGCCTGGGGGCGCTTATGGCCAGGAGGCCCAGGTCCACCATTGCTTAACTTCAGGCGTTTCCAAAACCACAGTGACAACGGCACTTTTTAATTTCTAAAAATACTTTTCCTGACAAACAGCACGCTGATTCAGCTGTGCTGGTGGAGGTGTGGGTGGGGGCGCCATGCCTGGGAGAAAGGAGGGTGTTTCTGAGCGCCGGGAGGGGCCTTACAGGACCCTTTCTGCTAATATATGATCCCAGTGTTGCTGTGGTCTCCCTCCTCCAAAAAGAAAAATAATTTACATACTCCAAGCTTTAGAGTTTCTGTAAAAATGAAACGATCCTGTTTGCTATCTTTGGAAGGTAGTTGAGCTATGATTAAGCCAAGGGGGACGGGGGCTGAAGCACAGCAGCTGCTGAAGGCCCTTTTGTTTGTTCCCTCACCCTGGTCTATCCTGGACTGTCTGTCCCCCACCTCCTACTGTAGGAAGGCTGGGCTGAGATGGCCATGAGTGCCCACTTTCCAGGACAGTATTCCATCCCACTGCCTGCCTACCCCAATCTTAATGCTCAAGTCTAGAATTTAGGCTCATTGAATTGGAACTGGAGTACATTTTAGAGGGTGATCATTTAACAGCCTGTCTTTTTAAGGCTTAGCAGGAGGGAACAGGTTTGGTTTTATCACCCTGTTGGATATTAACCAATTTAATCTAACTTTGCAATCTCATTCCAGCATTCTTCTTTCATTGACTAGACATACTTGCTCCCTCCCATTCTCCTTCAAAGCAGCCATCCCATCTTGCTGGTTCCCTCTCTGAGGTAAATAAAATTTTGACATAGATAACTGGAAAGACTTACACACAATCACTTCAGGACAGATGTTACTTCTCGGAAGCAGCACAGTCTATACTAGAGATTGTCGGGTCTGAGCTGAGTGCTCTCAATAGACACAGATGCCTGGTCCTATCTCCAGAGATCCTAATTTAATTAGCCTGGGGAGGGGTCCACTCATCTGTTTAGAAAAGCTCCACAGATCATTCACATGCACCCTGAAGCCTGGAGTCCAGATACCTTAACAGGCCACTCTCAAACTCCTCTGCAGCCAGAATTCCTAGAAAGCTGTGATGATCTTGATCATCTCTCAGACCAATAAACCCAGCACTTGAGGGCTGGGACCCAGGCCTCAGCATTTTTATATAGCCCCTCAGACAATTTCATGAAGCCATGACCCGTGCAGTGTCCTGGGTTCCAGCCAGTTCACACAGGCACTTCATTCTTTCAGGATGGACTGCAGTGGCTAGATGGCAGGAAGAGTCTTACACCTTAAAAGTGGCCAGTGCCTGGAAGGTGTGTATGCTTGACAAATACTGGTGCCCCTTTTACATGGCCCAGCAAGACATCTCCTGGGGAGGGTGGTTTAAAATTGCAGGGCCCTCAAATGCCCAAAAATAGATGACTGGATCAAGAAGATGTGGTACATATATACCATGGAATATTACTCAGCATTCAAAAAAGATAAACACATGCAATTTGCAGCAACATGGATGGCACTGGAAGGGATCATGCTCAGTGAAATAAGCCAAAAAGAAAAAGAAAAATACCGGATGGTCTCACTCATAGCAGGAATCTAGAAAACTTAAATAAGGGACCAGGAAAATGAATAACTATAAGAAAGTGAAAATCAAAATCAACAAAAAACTATGAACCAGAGACACTTTTTGGGGGGTGGGGGGCGGGAGGGGAGGGATTGGGGTCAGAATGGGGGGGGTTGCAATTGTATGGGGAATATAAAAATAAAATTTATTATAAAAAAAAAAAATTGCAGGGCCCTGGCCAGAGGGGTCCACCCCCCAACCACCCCAAGAACCTGCTGCCTGGATTCTCAGGCAGGGAGGGAGCATTCCTGGAGTCCAGTGAGCCATGACTTTGCTTTTCCAGAGAGGCCCATTTGTCAGTCTGAACAGGATTCTCGTTAGAGTTCTTCATCTGCCCCCCAGTTTAGAAACTTCCTCAGGTTTCTTCTGTAGAAGGTGCAAGAATTGAGAGTAGGTCATTTTTATTTAACAAAGGGCTAGCAAATTAATTTTTCCTCCACTTTTTATTTTGAAAATTGTCAACTTCCAGAAAAGTTGTAAGAATAATTCAATGAATATTGCATATCCCTCCCTTGAGATGTCACCCAAGACTCACCAGTTGTTAGCATGTTGCTACATCTGCTTTCTCTACTGCTAGTGTGTGTATATCCACTCACTGTTATTATTTTTTGCTTAGATAAATTAAAAATGAATTGCAGACATGATACTTCGTGGCCATTAAATCCTGGACTATCCCTAAGTACAAAGACATTCTCCTGTGTAACCACCGCATTGTGATTACTTGTGGGAAATTTATCATTTACTTATCATCTGGCATCAACTCCATACTCAAGTTTTGTTATTTTTGTAGCTTTTCTTTCTTTTCTTGGATGCAATCCAAGATCACACGGTGTGTTTAATTGTTGTGTCTCGTTAGCTTCCTTTTAGTTTAGAATAGTTTCTCAGCCTTTCTATCTAGTATCCTTAGTGACACTGACATTTTAAAATTTAAGCTGGTTATAGATGTTTGTCGATACTATTGTGGTTAATCAAATAAAAATTCATAGGTAAGTGATCCATGACTTTACATCAGAAAAAAAAAAAAATTCAAGCTGGTTGCTCCAGAGAACATCCTCAATTTGAATTTGTTCATACCAATTGTTTAGCCTTTGGGGTATAACTTAAGTCCAAATGAAAATGGGTTGGAGAGACGGCACCCCCCAATGCCCTCAGGAGGGAAGTTCTGCTGTGCTCCTTTCCCTCTCCAAATGCACTTCAAGTGCATGTCATTGGTGCCCACTTGTGGGCCTCAGCTTCCTCAGCAGCAAAGCAGCTGGTTAGTGGGGAGTGGAGAAGCCGGGGGTAGGGGTAGGGTTTGTCTGTGAGAGGCGGAGGTGGGTCCCTTGCAGGAAGCAGTAGGCCTCAGTGCTTGCTGGAACCACCATGGGCCTATGAGTGTCTGTGGGGTGAATGGGGCACCCTGGCTCCAGGGCACAGCTTGAGGAGGACCCTCAGGAGGGTCCTGCTCGATGGCCACATCCCCATCCTGTCTGGACTGGTCTTCTCAAAGGTGACATGAGGTTATTAGAGTTTTATCTCCCGAGAGAACCCGTCTCAATATAAAACTGTACAACAGGACTAGTAGGAAGAACCTCACTGGGTCTCGTGTGGCCTGTGTGAGGTAGTGTGGGGAAGAGGTCTAAGCCACTGAGATGCTGGGATGGCACTGCTCAAAGGACCCTGCCTGAGGGGATCCGAGCCCTGTGCCAGGGGATCCAGAGCATCAATTCCACCGCAAGAATGGCGGAAGGCACTGTGGAGCATCGAAGCTGAATGCAATTCACATACGTTTTAGAGGTAAGAAGGAAGATGTTTAAAGCAGCTGTACTTCAGAGGCTGCTTTTTCTGGTCCTGCTTCTGCAGTGGGTGCATGTCCATCTTCCTCTCTGTGGGGCCACTTAGGTACTATTATTGCAGTTTTACTGTAATATAAGAAAAGCTGCTCTTGTCTGGGATATGGGGAGACACGGGAATTTGACCCTGCGTGATGGGGGTCAGAGAGGGACTCTGACAGGTGACATGATGTGGCCACTTGATGGCTGGCCCCAAGGAGGCGTGATTTGAGCCCCCTTTGTCTGGGGGCTGCCCTGAACCTGCAAGAAGTCATTTTGGCCAGAACCTCCACCAGCCCCTGCAACCTTCACCCAGGCCAGATGCTGATGGTTCCCAGCCACTGTGTCTGTGTCACTGGGCTGGTCACTCACCCTTCGCCCTGAGCTGCCTTCATTTTTCAGGTACAAAATTGGGGTAATAATGCCTAACTTGCAGGGTTATGGTGAGAAAGAAACAGGGCAAGGTCTCTAAAGGCTCCTAAAGAGAGTGCCCCCCACCCAGTGAACAGTGGCTTTGATGGCTTCTTCTCAGTGCTGCTCAGACCCCTGCGGGAAATTCCAGAGGACACAGGGGACAGGGGGAATTCCCTCATTTTCCTCTCCTCAAAGCCACCCACTTGCCCCCAACTGCACCCACATCCAGCTTCCCTCCTGAGGCGGTCGATGAGGAGACCCTCCCTGACGAAAGCTGCCACCCCTCTGAGCCCTGGGGCGGTGCCTCGCGGTGGAGCAGGTGGACTGTTCTTAATGTCCGCGAGGGCAGAACCACCCTCAATCCCGTGTCTCCATTTCTCTCCCCTTTAGTGTAGATCTCCAAAGACTTATCTGAACCCCTTGCCCTCTGTACTCCTCCCCAGCATATCTTGGCCCCTGTGCTTGGCTGAAACTTAGATCACTAGGAATTTCTGTGCGGACAAAACCAAGTGTCAGTTCTGTGAACTTTACTGGAACTCCCAGCAGGACCGGCACACACAGCCCTCCCTTCTTGGGCCCTTCTTGGTTCTTCCTTCCCTTGGCTCCACAGGCGCCCTCCTGCCTCTCAGGCTGCTCACCTCCATCACCTTGGCTGGCTTCTCACCCCTTGTTCTGTTATGTGCTGGCAGGTCCAGGTCTTGGTCCCCAACCCTCTGCTCTTCTTCCCTAAACCTGCTCCGCAGTGAGGAGCTTGTCCAGTCCCAGGGCTCTAGATGTTTCTCTTCCCTGCAGGCTCCCAAGATAGTATCTCTCCCCTCAGCCCCAACTTTGCCTTTGATGACAGGCTCCTCTGTGGAGCCATCTAGCCCTCCCCGTGCATTTCAAACATGCCCAGTACTAAGCCCTGTGATCCTGCTCCACCCACAGCCCCACCAAGATTCCCGCATCTCAATAAATGGCACCACCGTCTCCTGGTTGCTGGGGCCACAATTGAGTCATGGTTAATCTCTCTCCTTCCTTCCACATCAGCAGGACCTGTTGGTGTTCGCTCCAGGCTATGTCCTGAGCTGTCGGCTTCTCTCCACCTGCACGGATATCCAGCAGGAATTCATTTCTTTCAAGGCCATTTCATTATAATGTTGATGAGGAAAACATGATCCTGGCTGATGTTGAACAAAATTATGTTATTCCTGGACCTATTTTCTGCTTTTGTCATATGTAGTTGATACTTAACTAATGACATTAGGTGAGGGCTTTACCCCACCTGCTTGCCTGCATTCTCTCTAGTCTTTCTGGGGTCCATTCTCCATACAACAGCCAGGGTCTCCTTTTAAACTCTTAAATCGATCTCCCTTGCATAAGATGATCCTGTCACTAGAGTAAACTCCTAATCCTAACCTCTCTCGGTGGCCTCCAGGTTTCACTTGTGCCTGACCTCATCCCTTATCTTCATACCTAGGATCCTTGCTCTTCCAGCCACCTTGGCCGTCTTTTCTGCTTCTCAACACCCCATGCTGGTGTCTTACCTTTGCCTTGCCATTCTTCTACCTGAGCCCTCATCCCCCCAGCCTTTGCACCCCTGCCCTCCAATGATCTGAGTTTCAGCACAAACACCACCTCCTCAGAGAAGCGTTCCTTGGATCCGTCTCAACAAACCCCCGCCACACAACCGCTCTTTGCCTCCATCTCAGTTGGCTGCATGTGTCTCGTCTGTGTCCCTGCTAGACTGAGCACCACTGGCCAGGAGCTTTGCCTGCCTTTTACCGTGTGCCCTCCATGCCTGGCTCAGCGCCAGGCACGGAGAAGCTGTTGGTACATATTTGTTGCAGAAGTGGCTGGGTGAATCTCAGAGGTGCAAGGTCGACCCTGTGCCTGGGAGGAATGGATGGGACACCCATCTGGGACACCCCCACCCACACCCAGCTCAAAGTCTGTAAAAACCATCCACTATCTAAGTGCTTGGGGGAGGGGGTTAGAAAGGAGCTAAGGGCAGTCGTGGGGGGGCTTGGGGGGTGGGGGGGTTGCTTTGAGTATACTTAGGCTCTGAAACCTGAATGTGTTTGAATCTGTTGGGGGGGCTAACAAAATGCAGAATCTACTTCAGTAGGTCTGCAGGGGGCTGAGAGGGCATTTCTAATAAGCGCCCAGGTTGTGGTGACAGCACTGGTCATGCCTCAGTGCTCTCAGTCACTTGTGGGTCCCCCAGCCTCCCCTTAAATGCCAGGGAAGATTCAGAAAGAGCCTGAGGGTCCCTCCACGGCCTCCTCTCTCCCTCCTCCCTTCATCCACCAGCAAATGTTGTTTCTAGCAGTCTCTGTCACCTCCGCCTGCGGTGGGGCCCGCAAAGTTTCTGTCTCCACATTTCTGCTACCATGACAGACAAGACAGATTCTCTGCCAGGAGTTGTGCTCAGCGCCTGCTTCTGTCATTGCTGTTTTCTCTGTGCTCTTTTCCTGATGGCTGACTCCTTGGGGATGTTGTGTCTGCAGAAGTCAGGGCAGGACAGCTGCTCTGGCCCGGAGGTGTTACCATCCCAACATGGAGACCCTGCTGGGGTCTCTGAGCTTTGATTTAGTACACCTGACCAGCCCTAGAGGCAGAGAGTTAATTTACACTTGGGGAGAGCAGGGCTTTGGGGTTTGAGAGTCCTGGGTTTGAATACTGGCCCTGTCACTTACCAGGCAGGGTGAGGGGCATCCCAGAAGCCCCAAATCTGCCCACTTTAAATAGGTTCGGCCATCTGCTGCATCAAGACAAAACATACTCTAATGTGTAAGACCTTTAATGGAAAAGAACTGTAAACAGTTAGTGTGCAATAAAGAGAAGATAAGAAAAAGACAAAGAATAGTTTCAAATCAAGCACCCTAAGTTACCCAACCCTTCCTGACTAAATGCCCAGCCAAACAGGGTTGGCACAAAGCAGGGCCACTGAGGCCCGACAGCTTGTCACAAGTCTAAAGGACCTTCTGGTGGGGACCCACAGGAAAGGGACAGAGGCCCCAGCATGTCTGGGACGAAAGGAGCAAAATCAAAATCAAGGTAAACTTTGCCATTGTTAGCCTCCTCATGGGTGTCTCACCCACGTCTGCTTCAAGTGTCTTCTTCCCTGTGCCCCGAGTCCCTGTTACAAGTCCAAGGCTGAGAAGCAAGTGCAGCTTCTTTACATGTCTCTCTGCTCCATGTGCCTCCTGCAGGTCTCCTTCTTGCTCTCCATCCTGCTTCCTTCCTTCTCCAGTCTCCTCTCTGGCTTCCCCCCTCCCTGTTCAGCTCCATCCTTCCTTGGGTGGGGCAGGGAACATGGAACCTCCCTTTTCCTGGAGACCACCCCGTTACAGTTGGCCACCCTGGACAAGTTCCTTGGCCTTTCTGAGCCTCACCTTCCCTTGCTTAAATGGAGATTGTTACTGGTGTCTTCCTCCCAGGGTTATGATAAAAATGAAATACGAGAATTCACAGAATGCCCTTAATTTAGTGCCTAGAAAATGCTAGCATCTCTGACTCACAGAGCACAGATTGTGAGCCATAGCATGGAGATCCAGTGCCTTTGGTCCTGGGGGTGCTGAGAAGCCATGCCTGTGTCCCGGTCCTTCTCCCACACCTGCACCGCCCCCTACCCCAACCCCACCATAGACCTGCTGCTCTTGCACAAACCAGGAAATTCAGCCCCTGCAGTATTCCCAGAATTGGGCCCACCCTGTCAGGCCCTCTTCAGGCTGGGACGGGCCAGATAACATGAAGCCACACCTGCTGGGCCTGAGGGTGAAAGCACAAACCTTTTATTAGAGTGATAAACAATTGGTCCCCTCCTGAGCACTCCTGAATTCCATCTCCTGACCAGGGTAATGAAAATGGCAGAGACTAAGACATGAGGCTTGATTCTTGCGACAGGAACTCCCTATGGGTTCCTGAGCACAGTGGGGCCCCTAGCCTAGCAACCGGGTCTCCCAGGCTTCTGCAATTATCAGTGGGAATGGTCAGGAGAGGCCCAGCCCAAGTCCCCTCCCGGCCTGTGCCTCGACCCACAGTATCCTTGCCCACTGCGTCTAGCAGGAGAGGGGGCTCGTTTGAGCACGGGGCTGGGAACCGGGCATCTTCTTACTGTGAAGCTGCATCTTTCCCTCCAGGAGGGATCCTCTTCACCACTCCCAGCCTGGCCTTCCTGTGCCATGACATGGAACATCCTTGCTTTTGTCAAGGGATTTTTTAACCCAGACCCAAAGGGCTTGCAATGGGTTTGAGGCACGTAAGACCCCTTAATAATCTTGCAACGATCACCAGTTATGGCTGCTGCCACCCTTGGGGCTGATCTCTGGAGGCAGGTGCGCCTCCCCTTACCAGATGCGCCTCTGAATGTACAGGCAGAAGCTCCATTCCCACGAGGGACATGGGAGAGCTTCGTCCTGAGGACACAGTAACAGGACTTTCCGTTCTCACCCTGGCGTCGAGTTCCATGTCAGAAAGCATTGTTCTATCTTACCTCCTTGCAAAACCCTCTACACAGACATATATTTTGTTTTTATTCCCTTGGCTCAGTGTGAGGCAACCCTACACAGGATATTTCTTCAGCTTCCTTAGAATTGTAACTGGGTGTTTGTGAACGGGCTGTTTCTGACCCTTCTGTATGGGGACCAGCCTGTTACAGAATTGCTACTGTCAGCCTTGTAGGATTTGCAATCTTCTGCTGCACTTTAACCCAGTCCATTCCTTTTAGGAATTTGAACCAGCAAAATTTCCTTCCTGATAAATGGTATCCTCTCATCAGATGGTCAGAATGATGCGTGACTGACTCCTATTTTGCCTCAGTGGTTAGGAAACTTAGAGCTAATGGAGAATCAATAACTTTCAGTTTAATTATTTACTTCCTTTTTTCTCTGTGGTTTACTTTTATTTTATTAATCTAACTGTGAATGTTTTATTGTGAATAGTTACACAGTTGTCAACAACAACAGACGACTTCACATGTAAGGAGAGTCAATCGAAGGGTAATGCCAGGAGTGGAAGGAACAAAAGTAAGAGGAGGGCCCAGCGCAGTTGGGAGAAAGCATGGCCCTCGTATCGCCAGGGTTCAGCGAAAAGGGGTTTTCTTTACAGAGAGGAATAAAGTTGGCTAGAAAGGCCAGTGGAAAGTGGGGTGGGAGGGTGGCCAGCAACCCAAGAATGGATTAGAGAATGGTTGTCCTGGGCACTGCGTGGTGCTCACTTGGAGGGTAGACCAAAGTTCAGTCTTGGGGGAAGAAGAGAAGCTCAGCCAGTGTTTGGTTAATAGGCATTTTGTTCTGATTGCCTTGGGGGCCAGCAGGTCAAGGCAATGGATGGGAATATAGAACTGTTACAGGGCAGGGGGAGAGGCATCCCAAAACCCCCAAACCTGCCTGCTCTAAATAGGTTCTGCCATCTGCCGCATCACAGTAAAACATATAAGACTTTTAATGGAAAGGAACTTTAATACAATTAGTGTGCAGTGCAGAAAAGACAAAGAATATAGTTTCCAAATCAAGCACCCAAAGTTATCCATCCCTTTGTGGGTAAATGTCCAGCCAAACAGGGTGCACCCAAAGCGAGGCCCAAAAACCTGCCACAAGTCTCAAGCACCCATAGAAAAGGGTCACAAACAGCTAGACAAGTCTGGGAGGAAAAGAGCAAAATCAAAATCAAGATAAAAGCAGCCAGTCTTAATCTCCCACGGCTCTCTCACCCACATCTGTTTTAACCAGCCCAGGACCAAAAAGCAAGTGCAGCTTCTTCACATGTGTCTCTCTGCTCCTTGTGCCTCCTCCAGGTCTCCTTCTGGCTCTCCATCCTGCTTCCTTCCTTCTCCAGTCTCCTCTACAGCTTCTCCTCCTCCCTGCTCAGCTCCACCCTCCCTTGGGTGGTGCAGGGAACCTGGAACCACCCCTTTTCCTTGGGACCACCCTGTTATAGAAGGTGGGGTGACATGTAGGTGGAAGTGTTGGTTGCCAGGTCTCCCACCATCTAGACTGTGCTCCCCAGGGGCAGGGGCCAGCCTCACTGATTGCTCTGGGCCTGACCAGTACTGGGGCAGTGTTTGTTATCTGGCTGAATGAGGCCTTCTAGGAGTCAGGGACTCACTTCTCCAGAGGGTCCAGGAACAAGCAGGCTGCAGTCCCACCTCCTCCTTGAGGGGCTTCCAGCTCCATCCCCATACCTCAGCTCCCACCCTCACCCTGGTCCCTCCTTGAGGAAGCCCTAGTGCCCCCCAATTACCCCCTTTTCTCCAGAGGGTGCCAACTTGATCCCATCCCAGTCCCAGTCTGGAACTGGCTCCCCAGCTGCCCCACTCGCCCTTCCTCCCCTTTTGGGGGTAGATGGAGGAGAGGGTGGGAAGGTGAGGAGGGGCCACCCTACAGACACCCCTCTCCCAGGGCAGAGGGCAGACTCAGAGCATCCTGGAGCGGGAGCTGGGCCAGGCAGGGCAGGCCCCTTTCTCCCTGTTTGTGGGCACCTGACCTCCCACAGGCGAGCACACCCTCCTGCTGCCAGGACGCTCTCTCTCAACTTGTCTCCATTTCTGTATTTTTCCCCCAAGTCACACTGTCTGCAGCTATATTAAAGATACTTTTCATAAACAGTCATGGTATTTCTGGCAGCATGTGGGCAGACAATCACTAACAGTGCACAACAACTTCCACGTTCCTCTCCAGCACAATCCCCAAATCAGAGAGGCATTGCGAAGCCCAACAGAGTCTTCCTTTGATGCTCTGAGCAGGGAAGGCTGAGTGAGGGTTGCCACTTCACAGTGAGCTTGCTGTCTACCACCTTTCCACAAGCCAACCCTGACTTTATGGAACTGAAATGCAAAAGGCAGGTGTATCCGTTCGCATTTCCGCACCTAGGAAAGGAGCCGCCATTCTTTTCAGGGATGTGAATCTGTGGTGACCAGGAAGCCAGCACTGTTGTTGCCGAAATGCGGAACTGACTGGCCCTGTGGGAAGCCCAGTGTATGCGTGTAACATGCTTGGGGCGGAGCTGCCGCTTCTTCCCCAGAGGAAGCAGAATATGGCTCTCTGATAACATTTAGACTTTGGTCAGCAGCTGTGATGCAGGGACCAGAAGGCTGGTGGCTACAAACAGTTGTGAATCTGGTCCCTCTATCTAGAAACCAGGGTCACTGTGCTACACAGCTTCAAGGGGCCTGTTCTCATCTCAGTCCATGGGCATGGCACCTCAGAAAGTTGTGCAGTGCACAACCTGTGCAACTGAACTGCAGTCCTAGTCCCAGGACCCCTCATCATGGTTATCTCACTGTTGTAACAGCCTCTCTGTTGATTTCCAATTTCTAGTCATCCCCTCTTGTATCGCTCCTCTGTGTCACTTCTCCAGTCCTGCCCTCCTCCAAGTCCTTTCTCCCTTAGCCAGCCGCCAGAGTCATCTACAAGTATCCACCAGCAGTGCAGGAGCTCCAGGAGTACAGTCCCTAGCCTAGCAAATGACACTGAATACTATTAGAAAACATCAAATATGTCAATAAAATTACTAGTCACAAGATCAATATATAAAATAAATAGGTTTCCAGGATAGAAAACAGCCAAGAAAAAGAACCCTCTGGGTCTGGCGGAGAAGTGAGCATCTGGAGACTCATGTTTGAGGCCTGCGCTTACTGGTCTCGTTGTTGTTTAAAAAGAAAACAGACCTGTGCATTTAAAACACTTAACGCAGGATCTGGCCTCTGGTATTTAGTCAGTCAGTGTCTGCTGTCTGTCCGTGGGAGGAGGCAGCGTGGCCCCATGTCCAGACCTTGGACTTCAGAGCCAGAAAGACCTGGGTGTGAATCATGGCTTCATCCCTTCCTTGTGAGGCTTTGGGAAAGTCATGTCCCCTCTCCAAGCCCCAGGCTCCTTGACTGTGAAATAACTCTCCAGCTCTTTGTGAGAGTCAAGGAGATCAAGTTGAAGCCCTTGGCATTAGTATTAGCTAAGGTGTGTTGGCACCTAATGGTGGGGCAGAGCTGGAAATGCTGGTAGCTAGAAATATTGCTGTAACACTCCTATTTTCTGGCAAAGAAAGAAGAACCACTTATTTGCTGGACTTCTTCATTTTCTCTCACCCCCCCCCCACCCCGCCATGACTGACGGGAGCAGGTGGCTTTCTCTCTGGGACTGTTTTTTCATGGAAACAAAATTATGTGTATCTGTGTGTTTTTTCACCTCGTAAGATTTATCACAAACAGGTAGTAAAGAACAACCCTGTTGTAAGCCCTGGCTGGGTCATCTGCTGAGACCCCAGCCTGCTGAAATGCCCTTCCCCAGTCTCCCCATGGCCCCCTAGCCACACACCCCACAGAGCCTCAGTGCCCATAGACCCCCACATACTCCTATTGTCTGCAGGTCCTACTCATGTCCCCCCAAAGCTTTCTCACCAACCTTACAGCCTCTTCTCACCACAGGACCCCACCACATCCCCCATTCTACCCTGCCGCCCACAGCCCCACTTGTCTGAGAAATACCTTAAAGTCATTTGCCACAGAGGAGCAGGTGAGGCAGAAAGTCCTCTCCCCACACACAAGCCTGGGCCTGGCCTTTGACTGACTTCATCCCCTGTCTACACCTCTGTCCTCTCCACGACTCCTCAGCCTGTCTCCAAAGTGCACTGATAAGAAACTCCGCCAGGACAAAGCACAGCTGCAAGCCAAGCGGTCAGGCCCAGTGATATGTTGCAGGCTCCTCTGAGCCGAATATGCTGGTGCCCCTCGGGACTGTTGTACAGGGCAGATGAGTGTGTATATTTTGTGAACTGCTGTTACCAAGATTCTAGGTCCTTCCTATTGAAAGTGTGCTCCACGGATGTCACCTGGGTGCTTGTTAGAGCTGCAGAATCCAAGGCTGAACACAGGCCTACAGAGTCAGGATCTGCATTTTAACAAAATCCCAGGCAACTCTGATGTGCTCACCGTCTCAGAGGCACTTCTGCAGGTCACTGAGTCTTGACTTTGGCTGCACATTGAGGGACTTAAAGACATACCAATCCTGGGTCCAATCTTCAGATGTAGATTTCACTGGATTGCAGTTTGGCCTGGAGTTTTAAAAGCTCAGATGGCTTTTTTTGAATCTGTGCTTTCAGTTAATCTCTGGTCTGTTAAGCTATTTAGTTGCTTGTGTTCATAAGCAAGACTTGATCTGAGAAAGGTGGTGAGATTAAGGTGTCTGCTGGCCAGTGCATGGATGGGTGGACATTAGAAAGAGTCCAGGGTTGCCTGCTTGGAAATAGGCACTAACACCTTGGCCTGCCCCTGGGAGGCTCAGGGGGAGCAAGGCACTGGCTGCTTGCAAAGCCTGACCCCAGACTCAGTTTCCCAACCCAACTCCCCATCTCCGACTGGGCTCTTCTAGGTCATTAGCGCTGCAGTGTCTCCTTGCAAACGCTCCTTCCTGGGCCTGCCCCTGGGCTTTGGTCCTTGAAACAAAACTTCCACTAGATTCTGATCACAAGGCTGTCTCTGCTCTGCACTGCTCTGAATTTGCCAGCTGCTGGCTCAGTATTGCAGCACACGTTCCCTGAAGCCAGTAAAGCTTAATCCATCAAGACTGGAGGCGTTAACACATCGTCACCACGGGGCTTCATCCCGCACTGTAATGAACCCCAGCCGGAAGGCAGCACGGCTCGCTGGAGAGTGCGGACTTCTGGCAGCTGGACCTGAGCCCTGGACCTGCCACTTGTCAGCTGGTCCACGATGACCCTTCAGCCTCTTTGGGTGTCAGGTCCCTTATCTGTAACCTAGGTGCAGCAGCCCTGCGCTGCTGCAGGTTGGTGAGCAGACAGCATGAGATGAAGGCAATGAAGCTGCCGGCAGTGCCAGGCAAGTGGTGGGCACTCGATCAGACTTAGTTGGAGTTATGAGACCCCTCACAGCATGTGGCACAGATGTAGGAGGCCGGGGTTCTCCATGGGCCACTGCAGCAGGAAAGCCCTGAGCCGCCCACACAGAGGCAGCCAGGGCTGCTTTTTCCCTCCTCCAGGAGACCTGCAGGATTGCTGCTCACTCCCATGTTTGGGGGCCGTGAGGAGGCCCGCTCTGTCAGAGTGGGGCTCCCCAGCCTTCCTGGGCTGATCAAGTGGCGGAAGTTGGCCAAGCAGGCCAGGGTTGGTAATACTCCTTCCATCAGGTGGCCCACTCGCTTAGAGCAGCTGCTATTGTCGTGGTTATTTTATTTTTATTCCTCCCTTTGGGAGGTGAAAATCAAAGGGAAACATCAGCTCTGTGCCTCATCTTGGAGAGCAGAGAGCTGGGGCCTGGATATCTCAGCCAGACTCAGAACCACACACATCAGAGGGCAGATCCACCAAAGACAGTCTGGTGTAGCACTTTCATCTTACAGGTGGGGAAACGGATACCACTGAGGGGCAAAGACTTCCCCAAGGTGAGCTGGGGACAGCCTGGAACCTGGTTCTCCTGGATCTGGGGTCTGAGGGCGCTCCCCTCCCTCCTGTGACTGCTGTCACTAGGAAGGAATTTACAAATGACTCATACAGATCCCTGGGCCTCATTGACTGACTCAGAATGACTGGGGGGTGGGGGGGCCACAGGGATCCTTAGCAAACTGCATCCTTAGCAAACTCACCAGACTGAGGTTCTGGAATCACTGCTGGGGACTCTTCACACTGGTCCCAAAATGCCAGGCCTCTTCTTTCCCCTCCCTTTCCATCTGCGTGGGGATTCGCCACTCGGGAATCCCAACCTGGAAGAGCTACTTTCTTCTACAGCATCACTTAACTGGCCCACCTGGCAACAGCGCCCCCCAGATGAAGGGGGCAGAGGCCGTGTGCTGCCGTGGCTGAGCCCATGCACTCTGGACCCTGGTGGCCTGGGGTACAGTCCCACGTCTGCCACATCTAGTTGTGTAACTTCACACATTTCCTCACCTGTTGGTGCCTCTGTTTCCTCACCTGTAGGATGAGGATGGTGAGCCCTCCCTACTGAGGGGTTGTGAGGATTAAATGAGGCAGTACAAATAAAGTGCTCGGGTTAGTGACTAGCACACAGTGAGCTCTAGATCAGTGTTCGCTATTGTGCCCATTTTACAGGCTGAGAAAGTTATGCAGAGAGGTTGGGACTTTCCCAAGGCCACACAGCCAGTAAGTGGCAAAGTTGGTTGGTGCTTCCACCCTTGCCCCACATAATCCCTGTTTGAGTAGTTGCTGCCTCCCTGTTTCTGCGCGCCAGCAGCAGCGTCCAGCCCTCCACTCACTTGCTCGCTAGCTCGCTCTGGAGTTAGGGTAAATCCCCCATTCTGTTAGCCAAGAAGGCAGAGTCTGAGGAAACCCGGGAGCCATATAGTGGCTTCCTGAGCCCCAAAAGCCCCTCATGGGGACAGAGGCTGTTGCGGACACGGCCACCCTGGGTGTCGAAAGTCCAGTTCTTATTAAGCAACTCCTATGTATACGCAAAGCTTGTTTTCATTTTCTGGAAGAAATCACAGTTCACATGTCTGCATTTTGCTCTAAGGGAATGTTTTTTCAAACATGGGCTCTCCTGGTTCTTGTGTCAACAAGGCCACCGGCGGGGGGAGAGTTCAGCCCGGCAGTCCTCTTACCGGTCTCCCGCTTTCCGGTGTTTGGAAGGCTTTCTTCGAAGCCCTCTCCTTCACCCCCAGCACTGACTGATCTTTCTCCCTGGGTTTAATTCTCTTCTCTGAGTGGTTCTGATGGACCTGGGAGGCCTGGTTCGGGCTGCTGCCACAGACCCCTTCTCAGCCGAGGCTCCCCTGAGAGAGGGCTGTGTGGTGCCTCTTCTCCCAGCAATCTGAGGACTTGGTGGGGGGAGGAGGTGAGTGAGGCCATTTGGCCTGGGAGATGCTGAGCTCCCTCCTGCCGCCCACCCCTCTCCCTGTCAGTGGGCTGGGGAAAGGCAGCTTCGTTACCACTATTTTTCTCTCCTTTCTTCTGTGCTGTGTGATAGGATCTGCCCTGAGCGGTCAGGGCCGGCCAACTCTCAGGGCCTATTCTGTGAAGGTAACTGAATGCCTGGGCAGCTGAAACCGGCCCTTTGCAGAACAGCGAGGGGAGGGCCGCCCTCGAGGCCACAGTGTGCCAGCTCTTATTTGCCCCAGCCTGGTATTAGAGTCAGGGCCCAGGAAGGGGACAGAGAGCAGGTTTATTTGGGGTGAGATGGGCTGGCTCACTGCAGTTTGCACTTGGTAACTTCAGGCGCTGGAAAGGCAAACAGTAGATTTGGGTCATGAGGAGGTGTGTGGGGAGCAGGGGGATGGGGGAGATGGTCAGATTAACCAGGATTCTGACGCCAAGTAACTGGGACTCAGGACTCTGGGCTAGAGCCAGTGGTGAGTACCCCTGCCTGTCAGGGCGCTGGGCTGTGGACTTGGGAGCCTTCTCATCAAAGCCTCTCTTTCCCCGCTTCCCTTCTCCCTTCCTCCCTCTGCTCAGAGCCCACAATTGCCAAGCTGCTCTCCGGCAGACACATGCCACCACTGTCCCCAGCTCTCTCCCTACACTTGAGGGCCTGTGGCAGAGTGGAAGGGCTTTGGGGTCAGGTGAGCCTGCCTCTGCATGTCCTTGGGTAGCTTCATCTTTTTGAGCCTCCGCTTTCTCAGCTGTGAAATGGAAGAATAGTGTATACTCTGTGCTGGATCAAGTCTGGATGCAAAATTTGGGGGTGTAACCTCTAAGGTAAAGGATCTCAATGTAGCTTACTTTTGCAAATTTCACAAAACAGATGGTCATGTCAACACACCTGGCAAGGCTCTCCCAGAGCATGTGAACATCCTAGAAAGTTTAGCTTCCTTAACTTTGTGGAAAATCCAGATGTATACACATCTACCCTCTAGACTAAGGGGGATTCAAGGAGCTGACAGATGTAGCGCTCCTAGAACAGTGCCCGACACAGAGTGAGTGCTAACCTTTGTTTTCCTTGTGTCGTGAGCATAGCTGTGATGTGGTGCCGTAAGTACCTCGTGGTAGTGCTCACAGTAGGTCAGGTGCTGTGCTGAGCCTGGGGTCAGAGGGACCCCCCACCCATCACCACCACAGCTTTCATCTTGGAGGGGTAACCAGGCAATCAGTTAATCGTGCAAACAGGCAATTCCAAATGGCACGTGACTAAAGCTGGGGAAAGGAGGCGATAAGGAGGGGAGAGAAAAATGAGGAAATAATTTTGACTTGGGACCTAAGGAAAGGCATCTTTTGAAACACGAAAAAGAAAAAAGAACTCTTAGTATTCTGGCACCATGACATTAGTAGCAACAACAGGGTCCAGTTGAAAGCTAAGTGATAGTTATCTTTTGATCCTCCTAACAACTCTGGAATGAGGCAGTAGTGACCAGGCAGGAGAAGTGGCTTCACCTGAGCTGACATGTGTCATGAGGGGCAGAACTAGCACTCAAGGGCCCACCGACTGCCCCCAGGGTGTTTCAGCTATGCCATGTGGCCCACACAGGGGCAGAGACTCCCTTGTTCTTCTGACCTCATGACCATCTGAGAGGTTACACTGCTACCCCTCCCCCAAAAAGAACTCTTGTGTTCCCATGTTGGGGAGCAGTTGCAAGGGAGATGGACTGGAGTGGAAAACATGGAAGCCAAGTCTTCTTAAGCACCTACTAAGTGCCTCCCACTCTGCTAGGTGCTTGAAACCTGATACGGAAACGTTATCACAAAACCTTATCTGGCGTGGTAGGTACATTTATCGCCACTTCACAGATGTGAGCACTGAGGCTCAGAGAGGCATAAACATCAGAGCCCTCATCTCTGAATCTGATCGGAGTTTATGTGGAAGTCATCGTAGAGGAGATGGGCCACAGTGTGGGTGTTTACTACAGAAGTTTTCTTTTTGAAATCAACTTTATTGTTTTTAAATACAGACACTTTCCCTATATCTATTTTCTCTTGCTAAAAGCTAAAGCAAATGTGTTAAAATCATGTGTGATAAAAGTATGTCTGTGGGAGATGGATCTTTTTCAAGTGTCTGGGCCTGTAGTATTCCTCCTGGTACCCCAGTGTCAGATAAATAATAGCAGTCATGGGGGCCAAGTGCTTTACAGACCTCACCCTACTCAAGCCCCCACCACCTCAGGAGAGATACCATTATTACTCCCATTTCACACCTATTGTCACTGAGGCTCAGCTGTCGCCCAGGGTCACTCAGCTGGAAAGTGGTGGCGCCCAGACTCCAAGGCCTGTCAGTGGGAAAGGGGAGAGTTGGCCCTGTCCTTATGTCCTCCCTACTGCCCTGAGCAGGCTCTGACAGGAGTCGTGAGCTGATGAAACAGCCTGCAAGTGCTGAGTGACAGTCTGGTGTTGACAGAAGCAGCTGCCCAAGTTCTTGGTATGAAGATGAAAGTCACCACTCTGCGGCTGTCCAGCTGGCAAGCCCCTTGCCTGACATTCGAGTTGGCGGCGAGCCCCATAGCCTGGGCCTGGACCTGTGACAGGTAGCCCTGCTGGATGGTGAGGTCCATTGGTTTAAGCCCTCAAATGCTGAGTCACGAAACCCATTCACCTGAGGTCAGTTCCCCTGCCCTGGCGCTACCCCGTGGTAGGTCACGCTAGGCCAGAGACAGGGATGGTGGAGGTTTCGCAGAGTTCACTCTGGGTGTCCAGGAGCCTGGAGAGGGGGCACCTGACTCTGCTGTGGGGATGGGGCAAGCCGCAGGACCTGGCCATGCCCACTGGGTCTTGAAGGCTCAGTCACGGTAAACACCACAGAAATGTAATCATCACAGAAGCTTTACTGAGGTTTCTGCTGTGTGCCCACTTCTCTCCACCCTGTGCCCTCACACCCACCCTAGGATGATCCCCAGTTTGCTGTCAAGGCTCAGCCATGCACTCAGTAAATTTGCGCAGAGAGCTAGGATCCCAGCTGGTCCCTGCCCGCAAAGTACTTCTATTTATTCTCTAGGGAAAGACCAGACCATAATACAGAAAAATTAGTAATGTACCTGCATGCAGATAGAAATGTTTTTAAGAAAATAAAGCAGAGTGAGAGGAGACAGTGATGGGGGTCCCCTGTAGAAGACCCCTCTCAGGAGGCTGTGAGGAGCCTCGTGGAGGAGAGGGGTGGAGGCCTGTGAGGGGGGCGGGGCAAAGGCAGGAAAATGTAAAAGCTCCAAGTGGTTTGAGAGTTGGCGAGAAGCCACTGTGGCTGATGAGTGGTAGAGAGGGGAAACTGGGGTGGGGGGATGTCTGAGCGCACAAGGGAGGGGTTTGAGGTTTATCCTGGGCGTCAGTGGAGAAGTGGCAAGGCCTGCCTGATGTTTTAGGGGCAACCTGGGGTGTGTGCATGAAGACAGCACTGGGCCCCGGGTGCCTATGAGGGACTGTGAGTTGTCCAGGGAGGAGATGGTGGCTGCTTGGCTAAGGATGGCAACAGGCAGATGGCGCAGAAGCAAATCATGCTCAAGCTGACAGGACTTGCCAGTGTAGGGTGGAAGATGGGGTTATCAAGGACTGGCCTGAGCTCCTGGTGAACACTGGTGCTTAGCTGGGTGGGGTGGGAGCTAAGGGAGGTAGCAGGATTGAAGGGAAATTCAGCCCTTCCTTTGTGGAAGTGATATTGAGATGCCTACTGGGATTCGCATGGAGATGGCCACACTCTGGTGCTTGTGCAGATCCCCTTTAGGTTGGAACGCCTCGTTCTCCCACCTGTTGGGTGGCTGCAGTGGACTCTCCTCAGAGACGGGGGTTGCCTAGTCCAAAATTACAGACCCCCTTCCTGGGGGCAGCTGCATCCCATCACTCATCTATGTGGGGATACAAGGTTTTTGTCCCTTTCCTCTTCCTGAGACAACTCTGAAGGGCCATCCCAGCTCTAGAGTGCCAGTGAGATCAGCTAAGACCTCTTCTAACAACATGGTGGTTCACCCCTCTCTCTGCCCCGGCCTGCTTCCCTCACATCCTTGAGAGGCTGATCCCTAAGATACTCTCCAATAAACTTCTTTCACAGGCAACTGGATACAATAGTCTGGAACTCAGAGGCAACGTCCAGGTTGGACGTAAACATCTGGGAGGCATCAGTGTTTGAAGCCATGAGCTAGATGAGACTCCCAAGAAAAGAGAAGGAAAGAGGGCTAGAACCCAGGTGTGGCTTCACGTACAGCTGAGAGAGTGTGGGGGCCAGGACAGCCACTGACAAGTCACTGCTGGGGAGGTTAGAGGAGACCAGGAGGGTGGTCCTAGAAGCCAAGCTAAGAAAGTGTTTCAAGGAGCGATCTACAGAGCTGGGGGCTAGCTGAGCATTCAGGTAGGATGGTCCATGATCCTCTGCAGTCATTTCCACCCTATGGTATTTTTGAAAGCCAGAGCATAATTTGGCAAGGAGATGAGCTAGTAGAGAAAGAGAAATTGATGATGCAGAGAGTGGCATGAGGGTTGCAGGAGCAAAGCTCCCTCAGAGGACAGGGTCTGGGCTGGAGTGCATCTGTGAAGAGTGCGTCGAGCAGAAGGATGGGAGAGTTAGCTAAGGCACCTTCACAGGCGGTGTGCAGACCGGTGTGCAGGCCAGACAGGAGGCAGGTCTGCTCTGGTCATTTCTATTAAGACAGTCATCAGCTGCTAGTGACCAGAAGGAAAGCAGCGCTTGAGGCGAGAGGAGGAAGAGCCAGCTTAATATGAGGGCCCCTGGCTGACCAGGCCAGAAATGATCTAAACCCAGCCCTAAGGCTCTCTGGAGACCCAGGGCACTGGGCTTCACTGTGTGGAAAAAGTGCAAGGACAGACAAGACAGCAGAGGGAACAACAAGGTGTCAAGACATGGTATGTTCAACAGGTTACAGAAGCTCACATATACCTGGTCTCTTTGCTTTGCTTTATTGTGCCTTGAGGATACTGCATTTTTCACAAGACCCTCTGCCAGCAAAAAGATTATAACTCAGTGAAGGCCTAGGTAATGGTTAGCACTTTTTAGCAACACAGTATGTTTTAATTGAAGGTGTATATACTTTGTTCTTTAAGACATAATGCATCCTGCACTTAATGACTGCAGTGTAGTGTAAACATAACTTTCCTATGCACGAAAGGTGTGTGTGTGACTGGCTTTATTGCAACACTTGCTGTATTTGAGGTGCTCTGGAACCTAACCCGCAGTGGCTCAAAGGTGCACCTGCACTGCTAGTGAAAACAGCTATTGTGCTATTGCTATGCCAAATACTCTTGTGCATGATTTCGTTTAGCTCACCCCGCCCCTCCACCACCCTACAAACAGACAATAGTTGGTCCTCAGTATTTATGTAGCACCTGTTTTTTCAAATTTGCTTGCTCACTAAAATTTATTTGTAACCCCCAAATCACTACTCCGGTCTTTCCTTGGTCATTTGCAGACATGGTCAGAGTGGAGAGAATGTGAGTCAGCCAGCTCGCTTTGCTCTTGTCTTCCCCTCTCAACTCTCAGCTGTAAACAAGTATCCTTTTTGCAGTCTTTTACTCCCGTATGTTTGCATTTTTTTGTGAACAATTTTGCTATTTAAACTGCGCTTCAGAGATACTACTAAAATGCATTAACTGTTTCTAAATGCAAGAAGGCAGGAATGAAATATGTGTTAGGTCAGCTTCATCCAGGCATGAATATCGTGCTGTTGCTGTGGGTTCAGTGTTAATGAATCAACAGCGTACATCAATATTAAACAATGTGTCTTTAAACAAATGCACTCAACAAGGCTGTGTATTGGATAGGTTGAGGAAAAATGTGATCAAAAGCTGGTGAAAACTTATTCATAGCAACAGTGGTTCAGTACTCACTGATTCCGTGCTCGCATATCTGCTGTAATTAGCCAGAATCCACTACAAGCACAAGCCCAGGGTAGGCCAGTGCTGGGGAAGGAGCAGAGCTTGGACTTGAACCTGGCTGGCAGGGCACCTCTGCATTTCACTCCCATGAATGTGGCCTTGTGGTCCGTCTATTGGGGCCAGCAGCGGGGCATGGTCTGGAAGAAAGGTTTCTTTTTTAGGGCACCCAGAGACCGGCCCCGCCTTCCCCAGCGCTGGCCTTCCCTGAGCTCTCGGCCTCTCCAGCATCTACCTGAACACAGCAGCTCCTTCAGCCTGCCCGGCCGTGGCGCTGAGCCTTGCTGCTCTGTGGTTTTCCTCTAAGTGGGAGGAACACTGGCGCAGTGTCCTGGGGCCGGGTGCCTTTGGTTTCCCTCTGCCAAGTCAGCCTTGGAAGGGGAGCCATAAAGGAGGTGTGTGTGCCTGAGACGGGAGGAGGCCAGCTCGTGGCTCCAGACCAGCCCATCCTGTCTGCTGCTCCGACTGCCTGTTTACTCACTGGCGGCCCGGCCCATCCCATGTGGGTCCAAGTGAAACTTTGGTCCTGGGCCCTCTGAGAGCCTCCCCGGGACCAGAACCAGACCCAGCCCTCTTGCCTTCTCCACAGCACAGAGCTGGTCCCGTCGTTTAGGAGCTAGTGTGCTTGGTGTGGGCTTGGGGTGGTTTTCATTCCAGCCTCACTATGACAACTCCGGGGCTGTTGTGAGGGGCTACTGTTCGAGTTTAAGGGGAATTATAAACCGTTCAGTGTATGTCCTGACCTGCTCATCATTCAGCACTACCACTCTCGTCTAAACATTCTTCTCCTCTCAGGAGGAGGCTGAAGTCCACAGGTTAATGACTGCCACCCTGGAGCATCCCCTGCGAATTGCAGGCTGAGAATAGGGGTGCAGGGAGCACTCTCGGGATCGTGTGAGGGCACAGTGACTTGGGGCTCAGAGGGCCTCATGGCTGAGGACAGGCAGTGGCAGGCGGTGGTCCAAGCAGCTGTCAGGGGGGCCCGGCGGAGAGCCTGAGTGTCCAGCTGTGGGGATGGAAAAGGAGTGAGAAAAATGGGGTGAAGGATCCTGCAACCATCCCTGACCTTGCGTACACAGAAACTGCAGCACAAGGTCATGGAGCAGTTGGGACAGCTGAGGAGCATCTGGACGCCAGCCTCTCAGGTGCAGGGTCTCTGGTGAGCTCACATGCCCCCCCCCCACCCGTGCACATGTGTGCACATGTACTGATGACTGGGGGGCACCAGCTTGGCACACGGTCTAGGCGTCTAGCTGTGCTGCAGGGAGAAGAGCAGAGCTCAGCTGTCAGAAAGGCCTAGACAGGAGGCCGGCAGCTCCAGGGCAGGACTCACCTTGTTCTGCTAACTCCTCCTGCCTGGCCCGCAGCTTCTGCTCTGTGAATCTTGTTTGTATAAATGAAGGAACTAGTTCAAGCCAGGATGAGTGGTGTGGGTTCCACTATGGTTACTTTGGGGAAGTTATTTTATAATCCTGGGCCTCCCTTTCTCATAGTACAATTGTTAGTGCACAGTCATGAGACCAGCTGCCTAGTTTGAATCCTGCCTCTCCAATTACTTAGTTTTATGTCCTTGAGTAACCGCCACACTTCAGTTTTCCCCCTTGTAAATTAGGATTAGTACTCTTGCTCAGAGGGTCATTGGGCGGATTAAATGAGTTACTGTCACATGGAGCACTTAGAAGGGAGTGGCACTTGCCATTTGCTGTTGATATCTTTAAAATGAAGATAGTATGTTCCCGCGTGTTAGGAGCCTGGGACTTTGTTTTCCTGTGTGTGCTCTTCACAACAGCAGGTCCTTTTATCATTAAATGTTAAATGAGGAAGAGTCCAGAGCCTGAGAGCCTTAAGAAATGCTAGGTTAAAAATTAGACAGCCCTTTCTATTTCTGTCTTTGTAAAGTGTTCTGTGACACTCCCCAGAGGGAGTAAAGAATTTTGCCTACTTATTTGAGCACAGAGCCTTTTTCTTGCTTTCAGATGGGATGGGGTTGCACAAAACATATTTTTGGAAGCATAAATACTTCTCCATCTCTCCCTGGAGTCCTGGCCCCATCCTACTCATTTCATCCTGTGGTGTCCAGGGAAGTACCAAGGCTCATCTCCCTGGGCTTGGAACTGAGGTAGGAGCCAAGTGATCAAGCCAACACCAGAAGGTGGCCAGTTCTTTAACCCAGTCAGCAGGCAGGCAGGCTGTCATCATGCCCTCAAGGGCAGGCACTCCCTAGAGGAATCACAAGTGCATGTGGGCCAATCACAGAAGCCTGGTGTGGGCTGCAATTGATTAAAATAGTGCTGTGCTGGACAGAGGACGCCTCTCCAAGGATGAGGGAGAGGAGGTAAGGCCCATACTTCTCACCATCTTGTATCATCCTTAAGTTTCTATTCCTTTCCAGATAATTCTAATAGCTGTCAATAAGCTGGTCATGCAATATCAGAGGCAGCAGGGACTCCTGGAGGTAGACCTGCAGATCTGGGTGTGGATCTTGGCTCTGTCACCTGACCATATCACTTCAGCCTCCTGAACCTCAATTTCCTCATCTTTGATATGGGTGTAGTAACATCTATCTCACAGAGCTGTTGGAGTAAAATAAATGAGAAGAAATTAAGTGACTGGCACGTAATTGACCTTCAGTAACTCTTTTTAAAAAGTTACAGGGAAATCATCTCCCTGGTTTCAGAGTCCCTGTCTAAGGCTCCCATCAGGCAGAGGGTGTCTCTTCAGGACTCAGATCTGATCTGTTCTGGAAAAGAGGGAAGCTGAATTTTGAAAACAGCCTCTCTCATATCCTTGTTTCTCTCCATTCAGATATCTATCTCAGGAACTTAAAAAAAAAAAAAAAAAACTCCTGCTAAGTCACAACTAATGAGACCCTGAGCTTTGCCACATCCAATCTCCAAATGTTCCCCAAGTCCCTGCTATGTGTCAGGCAAATTAGAATCTGGAGTTCAAAAGCACTAGGAACAAGGGTCCTATCCTCAGGAATTGCTGTATTGTAGTGCCCTAAGGAAGCAATCCTGACAGCCCAGTGTTGTTCCTCACAGAAGCAGAACTTGTGCTTGAGTCATGGATATCATGAGGCCAAGGAGTAATTTATTCTCCCTGGGGGAGACAGGGAAGGCTTTATCTGGCAGAGCATACTTGAGTGGGGTTTTGAAGGATGAATAGGAGTTTGCCTAGTAGATAGAAGAAACAAACTGTTTGATAGCAAAACAGTATCTCCAGTCTACTCCCAGGCATCTGTCCTTTCTGGGCCTAGTGTGGTTCCTTTTACCATTAGCAGATTTTGTGACTATGGGTAAGTCATCCTTCTCTCTGGGCCTCAGTTTCCCATTTCTCAAATGGCATCAGTTCCAACTTTAATGCACTGTGTTTGCAAGTCTATATCGGCCTTAGGTAATAATAATTCCTAAAATGTTCTCACATTTGAAAAATACTTTCAAAAGTCTGACATTTTTTTCCTTCAATGCACAGCCCAATCTTACAAAACCAGTCACTCTCTTCATTTAAGGGAAACAGGTTTGCAGGGTGAAGGGACTTCCCCTTTGTCAGTAGGTGTCAGAGTCCAGCCTCAAATCCAGGGCTTTTGACCCAGTGTTTAGGGTTCTCTCCACTGTTCCACATGACCTGTCACCAGTAAGCCTACATTACTCTGTGGGTTGCACATAAATGATCCTTGACATGGAACACTTGCTTTGCTTAAGACTGGGTCAGCTGTTATTGCTGGTAGACTGGGAGAAGGAATAGAATGAAGTGTGCAGAGGATGCCAGGCCCCTGCCCTGAGGAAATAGCTTAAGGGACAGAGGGAAACTGAAAAGTCCTGTGAGGGGCAGGAGGCAGTGCCTAGATGATTCTCAAGTGAACACTGTTTTAGCCACAGAACAGCTATCATCACCTGAAGCAAAATGCAGTGCTACATGCAGGGTGAAAATACCCCCCCCCCCAGTTTCTCTAGCCACTTACCTGCCTGGTTTTCTTCATATCATGTATCATTATATCCTTATTTACTTATCTGTCCACTGTCTGACTTCCCTGACTAGAATGTAAGTAAGCCACACCAGAACTTAGACTTTACTGATGACACTTGTGCCTTCCACACTGTGTGCACACATGGTCTGCACAAAGATCTTCATTAGATACAATGAATGCATGAATGAATGAATGAATGAACAGATGATAACTTCACTTGTCATTACCCAACTCTCACTGTAGTAAGCAAGCTTCTAGCCAAGTAGTTCCCACACTTTGCTGCACTGGAATCCCCTGGAAACTTTCACAATGGCTAACACCTGGCACCCACCTGTCTGTTTGGATTTAGTTACTATGGGGTACTAGCTGGCCCAAATGAGTCTAGTGTGCAGTGCAGTTTAGAAGCCACAGCTTTACTAAAAAGTGCAGACTCAGGAGCAGGGAGGGTGGAAGGTGGTGTTTGAAGGAGAGAGTCATCTGTGCTCTCTGGGGTTTGCAGTCCCAAGATATGTTACCAAGAGTAAAGGAAAAGGAACTTTTTCCTTCTTGCCCTCACCCAATCCAAGTCAGAAGAAGACCTTGTTTGACTTGCTGCTCCACTCCCACCTCCTCCTCTTCGATGGTTGACTGAGTCAGAGGAAACTTGGGTTTCCTCACCATTTTCCCCTCTTGTTGGGTTTGCATGAGTAAGAAAATCCACTGGTTAAATGCACACAGATTCACAAAACTAGAGCTTGGGTCCAGAGTCAGTAAGACCTGCTTCCTCCCATCTGCCCAGCACCCAGCCCGACATTAGGAGGCAACCCGCCCCAGGGTCAGACTGCCTGGTGGCATCCTGCTTCTAAGCCTGCTCTGCCACTAACTGTGCAGCCGTGAGGAGAGATACCATTTCTCATCTCTGGGCTCATTTCCACGTTGGGCAAATGAATGGTTATACTAGACCAGTGATTTGAAACCCTTTTAAGGCCACAGAACTCTGTGTTCACATAAAATCTCATGTGGCAGGCTAGATGTAAAGTGGTTGGAAGTGGAGCTATTCTTAGTGCTTGCTTGGAGCAACCACCACCACCTCCCTTTTGTGGGGTGTCTACAGAACCCAAATGGCCATCAAGAACCACCACCCTGACACTTTTTTCCAGCTCTGATACTTGTGTAGGTGTTCTCTGTTCATTTGGCTAATGCCGGTTGCTTGGCTAATGCTTACACAGGGTCATAACCAGAGAGCTCTTATCTTATTATAATGATACCATATAGACTCAGCCTGTCCTTCATATAGCCCCAAACATGTGCAAAACATTGCCTCTTTACACCACCTGGTGTTGAGCTAACTCCTGCGTGGCAACAGCAGAAAGTAGACATATCTAGAGAGCAGAGAGAACTTACTATTTTCCCTCACCTGGATCATCCCAATGACCACATGTTTTCCGCCCCCCCCTCCCCCGTTTCTGGAGGCAGTAACTCCTGCTCATCAACATTCTGCCTGCTTCTCTCCAGCTTTGGCATTCAACCTCACGAGAGTATTCTCATATCAACAATGGCAGCATGAGTTTCACGTCATAAAATGAATTAATCAGAGTGACTTGCCAGGTGAAAATTATTCTTAGATACATTCCCTGGGAGAGGATTTCTGTTTTGAAAGAGATTATTCTTTCGCCTGAACAGGCAAATCAGACCCCATAGGGGACTCACGGCCCTGGGCAAGCATTGTAAAGGGTTCAGTGCCCCATCCCCATGGCCGCTTTACTAGTGGGGTAAGACAGGCCACTCCCATCCCCCTCAGTAAGGCACTCCGTAGGAGTAGGAAGGAGCAGGTCCCACATGGCAGTGAGGAGCCTGAGTTTAAGTTGTTGCTCATCTGGCTTTGGGCAAATTCCCAGCTTTCACTGAGGCTTAGTTTTCCCATCCATAAAATGGAAGAAGAGCACATTCGATTCCTATCCAGAGAGGCCTCCTTCCTTAAAGTGGTTCGATAATCTGACATCTAAAACACAGTTATGCTAAGGGATCAGATAGCTAACTTGACCTCCTTTGTCCCGGCCTCATAGGTGGGACTCTACTTCCCAGTAACTCTCCCAGCCCCCTTTGGACAGAGGACACCGAGACCTCTGGGAGTCCTAGCCTGAACTGGAGCACTCAAATCCCACATTCCTTTTCAGATAGCCAGCCCCCACCTCCAAACTAGCACTGCTGCTCTGAACGCCATAGAAGGTATCAGGGCCTCTCCTGAAACCTCCACATGCTGCTTCAGGCTCACATCCTCACTTCAGGTCTTCCCAGGTGCTAGTTAATAATGGCTGCTATTTACTGACACCTGCTATGTGCCATGTCCTGTTCTAAGTATTTTATGGGGCCTTTGATCCTCACAATAATCCTAAAATACATACTATTATTACCTGCAATCTACAGGTGAGGAAATTGAGACACTGAGAATTAAACTTGCCTGGGGTCACCTAGCTACAAGGGCTCATTCCTAACCACTGTGTCAGCGGGAGCCGCTCATGCTGTAGTGACTAGGAGTCATTCAGTGAGTGCCCGCAGCATGGAACGCGTGGTGCTAGAGACTCTTTATTGTTTCATTTACAACTCGAGGTGGAAACAGTCTCCAAAGCATTACATGACTCCCCACTGGTGAGCTTTAGAATGAGGTGGGGTATAGACTCAGGAGTGTTCAGTGCTAACATCTTGGGAACCTTCCTCTCTGTCACACCGCTTGTCAGGACAACCACCTGGAGATGGTCCCATCCCTCTACCTTTGGGAAAAATAAAGATGACACAACCTCCTCCGTAGAGCTCTTAAAAATTTCCATCAGGTTTTTCCAGGTCTGGGCTGGACTCTCTCTACTCACCTCTGTGGGGAGAAGGACTAGACCCAGAGAATATCATTCATCTTGGGTTTCTGCTTCTCTTTCCCAGTTCTGAGTGGGCCTTTATTGTCACCTGCTCTCTGGAGTGCTGTAGTCCGTAGGGGTAACGTGAGACTCGGAAGAGGAAAAGCCAAGATAGCAACTCTGGATTCAGCCACACCCTAAAACCACTTAGGATGAGGCTGAGCTAAAGGTCTTAGGGTGGAGTGGGGAAGACAAAGCCCAGGGTGTATTCATGTACCTCGTTCATATACCACACCTTTGAGGAGTGCCTAAAACTAAGAGTACCCACTGTGCCAGGGTGCACAACCCATGGAGTAGACCATGCCCTTTCCATTCTACAGGTGAAGACGTCATCAGAAAAGTAACAAAACTTATACCGGACTCACAACTTGCACATTCAAGTTGTGTGATTCTGAAACCAGTGTGATTCCGAAACCAGTGCTGTGTGATTCCGAAACCAGTGCTCTTTATGATACACCACAGTGCTCCTGTGTTTTAGAACTGAGGGGTGCACACACATCCTGGTGTGATCCCACAGCCTGTGATCCCACACGTCGATCTCTACAGGGCAAAAGCAAAGGAGAGGGCCAGGGTGTTGGAGTTTCCACCTGCCTCCCACAGCTCCAGCCTCCCCTTGCCACGAGGCCTCTTGTCAATTCTTTCCTTTTTGGATCATCCTCAGTAGGTCTGGGAGTCCCAGTGGGATGCTTTGCCTCAGAGACAGATTCGTAAACAGAGGGAAGGCTGGGAATTTATTTGTAGGAGCAATATAGGGGAGGAAGAACCTGGAAGCAAAAAGCCAGAGAGAAGGGAATAGAAAAGCTGAAAAGGTGTGTGTGTGTGTGTGTGTGTGTGTGAGAGAGAGAGAGAGAGAGAGAGAGAGAGAGAGAGAGAGAGAGAGAGAGAGATCGCACCTAGCTGCCTTGTTCAGAGCAAAGTGCCACCTTGTCTGGCCAGTGAAGACTCAGAGAAGGCGAAGGTTGCTTCATCTTGGTCTGAGCCAGACAATTAGGAAGGTAAATCTCTCCCCCCACCCCCAAGTGAATCCAACATCAAATCAAAGAGAAGCCACATTTGCAATATTTGCTGCTTTACATTTTTGCCTTTTTATCCCGAGCACGGTGAAGCGTTGTGAGCAGGGCACATTTTTTACTTAAACTATATTTACTAGGATTCAACAGAAGGGGTTCTCCCCTTTTTGTTTTTTCAGTCCTTGCTGCTGCGTTATTAAGACAGCTTTGGAAAGTTGTGGGTGGCGTTTTAGAATAAGAATCAATCTCCTGGTGAGGGGCAGGCAAGGGAGGTTGGCAGGTCTTCCTTTAGGTCTGCACAAGGTGAACGTGGAAGTGCTGGCCAGAATCTCCAAGTGCGGCGACCACCACAGTGAGAATGGCCTGAGTGGGTACTGCTGGTTGCGGCCGCCAGGCAGCCGCGTGAGTTTACAAATCGGGTGTCTAGGAATCGCAGCGCCCGCACCACGCTGCTGGAACCTTGCGGCGCGGGCTCGGGCGGGCCTAAGCGAGCTCCCCCGTGCGAGCCGCCACCCAGCCCCGGCTTCGGCCAGAGCTCGAGCGACTGTGGGTCGGCGCCGCCCCGGCCACCTGCCCTACCTTCGGGGCGGGGTTACCTGGACCCCGCCCCCCACTCCCCCCCCCGCTCCGCTTCCCCGGGCCGCGCTTTCTCCTCCCCTCAGGCCCCGCCCCCGGGGCGAGACCCCGCCCCCCGGTCGCGGAGCCCGGGCGCTGGTGATGTCACGGCGGCTTTGATACAAAGAGCCCTTCGACCCACGCGGGTCTCCCGGCAACGGGCGCGAGGGGCGGGGCCTCGCCGTCCCTGGTTCGCAGCCCTGAGCTGCGCACGGGGATTGTTCTGCGCCTCGCGCCGCCCCGCGCCCGCCGCCCCCCGCCGCGCCGACCCGCCGCCGGACGCTGCATGCGCACCCCACCGGCCCCCGGGGGCCAGGTAAGCGGGGCTGGGGCTCGCGGGGCTCTGGCGACTCTCAGCTGGCCCGACGCGCGGCCGGCGCCGGGGAAGTTGCCTTAATGCGAAACTTCGCCCGCCGCCCGGGCGCCGGGTCCCTCCTGGCGAGCGACCGCCCTCCGGGCCCTGCCAGGGAAGCCAAGTTACCTGCGTCCGGCTCGCGCGGCCCCGGAGACGCGGCCCGCTCTGGGCCCTCTGCTGCGCCCAGGTGCGGGGCCAGGACCCGCCGCGGGGCGCGGGAGAGTAACCGCCTTCAGCTCACTTTCAGAAGTGCTTCGAGGGACCTAGTGGGTAGACAGAGCGGGGGCTCGCTCGCCGGCTGAGGGGTTCCCCTCACCCCTTCGTCACACCTCCGCCCGCAGCGCGCCTGTCCCCCCGGACCGGCGTTGCCCTCGCTCCCCGCCCTTGGCCCTGCCGGGCCCCCCAGGGGGCTGTAAGCTGGAGAAGTTTTCCAGCTCCTCGTGCCTGCGTGGAGCTGTTTCCCGAGCTTTCCTCGTCTTTCTGAGGAGCTCCGCCGAGTGAAAAGGGAGGGACTGTCCAATTCGGGGTTCGGGGGCAACCGAGGCGCTGCTGCAGCGGAGGTGTGGGGGAAGTTCCCAACACTTCGCCCTCCGGGTCCCAAGAGCCGGTCCGCCCTGGTAGTAGTTGCTTGTTGTCACAGCCCTTTCTCTGGGGGACCAAGCTCTCGGAGGGGTTGGCGAAGCAACCTCTGAGAACCATGCCTGTGCTGTGGCAACCAGGTCCCGTCTGAGCCAGGGTTTTATTGCTTCTCTTCCTGCACCGCCTCTGGTGTACCTCTTTCCCTTTCTCCCAAGCCCTGCTCTCCCGCAGATGGCTGCAGGGGGTATCACTTGGGGCAATCCAGTGTTCCTTGACGGACATATCTACAGACCTGCTTCTCAAATGAGTGTGATGGCACTCAGCCTATCCCTCCTTGTGGCAACCCCCCTGGGCGGGCTCCTGGTGAGCCTCTGTCCTCTCTTCCTGGAGGCAGGTGGTAATCACTTGGGCTCCTGGGAAAGGGGTGGGGCTGGCGCATCCTTTGGGGGCATCCCCAGGTCCTTCCACCATAACTGGTGGTTATAGTGATTGCCAGATTATGGAAAAGGAATCTCAGAGGGAAGAGGATTACCAATTGTGTTCAGTGTCTGACCTCTGAAATGGGTATCTCTGTCTTTATCTCCCTCCCTCCCTTCCTGTAACTATTTGACCCAGACTTCACACGTCCCTGAGTCTGCTGTTGATTGGGGTCTTGCTGCCAGACACCAGCTTACCCAGATGGACTGACTCAAACTTTAGCCTGCTTATCTGACTTGTCCCTTGGGCCTGTTATGCAGGATACTGCCCTGCCCTCAGGGTGTTTTCAGCCTGTAGGGAGATTGAAAACCTGGGTCAAATTGATCCTTGTCCAAGTCCTCTGAGCCCCGAGGGAACTAGATCTAGGTTGTTCTGAGGTCCCTATGATTTCAACCCTGGAGTGTGTGGCTTGGAGGAATAAGGGAAGTCAATGAAGAACTTGGAATTTGAGTACACAGACAGTCCAGCTTGGGGTAAATGCCTACTGGGGAACAGCTTTCGAATTTGGGGGATCCTGGACTTGAGTGGAGGGGGTGGGGCGGATGACTAAGGTTAGCATGAGAGATAAGATTAGGGGAGGGACTTGACTAGCCAGACCTGGTGAGCAGACAGGAAGGTGTGACCTTTGCTTTAAGGAACACCAGTAGGAGAGACTGCCTGGCGTCTGCCCACAGAAAGGACTTTTAGTCAGGTGAGGAAAGAAATAGAGAAAAAACTAGGGGCCCCAGAAGCAGCCTGTACTGGGGAAGCTTTGGGCGCTAGCCTGAGAACTTCCTGTTGCATATTTCACGCGCGCCCCCCCCCTCCTTCCTGCTGGACCTCTCACTAAAGCACACTGGCCTTCTATCCCCTCCCCTCCAGGTGGGATCAGCTGCCCCCCCACCTACACCCTGGGCTTTTCCTTCAGCTGTTCTCCTGGCTCTCACCTTCCTGTATCTCCTCATCCATTAACGTCCCCTCCCCCAGAGCAGCTAGAGATTTCTTTTCATAGCCAGTCCCTCTGAGATGTAGTCTGTTATGCCAAGAGATATTTCACAACTGATCGTGCTTTGAGGGGGCTTCAGAATTTCACTTTATATATTTTAGGTATGGGTAGGGAGGATGTGGGAGAGACTCCCAATAAAATGACAGGTGAGCACTTCCTGAAGACAATCATCTCAGGGGTTCAGGGTCTTCCGTGGGGTAGGGACAGGCTGCGCAGAGGGTGCCTGCCTCAGCCCCTGCACGCTACACTCCTGGTACAAGGCTCAGAGTGTGTTGAAAAGGAAGCACCTTGATGCAGTCAGTGTCTTGTCTGGTGTTAGCAGTGGGGCACAGTGCCTTGGTTTTGCCAGCCTTGTAGGATTCCTGGGTTGGGCTGTTTCCCTCTGAATTCTGCTCTGGTGTTTTTTTTTGTTTTTTTTTTTTTTTTTTTAAAGATTTATTTATTTTTATACAAGAGCTGGGGTTCAGGCCAGTGCGGGAGGGTGAGAGGATTCACCAGAGACAGAACGGGGAGCAGAACAGGCAGACGACCAAAATACACTGCTGAGGGGAGCAGCGGGCAAGACAGGAGAGGTCTGTCATGCCATGTGGGAATCTCCCTGGCCAATGGGAATCGAACCCATGCTGCAGAGGCTGCAGACAGTTTCACAAGGCGGCGCTCAACTCGCTGTGCCACTGGGGAGGCCCTGCTCTGGTGTTCTTAGCTCAGTTACTGGGCATTGGTGGCATGCTGATTTGGAAGGCCCACCTGGGACGTTGTGTGTTCCTTTCTCCTGATGGGGTATGGTCTCCTCCATCAGATAGCTTTCCAGGGCAGACCCTTCCCCATTTCTGTTTAGTGAGCTCCCATGTAGGACATTGTCCGTCAGATGGCAAGTGCTGGCTGAATTCATTCAACAAATGTTTGAGTGTCTACTTCATGTGGATTCTGTGCTGGGCCCTAGGGATACAGCAGTGAACGCAGACTACCATCTGCCTTCATGGAGATCACATGCTGGCAGAGAGGCAGGCAGACAAGTAGAATCTGCAGGTGAGATGACAGGAGAGAAGGCAGGGCAGTAGGGGAGTGGTGGCAAGGTGCCGTGTTATTTATTTGTTCAAGTAGTAGACAAGTCTTCCATTTCTCCCTAACACTTGTGGTCTCGTGACCAGAAAGCTAACCTGGGAGGGCCAGAGCAGGGATTAGAGAGCTGGGTCCTGTTGGCCTGAGTCAAAGGGCCATAATGCAGGAACATCACAATGAATGTAAACAGGTTTGAAGATGTTGTTTGGTAGGGTGTTTTCTATTACAGCACATATGGCGGCCCTTTTACAAATTACGTATCAGTCCAGCATTCCTGCCTCCTTTGTTCCCCACCACCATACTTTATAGGCCCTTGTCCCTTTCTCCCTCCCCCTGCTTAACCTCAGAACCCTTGCCGTGTTTTCTAATGTCCACTAGTTCTGTAGTTTGCTTTACCAACTCTTCTGCTACATAAATGTCCAGTATTTGTTTTTGTTATCCTGATTTGCTTTACTACACATAATTCCCTCAAAGTTCATCCATTTTGTTGAAAAAGGCTGCATTTCATCTTTCCTTATGGCTGAATAGCATTCTACAATGGGGTGTTGTGTTTTTTTTAAGAGTGGGCGAGGAAGTCCTCACTGAGAAGGTGGCATGGTGACAAAAGACGTGTAGGTAGAGGGAACAGCAGCTGCAAAGACCCAGGGTGGTGTCATGGCTGGTCAGCTGTGTCCATGGACTGCAGGAAGGTTGCTGTGTTTGAAGGGAAAGCCAGGGACAGCCCAGAACCCCAGGAGGGGCCAACCGTACAGTTAGACTAGAAACCAACAGCACGGAATGCATTCCATTGCTCTGTCCTCTGCTTTATGCCCGCCTATTGAGGGGTTTGAGCACTAAGCCTTTTCCTGGAGAAGCAGTGTCTATGTGGCTTCCTGCTGTGGCCCTTGTCACCCTCAGGCTGGGTGGGGTCATATGAATATCAAAATAGGTCTTGCCAGACTGTTGTTTCCACCACACAAATCCGATCCCACAGAAACTACAGTGACCCGCAGAGAGCTGTGTCTAAGCAGGCAGGCAGAGCCCTGTTCCTGCAGGTCAGTGCTTCAGGGCTCTCAAAAGACCCAAGAAATCACTGACAGCCCCTGGTGCTTTTTGGCACTCTCCAGGCCCTGCTAGGGCTCTGCTTTCCCATCTCCCTTGGTCCCCATACCTCACTTAGCCCAGGGGCACACCTGCCCCTCTCCTCTCCCACTCTGTGGGCAGTTTGCAGCAGGGGTCTGTGCCCTGATCATCTTCAGAAGCTCACAAGACACCACCTGGGCAGCAGCTTTGGATTTAATCTCTTTCCAGCCCAGGCCTGCAAAGAGTGTGCGGTGTGTGTCGGTGTGAGCGTGGAAGCAGGAGAAAGGCTATAGAACCTGGCATAGTGATTCGTTGGGAGGTCGTGTGGATGTCTGAGGAAGCAGCCTCTACTGGTCAGAGCTGTGGGGACTGGCAGGCAGGAACTATTAACACTAGGTAGGTGCTTGCTACTAACCCCCCTTCCGAACTTCCTTTAATAAATGGGAAGTTATTTGACTGTTGGACACATTTTTAATTGATTCAACCTGCTTCATCTTCCCAGACAAGTAGGTTCTTTCCCAACAATGTAAACATGATTCAAATGGAAACAAAGCTTTGAGGCAGTTATTATTAATATCTCTGGGCCTGCTCATAGGAGCCTTTCTCTTTTACGGGATCAAAAAGAGGAAGGCCTGAACAGAACCGAGTGTGGGAGAGTGGGTGGGAACTCTCTCACTCTTGAGTCATCTTTTGTCACCCCCACCCTCCTCTGCACTCTGCAAGCTGATTGCTATAAAAAGTTTCAAGTAGCCAGTGCCGACTGCAGTGGACTTGGGCTAAGAGAAGGGAGGATATCTGTTCGCTCTTAGCATCAGACTTCAGTCTCCCTCCCGGTATAGGGAAGGGAATTGAAGCAAGTGTCTCCTTTCTGCTCACTGGTTTCCTGGGAGAAATACCCACCTCCAAACTCAGGCACTTTGATTGCACACTCCGTCACCATTGCCTATTTTCTTAAAGTAGGAAAAACATTTTGGAGCTGGAAAGCACATGGGTGTAGATCCTGGCTCTCTTGCTTGCTAGGTGAGAGACTTTGGGCAGGCTACCTCACATTTCTGAGTCACAGTTTCCCCATCTGTAGAAAGGGTTTATAGGTAGACTGATGAAGATAGAAGGGGCGTGGAAAACCCAGAGTAGGTACTGACACTGGCTTGGTGGGTGCCTGAGGAATGGTTAAGTTGCTGGAAAAGCAGGATAGGATGGATAGTGCCCACGAGCCTGGGCCCCAGACTGGATCCCTAGATTCAAATCCTGGGTTCAAGTCCTGGCTCTGCCAGTTGCTATTTGTAGACTCGTAGGCAAATTGCTGAACCTTTCTGTGCCTCAGTTTCCTCATCTGTAAAACAAGGATGGTGCTAGTACCTCCCGCATGCGGTTGTTACGTGGATCAGATATGTAAATGTATGAAAAGCACTTTAAACAGTGCCTGGCAAATGCTCGAGCTGTATTTTTAGTTCCTGCAAAGCTTTTACTGGTTTGATTTTTGTGACTGATAACCTTAGCACCTAACAATTTCAGGATGTCAGCACTGAAACAGGAAGGTGTGTGCTGGGGGTGGGACTCCACTACCTGAGGGCTCCACAGAAGAGGCAAATTCCACTCCCACCACTTCTGTGTTTTTAAATAAACCATCATGGCCTCTGCAGATACAGACTCTGGGGCTGGAGAGAAGTGACTAGTGCCCGCATGGCAATCTGTGAATGAGATGCAAAGCACTTTCTGAAGTGATAGCCATCTCCCTGGGGCCTGTGTGGGGTTGCACCTGGTCTTTCCTCCTAGAGGCTGCCCACTGGGCAAGACTACCAAGAAGAGGGGTCTATCCTCTTCACCTGTATTCACTTGGCTGTCCATCCACTTATGCCCAGCTGGAAAAGCTGGCTTGGAGCAGCGCTGCCTGTCCATCACCGTCAGCCCATGGTGTCTGCTCTGGGCAGGCTGTAGGCTCCAGGACATCTGGAGGGGAGCCAGGAAGGTGGCTCTCTGAAGCCACCTGGCCACTTTGGGTGACTGCCCTTGGTAGTTTTCCAAGGAGCAAACCTACCTGTTTCTCTAGCTTGGCTGCTCAGAGGTCTGCAGCACCACTGAGGCCAGTCTGGCAGGGTTCCAGTGGGAGGTGGTCAGGACAGCCTCTCCCTGGCAGGGCTGAGTAATCTTGCATCGATGGCCTCCTGGCCACATGAGGGTTCTTTTGGACAAGGCAGGTCTGACCAGCACATCTTTGTGTGATTACCTGCCAGATTACATCCGTTTTTAGTAATGAGGGCTCTTGCTGCAATGAAGGATGTGTGTGTGTGTGTGTACGCTCGTGCATATGTGCATGCATGGTGTTGTCTGCCCTTCGATGCACACACAGTCTAAGGACCTGTGACTGAATCTCCACTCTTAATTAATTAATTAAGTTATTTATTAAAGATTTATTTTTATTTATTTATACAAGCACTGGGTACAGTCAGAAGCGCGGGAGGGTGAGAGAATTCACCAGAGCCAGAGCGGGGAGCAGAGCAGGCAGAAGGACCGAAGTACACTGCTGAGGGGAGCAGCTGGCGGCAGGAGAGGTCTGCGCGCCATGTGGGACCCTCCTCCGGTGGCCGGGGAGCAGCCGGGCATCGAACCGGCGCTGCAGAGGCTGCGGGCAGCTTCGCAACCCAGCGCTCAACCGCTGCGCCACCGGGGAGGCCCTCCACTCTTAATTTAGACTCACACTATATTTTTTAGGTTCTAAGACATACACACCCCCATTGTAACATCTTACATTGGTATGTGTTGATGTGTTGTGCATTCACTGGTGTGTCACAGTTCAATCAACAGTGCTGTTTCTTTCTTGGTATACTTGAAATATTAAAATGAAAGATATCTTGGATTTAATGAAACACAGAAACTACATCATTTGTTCAGTTTCTCTAAAGAAGGGGACAAAGCCCCCTTATAATGATGGGAGAACTCTATGATGTGGTTCAGGGCGATGAACTTGGACAGTGGGCTGACCTAGGCTCAGAGTCCAGCTTTCCAACTCACCAGGTGTCTGATCTTGGAAAGTAGAGCAACGTCTCTGGGCCTTAGGCTCTTCCCTGCCAAAAGTGAATCATGGCTCCCCGGTCATCCCAGTTGTGTGAAGGCGCCTTTCCTTGTTTCTCTGCTAAGTATCATCTCAGGCCACGCTGCCGCATTCCGTATGGAATGGAGGCGCTCACGACCTCCCCAGGGTGGTGGAGAAAAGCGGTAAGCGATGGTGGTGTGGATGAGGGCTTCTGGACTCAGTTTATAATCCTTGAATCTCGTCTATTCCTTCCCTCCTCCTCGTCCCAGTTTTCATTTTCACATGTGTTTCCTTTTAGCAATTTTCTTTTCCTCTCCCTTTCTGTAAAATCTTCCCACATGTCGCCCCTTTGAAGCTCCTTGCGGTGGGAAAGGGGAGGGCATGACTGCCCCCGGCTGGGGTGGCACAGGCCCCCAGAGCCTGAGCTGACACTAGCCAGTGGCCTCGTGTGCTGTGGCGCGTGCAGCCCTCAGCTCAAGTCCTGGTTCTGATGCCTCTGGCCTTGCCGACCCCCATCTCCGGGGCCGTGGGGCTCCCCCTGAGACCTGAGAGGCTGCTGCAGATCTCAGTGCTGGACATTGCCATTGCCCAGAGTATCGAGTGCTCTCTCCTTGCTGCATTAAAATCAGACCTTATTCAATTCTAGCCCTGTTGATCCTGTGGCTTTTAATACATTACTCAGCCTCTTTGAGCCTAAGTTTTCTCATCTGAACAGTGGCTGATGCATGAAAATATCTGGCACATCATCGGTGCTTAATAGATGTGTTCTTTCCAAGTCTTCCTCAGATATTTGAGACCACCATGTGTTTTTAGGTGCCAGGGGCTCTGGGAACCCAAGACAGTAAATAGAAGAGGTCCTGCCAGGTTATAGCACTGGCAAAGGCACGGGGATCTGTGTGAGCAGGACTTGCCAGGATGGATGGGGGAGGGGATGAGGTGAGCACACCGCCTGGGCCCTGCATGGGCGAGGAAGGAGCAGGGTTGGGGGAGGAATAGGCTGGTCTTGAGGCACAGGAGACAGACACTTGGGAATGTCTGGCTGAAAGTGGGCCACGGAGAGGACTCAGTGTGCTGACTGGAGGGAGACATTCTGAAGGCAGTGGTTGTTGTCAGAGGGCTCCTCTCTGCCTCCCTGTCTCTGGAGATTCCGATGAAAGCCAGCAGCCTTGCTTCCTCAATTTTGTGTGCACCCTTACCTTAACGAGATGGCCTCTCTGATACAAGGGTGGGCCTCAGTCCTTTGAATGAATCAAGGGGGTGTAAGAATTAAGCAAACCCTAAAAGACAGGGCTACAGATGGCTGGAACTTCGCTTACAGAGAACCTGTATCAGCGGGTGTGGTGCCCTCGGGACCCTCGGGAAGCAAGGATGCCACACTGCTCCCGGCTAGGGATAGGGAGAGCCAGTGGGCTAGCTGTGCCAAGGCTGGGGTGGAAAGGGCTGTCCCTGGGGAATTCTTCTCTCCTTTAAATGGCAGTAAGGGATGGGGAGGTGAGGATAAGGCCAGTGTCCCAGGGAGAGAGTCATAGGAACAGAGAAAGGGCTCACTGAAGAGAGCAGGCCCCAGAGATACTTCCGGGCTCTCGGAGCTCAGTTCTGGGCTGGGGAGTGTGTGTGTGCTTAGGGTTGGGAGTAGGTTTCGGCCTCCCAGATACAGTAACTTTCTAACTGGGGCTTGTTTAGGGACCACATTTGTGATGCAGGGAGGGATTATTTCTGGCATAGGCAATATCATGTGCCAAGGTGTGGGGGTGGTGGTAAAGTTGGACAGGAGCTTGGGGTACAAGGGGAGGGGGACCAGTAGTATCATGTCCCGAGACTGGCTGTGTGCGCTGGTCTGAGGAGCCAGGACCTGGTTCTGTGCTAGTGGAGCTCACAGACTCTTTGAGAGGCTCTTGATGGACTCTCAGTAGTCTTGGGACCTTCCCCAGGCCACCTTCTGAGCCACCTGCTATAACTGTGGAAAAGCCTGCGTCGCTGGACCTGGCAAAGATGCAGGACAAGAAAGGACGCTTGAACCAAGCCTGCTGGAGCACTACTCAGTCTCTAGCTGATGGGAGGTGCCAGAGGTTATAAAAACGGGAGGAGGAGAATTGCCCTGTCGCCAGCCCGCAGGATTCTGATGTCTGCGCCAGTCGGCGGGTCAGATGGAGCCTTGGCTGTTAGCTGTAGGTGTACGCGGGTGCTCCGCTGGCTTTCCAAAGCCTGAGGATTTCTGTGGTCAAGAAGGGCTGGGGTAGGTACCCATCCTGGCTATTCAGGTGTGCCCTCCCTGAAGAAGATGAGGACCTCTCCCTGGGAAGTTCTTACCACCTCCTTTGAGGGTGGTCCACCCAACATGCTGCTCAGCCCACCCCGGGGGCTTGGCGGCAGGATAGCCGCTTTCCTGTCCCACGCCTACATTTTAAGTTCTTATCGTGATGATAAAATATGGAGCCCCCAAAGCAAGCCCCACAAACTCTTGACTGTGTGAGTAATTAAGCCCTCACTTCAAATAGTCACGTCTTTAAGAGCTATAATTTGTAGCCCAAAATAGCTGTCTGTTCAAAGAGCAGGAGAGCCCTTGATGTGCGCCCCTTTCAACTTGCAGGCGTTCGTTGCCTTCTGACATTTGAGTTGCCCCACACCTGCCGGCGGTTTTTCTCAGGAGAGAGTGATTTCAATGGTTGGGTGGGAACTGGAGTTTCCTGGTGGGTACTTGGGAAATCTTTTGGGGGTGATTGCAGTTAAGGGGCTCCTGATTCAGGGTCACAAGGTCATACTTTTGTGTGACCACAAAAGGGCATAGGGAGAGAAGTCACAGCATAACTTCAGGGGAAGGTCCTCACATGTAAGGAGGGAACAGTATTTATTTGCAGGGATTTTAGGGTAAGAGGAGACGCACCTCAGTGGTGCACTCAGCGGCACTGGCCCAGGTTGCCTTCCTTTCCTGTCTCAGGTGCGACTCCACCCAGCTACTTGGTGTAGACAAAAGATCTTGTGTGTGGGTATGGGAGGTGGGGGGGACACAGCTAACAGGAAGCCTCCCTTGACCTGCAGCTTCTCTGTCGGCTGACATGCCTGGAATTCTTGAGGCTGGCTGCTGGGTTTGGTTTCCAGATGTGGAAGCAATTTAAGCTCTGTTTTCATAAACCCCAGCAGTTTGCCTTCAAAATCCATGTTTTCACTTGAAAATCAAGACCCATTGACTTGGGGGGATAAGGGGTAGACTACATGGCCTCTTGGAGTCCTTTTGTTTAGGAAGTAGGTTCAGATCTGGAACCCAGGGCTCTCTTGGGATAGTCACACCCCATTAAGGGCTTGGTCCCTATGGGAGCAGAAAGTGACCCTGGTACCACCTCCTTGTGGATCACTTAGTCAAATTTGGTTGCAGCCTCTGCCTGGCCCATCCATCACCATCACTGACCCATAGGGGGATGGAACCCCAGCTCCAGCCATGTCGGAGGGAGGCTAGTGTCAGAACCCAGCAACATGCCCCATGCGCAGGAGTGGTAGGCTGTCTTCCCAAACCAACCACAACAGAGAGAAGAATTCTGCTCTGGATTGCAAGTAGCCAGAAATACTGCCTGGTATGGAGAAACTGGTAATATCTTGCTTAATTACTGAGCACTGCTGGCCACAGAGATGGCCTAACCCAGGACTGAGGCTGTGTGGCGCAGGCCTGTGGCTCCTCGCTAACTGTGAGCTTTTCTGTTGTAAACCAGTCACTGTAAAGTGACTGCATTTGTGTTATACCCACATTGAATACAGTTTTGAGGAGACAAAAATTGCCTTTGCAATTTCAAATGTTTTTTACTTAACTGCACTTAACATTTCTCCTTTAAAAGATGCTACTACTGTTATAGGACAGGGAGAGGGGCAGCCCAAGCCCCGCAAACCTGTCTATTCTAAATGGGTTCTGCCATCCTCCGCATCAACACAAAACATAGGAGACTTTAATGGGAAGGAACTTTAATAACCTCCCCCTTTCCTGGGGACCACCCTGTTGCACTACTATTGAGAGAATTAAGACATGGAAATAATTCACTTCAACTTATATATAAGTAGTGTTTACAAAATATTGTCCCGGTAATCAGTGATCCACCAAATTTCAGTTATGACAAATACAGGCTCTTTAGAAGCAGTAGTATCTCAAAATGACCACGGAAGAGAATTCACTACTTTAGAGGAGACAAAAAATAAACCACTCCAAAAACCAAGTGTGTTAATGAAGTTCTAGAGAACTTCAGTAATTCTCCAGAACGGACTTTGAAGGAATTTTCTTTTATTGTCAAGATGGAAAGGTGGGTGAAAAATTCAGAGTAAGCTGAGGGCTTTCATGTAGTCTTCTTAGAGGGGAGAAGGAAAGTTCCAGAACAGATGAGAGGCTGAACAACTGAAATTTGTTTTCACAATTCTGGAGTCTGATGCCTAAGCTCGAGGTGTTGGTGGGGCTGGTTTATTTGAACAGCTTACAGATAGCTGTCTTCTCTCTATCCCATCACGTGATGTGTGTGCATGTGCGTCCAGCCCCTGTTCACCAGTCAGATTAGATTAGAGCCCACCCTGATTACCTCATTTCAATTTAATAGCCTCTTTTAAAGTTTTTGCCTCCAAATAAAGTCACATTCTGAAGTTTTGGGCATTAGGACCTCAACATATCAATTTTGGTGAGACATAATTCCACTCACAAGAGGAAGGTTCTCTAGAACCATCCTCTAGGGGAGAAGGCAAAGGAGATGAGCAGAGCCTGGCATCCCGAATGTCTGAGGGAGGCTGGGGGTAGCTCTATCTGCCTGAAAGGCCAGCCATCGGAAAGCGGTTCACTGGAGATGACTCTTAGTCACATGGTTTATTTGCAAAAGTTTCTAGTAATGTTGACTCAGGATTCACCTTCTAGAGACGATCATTTATGCAGTTTGAGTCCTCAGGGTCTGCTGACCTATCATGTGCGACTAGACTGCTCACTATTCAGTTCATAGTTTCATGTACCCTTGGAGGTTGTAGGGGTCCTCCGTGTCCCCTGTTTCTGCGGAATCTGCTTCTACGATAGTTGTATTTTTTAAGGATAGGTTAGGTAGGTTCGCTTTTTCATATTTCAGTGGAGCTAAACTTGTCAGGGATTTTACACTCTTCCTTTACCAGTTCAAGTTTGGGACAACAGACCAAAAAAAAAAAAAAAATTTGAAAAAGACCTGTAGATAACGACTTGTGGCTGTAGATACCACCGTCAGCCCTGGGAAGCCTTCAAGGATGGGCTGGGCCATCAACCCACAAAATTTCCCAAGGATTAGTGTGAAGCAACATTCCGCAGTGGTTCCCAGCACCTCACATGACGCCACTCACCACTCTATGACCCCTCCAATACCATGACTCCATCAGCCACACAACCGTACCCCACATTGTTTCATATAACACCCAAATCAGCTCCTGCAGCCAGGACAGGCTGTTGTGGAGCTGTGGAGGAGGAAGACCACACAATTAAGGATTTATACACCCCAGTTGCTGTCCAGTGCTGCTGCCATATTTGCTTTATCTCTAATTATATAATTTGTTTGTGTGAACCTTTTGAAAGAAAATTAGGTAAGATCTTATAAAAAACTAAGGACATTTCTCCTTTGTAATGATACACTATTAACACACCTAACAAAATCAAGCTTCATTTCCTAATAGCACCTAATATCTAGTACTTACTCCTACTTCCCTAATTGTCCCCAAATGATCTTTTATAACTAAGTGGTGGTTTGCTTGCTTGTCATCCTTGACTTAATCCCATTTCAAACAGTCAAGAACAGTAGTTCTCCAGATGTGTTCCCCGGACCAACAGCAGTAGCATTAGCCAAAAAAATGTTAGAAATTCATTTTTTAACCTTAATTCTACCTATGGAAATCACATTTTCAGACCTCGCCCCATTGTACTGAATCAAACTCTGATTCCCTCTGAGTTTTAACAATCCTTCCCAGCCCATGTGATGCTGATGCACATTGAAGTTTGAGAACCATTGATCTAGAAAAATCCTTCTTCCTCTTAACAACATTCTCTTTTTGAAAAGACTAGGCCAATTTTCACATAGAAGGTCCCGTATATTTTTCTGTGGTAATATGTACCTTGTTCCCCTTCCGCCTGTTTTCCTGTTTAGTAAAAGTTAGATTCTAAGGCTTGATTAGAATTAAATGTTCTCTTAAGGTTTGTTGCATCCTTTACACTGTATCATGCCAGGAGGCCAGTGTCTGTTGTCCCATTTCGTGGTGCTGGGTTTGATAACTGCATTAAAGTAACAGTAGCCTGTTTCCTCTGTGATAGGAGTTGGGGGTGGGGGGCGGTGCAGGTTGGTGTTTAGCAGCAATCAGTTGGGCGATTCACTGGTATCCGATTCCTCATCAACTTTTAATCTAATGGTTTTATTCTGCAGTTAATGGGTGTACTGTTCTATTTGTGTCAGGTCAGGTTTGTGTTGTTCAAACCTGCTGACTCCCTCCTTTTTTTATTTGCTTGCTCCATTGATTACTGAGAGGTCAGTTAAAATCTTTTTTAGTTCTAAGTTTTTTTGCTTTATATATTTGGAAAATATGTTATTTGCTGCATAAACATGTAGAAGTGTTACATCATGTTAAATTGATTCTCTATCACTTTTCAATGTAAGATAGCCTCTCCAATGTTTGCTTGGTGTATCTTTTTTTTTTTTTTAAAGATTTATTTATTTATACATACAAGAACTGGGGTATAGGCTAGAGATGCAGGGGGTGAGATGATTCACCAGAAACAGAGTGGGGAAGAGAACAGACAGACTGACTGAAATACACTGCTGAGGGGAGTAGCAGGTGAGATAGGAGAGGTCTGTCTCACCATGTGGGCAGCTCCCTGGCCAGCCGGAGATCAAACTCGTGCTGCAGAGGCTGCGGATTGCCTCGTAGTGCAGTGCTTAACCCCTTGCGCCACCAGGGAGGCTCTTGCTTGGTGTATCTTTTTCCAACCTTTTATTTTTGACCTACTGTGGCCTCAGGGTTAAATTATTTCTCTTATAAACGTCACATTTGAGGGGGGTGTCTAATCCGATAATATTTGCCTTTTACTAGGAAGGTTTTCTTCTTTGTTTATAATTTATTGGTCCTAGTGTGATCTTTAATTTTTGCCTCCTTTATTCCATTTTTCTCTCTGTTTGATTTTTAATAATACATTTTTATTTTTTTAACTGCTTTTTTTTTTTTTTTTCCCAAATACTCACAGTGTGGTTTATTATGGTGAAGGGATTAAAATCGACCAAGGGGAGAAGACAAGAGTCCAGGGAAGTTCCAAGCTCATATTTCTAGCTGTTCTCTCCCAGGGAAGCCATTCTTTCCCAGTGGAGCTACCTTGTTCAGCAACACCATGTGACAGAGTGCATTTCTGGCCAGGGGCGCTCCCTCACGCCTCGGGGTACAGAGCCTTTATTGGGGCTTGGTCAGGCAGACTGGTCACCTGCCTGCTCACATAGCTGACCTCGCTCGCTAGACCTTGGGAGATTGAGTTGATAACGTGAGGCCCACATTCGCCACCATAGATCACATTTTTAGACTGCTCTTCATGACCCAACAACAAAAACTCTTTATCAGTTAAGATATCCCAAGGACTTAGAGATAACCCCTAAGATCCAAGGGCAAAGACCTGTCACCGAGCAAAGGTAAATTCTTTTTTTGTTGTTTTGTTAGAACTTTTTCTTCCTTTTTAAAAAAATTGTGGTATATAATCGGTTATATTAACTTTGGGTGGTATATCACGTAATATCTGATAGTTGCCATTATCAGCATACATAGTTACAAACTTATTGTTCTGCTGAGAACTAAAGATTACTCTCTCAACAACTTACAGTATTAACCCTAGTCACGCTTTACCTTATTTATCTTTATTGGTTGTTGTTAATATTAAATTATGCTCACTTGGGATGTGCTCAAACATGTTACTGGAATGAGAGTGGTAGTGTGGGGATAGGCAGGGATGTGGCTGCCTGGGGCAGGCAGGGATGTGGCTGCACTGAGAGGGACGTTTCCAGGGTCTGACCCATAGCCTAACTGACATAAAAACCAGATCTTGTTGGCCCTTCCAACACCTACTGTCCCCCCGAAAAGCTTGCTTTGCAGTGGGTGAACTTGGACGCCAGGAAGCTCCTTAGAGGGTCTTAGAATGGAGGTTGAATGAACTCAAGCCAGGCCTCACAGCCTTTGGGACAGGCTGGCCAAGTGGTCAGCCAGATGAAACATCTGACCAGCACTTGGGTCTTCAGACCCACCCCTTACTAGGAGCACATTAACTCCCTCATTTCCTCTAGTCCCTCTGTTCTGCCTCTCTTTTTTTTTTTATTTTATGTATTTTTATATCATTTTTCATTTTTGCACAATGTATGCATTTTCATCTTGGTTATATTCCCCATACAATTCCCACCCCCCTTATATTGACCCTAATCCCCAGGAAACTTACCCATCTCTGCTCTTAGTTTAGCTCCCAGGAAGCTCTCTGATAGCTCATTTCTGAGTTTTTCTGGGAGTTATGTCATGCTCCTTGCATCCTGTGACACTTCCTTATCAGCAGTGTCAGTGGTGGGGGGAGGGTGTGAGAGTGGGGAGAGAGACAACTCAAGCACTGCAATTAGAATACAGGAGAAAAAGCAGTGCAAGCTTACACCTTCCCCTGGTGGTGCACAGCAGCAGAGCTCACCTTATCTGGCATGTCGCTCTGGAGAATGCCAGCATGGCTTTTCCTTTCTCTTCTCTTCAGTGTCAGCCTGAGGTTTCTTAGGCAGTGGGGCCAGATCCAAGACTCAACCAAGTCTGTCTGAGAGCCTCAGTCTCCTCTTCTGTAAAATGGGGTGACTTAGTGCCTCCCTCCAGAGAGTGATGTGAAAATCAAAGCCCTCTTAGCTCTTCCGACTGGAGACTAATGGGCATCTGAGGGACACCAGTCATCAGTACTTTTTGGGAGTTGCAAGTCCACCTTATCATGAAAGTAGAGTGTAGCGGTTGGGTGTCTACACTGCGATTCAGTCCTGGAGGCTCCTGGGACAGGAGCAGCGGGCCCAGTTGAGATCTTCAGTTGCTATAATACCTCCCTGATGTGAGTGTTCAGGAGGCCCCTGGCTGGAAGGAGAGAGTCTGAAAGTGGCCTTAGCTGCCATTAAAGATAGGTGGGGAAGGGTTCCTGGACCCTCTCTGGATCTGGCTCCTCGGGTTGGGAACATGTCACTCTGTCCTACATCCCTGACCTTGTCTCCTCCCCTCCCCCAAATTGAGAAGCTTGGGCTAAAGGACTTTGATTTTGTTCAAAGATAGGAGGTCAGGCTCCAAGTCTGGCCAGGACAGGAGCTAAATCCTAATGGTGTGGTGACCTGGTGCTCCCACATTTGTCCTTGGCTTTGTTGGGGGTAAACTAAGGCCTTGTGTCTGAGCCAAGGTTGCTTTTGTTCAGAAGGCAAGAATGAGACACCAGCCTCCCTGTGTGGTGCTTAAATTCTCCTTCATTCCCTCCTCTCCCTTCGACTGGCACCTGGGCAGCCCTTTGTGGAGTGGAGGACTGTTAGCCATGGATGAGCACCAAATGCCCATCTGCAGAGCGAGACCTGCTTACAGTGACTCCTGTATAAACAAGAGTTTGGTCGGGCCTGGATTGCTTCCTAATGTCTACTGCCAGCATATATGTGTGAGGAGAGTAGCTGAGCCTCGGTGGGGTATAGGGGATCCCAGCCCAGTGAACCCCATCCCCTCCCTGTGGACCAGGGGGTGTTGGTATCTACAAGTTAGCTCCTTACACTGCATCTTCTGCCCCTCGTGGAAAAGACCCAGGTGAGACCCTGACTGGCCCATTGCTGTCCTCGGCTGCTGGCTGGCAGTGTGATGAGGCTCTTCATGCCCCGGCTGCAGGCTGCCTTCTCCCTGCGCTGTTTCCATCTCCACCTCCCCTTCCCTGCAGTGGGGTTCCACGTGTGCCTGTCCACTGGTGCCCGGCTGCGAGGGAAGCTGGGATGTGCCCGCCCAGGCTATTTTTACCCAGCCCTGTCCCCACAGAGCTGTTCTTTGGCTCTGAGCTACTGCCTGGGGAGTGAAGCTATTGCCAGGACTGGGGGTGGATGAGCTGGAGCCTCAAGCCTCCCGGACTCCCTTGCCCAGGCAGCATCTCATCCTAACACTTATTAAAGGGTGTAATTAACGTGCAGAGAGACCTTCCAAGAGAGTGGGCAGAAGACCACCCTCGGGGGAGAAAAGACACACTTGGCATTTGGAGGGCAGGCTTTGCAACTGACGAAAGTATTCTGGAAGCTGAACCTAACTTACCTCTGCTGAGTGTACAGTGTCAGGGGAGAAGGAGGGTCAGAGGAGAGGGTCCCAGGGCTAGAAGGAGGCCAGCAGGCCAGGATACTCCCTGGTTGTCTTTCCTCACACACAAAGACAACAGCTCAGGTTTACCGAGCGCTTTCTGTGAGTTTAGTCAGCCTAAGGTCACAGAGCAGAGTGGAATTTGGACCCACTCAGTCCACCTCCAGAGCTTGCTCCTAAAACCACTTTGCCCCCTCTTCTCTGCCAGGTTTCAGCATCTGAGAGTACGCGGCACTGTTTTAGACTTTCTATAATCTTCCAGTTAGGTTTTCCTGTCCCTGATTTTAGATGAGGCTCATAAGCTGAACAACTTACCCGGGGTCACCCCGTTGGCTCTTCCCAGCTCACCTTACCCAGCTCAGGTATCCAAACAATTCCACCTACATGCTAATCACCTACCATGTGCTTTCTATGTTGCTGACATTGGGGGCTCACATGCAATGCTCCCCATGGCTACCTCGTAAGGCCTTCCCTCTCCAAGGGAATGTAGAACTGGGGTTACCTGGTGTCCCTGCCCTCTGTGCATTAGCTACCAGGAAAATATGGAGTAATAGTGTTTGTGACTTGAAGGCAGCATCCCACAGGGGCCAGGTGGGTGAAGACCAGATGAAGTGATGGAGTCTGGGCCCCGCTGCTCCCCTTGCTGAGAATGTGGACAGTGGGGCATTATCAGCTATTCTGAAATTTGGATACCCTCTCCCATGGGTGTTGATTCTTGGCCTTTTCAACAACTGTAAATTCAGCCCATGCCAACTTCCTACAAAGGAAGAGCTGGCTTTTGGGTGCACACTGCTTTCAAGACTGGAGAGGTACACCACAGACAAGCTGTGTGCCTCTAGGCTCCCACTTCCAGCCAGGCCAGATCCATCCAGCCCCTGCTGGAGACCACGTAGGGACATGGAAGGGGATGCTGTGGCACAGATCTGCCAGAGCAGCTGACTGGGGCCTGTTTCCCCTGAGCCGCAGAACTCTCCAGAAACCCCCGGTCTTGGATAAGTATCCAGGCCTAGCCTCTTGAGGAGGCCATACCTCCTGGCCTCCTGTCTGACCAGCACAGATCTGTGGTAATAGTAGCAGCTCAGCATGTGTAACATACAGCCAGGGCCAGATCAGGATCTATTGTCTCACAGCTACTGACTGGTTCTTGTGAAAATTGTCGTGTGTGACCCTTAGAATAACGTCTGAGGTAAAGGTGACTGTCCCTGTTCTATAGGTGAGGAGTCAGCAAACTCCATTTGCTCAAGGTCATGCTTGTGTGCGGCTGGGCCAGTGAGGACTAAAAAAAAACCCAGACTGCCAGCTCCCAAGGATGTCCCACTCACAAGGATGTCCTGGGGCTCCTGGAGGACACTGCAACTACTTTAGCTCTGCTACTTCCCGGACCCCTCAGTAGGGTGGAAGGAGAGGGCAGAGTGGTCTGGACATAAGCCAACCACAGTGAGGAGCCATGTGTCCTGGGTCCCAAGGGACAGGCTCCTGGAGAAAGAGTCACTCATAGCTATTCCTCCCTGCTGCCTGCTGAGGACACTGTCCCTTAAGGGCCCCCAAAAGACTAGACACACCCTCTCTGTGAAAGAGGGTGATCCTACTGCCTCTGATCCTACTGCCTCTCCAAAGCAGGGTCCAGAACCCTGGCTGTCCCCTCACATGCACTTCTGGAAGGAGCACACTCTGTCGGGGCAGAGCTGGACGTTGACTGTGTGGCATCAGGTAGCGGTTGGCTCTCTGGGTCTCCGGGTTCTCAGCATAGAAACACGGATGCAGCCTGGGGTGCCCTGTTGGAGTGATACCCTCCTCCCACCCCCAAGCAGCTCTCACGGGAGGACCCTCCCTCCCAGCACTGCCACAGCCCAGATTCCCATTACCTAGAACCAGACTTGGGTGTGTGTCTAGACTCCGCTGGAATTTTACAGCAGTCTTAGGAATCGCCTAGCCACCCCCAAGCCATTAATATTTAGCTGGTCCACATTCTGGAAACCCTCCCTCCCTTCTCTCAGAAGTGTATGTGGCATGGGGATTTTCCAGGGCCCCAGTGAGGTCTGGCTGTAGGTGACTTGGCCTTGGGAAGCCCTTGTCCGATCAGGTATCTTCCCAGGGCATCCCCTGTGGGGATGATCTTTTTATTATGGATAAGTCCCTCCTTTTCCTCTACAGCTTTATCTAAAAAACAGTAAAGAAGAAACTGGCTCAGCAGCACCCATCTTAGGCCTAGTGCTACCCCTTCCCCTCCCTCCCACCCCCCATGCCGCCCTTCTCCAGAGTGCCCGGGCAGGATGGGAGCTGGGCCCACACCAGAGCCTCAGGGTGGAGTACATGTGACAGGGCCACTGTGGTCAGATGCCAAACAGCACTGCCCCCACCAACCAAGGTATAGTTGCTTTTCTTCTAAGTGGTTCTGTATTATTTTAATTTAGGGGGAAACTATTAGAAATGGTTTTGAAGTTATGATTAAAACTTCCACTTGCCTTAGGCAAACAACTGGGGGTTGAATGAAAAGGTGTTAATGTAGGAAGCAGCTAATTTTAAAACAGAAAGCCTGGCTCGTTGGAGGGAAATAGGGAGATTAGTGAGAGGGTGGGTGAGGGGCCTGCCTGCAGGTCTCAGCAGGGCCTTCTGGAGGTGGGAAGTTCCCAGGCAGCCCCCTCCCACTCAGAGCCTCATCGTCCCCAAGCATCGGAGAAGATGAATCTTTAATGTTTGTCTGAATGCTGCCTCGCAGAGCTTCCCGTGAGGGGTGAATAGGTGTGCATGCATGAGAGTAACAGGATGTTTTGGCAAGTGTGGAGGGCCAGGTGGATATGAAAGCGAGAATATGCCTAAGGATGTGATGGTCTTATTGGGGAGAGGGGGGCTGACCCTTCTGCTGCCCACCTGAGACAGGCTGCTCAAGGCCACTTGTTTCCACTTTGGTCAGAGCCTGTGTGATTTGCCAGGAGTGTGGGTTTGTTGGGGGACAGCTGGTGAGAAGAGCCTGTGGTCCCTACCTGCACACGTGAGTTGGTCGTCTTGGGATATTTTGTCTGGCAGAAACTCAGCCTCCTTGTCTCGGGGTTCAGTGAGGCGAATGTGAGTTGGCTAGCAGCCAAGTCAGACACCTGAGGAGCGCTTGGCAGGCCCCACTCTGGACTTTGCTGACATGGTGTCATGGGCCCTAGGGAGTCCCAGCTCAGTCCTAGTCCAGCTTCTAGTTCCTGTGGAGCCCTAGGCAAGTCATTTCACCTACAAAGAGGGGAAAAGAGACCCAGCTCAGGCCTGTGAAGATCAGAACAAATGTCTGCTTGCGCAGTGGGTGAGACCTTGTGTCAGGGCCAGGGCTGGGGTGCTGGCAATGCCTGCTTTGCGCTGGGTCGGTAAAACACTTGCTGTGGAAGGAACAGAATGCAAGCATTGCCCCACTGAGCCACTACTCTCTGGGTGCTAACCCCGAGTTTCCTGCTGGAACTCAGAAGTGGGCAGCATTTGGTGGGGTTCCCAGGCTTCATAACTGGTGACAAGACCAGTGATGTGTGCTCTCCTCATCATCACGATGGGGTTTGAAATCCCAGGAAGTGTGGCTGGCAGCAATGACAACTGGAAGCAAGCGTGTGGTGGCCAGAGACAGGTGGTGCTTCTCTCTGGGCCTCGGTGTCCTCATTAGTAAAACGGGCATAAGAAGTGCTGTCCCTGAAGAGTCATCATGAAGCCCACATGAGATCATGCATCAGCTCCCAGCTGGCTGTCCGGAGCTTGGTGGCTGTTTAATAAATGCTGGTTTCCCTTTATTTCTACCACGGTGCATCTTTGGGCTTGCAGACAAAGTTTTCTCAGGATACAAGAACTGATTGGGAGCCACATGGGGTTGGATTGGTGACATCCAAGGGCTGTGTGAACACTAGGGGTGATTTTAATTACATAGCTCCTCTACCTTCACAGTCGGGGGCCTGCCTGCCTGATGTGAATTTTATTGGTCCAGCTGGTGCTTGGGCTGCGGGTGGCACAGGCAGGAGGAGCAAGCTCACCAATTGCCATCTCTTCTTAGCCCAAGGGTGTCCTGGTGGGACAGATCCCCCAGGAGGGCTACTTGCTCACTGGCAGCAGCAGCAACAGGTGGCGGGCACTCCCACACCTGATGCTCACCTCTGCTCAAATGTCCCCGAGTCTGCTCTTGTCTGGGACGCTAGAGGCATTCACAACCTTGTGGCTGTTACCTTTCCTGTAGTCTTGGTGTGTCTGCCGACCCTCTCCCAAGAGTGCGCCCCGAAGCCTTGGGGATAGGTCAACATCAAGGGGTGCCAGTGGAAGCAGTGCCATGCAGAAGGTACCTGCCTTCTCAGGGGCACACCAAGAAATGGTTTGCAGAGAGCTGCCTGTCAAATGAGGATATGCGTGGGCTAAAAGCAAGGGCTCATTTCCTATAAGGTGGTTTTAGAAAAAAGGGCCAGGCACATCTTGATTCCACACTTACACTGTGCTGTGCTGTGTGCCAGGCAACGGTGGGCAACTCTGACCCAAAGCTCAGAATGGAAGTTTCTGGTGGTCTTGCTCCCATGTGGCCAGGCAGGGTCAAAGTAGACCATCCCCACGGGACCCACATCTCGTGGCCAGGATTTATTCACTAAGCCCTTAATGTGACACAATGACCTGGTAAGATTCCGCCACGCCCCGTGGCGTGAGATTCAGAGCAGTCCCTCTATTTGTCCAGAGTCGTGGCCAGTGGATCCCATGTGTCCCAGTGGATCCCCACACTGTGCTTCATCAAATGCACCTAGGCCAGGGTCATTGTTCTTGGTGACATTCATTGTACCCTTTCCTCAGTCATGAAGAAGCTGTGGCCTAGTCACTTGGTGTCCTGTGCAGACTGTGACAGGGACCCAACAAACTGCCTGGGTGCACTGTGGCCTTCTCCACGGATCACTGTCTCTGCGGATTCTGGCTCCTCCCTGGGTCTCATGACAGCAGTGACCTGCCAGATGTTCTCATTCTTGGGATCTCAGGGTCTGGGTGTTCCCACAGCCCAGTCTCCACCGCCCCTGGCCCTGCTGGCATCATTGCCTGCTGAGGGATGCTAAGCCTTGCACAGTCAGCCTTGCTCATTCTGTCCCTCTCTTTCTTTCCCAGGGCAGCGAGGTGCCAGGTCCCACATTTGCTGATGGCGAGCTTGTCCCTGTCTTCTTTCCCGAGGATGAGGAGGAGGCTATGATGCTGGCCCCGCCTGAGGGCCCCTCAGAGTCAGACATGGACAGCCCCATGGAGAGCACCCAGAGCCTGGAGGGGTCAGTCGGGAGTCCCGCCGAGGAGAAGGATGGGGGGCTCGGGGGCCTATTTCTGCCAGAAGACAAGTGAGTTAAAACGGAAACTCCTTGACATGCAGCTCGGGAGACGCGCTCAGGGTCGCATCTCAGGCATTCGTCCCACGCATGTTCTCAGTATCAAAACCCTAACCTTAATATTTATCAGTACCCTAAATACTCATCAGTAGGGCTAGTTCTAGAATTTTAGGCAACACTGCAACATCATTTTAATTGACAGTTTAAGGACAGGGATAATATCTCAGGTTTTGTTTTTTTTTTTTAAAGATTTATTTATTTATACAAGCACTGGGTACAGTCAGAAGCACGGGAGGGTGAGAGAATTCACCAGAGCCAGAGCAGACTGATGAAATACACTGCTGAGAGGAGCAGCAGGTGTGGCAGGAGAGGTCTGTCGGTCCATGTGGGACCCGCCTGGTGGCCGGGGATGGAACCGGTGCTGCAGAGGCTGCAGGCACTTCGCGGCCCAGCGTTCAACTGCTGCGCCACCAGGGGAGGCCCTATCTAAGGTTTTTATTTGCCAGATCTTTTTCCTCTTTCATACAATAGTTTCAGAATGACACTACCAACTATATGAGAAGTAAAAATCATTCAAGAGCCTTTGCCCCATAGGTTTATAAATATTTTTTCTAATTCTAAAGGAAATACACACTCAACATAGAAGAACTGTAAAATAGAAAAATCACAATGAGCAAAAATTATTTATAATCCACAACCCTTATATTATCAATGTAAACATTTTAGAATATTTCTTTTTAAAAATAATGATCTCAGGGCCTCCCCGGTGGTGCAGCGGTTGAGCGCTGGGTTGCGAGGCTGCCCGCGGCCTCTGCGGCGCCGGTTCGATCCCTGGCTGCTCCCCGGCCACCAGAGGAGGGTCCCACATGGCGCGCAGACCTCTCCTGCCACCCGCTGCTCCCCTCAGCAGTGTACTTTGGTCCTTCTGCCTGCTCTGCTCCCTGCTCTGGCTCTGGTGAATTCTCTCACCCTCCCGCGCTTCTGACTGTACCCAGTGCATGTATAAACAAACAAACAAACAAACAAAACAAATAAATAAATAAATAAAACATGCCTCTATAAAAAAAAAAAAAAAAACATTAAAAAAAAAAATAATGATCTCAGTTTTTAAAAAGCAGTTTACATAGATGTCCATGGAGTATGATCTTAGTTTTGTTAAGGAAATCTACAGATTAGAGGATACCTAGAAAAAATTATTCCAGGGAATTAATTCTTCCTGCATGGTGGGATTATTGCTTATTTTAATTACTTCCCACCTTCTCTGCTGTGTATTCTATATTTTCTTTATAAATAATGCAGTCTCATAAGAAATTTTATTTTAAAGTAACACTGAAATCTAGTGACTTCCCAATGGAGCAGTGTCCGCATTTAGTTGGTGTCAGTGGTGGGAGTCTCTTCCCTCCCAGCCCCCACTGACTCTCTGGAGGGAGGAGATAGTGCTGTGGGGTGACAGGCAGTAGCCACCCCCGTGGCCACAGAGGCTGGGGTGTTTGAGGCTGGACCACCCACATGTCAGGAGAAAGGTGATGGGCATGGCTGAACAGAAATTTGAAAAGGGAAGAGAGTGGTTCCCAATATTGGCTGAACCGTGTGAAATTGTCAATTTTAAATAATTTTTGACCTTCCCAAAAAAGACAGTTTCATGTAGTTTGACCTAATATATTTTCTCGGTGCTGGGATGGGGCCTTTGGGAGTCCTGTTGTGCCCAGGGAGTGGAGTACCTGAGAGCAGCCAAGCCAAGGACAAGTAGTCTCAGACATCTTCTGACCACTGGGCTAATCATTTGCCATTTGATCATTCTCATTGTTTTCTGGGACCAGCCACCAGGAGGCAGCCAGCAGTAGGTGCCCAGAGTTCTAGTAAAATTTATAGGAGAAAGAATTGAGGAGTATGGTTAATTCAACTGAGATAAATAAGTAGATTTAAAGAATAGAGTGAAGGTACTGGGAGTTGTGATCTTTTATTAACACTGTGGGGTTCCTCAGGGGCACAGTTTGAGGGTTACTGCCATCACCCATTACATGCTTTTTTTACTCTTTCAGGTTTCCCATTTTTTGAGTGTGGGGGCTTAGTAGGTTGGAGAAACCCTAATTTATGAGTAACAATATCCAGAAATTACTGCATGGCGATGATGAATTATATTTCTCTTTATTTATGTGTATATATATAATTTTATTTTTATTTTTTAAAGATTTATTTATTTATTTTATACAAGAACTGGGGTACAGGCCAGATGCACGGGCAGGTGAGAGGATTCACCAGAGACAGAACAGGGAGCAGAACAGGCAGACTGACGAAATACACTGCTGAGGGGAGCAGCGGGTGTGACGGGAGAGGTCTGCTGCGCCATGTGGTACCCTTGCCGGCCGGGATCGAACCAGCGCTGCCGAGGCTGCAGACAGCTTCATAGCGCGTCGCTCAACCGCCTGCATCACCAGGGGAGGCCCTGTACTTCTCTTTATACTTAGGTTGTAGACAGGGCTCAGCTAGCCCCCAATACTGTCGCAGGCCACAGGGGAGTCTCCCAGGGGAGGCGCCAGGGCTTAAGGTCTGTGACCCCAGTTCTTTGGAGTTTGATACCTTTGAGCTAGAAAACCCCACCATATACTGAGAGAAGTGTCTCACCTAGTAACTTGTTGTTTATTTTTAAACTTCATTTCATTATTTAAGGATTACAAGTCAATAAATAGAACTTGAGAAAGATAGAAAAAATAAGAATGGAGGGAAAATAACTTCCTTTACTCACAGTCCCATCACCCTAACCCAAGCCCTCTTAATTTTCCACATGTATTGCCAATACTTTTTATAAACCTTCCAACAAGGATTTGATAGCCTGTAATTTAATCATTCAGTTCTCTAATATGTTATAATTGAATGCCTATAATTTAATGTGGTGGTAGCCAAGACATTAGGTTGTAAGCTATGTTTTGCTGCTCAGAGTAGCATTGCTTTGAATCTCTCTCCTACAGAAATACTTTCTGGGGTGAGATATTTCCCTTGGAATATAGTCCCCAAAGTGCAATTACCGGGTCAACAGGTCCAAATTTCATGAGCCTCCTGGTCCCGGTAGCACTGCCAGTCTTCCACCCCGGGCTGTAGATGGCATCACTGATCAAGCCTCCCCTCACATGGCACTGTCTGGCCCACAGGGCCCTGGTGCACACTCCGTCTGTGACGACGTCAGACCTCTCCACGCACTCCACCACCTCACTCATCAGCAACGAGGAGCAGTTTGAGGACTACGGGGAGGGGGATGATGTGGACTGTGCCCCCAGCAGCCCCTGCCCCGATGATGAGACCAGGACCAACGTCTACTCGGACTTGGGGTCTTCAGTGTCTTCCAGGTGACTGCTTGGTCTGGAATGGTATTTAGGGGCCATGAAAAATGGCAGAACCAACCCAATCTCATCCCATGGGAGTTGGGGGGCCAAGGTCCTGAGCTACATGAGTTCTACATCTGGGGCTTAGGGGTGCTCCCTTTGCACTCTGGGGATCTGGAATTGCCCCTCTTTGCATCTTGGGAAGAAAACAATCAACCAAGGAGACTGCAGACTTAGGTCTTTGTTATCCTGCTTCCTAGAACTCAGTGTTCAAGTAGGACCCAGGACCCAGTAGGTCCTTTCAAGCGACCTACTGTGACACCTTCCCACACACCTGAGTCATGAGTTACTCTGACATTAGCTCTCAGCTGCCTTGTCTCTGAAATGGGTACAACCCATTGGCTTCTCTTTGAGAGTGCTGGAGGAGGCCAGATCTGCCAGTGTATTTTCATTCCCTCCCCTTGCATCTTTGGGCTGCACGCATCTCCTGGGACCAGGGGATCCAGCACAGGAAGCGGAGCAGGATGGGGTTGGGCACCAGATTGGGTGGCAGTGAAGAAAGTGGTTTCCTGTTCTCTCATGAACCAGCGCGGGGCAGACACCGAGGAAAATGCGGCACGTGTACAACAGCGAACTGCTGGATGTTTACTGCTCTCAATGCTGCAAGAAAATCAACCTGCTGAATGACTTGGAAGCCCGACTAAAAAACCTGAAAGCCAACAGGTGAGGCCCCAGGACCCAGCAGAGTGGGGGAGGCCCAGCTGGATTTAGGGAGAAGCAGGCAGCAAGGCAGCCCTTGGTAGGTGAGAGCACGCTGAGTGGGCTTTTTTACGCACAGGAGAGCTGGGGTGCTGTTTCGCAGAACCAAGTTGATTAGTGAAGTCTCATCAGTGGGAGGGAAAGAACCCATCCCACTCTTTGGTTTTTGCAGTAGGTGTAAGGAGTAAATGCAGAGTGAGGAGCAAACTAGAGCACCCTGTTCAGTGACCATTTCTTTTCTCTCCCTCTCTCTCCAGCCCCAACCGAAAGATCTCTAGCACGGCCTTTGGACGGTAAGCCCCCCTTGTGGAGACGGGTTGAATGCTGTTCCCCTAGTTGTGCTCCTGCTGCTAAGTCAGTGACTGGGTCCATGCCCAGACCCAGGGCAGTACCAGCAGGTCAGCCAGAGAAGACGCACTTCGAAGAAGTGCCTCTTCCCTGCTTCCTTGTCCCTTTGGCAGCAGTTGGCATCTCCAAACCCTCAGCCCCTGCAACCTCAGGCTGGCACAGTGGCGAAGCCCCAATAGACACAGCCTAGCCCACAGCTGTCAGTGTCCTTCCTCATGCCCTAGAGCTGGCAGTATACTCAGAGACCCTAGACTTCCTTGCAGGCAGAGATGGGGGTGTGAGTGGGAGCCCATTAGAGCTGACCTCTGTGCTCAATAAAATCCTTCATAGCTGACATCCCCAACTGCCAGGACCCCATTGGTTCTCCGGCAGACTGGCCCCAGTTCCACACCCAGGGCTCCAGGAGCTTCTGACAAGCTGGGGTAGGACAGTCTCTGGCCAAGACCCTGCTCCTGTCTCAGGAGTGGAGTGGCAGCTGAGTCAGCCCATTTCCAATTCCCCCCAGCAACCCGCTGCCCTACACAGTCTGGATAGGTCTCCCCACTTTGCCCTCCCCAGAGATATGGCAGAGCCAAGTTGGTGGAGGGAAATGGATCCTGTTCTCAGCCTTGTGAGGCTTGGCCCCTCTGCTGGGATTGTGGAGCCAGGCCACCTTCAATGGGGGGGTTTCCTACCTCACTGGTCACTGGTAGCCACTGTCTGGAATGCTGAGGTAGAAAGGATTCTGAGGCAGCAGGAAAGAGCTGTGGTGGATTGGCCATGTCTGCCAGGGGCCAGGAGGGGCAGGGTGGCCCATCTCCTGTCCTCTGAATTGCATGACCTCTTGAGTTCAGAGGTCAGGCAACTCTTCAGAGGTCAGGAACAGCACTCTTTCGAAGGGGGTTCCTGGCACCTCTTTGAAGTAATGGTTGCTCGTCCAACCAAATGAACTCCACCCCTGCAGGCAGCTCATGCACAGCAGCAACTTCAGCAGCAGTAATGGCAGCACTGAGGACCTATTCCGAGATAGCATCGACTCCTGTGACAATGACATCACGGAAAAGGTGAGCTCTGGGCGAGTAGCGGAGGGACTTGATGTGTGCATGCTCCATGGGGGGGGGAGGAATGCCCCAGGCTACTGTCTGGGGATTTGGGAGGCCCTGTTCCTGAACAGGAGTTTTGGGGGTAGGTGGCCCCATCATTTGTGAGCCCATTCCCACCCAACATGACTGTTCTCTTTATTCACGGTCAGTTGGAAGTCATCGGCCCCACAGTTTCTAAGTTCTCAGTCCTATACACTCAAAAGTTTTCTCTCCCCATGCCTCAACCCTGCATTGTAGGTCAGCTTCCTGGAAAAAAAGGTGACAGAGCTGGAGAATGACAGCCTCACCAACGGGGACCTGAAGAGCAAGCTAAAGCAGGAGAACACACAGCTGGTACACAGGTCAGGGGCTGGGCACGGGCTCTGGGGCCCTCGGCTGTGACTAGGAAACTGAACATCTTTGACACATCCCCTGGCTTCAGGGCTCTGCTGATGTAAGGTGCCCAGGAGGACAGGTCTTTGGGGGCAGGAGATGAGCTGGAGCTTGACCTTGACCCCCGGGTCTATAGCTCCTAGGTGGTTCTAAGGCAAGAGTTGGGATCCACTCTTCTGTCTCCTTGTCCTGTAAAGATAAGACCCTCACCTCTTTTTCTGGGGACAACTCTGCAGAGGGAGAGGCTGGTGAGTCAGTGGGAAGCATCCAGACATTGCTCTGCTGTCCCCATGGAGGCCCACTGAGCTTGACTATGATGAGGGTTGTATAGGGTTTAGCTGTCCTTGCAGGATATACTGAAATTTGAAGATTGATTGTGACCCAGGGTCTGATCCTCAACCTGGTAGAGTCCAAAGATTGGGCCCTTTTGTACACCCTAGCAGGTCAGCCTCCTAGAGGGACTGTTGCCAGTGAAATGTGCCCCAGATTGACACACCAACTAGGCCACCAGTAGGAGGTGAGACATCCATCGTGGGGCTTGGCCTTTTCTCTAGTCTCGCATGCTCAGGGCCACTAGCCAGGACATGACCACTTTTGGAGTCAGGTGCCCAGTGAGCCGAATTACTGACCCAGAGGGATATTGGCCAGGAAGGAATAGAGCAGAAAAAGGAGGTGAGATCTGAGGGCTGTTTCATCCAGAATGGCAAAGCCTGCCCTGAGACATCTGCCTGTTGGGCACAGCCCTGCAGCTTGGGAACCCCTGGCTGGATCTGCCCTCCCCAGCCCGTGTGACCAACACCCCCTCCTTAGATGCTGTAGTGTTGCTAATCTGTCTGTCAGCATTGCTGCTGACCCACAGGCCTGGCAAACACCACTATGTCCCACTTCAGGGAGTTCATAACTCTCCATGGCTGCAGCCTGGGTTGGGGTGAGAAGGCCACGAGAGCTGGCCCTGGACTGGAATCTGTGCCCCTCTCCTCAGGGTGCACGAGCTGGAGGAGATGGTGAAGGATCAGGAGACCACTGCTGAGCAGGCCCTGGAGGAGGAGGCCCGGAGGCACCGCGAGGCCTACAGCAAGCTGGAGAGGGAGAAGAACACTGAGATTGAGTTGCTCAACACCAGGTGCACAGGCGCCGGGGCCTTTCCACACAGACCCCTGCCCTTGCTCGCCCCTCACTCCTGGTACAACCTGTGGGGCAGGGCTGTCCCCATTTATAGAGGGAGAGCCTCCTGTCCTGACTGCTATACTCCTAACACCCAAACACAGGGACACATTTTCCAGGAAGTCTGTAAAATATTCGTAGCCGCATTGTTTGTGTTAGGTAGACGTGGAAACAGCACTCTTATCAATAAGAAACAGAACTGGTCCTGCCCAAAGTCCTGGGCTGGATGTAATGTTCAGGCTTGGAGCGCCCCCTGCTGTCAGACCCTCCCCTGACCCAGGGGCCAAGGTAAATGGAAAAGCAGGGCAGGGCTCCTGCTGGGTCCAGGCCAGGGAATAGCCGTTAGGACCTGGAGCAGTATTAACTAGGGGTATTAACTAGGGGTTCATTTTAACTTTTCCCTCATATTCTAGAAGCTGCTGTTTTGCATGTATTTGTGGAAGCTGGTAGCTCATAAAGCATTGTTGCTCGGCTTCTGACAGCTAGCCAGGTGAGCTAGCCTGAAAGAGGTGACTGGCACATGGGTGCTGAAGAAGGCAGCCTGAGAGTGGGCCAGAGACCCTATCCCTTGCACACTCCTGGGGGCACCCTTTACGTATCATTTGCAGCCAGTGCACCAGAGCCATGCAGTGTGCATGCATCATTCCTCACCCTCTCCACTATCCCAAATATCCTGTGAAGTGACTTGTCAGAGCTGTGGCCTGGCCTGGAGGCCTCTCCTGGGGGCAGTGGAGCCAGGCAGCCATCTGTCCGGGAAGGAGGAAGAGCCAGTGGGAAGGACGGGGAGTGCCCTGTAGGAAATGGTCAGAAATCACCCTGTGCTGTTCTGGTGCCGCAGACAGTTCTGACCTGGGTGTCCTGGCTCTGTCTTGTCATGGTGTTAACTTAGGACAGTCCCCTCTGGACACTACATAGAAGATTATGACCCCACCAGTGCTGTAGAGACAGCAGCAGTGAGCACTTCACAGAGCCTTGGGGGAGAGTAGAAAACCAACAAGGTCTTGTCTTCAAATTGTGGATTCTAATAGGAGGGCTTTGCCACCAACAGCCACAGGAGGGCTCTCCATTAGCAAAAATACATCCTCCCTGCATTGCCTAGTCTCTAAGGATGTATGCTAAAAAAAAAAAAAGCTCATGTTCTTATTTACAAATGTTTCCTTTTATCAAAAAAAAAAAGATAATTCAGTGTCATTACCTTTTTGCTTTGGATGACAGGACAATATTATCATTTGAACTAATCATTCATGCATGTTCTCTCTCCCCTACCTCTGTCCCTCCTCCTCCACCTTCTTCCACAGGGTGCAGCAATTAGAGGAAGAAAATACTGACCTTCAAACAACAGTGACCCGTCTCAAGTCGCAAGCAGAGAAACTGGATGAGGTGAGCAGTAGATGAGGCATCTCCTGGACTTGGAACTGGAGCTGAACCCCAGAGAGGCAATAGCGGCCACTATAGCCTTTAGTGAAAGAGGTTCTAGTTTCTAGGTTCTAGTTTCTGAGATTCTAATAACATTGCTCTAGTTAAAAAATATATATATGAATAATTTGTCTTTCTATATTTCTAATTTTCCAAATTTTCTGCAATGAATACGTATAGTGTGGGAAAATGAAAAAGGAATGAAGTTAGCTTCTGCTTGGACAGCCTTCCACTGGCATTGTTGACAGACTTGAGAGAGGCATGAGGCTTTTTAGCTGTGTTTCTAGAATCCTCGGGGATCTGTTTCCTTAAACCATGACTTAGAGGGCTATGCCCAGGTGGCCCATTCTGATGACCTGTTTGTCAAGGCACAGACCCCCAGCGAAGTCCCCCAGGGCATTGAGTCCCTTTGGGGACCTGTCCCTCACCTAGTCTCCCTGGCTCCAGGAGCGGCAGCGCATGTCTGACCGACTGGAGGACACCAGCCTGCGGCTCAAGGACGAGATGGACCTGTACAAGCGCATGATGGACAAGCTGCGGCAGAACCGCCTCGAGTTCCAAAAGGAGCGGGAAGCGACGCAGGAGGTGGGTCCCAGGCCGGGGGGTGCCTGGGTTTCCTCCTGTGGCCCTGTTCCCACCAACCAGCCTCTCTCCCATGCAGCTCATCGAGGACTTGCGGAAGGAGCTGGAGCACCTGCAGATGTACAAGCTGGACTGCGAGCGGCCTGGCAGGGGCCGAGGCTCATCCTCCGGCCTGGGCGAGTTTAATGCCAGGGCCCGAGAGGTGGAGCTGGAGCATGAGATCAAGCGGCTTAAACAGGTGGGCCCGGGGGCCTCTGTCCCCACGGGGTGGGTTTCCTGTGAGGCGCCGAGAGGTGTGAAATCACCTACCCGCATGTTGCTGGGCCCTGCTCACAGCCCAGATCGCTTACCTCTGTTTCTGCTGGAGAGCTCAGGGTCTCTCCTGGATGTCCAAAAAAGAAATAAACACACTCTCCTGCCGTTGGTTGACAGGGTGGAAAATGAGACTGCACTCAGCCACAAATTAACGCCTCACTGTGTTAGGGTCTTTGAGAAGCAGCCCCTGAGCTCAAATCCATTTCAAAGGATTCTGGGAACATTCCATAATTGGAGACCAGTCGGGGCAGGGGAAGAGGGGCCAGGAGGGACAGTGACCAAGCGAGAGAGTGGTGGTGGGTGACATCCCGTGTTCAGCCTGAGCCCGGGACAGGCAGCTGCAATAACTGGTATAGCTCTGAGCTGGTCCCAGTGGGGGCAGATGTGCTGTGCTGGTGTCCCACAGGAGCCCTAAAGCTCCAGCCCTTCTCGCCATCCAGGTGGGAGCTTCTGTGGTCCCGGGTCCAAGCAGTTAGGAGCCTGTAGCCAAACGTGGAGCACGGGACTTGGGAAGGGGGTCTGAGTAGGGGCTATGGGGCCTGCTGTCCTTGGGAGCAAGCATGTCCCTGGAAAGAACTAGAACAGCAGCCTGGTGAGCTTTGCCTCAGGAGGAGCCAAAATGCCAGCCCAGAGAACCCCAGACCATCAGTTTTACTCACCAAGGGCCAGAGTTGGAAAAGGAGCCATGAGTGGGGCAGCAGCGTCCTCACACTGGTGTCTCCTCATCTGGCTCACTCACCCTCAAGGAGGAACCATGCTCCTCACTTGACGTTGGCTTCCCTGAGCAGGGCTGAACCTCCTCACAGCCCTCCGAATTCCTCCTCCCCCAAGCCTGGCAAAAGCCACACCATCTATGGGTCTCCTGAGTTGGCTATGACTCACGTCTCAAGGGCTGATGCTGCCCTGATGCTGTGGGAGTCACAATGCCAGAAGTGGGTTCTGGTAGGTTCTAGATACTTCTGGGAGTTGATGTTGCCTTGTCCTATTCCACAGGAGAATCATAAGCTACGGGATCAGAATGATGACTTGAATGGACAGATCTTGAGCCTCAGCCTCTATGAAGCAAAGAACCTCTTTGCCACCCAGACCAAAGCCCAGTCGCTGGCTGCGGAAATAGACACAGCCTCTCGCGATGAGGTAATGTTCCCAACTCCCTTTGGGACCTGGCTGCTCCATTGTGAGTCCTGCCCCTATCCCTACCTGCCATGACAGTGAGCCCAGGCTGCCCTCGGCATGAAAAACAGACCAAGCCCTGGCCCGCAAAAGGTTCTGCATCTGCCCCAAGTGACAGGACAGAGCTGTGAGGCAAAGTAAAACCAGGTCTGATATCATGCATGAGGTGGCGGGAGCACAAGTGTAGGGGCAGAAAGGAGTTTATTTAGGTCTTAGCTCTGCCACAAACATGCCCAAATAACCTGCTGATTTCATCTACCTACATGCTCCGCTTGGCAGTCTTGATTACAAATGCTTTTGGCCAGTATCCTCAACTTTTACCTAAAAATGACCCACAGGGCCTCCCCTGGTGGCGCAGCGGGTCGAGCGCTGCGCTATGAAGCTGTCCGCAGCCTCTTCAGCGTGGCTTTGATCCCAGCCAGCCGGCAAGAATCCCACATGGTGCGGCTGACCTCTTGTCTCGCCCGCTGCTCCCCTCAGCAGTATATTTCAGTCAATCCACCCGTTCTGTTCCCCGTTCTATCTCTGGTGAATCCTCTCACCCTCCCACGCATCTGGCCTGTACCCCAGTTCTTGTATGCATGAATAAAAAAAATCTTTAAAAAAAAATGACCCACATCTGTGCACCTCCACAGACCAATCAACTAGAATCACTGAGTGAGGGGCTGGGTATCGGCATGTTGAATACTTCTTGGATGTAAGCTGAGCTGATGCCTTAGACTCTTGCGTTGGCATCCTTTTGCTGTGGTTGATTTGGGAACCCACCTTGCTCAGGTCCTGCTGAGGCCCTTGGCCACGGGGCACTGCCATCCAGGTATCTGGGCTCTGCCCACACCCCAGCCAAGGGTGACCTCTGACCAAACTTCCTCCCATTCTCTTCAGCTCATGGAAGCCCTGAAGGAGCAGGAGGAGATCAACTTCAGGCTAAGGCAGTACATGGACAAGATCATCCTCGCCATCCTGGATCACAACCCCTCCATCCTGGAGATCAAACACTGAGACCAGGGGATTGCTGCAGAGAGGCCTCGGGACCCAGGACCAAGGAGCAGTCCCTGCCTGAGGAGGGGCCCTGGTCTGGGCCTCACTCCACATTGTCAGTGTACCTGGCCACCATGTAGCGTGTACTGGTGTGTGTGTGGGAGGCCGTGCACACAGCAAGGGGTGAGCATGGGCCAAGACTGTGGGTGATGTCTGTGCAGTTAGCTGTTCGTGTGCTTGGTGGTCCCTTTGCAGAGGGTCCAGAGGTGGGAGGGGGTGAGGTCTGCTATCAGGAATTACTGTAATAACAAGAACTGGAAGCTTATGTTTCAGATACTGGATAAAATGATTCTACCTCTGGGGATAAGGATTAAAAATACTCTGAGTAATGGCTTTCACCCACCCCTATTCTCCCTGGGAGTGGGAGCAAAATTAGGGTCTATTCCAGGAGTCCTGGTGCCCAATAGCCGTGTCCTTATCAGCCTTTTTGACCACCTTTCAAGCCCAGGTGCTCCAGCTCAGAGGAGGAAGGGGCTTCTGCGCCCCCTTGCTGGTGCTCTCTGAGAGGCGTGTGCGCAGGTGTTTCAAGGAGCAGACTCACAGAGGAGCCAGCCTGGGGGTGACCTACATTCTGAGAGTTCTTGGCATTTTTGAAGTTCTCCATATACTTCCACATCTCTGCTGACTTACCTTCCCTTTCTGTTATGTTTTTAAGATGATAAAAAATAAGCAGCAGTTACTTGGGTGTTAAATGCAGGGATGAAAGGGAAGGAGAAAGGGGCTGGGGATAGGGGTGTCTAAGGCACATATTGGCATCTCCCAACCAAAGACATGACTTTCCAGGTGGAGCCCACTCACCTCCCCTAGCCCCTGCCCCATGGTTGCCTTTTAAGAGAAAATCAGGAAGAGACTGTCTGGGTGGCTTCCTCAGGCTGTGAGTGGGCCTTGCTCTCCAGTTTTCTGCAAAGCCTGGTCACAACAGGCCGGGAGGTTCGGCTTTCGGAATCAGAGCTCTGGGCTTGGCTCAGGAGAGCAGCTAGGCCTGTGCTCCAGCTTTTAGAAACGGCCCTGCCAGGGAGCGCTGTGAATGCCTTGCTGCTGGGACACAGTTGGGGAAACTGCTGGGAAACCTTAGTCTTCCATCCTTGTGGCACGTGGTGGGAGCCACACTATGGATTCTTAGTGGGTTCTCTTAGTCCAGGTGACTGGGAGTAGGTATGGTACTTTCTTTGAGTTTTCCAGTTTGTCTAAAATTTTGTATGACTTGTGATCATTTCCTTAATCCATATATTTTTATATAATCCATATGTATGGGTTATAGATAGATAGAAACATTAAGGTCTTATTTCCTCCCCCCCCCCCCCATAGTTCCTTGTTTTCTTCAGTACTGAAATGTGTGGAGAGTTTGGGCATGTTAGGGAGGGGCATGGCAGCTGAGGGGTGTCCACGGAGAAGAGAGGGGAGCAGAGGGTGAGGAGGTGCCTGGGTGCTTGGGTGTGTTCCCTGCTCGAAAGGACAGGGCTATGGCCAGGACTGGTCTTCATCTACCCAGTCAGCCTTTTGCTTTTTTGGATTTTGCGAGTTCTTTTTAAGCCTGCGTATGGCATTTGTCTCATGCTGCAAATAATGGGGTTGCACTGGTCTGACCCATGATTGGAGCCACCCACACCAGGAAGACTGGGCCAGGAGTCAGTCTTTTGGAGCCTCTTGTAACCTCCTAGAACACTGGAGTCCCTTGAGGGTCTGAGAAGAAGAGACAGTGGGAATAAGGTGTGAGGAGCAGTTCTCTTGTGAATTTGCTAACAGGAAGGAATGGCCATGAATGAAAGGAGAGGAAAAAAGGAGAAAGCATGACTTGGCTTTGCTCTGGGTTGCACATCGGTAGGGGTCCTGCTGAGAGAGGCCAGTCAGGCCAGGGTCCTGTTCCTTAGGCGGCTCATTCCAGGTGGAGCACCTTACATGCACTTTATAAAATTTCACCTTCCCTTTAGCTACAGTGGTGTGGAATTTTAGAGAAGCCCACGGGTGCAGGAGTTACAGATTCACAAGGAAATTTCTGCCATAGGGCCGGGAGGTGGTAAAAGCCATAAACCTGCAATGCCACCTCCCTCCTGTAGGGGGTGCGGCGGGAACAGATCCCTGGGATCAGCAGGGAGTCTGAGAAGCCCTTCTCCTCTGGACCTGGAACAGTGCATTGGGTCTTTGTAATGAGGCTGAATTCCTCATAATACACCCCTCAAACCCAACCTTCTTACTTCAGCCAGAATACATGTATCTTTTTAAAATGCTCTCCTGTGCTTGAAATCTGGGGGGAGGGGTGCTGCAGATGCTCTAGGGGTGCTAATCCTATGGCGGCTGGGCAGGTTCCAGAGCTGTACCTACTCTGGGTACAGGGGGGGCAACCTATTGCTCTGTTTTCTGTCTCCTTCCTTCCCTTTTGGTTGGGACTTCTCTCCCAGTGGGGCTTCTAGAAGGCTTGCAGGAGGCCCTGTTAAATTTGAATTTGAATTTCAGGTAAACAAATTTTAGTGTACGTGCGTTCTGTGCAGTACTCGGGACATATCTTAAAATGGGGAGATTTTTAAAATTCTGACCAGGCTGACCGCCAGAGGTGCAGATGCCATGGTTTGGGATGGAATGTGGCCCCAGGCATAGGGATGTCGTAAGACTTCCCCAGGTGATTGTGTTCTGTTGGGAGGAGAGGGGGCTTTTTTTTTTTTTTTTTTTTTTTTTTTTTGCTAATCTTAGCAACTCCACCAAGTAGGGATTAGCAGAAACTGGTCTGAAGTTTAGAGGAACTTTTCAGGGGGCAGGCATGGGGAGGCAGCAGACTCACATTTTACATGGCCCAGCCTTGCATGGTGTCAGACGCCAGCAAAACTTGTTGGATTTTATTTATTTTATTTACATATCTAGTAGAAAAGGAAGCACCTACTGGATCCGACAGGCCCTATTCTGTGGCAAGTTAAAAGAAATAAAGTTCTAGAAAAAAGAGATTTTTTCAGTCTTGTGTTGGTCAGAGTTAGACCTAAGTTGTTTTATTTTAAAATTGTAGATTGAGAATTTTCAGGGGAAAATTCCTTTATCTTGACTTCATTTCTGATCTATTGAAAATACAAAGCTCGAGAACCTCCCAAAGCGCGTGGAATTGGAACCGTGGTTCTCGACTTGGGCTACACATTGGACTCACCTGGAGAGACTGAGCCTCGGCTGCTGATTTGCTGAACCGCCGGAGGCTCAAATTTGCCTAGTGTGGGGGTGACCCAGGTATCTAGAGGTTTAAAGAGCTCCCAGGTGATGCTAATACACAGTCCAAGTCTGAGCCCCCTGTCCTAGAACGTTGCTGGCTAGAGGTAAGGAAACTGGGTGTGATAGAAATGACCATTCTGCTGGGATGTCGGTGGCTTTTCCTGTTTTGATGTCAGATGGTGAGAAGTTAGCAGATCCCTCGCCCCCCAGGACAGGAGGCCAGAAACCCTCAGGAGCTGGTGGATCCGGCTGTATACCAGCTTGGGGCACAGCAAACCCAGGTGGGCAGGTCTCTGCCCGGTGACGTGGAGCCAGTGGTCATCCGTGCTAGGATGAGTCATCCATGAGCCTCTCCCAGAGTGGGGGGTGAACAGACTCAGGGCTGCGGGCTGATGAGCTGGGCTGTTCCTCAGAAAGCAGCCTCAGGAACACTAGCCACCTACTTGGCACAGCTCAGCAGGAGGGACCCTGGCTTTGTGGGTTTGTCTCTGATCGCTTGCAGGCTGGGAGGGTGAGGGTTGCCCCATGTCCTCCAGGACCCAGGCCCACACCAGGAGGCTCTGCCGGCAAGTCTGATTCCTGGCCCAGCCAGGTCCTGGTGGCCAGGTGGGTACAGTGCAGGTTCTTTTGTTCTAATGAGGGACTTCACCACCACCAAAGGCCTACCCGGGTCACTGGGGCCTGTGGACTGGGGAGAAATGAAGCCCTCTTTGGTGTTCTGTGCATGTGAACTTAATACATTAGTAAATTCAAAGCCTGATGGCCACAGGGGAAGTTCGGGAGTGATTAGTGTGCCAATAAAATGACGGGGCGGATAGGCCTACAGTGACTTAAGGGTTGCGGTGGGTTTTAGATTGAGGAGCATAGCCATTTAGGAGGTCAGTGCTGGCATCCTCCAGTCTTCCTCCTTTGGGACTAGAGCAGCCCCTCTGAATCATGCTTCGGGGTGCTGAGTCTGTTGAGGAGCCTCAAGCTAGAGGGACCATGGCCTCCCCGAGTGTCATGAAGCTGAGCAAGCCCCTTCCCTTCACGTCTTAGGAACCTCCGGGTCCTGACATCCTGCTTTAAGTGCTTGCAGTTGGTGCTCCGAGCGCCCAGGTTCCTTCTCTCCCATTGTGACTGTAAAGTAGGGACGTCTGCCCTGGAGCCACGGGGTGGGGGTGCTGGGAATGGCATCCCAGGCTCCCCCTCCCCCCCAGCAGGAGCTGAGTGCTGTTGTCCCTGGGGGACAGTGCCTCCTGCCGGGACCCTCCGCTTTGCTGTGCTGCGCAGGCTGTGTTTTTGTCTGCATGGTTTGGGGTCTTTGTCCTTGTGCCTTTTTCTTCTTCCCTGTCACCACTGTACAGGACTTTCCACTGACCACTGCCCCCTTTTCTACGTCCCCTGGTTTACCCTGACCCTTCCCGAGCCTGTATATGTGTACATAGTGCCCCGCTGCGTGTCCACGTGCCTCACCAGGCCAGGTCTGCTCCAGGCGGGGCTCCGGGCGCGCTCCCCCACAGGGTCAGACTCCGCTTCCCCTTCGCTCACTCAGCCGAGCAGACTTGGTCACTTGGTTCTGAACTCTTCGTTATGGTCCTAAGTCTGGGCGGCTGGGACCCACCTCGTCCGTTGTCCGGCCTGCAGCTCGTTTAGAAGCCTTGCACACCAGAAAAGGGTGACTTTGTTCAAGCAACTTCTCCCGCCACCTCTTCCTGTCAATATTAGTTGAAAGCAGAGCGCACCTTTCACGCCTGGGGCATTGGTCCAGCAGGGACATGGGTCTGCAGCAGCTCAGCAGCCCCTCGGAGGACGCACCCCTCGCCTCCAGAAGAAGCTCTGACTATGCAGCGCCTAGTGCTCGGCGCAGGGCCTGGCTTCAGGCCTCCTGGCACCTCGTGACAAGAACAGACCCCAAGCGGGCAGAAGTGCCATCCCGCCTGCCCTTAAACAACTGCCGAAGGTGCTCAGACCCGGGTGCCATTAAATACCCCACCGATGTCAGGACACCGTTGGACCACGCATTCCCGAGGACTTGCTCTCAGCCCACTGGCTCCCTTCTTCCCAGTTCTTCCCACGCTTTGGCTGGGCCTCCTGGCCCAGGTGGAATAAGCTATGCGTGTGGCCTTGTGCCCAAGGGTTGATATGACAGCTTCGACTCTCCGTGGGATTCCACTTGAGTGTTTTTGCCCTTGGAGCCTCCATCTGGAAGCAGACTGTTTCGGGGCTGGGGTGAGGCCTCCACCTCCAGGCCTCAGGGTGCGAGAGTATGGGGTGAAGCTCCAAGGCTGCATCCCGGGGTCCCAAGGTCTTCACCTCCAGCCTGCTTCCAGCCAAAAGGAGCAGGATCTCAGAGGCAGGCACCTTCCAGGGAACTCTAATGTACAGAACCAAGGTGTAAATAAACAGTTTGCTTTTCTTGCCTGACTTGATGGTGAGTTTCTATGGTGGGGGGAGGATGGACATGTGTGAATGGCTCCAGGGCTCCTGGGGACAGTCTCCCTTAGGCAGAACAGGCCTTACCCAGTGGACCTTCTAGGCCAATAAAAACTTGCAAAATCCAAATCTAGATTTTGGGGGGCAAGACTCAACTTTCCTAAAAGATTCCTTATTATAAATAAGTCACACTGCAGACCTTGCTGTAACCTGCTGTCCCTCGGAGAGGAGATATGCCACCATCCCAGCCTCAGGTCTGTGATGTCTGAAAATCTTGTCCTCATGCAACTGGGTTCTCTTTCCCAGCAAGGGTGTCTCAGGGATCCCAGCTTGCTCCGGTCACTCTAATGGGGTCCCAGTGCCATGTGCTGCAGGTAGCCACCACGACTCCTGGGTCACAGGCCCAAGTCTGCCATGGGCATCTGGTTCCAGACTGATCCACCAGTGCTGGCTCTGCCAAGCCCCTAGGGTAATGAGGTGGCTTCAGACCCCTGGTTTCTTGTCCTCTCCTTGTCTGCCCCTTCCTCTTAATAGTATGGGGTTCCTGGGCTTTGCAGGTCACCCAGGCCCAGCACCGAAAAATGAGTCTGCCCTTCCCTTTCGGCCCAGACCCTCAGAACAGCAGGACCAGTCCCTCTCCCCTCCCCGCACCGGCCCCTGTAGCACGGGACTGCTGCTCACTGGATTTACAGCCTCCTGGGCTCATGGGGAAGTGGTCTTCCAACACTTCCTGAGCTCCCGGACCTTTATTCCTTCCATCTTCCTAACAGCTTCTTTACTTCCCAGGTCATCAGATTCTGTGAATATAAAAACACGGGATTCCCAGTTAATACTGAATTTCAGATAAAATTTTCAGTTTAAGTTTGTCCCATGTAATACTATAAAGGTTATTCATTGCCTATTAGAATTGCAAACATAACTGGGCATGCTGCATTTCCCACGCCTCTCCAGGGCCCCTCTACCAGTGAAGTGTCTCTGCATACTGACCCTTTACTTTGAGCCCCAGATTTCAAACAGATTCCTTCTGAGCTTGCCACTAATTCTGAGGCTGGTTCTGCTTTCCCCACTCCACCGTCCAGAAGCACTGCTGGCCTTTCTAGAAGCTGCACCCTGCCCTGAGGTTGTGTAGGGAGATCTGAGGCTATGAACGAACTCAAAATGACTTGACATGGAGGTGAACTTAAGCAAGTGGAGGGGAAGGCAATGGTGTCCTGGGGACACTGTGGGGACAGGGTGTTGCTAAAGAACCCTGGCATTAAATTTGCAATTTGCTAGAGTTTCACAATAACTAGGCCATTAAGCCTTTTCAAAGCATCAAATGACTGTGTTCATGGGAAGATTCCTGGAACTGAAATAAGAGGCCAGGACTTCTTAGCTGTGGGGCTTTGAGCAAGTTTCTCACCTCCCTGAGTTGCAGTCTGCAAAGCAAGGGAAATAACAGTTCCTTTGTGACAGGAGTACCTGTCAAGGCACCAGGTGGAGCTCCAATAAGAACTTGCAAAATCCAAATCTGGATTTTGGGGGACAAGACTCAACTTTCCCAAAAGATTCCTTATTTTTATAAATATCGCTATTTGCCCTAACTGCAGTTTCTGCCATGGTCTTCAATGGGTACCTTCCCCAGCCCCATGTATCCCTGTGTCCAAATTACATTTTTCTGAGGACACTAGACACTGGGTTAGCACCCACCCTGATCCAGTATGGTTTCACGTCATTTGATTCTGTCTGCCAACACCGTGTTTGCAAAGAAGGCTGCATTGATAGGTACTGGGGCTTACGACTTCAACTTCTCTTTGAGAGGTACACAATTCTCAGTTTATTCTAGAGAAGAACAGCGCTGCTGTGGGTATCCATGTGCCCTCTGCACAGAGACATCCCACCCCACCCCCCACCCCACCCCCGTCTTGGAGACTCTCCTGCCACCTCCACACCTCTCAGAGTTCGCAGTTGCTGTAAAGGGAGTTTATTGTCAGATCTACCAATTCATGGACACTCAAATTGAGAACTTTCTAGAGTCATCCAGGTCCAGGCCAAAGTCTCCTGAGTCAAAAATATTGGAATGAAATCACTCACCCAAACAATTTAATTTACTGAGCACCAGTGTATGTGCCAGTTCTGCACCAGGCACTGCGGATTGGGACAGAATAGAGCGAGGTCTCTGCACCTGGGGTGGGTGAGACACAGCTGACTCTGGTGATGAGCAGCACCAAGGGGAAGGCCCAGGGGGCTGTGGGAGTTGGGGGCAAGAGCGCCAAGGCCAATAGACAGCTTCCCCAAAGAAGGGGCATTTCAGCAGAGCTGGAAGATTGTAGGAGCTAGGAACTACATGTGAGGGACGCTTGTAGAAAGCACAGCCTTTTTGGGGTACAGTATCTGGGAGATGAGTGGGAAGGGCTGTGGGAAGTTGGGCCTGGTAGGCAGTGCAGAGCCCGCTAGGCTTAACTCACCCATTAAGCAAATGTTGTATCAGTGTCTACTAGATGCCGGTGTTGGCCTGGTGCTGGGCTTGTAACAGTGAGCAAGCAGCCCTGCTCTCCACCTTCACAGCTCAGGGAGCTTCTAGAAGAGTGGGGGCTTCTCAATCCAGGTTACCTATTAGAATCACCTGAGAGGGCTTTAAACCACGTGGAAATAGGTGATTCTGATTTGGGTGGGGTGGGCTACGGGCTGTTTTTCAAAGCTCCCTGACTGATTCGAGTGAGAATCACCGGTGCACAGTCTCACCTATCATCCTCTGAAGAATCGGGAGAATTCAGCTAAGGCCCGAGGGAGATGACCAGGTGGGGAAGATTGGGCAGGATGTGGCAGAGGGAAGGGCCATGTAAAGGCCTTAACAAGAGACTCTCAGGGCAGGGAGCAGGCCGTGGCATCATTGCAGATCAGAGGTCAAGGAGTGACCAGTTGACCAGTCAGTGGGACCAAGTAGTTGCTGAGAGACGAGCACGGTCTGGTGACAGGTAAGACCTGGTTTATTTGCTGACTGAAAAAGAGGAGTTGGAATCACCAGGTTGGGGCAATTGTTTGGGCAAAGGCGTCAGGCTTCGCAGGGCCTTGCCAGGAGCATCTACCCCAGCCAACCCATCTCTAGGAAATGACTGAACTAGGCCTGAGGGCAGATAAAGCCATTCTGCAGCCCCTCAGGAGCAGCAGGCCAGCTGGAGCAGCTGGTTCCAGAGATCCCGGGCAGCAGCAGGGTGCTGGGTGAGAGACCGGGGCGGTGGGGGGGGGGGGGGGGGGTTCCATTCCGTCCTTCCATTTGGCAGTCTGCTCTGATTTTTCAGCTCGGGAAGCTTCAGTGTCTGGAACTAGGGCAGCGGTTGGCCCCAAGGAGAGCAATGAGGAAGTTCACGTTAGCTTCCACTAATTTAATGTCGTAATATGCCAGGTGGTGTTCTAAGTGCTCGGCAGACACAGAGTCATGTAAATCTCGCGACCACCTATGACGAGGGCAGTAGTATTACTCCATAACAGGTGCTTTAACTGGCCACAAGTCACCCAGGATTCACACCCAGCTGCTAAGGGAGGAGTTGGTAGGTAGCAGGACTCGGCTGCAGTCCAGGAAGTGGGCTGCTCAGTGGGGAGGGTCACTGCAGGCTGGGAAGGCTTCAGGAGGCGGCCTGGGCCTGGAATTTGGGTGAGCTCTCCAAGCAGAGGGGCTATAGGGCCGGCATAGCTGGGAGCAAGGACATGGAAGTGGGAGCTGTAGTGCTCTGTGTGCACTGAGGAGGAGCAGGGGCAGTGGCCCAGGAAGGATGGTGGTTCCATGGTGGGTCAGCCTGGCTGGCCAAGCAAGTCCTTAAGGTGGGTTGAAGGGCTGATGATGCTCCAAGCTCACAGTGCTGAGATTAAGGGGTCTAGGATCCAGAAAGTCAAAACCAGCTTCTAGCCAGTCCTTCCTGGAACTAAGTAGGTGGCTGGATTGAGCTGCAGGAAGCTCCACTTACTCTCCTGCCCTTCCTGGTTTGGCCCCAGCTTTCACTCTAAGCTCTGACGTTGATACTAGGTCCAAATTGAGTTCCACGATATTGGTGTAGCCTCTGCATTTGAAACAAACAAACATGATGGTGCTCCTGAAAGACCCAAAGACAAAGGTGTTGTAGTCTGAGCTTACCTTCTGCAGCCCATTCGATGCCTCCTAGCCTGTGAGGCCCTCATCCCCGTGTTCAACCCTCATCCCCGTGTTCAACCCAACCCAGGCCCTTCTTCCCTGACTGGCTTTCCAGCTTATCCAGTCTAGGAGGCCAAAAGCAGGCCTCTCACTGGTCTCTGGCAGCTTCTAGGCCAGATCCTCAGTGCTGTGGCCTGCAGGTGAGGGGGTTGTTCTGAATATGGAGTCAGGAGACTGGAAGGGGACAAAATTTCTAACTCCACTAGAGAGCCCTCAAGATGGTTCCGTTTTTTGAGGTGGAGTCAAAGAAGACCCAGCTGATACCTCTGCATCCACCTCCCCGGCCCTAGGGTAAGCACTAATTAGCATCTACTCTCCAAGTTGTGGGCACGAAGAACAGCTGTGATAGTCTCTAAAGATAGGCACCACTTATTAATTCCCTCCCTGGGTGCAAGCCACTCCCCTACCTGAGGTGTTTATTTCCCCTCCCCTTGAATTTGGGCTGGCTGTGACTGCTTGGCTCAGTAGATGTAAAAATGCATCATGACAGAAGCAACATTCTGGAACTTCTGAACTTCTTCCTCTTGAAATGCACCTTCTTGGAGGCCATCTATGAGGAAGTCCAAGCAGCCATGTGAACTCAGGTCCTAAGCCAATAGCCTCAACTAAGCTGCCAGCCAGTGCCAGTCATGTGAGTAAGGCCTTATCAGGTCTTCCAGTCATCCCAACACCCTAGCCAATACCAAACGAAGCAGAACTGTTTCTGGTCAACCCACAAAAGCATTGTTTTAAGCCTCTATGTTGAGCTAGGTGTTTACACAGCATTAGATACTGGAACAGCAGGTCTTCAGCCGTTTTCTGTCAGACTTCCTCTCAGAAGACTGTTTCCCAGAAGGACTCCACACATTTGGAGAATGACTTGGCCATCAGTCCCCTCACCCAGGTAGATCTTTCAGTCCAGGAGTCCCATGGAGAATCCTGACTGTCCACAGCAGGAGGACATGCTCAGACGTGTTCAGACAAAGAATCCCAAGGGCTCTGGTTGCTTAGGGGTAGAGCTCATTGAGGATCCTGCTTCGGATCCTCCAAAGCAGCTGATTTTATTTAGCCCATGAATCCTCTGTAGGCCCTCCTGCCCCTTTAAAGTTGCATCAGAAACTGTAAGCATTTTGTTAGGAGTGAATACCTATCAGCGCAGTAGTCAGGGAAAGGCAACTGAACTAAACGCTAACAAGGAAGAAGAGCACCAATGTGCTAACTCAAAGTATGAAAAGTGGTCTAAATTAAACATCTAAAATTGAGGCCATATACCCTCCAAAGAGGTTTCAATTTGTGCCCCTATCTCCCATTAACAATAGCCTTAATTTAGAGCTTTCTTGCTGGCAATGGCACTGGGAAACGTAACCCAAAGGGGAAAGTGTCAGCTTGCTACTGCACCCAAGGAAAAAGGTTCAAGCCACCATTTCACCGTTTAACTTGAGCAGTGGATAATGAAGAAGGCTGCTCAATTTTTAATTAATGCAGGACTATAGCTAAGAGCTAACTCCTATTTTGTGGATGAGAAGCTGAGATTAAATGATGGCTGAGAAGATCGTGGGCATGATCCCAACCACATTTCTCCAGCATCAGGAAGGTTTTAAATACTCCATGCAAATAACCACCAGCCCACGAACCTAGAACCGAAAGATGCGTTAGTTGTACACAATCTCCTGTATCAATGGACTGTGAGCGCTATGTGATAAGCCACTGCCCAAATGTAGTGTGTTACAAGAGTGATTTGTTGTTTTCACAATTTCGTGGGTAGTCTGGTAATTCCTTGGCTGGGCTCATTCATGCAACCGACCAAAGGGTCAGTGGGGCCGGAAGGTGCCAGATGGCCGCGCTGACATGTCTGTGCTGTTGCTGGCTGGCGGGCTGGGCCTCCTCGTGGCCTCTCAGCCTCCAATAGCTGGACTGCCCTCCTCGCACAGCAGTCGCAGAACACACTGCTAAGACAGGGAAGGCAGAGGTTTAGAACTTACATATTTTGCCTCATTCTGTTGCTCAAAGCAAGCCAGGTGGCCAGTGCATATCAAAAGTTTTTGGGGGACAGGCGGAGTCCAAACCTCTGGATAGGAAAACCTGCAAAGATTCTGTGACTGCCTTTTACAGACCACACCTCTCTGTTTAAAACTACTCCCTTCCCATCCTCATGACTTCCATCTTCCTTCCCTGCTTTTTCTCCCTAGACTTCTCTTGTCTACCGTATGTTTTACTTATTTAAGAATCAAAGCCATGTGAGGGCAGATATCTACACTTCACTGTTACCGTTATAGCCCAGTCCTGAGAACAGGGTCTGGCATATAGAAGGTGCTCAGTGAGGATTTACTCCGATAATGAATGACGCTCTTACTGCTGTATTACGTGGAGGCATGTGAGGCTTGATTCTTGCCAGGAGCTCTGGGTTCAGGACCCGTTCTCTCACTTTAGTCAAATTTCAGAGGGTCTTCGTAGTACAAAAGTGCTGTATTAAAAATGGTACATAGAAACTTAGAAAACAGAAGTTAGATTAGACACTCACGGCTGCTCACTCCTGGAAAAAGGAAACATTGGGCTCCTACCCAATGTAGGAATCTGTTTAGAATTGAAACCAAACAGATGCATAGCTCACCCCACCAGAGGGCAACTCAGGGAATGTCAGAGAACAAAGGAATCAAGGATTACCTATTTTTAAGTGTTTTATTAGTTTTAAAAATATACTTTATTTTCCAGAGCAGTTTTAGGTTCACAGAAAATTTACGTGGGAATTAGAGTGAGTCCTTATATACTTCCTGTCTCCCTGCCCACTCCAGCCTCCCCACTGTCCATATCCTGTATTGGAGTCCATTGGCACAGCTGTTACAATGGGTGAGGACATCCACTTTTAAGGACATCAGAATGCTTTTCCTACAGATGGAAAGTGAGGAAAATCCAGATACCATGAAATACACAGGTGTGAAAATATGGGTGGCTCTCTCAACTATTGCATACACTATTTCATCAAATTCATCACACTGATTGAAACTTCGATGTGCCACTAAACGGAGAAAAAAAAAAAAAAACCCGCCATTTGGTTGTAAGACTCCATCAATTGTAATTAGTTGTCATCCTGTTTTCTAATTCGTTAAAATGTGAAAAAAAAAAAAAAAACCCCCACGTACCTCAGATTAGATAAATTTCAGTGGGCTGTCTGCGCATGAGACCGCAGCCGCTGTGCTGGTTCTGGTGCTAAGATGCCGGTCCAGTGGAAGCTTCTGTTTCTTGTGAAAACTTCCCTGTCTCTTCAGCAAATGGTGCTGGGGAAATTGGCTAGCCACATGCAAGACGGTGAGGCCCTTCCTTAGACCACATACAAAAATGAACTCAAATGGATTAAAGGCCTAACATAAGATCTGAACTAATATAACCCATAGAGGGAAAAATAGGGGGGAAATTTCATGAGTGAGTTTGGCAATGATGTCTTGGCTATGACACCAAAGTGCAGGCAGTAGAAGAAAAATAGCTAAACTGGGCTACATTGAACTTAGGCCCAGTAAAGGAAACCATCCATGGGGTGAAAGGTCAAAGTACAGAATGAGAACATATTTGCAAACCATGTGTCTGATATGAGGTTAGTAGGTTAAAAATAGAGCACGTAAAGAACTCCTATAACTTGACCACAACGAAACCAACCAGACTTAAAAATTGACAAAGGACTTGAACAGACATTTCTCTAAAGCAGATCATGCAAATAGCCAGCATATAAAATATGTTCTACATCGCTAATGGGGGAAATGAAATAGTAGCCATCTTGATGTGTGGATATTATCAAAAATAACCCCCCCAGAAAATAATAAGTATTGGCACAGCTGTAGACAAATTTGAACCCTGGATGTTGGTGGGAATGTAAACAAAGCTACTATAAAAAATAGTCTGGAAGCTCTCACAAGTTAAATAGAACTCCCATGTGATCCAACAATCCCATTTTTGGGTATATATCTAAAAGAATTGAAGTCAGGATCTCAAAAAGCTATTTGCACCCCTATATTCATGTCTCTACATTAGCTAGGAGGTAGAAGCAAATGAAATGTCCATCAACAGATGAAAGGGTAAAGAAACTTATTTTAAAATATGCCAACAGAATATTATTCTGTATTAAAAAGGGAAATCAAGTCTGGGCCGCATGGATGAGCCCTGAGGACATTATGAAGTAAACCAGTCACAAAGAGGAAAACTCCGACTCCACTTAGATAAGGTACCAGAGTGGTGAAACTCTTAGGGTGTATCAGCAGTTGCTAAGGGCTGGGGGTAGTGGGGGAAGGAGTTACTATTCAATAGGTATAAAGTTTCAGTTTTGCAAGATGGAAAAATTCCAGAGATCTGTTGCACAATGGTTTGCACATAGTTAACACTATTATATACTTCAAAAATGGTTAAGATCATAAATTTTATTTTCTTTTTTGCCATACAAAAAAACTAGCTTTCATGAGTTTCCCCAAATTCCCACCATCTATACTTTATACCTTAAAAAAAAAAAAAACAAAAAACCCTTCTATAAATAAACCAGAGTGAGTTTGGCAGTGGCAGTGGGCAGTGGTGTGACTGGTCTTTTTGTCTGCTGCCCTATCACTGCAGTCCCAGGGGGCTGAGGGCTGAGAGGAGGGCTCCTTTCCCCACCCCCTCACCCCCAATCACCTTTCCTAGAACAGACAAGGTGGTCACCACCCGCCAAAGACAGAGGGATTAATTTCCTTAAAAAAAAAATTCAAAGAAAACGCAAGAGCTAAAAATATACATGCACAGCACATGCACGTTGCAACCATCACAGCCTTTGCCTCTTTCATAGACACCAGGCCTTACCAAGAACGTCCCCTTGTCGCCTAGTCATTTGCCCTCTCCTTTTTATTTCTCCAACGTTTTAACTTTCACCTACTTCACTTTCTCTTTGCTTTAATAAGTAGTATAAATCGTGCTACATCTTGCTTTTTAAAATTCCATGTGCCTTTTGGTTCTATCTCTGCTGACAATCATTACTGAGTGCAGCTCATCCCTTTGAACAGCGACTCCTGTTCCCCGGCGGGGACGGACTATCAGATTCCCCCACTCGGGTCGCCTCCAGTGTCCCTCCCTCCAGCACTGACCCCGCCGTCCCTGGCGACATCTCCCTCTGCGCGCACATCAGGCCGCCCGGGCCAGGCAGTCCTGACGAAACATTTCCTGGGGTCTCCTGCACAAGGCCCAGCAGGAGCAGGAGGGCCAGGCGCGGGGGCACCCCGGGAGCCGCAGAGGGCTGCTGGGGTGGGGTCAGCGCGGGACGACCCCACGCCCTCGCGCCCGCAGCCTGGCCCTTTTCCTCTCGAGCCCCTGAGGGCTCTTCCTGCGGGGGCCACCTGCATCCCTCTTTCACCCGCTCGGCTCCCCGTCCACTCCCTGCGGGCGCTGCGGGCGAAACCTGCGCACTGGGCGGAAATGACCCGGCCAAGGTCACGCGGGGAGCGCGGGTGCCGGGCCCTGGCTCACCCCCCGCCCCCACCCCCGCGCCGTCTCCTTGTCGCTCTGACTGACTTTTTCTCCACCTCAGTCTCCCCCCTCCCCCACGCCCCATGCCGCAGAGGGGCTCGAGGCCCACCCGCCGGGCTCTCGGGCGATGCGGGGTTCGGTGGGCTCCAGCAGGGCCCTGCTGCCCGACTTGGGCCCTGGGTGGGCCGAGCCGCGGCGGGTCGCGGCCGGAGGGCGGGCGCGGGGCTGGGGGCGGGGCCTGAGGCGGGATGTCAGCCCGCGCGCGCCTGCGCCGCCTCCCTTCCACTGAGAGCTTCCACTGCTTGCTCGGCTGTCAGGCGCGGTGGCCAAGTGGTAAGGCGTCGGTCTCGTAAACCGAAGATCGCGGGTTCGAACCCCGTCCGTGCCTGTGGGCTGGTGCCTCGTGCCAGGGTTAGCCATGGGGCTTTAGCTGCCCCCGTGTGTGCTGTCTCTCCACTACAGGGCACATTTTACTTTTCAGCTACTATTTAGGTGTCCCCAGTCCCTCTGCTCACCTAGGCTCAGACCAGGCCCCTATATCAGTCTCTAGGGAGTGCTTGAGGGCAAAGTCAGCTCTTGTCCCCCTCCCTTTACTCCAGTTCCCCAGAGTGGGACTCATCTTCCTTGTGTTGTGTGTTGGGATCCTGAGGCTCCAAGAGCCGTTCTCAGCCATTTGTACATTTCTGGTCTCTCTCCTGTCTTGGAGGTGGAGAAATTTCCAGAGAGAGCTCTTAAGTTTCTCGAGTGGTGTTTTCTGGTTTGCCTGTTCCCTTAAGGGTGAGTTATCCAAACAGGCTAGGATTTCAGCTGTAGACACCTATTCCTTTCCCAGCTCTGGTGAACTAACTCTGACTCTAGCACCTGCAGTTATTGATTCTTTGGCTCTGGCCTCTAGCTGGTTAATGACTCTCCCCAATATCACACCACCTTTTATGCCTCCTGTTCTTTTGTCTGCCGGCTTTCCAAATGTGGCGCTCAGCACTGAATGTACTACTCTAGATACAGTGTCATTGATGGAACTTCGCCTTCTTCGTTCTTCCCATATTTTGTTAATGTGACAAAAAAATCACATTACCTTCTACAGCTGACCATGGGGAGCTTGGGGTGCATTGAAAGTCAGCAAAGTCTCTTTATGAGGAGTGTCTTAGGTAATTAGGGGACAAAATGGGGGGGGGAGGGAACTATATTGATCTTTTCCCTCATATTTCGATGAACCAAAGGTACACTTAGCTTTTGAGAGGAATGCTGAGCTGGATGTCAGTGTCATCTGGAATTGTTAAAAATTCAAATCAAGACAGATCCTAGCGGGCCTCCCTGGTGGCTCAGCGGTTGAGCGCTGGGTTGCGAGGCTGCCGGCGACCTCTGCAGCGCCGGTTCAATCCCCGGCTGCTCCCCGGCCACCTGAGGAGGGTCCCACATGGCGCGCAGACCTCTCCTGCCGCCCGCTGCTCCCCTCGGCAGTGTGCTTGGGTCCTTCTGCCTGCTCTGCTCCCTTCTCTGGCGAATTCTCTCACCCTCCCGTGCTTCTGGCTGTACCCAGCGCATGTGTAAACAAAACAAACAAACAAATAAATAAAAAACATGCCTCTATTAAAAAAAAAAACTTAAAAAAAAAAAAAAAAGACAGATCCTAGCAATTCAGGGATAGGAAGGGGAAATGTCCTCAACTACTGGATATTGCTTTGCATCCTATCATTTAATTTGGATTCCTGAAGATAAGATCTCCGAGGTTGGACATTGAATTTCCAGCAGTAGCTGGAACTGCAAATTCCACCCCACTGGTATTAGAAATAGATACAAGTGGGGAGAGAATAGATAAGCAAAGCCAAAGTCGATGACAGAGAGTCAAAGTACAGAAGAGGTAAACATACAGATGATGGGGGAAAATCATAGCAGGGCCTGGTCATTACCATCTGTAAAGGTGAAGGGCCAGAGGGTTGGGGTCCAATATGGATGCCAGGTCATTGGTGAGAGGAGATGGAAGTGAAGGTATGTCAGAAACAAGCACCAGGGTGAGCATGGGAACAGTGTGTGTTACCGGGCAGGGTAAAGGGCACCTCAGAACCCACAAACCTGCCTGCTCTAAATAGGTTCTGCCATCTGCCACATGAAGACAAAACATACTCTGGTCTAGAACTTTAATACAATTAGTATGCAATCAAGATAAAGGAAAGAATAGTTTCCAAATCAAGCACCCAAAATTACCCCTCCCCTCGCAAATGCCCAGCCAAACAGTGTTGGTGCAAAGCAGGGCTGCCAAGGCCTGAAAGTGCGCCATGAGTCTAAGGCACCTATTGGTGGGGATCCCTAGAAAAGGGGCAGAAGGGGCCAGACAAGGAAAAGAGCAAAGTCAAGATCAACTCTGCCTTTGTTAACTTCCCCATGGGTCTCTCACCCATGTCTGTTTCAAGTGTCTCCTTTCATGTCCCCCAAGTCCCAGGTACGAGTCCAACATTGAGAAGCAAGAGCAGCTTCTTCACATGTCTCTCTGCTCCACGTGCCTCCTCCAGGTCTCCTTCTGGCTCTCCATCCTTTTTCCTCCTTCTCAGTTTCCTCTCTAGCTTCTCCTCCATGCTCAGCTCCACCCTCCCTTTGTGAGGCAGAGAACCTAGAGCCTCCCTTTTCCCTGGGGACCACCCTAATACAAGAGGTCTTGCGATGACCTTGAAAGTCAGCTCTTAACTACACTTACCTCTATGGGACTAGAGGTAGGGGACTGGATTAAAGGGTGAGGGCAGGGGCAGAAGAGGACACCTATGTTGGGTTTATTGCAGAACCTCTGTTAAATCATTTGCATTCCCTGGATTTCAATTTCCTTAGTTGCAAAATTCAAAAATTCAAAAAATGTTTGCAAAATGCCTTGTGATCTGGAATTCTAAGTTTCTAACTCAGGGCTTAGACCTTGGGGAAGCAGGAGGCCCTTAAACCTTTCTCCCTCATGGCTGCCAAAGTATATTACAGTAACCCCTTTTAAGGTGGGGCTAGGTCATGCCACCCCATGATCGGATCTATAGGAACCCTTCCCCTCCCCCATGGGGAGAGTTGCCATCTGTGCCCCCTGATGGGCAGGTCTAGAGCAACTGCAAAGTCCCCACCCCTGCCAGTTTCCTCTTACTCAGACCTCCTTTCATTTACTTCCTCCACTCCAGCCAGCTGGAAATCAGAATATAGGGGGCTTGCTACTACAATTCGAGAGCCAGGCAGGCAGGCACCACCATTTGTGGGCAGATAAAACCTCCAGGATATTTTTAAGACTATAAGTGACTTTGTGTCCTGCCTCTTCCTTCCTGTGAGTTAATATTATTTAACTTAAAAGCAGAATTTGGCAAGTACACATTTATGCCTCATACTGTTGGTTTTAGTCCAGTATTCCAGCCTAGAGATTATGTATATATATATAAATATCAGATATTTATATATCAAACATTTATATATTTATATATAAATATTTAAAATTTAATATAAATGTTAAAAATTTAAAATAGTTATATAAAATTTTTATATCATATATATTTAAAATCACATATTTTAAAATCTTTTATTGTACAATAAAACAAATTCAAAGACCACCTAAATGGACTGCCTTAAGAGATTTTAAGGGGAACCCCACCAAGTCAAAAAACTTTTTCGGGTACCCAGAAATGTCTTTCATGCAACCATAAGTAACCACCCCCTACTTTTCTAATAGTTGCCTCCTCGTATTTTCACTTATCTAATGGCACATTTCAGCATTTTCATACACTATAGTTTAACTTGGCTCATTTTTAAAGTTGATATATCTTTTAAGCTTTTTTCATCACTAAGAGTCCTTCTTCCCCTTTCATTTCTTTGCAATGTATCTGTTGAGGAACCTGGGCCATTTGACCTGTAGAGTTTCCCATAGTCCAGGTTTTGCTGACTGCAAATTCTTGGTGAGGTCAAGTTATTCTGTCCTTAGTACTTCCTGCAAATTAGGAGCTAGATCCAGACACTAGGTCAGAGTCAGGTTCTATCTAAGGCTCAGGTATCCCCTCTTCTGAGAAGCCTCTGATTCCTCCAAGTCAGTCAGCATCTCATGTGGGACCCTCTGTGAGTCTCACTCATGTGTGTTTCCAGTGGCTGGTACAGACAGAGACGGGCCTGGCACTAGAGAGCTCTCTACTCAAAGGGTTGGCAAAGTCTTTCCTGAGGTGACAGCATGGCAGGCTCTGAGGGATGACTAGGGATTCCTCAGAGCACCACAAGATCTTGGGTATTTTTGTCCTCATTCAATCACCTTGCACAGTCAAATGCCATGATCTAGGTTGCAGCTAAGTAAGTAGGGTGCTTTTCTTTATGCTGTAGTCTCTAACCTTGTAAGTAAAATTGATTTTCAAAATAAAAAAAAAATTGGGCCTCCCCGGTGGCGCAGAAGGTTGAGCCCTGCGCTGTGACGCTTCATGCACCTTCTGCAGTGTGGGTTCAATTCCCGGCCTGCCAGGGAGCAACCCGCATGTCTGCCTGTTCTGCTCCCTGCTCTGTCTCTGGTGAATTCTCTCACCCTCCGGTGCCTCTGACTGTACCCCAGCTCTTGTATAAATAAATAAATCTTTTTAAAAATCCTCTGTAGATGGTGTCATTTGCAAACCCATCACTGGGGGACAGAAGTTACCAATATGGAATCATGAATTAATAGGAATTTAAACAGCTACCCAACCCTTTCACTTTACAGCCATAGAAACAGGCAAAGAGAAGGGAAGTGACTTGTTCAAGGTCACCCAGAAAGCTCTACTTTTATCATGCAAGTTAAGCTCTTCTGCAGGATGAGCACAAATCTGTGAAAAATTCACGTTCATTATTACTTGACAATACACCCAGGAGAAGGCCTATCTCTTTGCCAGCCTATAAGCCAGGGAGGCTCTTCCCTTGTTTAATATTCACCTCTGCTCAATGGGAAAAGCAAATAGTGGCCAAAATCACCACACTTAGCTACAATACTCAGGTTATAGAGGTAGGGGAGGGACACACACACACACACACACACACACACATATCACCCCTCTACCTCCCCACCCCTCACCACACACACACTTCACTTAGGCCCCATTTCATGGGCACAGCCTAAACAGCATCAGACCCCCTGCCTCATGCCCACCCGCATCACATAGGTCAACAGCCTCCAGCTCAAAGAACGGCCTTGACCTTGCTGCAATAGCCTCTCATTATTAAACCAGGCAAAAATGAACTCCTTTCTGGAGAATTTACCCTGCGGTTGTTTCCTTAGGGCAAGGGTTGTGTCTTCCAAGTGACCTAGGTAGATAAAAGAGGCTCTTCAGATGTTGGCCAAACGAATGACGGGTCAACTGGTCTTTCTCAATAGTTATGGAATATTCAAGAAGGAAGAAGTCACAGCAAAAATCATATCAGCCAATGACCAAACTGAGGGCCAGAGGCAGAAAATAACTTATGGAAGATTGCACAAGAGTGAAGAACTGCAACAGGCCCCCAGCACTGATAGGAATGACGATCCTGCTGTTGGTATTGTGTGGAAGGTGACATGCCCGCCCTGTCTTTCCCCTGAGCGCTGGGACTCGTCCCTCTGCCCAGGCCATTTGGGTGGAGAGAAACAAAACCCACAGAAATTGCTGTTCTGAGAAAATAAGCCCCATGAATTCTGTGGTCACATACGAAATACTTCAGATGATTTGCCGCCCTTTTCTCCCTCTGGCCACCAGGACTCATATGTCTTCTGTCAGAGCTGACAGATAGCAGGAGGCTGAAAAGAACCTAATACAAGGGTGACTGCAGAAACGGCCTCTGATAGACTGCTGGGGCGCTGGGGAGTGTCCAGATGAGGCAGTTGAGTGGAAATGGCTCAGGCCCCAGTGACCTTGGGTAAACCATCTCCCCAAGCCCCAATTCCGTATCAGTGGAATAGGGGTTCTCCTTCCTGCCCTGCCACTTCACAGCACTCGATGAGTTCATTGCCAGGGAGATGGCAGGTATTCACCATTAGCAGAGAGTCAACACCATCCTGTGGCGTCCATATTAAATACCTTGACCTATTTGGGCCTGGAGGCCACCGTGACTGTCAGTCCCCCTGCTTTTGGGGATGTGGTGGTTCTCTGAGAGGAAAGCAGTGAAATCAACAGGAGTAGGAGAACCAACTGCTGTGTGGTTCAGCCCTGGGGGGCCCCCAGGGGAGGGTTTGGAGCAGGCAAGCCCATCGGCAATGGCAAAACTGGGTTCTCAGGGCAGCATGTGAAGCTCTGAAAGGCATTCCGCAAATATTTGCTGAGTGTGCATTATACTAGGCCCTGGGAAACAGCAGTGTCTGAAAGAGAGAAAAATTCCTACCTACCTAGAAGCTTCCATTTTAGGAGCCAGAGACAAAGATCAGCAGACAGCAGGGAGACAATATGCTCAAAATAAATAAGTAAAATATGTGGCATATTACAGGGGACAAAGGTGACATGGGGGGATGGGGGAAGTTGGGCTGGAGGATAAGAAGTGATGGGGAAAGGGACTGCAGCTTAAAATAGGGTGGCCATACACCTGAAATGGTGTGATCCTGTAGCTCTGAATCATACACAGAGTTGTAAACCAATGTTACCACTTAAAAAAAAAAGTGGCTAGAAAAGGCCTAGGGAAGCATCTAGAATGAGGAAAGCCAGAGAACAAGGTCAGTGTCTCCAGCTCTGTGGGATTTTGTTCACAAGGCAGGTCGATCCTTCCCAGCTGAGGAGACAGGTTTGCTGAGCAGCCTGATTCCTGGAGGTCATTTATTGGGGCAGAAAAGTCAGATGCCAAGGGATAGACTTGGAGAGGCTGATTACATTGAGGGAAGAGCAAATGTGGAGACTAGGCCTTTCTGAGAAATTCACTCCAGGTCATGCTGGGGGAAAGTGTGCTGCCGGGAGGAGTTGGGCACATAGGGGCTGATCTGAGGCCTGCATCTACCTACCACCCTGGCAAATAGTTTCACCCATACAGTGTGGATACTAGTGGTGCCCAGCGTCACGCTGGGAGTATAAGGGAAAGCTCCTAGCAGAACATCTTAGCAATTAGAAATTTCTACTCACTGAAAGATATTGGCATCACTGTGCCATGTTTTCTTTCTTTTTTTTTTTTTTAAAGATTTATTCATTTATTTATACAAGCACTGGGTACAGTCAGAAGCGCGGGAGAGTGAGAGAACACACCAGAGCCAGAGTGGGGAGCAGAACAGGCTGACTGACGATACACTGCTGAGGGGAGCAGCAGGTGCGGCAGGAGAGGTCTGCACACCATGTGGGACCCTCGCCCAGCGGTCGGGGACCGAACCGGCGCTGCAGAGGCCGCGGGCAGGCTCGCAACCCTGCCATGTTTTCAAAGGCAGTCTTGTTCAGATGGCAGGAGATTCCAACTCTTGAATGGATCATGAGATAAATTTAGCAAATTACAAGTAGCATTAAAAAAATTGAAATATAGGGCCTCCCTGGTGGTGCAAGGGGTTAAGTCTCAGTACTATGAAGCTAGAGGCAGCCATTGCAGCATGAGTTGGATCCCTGGCCAGGGAGCTGACCCACATGGCACAGCAGACTTCTCCTGTCCCCCATGGTACTCTCCTCAGCAGTGTGTTTCAGTAGATTTGCATCTTAAAAAGATTCACCACTCTGTCTCTGGTGAATCTTCTCACCCCATGCACCTCGGGCCTATACCACAGTTCTTATATGCATAAATACATAAATAAATCTTTTTAAAAATTGAAATATATTTGACCTCTAAGGTGTTGTAAATCTAAGGTGCATAACATGTTGATATATTTATATATACTATGATTACCACTATGGTGATCATTAGTACCTCTGTCCTGTTATAAGATTAGCCTCCTTTTTAGTAGTTGGAATAGTTAAGTTCTAGTCTCTTTGTATGTTTGATGATTGTAACAAGCTGGTTGTCTATATTTGCGATACTAGGCATTATGTCTCTAGGGCTTATTTGCTGTTGTTATAAGTTTGTACTCTTAAACAACATCTGTCCTCCTGCTGCCCCATTATCACCCCTGGTTACCACCATTTTATTCTGTTTTTACAAATTTGCGCTTTTAAAATTCCACATATAAGTGATATACAGTACTTGTCTTTCTCTGACTTACCTCACTTAGCATAATGTGCTCCAGGTCCACCCTGGTCACAAATGCCAGGATGTTTCCTTCTATCTCATGGCTGAATAATATTTCACTGGATATATGTGGCACATTTTCTTTCTCCATTTGTCCACTGACACACACACATGGGTTCCATAGTTTGTCTATTGCAAATAATGCTGCAATGCACACAAGGGAGCATATATTGTTTTGAGTTAGTGTTTTATTTTCCTCTAGGTAAATACCCAAAGGTGGAATTATTCTTTTAATTTTTAAAGGAAACTCCATATTGTTTGCTAAAGTGGATCCACCAATTTACATTCCCACCAACAGTGCTTATGTGTTCTCTTCTCTACGCATCTTTGCCAACACTGATGTCTGGTCTTCTTGATGACAGTCATTCTAACAATGAAGTGGCATCTCATTATGGTATTGATTTGCATTTCCCTCATGACTACTGATGTTATCTTTTTTACTAATTCATTTCATTTTTTATTTTATATATTTTAAAATCATTTTTCATTTTTTTAAATTTATTTTAATGCTATTTTCTTTTTACATCATTGATAATTTTTAAATAATATTTGCTTCCCCCCCACCCTCTCAGGTTTAGTCCCCATAGAATTTCCTTCCCCAATGCAGCCGTGCTCCATCACCTCAGTCCCCTGTGCTCCTCCCTCCCTCTCCTCTGAACCCCTCCCTCCTCCTCCCCTGCTGTATGTCTCTGATTTATAATTGTCTGTTTTTGCTTTGTTGTGTTTTGTACTTTTTTTTTTTTTACACTGATGTCTTATTTGGCTCCCCTATATTCCTGCTATAAGTGAAACCATCCGATATTTTTCTTTTTCCTTCTGGCTTATTTCACGGAGCATAATTCCTTCTACCTCCATCCACATTGCTGCGAATGGCATGAGTTTATTTTTTTTTGATTGCTGAATAATATTCCATTGTGTATATATGCCACATCTTCTTGATCCAGTCATCTATTTTGGAGCATTTGGGTTGTTTCCAGGTTTTACCTATTGTAAATAGTGCTGCAATAAACATAGGGGTATAGGTGTTCCTTTGAATCAATGTTTTTGTGTCCTTTGGGTAGATCCCTAGGAGTGGAATTGCAGGGTCATATGGTAGCTTCATTTTTAGTAGACTGAGGAACCTCCAGACAGCTTTCCACAGTGGTTGGACCAGTCTGCACTCCCACCAGCAATGTAGGAGAGTTCCTTTTTCACCGCATCCTTGCCAACATTTGTTGTTGCTTGTTTTTTGATAATGTGCCATTCTTACCGGTGTAAGGTGGTATCTCAATGTGGTTTTGATTTGCATTTCTCTGATGATAAGGGATGTTGAACATTTTTTCTTATGCCTGTTGGCCATTTGCATTTCCTCTTTGGAAATGCAACGTCTTTTAAGTTCTTCTGCCCATTTCTTGACTGAGTTGTTTATTTTGTTTTTGTTGAGCCGTGTGAGTTCTTAATATATCTTTGTGATCAGTCCCTTATCAGTTGAATGGAGTGCAAAGATTTTTTCCCAATCAGTGGGGTGTCTCTTTGTTTTGTTTAATGTCTCTTTTGCTGTGCAGAAGCTTTTCAGTTTGATATAATCCCAGGTGTTTATCTTTGCCTTCACTATCACTGCTTTGGGTGATGAGTCTTTAAAGATGTTTCTGAGATGTATGTCATCATTTTTCATTTTTGTACAATGTAGGCATTTTCATCTTGGTTATAGTGCCCGTAAAATTCCCACCACCCTTGTTTTGATCCTACTCCCTTCTCCCTCATGGTAGTGTGTCTCTGGTTTATAGTTGCCTGTTGATTTTGATTTTTACTTTATTATAATTATTTTTTTCCTGATCCCTTATTTGGGTTTTCTAAATTCCTACTATGAGTGAGACCATCCAGTGTTTTTCTTTTTCTTTCTGGCTTATTTACTGTGCATGAGCCCTTCCAGCTCCATCCATGTTGCTGCAAATGGCATGAGTTTATCTTTTTTGATTAATATTCCATTGTGAGTAATATTCCATTGTGTAATATTCCATGGTGTATATGTACCACATCTTCTTGATCCAGTCATCTGTTTTGGGGCATTTGGGTTGCTTCCATGGCTTACCTATGATGTTGAGTATTTTTTGATTGTACCTGTTGGCCATTTGGATGTCTTCTTTGGAGAAAAAGTCTATTTAATTCTGCCCATTTAAAAATCAGGTTTGACTTTTTGTTACTGAGTTGTCTGAAGATAATTTTGCATATTAATCTCTTACCAAATGTATGGTTTGCAAAAATTGTCTCTCATTCTGTAGGCTCCCCTTCTTTTCGGTTTCAGAATTATTCCTTGTGCTGGAGAAAAGCTTTGGAGTTTGATGTAGACTCCTTTGTTGAGGTTTGCTCTTGTTATTTGTATTTTTGTTGTTTTATTTTTTAAGATTTATTTTTTGCATAGAAGAACTGAGGTTCAGGACAGAGGTGCAGGGGTGAGAGGATTCATCAGAGACAGAGTGGGATGCTGAATAGGAGAATCTACTGAAATACACTGCTGAGGGGAGCAGCGGGTGAGACAGGAAAGGTCTGCTGTGCCATATGGGTCATCTCCCTGGCTGGGGATCGAACTCAGGCACTAGCGATGATAATGCTCAGACCTAACCCCTAGACCATCAGGGAGGCCCTATTTGTATTTTTGAAGTTATATACAAAAAATCATTGCCAAGACCAATAGTGAGTTTCTTTCTTAGAGTTTCTTCCAGAAGTTTTGCAGGTTTAGGTCTTATGTCTTTAATCAACTTTGAGTTAACTTTTGTGAGCAACATAAGATGGGGTCCGATTTCATTTCTCTGTGTGTTTACTCAGTTTTTCTCAAACCTTTTGTTGAGGAGACTATTATTTCCCCCTTGGGTGTTCTTGGTTGCCTCGTCAAATATTAGTTGTCTACATGTGCTGGGGTCTTAATTCCGAGCTTTCCATTTTCTATTCCATCAGTCTGCTTTTGTGCCAGCACCATACTAATTTTTATTCCTATAGTTTTGTAATTAGAACTACAGTTTGAAATCAGAAAGTGTGATATCTCCAGATTTTTTCTTTTCCCTCAAGATTGCTTTTGCTAATTGGGGGTGTTTTGTGGCCCCTATAAATTTTAGGATTAGCTTTTCTATTTCTGTGAGAATTGCCAGTGTTATTTTTTTTTAAAGATTTATTTATTTATTTGTTTGTTTGTTTGTTTGTTTATACAAGCACTGGGTACAGTCAGAAGTCGGGGAGGGCGAGAGAACTCACCAGAGACAGAGCGGGGAGCAGAGCAGGCAGAAGGACCGAAGCACACTGGCACACTGCTGAGGGGAGCAGCGGGTGGCAGGAGAGGTCTGCGTGCCATGTGGGACTCTCATCCGGTGGCGGGGAGCAGCTGGGGATCGAACCAGCGCTGAAGAGGCTGCGGGCAGCTTCGCAACCCAGCGTTCAACCACTGCGCCACCGGGAAGGCCCTGCCAGTGTTATTTTGATGGGGATTGCATTGACTCCGTAGATGGCTTTGGGCAGTGTGGACATTTTAACAATATTAGTTCTTCCAACCCATGAACAAGAGATGTTCTTTTATTTTTTTGTGTCTTCAGTTTCTTTCATCAGCCTTACAGTTTTCATTGTACTGATTTTCACTTCCTTGGCTAAATTTATTCCTATGTATTTTATTGGTTTTGATGCTATCGTGAATAGAGTATTATTTCCTTTTCAGATGCTTTATCCTTAGTGTGTAGAAATGTGACTGATATATGTACATTGATTTTGTATCTTGCAATTTAGATAGAACTTAGTGAGAACTGATTAGTTGTGACAGTTTTTTAGTTGAATTTTTTGGATTTTCTAGATGCAGAATTATATTATCTGCAAATAGTGACAGTTTAAGTTCTTCCCAGTTTGAACACCATTTATTTCTTTGTCTAATTATTCTAGTTGATCTTCCAGTACTATATTGAATAAAAGTGGTGAGAGTGGTATCATTGTCTTGCTCCTGATCTTAGAAGTTTTCAGTTTTTCTCCATGAGAAAAATGTTAGCTGTAGATTTGTCATATATGACCTTTATTATGTTGAGGTATGATCCTTCTATACCCAATCTAAGAAGCATTTTTTTTTAAAAAAAAGGAACAGAATAGAATAATGTGAATATATTTAAGCACATAAGAAGTGTTTCATAATACATTTTATATAGCTATTTCCTATCCTGGAGCTTGACTTAAAGTTTGAAAGTCACTGTTCTAAGGTAGTGATTCTCTACAGGCTGTTATAAGAAGTGTTATTCTAACTTTAGTGATTTTCATATCACTGTCACCATTTTTACCATATCAGAATGCCAGTTATTATACACTAAACACTTTTCTTTGGCTTACTTTAATAATTTTAGCTTATTTTAATGATTTCTTTGGCTTACTTTAATAATAATTGTAATATTCATACAATTTACATTAAAGATATATATTAGGTTTTTCTAGCACCATACTTTGGGAAATGCTGTAAGAAGAAACGTGATTGTGAAAACACTTTGTCCAAGTGAGTCTGGGAGCCAACTAACTGTAAGGTATAAATAGGTCCCAACACTTCTCAGATCCTTTTCAGCACCCAGAGGGAGGCGTAGTCCCACCTACTTTCCAAATTCTCTTGGTTGACCTTCCCAGGATGGCCACCTCAAGAGGCTAAAGACATGCCTGTCTTTGTGGACGGGCTCAGATCTTGCTTGGCTGTAACTGAAGGGAGAAGGCCAGGGCCCTAGTGTCTAACCTTCTCTTGTGAGTTGCATCCTGCCGCTGCCCCAAGTTTGCAGAATTTCCTTTCTTGTCCAGCTTTGATTCCATTGATGGGATTAGGCGCCCCCCCCATGGTGGTGTCCTTTGATGTGGTCAGGGGGTAGCAGGGAGATTTTAGGCTCAGGGAGCAAATCTTAATCTTCTGCGAGCTTCTCTGGGATCAGCACTGGGGTAAACCCATTACATCCCTGCCCTTTGATCCCCCCAGGACACCAGCGCCTTCAGGCTCCTCAAGTCTCAGAGATCCAAAGGGCTTGTCAGATCTAGAGAGAGCAATAAAAGGGGAAGAGAAAGCAGAGCATAAACCCCAGCCCCCCCTTGAGTACTGGCAGCATCACCAGCAATGTCAGGGCATCTTCCTCTTTCTTTTCTTCTAACCCTGGGCCCCACAAAATGAGGATTACAGAGGCTTGGGGTCAGTGCTGTCCCCTCCCACCCCCAGCACTGGGTGCCTCTGCCCACACCTGGTTGCCATCTGCAAAGCCACTCTCTCCTGGAAGCTGACTGTCCTGCCCTGGGATCCCAGCATGGGGAGTGGAAAATTGAGCAGATAAACCCCTCCACCTCCAATGCAGTGAGGTTTTTAAGGCAAGATCTGGGTTGGTGAGGCCAAGAAAGAGAAAACTGGAAAGTAGCCAATATCTGTCAGCACGTCACATTGTCTTCTTTAAATTAAATCTGACTTCAAGCCTCCATCTGAAGAGAGGTGGGGGACCTCAATCTCAGTTCTGGGCTTCTCCACACTTCCCTAGAATCCCGGTCATTTTGAGACTGGGGATCAATGCCGAGGCCTGTGGGTACTCCAGATTGGTCCCCGGTGCGCCACGCAATTACCCCCCACACCGCCGGTGTCTCCAGAGAGCGGGGCAGCAGGTCTCCGCCAAAACTGACCCCACTCCTCTCTGACCCCCTCTCCAGTCTTGGGGCAGCTCTCCTTCCACCTCGCTTTTCTGTACCATCCGCCTCCTCACAGTCCCTGCTAAAGGAACTCGGATTTTCAGAAAGTGTAGACAGGAAGAGAGGCGGTCTGCCCGCAACCGGAGCGGGGAGTGGAAAACACACTTGAACGCTCCAGAAGGCCTGCGGCTGGGCGCGCACTCCGGGTTCTACCTCTGTCGCCACAAAGCCCCAAAGCAAGGCCAGCGGGCTCCCCCGCGGGGCGCAGCGCGGCCGGCAGGGGGCTCTCTGTGCCAGCCTTCGCGGTAGAAGAACTGGCAGCGGCTGGACCGGTCAGGAAAAGGGAAAATTACTGGAGCTTGGGGGCGGGAAGGGCTGCGTGACTGCGAGGAAGGCGAGGAAGGCGCTCGAGACTGTCGAGTCGAGTCGCGCGGCCGATGTGCGGCTCGATCCTGGGGTGGCTCGGGAATTCCAGGAGGAGGGTGCCCAGGCCCCCCTCCCACTCCCGCGGGGTGTCCTTCCAAGGGTGCCGCGGGCTGGAACGGGGTGCCGAGGCTGGCGCGTGCCCCTCGGCCGGGGGCGGCGCCGCGAGGCGGGGGAGGGCGGGCCGGGGCGGGGCGCCGCGCTCTGGGCTCCAGGAGGCGGGCGGCGGGCGGCGCTGGCCGTGTTGGCCGCCGGGAGCCGCGGGGCGCGCAGCCTTCCTGATGTGTCACCAGCACGTGGAGCCAGCCTGGGTTAAGCGAGCACACGAGCGGAACTCCCCAAACTTTCGAGGGGTCTCGCCGTCCGGTGCTTCTCCCCGCCGCGCCGGACTCGCGCTCCTTGGGGAGGCGGCGGCGCGGGCCCCGGCCCCGGGCAGGTCGGGCGAGGCTCTGCCCGGGACAGGCGCGTGCCCGGGACGTCGGGGCGCCGGACCCGCTCGCGGCTACTTCTCTGGAGCCTCTTCGGCGGCGGAGGCGCGGCTCGGCGGTCCCGGAGGGCGCGGCCTGCGGCTCCTCCGGGCGCTGCGTCCCGCCGAGCCGCGCGCAGGTAACCGGCCGGCTTGGCGCTGGGCCTCGCGGGTGCGGCGCGGGAGGGCAGAGAAGTTTCTCCCCTTGTAACTCGCGCGGGGCGGGGGCGGGGGCGGCTGGGTCCGCGCGTCCCGAGGCTGCGGCGGGGTGTGGGTAGCGGGCGGGGGCGCGGGGCTGGAGCGCCTTGTGCAGCGAGCGTCGGGCGCGGACCCCTTCGAGGACGGGTGCCCGAGCCCGCGGGCCGGGTGGGCGGAGGGGGACGGGTCTCCTCTTGGGAGGACTCGGGTCGGGCGGACCCGCGGCCGCCCCAGCCACGGGTGGCCCGCGCGGGACCCCGCCGGAGGACGCCGTCGGAGCGCGCCCCGCACCCGAGCTCCAGGACACGCGGGAGCTGAGGGCTGGGTCTTTGCGGGCGAGATGAGGGTGTCAGTTCAACTGGCCTACAAAGTCCCAGTCCTCGGCCCCCGGGACCGGCGGCCCCTCTGCGACCCTTGATCCAGGCCGGGTTTCTCCTGGGCCCGCGCTCTGCGCTCGGGATGTGTGTGGGGGTGGGGATGGGGGCCATGAGCTCCCACTGGGCCAGCACCTCCAGGCCGCAACTTAGAGGGGATGGCGGGGCACCCGCGCCAGGGCCCTGTGCTTCGATTCCAGGGGCCCCCGTGCTTGGCTGGGCTGTGAGAACACGCTGGGAAATGTTAAGTCTGTCCTGCCTGTGGTCAGTGTCCTCTGGGCGGAGCCGGATCTCCGGGACAGTCCTGGAGTAAGGGGAAAGAAGGGGGGCCCCCCTCCACGAGGGACCCCGCCACCCAGGAGGGCCCGCTCGGCTGTGCTTTCCGTGGCGGCAACTTGAGTTTGGGGGTGGGGAGGACTGGTCTCCACTTTTCGAGGGGCCCCTGGGGAAATGGACCGATGGGGCTGTTTAGCTCGAGTGGAGTGGGAAACTTGCACCCCTTCCCTGCCCCCCACCCTAGCAGCATTTCTTTAAAGATGCATCTCTGTGGCGTGTTCCTGATGGCCGGTCTTTTGTTCCCTGACACATGCAACTTAACTCCTGCCTCCTCCTCAGACCTTCTATTCAGTAACTTGGCTTCTGCGGCCTCCCTCCCCCACCCCCCGAGACCCCACAAAACCCTGAAGCTCGGGTTCGCAACTTTGTTTCTGTTTGTGTGTTGTGTTTTGGCTGCTTTGGCCATGGGGGCCTTCGGAAGAACATTCGGGATCAGGCATTGAAGTCACCTGAATTGTGTGAAGGGCTAGTTGACAAAACAGGGCTCCTCGGGCCCCCTTCTTCCTGGCTTTGGGAAACAGAGGCTTCCAGAAGCTGAGAGGAGGGAGACGGAAAATCAGCCCAGCCAGGTTGGCCCACCTCTCTGGAAGTTGTGTGAAGAGTCGTGTTGGAGGGTTTTTCCACAGGCTTCCCAGACGTATGTGGGTGGTGTAGACTAGCCCTTGCGGGAGTCCCTCTGACCCCCTTGTCCCTGATGTGTGGCACTGAGGGACTGGAGTGAGGGGGAGCCCCATGAGCTGTGGGGTCACTGAGACTCAGAGCCCAGGAGTGGGCAGGGCCCTGCACTGCGGTTGGCCGGATTTTCCTGCAGGCTCTAGTCTGGAATGTGCAGATGCCAGATTTCTGGGAGAAGAGAGATTCTTTGGCCATATAGCCAGATGTACAAGCATCCTCACAAAGTCTCGGTTTTCAGGCAAAACTGTCTGAAATGGGCCCATGGGAGCTTCACCTGGAGGTCTTGCTCTCATTTTAAAAAATACTCTCTTCTGAGCCTAGAATCAGGTTGGGCAAACAAAGTTTTCTCTTTGAACCCATGCCTCTCCTGGCCCTGGGGAGCAGTATCTTAAAGTAAATGAAGCGGGAACCTCCAGAATATTTTGCGGTCAGAAGACATCACAGAAAGGGACTGAAGACATGAGATGCGGGAAAAGTGGGCTGAGGTGGCTGCTTCACACACACCCTGGAGGGGACCGGTGCAGGGACAGGGACAGAACTCACTGGGAATAAGGCGTAAGGAAACTGGCAGTGGGCAGGTTTTTCCCTGAGGCTGTGCCCTGTTCTCTGGGGCTGACCAGGGTTTTAGGGACTTTTAGGAAATGCCTTGGCGATTCATTTCTTTGGGGGAAGTTAGTGCTTACGTTTTTCCTACTTAGGCTTTTTCCTTTGCAAAATGGGGTTGGAGCAGCTACATAGTGGGCACGCCTGGTCTCTAGCATCCTACGTGTGCGTTGATTAAAGCTGTTGTGTTTTAGCCAAGAGCTTTTTGATTTTGCTGCCCTTTTGAATTCTCATAGTTGACTGAAGCAGATGCCTCCTTCCTCCTAACCCCACCCCAGTCCATCCCTCTAGGCTGGGTACCTGGAGGCTTTGCTGGGGAAGTGGCTTAAATGGCAGGCTTGTTTGCCCTGGAGACTTCTTCAGGAAGCAGCTAAATGCAAGGTGGAAAGCTGGTGGGAGGGAAGGATTTTAGCTGCACCCCTAGGGAGACCCAGGAAGACCTAAAATCCAGCTGGACTCCTGGTCCTGCCTATGGGAGGAGACCTGCATTCCCTCAACTCTTAAGTAAATTGCAACCTGGTGAATAATTAACCTTGCCCTTGTAGCTTCTTATTTTTCTAAGGAAAAATAAAACCCTAACCTGAAAGATTTTAGATCAATTTTTGTCCAGCGCGATTGGATTGACAAACAAGAGGTTGGGAGAAGTGCCCCCCCTTTCATCTTCACGCCCAAGTACAACTCTGGAAGTTTTGATTCTTAGAACCCCTCTAGGTTTTGCCTCCCCCCCTCCTGCCTCCCCCTCCCCAATTGGGGCAGGGGTGAAGGGAGCCTCAGGACTATTTCTCCCGCTGCCTCTGCACAAGGCTGAGCTGCACGAACCCTCCATCCGCCATAGTCAGGATTCTGGCCCCCACTTTGTGTAGCAACAGCTTGGCTCTCGCTCCTGCACGGAGTAGATTTGGCTGCCTGGCCAGTTTTCGGCTCTGTGTACGGGATGGTAAATATTTGGCCTGTCTCGGTTCTTTTCACAAAAGAACAGTGCTCCCAATCTGTGTTCAGGCTGAAAGGGTGGTCTCAGAAGCAAGGACTCAGTTTTTGGTTATAAAACAGCCCCAGAAATGGACTGGAGCACTGGGATGCAGGCAGCATTTGAACTTTTTTTCTCTCCAAGCAGCCCAGGGTGAGGTCATGAAGGTGGACTTTGGGTCCAGATGTGTTCCAGTTGGAGTCATAACTGCCACTTGCCAGCTGGGTGGCCTGACGACTTCCGTGCCCATTTCTTCCCTTGTGAATGAGGGTTATGATACCTACTTTGTAAGGTTGTGGTGAAGCTCCTAGGGAAAGTGTATAGTGCCTGGCACACAGCAGTGGACTCGCAGCCTGCCCTCTCAGCGCTCTGGTTTTGAATCTGCCTGTGTATGCGTGTTGTTGAGAAGGGTGCAGAGTGATTGAGACCTCGGGCTTGTGGGTCTGGCGGGTGGCAAGTCCTCCGTCTGCATTGCTTGCTAGTGTGTGCCCTGGGCAAGTAACTTAACCTGCCAGGAACAGCAGCTTCATAAACATAAGCTGGAAATAATATCTGGGAACCCCTTCCCCAGTCTCAGTTTCAGTCCTTTCAGTTCTTGTTATCCATCAACCCTGTGCCAGGGCCAGGGCCAGCCTTTTGCTACACCCTTGGGCAAGAGGGGCCTCGTCCCTTGCTGCCTACTGATTTGCACCCCGGTCCTGAGAGCAGGGGGGGGGAGGAGTATTGTGAATCCTCTTGTACTTGAGATTAAGACTCAGAGGGGAAGGGACTCCCCCAGGGGCTCAAAGCCCCCTTCTGGGTGTAGCAGGGGCACCCAGGCTGGTAGCTAACAGGTGTGAGCTGTAGAACAGGAGGTAGATGGATCTGGATGAGCCAGCACCACGTCCTTAAAGGAACTCTGGGTGTGCAGATGTGGCCACCTCGCACATCTGCTTTGCAGTGCTTCCAGCCTGATGCATCGCATGCCAGCCCTGAGACTTGGGCTCTGACACTGAGCACATTTCATGAAAGGTCCCTGGGAAGGCGAATTGCCATAGCTGCTCTGGGCTTGCTGCTCAGAGACGTGGTGGGCACGCTCAGCATTCTCTGGAGGGACCCATCAAGCAGGCTGCGGGGTGGGAGGGGAGGGGGAGAGAAGGAAATCATCTGATATTGCAGAAAAATGCTACAGAGTACTCATCATGGGGGAAAAATCGGAATTCACTGGACTTCTTTGTGCTTTTTTATGACTCAGTGCTGTTTTTATTTCTGAATTTCAAGCTGGAAGTGGGGATAGACCAGAATCTTTTCAGAGCTTTAGTCTCAGTAGTCCTCACCAGAAGGACAGTTGGCAGCGTGTATGAAAGGACCCAGAGCAGGTGACTTCTCACCCACTGCAGCTACTATCCCCCACCCGCTTTGGCACAGGCCCAGGAATTTTGAAATCGCCTTGTAGCCAGACCCCTTGTGTTTGCTGCCCAGGGGAGGGAGATGCCATGTGAGAAGAACCATGGTCTGATTTTGATCTCAGCTCTGCCACTCTGGGCCTGAGAGCTCCCTTCTCTGTAAGTGGGGGCCTGAATGAGGTGTTCATCCCGTGTAGCCTTCATTCTTCTGAGCCTGAGCTGGGAGGTGTTGAGGACTAGCTTGGAACCTGGGCTCCGGTTGGGCAGGGTGGGGGAGGGAGTCAAATGCGCAGCTGGGAAATTTGGATCGTCTGGGAAGACTTTGTGGTTCATTCTCATGAAACGCGCTTCCTCTCCCTGGATTTCTGCCTCTGGAGGGGGGAGAGGGAGGGCTGTGGCTTAAAGGCAAGATACTGGCCACTTTTTGGTGATGAGGCTTGTTTTCTCACGTCCCCTGTAGGGTAGCCCGCCCCACCCCTCTGACAATTGAGTGGCTTGGCACCTGGCTCTCTAGCAGCTGTGCCTTCCTGCTCAAGGGAGGCCCTGGGGGAAGGGCGCCGTGGGCTTTGCCCTCCCATGGACTAACACTGGGTGACCTTGGGCTAGTGATGGGCCTTCCCGAGAGACTTTGTTTCCCCATCTGTGATGCTACATGTTCACTTTCTGGGACTTACAGGAGCAAATGAGAAGGCTGTGCGAAGCGCGGGCGCGTGGTGTGGGGGAGGATGGGGTAGCTGTTCTCAAATGATGCCATAGTTCACCCCAGCACCCGTGGGGCCAGTGAAGAAACCCCAGTGAGGTCAAGGAAGGACAACCTGAGCCCGGCAGGCTGCTTGCTGGCTTAATGTCTAGGGAGAAAACATTGGAAGAAAAGCAAGTCCTTCCTTGTCTGTATGTCGGGGGGATTCCTGCTGTTTCGGGGAGAGGCCTGGACTACTGGGGGGACGTGCAAAGTTGCTGGCTTTTTCAGGGCTGATCACTGTTTACCTGCATCTAAGGGGACAAGCTAGTGGGAGAATCGGTGTACCGTTCTCTTGAGTCCCTTTCTACCGAGGTCGCTGTCGTGTGCTTGCAAGCATGAAAAGTTTAGGGGGTGGGGGATAGAAAATGTGTCTTTGCTCTTGGAACCTCTAAGGCGATTAAACAGATACTTGGAAGCAGGACTTGCACATAAGCAAAACGCTGGCCTGCAGCTTGCCTGACCAGATCACTGTATATCTGGGAAATGTCAGCCAGACCGCTTGCTCCCAGCTGGTTAGTGCGGACAGCTCGCCCGCCCCGGCTGCTCCCCGCCTGTCTTCTGTGTCGCTCAGGTCTGGGTGCACGCTAACTTTGGCCAAACTGCCGAATGCTAAAGCATCTGGCAAAAGCTCTCATTTCCACAATGGGCCTTTTCTATATGGGTGGGGAATATGGGGGGCAGTGCGGGCATGCTGGAAAGCCACGTAAGCGCTGACTGTGGACAGGGGCAGGGTCCAGGATCCTGACTTGAACGTAAGGGGTGGGCATGAAGCAGGGGGTGGTTGCTTAAAATAGAACCAGGTCCCCCTGTTTTCTGAGCCTGAGTGGGGGCGGAGGTTGCTGCCAACCTAGTTGGCATCCTCCCCTTCGTCCTTCCAGTGGAGTTTGTGGTAATTAGACAAGCCGTGACAAATCTGTTGCCCTTTGGGCCGGAGAACTGTGAGAGTCCTGCCTGGAAACCTATCCTCACCCACTTGGGAACCATCACAGGCAAGAGGACAGTTCACGGGCCCTTGATTCAATAAAGACCCTTTTATGATGTTGGTTTTTCCCAGAAAAATACCATTTTGCCCCGCTTATTGCATTTAGATGTGTAATCATATTAGAGCTAAGCAGCCCGGGGGACCAAAGTTACGTAGTTGGGGTTTTCACCAAAGCCTGTTACCCGGTCTTCAGAGGAAAACTGTGTCCTCAGAAAAAAAGAAATGACAAGGAGCGTTTTTGAAGATTTTTCTCTCGACGTTTGAAGGACATTTTTCATTGGGGTAAGAAGCAACCCGGGGGAAAAAAGCCCAGAAAGTGAAAATAACGGGGCGTGTGGGCCTCTGTTTCCATAGCCCTGCCCTGTGGGGCCACGAGAGCCCAGCAGAGCCTCCGTGTCCCTTGTCAGGGTAAACGGTGTTTGTCAGTCACATGGGCAGCACGTGTCCTGCACGGGGCTGGAGGAGATGCCCCAGCAGAGGCCGTGTCCTCCACCAGGGTCGTGTGCCCCGGCACGTCTCCCGCGGGGCTGCGGGGCTGCAGGCACTGTGTTCACAGGTGGCAGCTCCTGCTTCCCCCCCGGGCCCCTCCTTGTGAGGCAGTGCCCGACTAAATATAATCCTGGAGGTCCCTGGCGGCTTTTGTTCACTGGGGGGAGAGGAGGGTCTTGGCCCCCTCCAAGCTAACCGGCCACGCCTCCCAGGCATTTGGCTTTGGGAGGGACGCCCTGCCCGGGCCCCCTCCCCAACCACCACCCCTCCTGCCTCCTTACCCCAAGCCATTTCGCCAGGCAGGCTACAAGATGTTTCCCAATCACATCCCTCCTAGAAGTCGGCCCAGCGCTGGGGTTAGGTAGAGATTAACCAGTGGAGTCCAGAGCCTCTTTCCCAATTTGGAGTTTAGAAATCTCAGGCGATGAGGAAATTTCTGGGAGTCATTTGTAGGAGTGTGCTGTTAAGAAATAGAGGGTATGACATTTCAGAACGCTAAAACCCTTTTAATGCAAGGGAGAAAATCCATTTAATCCAGGACATCTAATGGGAGTTATTGCTGAATACCTCTTCAGATGTCATCCTTTAAGGCAGAACTGCCTTTTCGAGGAGGTGGGTTTGTCTGTTTTTAGATTATGAATATTAAAATAGTCTTTCCGTACCGCTTCTATCTTAAGGTTTGAGGTGATTTTTAACTTCGTTCTCTAGACTTTCTGCACACTTTATACTTTGTGGAAGTGCTATTATATACATAATTTATTAGAAATACATCACTTTTGGTTTTTGCTTATACCCCTCAAAGGAGTATAATTAGAACATCTGAAGCCAGATTATCTAATTAGTACATTTTTAATAATTAGCTGTTAGAAATTTGCGATGACATAAATTAGATTTCCAAATGAAACTTTGGCCACTGGGAGGCTGAGGAAGAACACATGGGGAAACATTATGGATGTTTAAAGTTTGATCTACCAGCTACTCACGTGCTCCCCTTTCTGGCAGTAGCCAGAAAGAAGTTTTATTTTCCTGCTCCAAAGTAGAGAGAGTTGGAAGATGACGCTTGGGTTAAAATGCCCCTTTTCTACATTTTCCAACAGGAATGTTAGAGATATGCTTTGGTGCAAAAATTCTGGCCGTCTTGCGTCTATCCAGTGTGCATTTTGTGGGTGCTCCCTTGTTTCATTCCAACCAGGGGCCGGTGGGGGATGTGCAGCCCAGCTCTTTGCACCTTGTAACCTGTGCAGACCCACAATCCTTTATCTGAAAAGCTAAACTCCAAAACACTTGGGAGACCTGACTCCCAGTTATTTGAGGCTACTATGTTCTGTATTTGTCTTGGGGTGTGTAAAAATTCATGGGCTTCACTGCAGAGATACTGATGTTTGATGGCAGGCACCCAGCTGGGGAGCCGCACAATCCACCGTAGATGCGCCACATTATTTCTCCAGAGCCTGGCACGTTATCCTGACACACCTGCCACTTGAAGGTTTGGGCAGGAGAAAGGACAGCTCTAGTAGCTCAGCTTAATGAAGACAAGGGTCACAACCTTTCCTGGGCCTGTTAGTCCTTCAGCTGACCACACGAAGCCAGTGTGAATGAGGGTCTAGCAGATCAGGGATGGCACCCAGAGCGCTTCCCTCACCAGAGCTTGAACTCCACCAAGCCTCTGCAGCTTTGCCCGCAGTGGTGTCCCCAGGGTCCAGCTCGATGCCCGGCACGCAGGGGGCTGCACACTGTCCATAAATAACCCAATAGTCATTATTCTTAGTTTTGAGGGCCATGGGGTTTCTGTTGCAGCTCTGCTGTTGTGGCATGAAAGCAGTCACAGATACACGTGAATGAACGAGTAAGCCTGTGTTCCAGTAAAACTTTCTAAAAACAGGTGGTGGGTCCGGCTTGCTGTCATCATATTAGAAGACTAATGTATCTGTAAACACAATTTCTTTTTCCTCACATGGTTAGCCCTGCTACTTGTAGGACTTGTCTGCTTGTTTCCCTCCCCTGGTAGAATCTTCTGTAAAGAGAAAAAAGTTGCAACTCTAATGTCTGCACCCACTTCTGGCTTTGGCTCTTTCAGATGGTCCTGGAAACGCGCATAAAAGGTGCTCCACCCCCACCCCCAACCTCATTAGCAGGAGTGTGCGTGTGGACAAATGCATTTGGGATCTGGTCCCACCTTGCCAAGGGGCATTCACGCCTCCACCCACGGATGAGTTTTGGCAGCTGAACCAGCCCTAAGGCACGCAGGCCATCAGCACAGGCCAAGCAGGACTGGAGAGTCTGCGGGGCGTGGGGGGATTGGAAGGAGTATGCACGAGTGTTTTAGAAGCTGAGGTGATCTTAGCAAAAGAATTTTTGGCAGAGTGGGGTTGGTTATCGTAAACCCAGTGGTTCTGATGGATGGGTCTCAGGTCTCCTGGCTGTGTGCATCACAGCCCCAGAATGTCCAGCAATGGTGGCTGTGCCAGCAAGGCCAAGACACCTTTCACTGCAGCTTAGCTGGAATCCAGATGAAAGCTCCGGCTCCTACCTCACAGCATGAGGGGTGGGGTAGACCGGGAGGGTGGCTGGAAGGAGGGCAGGACACTACAGAGCCTGTCCGCCCCCCAAGTTGAGTGCTCCGAGTGCTGGAAGATCCTTCCACCGGGAAGTTTGGCTTCTGACTCAAGGTAGGCCCGGCCTCTCCAGGCCTTGCTCAGTCAGCCCCACCATGGGCCCCTACAGCCCTGCCTTTGCCCAGCAGCTTCTCTGCAGAAGGGGTTCCCCCAAGACAGGCCAGGACTGTTTACCTGTGTGCCAGTCCTCACCCTGACTGGGGAAGGAGGTGGCTAGGCATAGTTTTTCTAAAGCAAATTCTCAGCAAGGGTGATTTCTGCTTGGCCTGCCCTCCTTCCCCCCACCCCCCTTTCATGGTTTTGTGGATCGTTGGCTATTTCAGGGACTTTGTGTTCAGAGTAGAGCCCCGTCACTCTCTAGCCTCTTGAAACCCCAAATTGCTTTTCACCCCCTTCCCTCACCACGGAAAGGGGCAGCCCCTTGGTCATTAGCCTGTGTTTAGCACAGGGTGGACACAGAATGGGGGCTCAGGGAAGCCCCCCAGGCCTCACCATCTCATTCCTCAGTGCCTGGGTCAGGCGTTGTCTATATCATAATAAGATCACCCAGGGTGGCGGTTGTCACACTTGGTGTCTGAGAACCACAGGCAGAGCCTGTTAGCACGTTAGCAGTGCAGACTCTGGGGCTCTCAGTGGACCCCAGGAGCATTGTTAATAAATGCAGGTGGGCCAACAGGTAAAGCACAATGTGGGGAGCGTGGGTTGGGGGGAAGAAAGAAGGGGCTTTAATCCAGGGGATGGAGTCAAGAAGTTCATCCAGAAGAGGTAAGCTGAGTCTTGAACAAAGCTCCAGAGGGTAAGGAGTTCGCCCTGACCATTGAAGGTTTGGGGCCAGCATCTTTTTTCTAAGCCTTTGAGAGGAATGAGCTCATTCAGTCCTCCTGGCAACCCCATGAAATAGGTACTGACCCTGAGCTCACAGAGTTGTGGATTGAAGAGGTTAAGTAGCTGAGGGGGCTGAGTCTTAGCCTCGCCCTATATCCCACTGTACTCGGGCCAGGGCCTCCCAGGCAGCAGGCCCGGCTCACACAGAGGCTGTGCAGGCAGAGTGTGATGCGGGTCACTAATGGTTCACATGCTCCAGCCTCAGTGTGTGCGGACAGCTTGGGTTTTGCGGGTAGAGTGTATATATATGTATATGGCTGTGATCTTGGTCTGGGCTGGAAGCTTTCATGTAGTTTTGAGGGGGCCTCCACAGCTGTAGTGGACAGCCGGGGTTCCCGGCACACTTCCTTTCAATCTGCAGGACCTTGGCATGAGAGGCAGAGGGGCCACCTAGTACTCGGGGAGCAGGGGACCCTGTGCCCTTACACCCTGTTCCAGGCTGAGTCCTTGGACACTCACAATGAGCCTGGCCCAGCCCCTGCCATTGGGGTCTGAAGGGAATACACTTCTGTGAGGAAAAAAGCTAAGCACTTTATACATTCCTTCAGTCCTCACAGCTCCCTGCAAAGTGGGCTCACTCTCTGTTTACAGATACAAAAGCCAAGGGAAGTGCAGAGAAGCACAATAACTTACATACATACAGGCGCCAGATCTGTCTGTGGGGTGTGTTTTCCACCAGGTGAGGCTACTTATGTCCTGAGAGGCCACGTCCTGCTCACACAGCCTAGCTGCCAGCTGGGCAGTTTCCAGCTGAACCAGGCCTGGAGTGGGATGGCCTGGCTTCGCGGGACGAGTTACCCGCTGGTGGGTGGCATTCCACAGATGGGTGGCATTCTGTGCTGTGGGGTTTAGAAGAGACTGATGGTGGGGCCTTCCTGGTTGGGGCCCTGATGCCCTGGAAACTTAGCGAGGCCTGGGGCAGAAGGGATCATCCCATAAAAGAGGACTCTGAACCAGGCTGTGATTCCTAAAGTCCTTTTCATTTTCCCTTTCTTGTTGGTCACTCTGACCCCCAGCTGCTTCCAGCCTGCACTTCCCAGCAGAGCCTGTCAGGGAGTTGATTTGAACCTGAAAACCAAAAGGGACATATTAGAAGTCTTTGCCCATCATAGGCTCGGGGGGCGTGGGGACTGCCTTCTCTGGTCCCTGTGAAGCTGCTGCCTTCAGAGCTCACCTCTGATGAGCAGGCAGGGCTGGACTGAGATCCTAGTTCCAGTAGCAACTCCCCTAGGACATGCTGTTTCTTGAAGGTTGCAGCTTTGTGCTCCGCACAAGGACAAACATCAGGAACAATCCCTCTTGACTCATGGCAGCTGAAATCTCATTTTTCCTTGGGCTTTCCTTTTGAAATGGAAGAGGCAGTGGTGGGAGCTTAGCTTAGCTCCTTCCGGGGCCCTTTTACAGTCAGGGTGAGGTAACCCTTGCTGTGGAGGGAGGTGTTGAGAACTAGAGCTTGGGTGACCATCTTCCCATGATCTTGTGTTCTCAAGTTGTTCTGCAAGGGCTGCTCTTACAGAGAACTGGGCACCTCCTCCCCCAGGTTGTGGGGCCTGGGTTGGTCTTCAGACGTTCCTGGAGTTTTCTCCTCTCCATGGCTTCTGAAGAAGTCTGGTCACGCATCAGCATCAGGCCTGAGAGCATCACTGGGCCTCTCAGGAGCTCCGTTTCCGCAAGATGGCCCCATGTCCCATAGGGGAAGGACCAGGAGACCTTTCTCCATAGACGTTCCCAGGTCTGGGGGTGGCCATTGTCCCCTTGGGAGTCCACAGCTTCCTGGGGGTGCAGAAGCACTGGGTTCCTGGTCGGGGAGGGAATAAGACTGGTCATTCAGGGGCGCCGCTGAGACTGACCTCTGGCTTCGGAGGCCACACAGCCACCATGGGCTGTGTGGGAGGGGGCCGGCATTGGGTGAGGGGACACCATCTCCACCTCAGCTCACCTGGGTCAGCCGATCGACTGCTTCCTCACCTGCAGAGTATTCAAGGACAGCAAGAAAAATGAGGGACTTTCAGGGGCAGCTGTGTTTTCTGACTCAGTCATAATGCCCCTAAAAATCCTTATTGTTCTTGCAGTGTGCATCGGGCAGCAGCCGCCGGCCCACCCTTGCCCATCTGGGAGTAGAGGGGCTTCCTGGGTTCCCGTCAGCATGCCCTCCTCCCCTCCTGAAATGAGAGGGAATGGGGACTTGCTTGTTAGTGAAACAATTTTGTTGGGCCAATGCATTGATTTGCAGATATTTTTGTTTTTGTGTTGGAGGATTGGGGAGGGCTGAGCAACAAGGTATTCCTGCTCAGACTGGACCAGAATACAGGGTTTCTCCAGTTTGTGTGCAGCGGATGCTCAGAAGAACCCGGCTGCACAGGCGGCCTGGATGAAATACCTCCTTTCCGGAGCAACTGGGGCACTAAGGGGCAGGAAGGGAGAAGGCGCCGGGCAGGAACTTGCACTGTGTTTTAAAACAGAAGGAACCTCAGTCTACTCTTTGAGACCCAGTGAGCTGGCCATTTAAAAACTCTTGCTGTGGTTTCAAAGGCCCAACAACCCAGGGGTTGTATTTTCTTGCCTGGTATTTTCTGTCCCTATTTTACCTCCTAGGTCTTCTCCATTCTCAGCAGGTGCCCCCACCCCACAGATATCGTGGCTGAGCCAAGGCCTCATCTGGGTGGATTTGAGGGATTGTCAACAAGAAGAAATACCAATGTGTGACATGTCCTCCTTAACCAAAGAACATCACAAGAACGTCACCACATCCCAAAGCAACAGAATCGTCCCCTCAGGCTGAGGCTGGCCAGGTGACCTTGCTATAAGCAGGAGCCAGCCAGCTCCCCAGCCCACACCATGGCTCACCAACCTCAGGTCAGCAGGCGAAACTCGTTCTTGAGATAGTTCTAAGGTTCCTAGGGGCTGACTCACAGCTCTCATTACCGAAGAAGACAGACACCATGTGACCCTGGCCAGCCTGCCCCTTGTTCCTCGGGCTCTGGTCATCCCTGCTCTGCCCACACCAACTATCCCAGGAGTTTCCAAAGGGCTAGGGTTGCTCAGGTTCTGTCCAAGAGAAGGAAAAACTTCCAGGTAACCTTTACCTGGGGGTGGGGTTTATCCCTGTGTGGTAAGAAGTGGGTGGGGTCTGGTGAAATGAAGGCTCACAACCAGAAGTGGACACTGGGTGGCTTAACACATCCCAGGATCCCTTGTCAGCTGAGCATCTGCCCCCCCTCCCTTTATTTTTTTAAGATTTATTTGTACAAGCACTGGGTACAGTCAGAAGCGCGGAAGGGTGAGAGGATTCACCAGAGACAGTGCGGGGAGCAGAACAGACAGGCTGACGAAACACACTGCTGAGGGGAGCAGCAGGCACGGCAGGAGAGGTCTGCACGCCATGTGGGACCCTCGCCAGTAGCCAGGGATTGAACCGGCGCTGCAGAGGCTGCGGGCAGCTTCGCAGCCCAGTGCTCAACCACTGCGCCACCAGGGGAACCCACATCTGTCCCTTCTTGAGGTGACCTTCCACTCCCCCAACCTCATCCCTTTGTACGTTCCTCATTCTGTGCTATAAAACATTTGCAGAACGCAATACATTAAAAAGAAAACTGATTACTGTTTTTCCCATACGACACAAGAAATGCCTTCATTGTAGACCATTTTAAAGATGCAGAAACACGAGAAGAGCTCATAAATGCCCATGCCCAGAGATAGCGTCTGCTAATGAAATATAACTTTCCTGCATTTTTTTTCCCAGTTAGCAGGACTGAGACTTAAAAGGGGCGAGGCTTGCAGCCTCACTGAGCAATGGCCCGGAGCCCTCGGGAGCCAGAAAGGCTCTTCTCTGCCAAGTGGGACGTGCAGTGGGCTGCTGGAGCCTCCAGCCGGGAAGCTCAGCAAGATGTTGGGGTTGGAGCAGCACTGAGCCTCTCCGCAAGCCAGGATTGATGAAGTTCAGGAGAAATGTGGGTCCATCCTGATTGGTTTGTAAGTGAGCTGCCACATGTGCTCATTGACCCTGGCTGCACAGAGTCACTTGGGGAAGTGTTAAAAATTTTTTCAATGCCTGGGCCCCACCCACGGCTACTTGGATCTGAATATGCTGGGGCTTGGGTGGAACCCAGAGATTGCTATCTTTCTTTTTCTTGGGCTCCTCAGATGATTCTATTAAGTAGCCAGAGAAATGTCAGGTCACATGCCCGTGAGTTAGAGAAGGAAGAGGTTTCCTCTGGCTCTGCCTGCAGAGCCTGCTCGTGGAATTGGGACCATTTATACTTGCCAGCTTTCACTTCCATTACTTTCTCTGCTGCTCAGAGGCATCTTTGATCCTCATTTTACAGCTGGAGGACCGAAGGTAAGGAGATCAAGCCATTTACCGGAGGACACAGCAAGGATGTGGCAGAGCTGGGGTTTAGATCTGCAGTTTCTGACTCCCAAGGCCAGTGCACTCTCAGTAAGGACTCTTCATGCTGATCATAGATAGTTAGAACAAGCATCTTACAGTGCTTCCTATAGCAAGCATTTGGTCATGACAGTATCCTGAGGTGCTACTGTGATGGAGAAGATAGCGGCCCTGCTGGAGGATGGGTGATCTCCCATTAGACTCCCCGATGCTGAGCGTTTGGCTAGTCAGTCCGTGCCCTCTTGGCCTGCTGTGCTGCCAGGGGCCCCAGCTCTGTTTCAGAACATGCAAGAGGCACTGCTCATGTCACACCACTGGTCACCGAGGTATCTAGGAAGGAGCACAGTCTTGGGGATTTGCTCTTCCCTGCGCAGAGCTGGGGTGCCTAGGACTCCAAATACTGTCCCTCTCCATTCCTCTTTCCTGCAGAGTGTGCCTCTAGAAGCCAGGCCTGAAGGCCACCTGGGCAGGCTGCCAGTGTAGGTGGGCACACTGCCAGCCCCAGGAAGCGGTCAGTTCTCTGGCCCGCCTGCAGAGCTAAAGGACCAGCCTTCCTCGGACATGGCGGGTGGAGCCCAGAGCTGAGAACACCACTTTCCTGGAGCTCTGTGGCTCTGGGCCAGGCCCACGGGCTTCCTTTGGCAGGGAAGGCCCAGGCCTTGGCCACGCCTTCCCTTGCTGGGCCTTGGCTCCCCACCCAGCTCTTTGCAGCAGAGTGCACGCTCTTGGTAATGACATTCATTTAACCTGCCGCTCAGAAAGCGGAATGGTTGGGCAGGCAGACTCGGCTAGCACTTTGGCGAGTAGAGGACTGTGGGCCTCAGCTCAGCCCTTTCCTCGGGGAGCTGGGGTGGGCGGTAGCTCTAACCAGTCTTGTTTTACTTGAGTCAGGAATCACCTCTGCTCAACTAGTATCCTAGACTAGTGGGCGGAGGCAAGAGCTTTGAGCTCCTGGAGTTAGGAGGGGCAACCTCTGCCCCAGGAGTTAGGTCCACCTCTGCCCCCACCTCCCTGAGCTAGTTGCCATGTTTGTTCAACGGGCAGAACAGTTTCCTGTAGGAATGGGTCTACTGTCTAGGCTTACTATGAATAGAGATGAAGTTGTCACTCCTCTCTCCTCTTCCAGGGGGACATTGCAACAGAGAACCCGGGAGGGTGGCTGGCAAGGAAAAGATGCTCAATTCTTATACTAGTACCTCATTAGCCAGGAAGAAAGGCTTGGGTCTCTCCAAGAAGAACCTTCCTCCAGTCTGCTCTCCGGCCCTCCTCCCCAGACCGGACCCGTTGAGAGATGGTGGTTTTGGGTTGAGAAGGAGTAGTCCTTAGGCATTTGCTCTGGATTCCATTCTTCTCTGGCCCCCCAGACATCCTTCCCCTCCTGGAGGTTAGGTCTGCAAGTCTAGACACCCTCAGCTCCAAGGCGTTCCCTCTGGACCTGGGCCAGAGTGGCTGCTGCAGACCTCTTCCCTTCCCCGACAGCCTCAAGGGTGCAGACCACACAGTGCAGGCAGGAAGGCCTTTCTGTTTGGCTTGGCAGTGGGGGGGGCGGTATGAGATTAGCCCTGGCTTTCCGTTTTCACTCTTGTATCTGCAGTGTTGTAGAAAAGCATCCTTAGATCTTGATTAGGCTGGGGCTTGTCCCTGATGATCTGGCTGCCACGGGGAGATCTAGGTAGGAATGGCTGATAACACTGACCCCTGGTATGTAGAGATCTGGTGGCCATCTGTCACCAGGGCCCTGCACAGCACCCTTTTCCCTGATAATGCCTCTTCCTTCCGGGGGTCACCTCTCCCCTGCTCTATATCCCTGGAGTTCAGGTAGGTCCCACCCCTTTACCTATAGGCAGGCATGTGTCCCAAGATAGACACTGAGACTCACTCTTGGGACTTTGGTAGCAATTATGGGGGGAGAGATTTGCTTTTTGTTGATGTTGCCAAGTTGCTTGGATGTAAGCTCGGAATTGCTGGTGGCTGTCCCTGTTGTCTGCCTGAGAAGGAAGCTAACAGGAAAAAGCGAAGATTTGGAAAAGTATGTTGTCCAAACATCGGTAAGTTCTGGATCCAGCTGTTCCAAAAGCCAACTGTACTCCTGGACTAACCCCGTATATGAGCCAATGCATTTTCCCCCTAAAGTTACCCTAAGTTGAGTTTCTGGCCTAAGAACGGTCCTAATGAAGGTAATGTTTTCCTGCTTGTGCTCATAAAAAAAAAAAGTTCAACTTTGAGTTATACCTTACATGCAATAAAATCTACCCACTTTAAGATTCTAATAAGTTTTGCCAAATGCATGTACTTTTTTTTTTTTTTTAAAGATTTATTTATTTATACAAGCACTGGGTATAGTCAGAAGCACGAGAGGGTGAGAGAATTCACCAGAGCCAGAGCGGGGAGCAGAGCAGGCAGAAGGACCGAAGTACACTGCTGAGGGGAGCAGCGGGTGGCAGGAGAGGTCTGCGCGCCATGAGGGACCCTCCTCCGGTGGCCGGGGAGCTGCCGGGGATCAAACTGGTGCTGCAGAGGCTGCGGGCAGCTTCGCAACCCAGCGCTCAACCGCTGCGCCACCGGGGAGGCCCATAAATGCATGTACTCTTGTAACTACTGCCCTAGTCGAGATTTTAAATGCCCTCATCCCCATTTATGGCTACTTTTCCCAACCCCAGACAACCACTGGCCTGCCCTTTCTAGAATGTCAGATAAACATTATCACATAGGTGTGCTCCTTTTAGCCAGCATGTTTTCGAGATTCATCCATGTGGCTTGCACTGGGTAGTTCACTTTGTTACTGAGTAGCATTTCAGCATATCAGAACATAGGTTTTTCCCAATTTTGGCTGTTACAAGTAAAGCCATTCTGAATTTTTGTGGGCATGTTTTGCTATTTGTGCCTCGACATGAGTGTTGTTACAGTTGGGGAAACTGAGGTTCTGAGAGGTAGAAGGTCCAAGGGTCGCACAGGATGGCTGCTGTAGCTGGCAGAGTGCAGCACAGGGGTTGGGTCTCCTTAATAAGAGGCCTCTGGGCATCCAGGTGCCCAGGAACATCCTGCTGGGAGAACCTGTCAGGTGAGGGGTAGCCCTGACCCTCACCTCTTCACCATGGACCAATGTTGCTTGCTCCGAGGATTCCAGTTTGAAAGATTGTATCAACTAAATGCATTCAGGAAGTCAGAATCCACCTCCCCAGAGGTGTGGTGGTGACAAGACAGAGCTACAGTCCCTCCAGTTCTCCCACCAAAGGGAGAACGAGAGAGTGAGAAGAGAGAGAGGTTTTTTGATATTATTATTTTTTTTTTTTAACTTGGGACCTGCAAATCATGGACCCCACTCCAGAAGTCTGGAGCATGCTGAATTGGTAATCCCCAAATTAGCCTGGCTTCTCTTCAAATGCTTCAACCAGATCTGCCTCTGTAGCCAGGTCAACCCTGGACGATCAAGAAGCATTTCCCCAGAAGCTTATGTTGTGAACTCAATGGAGGTCAACTCCCTTGGGGTTCAGAATCAATCCTCAGTCCAGCGTTACTGATGCCAGATGTACCTCTGGACCCCCCAGCTTTACAAGCTTATGTATCCCTTCCTTTTCTTTATGCCAGCTCATAGCTAGCCAGGAGTCCTGGCTAATACAGCGTAGCTGCCACCAAGTTAGCCCAGGCCATAGCAACAAAGGGCAGGTCCATTTACCTCCTAGGGGCAGACATTATGAAGTGATTTACCTGCATTATCTCAATTCCTCTCAAAAACCTAGGGAGGCACTGTTACCCCACTTTGCTGTGAGGGGACTGTGGCAAGCCAAGTCACAGACCTGAGATGGGGGTGCAGCACCTCCATCTTTTGTGTTCCACTGCCTGCCGGACTGCTGGCTGCTCGCCGCTCCCTCTGTCACAACTGCCACATAACTGAAGCTGAGCCCCTCCCAGACCCAATTCTAGGGTACGGGGTCTGGCTCCCCAGTGACCGCCACGGGCTGGAGAAGGCGACCCAGAAGGGAGTCAGTGCTTGGGATGAACTTTGAGCAGTAGCATAAATGTCCTCCCCTCCCCTGAGGCAGGTTTCCAGACGGGGTCTGTTGTAACTCGGGGTGGGGGGAGCAGTGTGGTTGCACATCAGCTCTGTGGCTTCCCTCCTCCACTTTCCCCTCGCACTTGCTGCTCTGGAATTCTACCTCCTAGTTAAACTATCAGCACTTAATCCTGTGCCAAAAGCTGTTTTCTCCAGAGCCCAAGCAGTCTGGCCCCGGGGTCTACACAACGCTGCTTCCACGAAGGTGGGAAAAGAGGTAAGACTCAGTAGGTGTCACTACCCCGGGGACCAGGGCATGGAAAGCAGACAAGGACAGCACTGGACTCCTCAGTACTGCCCTTTTTCTCTTCCCTGCCATCACTGCGAGGTCTAAAGCAGCCCAATCCTCCCTGACTTCTGGTGTATCTCAGAGGCTGTAACCTTCTGCCCTTGATTCTCTGCGAGGTATGTGATGCTGCAAGGCCCTCGGCCTCCCCAAGCTGGCTTCCCTGCTGTAACATGGGGCTAAGGATCACCCCACATGGGGTGGGTAGGAAGCTGAACCGATAGCTTAGTGCCTGCTAGAGGTGTGGGGAGCATCTTTGAGGCGCCTGTCCAGCATCACCGCGTGCGGCCCTGCCCGCTTTTGGAAATTGCCTTTCCTCCAGCTCACTCCCTGTGGAGTAAACTGGCTATCCCAACCCCCGTCCGATGCCTGCCACCAGGCCCAGGCCAATCCACATGTCCCAGTACTGACCGCAAGTGCAGGCTCAGGCCTGGGCATGAGATCTAAGTCAGACTGGTTTCTGTAACAGCCCCGAGGTTTGCCAGAACTGTAAGGAAAGAGGTGGGTACTCCACTGAGATCATTAACCAGGAGCTACCAGAGGTAATTGTTACTAAATTTGGCCATTCACAAAAGGCCAGGAGGTAGAGTTGGACAGAGCCCTTAATACCTATGGTGCTCCTGGACCCAGACACTCCAGAAGTGGGAATTGATATATAAACCAAAATTTTCCCTTTTGCTTGCTTAAGCCAGTTTGAGTTTCTATGACTTTAAACTGAAATGGTCTTGACTACACAGTGGATTCTCTGCGGAGGACTACAGCTCATATAGCAGTATAAACATGTTGCCGGGAAGGTGTGGCTATGGGAAGCACAGGCCAGGTACCCCACAGCTCCCTGAGAATGGGTTCATATCTGCTGCCACATGGCTGGTGTGGGAATACAGTGTAGCTAACAGACATCTGAACAAATGAAGTCCACGCCTCCTGTCTCCTCCAGTGTGCCCTTTTCAGGCCCATGCCAAGGTGCACATTCGTCCTATCTGCTTGCCCTTGGCTGAATTGTGAACCTGCTGGGGGGTCTGCCAGGAGTCTGTCCCAGTACACTGACCTTTTATTTTTACAGTGTCCTTTCTAGGACCTCATTCATTCATCTATTTGGTTAAATATGTTTAAAATGTCCATTAACAGCCATCTTACTCACAAAAAAGTAACTCAAAGTAAAGATTTAAATGGAGACTTAGAAGCCATAAAACTCCTAGAAGAAATCACAGGGGGAAACCTTGACAGGGATCTTGGCACTGATTTTTATTGGACAGGACATCTAAGCATGACAATAAAATAAATGGGACTATAGCAAACTAAAATGGATCTGCACTGCAAAAGAAATGAATATTGAATGGGAAAATTTGTAACCCATGTATTTGATAAGGGCTTAGTATCCATAATATATTAAGAACTCGTTTAACTCAATAGCAAAAAAATAAAGAATTCTATTTTAAAATGGTCACAGAACCTGAATATTTTTTTCAAAGATGATATGCGAATGCTCAATGGGAACATAAAAAGTGTTCAACATCACTGACCATCAGAAACACACAACCACAAGGAGCTGTCACCCATGCCTGTTAGAATGACCATCATTAAAAAGAGAAAATACCAAGTGGTGGTGAGGAAAGAGGAGCCCTCAGGCACTGTTGGGGAGGCAAGAAGGCACAGCCACTAAAGAAAATAGTCTGAAGTTTCCTCAAAAATTTAGAACTACCCTAGGATCCAACAAGTCTACCTTTGGGAAAACATCCAGAGGAAATGAAAAGACACCCATGTTTATTGCAGCATTACTTACAGCAGCCTGACACGGAAACACTAGTGTCCATCAACAGCGAATGGGTAAGGAAGCTGTGGTATATCAGTATATCAACAACCAAATGTTACTCAGCCATAAAAACAGAAAACCCTGCTCCGCAACAAGATGGCAGACCTTAGGGGTATTCTGCTAAGGTAGATAAGTCAGCAGAGAAAAGCAATTCCTGGATGATCTCACGTGTGGAATCTTAAAAAAAAAATAGACATCAGATTTGTGGCTAGCAGAGATGGGGGGCTCTCAGGAGGGGAACAGGAAGGTGACAAATGGCATAAGTTTCCCGTTACAAGAGAAGTCAGTACTGGGGCTGCGCTGGAGAGCGATGGCTGGCGCTCATGCTGCTCTGTGGTCTGTTTGAAACTTAAGAGTTCGTTTTAAGAGTCCTCGTCATCATTGCCTTTTGCCCTTCTTTTTTCTTTATTGACCCTATGTGAGGTGATGGATGTTAACTAGAGTAAGCATGTCATCATGTATGTAAGCCATGCCACTATGCTGTCTGCTTGGAATTCTACAATGTTCCATGTTACAGCACAGTAAAACTGGCTAGAAGGGGGAAGGAGATAAAAATGAATAATTCTTTGTTTACCTTCAGGGAGCTTGTATGTTGGTCATTTTGGTAGAAAAGATTATTTTAGGCATTTGTGTCGCTTTCTGATATTCCTCTCTAGATAGTATAACGAATCACCTCTAAATAATGTATTTTGCTGAGTTAGAAATAACCAGCTAACTACTGTGGCAATGTGGGTGGGTGGCCTAGGATTCTGGGCAGGTAGGAAGAGCCTACTACGTGCCAGGTTCTGTACTCAGCTTTCTGAACAATCTTATTGTTAGAATGGAATCACTGTCCCGATCTGATGGGGAAGCAGGCTCTGAGAGAAGGAAGTTCCCTCAGCAGAAGTGGCATCTGAACCCAGTCACTGTGCTGTAGCACCTCTGGGAGACATCAGAATCGACAAGACTGCAGGGCCCCAGCTGGCCCGGCGTGGTGGTCTGATAGCTCCCAGAGAAACTTGTGTGACTGTCGCCTGGCTTTCCATGTAGGCTTTGCCTTTGGGTCACAGCAATTCAATTCTTTGCCTGCATCTCCAGTCCCATCTTCTAATACAAACTCTGTGTTGCAGTCATTTCCACACCTGGTTCCATACGATGGACCAGGGTCTGCCCATGGTGGCCACAGGGTCTTGGGTGCTATTGGTTGGTCTCCCAGCATCCCTTCTCTTTCTCCCAGTAACAGCCCATCGTTCCGCTACCACTGATCTGGTTTGGGGTATTCCAGCCTTCCTGGCAACCAGTTGGTCACATGACCTGGGTGATGCCAGTGGTACAGTATGCACTGAATTGGGCCAAGGAGTGGGTTGGTGATCCAATCAGAATCCTTCCCCGGAATATTCTGAATTTCCCCTTGGATCATGGGCCATAAGTATCTGGCATCTGTGCTACCAGCTGCCCAACAGAACGAGGCTCTTAGGTGGAGCCCAAGAAAAAAAGCCCCCAAAGCAGTCCAGTGAGGCTAGCTCTTCTGCCTTCTGTGATTTACACAGGACAACAGATTCCCACCCTCTTTTTATATTTTAATTATTACCTAAATGATGCAAGAACATGATAACAAATAGCACAAACGCTACAAAGGCAATTACCGGGCTCCGCCCTATTCTTCCTTCCAGACTCAAACTACTTGACACATTCCCTTGAGCTTTTTCTAAGGGCTTCCTCCATAACTCTAGACAATATGCTTATACATCTACTAGATTTATAACTTTAGACCAATCTCCAGGAAACTTTCTCTAAGGTATGTGAGAATTTAGCTCACTGACAAGCCTGTCTCCTTTTCAACTCTGAAATATCTATAGAGCAGTTACTATATACCTACTGCCCACCTGTATTTAAATGCCTGTTTCTTTTGCTCAACTTGTAGCAGTATTTTTATTTTGTCTCTCCCTTCTTTTTAGAATAAAAATAAATAAGATGTTCCTACCATCTCTATCCTCCCACAACTTGAGCAACTATCATTGTTTATGTTATTTACGCTATTGTTGTTCACATTCTCTTCTCCATAGATTGAGAAGCTGTGTCCACAGGTTGACCCCAAAGCGGCATTTACATGGCTGTCTTTGTTCAATACTGTTTACTGTAAACATCCCCCCTTTTTTAAAGAGGAGCAGCGGGTGGGACAGGAGAGGTCTGCTGCGCCATGTGGGACCCTCACTGGCAGGCTGGGATCGAACCGGAGCTGCCGAGGCTGTGGACAGATTCACAGCGCTGAGCTCAACTGTCTGCGCCACCAGGGGAGGCCCTAAATATCCCTTTTCAACTGAAGTAGTTGAGTTGGGGTTCATGGTGGCTATGGCTGGTGTGTCCTGTCCTCTGGGACAGAGCTCAGCCAGGGCCGGCTTTTTGGGTCTGTGACCCTGTGGTCGCGGGGGGCTTATGCTCACAAGGGTCCTGGGCTGGGTTTGATGTTTTGCTGCTGCTGTCAATCATTTTTAATCAAAATCATTGATTAAAATCATTGGTAATAATTTTTAAACAAAAGACTCCACAAATGATGTGGTCGCAAAAGGTCTACGTGTTGCTAAGAGAGGTGTGAGCTTTCTGAGCAGTGTCTCCCTGGGTACCTGCTGGATGCTGGGAAGAAAGGCTGGGCTGTTGGGCAGGTCCCGAAGCAGCCATGGAAAATGAAAGTGAGGCTCTGGCTTTGTGACCATTCCCCACATTGTGAAGTCAGGATGGGCTCCCCATGTTCCTACCTACAAAGTGGTTAAGGATTGAAAGGCAGTGAACCCTGAGCTACAGGAGGGCTGTGGAATTATCCCCACATCTCAGAGAACATCAGGGCCGAATGATCTGCCCCCAAGGTCCCACTGCTTAAATATGGTAGGATTAATTATGGCAGGATTAATTAGTAGTTCTAGATTTGAGTCTCAGCCTCTGATTTCCAGATCCAAGCCTCTCTGCTCCACCACACTTTCTCCATGGCGGTGCTGTGTATGAGGCAGCAGATTTGGGCTTGAATTCTATGCTTGCTCCTGATTTGCTGTGTGTCTTAGTGAGAGACTTGCCCTCTCTGATCCGTTTATTCTAGGATCCACTGAAGGAGTGGATAAGCTTTAAAAGTTCCTTTCAACAGTACCACTAAGTAACCAAAGCATAGAAAAGAATATTTCTTTAATAGATCCCAACTGAAATAAATACAGAAGGAATGAAATATATGACACCATATTGCAGTCCCTAAAAATTCATTGCTTGAACAATCACTAATACCACAAAGAATCAGACATCATGTACCTCCTGACAGAACTCAACACCACCTGGTGAAGCAGTCCTGCTCCCCACCCCCCAAAACCAACCAAACAAACTTGAACCTTATCAAGCCACTGTTTCTAATGGCCCATTTACAAGACAGTGGATAGAGAACACTTTCAACTACACTACAAGGCAGCAACCAGCAAAGTCCAGAAGAGCAAGACATTACAAGACAGATAACTGGTTTCTTCCAATGAATAAAGTAAAAAAATGAAAACCCCCAAAAGACATACTGACCAATTGCAACGTGTAGACCTTATTTGATCAAAATGGAAACTATAAAAAGCAATTCCATGACAACTGGAAATTTGAACACTGATTAGCTCTTTGAGAATATTAACAACAGTGAATTCTTTTGGTTGATAATGTGTGATGGTTTAGTTAGCTCGTTTTAAGGAAGAGTGCTTTCTGAGGTACATATTTATGGATGAAGTGATGTTAGGCTTGGGAGCTGCTTCAAAATAATAGAGGAGGGGGATGTGTCTGGGGGACGGGTCTGGATGAGGAGGGTGGGTCACAGCTCAGTCATAGGGATGTGGAGGTTTGTTATATTGTTGTCTCTGTTTTAATGTAGTCTTTTCAATTTTTAAAAGTCTCTCCAGCTGGTCCATGATGGCCTGGGCCTCGGGCTGAGGCCCTGGGGTGGAGCAGGGCTGGGGTCTGATTGAGGGACAGCAGATCTTGCTCCTCCCCCCATCACTTCCCATGACCAAGCTGGGCCTGGAGTGCTGTGGTCACAGCACCCAGCCTCAGATCAAAAGTGTGGTTTTCTTTGTGTTGAGATGCGTTCACAGGCCTGGACACTGGAACTGCAGAACTCTGGTCCTAACCCTGGCCCTGCCCCCCCTCCCTGGGGGACAGTGGCTCCACATTCCAGACACATCCTCGGGCCACATCAGGCCATCTGGGCTCAGGCAAGAGAAGGTGCAGCAGCTGGTGGGAGCTTCGGGGCATTCCCAGACACAGTTCCCACGACAACCCCGACACTGGGAGTGTGGTCAGGACAGGGCCATGACCTGAGGATCTGGATGGTAGAGGGCCCCTCAGACCCACCGCCTGGGGTGCTCCTGCAATGGAGCACATTCTTACCACTTGGTGCCCAAGCTGCTGACATCAAGACAGGACAGTTTCCCTCCCTGAGTCTTCAGTTCTCTACCCAGCGGGATGCACCTCTGTGTATCTAGGGCTGTTGACCTCTGGGCATGGGCAAGTCTTCCTACTTAACATTCCCAGCCCCCCATCTGTTAGATGCCAGCAGCAGTCCCTGATACTGGCACCCCAAAACTGCTCCACTTGTTTCCAACCACTGCTGGGCTGCAAACTACAGTGGGCTTCTAAGGGTCTTGTCAAGCCCACAGTTCCGTGCTTCTGTGTTTCTGGAGACTTCAGACAAATGGGAGGAAAGGGGTAGAAACCATGTTACAGGCTCGTGCTCTTACAAGAAGCTGGTGTCTGGAAACGTCTTGGAGTCTAACTAGGAATTTGCAAAGAAAGGTCCGGGGACTGGGTAGGGAAGGGGCACATTCTAGGTTGAAGGCTCACCCTGCCTGACACACTTTGGCAGATGAGCAAAAGTACCCTGTGGCCCCCAGTTTTAGCTGTGCTGAGAAACCAGCTGACAGAGGTGAGCTGTCATCATAGGGACAACAGAGAGCCAGTGAGGATTTTCAAAAGGAGCCAGAGTAGACTTTCCACCCCTTCCCTCTGGACTGAGAAATCACCCGATGCCCGTGTATGAATCAGGAGAATGTCCTACTCTTCCTAGGAAGCGTTCAGGGATCGATCAAAACTGCAGAGACTGATGCTCCATAGCTAGGGTTTCTTGCCCTGGGGACATGCAGGTGGGAGAAAGATTTGGAGGTGATAGTGAGGGAGGGGCTGCTCAAGTTTCTCCAATAATTGAAGAGGCCAGTGTGTATGTGCGTCTATACGCACGTGAGTGTATGAATATGTGTGTATGAGTGTGCCTGTGTGGTGAGCCTGTATGAGTGTGAGTGCACGAATGAATGTGTGAGGATATGTGCACAGGCCGCGTGAGCATCTGACCAGCGTGCCCTGGGTATATGCAGCAAACTTGGACCTGGCCCTTGTTCTCAGGAAGCACATCATCTATGGAGTAAGTGGAGGAAAGAAAACTAAAACCACCAAAACCAAACACATTCAATTGTGACCCAGGCTATAAGGGAAAAACAAGGACTATCAAGAAGTGAGTGGGGAACACACTTCAGAGCATGCGGGTGCTTGAGCTGATCTGCAGTGAGCATTGACTGGGCCTGGGCCCCCCAAAGCACTCCCCTTCCTAGCAGGCCTTTGGTTTCCTGGGGGACAAAGGATTATCTCTCTCATACTGGTCAGCTCCTACCGGGCTCCCTCAGTCTTACCAGCTGGTGAGAATCTGCCCTGCTGACCCTTGGGCGGAGCAACAGAGAGGGCCGGAGACACCCCCTTTCCAGCGCCATTGCCTCTGGCCATAGGACCTGCTGCAGGGCCTGCCTGCCTGGCCTGGCCCTCTGGCGCATCCTTGGTTCTCTCCCAGGCCCAGGCCTGTTTTCCAGGTTTGCCACTGAATTTCTGAGCTCTTGGAGGCGTGTGTCTGTGTGACTTTGGTGTTGGCAGAGCAGGAACCCGAGTGCTGCTAGAACAGATGAGACTCCTGGGGAAATCCCTTCCATTTCACTCACCGGACGGGGTGTGGGGCTGCTGTGCTTCCTGCAGTGGCAGCTCTACTTGGCACATGTCTGTGTACACACACACACACACACAGGTGTGCACGCACACAGTCCCTTGTGTGCATGCACACGTGTCCCAGTGTGCTTGTAAGCACACTCGCTTACAAGCTAGCCAGAGTGCCGAGCCCTGGCAGGCCTCACAGGAGGAAATGCCAACCATGTTTCTTTAAGCTTCTTTCAGCCTCCCCAGGGACTGTCCACCGCCCCAGTGCTTCCTTTGAGGCCATGTCAGTGGTTCAGGCCTGGTCTGCCCTGGGCGGGCCTCTGAGGGGCCTGTGACTCAGGGCTCAGTCGGCCGGAGGCAGGATGTCAGTGCCATTCACTGGGCCACGAGGAATCTCACTCTTCTATTTATAGGCAGCACAACTAACCTAGCCTGGGGGGAGGAAGTGGCCACTGCTACTGGCAAGTCAGGGGAAGGGGAGCAGAGTCTGGAGCCAGGATGAAGCGTGGTCTTACCACTTCCCCTGCCTGTCTTGGCGGTTGCAGACTGGCTCCCCTACTCTAGAATGGTCAAGCCCACGACAGGCCAGGACAGTGAGCTCAGGGCCAACACGGGCCAAGAACTGAGCAACAGGAGGTGGTGGATACCTGGGGCGTGGCGGGTCACGGGCCTGGATGGGAGAGCAGAGCGGGAAGAGGGCAGGTGAAGGGAGAGCCCCGAGGCCTGACATCCTCAAGTCTGGCCCCAGAGAACTTGCCCGACTCTTCCCGCATTGCGGTCCCAACTTGCTTCATCCCTCAAAGACCCCCGCTCCCACCCGCCCCCTCGCCCCTTGGCCAGCTGGCTCACTGTCCTTAGGAAGCTATGGCTCGGTGCCCGCTGTGTACTGAGCCCTGTCACATGGATTCCCTCATACAGGCTCACAAGCCTTGTGTAGAGGTGCAGGGAAAACCTCCCTGAACCCCTCTGGGTTCCTCTAGGCTGGCAAATAATCAAATACGCATTGATAGGAGGGGAAAAAACCAAGTTAACACTGGGTACACATGGGAGGAAACCCAGTAAGACTGGGTAACTCGCCCACTTGGCCTCAGTCACCATCAAATCATCTCAGCCGGGGCGAAGGACAGGAGGTGGGGGGGCCAGCCGTGGAGGTCACCAGGAAGGACACAGCCGGCAAAGCTTTGGCCCTTAAGATAAGTTCTGCCTTCTCCACTGATAGGCGTTCAGGAGGTCAGTGAGGGAGGTGCTCTTACAAAGGGAGATTTTCCTTTACATGCCTCAGAGTCTCTTACAAAAGGCAACCTCCACCCAGGCTTCTGCGCCCTCCAATGAATAATCCTTATGCCAAAGAGACTATTTTGGTGGAGCAGCAACATAGGGACCAATAAGCGCCTTTCCCAGATAAGACTGAGGTTCAGGGTAGTTACGGTACTTGCCTGGCTTTGAGAGAGGGCACAGGTAGGCACCAAGTGTACAGTGTGTAAAATGGGAGCCACAGCGTCCTGGCAGGCTACCTCACCACCCCTAGCTCTTTCGGGGCGCACCCATCCACGTGGTGCTGTGCTGGGCCGAGCTCGCCTTCCCTGCCTGTGGTTGGCGAGGTGGGAGGGGCTTGTGCTGGCGCTTGGAGCAGGTAGTCAGTAGAGTCCATTGCCCTCCATCCTGCCTCTCTCTGGGCCCCTTGGATCTTCAGAGGGCCCCCTATCCTCAGACTCAGCCTCCCCTGAAGCAACCCCTCCAGATGCTCTGCTCCCGGGCAGATGCACAAACAATAAGAGGGGGCACTGCTTCCGGAAAGGATGACAGACTGGGTGCCAGGCTGCACCCTGTGTCCTTAGTCCTCATGCCCCTCTGGTGGGAACCAGCTTCCCAAGCAGGAAACCCCTCTGACTGAGCCTGTTTGGGCCACTTTGGAGGAAACCAGCTAAGTGGATGCTGCAATGCATCCTCGCCATCAGACAATGTGTGGTGAGCCCTCACTCCTTAATATTCCAAGGGCTGCCACCTCTGTCCTTGTCCCTGGTTTCTTCCTGAGACCCAGACCTGACCATTCTTTGGCTGTTGTGACCACCTACTGGCCGAGCATGCCCAGGCCAGACCGAGGGGCAGGCTGCCTCTCTCCTCCCTGTCCAACTGCCCGGCCACACGCACCCTGAGGACGCCTGACGCAGCTGTAGGCTTTGTAGAAAGGCCAAAGCTGGCAAGATACACAGGAGGGAGGGATGGAGGGGCTAGGCGGAGGTTATGGGGGTCAACAGCTCGTGGATTCTCATATCCATCACCCCCCAGAAGAGCCTCTCTTGCAGACCCTGGCTCCCTTCACTCCTCTGGAAGTCTAACCAAAGTCCTCACCCGTCCTTCCACGCTCCCCTAAGGTGATCAGCAAACCTCAGGGCTTTTTTTGCGTCTTGCAAATTTTACAGGATCTGACAGTCTCTGAAATGTCATGACTCCTCTACCAAACAGGATGCAAGGAGAGCACAGAGGAGCGCTGGGGTGGGGAGCACTAGTTCTGAGGGCCTCTCTGAAGAAGGGAGGCAGAGCCATGGAGTTTAAGGAGGGGCTAGTGTGAGGGGGAAAAGGGTCGCAGGGGTGAAGATCTTGGGGGAGGGGAGGCAACTCTTGCAGAGCATGGAAGGAGCTGTGGTTGGCTGGAGAGGGGAGGCACGAAACCCGGGGTGGGATGGGAGAAGGTAACAGGAGGCCAGATTGGTGGCAGAGCTCCAGGAACTGGGCTGAGGCTGTTTCTTCTGAGGACAAAATTGAAGCCAGTCAAGGGTTTGGGGCAGGGTGCCGTTCAGAAAGCTCCCCGGCTGCAGGGGCGAGGGGTTGGAGGAGACGAGCTAGTGGCAGGAGGGCCTAGCAGATACCACTGCAGCCATCCTGGTGGACAGCGGATGGCCCTGGGGTGTGGAGGAACGTGTGGTGGGAGCAGGTTGTGATGTGTTCCCTGGCCTTGATGCTCTCCAAGCCCCACCCCACACTGATGAGGGTTGGTGTAACCAAAGTGGGGAGAGGTGTCCCTGGTAAGGCCAGTGCCTGGGCCTAGGAAGACCCTGCCAGCTGCACCAGTCAGATGGGCACAGAAATGCCAGCATTTTCATGTAACACAAGGTAAAGCGGGGTGGAAAAATCTAAGTACTCATTATGTGACTTGGTAGCTGCTGCTGGCTCCTTAACAACTGGTTTCCTGGGATCCTGCAGTCCTCATGCAGCGGTGCAGGCAGGGGCTCCCTCCCTCTGCACAGCCAGTGAAGCTGGTCCCTTGTTTGGGGCCTCTTCCTTTGAGAATTCAGGAGCTTGGCCTGTGGGGGCCATGTCCAGGCCTAGCCATTAGGGGACTATGGGGAGCAGAGTGTGGTGGGGATTGAATTTCAGGAACCAGGTGGGCATGAGACCCCAGCAGCACAGGAAGGAAGTGGGGAGGCCATCGGGAAGGATGCTGGGAACATTCAAGCACAAGCTGGACAAATCGAGAGGGCAACTTGAAAGCTTCCAGCCTGACCCTTGATTCTGCAGGTGGGTAAACTGAGGCCCAGAGAAGTCAAATGAGGTATCTAGAGTTACATGCTGGGAAAGAAGCATGGGGCTAAAGCTAAGTGTTCTGGGGTGAGTAGTTCTTTCTGATAAACACGCTGAGAAACTGACTAAAGAATAGAAAGAAAAACTGCAGTCTGGCCTAGCCACTTCAACTTGTCACCTAGGCATGTGCACTTGTGGGTTCTCAAGAGGATCAAGGATCTAGAGAGAAATTTCTAGAAGCCAGGTAGGTTCTAAGTACTTTCCTTTCAACTCCAGGATCCACTCTCCAATGCAAGGTGTGTCCTTATGGGAAAGCCATGCTCATCATGGCGTGTATCTGTGCTTGTCAAGGTGGTCTATGAGCCCATCATGCTCATGCTCTGGCCTGGATCCCAGTCCCTTCCCTCCCTGAGGTGTGTCCCCTGCCTCCCTTTCAATGATGGTGCTAATAAGCCCCCTCCCCCTGGCCTAGTTCAGCAGTATCTGAGGAAATCACTGACAAGGGTCTGTGATGTAGGCTCTCCAGAGCACGTGACTTGGAAAAACTTTGAAGACTTTCATTTAATTATGCAAGTGATACATGGTCCATGAAAAATAAAAATCAGGACAAGCAAACATACTTTAAAAGAGCAAGTACAAATGAACACTAATCCCACTGTTAGAGATAATCATCCAATAATTTACTGCCAAAGTTTTTATATACATATCAGAGTGATCTGATAAACAGCTCATCACCATCAGTTGTTTGTTTTAACACAGTCACAGCCATATACCGCCCTGAGGCAGACTGTTGCCCTCACTCAGCAAACATAAGATGATCGATTTCTGATCCGCAAATGTCTGTATCAGTATTTTTCATGGTTACATGGTGTTTACCTCGGTGAATGTGCTTTACATTATTAAGTCAATTGTTGACCAATCCTGTTGCTTCCAGTGTTTCAAATTGTAAATAAATGGTGCCTTGCAAATACTTCCTTACCCACTTACACAGCTATTTTGGGAGGATAAATTCCTGGAGGTGAAAATGCTAGGTCAGTGGGTGTGCACATTTATAAGGCTTTTGGTATGTGTCTGTGGCCTGCTCTTAATTCCTGGCTAATTTCTTTCAAGCTCTTGTGCACTAGTTTAAGGACAAATAAATTTAAGTGGTGAATCTGCTCTTTGTTATTCTCCAGGCTACTGCTTTTCATTAATATGGATGACTGGGGGAAAAAATGACTTTAGTTTCCATTTTCAAATTGCAAAGTATAATGTCACCCTGATGTTCCAGGGCACCTGGCTCGTGCCGACAGTGCCGGAAATCAGGGTAAAGGCTGTTTTTCCCTTGTAGAGGGAGAAGTTCCTGGATTAAGACAAAGACTGATTTCTCTGAACCTCAGTTACTCATCTGTAAAATAGTAACATAAAGAGTTGTAGGGTAAGGAAAAAATGTCAGGCTTTTCTGCCCTCCCGCCATCAGGATAGATGATGGATCCTTGAGGTCCTGAATGCATGCCTGATGGCGGGCACCTGGAGTAGGGTGTGGGCATAGGTAGATGGGATTCACCTGGGCTGAGACTGGGCTTTTAAGGACGGCATCACGGGGACGCCAGCAGAAGCCGAAAGAGAAGCCAAGAAGCAGCAGAACGAACGCCAGAGAGAGCCCAGATAGAGTGAAGACTTGCTGGGGGCTGGGAGAACTGCCAGCCTCCCGGCCCCCCAGCACCCCTGCCTGCTGTGTACCGGGTAAATCCCAATAAAAGCCTGAAAAGCCACTGAGGACTCCAGGACTCTGACTCCTCCTTTACCCGGTCTCCTGGATCATAGAAAACCTGCTCAGTGGTCGTTCCTGACCTTACAAGAGTGCTTTGCAGGATTTTCTCGTGGGTGAAAGAAACACAGCTGAGAGTGTGACGTGACCTCAAATTTCAATTCTTCATTCCGTCCCACCCACCACAGCTCAGGGAGCACGTGATGGCTCTCCTGGGCCAGGTCCACGCTGGAAACTTGGTTCCTTCTGGGCCCTGCTCCCAGTGATCCTTACCCACATTTCCAGCTACCCAAGGCTAATCATCTCCATCAAGAACAACCCCCAATTCACTCTCCACCTTAAAAGGCTCTTGAGCTCTCAGAAGGACAACCAAACAAGAGAACAGAACATTAGAGAAAATTGCTTGTCTAAAATAGACAAATAATTTTCATTTCATCCATACTTCTGTGTTCTACTTTATCTCTCTCCTTGCTGTCCCGTTTTCCACATAAGCGAAGCACGAGGGTGATATTATTCTTATAAATTCTTGAGATGGATTATGTAATAATCTAGACTGGAAACTTAAAAAGAAAGGCAACCATTGGTAAGTGAACAGAAGTCTTTGCAACTGTTTAAAGAGACAAAGCCCTGGGTCCTCTTTGCCTCCCAACTGTCAGCTGACAGGCTCATACTTGGGTTTTCCAGAAGATCTCAGCTGAGTCCGATCAGAGCGCTATTGCCTAACTTCCCAGATAAGAGTCACCTGAGATGCTTATGAAAATGCAGATTTGGAGGCCCCATGCCAGAGCTTCGGAATCAGATTTTCCAGGAGGTGGAGTTACAAATGCATATGGAGGTGTACATGATACAATTTAATCAGTCGTCTCAGGTTATTCTTAACATCAGAAAATATGGTCAACCCTGTCATGGAAGAAGAAAACTGCAGTAGTTTTCAACTTTGACTATAAATTGGAGACTCCCAGGAAACTTTAAAACTGACCCCAGTGAAGTCAGAATCCTGATTATCTTGAACAATGTTGTAGGGTAAGTGAAAAAGCATCAGGCTTTCTGCCCTACTGCCGTTAGAATTGAGGATGGATCCTTGCAATCCTGAATGCATGCCTGATGGCAGGCACCTGGAGTAGGGTGTGGGCATATGTAGATGGGATACACCTGGGCTGAGACTGGGCTTATAAGGGCGGTGTCACGGGGACACCAGCAGAACGAACAAAGAGCAGAGAACAGAAGCAGAGAGAAACAGAACGCCGGAGAGCCCAGAAAGAGTGAAGACTTGCTAGGGGTCTGGGGCCTGGGAGGCCTGCCAGCCCCTACAAATGTGCAGAGGCCACCCGGACGATCTCTGACTACAGGAAAAACAAGAGGCTAGGTCACTGGGTGGCATCTCTCACTCCCAGTTTCCACTCATGCAAAATGAGGGGCATGGACTCCCTCCGTCAGAAAATAATTTCTGTCCGGTGCGTTAGGTCTGATTGATTTGAAATGTCTGCTTGGGTCATAATATTGAGAAATATTCTGGGGTTGGGACTGAGCTAAACAAGAAAGAGTGTCATGATCAATTAATGATGCCTGTCATGGGTGCAGATGAAAGGGTGGTGCCTTTTGCATCAAGGGCTATTTCTAAGCTAGGTCCTCTTTAACATCCCCATTAAGCCTCAGAGGTATAATAACAATGATAATGGCATATTTGTTGTGATGAATAATTGAGAAATCTATACATGCAACACCTTGTGACGCATCAAGGGCTACACAGGTGCTAGTTGCTGTAACAATAGTTACTATTTGAGTTCTAGGATGCTATTTCTTCATGAGTTTTTAAGTAGAGTCATGAATAACAAGTGACCTCCCTGGATCAGGGCGGGTAGGGTGTCTGAGAATGCACTCTTGGGTTGGGGATCACAGTGGGCTTATAGGAATGGCTATTTTTATTTTTCAACTTAACTGAGCAGTAAAATAGTAGAGGGAAGGCAATAAAACAGGGTTCCGGCTTCCAGAGAATATTTATCTGCCCCCAACCAGAGCTTACTGGCTATACAATTTTTCTCCTCTAAGGGAAGATACATATACCTAAGAGCCCCATGAGCCCTATCCTTCCCTCCTGCCCTTCTCTCCATCCCTCTACTCATCCACCTGGGTAACCATCCATTTTATCTACATTTATTGAGCATTTACCATGTACCAGGTACATTCTAAGTTTGGGGTACAGCTGGGGCTGCTATGTTGCACAGCTCCACGCACAGCATTCACATAAATATTCACATGGATATAAAATATACAGTTATTTGTACAGATCCACCAGACACAAAAATAAACAAGACAGAGAAGGTCTTTGCTCACGTGGATCTTTCATTGTGTGTAGGGGGGTGGGGCATAAAAATAAATAAGAAAACAAAATGAACAAGATTATTTCACATAGTGCTAAGTTCTAAGAAGAAACCCAAATAAGCAGGACAAGGCAATGCAATAGTTACAGGTTGGGGATGGTATTGGGGGTGAGGGGGGTGCCTAATTTAGATAGAAGGGCCTGGAAAGGTGATATTTGAATAAAAATCTGAATGACAAATAGCAGCTTGCCATGTGAAATTCTGAGTCTAGAGCATATCAGGCAGAAGGAACAGCAAGCACAAAGGTCCTGTGGTAGGAATAATTCTAGGAGCCAAAAGAATGCCTGTGTGGCTAGAGCTTAGTGTATGAAAGGGAGAGTGGTAAAAGATTAATGATTTTTGGCTTAAACAATGAGTGAATGATTGAGGTCATTTACTGTGATGGAGAAGACCAAGAAAGGAATGGGTGGGGAACTAAAACAGATCAATTTTAGCTATGTTACCTTATCCGTGAAATGATATTAGACATTAAAGTAGAAATACTGAGGAGACAACTAGATTTAGCTGTTTAGATTTCAGGGGTCAGAATGAAGTATGAATTGGGGAGCAGGGGTAGATATGGGGTTGCTTGTCCAATATACATACTTCTTTTCATAACTGTCATAACTTATATCTCTCTCATGTTCTTATGGGAATCACTCCACCCTGTGCTGTGAACAAGACAGAAAGCTCAAGTCTAAGTTAAAATACATCCCTTTTCCCTGGCTACATAACTGGATCTAGAATGGGCATTGGACCCTATTTGGAGAAATAAAACTAAAGAAGACAAGTGTTAGGGCTTTCTGGCTCTTTCAAGAACACCTTGGAAGAAACCTCTTTCCCTTGAACATGAAGAATTTGGACACCATTGGTTAACGATCTTGCAACCGTCAGGAGCAGGATTACAGTAAGACTGACACATGAAAGGAAGTAGAAAAAAAAAAGGTAAAGATTCTGACATTAAGTCATAGACAGCCCCCTGACCTCAGAGTTTTGTGAGAGAAGAAATTCACTACACCAGATAGTAATGAGATCTGTTACTTGCAGTTGAGCACAACTCAACTGATCACAACCATGGGACAGAGGGGCAAAGAAGAGGATGACCCCAGAAGCTTCCCTGGCTATGTTCTGTATTTCTTCTCCTGGAGAGGAAGTATCAATAATTGCACTGAAAAAACAGACCTCTGTGTCAGAGAAGCAAAATTTGCATGACCACTGCCATTTGCCAGATGTGTGAGTGCTGGAGACTCATGTCACCTTTCTGAGCTTCGGTTCTGTCCCCTGCAACAGGGAGGCAGTAACACCCACATTAAAGGGAATGGGTGGAAAATGTGGGGCTTTCTGCCCCTCCCTTTTGCTTTCTTGTGGCATAAACTGCTCTCTAAGCATGCTTGAAGGACATTGAGTCATCTTATTATAAAACTAAAAATTTAAGTGTCCCCTCCCATGACCCTGTCTTCAGAGAAGCAGTTGATAACCGGCACATTTGTTCCTCTTTTTCATGAATCTATCACATTTGAAGCAGGAAAATGATGTTCTAATTAGGAGAGAAAGAAGCACCCACTCCAGTCTGGTGGCTGCTAAGTAATGACTCATGTGGGACAGGGGGATACTTCCTTCTTCTAATGGGGGTCCCCCAATGGATTAATACCCCATCCTGACAGGCCCCTGGGGTTCAGCCTTAAAAATGGTAAACACGGAGCTTTTCCCAAACTGGGATGTAATGACTGGAGGCAGAGGCACTCCCAGCCAGGACACAGGTTTAGGTAGGCTAAGCCTCCCTAACCCCTCTCCCCAAAGGGGTAAATCTTAAGACACATGCCAATGGCCAGGAGGCCTCATTATCAGCCAGGGAAACATTTGGGCTGGGATCAAGTTCCAGCTCTCTGCAACTTTATAACTCTACCACACTGGCAAGTTATTGAATGCCCCTGTACTTCTGCCCTCTCATCTATAAAACAAAGTTGGGAGAGTAGTGTTGGCTCTTGGTACACTCTATTGCAGGCAGCAGTACACAAAGGTCTAACTCCTGCTGAGGGGAATTTAGTAACATCTAGTACATGTTACATATGCAATTACCTTTTGAGCCAGCAATCCCAATCCAGGAATCTATCCCAAAACCACAATAGCAAAAATACAAAGATACATTCACTAAGCTATTTGTTGCAAAATGGTTTATAGTAGTAAAGGCTGGAAACACCCCAAATGCCTATTTTTAGGGACCAGCTAAAGAGATCATGGTCTATGCATACAGGGGAGTTCTAGGCTGCTGCTGAAATGAGTGAGGACTGTTTCAGTGTCTTGCTTTGGGGTCCCCTCCCAGAAACAATGTTAAGTGAAAAAGTAAGATGCAGGACAGTTTTTTTTTTTAATTGGGGGGAGAACAAGTGTTTTCGTTGCTTGTTTTATGACTCCCTGTAAGGAAAGGCAGAGAGGCAAAGAGACTAGATTTTTCTGAAAGTATTTCAGAATACAAGTCCCTCTACTTTTGAGTCTCTTCAAAACCTTCCATGATACGTTTTTTAAAAGACTGGCTCTTTGGACCCCACAGTACCCAGTGGCCAGTGGACCCCACAGCACAGCACAGAGCCACCACAAGCCCTCTCCTGGATGTTCATGTGAAAAGCAAGAAGGCTTCTCTAGATTTAATGATTGAATGTTTAGCATCTATTTGTTCTGCTGTTTACTCACCCCAGTGAATACACAATCCAGCCATTGAGCCTCTAGGTCCCGCCCTTTCTTACCTGGTTCTATAGCTTTGGCATCACTTCATATGGGACCAACCTCCAGTCCTTCTCTCACAGCATGTTCTCAAGAGATGGAAGCTAGGAGGGAGGCCCTCTCAAGAGTGGCACCAGCTCTAGGCTCACAGAGGACTTGGAGGTACACTGGCAATTCTATATTATTGCTGTTCACTTGTTCTATAAGCAGGGGGGCTGTTGCTATTGTAACAGGGTAATGCCCAGGGAAAGGGGAGGTTCCATGTTCCCTGCCCCACCCTAAAGAAGGGTAGATCTGGGAAGAGGGAGAAGAGAGAGAAACCTGGGAAAAAGGAGCAATGGATCAAGAAGACCTGGAGGAGGCACCTGGAGCAGAAAGACACAAGCAGAAGCCACTGCTCTTGCTTCTCAGCCTTGGACTTGCACCAGGGACCTGGACGACATGGAAGGAGACACTTGAACAGATGTGGGTGAGCGACCCATGGGAAGGCTGACAATGGCAGCCTTTATCTTGATTTTTTATTTTGTTCTTTTCCTTCCAGACTTGCCTGGCCCCCTCTGCCCTTTTCCTGTGGGTTCCCTGCCAGAAGGTGCCATAAACTTGTGGCAAGCTTTTGGGTCTTCGTGCCCTGCTTTGCGCCAACCGTGTTTGGCTGGGTAATTTGGGGTGCCTAATTGGAAACTATTTTAACTATAGTCTTTCTCTTCTCTTCATTGCATACTAATTGTATTAAACTTATTTTCCATTGGAAAAAAATATCCTTCCATGTGTCCCAAGTCCCTGGTACAAGTCCAAGGCTAAGAAGAAAGCTCAGCTTCTTCATGACCTTGCGCCTTGTACCTCCTCCAAGTCTTCTGATCTCTCTAGCTCCTCCTCCCTGCTCAACTCCACCCTCCCTTGGGTGGGGCAGGGAACCTGGGACCCCCCTTTCTATGGATATTACACTATTACACTTTGGCCCAGTGGTCTTGATTCCTTTTCTTCTCTTAAAATATAGAGTTCTAATGTTCAAATCTCACTGTGCACCCAGCTTTTTAAGCAGATAAAAGCTGCTCTACTTAAAATGGAGAAATGTTCAGAGCCCTGAGTCTCAGCTCCCTCTGTAGCAGAGCCCACCAGATGTCCACATCATCCTCCTTTTCCCCTTCCTCCTTAGTTAGAAGCGCTATTTTCAGCTGGGCATATTGATACCTGGAATAAAAGATGATTTTCCAGACTCCTTTGCAGCTAGCTATGGTCCCGTGACTATGAATTGGTCAGCTCTAAGTAGAAATATTATGATATTCTGGTAAATCATATTAAAAGGAAGGGGGATTTTCTTCTCCCACACCTCCATCCTACTGCTTAAAGTACAGATGCAATAGCTGGAGCTCCTGTCACCACTTGGACCATGAGGATATGGATCATGTCCTATGAATGGCAGAACAGAGAGCTAGAAAGAGTCTGTGTGCCAATAATTTTTGTGACTTGATCCCACCAGCTCCAGGCTTACTACTTCTGAATTTTATGAAAGAAGTAAAAATGTGAAAGAAAAAACCTCCAGCTTCTTTAAACCATTTTTATATTATGATTTAAAAAAATAGCTTTATCTAATCCTAATTGATGCATGCTATACCCCATCCCACCTGCCTCAACAGCAGCTCAAATCTAGCTCTGCAGGACTGATGCTGCAGCGGAATCCCTCTCTGGCTAAAGGAACACAAACTGGTCATTGTGAAGCACAGCAGGTCCTCTAAAATGTCATTGTTTCCAAGTCACTTTGTTTTAATACTGATGAAAGAAGACATCCCAACCACATTGAACAAAAGAATGTTATTTGAAGACCTGGTTATGGAGTTTCACTTAAAATCACAATTTCCAAGAACCTAGCCATGATGTTAAGTGAGCACTTAATGAACATGTTGACTCCAAAAGCTACTGCTCAGACTAGTACATGTCAATTCTACTCACATCTCATGGACCAAAGCAAGTCAGGTAGCCAAATCTGAAAGCAATAGAATGGGGAATGTATCATCCTCTCAGAGAAGGACAGCAACTATTTGAAAAGAACACAGTCCAGCTTTTTTCTTAAGATTTATTTATTTATGCGTGTAAGAACTGGGTTGTAATTATGCCAGAGGTGCAGGGGTGGGGCAGTGAGAGGATTCATCAAAGAGAGTGGGGAGCCGAACGGGCAGAGCCACTGAAATACACTGCTGAAGGGAGCAGCGGGCTTAATAAACACCAAACAAGGTGGCTTGCCTGAAGTCTTGCAATGCATTAGGAGGCAGAGCTAGGACCCAAGTTGGGTCAATTCCAATGCTAATGCTCTTTTGTTATCATTTTCTTTCTCTCAATGGGGACTTGTGATTTGGGAGCCAGAAGTGTCTCCTAAGGAGTACTTGGCAAAGTCAGGCTCACACTCCAGGTTCCCGTGTCTCCCCCTCCTGTATCCTTCCCTTGGCTAGAAGTTATAACTTGGCTTCTTGCCCCATGTCTCTCCTCTTCTGTCCCACTTACGAAATCCAAAGTATAAAAGTTTATTACTACAGTGGAGACTAGGAGTACAACCCCATTCTGACTTTATAGGGAAGACAACAAAACATGTGGAGGGATGTGTGAAATAGCCACCGCAGCTTTGTGTTATGGTTTACCATCCATTTACTTTCTTTCTTTTTTTTTTTTTTTTAAATTTATTTTTATATCCCCCATACAATTGCAAACGCCCCATTCTGACCCAATCCTTCCCCTCCCGCCCCCCACCCCCAACAAGTGTCTCTGGTTCATAGTTTTTTGTTGATTTTGATTTTCACTTTCTTATATTCATTTTCCTGGTCCTTATTTAAGTTTTCTAGATTCTTGCTATGAGTGAGACCATCCGGTATATTTCTTTTTCTTTTTGGCTTATTTTGCTGAGCATGATCCCTTCCAGTGCCATCCATGTTGCTGCAAATTGCATGTGTTTATCTTTTTTGAATGCTGAGTAATATTCCATGGTATATATGTACCACATCTTCTTGATCCAGTCATCTATTTTTGGGCATTTGGGTGGTTTCCAAAGCTTAGCTATTGTAAACAGTGCTGCTATAAAACATAGGAGTGCAGGTGCTCTTTGGAATTGATGTTCTGTGTCCTTTGGGTAATATACTAGGAGTGGAATTGCTGGATCATATGGAAGCTCTATGTTTAGTAGGTCCAGAAATCTCCACAGCTCTCCATAGTGGTTGGACCAGTTTGCACTCCCACCAACAGTGCACAAGAGTTCCTTTTTCTCCACATCCTCGCCAACTTTGTTGTTGCTAGTTTTTTTCAATATGTGCATTCTCACTGGTGTGAGATGGTATCTCATGGTAGTTTGATTTGCATTTCCCTGATTACAAGTGATGTTGAACATTTTTTCATATGTCTGTTGGCCATTTGCATTTCCTCTTCAGAGAAGTTTCTTTTAGCTCTTCTGCCCATTTTTTGACTGGATTATTTTCTTTGTTGTTGCTGAGTCTCATCAGCTCTTTGCAGATTTTTGTGATCAGTCCTTTATCATTAGTGTTGGGTGCAAAAATGTTCTCCCAGTTGGTGGGGTTTCTCTTTGTTTTTGTTATTGTCTCTTTTGCTGTGCAGAAGCTCTTTAATTTGATGTAGCCCAGCTGTTTATCTTTGTCTTCACTATCACTGCTTTGGGTGATGTGTCTGTAAAGATGTCTTTGATGTGCAAATCCGTAGTGTTTCGCCTATATTTCCTTCTATGTATTTTATGGTTTCAGGTCTTATGTCTAGTTCTTTAATCCATTTTGAGTTGATTTTTGTGTATGGTGTGAGGTAGGTGGTCAAGCTTCATTCTTTTGCATGTAGCGACCCAGTTTTCCCAGCACCATTTATTGAACAAACTTTCTTTGCTCCAATGCATAGTCTTTGCTCCTTTGTCAAAGATTAGTTGACCATAAATCTGTGGGTTTATTTCTGGATTTCTATTCGATTCCATTGGTCTGTATGTCTGTTCTTGTTCCAATACCATGCAGTTTTGATGATTATGGCTTTGTAGTAGAGTTTGAAGTCTGGGAGTGTGATGCCTCCATTTCCTTCTTTTTTTTTTCAGTAGAGCTTTGGCTATTCGGGGTTTTTGGTGATTCCATATGAATTTCATCAATAATTGTTCTATTTCTTTGAAGAATGCCATTGAGATTTTGATTGGAATAGCATTGAAATCTGTATATTGCTTTGTAGGATGGCCATTTTAATAATGTTATTCTTCCAATCCATGAGCAGGGGATGTCTTTCCATTTCTTTGTGTCTTCTTCTATTTCTTTTAAAGTGTTTTATAGTTTTCTTTGTATAGGTCCTTTACCTCTTTTGTTAGATTTATTCCCAAATATTGATTTTTTTTGTTTCGATAATAAAAGGGGTGGTTTTTTTGATTTCTTCTTCTTCAGATTTATTGTTTGTGTATAGGAAGGCTCTGACTTTTGCCGTTTGATTTTGTATCGCTGCAACTCACTTACTACGACGATTGATCTGAGAGATTGAATTGAATAGTTTTCTGGTGGAGATTTTGGGGTCTCTATGTATATTATCATATCATCTGCAAATAGAATGATAGTTTGACTCTTCTTTTGTTCCTATTTGGATTCCTTGATGTCTTTCTCTTTGTCTTATATTGCTCTGGCTAGGACTTCCAGTATTATATTGAAAAGGCAGTGGTGAGAGTGGACATCCATTGTCTTGTTCCAGATCTTATATGGAATTGCTTTCAGCTTTTCACCATTGAGAATGATACTGGCTGTTGGCTTGTCATAGATGGCCTTTATGATGTTGAGGTCTATGTTCCTTGTATCCCAAGAATTTCACAGGGCTTTTTCATGAATGGGTGTTGCAACTTTGTCGAAAGCTTTCTCAGCATCTATTGATATTATCATATATGGTTTTTATATTTCTTTTTGTTGATGTGTTGGATAACGTTGATTGATTTTTCGGATGTTAAACCATCCTTGTGCCCCTGGAATGAATCCAACTGGTCGTGGTGAATTATCTTATGGATACATTGTTGGATTCTGATAGCTAAAATTTTATTGAGGATTTTTTGCAGATCAGTTGTTCATTAGGGAGATTGGCCTATATTTTTTCCTTTTTTGTGTTGTTCGTCCTAATTCGGTTTTGGTATTAGTGTGATATATTGGCTTCATAGAACGTGTTTGGTATTGTCCCTTCCTTCTCAATTTTTTGGAAGAGTTTGTGAAAGGATAGGCACTAATTCGTCTCTGAATGTTTGGTAGATTCATTTGTAATCCATCAGGTCCTGGGCTTTTATTTTGGGGAGGTTTTTAATTACCATTTCAATTTCGCTGCTTGTATT